>NC_065580.1:47780000-49140000 GCF_024542745.1 Macaca thibetana thibetana
ATGATGAATTGCTCCTGTAGCTGGCTATCATCAGGAATTGGGAGTTATCTATAGTGCAGTGTAAGTAGAAAAGATGGGTCAGGCACGGTGGCTCACACCTGTAACCCCAGAACTTTGTGAGGCTGAGGCGGGCAGATCACGAGGTCAGGAGTTCAAGACCAGCCTGGCCAACGTGGTGAAACCCTGTCTCTACTAAAAATGTAAAAATTAGCTGGGCACAGTGGTGCGTGTCTGTAATCCCAGCTACTCGAGAGTCTGAAGCAGGAGAATTGCTTGAACCCAGGAGGCGGAGGTTATAGTGAGCTGAGATTGCGCCACTGCACTCCAGCCTGGGTGACAGAGCAAGACTGTTTCAAAAAAAAAAAAAAAAATTAATGCCCCCCTTGTTCATTTTGATTTAATGGGCTGGTATAGAATGCAAGGTATTTTCCCCAGTGTACATGCAATAGTGAATTGAGCAAAAAATGTATTAAGTAGGCTTTTTACTTTCACATCAAAATCAATACCAGCCTGTTGGTGAAAATTTTAAGATTATGATTTCCTCATCAATTTGCGTTGTACTTTCATCTCTTACAATGTAATACTTGGCCATCTACTGTAATAATATTAAATGCAGTGATTGAAAATGCATAGTCTATTTTTCATCTAATTCATCATCCCCAACAATTACAGTATTCACCGTTTTGGTCTAAGTGGAAACTCTATAAGTAAATTAGGGTAATGTAACCTCTAAGACAATTAAAAATAGATTTAAAAGATGAGAGGTGAAAGTCCTCATGGTGACTATGAATAAACTATTAAATGTTATGGATTATTTTTGGAAGAGATGTTAGAGTCTGTTTTCCTATAGTATAAAATACTCTATAGAAGTTTTCCTATAGTATAAAATACTCTATAGAAAATTGAAGTGAAAAGTTGATATTCTATGGTGAGGTGAAGCTGAAACCTTCTCCTAATCAATACACAACTTCAGATAAAAGCTGCTATTGTGGCTATGATTATTTATGCAGAATGATCATATAAAATGCAGATAATTAGTATACTCCTAGACCCCCCTCTCTGAGGAAGGAATATTGTAGCATTACAGTGTGTTGAACGCCTAGTGTATACTGCTTTAGGATCTGGGGATACTAAGATGGCCTTGTTCAATGAGTTCATAGCCGAACAATTTATAATAATACACACTAATAACTAAAAAATAAAGATAAGTCCAACAATAAAACTATATATGCAAGCTTCATGATATGTAGTATAGTTTATTATTTTAATAGTTACCATCAGGATTCCTTTTAAGAAGGGAACATCTGGGCCAGGTGTGGTGGCTCACGCCTATAATCCCAGCGCTTGGGAGGTTGAAGCAGGTGGATCACAAGGTCAAGAGTTTGAGACCAGCCTGGCCAACATGGTGAAACCCCCTGTCTACTAAATGTACAAAAATTAGCCCAGCGTGGTGGCATGCACCTGTAATCCCAGCTACTTGGGAGGGTGAGGCAGGAGAATCACTTGAAACTGGAAGACAGAGGTTGCAGTGAGCTGAGTCGCGCCACTGCACTCCAGTCTAGGCAATAAGAGCTAAACTTCATCTCAAAAAAAAAAAAAAAAAAAAAAAAAAAAAAGGAACATTTTTGTTTTGATAAATAAAGTAATGAGCTCACATGCAGTAGATGAGAGCCATGATATCGGGTGTGGATCGGGGACTCTTATTCTTCTACATCAGAGAAGAGACATTTATTTTGACTAGAACAGGGAGCGGGCTCCTGAGAGACAAGAGGAGAGGAAGTCAAGGTAGTAGGCTGGATTGGGCCTCATGATTTGGCCCTACCAAGAGAAGGCCATGTATTTTCTTTGGCCTCCCCTTCCTTTCTGTTCTTTCAGTCACTATTTCATCCAGCTCTTATCTCTCTTCACAGCAGGGACTCCATTCTACTCCCCTTGCTGGTACCGCCTGACTACCCTTCCTCCTCTACAGACATTCTTAGTGAATGAACTGTTGCATAGTTAAGGCTCCTAGGGCTTTATGAAAGCCAAGAAATATTTATTTGCCTTATTAAAGTTTAGAGGGAGAAGCTGACTTTTATCATTTGAAATTTAAAGAGAAAGGCAACTGAAGTAAGTTAACTGGGTTGCATTTGGTTAAACTTTGCTCAAAATTTTAAAACTATTTTTCGCTGTCTCATTTTTTTTTCCATAGTGAGGTATATTGCATCCCACTTACCTGTAAAATTCTTGGGAGGTCGAAACAGTGTTTCATGCATTTTGGTTACCATCCCAATGCCTAACGTAGCAGCTGCTCAACATAGGTGCTCCTTCATATTTGTTAAATAATTTATTGTTATTAACATTAGCAATAATTTTAATTTGTTATTTTGGCAATATTTTAGAGAAAAATAGAATTGAAGTAGCAATCCTATGTTCTGATTCTGGTAATTAGAGCTCTGGGAGGCTCCTCGTAGATAATGTAGTTTGAACTCTGAAATCAGTTTTTTCCTCATGGAAAACAATTAAAATTGCAGAAAAACTACGTCTGGAAATAAAACAGCCTCTGATGTGTTCTGCATGCAAGCTCAAGCTTATAAAGTATTAACCAGGACACACAGAACTCAGTCTACTTGGGAAGGAAATAAATACTTGAAAGGATTTTTGATGAAGAAAATATTTCTTTGCTAGTCTAAAATCTTTCCAGGAAAGTCCTTAGGAGTTTTTGAGATACACATAAGAAGGATAGAAGAAGTCATATTCATTGCTTTCAGATACCAGAACCCTTGGATGTCAGAGTCAGCTAGTATGTAAGTGGCACAGGTTCATTTTCTACCAGGAGATCATCTAGGGACCTATGAGACATATTTTAATGCTATCGTAACAGTTTCTAAAGACTATCAGACAAGTCTAGTTCTATAAATGACACTAATAATGCCATTGGGGGTATTTTAAAAACCTTTGGAAGCAATGACCTTATTCGTAGGGCAGACTTATGTTAACTGTTTGCTATTAGGACAATTTTGCAAGTTTTACTTATTTGTTATTCTCAAAAACTGCATCATTTGGTTTCTAACATACTGAAATGGAGAAGGAAGTGTATTAGAGTATAGTTAGATGGACCGATAACTGGCTCAGTCTTTTTAAGAAAACACGAACACCTACTGTGTTTTAGGGAGTGGCTGAGAATTTAACATTAAACAAAATGTGATCTAGTTGGAGAGACATATTTATGAAGAGAAAACCTTTTTATATAAAGATTTTATATAAACACTTAGAAGTATTTCATCTTCATAAATACTTTGATAGAGCTTTTTTAAAAATTATGCTTTAAGTTCTAGGGTACACGTGCACATCGTGCAGGTTTGTTACATATGTATACATGTGCCATGTTGGTGTGCTGCACCCATTAATGTAATGTAAAGCATTTACATTAGGTATATCTCCTAATGCTATCCCTCCCCCCTCCCCCCACCCCACGACAGGCCCCAGTGTGTGATGTTCTCCACCCTGTGTCCAAGTGTTTTCATTGTTCAATTCCCACCTATGAGTGAGAACATGTGTTTGGTTTTCTGTCCTTGTGATAGTTTGCTCAGAATGATGGTTTCCAGCTTCACCCATGTTCCTACAAGGGACATGGACTCATCCTTTTTTATGGCTGCATAGTATTCCATAGTGTATATGTGCCACATTTTCTTAATCCCGTCTTGATAGAACTTTTTAAAATAAAATTTTCTGTGAGAGATAAGTTTCGCTTATGAGAGAGGAAAGATGGGGAAATATGTCACAGATGACAGACAGTGGAATTGGGCTGTGAAAGATGAGTAGAAGCTCATTGCCTTTTCTTTGTCCCTGTCTCTCCCATTTTTTTTCATATATTCTAAATCTGATAATCATACTCAAGCCCGACCCCCTATTCCCCAATCTCCTTGGAGCTGATCTCAGTTGACTGGGAAATATGAACACTGGAGAGAGGCTTCCTCTCTGTAGCCATCCTTCCCCCTTTCCTACTGTGTCTCTTAGTCCTGCTTGAAGCTTATTCTTGTACTTTGGTCCCATTTCTCTGGTTGTCCATTCTCTCTTCTGCTCTGGTTTGGTTTCTACTGAAGTAGTCAGGTCAGGAGTTAGGGTATGGGCTTTGGAGTAAAACATGAGTTTAATTCCTGACCTTGTCCCTTGGAGACTGGTTTCATCCACTTCTTAATCGTTTTTACCTTCAATCCCTCCCTGTCTTCTGGTGTTTCTCTTTCAAACTGTAACTTGCTTGTGCACCCATACAAATAAGTCACTTCCCTTCTCTGGCCCTTACATCCTCTCTGCTCTCCTTCTTAGCCAAGCTTCTTTAAAAGGCTAGACTACACTGCTAACACTCCATATTCTTCAACCTATCGCAATCTGTATGCTTCTCATATACCTCAAGCTCATCACATTCAGAACAAAACTCTTCTTCCTCAAGCCAGCCTTTCTGCCTCTATTCCCTCTCTGAGTTTATTCATTCACCTAAGCAGAGACTTGGCAGTCATTCTAGACTGCCTTTTCCCACCTCTCTTCTTTTTCTTCCTTCTTCTCCTTATCAGTCACATTAGTGATTAGTGAACATTTCTTATGAGACAGAGACGTTTTAAACTCTCTGCCGTCTATTATCACAGCTAATTTTGCCAGCATCTCTATGAGTTAGGTGCTCTTATGCCTATGTTACAGTCGCAGAAACCAAAGTATAGCTTCATTCACACAAATTAAAGTGGTGTAGCTGGTATTTAAAGCCCAGAGTCTGACCAGAGCCACATTCTAAAGTCACTGCTATACTACAGCTTACAAATCTAAAGCATCACGAAGTATTGTCAGTTCTGCTTTTAAAAATCTCTCTTGAATTCATAAATATTGTTCCATCCATACACCTGTAATCTAGTCAGCTTCTTGTCTTGGCTCACCTCAGAGCTATAAGGTCTCAGTCTCCAGTGTGGCTTTCTGTTTATCTGTCCATGTATACGTTCAGGGGGATCTTTTAAAATACCATAGTGAAAGTATAAGTTTTATCATTAAAAAAGCACAGTGGGCCTATAAGTCTGAGGTAAGTTCACACCTTTTCCTGTATCATTTGGAAGGCTCCATCCAAACTACTTGGAGAAAAATGCAGTTGGTATGTTGATTGCATAGATAGTTTGAATATATGAGTCAGCTTACATATTAAATAACAGATTCTGGATCTAACAGATGCTCAGTAGTCTCTCTTACCCCCATTCTCTCCTCTGCTTTCGTTAGGTCTCTCCTGAAATAGCCCAGGACAGGGGTTGGGCATAGGCTTTGGAATCAACATGGATTCAATTCCTGACTTTGTTACTCCCAATATAGCTTCTAGCAAGTGTTTCTATTTCTGTAATCTTCAGTATCTTCATTATAAGTTGATGATTATAATGTCTTCCATATTAGGCTTTACTGAAATAAGACATGCAAAGCATTTACTACATGTGATGGTTCTTATTGTTGACTTAGTGAATTTGTCTTTGATCATTGAAATACAGCAATGACAACATACTTAGAAGAGAGTGGTTAGGTAATTGAAATAACCCAATGCTATGTCTTGCAGTAATGGTTGAAATTGAATAAGCTATAGCTATTTAATCTGAAGACAAGAAAACTGATGCAAGAGGGTGGGTAATAGCTGCTTCCAAGTGTTTGTGGAGATATGGAAGATGAATTCAGTTTATTCTCTTGGCTCTAAGGAGCGTAGCCAAATGGGTGTATACTAAAGAGTTTAGGTAGATTTTCACTCAATATAAATAATTCCATAACAGAGCTGCCTTAAAATGAACTGGACAGTATAGCAGCTGTTTCAGTGGAGGTCTGATGTTCATCAGTCGGGATTGTCAATTGGGACATTAGTGCTTTGAATAGAGAGCTAGACTTGTTAACCACTAGCCAGAATCCCACTAGATAATCTCCAGGGCACTAGCCTCCTCTGATGTTCTATGAGTCAACTCAGTTTTTGCACATCATGTTATTTTCAAGCATATTCCACCTGGAGCATTTTACAGATCACAGTTTTTGTGGTAACCAGTTCCTGTAATATGTTGCAGTTCTCAAATAATCAAATACCATGCATTATTTCCTCTTCTGTACTTGCATGCTGTCTTTTATATTTCCCCAAAGTGTTAAATCTGGCCTTTAGGAATCAACATCCTGTAAACCCCAGGAGACAGTCCAATGTGTGCAACATAGGGCTTATTGCAAACAGCTGCTTATTGCAGAGTGGTGGGTAGCAAATTGTGCCTCAGGTGACCAAGAGGAAATGAACCTGATCATGTTGAGCTTTCTAATGAAGCACAACTAAAACAGTTTGATGTAAAAGTCTGTCTACTGGGCCAGGCGCGGTGGCTCATGCCTGTAATCCCAGCACTTTGGGAGGCCGAGGCAGGTGGATCACAAGGTCAGGAGATCGAGACCATCCTGGCTAACAGAGTGAAATCCTGTCTCTACTAAATACAAAAAATTAGCCGGTCATGGTGGTGGGTGCCTGTAGTCCCAGCTACTCGGGAGGCTGAGGCAGGGGAATGGCGTGAACCCGGGAGGTGGAAGTTGCAGTGAGCCGAGATTGCGCCACTGCACTCCAGCCTGGACAACAGAGCGAGACTCTATCTCAAAAAAAAAAAAAAAACAACAACAAAAAAACTGCCTACTTGGAATTTCTACTTGACCTCAAATTAGTAATATTACACATTTAGTAATATTAGACATTTAGTAATATTAGACTTGCCCAGGAGTGATAAAGGAATTTATTGAATCTTAAAATGTGGATAACATTATATGTGATACTATATGAAATTTCCAGTTGTCATTCTTACTTAATAAATCTGTTCCATAAAACGCTAAGGAAAACTGTATGTGAGTTAATCAGGGTTTATCTTTACTACTACCTCTGCCCTGTCAGTTTTACTACTGTTGTATACCTCTGAGTTGAGTCCCTGGGTTTCTGGGACTTAAATGTTGTTTTGCCTCATATTCTCCTCCAGAGCTTTATCACTGTGGCCTCTTCCTGGTGCCTTTAGGTGCCACTTCATTTTCAGAACTTTGTCGACTTGTTCTCTCTAATTAAAATTCTCCAGTGTTTTATTTTCTTTTCCTCCATTCTCCTGTTTGTCCTTCCTAAGGTAACAACGATCTACTTTCAAAAACTCAACTATATTGATACATGTTAATACATGAGTTAATCTCAGGTAACTTACGTATGAATGGTAGTGTTCAAAACAGAAGACATTTATCCATCTCTAGTGATGGGTGTTAGGTGGTTGAAAGTGAAATTTAGAGAAAATAAGAACTTTGTGTTCACATCAAAATAGTCTGCATATATTATACCTATAGACAGCTTCCCTGCCTTTTTGCTTCCTTCCTAAATCATTTTCAGTCTTTCTACTGTATGCTAGACATGGCTCGCTCTATTGGGAATATGCTGAAGAGCAAAGAAGGAAAGATCAGTGAATGGGTAATAGAGAAAAACAGGAATACAGATTGAGAGTTCAGTTTAGATATGGTGTCCAAGGAAAGTCAATTTCAAGAGGTATTACATTGAAACCAAAGGAAGAAAAGGAAGCAACCATACACAAAGTGAAGGGAAGAGTGTGCTAGCCAGAATGAGCGGCATGTATAAAGGTTCTGAGGTGGAAAAAACTTGGCATGTTGCAAGATCTGGAGGAGGCCGTGTGGCTGGAGCTTTACTAGGACAAAGCTGGAGGACGTATGTTTGGAGAGGTCAGCAGAAATCAGAACATTAATAGGATGGTAGGAAGGTATGTTTGGAGAGGTCAGCAGAAATCAGAACATTAATAGGATGGTAGGAAGTCATTGAGAGAGATTTTAAGTAAAGTGACTTCTATTTATAGTCTGACAGCTCTATATTAAATTGCATGGGGCAAGAATGGAAATAATGAATTTAGAGGTCTAAGAGAGGGGAAGTGGATTACTGTGAGTATAGAAAAAATGAAGATAAGTGGTCAGATTGAAATATCCCTTTGGAGGTTCATACCTAGACTTTTTGGGTTGTATTGGAAATAGCATTTCAGCGAGAGAGAAGAAACAATGACCACAATCAGTTTTCTGTTTTGATCAGTAAATGATGGTTGTACCACAGAATGAAGTGGTGAAGGTTCCTCACTTTACAGAAGAGGAAAATAAAGCTTGAAGAGGTTATGGTGACTACAAGGTTACCTTCTCTTTCACCCTGCCTTTTCAAATTTAAATGAACACCCAGACCATCAAATTATCTGTGCCGGAAATATATTTTTATTCTATATTATGTCTCAAGGACTCAGCATGGGACTGGCATTGATATCATTCACTCATGTATCAAAAAGATATTGAGTTCACTAAGTGCTATTGTATATGGAACAGGGACACAGAGAAAAGGTCCCTCTGTTGCTGATAGTGGAGAAGACAGGACATTTACACGCTATGTGGTTGCTGAAGGAGCGAAGCACCAGGTGCGCAGGGAGCCAGGAAAGGATTCTGGGTGAATGTCATGTCTCAGCTGAATAGTGAAGGCTGAGTGGAAGTTAGAAAGGACAGGATATAGTGTGGTAGGCAGAAGTGATAGCTTGTAATTAGAGCCAGAATCTGAAAAGCTCAGACAGAGGACATGAAGTTGGATCCCTGTAGTTGAAGAGTTTAGTTCAGAGAGACTAGAGAAAGGAAAAGTCACAGAAGTGAGCAGGGCATGTTATAATACTCCAAGAGCCATTTTAAGAACTTAGATACAATGCTGTGATAGACAGGGGGCCATTTATGATTTTTAGAAGGGGCATGACTTGATACAATTAACATTTAACAAAGACTCTTGTAACTGTAGTGTGAATAATAGATTGGAAAGGGATACAGCCACTCAATAAATATTTGTTGATAATATTCTGCAAAAGTCTAGTATGTATAATGGGTAGTTGCAAGGATTTTCAGCTTGGTTAGACTTAATCAATGACACTATTTAAAACCACCAGGGAATGGTACAAACAGGTCCTCACTGAATCTTACTGCTATTTTATTCTGTTATTTAATTTTTTTGGCAATTTGAGTTTAGCATATACATGGTTTCTTTTGGTAGTTTGCTGGGGTTTTGCATAACTTTTATGTTACAAGGGTGTTACATTTAAAAGAAATCATACAACTTTTTAGAGATTTGTGTGTCTTTTTCTCTTTGAAATAGTGAATACTTAGTGCTACAAAAATTTTAAGGTAGCTAGAATTACAGTGAAAGTTGACATATTTAAAATACTTCTAGACAGAAATCTCGGTGAAAAAGGAACAGAAAATTATATATAATTATATTTGCATAATTATAATAGCATTTTTAAGATCAATAAGATAATACAGGGAAATTCAAATGTCAGTTTATTACCAATGTAAGATTGTGTATGACCTTTATTCTTTTTTTTTTTTTTAAATAGAGTCTCGCTCTGTCGCCAGGCTGGAGTGCAGTGGCGAGATCTCGGCTCACTGCAACCTCAAACTCCCTGGTTCAAGAGATTCTCCTACCTCAGCCTCCCGAGTAGCTGGGATTACAGGCACATGCCACCATGCCCAGCTAATTTTTGTATTTTTAGTAGAGACAGGGTTTCACCATGTTGGCCAGGGTGGTCTCCATCTCCTGACCTCGTGATCTGCTCACCTCGGCCTCCCAAAGTGCTGGGATTACAGGCGTGAGCCACTGTGCCTGGCCAACCTTTATTCTTTGTATTGTTGTATATATGCAAAAAAGATTTTTTAAAAATATAATATTTTAGTATATATTTAAAACTCCCAATTGATAAATTTAACTTCTGGAAGTTTTCTATAAGTCAAATCTAACCTTCCTCCGAAGTACAAAAGTTATTTCTCCTCTACAATCCAGTATCAAATCTCTCTTTTAATATTTTCTTTTAAAATATTTTGGTTACTTGAAGTTCTTTCTTAAATACCTGTCTTGGTCTATTTTGTGCTGCTATAACAGCCTACCTGAAACTGGGTAATTTATAATGAATAGACATTTATTGGCTCATGGTTCTAGAGGCTGGGTGTCCAAGATTGAGCGGCTGGCATCTGGTGAAGGCCACCTTGCTATTTCATCTTGTGGTGGAAGAGCTAAAAGAAGTCAAAAGAGGGTGAGAGATCAAACATACAGCCTCAAATTCTTGTAATCAGTATGAATCTATGCATAAAGGTGGAGCCTGCATGACCTAAACACACCTCCCATTAGGCCTCACCTTTCAACCCTGTTGCATTGGGATCAAGTTTCTAAAACTTGCTTTTTGGAAGACACGTTCAAACCATAGCAATATTGAACTAATCTCTTCCTTTGAAAAATCTGCCTTTTTGGTTCCAGCTCTATCCTCTGTGGTTTCAAGGATATGTTTAAATATTTCAAATGCTATCGAGGCTTATTATTTATGAAGACTTATGCAGGAGCATTTACCATGGGAATGGTTTTACTTTAGATCATAATGAAATAGTTACTTCAAGCCAGTTTCTTTCCTGTACTTATATGTGTTTAGGTGTGTTAAGACTGGATTGAAAGTCTCATTTGGTGTATATATACACATATATATTCATATGTATGTAACTATATATGTCTTTTTAAACATTAATTGCAGTTTACATCATTTATTCATATATTCATTCACTATGTTTGCTGAGTATTTTCTATTTCCCTCCATTAGAATGCAAGAGACAGGTGCCTAGAACAGTGGCTCACAGTAAATATTTGTTAAATGAATAAAATTGATTTAATATCTTGAGAACTTTTCTGTGTGATGTATTGGCTACTAGAATTATCACTGAGAGGTTAAGTTATATTAAAGATTACACAGCTGATTAGTAGAAGAATTATTACTAGAATCTAATTCTCAATGTTGCTCTGCTGAATTCATTGCTGTTCTAACATATACTTAATGTTTTCGGTGAAAATTAAAAATTGAAGTATATCATGCAAACAGAAATGTGCACACATCTTGAACGTACAGCTTGATGAACTTTTCCAAAGTATTGGTCCATGTAATTATCACACTGATCAATATCAATAAAGAACATTTCTTCCCGCATGTGACCTTCCTGTCTTTACCCAGATGACTTTTGTCTCCATAGGTTAGATTTGCCAGAAGTGTGTATTAATCAAAAGCATACTTACAGTAAGTGCTCTTTTGTGCCTGACTTCTTTCAGTGACTATTATGCAGGTGAGGTTCATTCCTGCTTTTATAACAGAAGTTCAGTGTTGTTTTGCTATGTAGTATTCCTTTGTAAGACTGTTCTGCAATTTATGTTTCCATCCTCTTGTTAATAGACATTTGGTTTGTTTCCAGTTTTGGGGTACTACAAATGCTTGAACTTTCCTGTACATTTGTGAATTTCTCTTTGGTATAAATCTAGGAGTGCAATTTCTGGGACCTAGGATATGTACTTATTCTGCTCTAGGAGATACAGCTAAAGAGTTCTCTAAAGTGGTTCTATTATGTTCTATATTTGAAAATATGGTGGACATTAGAGATGTGTTTTGAGGAAATAGGGATCATATTGGCTGAAAACATACACAGTCTTAATTCTTAAAGAATCTAAATAGGATATAATTACTTTTTTTTTTTAAGAACAACTAGAATAATATCTTTTATATTTTTCTGTTTATCCCAGCTTTTCCTTTGACCTAGGAAAAAGTTGAATGGATATATTATCAGGCTGTCATCTCTTTGAAGTACAAAGAAGTCTGTAATAGAAGAAAAAATTTCAAATATTCAGGGATCATACTGAATTACTATAGATGTATTTGTTGCCCAATAGTAATGATTCTTTTTCCCCCGTGTATACCACAAAACTTGAAGTCAGGAAAAAGAAACTTTCAGATTTCAGTTCATTTGATATCCAGTAACTTTTTTTTCTATTTTTTTCCCCATGTACTAGAGTTTCTTGGTTATGTTTAATATGTTACAATGAATTGTTTCTAGAGTATTCTGTATATAGAATGGTAGTATCAGTGATCTACAAAAAATTGATATTTCTTTGATGATTATATTGCCTGAGAATCCCAACTAGCACTCTGGAGGACTATGTGCAGTTCTTAAACCATGTGTTTTGGAACATAGCATCCTGATTTGATATGGCTTTTGAGGCTATTTTAGCCTCAGTTCGTTTCAGTATGGTGTTTGGAAGGTATTGTGATATATTACAGAAGGCTAACTACTCAATTTTCACCAAAATTCTTTTACTGTGCAAGTACAGGTCCAGAATAAAAAGTTGAGTTGAAGTCTTTAAATTAGATAGAGGAATGAAAACATCACTAGCTTTTATATCTTTGTTTCATGTTCAATTGTACTGCATAGTTTTTATCTAATTGAGAGGAGTGGTATAGTTTGTTTAATTACTCCTCCTTACTTCCAGTTTTTTCAGTCACTATTTCTGCAATTTTGATTGGCTAAACTCTTTACTTCACTGTGTCTTAGTTGCTTCATCTGTAAAATGCGGTGTAGGGCTAAGCTGGTTCTTCCTAAAGCTAATGTCATGGTGTATGTTCTATATATTTATGTAGGGTATTAGGTATATATTAATAAAGAACAATTTACATGGGCCTTTTTTTTTTTTTTTTTAATTCTTCTTCATTACAAGTGGAAGGAATTATTTCAGAGAGAAATACTCTCTTTTTAGAGAGAATAACTATCTTCCCTTTACTTACCTTCATGACTGGTGCTAAATGAACCAGGGAGGAAAGAGATCTGCTGAATCATGGCATTGAACTAGGTGTTCTAAGCATTATAATTTCTGATGAATAGTCTCAAGAGGCTTCTGCAAAATGATACATTCTGACATCCAGTGACCTTTTAAACTAATATTTCTATTATATAATTCAGTTGCTTCTGTTTCCTGAAAGTAATAACATTAGTTTGTACTGAAGTAGATAATGATTTTGTTAGCAATTTCCTTTGTGGTAAGTGTTTTTACAGTAATTTAGTTTGAAGGAAGAATCGTTTGTACAAATAAAATCCAGAGGAGCTCACTTGTAGTATACTGGGATCAAGAGAAAATGTAGTTATTGACTCCTGGGACAATATTCTTGAGACTCAGGATAAATAGTTATATTGACAGAATTTATTTTTGGTGAAGCTTGTTGCCAACTGCAAATCTTTCTTAAGCATGTGCACATGCATGCAATATTGGGGCAAAGGGATAAGAATGTGGAATTCCTGCTGGTTCTTTCTATTGCTAGTTCTTTCTCATTAATGGATAAAAATTACAAACTAGATTTCTTTATTCACAAGATCATAATACCTCACAGAGTATATAGTAAGTACTAGTGAAATGATAATCAGAGGCATATACTACAGTGTCTGGCTAAGTGATGCTAGATAAGGATCAACAATTTTTCTTTCTTTCATGTGTGCCATAAGATCCTAAAATAACTCCCAAGCAGGTAAAGATAATTTATTTTTCATAAACTTTTACTATTAAGTGTACTTATTATGTATGATTGTTTGATTTGTTGCATATCCATCAATTCTTTTTACCAATGTAATTTATTATTGAGAATACCTAGTCCCTATTTATGCAATAACAATTTACTATAACTAGAATGACAAGGGTGGGGATAGATGGTTGAACTTTAGTTTTATATTCTTATCTAAAATACTGAGATTCATAGAAAAAAAAAAGGGAACGGGAACGTGCTAAGGAGAAAAAAAATAGCAATAGATTTTCTTTCCTTCACAGTTTGCTTCTATTCTTTAATCACACATAACTTCTACACATCTTTCCTACAAACCCTCTCCTCTGCTAAACGAATCTCATCTTTGCCCTACAGTTATCATCTCTGCAACTGTGTATTTGATTGCAGAACTTTCTCTTCTCTACCATAGTTGAGGTCCTGCCTCCTCCATGAAGTGCTTTCACCGTGCTTCTGTGCTTGCTTTATTCCTTTGTCTGTCTCTGTTCTCTGTCTCACCTACTTGCCACCTAGAACAAGTTGCCCTGGATTGTAATATATCCTTTTATGTATGTTTTAACTCTCCAGCTGGATTATGTGCAGAGGCAGTCCTTTTTATTTTTTTGTATCTCTGGTAAACCTCATAGAGGCCTTCACATGACAGATTTTTAGTGAATGTTTGTTGATGCTGTTGCTGCTTTTGCCTCTGCTAATGTTGATGAAAAAGAATGAAAATCTACTCCTGAATGTATGGTACTTAGTTTTTCCATTTCTCTGTTTACCTTGGGTAACTAAGACACTCTAGGTTTAACTAATTTGAGGTCAGACTTGGTTCTTCCTGCTGAATGGTTGATTCATTTATTTGTCAGCCTACCTGCCCATTCAGCTGTCCATCCATCTGCCCATTCATTGGTCTAATTCATCCATCCATCCATCCATCCATCCATCCATCCATCCATCCAAATAATTTAATTAATACCTTCATTTAGATAGTACAAAATATGCTAGGAGCCATGGACGATAGAAAAAAAATTAATAGGGGATGATTATAGTATAATTTCTGTTATTGGCTATTCCTAAATAATTTTGATATCTTCAAATAACTTTAAAAGACAGGCAAACAATATCTATGTTAATAAACTCTACTGAATGTATTACTTTTTATAATTCTCTGCTTTTTTTAAAAAAGAAAACCTAGCCATTTCATTTAGCTGTGGATGTTTGTTGCATTAGATAGATTTTTCATCCTAATGTAGAAATCTTACTGAACCAAGAAAGTACTGCAGAATTTCTGAAGGCCAAATATTCAAACTTAAATAATAATAATGTAGGCTTGCTTTTCATTAACTTGACTAAAATTTAAAGTTGGAGTTGAGAAAAGATTGGAAGAGCTGACATTAAATATATATGATGCTTATGAATCTGTGTTTGGCACTATTTTCACTTACTTGGTTTACCTTATCAAGACTAGTTTCTGTTAAGCCACTTTACCTTATTCATTATAAGTAAGACTAAGTACCAAAATTCCACAAAAAACAAAAAACAAAAAACAAAAGAAAAAAATCTACTTCTGAGAAAGGCAACTTGATTAATCAATAATGTAAACATGAATTCATATTGGGTAAAATTACTTTAGCAGAAAGATCTGACCAATACTATAAAATAAGTATGCTTTGTTATGAAGATAAGTGAAGAGATAACTTTCATTGAGAAACAGCAAGAAATTATATAACAAATTAGGCAGAATGAAACATGAATGCATGGATATGAGAAAGAACTTATTAGAAATTGTGGAATTGAAAAATGTTGTGATTGAAATTAAAACACTACTGTAGACAAGATAAACTCTAGAAAATTTACTGTTAGAATTTTTAAGCTGACAGATAGTATTGAGAGATCCACCCCAAATCAAAGATAGATAAAACATATAAAAATATTGTTGAGACTACAAGTTAGGTTGGGAAGTGTCATCATAACTAAAAGTATCTAAAACATTTTAAGCACATAATATCTTTATTTCTTTATCTCCCATTCACTTTAAAATAAGGCCTGGTATGGTAGCTCACACCTGTAATCCCAGCACTTTGGGAGGCAGAGGTGTGTGGGTTGCTTGAGCTCAGGAGTTCAAGACCAGCCTGGGCAACATAGTGGGACCCAGTCTCTACAAAAAACTTAAAAAAAATTAGCCAGGCATGGTGGCACACACCTGTAGTCCCAGCTACTTGGGGGGCTGAGGCAGGAGGATTTCTTGAGTCTGGGAGGTTGAGGCTGCAGTGCGCCAACATTGTGCCTCTGCACTCCAGCCTGGATGACACAGTGAGATCCCATCTCAAAACAAACAAACAACAACACAAACTTAAGATGAAATTAAGTATGCATGAAACCATTTTTTGACAAAACAATTTAAACATCAAGTAAGTTTCTATTGATGTACAAAGTACGATAACCTCTTTACCCTTTTTAGCCAATCGCAATTCCCACCCCATAGGTAATCATTATTCATTTGATGTATATCATCCCAGATACCTTTATTCCTGTGTATTTCCATGAAATTATATACATACATGTAGAAATGTATGCTTTCCTGCTGTTTTATAAGAGGGATCAAATTTGTGCATATTACACACCTTTAAACGATTTACAATACATGTCATCATGTCACAATAAATGTTAGAGAACTTTACATATTGTTTATGTAGCTCAAACTCATTCTTTTAAACTGTCCTGTTGTGTTCTTTGGTATGTGTATTTCCTAGTCTTTTTAGTAATTTTCTTACTGAGGGACATTTAGGCTCTTTCTACTTATTGCTCCTACAAACAGCATTTCAATAAACTTTCTTATATATGTTAAGTTACTAGTGATCTTGGATATCTCTTCATGTTCTCATGTGTATTTCACCTGTAAATTTCATGTTGATAACTTTTACTTATTTTTATTTTGAGATGTTCTATATAATAAATATTAACCTTTCATCTTTGTGCTGTAGATATTTCCTCCCTGTCCATTTGCCATTTAGCTTTGTTATATTTCCACTCTTTATACATTTTACATTTCATGTTGTCTGGCTAACTTTTTTGGTACTCTCCAGGCTTATAATAACAGAGATATTTGGTACTCATCCTCATATTTATTATTATTTAAAGGGATGCATCCATTTCATCAAATATGGTTTTAAATATATAAGATCTGTTCCAAAGAGAAGGTGAGGGAGGCTGAAACCTAGCTCTTGTTTGTATCTTTTCTATAAAGAAAAGTTTTTTAGGTCTCTTTTCCTGTCTCCTCTACTTCTTGTGCCAGTGTTAAGGTTTAGATTCCAGAGGAGCATTAGTAAGTGTGAATCTCAGCTGAGCTTATAGGACTTGGCCTATAAACTGCTCCTGCTACAGAGTCAAAGACCAATGAAAGCTTCCTGTTAGAGCTCTCTATGGGATAATTAACAGTATAAGAGTGATATGCCTCAAGAAAGAAGAGATGTGTCTCAAATTTTGGAATTCCATCGTTACCTGACTGATATTACCCCAAATCAACCTTTCTCTTCTGTTGTTTTCTGTGTACTGAGATACAATAGGAAAAGTGAGGGAACTGGAAGAAATACAAGTGAAGGTTTAAAAAACAATAAATTTAGTAGTCTGGTATTGTCTTACATACTTGGGCAATCAGTGCCATAAATCTCTAGGGAGCTAAATTCCCCGGAAGTCTTTTGCACTGTCAGGACCAAGTTGAAAAAATGATGAGAGCCTAGAGCATACCTCGGCACTGTTTCTTTATAGTCATGCATGTAGGAATGCCATGTTATACAAATTAGTTTATTACCCTGAATGCCTTTATGAGTTGGGAATTTAATTCATTTCTTTTTTATTTTTAAAATTTCATTGATAGAAATGTTAAGGCTATGAATTTTTCTCTGATTATTGCTTTAAAAATACTTGATCAACCTAAGTGCCAATCAACAGATGCATGTATAAAGAAAATATGGTATATATACCCAGTGGAATAGTATTCAGCCATAAAAAAGAATGAAATCTATCGCGTACAGCAACATGGATGAAACAGAAGGCCGTTTTGTTAAGTGAAATAAGCCTGGCACAGAAAGACAAATATAACATGTTCTCATTCATGTGGGAGCTAAAAAAGTGAATGTCATGAAGACAGAGAGTATATTTGTAGCTACCAGAGGCTGGGAAGTGGAAGAGGGGAGGAGGAAATGAAGGGGGGAAATATATATATGTATTTATTAACACCAAATTGTACACTTAAAAATGGTATAGATGATAAATTATATATGTCTATTTTACGTCAATAAAAATATTTTGATATGTAGTGCATTTATAATTTTTTAAAAATGTATTTTCTAGTTTTAGCTTGTATTTACCCCTTCACCTAAGACTTGTTTAAGAAAAGGTTTTTTCTAAAAGAAGATATACAGGTTGAATAGTGTATCAGTCAGGGTCTTCTAGAGGGAGAGAACTAATAAGTTAGATGTGTATATAAAGGGGAGTTTATTAAGGCGAACTGACTCACAGGATCACAAGGTGAGGTCCCACAATAGGCCATCTGCAAGCTGTGGAGCAAGGAAGTCAGTCCAAATCACAAAAGTGAAGAACTTGGAGTCCAATGTTCAAGGGCAGGAAGGACCCAGCACAGGAGAAAGATGTAGGCTGGGAGACTAAGCCAGTCTAGTCTTTTCATGTTCTGCCTGCTTTTATTCTGGCTACACTGGCAGCTGATTGATTAGATGGTGCCCACCCAGATTGAGGGTGGGTCTGTCTCTCCCAGTCCACTGACTCAAATGTTAATCTCCTTTGGTAGTACTCTCACAGACACACCTAGGGAACTTTGCATCCTTCAATCCAATCAAACTGACACACAATATTAACCATCACAAGTCCACCCCTTGTCAACTTGAACCCATACACATCTCCTGAAATCATAAATAGTCTTCAAATAAAGACAATAATAAGATCATAATTATGCCTAACATAATAAAACTATCCTTCGTACAACTAGAAATGCACCAATCCCCAACCCAAATGCTATTACGTAAGGTTAACAACACTTAAATGCTGATGGTAAATCAATGAATCTGAAGTCACATTTAAAGGAAAAAGGAAATAAAATGAAGATATTTTCTTGTACTAATATGTACATGCACAAACATGTTCTTAACAAAAGGAGGAGGAAATACTCATTGCAGTTACAGTCCTTGTTGTACAACTGGTCACGTGGTTGTAGCTGGTATTGATGACTACCTTCTTCTACTACCCGTTCTGTATTCCCTTTGCCTTCAGCAAGCACCTCAGCAGATTGTGTTTTTTTTTCTTTGGAGTGACACAAACCTTCATTCCTGAAGGGTCTGGGCTATTTGTAGTCATGACTGGACTGGGCTGTTGTAGTTTCCCATTGACCTTAATCAGAGGGCATGGTAATACTAAGAGACACCCCAAGGGATCTCCTGTATTCCAGACATCCCTTACCTCCATTGTGGATTAGTAGACTGATTTCATTTAATCCAACCAAGTTGACAATATTAACCATTGAAAGGAACCTTTTTTAAAAAGTGCTTAAATAATTTCTAGTTTTATTTTATTTTTGGTTAGAAAGTATTTCTTAGAGTATTTCTATTTTATAGAATGTACTGATGTACATTTCCTTATCATATAATGTATGATCAGTTTTTGTGATGCTCTACATGTATTTGAGAGAAAAGTTTATTTTTAGGGTGTAAAGTTTGACATGTATTCATAAAATCTACTTTATTAATATTTGTAGGTATTTTTAAATTTTCATTTTACATGTTTATTGATCTACCTTGTTCTAAGTAGTATGTTAAAATCTCCTATTGTTAGTGTTCTTTTTGTGACTTCTGGCATCTCTTATAGTTTTTGTTTTACAAAATGATACTATATTATTTGGTACATAGATATTTATATTTAATATGTCTTTATTGTGATTTTGGCTTTAGCATTAAAATGTGTTCTTCTTTGTTACATTTAATGCTTTTTGGCCTGCATTTGATTTTGTATGATTTTCTTTCAGTTGGTAGGTTAAGTGCATGCACAATTATTGAAAAGACTGATATTGTGATTTTAATTTTGTCATATTGTAATTATTATGCATGCTATATTATACTTGCTTGGCTTCTTTCTTTAATAACCCTTTTTTACTATTTGATTTTTGAAGTTTTTTTTTCTAGGAAGGTTTTATTTTGGTCTAGATGTCATGTTTGTGCCTCTTCCTTTACTAACGTCCTTATTCCCCATTTAAACATCATGACCTTTTAACGTCTGGTTATTCAGCTGTTATTGATATTCTTTAGTTCCTAACTCATGCCTATAAAACAGCCTTTTTGTCTTATTGTTTTTGCAGCATTATTTCTACTTTGAGAAAATAGCACATAATATATAGCATGTAGCATATAGCATATAATGTATTTTCCCATGTGTCTTATACCTACAATAAATATATAAATGTATACTATTAGTTTTTGCTTAACTTTCCCAGTTAATAGCAAGTTGGGTTACGTTCATCTTCTAATATTCTTTAAGAACTCATGGATACAGAATTCCTTGAATTCTTGCATGTTAAAAACTTTTTCTGTAGCTTTGATACTCAAAGGCAGCTTGGCTGTTTGGATTTCCCTTTATTTCCTGGAGCCTTATGAAAATTCTGCTCCATTGGTATCTTGCTTTGAATCTTTTTAAAAATTGTAAATTGATAATTTATAATTGTATAAATTTATAAAGTGATATATGACCCATGAATACAATGTGGAATAATTAAATCAAGTTAGTTAACAACATATTCATCACCTCAAATACCTAACATTTTTTGTGGTGAGAACATTTGAAAGTTACTAGCTTAGCAATTTTAAGATGTACAGTACTCTATTATTGACTATAATCATCATGCTGTACAATAGAACTAAAAAAAGCATATTCCTCCTAAGATTTTATACCCTTTGATTATCATTTCCCCATTCCTTACTGCCCCAGCTTCTTTAACCACTACTGTACTGTCTGCTTCTATGAGTTAGATTATTGTAGATTTCACATATAAGTGAGAACATGTGATATTTGTTTTTGTTTGCCTTACTGATTTCACTTAGCATAATGTTCTCCATTTTCATGCATGCTGCCAGAATCCTTCTTTTTAAAGGCTGTATAGAATTTTACTGTGTGTATTTACCACATTTTTTTATCCAGTCATCCCCTGATGGGCACTTAGGTTGATTCCATAACTTAGCTATGGTGAATAGTGCTGCAGTAAACACGGAATACAGGCATTTCTTCAACAAACTGATTTCAAATCTTTTAGGTAAACACCCAGAAGGTGGATTGCTGGATCATATGCTAATTCTATTTTTAGTTTTTTGAAGAACTTCCATACAGTTTTCATAATCGATATACTAATATATATTCGCACCAACAGTATACAAGAATTCCCTTTTCTCCATATCCTTGTCAATATTTGTTAACTTCTGTCTTTCGATAATAGCCATTCTGATAAGTGTAAGATGATTTCTCATTGTGGTTTTTAATTTGCATTTCTCTAATGATTAGTGATGTTGAACATTTTTGCGTATGTCTGCTGGACATTTGTATGTCTTCTTTTGAGAAATTTTTATTCAGATATCTTGACCATTTTTAAATTGGATTTTTGGTTTTCTTGCTATTGAGTTGTTTGAGCTTTCTGTATGTTTTGAATACTAACCTCTTGTTGGATATGAATCTTATTTTTGATAAATCTATTGCCACTCTAATTCTTTTACTTGTGTATATTGTTTGAATTCATTTGCCTGGATTCCCTGAGGATTTTTCCTTTATCTTGAATGTCTACTACTTTTACTAAAATATGTCTCTGAGTTGATTGTTACAAGTTTCCCCCCACCCCCTGTGGTTGGTGGGCCTATTCAGTGTATAAGTTCTGGTCGTTTGTGTTTGAATACTTTCTTGGTTAGAGTTTCATTATTAGTCATATTTTATTTTAAAAAGTCTTCTTCAGAAATTCCATTTATATATAAATTGTATCTTCTTTTTCCTGTCTTCCATTTCAACCACTTTCTCTTTGATCCTTTTTAGTTTTTTCTCTATTTGATTTTATTCATTTAGTTGATTTTCTACTATTTTTTAGTATCTCCTATTGCATTTTCTTTCAAATCTGTTTTTCCTCGGGCATCTTGTAATTTACTTTCCATTTCTGATGTGATTTTGTATTTTTCTCTTTTCTTTCTGTGTTCAGTCAATTGGTGTTTTATTTTTTCCTTTTAAAATTTTCTGGTCATTCATTTCTCTACTTAGTTTTTAATTCTTGTTTCAAGGTTGTTTTTTAAATCCACCTAATTGCAGAATTTATGGATATTTATCAGTTTTGAGTGTCATGGTTTTCTTCTGTCTTGCCACTGTCTTTCCATTTGTTTGTGTGAGAGGGTAGAATTTTTTATCACCTGAATCGTTTGGGTCCTTATTTTCAATTTTCTTTTTATGCTAGTTTTTTGTTTATCTATATGCTGGGATGGTTTAACATTTCTAGTTTCAGAGCACCCTCTCCTGTCATTGTAAGCAAAGTATTGTTTCTTTACTGGATGGCATGGCTTTCAAATGGCATATGCCCTTCAATTTTTAATTTTTCTTTAGTTTTATATAATTCAAAATGTTCTCCCCTTTTTCTCTCTCTAATGTATAGTTTCCAAAGAAATCTCTCCTTTTGTTTTAGCTCTCTTTTCTCTCCAAAGTGACGCTTTTACAAGGTGGCTTTGTCATGTCCCATGTGCCTTTTGAAGTCTCCTCTCAGTTTTCAGTGTTCTGAGCTAACTGTTCACTTTTCAGTACATGCAGGGCCGAGGGCTGAGTTTCTGTTTCTAGCAGTGATTTTAAATCATGGTTCAACCTGCCTTTCACTCCTCTCTGCTCTCGTCTCTGTAGTTTCTCCTGAACTGCTCTTGGTCTCCACGAAGGCTACTGGCAGGAGCACATGAGAGAGAGAGGTAGGTTTTGATGTTTATATTTATATTTACAAGTACTTCGAAGTTTGGAGTTTCCTTGTTTTCTAGTTATGTTGAAATAGTGAATTTTGTATAGTTTTAATTCTTCTCCTTCTCTTCTTTTTCCTCTTCCTCTGTTTCTTTTCAGGATATTTTGGTACTTTCAAATTTATACCTCTGCCACAGCTTCAGCTGCCTAGAATCCTCTCTATTAATGCATTCTTGATGGCATTCAACATCCTGCAGCAACTTAAATGTTTCCTATCTTGCTTTTTATGAATTTAAATAACATGATTGTACATGAAAACTTTTCAAAAGATGAGAAGATCTTTTAAATTATTGTAGGCTTTATGAGACACCCAGTCTGAGCAGGTTAGGAAAAAGTAGATTCTGAGGTCTTACCAAGGTCTTACTAATGTAAATATCAATGGCTTTTTTTTCTCTCTGTTATTAGTGGTTAGAGTTCCAATTTTCTTTTGTGAGGCTAAATAATAAAATAATGATCTTTTTAAGTGTGATGCATCATTGACTGCTGTCGTTTTGCAAAGATTATCTGAGAAAACTCTGTATGTTTAGTAAGTCCAAGGGCACGTTGAAGTTTCATGTGGAATAGTTACATGGGAATTTGCTGCAGCAATTACTCTGTGGAATAGTTACATGGGAATTGGGCATGCATGTATCAGCAATTACTCTGCTGTTTAATGACAAGTTAAAAATTATCCATTTACTTTATATACTTCAAACTTTGTAATGCTTTTAGAATTTGTGTGCCCTGAAATAATTTTTGTACATCACTTCCCGAGCCATACATTTCTCTCTGTGGGCTTTTTATTCTAGCTGCATTATGAACATCCCACCCATGGGCATGAACATTTATCCTACACAGTATCCAGCTGTTAGCTACTCTAAGATGTAACACACCTCTCGTCTTTAGAACTAATTCTAAGCCTTGCTGTACTGAGGCTTATAAAATATAAACCCTTACCTTTTATAATTGCCATTTACTTTATATACTTCAAACTTTGTAATGCTTTTAGAATTTGTGTGCCCTGAAATAATTTTTGTACCAATAAGGAGCAAGAAGGGATGGTTGCTTTCCTACTGATGGGGGTTGATTCCAAACTTTGCTATTGATAATCAGTGCCGCAATAAACATACGTGTGCATGTGTCTTTATAGCAGCATAATTTATAATCCTTTGGGTATATACCCAGTAATGTAAGATCCTTGAGGAATCGCCATACTGTTTTCCATAATGGTTGAACTAGTTTACAATCCCACCAACAGTGTAAAAGTGTTCATTTCTCCACATCCTCTCCAGCACCTGTTGTTTCCTGACTTTTTTAATGATCGCCATTCTAACTGGTGTGAGATGGTATCTCATTGTGGTTTTGATTTGCATTTCTCTGATGGCCAGTGATGATGAGCATTTTTTCATGTGTCTGTTGGGTATGAATGTCTTCTTTTGAGAAATGTCTGTTCATATCCTTTGCCCATTTTGATGGGGTTGTTTGTTTTTTTCTTGTAAATTTGCTTTGTAGGTTCTGTGCCCTTTGTCATGAGTAGATTGCAAAAATTTTCTCCCATTCTGTAGGTTGCCTGTCACTCTGATGGTAGTTTCTTTTGCTGTGCAGAAGCTCTTTAGTTTAATGAGATCCCATTTGTCAATTTTGGCTTTTGCAATTTGCTTTTGGTGTTTTAGACATGAAGTCTTTGCCCATGCCTATTCCTGAATGGTACTACCTAGGTTTTCCTCTAGGATTTTTATAATTAGGTCCATTTAAGTCTCTAATCCATCTTGAATTAATTTTCGTATAAGGAGTAAGGAAAGGATCCAGTTTCAGCTTTCTACTTACGGCTAGCCAATTTTCCCAGCACCATTTATTAAATAGGGAATCCTTTCCCCATTTCTTGTTTCTCTCAGGTTTGTCAAAGATCAGATGGCTGTATGTGTGGTATTATTTCTGAGGACTCTGTTCTGTTCCATTGGTCTATATCTCTGTTTTGGTACCAGTACCAGCTGTAGTATAGTTTGAAGTCAGGTAGCGTGATGCCTCCAGCTTTGTTCTTTTGACTTAGGATTGTCTTGGAGATGCGGGCTTATATGAACTTTAGGTGAGTTGGTAGCTTGATGTACACGATCTGTGTCCTCTTTGAGAGCTCCTTGTTTTGTAAGTTGGATTCCTATGAAGCAATTGTGAATGGAAGTTCCTTCCTGATTTGGCTCTCTGTTTGTCTATTTTGCTGAAATTGCTTATCAGCTTAAAAAAATATACAATCATGTCATCTGCAAAGAGGGACAATTTGACAATACCCTTGATTTCTTTCTCTTGCCTAATTGCCCTAGCCAGAACTTCCAACACTATGTTGAATAGGAGTGGTGAGAGAGGGCATCCCTGTCTTGTGCAGTTTTCAAAGGGAATTTTTCCAGTTTTTGCCCATTCAGTTTTGTCATAGATAGCTCTTATTATTTTGAGGTACGTTCCATCAATACCGAATTTATTGAGCGTTTTTAGCATGAAGGGCTGTTGAATTTTGTCTGAGTAAACCAGCCTTGATTGATCATGGTGGATAAGCTTTTTGATGTGTTGCTGAACCCGGTTTGCCAGTATTCAAAATAACTTTTAAGAGCTTATAGGAGAGTACTCTGAGAGAGCTCTTTGTAGTTTCATTAGTTCTATTATGACTGAGAGGTCATGTGGTTTTTTAAAAATATTATTTGGCTTAATGATGAAAAGACGGTGAAATGTGGGTGGTTATGCTGCTTTATAATACTTTATTCTTATATGTATTCTTATATATCTACTCTATTTACCTATTTCCCAAACAGGTGATTCAGGTATGTAGTTAAAACCCTCATTTCCACAGTGAAATCAGGAGCTTTTTGATACATAGAAATCTGGAGAATTAAGAATTTTTCGTACTATGTACTCTATGTTTTCAGCTTGCATTTCTGACCTTAAGCAATTTATGGCTCTCTTTCTTTCTACTTCTGCATTTATTTTGGCCAAATCACAGGATTTGATGATGACTTTTAAATTATTAAGATACCATAAGATTACTTTCTGGCCTCTAACTTATTTCTGAAAATAGTTAAAAATATTTTTCCTTTTCATATAGAAATAGCACATTTGTGAGCTGAATTTTTCTATATTTATTTTTATTTATTAACATATTGTATATTTTCTCTGTGCCAAGTGCCACAAAAGAAATAGTTCAGTCTTTTGAAGTGCAATGAAATACATGGATGAATGAATGGTGGGTTACGGTACCTCGCAGGAACAGCTGTAATAGAGATATGCAGCAAGGGGAGTGGAGTACATGCTAATGAAATTGTAGAAATTATTTAGTTACAGTGACACTTTTTATGCATAATGATCTGTGTGCGTGAACACTTATAAAGCAGGTTAAATGGGGCATTCTATTTTGATAATATTTTCTCTTACATGAATTTTAAGAATTATTATCTTGCTTAACTGAAACTTTATACCCAGTTGGACAACAACTTCCCATTTTTCCCTCTCCCAAGCCCCTGACCACCACCATTCCCTTTTGGCCTTTATGAACTAAACTATTTTAGACACTTCATTTAAGAAGAATTTATGTAGTATTTGCGCTTCTGTGACTGGCCTATTTCATGTAGCATAGTGTTTTCCAGGTTTATCTGTGCTGGCAGGATTCCCCTTTTTCCCCATCCATATGCCAGGATTCCCTTCTTTTTAAAAGCTGAGTAATATTCTAGAGTATGTAAACATACTACATTTTCCTTATCCTTTCATCTATTGATGGACACTTAGGTTGATTCCGTATCTTGGCTATTGTGAATAGTGCTGCAGTGAACATAGGAATGCAAATACTTCTTTGAGATCCTGATTTCAATTACTTTGAAATACCAAATACCAAAATTTATTTTGGATAAATATCTGAAAATGGGATTACTACGATAAATGGTAGTTCTTTTTATAATTTTGGGTGGAACCTCCATACTGCTTCCATAGCTGTTACATTCCCACCAACAGTGCATAAGGGTTCCAATTTTTCCAGTGTTCCCTGTACTTGTTTTTTTTGTTGTTTGTTTGATAATAGCCATCCTAGCAGGTGTGAATTGATACCTCCTTGCAGTTTTCATTGCATATTTCTGATGACTAGTGATCTTGAGCATCTTTGCATATTCCTATTGGCCATTTTTATGTCTTCTTTGGAGAAACGTTTATGAGAAGTAGGAATCTTAAGGAGGAATATGTTATCAGCAGCTGAAGAAGATTTCTGAATGGAGTTGAGTAAGAGACAACTGAGAATTGAGGCATTGTACAATTTTCACTTATGGAGGGAGAATGCATGCCCATAATTTTGGAATTATTGTAACTTTAATATCTGAAATGGAAAGATATTTTAATTATAATCTTTGGTAGTGAACAAAAACTATTTTTTGTAGTTTTGAGAAAATTTAAAAAACATTTAATCAAATTCATTTTTGCTAAGCATCTTAATTTTTATTTGGCAGTCTCAGTCTTATAAATGCATAGTTTATATCTTAATTGAGGTACTATGATGAACTAATTGCTTTCAACATACCTAAAATATATAAAATTTGATTAAGTGTAATTTTCTTTATATGTTTATAGACCTGAAAGTAATAGCAAGTGAAGAGAGAAGAAATTTACTCAGGTTTGATTTAGGAGATTTTATGAAATCTAACTATAAAAAAATACTGTACATGATTTAAGCACAGCATGTTTTACCATATGCAATTTCAAGCAATGATAAATTATAAATAGCAATTTTGCTTACAATTGAGTTATAGACAAAACTACATTATAATTTAAATTAAAATTCCAGAACATTATTACTACAGCAAAATTTCATGAGGGGTTCAACCTCTCTAATAAAGAAATGCAAATGAATCAACTGTGAGATGCCAGTTTGATCTACCACACTGACAATGCTAAAAGATAGAATGTAGTATGGACAATGGGTCAAGGGAATAGAAGTTATATACTTGTGGTGGGAATGTGAAAAGTTTCAATAGTTTTGAAAGGTATTTAGATGATACATATTAAAATTTACATCCTTTGATTCAGGAATTTCACTTGAAGGATTTTTTTGGTTAAGAAAATAGAGACACAAAAAATTATATGAAGGGCTCGATTACAGAAGGACTTATAATATTAAAACACTAAAAAAACCTAAACTCCAAAAAATGATAGAAAGATTAAAAATATTTTGGTAGGTCCACATGATTATCTTAGTATACATTCATTTAAAATTATATTTTGGAATTCATGTCCTAATATGGTAAAATATCTATAGTGATATTAAGTGAAAAAAATGGAATTAAAACATGTTTATTTTGCATGCTTTCACATTTGTATTTTTAAAAAAATTATCTGCATACAGGAAGATTGAAACAAAATATACCAAATACTGTTTTTATTTATAATTTGAAGATAGGTAATCTTTAAAATGTTCTCATTTTATATATCTTTTTGAACTTTCTAAGATTGCTACCATTAATCAGTGTTATTTTAAAAGTTAAACATTATTTTAAAAAGCTCTTAGAATTAGCTCAAAGAATATACAGCTATGAAAATATACATTATTGGCCGGGCGCGGTGGCTCAAGCCTGTAATCCCAGCATTTTGGGAGGCCGAGACGGGCGGATCACGAGGTCAGGAGATCGAGACCATCCTGGCTAACACGGTGTAACCCCGTCTCTATTAAGAAATACAAAAAACTAGCCGGGTGAGGTGGCGGGCACCTGTAGTCCCAGCTACTCGGGAGGCTGAGGCCAGAGAATGGCGTGAACCCAGGAGGCGGAGCTTGCAGTGAGCTGAGATCGGGCCACTGCACTCCAGCCTGGGTGACAGAGAGAGACTCCGTCTCAAAAAAAAAAAAAAAAAAAAAAAAAAAAAGAAAATATACATTATTTTGTAACTAAAATCTTATATTTCTTTTTTTGTGCATTAACCTATTATTGGGTTTTGTGCTAGTAAGCTAACATTCACTGAACATTGCATTCTCTATGAGATGGCATTTGCAAATCTCATAAATTTAGAGAACACAATTATGTCAGTGAATTGAAATTAATGAAATGGCATCCCACACAGGCACCATAATTTGCATATTAATTTCAGTTAATGTTTTTATGGATGTGACAGACTTATCTTAGTCATATTTGATAAAAAAATTAACAGATTGTGAAGCAACCAAATGTTGAGCACTTACCCCCTAGATTTTCAGTATTCAAAAAAATCTTTGGTATGTTATTGTTTGACACTTTGAATTTTAGTTTATTTACCTTTTATTGCTTTAAAAAATAAAAATAAATTTTGTCAATAACAGATTGTTGTTGATATCGAATATTTATTTCTTAGCTGTAATAAATTATTTTCCTTTGTTAGGGAATGTAGTATTGGAATTTCTCATTTAAATATATTACACTTAAACATTATATTACTCATGATTTTGAATGAATTTTTTATTTGACTCTAGGAACTATTGTTAAAAATATTTACTGGTCTTCTCAAACATGCCTTCATGTTTTATGGCATCTTTTCTCAACTTGAAAAACAGTGACTTTCCTCAACTTAATTTAAGGAACGTTTGATGAATTATGGTTTGTAGTTGACTAATTAGTTTTACCTCCTTTTTTAGGCATTGCCTTAATGCATTCTCTCTCTATTATGGTCAGTTTTGCCAAATGAAATTTTATTTTACCTGTTTCAAATTTATTTGCATGTACAATAGACTTCTTTTCCTCTTTGTGCTTCATTTTCTCTTTCAATTCATCTCTTTTGATGACTGTTTCTTCTTTGTTATTTTTCACTTTGTGTGTTTGGGCTCTCACCCTAATCTCCCCACCTTTTTATTTATTAGGTTGGCTACTAATTTGTCTATTTTGTTGAATGTTTCAAAGAACCAGCTTTTTGATCTGTTTATTAATTTTGCTGTTTTTCTGACTTCATTTTTATTTTTATTAATTTCCTTCTGCTTTTGTTGTCTGTTATCAGTCTTTTTCTAGTTTTTCACATTAAATGTTTATGTCATTTTATATACTTTCTTGTTTTCATTTTGAAGAAAGAGAGTTTATTACAGTGAAGAGTTTGCAAACGTGGGAGATGCGGCCTTTAGTGTAAAACAAAGGTGCATTCACCATTTTATTTACTTTTGTTAAAAAAAAACTATGTAAGTATTTAATGCTATGAACAGAGCTGGGAGGCATAGGCTTTGATATAAAATAAGGTGCATTCCTCATTTTATTTCTTTAAAAAATATGTAAGTATTTAATGCTATGGATTTTCTTTGGAGAAGTGCTTTTACCGTGACCCATAAATGTTAGCCTGCTTTTTAATTTGTAGGTGAAAAGGTCTTTTTCTCATGTAAATTATTATTCATTATTAGTAGGTTTCTTGGGAGAGATTTTGCATCGTGATCTGAGAACAACACTATTAAATGTATTTGTATATTAGTATTAATATTACTAATATTAGTATATTTCTAATTTTTTAAAAAAATTCAGTTCCTTCTACAACCCAGACATTGGATTTCTTTTTCATTTTTTGGGACCTGGAGATTTCTCTACTATTGTTTCAAACATAGCTACATAACTGAGAATTCTTATGCTGTTCTTTCTACTTCAACATTTCATCGATTTGGAGCAGAAAGTGACTCATGGTTCTGTCTGTACAATTGAGTATAATATTATGCTGATATTATGCTTGTGTTAAATTCAGTTTCAGAATGTCTATATGATGTGAACTAAAATTCTGCATCTAACCAGTCATGGGGTCACTTTGATCTCAATAAATATTTATTGAGAATCTATTTATCTGGCACATACTATTTCCATGGATCAGGCATTAAATAATTTGGGTGTCAGCCTTTCGTTTATTAATAATTGTCCAGTAGTTATCATGTCTTATAGTAGCCATATTCAAGACTAATTAAATTGCCAGTAACTACAAATTGAAAGTTGTTACCTTACATTAATTCCTATAGGGATGTCTCTTGGCATTGTTTTCTTTGGCAGAAATTATAAAAGTTCACAAATGAAAGTACTTTAAGTACTGTGAGTGTGGTAGATCATATTATACACAGGGTTTTAACATAGTTATAGGCTTTAACATAATTTGAGTTTTAACATACGGCATTTTAGGTTTAAGGATTTGTATCATACCTCAAGGTATTTTAATGTCCATAACTAAGTCACAAGGACAAGAATATAAGTAAAGTCTTAGAAGTTTTTTTTTTTACAGTCCTTTGAAAAGACATGCTGAACTTTTCTATACTTATCACTCTATAGTTCCATGCCTTTTAATTAAATAAACTGCTGAGCATATAATTTTTCTTTCATTTTGGACTTTGAAGAGTGAGTCTGCTAAGAGAGTACTTACATCGAAACCACATTCAAGTGTCTATGTTACAGGATTTCTAATTTGGTGATTAGAATTTGAATTTGGTGATTTGGAGCATAGCTATATAGTAAAGCAAGCTTTGGATTTAAGGCTAAAATTTTGATTTGCAGTTAAGGACTCCTTTTATATCACTCCCATGATGTACTGCAAAAACCTGAGAATCTCAACCTCAAAGATAAATATTAATAATTTAGAAAAAGAAAAGATTGTTTTTTTTTTCCATGAGAATATTTGCATTTAATTTAAGACGTTGAGAACATTACCTCAAATCAGAGATCTGAGTAGTCTCTAGCTTCTCAGGAGCACTCAAAATGGATGGAGATTTTTCTTTATAATTAGTGTCATTTATTTAATCAGTGTGCAATGATTAAATCATACACGGAAGCAGGATTTTGATTATAATCCTTTTATTTCAATAGAGTTATAGTCTGCTTACCCTGAGCCAATTGTGTGTTGACTTTCACTCTCACTGTATGGACATATGCTTTTTTGGTATTATCATAGGGGCAAATAAGGGTAAGTCAAATCAAAAGGTCATGATGTAGCCTCCTGATCAATTAACTTTCCTAGATTCATTAGGATTGCCCTGGAATTTCTGACAAACTTTTAGCTGTTATTTATTTATTTTTCCATTGGGCAGATTGAAGAATACTTAGTTCATACCCATTTTGATGGCCATATTTTCTTGAAGAAAACACGGAACACATACTGCCTTTCATTTATATCTTTATTCGTCAATTCAGGAAACATTTAGTGAGAGTCTCCTTTGTTCCAAGTACTGTTGTAGTCATTATGATACAAATATGAATAAGTTGCTTGTACTTTAGGAATCTAATAATCAGTGATTGGGGGAGGAAGAAAAAAGTAAACAGTACAGTATAGTATGATAACTACAAGCATAGCGTGCTTTCAGAGCACACAGATGTGTCACCTGGAAAAACTGGAGAGGTCTAACAATGTTTTCTTGAGGATTACACCTGCATCAGACTCAATTGCTTTAGTGTTGGGGATGAGGAATGGTGGTGCCTAGTGCTGAGAGAATATGAGCAATTGAGTAATTGCAAATCCTTTAGCATTGTTGGGTACCAAAGTGGGAGTGGTAAGAGTTCAGTGTGAACAGCAACCAGTCAGATTATCAAGGGCCTTGTAAACACTGTTAAAGAGTTTGGACTTGATCTGAGGGTGGTGGGTTGCTCCTAAAATGTTTTAGAAAGATTATTCAGATTATGTTTTAGAATTTATGGGTTGTAGGCCAGAGAAAGGGAAACCAGTTAGGAAACCGATAAAATAACCTAGGTCAGAAATGATATGGGCTGAAGCAAATGCTGAGGAAGTGAGAGAGAAATGAATAGTTGCATGAGTGAACAAGAATTTGGACTGTGAGAATGGGAAGAGGCAGAGTCACTCCTAAGCTTCTGATTTGAGTAAGAAGGTGGATGATGGTGGTGAAGCCATTGACTGAGGTGAATGGAGAAACACAAGAAGGCATAGTTTGGGGATTTTACAGAATTAGCTTCTGTCCTGGTAGGACAGTGTGACCACATGTTCTCTATGACCTAACAGTGTACAACCCGGATATGATCTATTGTTGAAGCCTCACATGACTTATGGCTGGGGATCAATGACTTTTCCTCTCTGTCTGAGTATATATATCTTCCCACAATGGAGGCTGATGTGGGGATGAACGTATACTTTTTTTTTAAAAAAAAGAAGTCTTAATGCACAGAAATATATAGTAGTGAATAGTTAACAAGGGAAGAAAGAGCTCCAGTTAATAGTACTAAGTTAAAAATAAAAGAGAAAAGTAGAAATAATTTTTATATAAAGTCATTGTTATGACCTCTTATGGAATGTGGCAGCTGAAATATTAGCTATTAGTTAACCCCTAGGAGGTCTTGGGCATTACCTGGAAATGGCCCTGAAGGTGTATTTTCAGCCAATGTTCTGGTCTTTCTTTAATCTGTTTGTTTCCTGTTTTATACTATATGTTATACTAGCATTCTAAAAAAAACTTAGGTTTAAATTATTTCTTTCTTAAAAGAGAACTTATTCCTATAGAATATAGCCTTCTGTATTAAAACAGATTATAGGGTTGTTATTGAGGGCTGATCTTTGAAACAACCAAACATATAAAATTGATGAATGATGAACATTTTGATAGTTTACTGATTACTATTCTGTTATATCTCTGCTTCTTCCGCTTTCTACCCTAATCTCTTCCCACCGTCTCACCAGCCATAAGGAGTTCTGCTTAGATCTGCTAGACTATGAATTTTTTTTGACTGTTTTAGAAATAACATTATATTATATTTGGAACATATTGGAGAAATCTATAATATGTAGCACATTAGTGTAGAAGGATATTCTACTTCCTGTGCAGAGATGACTTTTAGTGCTTATGAGGACTTTAACTATGGTCTTTAAGCTATAGAGAACATCAGGTCACAGCTTTATATTGCTGAACAGTTCTCTGGATGATGTGAGGGTGAAAAAAGAATGCTCTCAGCACTTTTTTTGAGTGTGACAAGATTACAAATGATTCCTCACAAAGTCTTGAAAGTGTATTCATGCCCTCAGACTTGCCCTCCTGCAGACATATTTGGTAGCAGTTACTTAGCCTAACAAAGTCTAAAATAGTCTTACATTAAAACCCCATGGTGATTTTCTGATTACCAGGATGGTAGGACAGGGATGTTTTCTTATTGGTTATTGTGACGTGTGGACAATATTGAAGTTAATGATAGCAAAATAGTTCACTTATCTATGTAGTTGGCTGACTTGTGGCTGAATGGCAGGCTAATCTTAGAATTATTCAGCAAAGTCTGGCTAATGGCCGAATCATGATGAATAGACAGTATATTAGCTCGTTAATTGAAATGAAGAACTGTTACTTCCATACTTGAAATGTAGATAATACCAATTACGTAACAGTCCTAATTTAGTAACTAAAATATTTTTAACAGAATCTATTAAGTACTAGAAATTTTTCTTAATTATGGTATAGTTATTCACTCTTCAAGTGGCTTGGTAAGGCATTGACTTTAAAAAGTGCCGTCTTCTATGATATCTTTTGACTTACAAGTTTGCCATTGTACCTCAGAACTAGAAAATCAATTTCTCATTTGAATCGATCCATACCACTGTTTTGCAGTTAATTACTTCGGTCTAGGGTTTAGTTATGTTCAGATCTGCTATAGGTTACATCTGACCTGAGGCTTCTTAATGACGATGATTTCTATGGTAAAATCTTTTCATGGGGAGTTGCTTCCCAGATCTTCCTTTTGCTGTTTCCTTTAGACATCTGTATGTGTCTGCAATCTATTACTACCAGATTTCACCACCAGCCCTTGAACTTACCTTGAATTGTTTGTGTGCTCAACCCCTTTGCTGTTGTTTGTAAGGAACCTGAGTTCTCCATTAGCTTCCAATGTGTATTAACCGGGCATCTGGGGAAAGGATGCCATCTGCTTTGAGGAGAGAATCAATCACCCTTTCATTTACACTGATATTTGGGCTCCTTAAAGGCCCCGTGGCCTTCCTTCACTCTTTAACTTTTTAGATTCTGACCTATATGGGAAAATAAAACTGCTAAATCATAAGCTAGTATAGTTTTTACTTCCATAATCCTTCATGGCTTGGATAAATAAAACATTATAAGGATTGCATCATAAATAAGTGGTTATATTCTGTTAATATTTATGTACCATAATTGGTGCTCATTAAAGAGCAGGTTGAAAAAATATAGACTTCAAAATATAACAGCCTATTTGGTATTTTTCTTAAGTAAAGGAAAATGAGACCATGTAGAACCTATAACAAACTTTTATTCAACCTTTCCTGAAATTTTCAAAGTTTCACTTAACTCTGACAGGTTCAAGGAAATAATGAAATATTAAATTCACGTACTTTAAAAAGCTTAATATTAATACGTTTAAAGAACTGTCTTTAAGCATCTTAAATATTTCTTAAGCAATTCAACAACAAAATAAACACCCTTACTAACCAAGTGAAATCAGACTGACAGGTTGTCTGTAGCAGCCTTACAGTGGTCTCCTCTGGTTTATGATCTGGGGAATGAAGACAAATCGTTGATTTTTAAATAAAATCCCATATACTCTTTGCTAAGAAAATTTGCCTTTAACTTTTAGACTTTTGAATATTTTATTACTAGTTTTTTTCTGTCTCTGATTCAGTATTATTATGTCTCCAAAACACTGAATATCTAGGAAGTCTGATTGATAAACCTCAATTTCCAGAGAGTCATGTAGTATTTCTTTGCCCATATAATGTTGGATCTTAATATATAAATCTTGCATTCAGCCAACCATATTAAGCTTGGCAAAATCCTTTGTTTCTACATTAGATCTGAATAATGATATACTGACAATTAGAATCTTCATTTATTTCTAGTTCAGAATGGCTTCAGATGTTGTTGAGCTTTGTACATACATCTTGAATGAAATGAGGTAGGCTGGAGTGGGTATAGGATTTAAGGTCAGAGGCCTGGATAATAATCTGGCTCTTCCAAACTCACTTAACCCCTTTGAGGCACTTTTCATGTCTGTACAAAGGAGCCAACAATCACGCCTGTAATCCCAGTACTTTGGGAGGCCGAGGTGGGCAGATCATGAGGTCAGGATGTCGAGACCATCCTGGCCAACATGGTGAAACCTCGTCTCTACTAAAAATACAACACTTAGCTGGGCGTGGTGGCACGTGCCTGTAATCCCAGCTACTCAAAAGGCTAAGGCAGGAGAATCACTTGAACCCGGGAGGCGGAGCTTGCAGTGAGCCGAGATCTCACCACTGCATTCCAGCCTGAGGACATAGTGAGACTCTGTCTCAAAAAAAAAAAAAAAAAAAAAAAAAAAAAAGAGCCACCAATATCTCTCTCATTGGGTTGTTGTGAGATTTGAAAGAGATAATGTATGTGAGATTCTTTACAAATGGCCTTTTATGATTGTAAATATGAGAATTGTTTTTTACTGAAGCATATAAATTTATGAGATAATACATTTTGACTATCAGATGTCCTTGCATATTTCTTTATTTTCCCTTTTCTCCATTTACTTTTTAAAAATTTGTTTATTCTCTCTATTCCTTCATAAAGAAATGTGTGTATTAAATTAAAGGCCCTGGTAGCTTGAGTGTTCCTAAGTGGTAGCCCTCTACAAAATGGAATCTTGATGAATAAGAACCTGGATTAATTTGTTCATGGCTAAGTATTTTTCTTTTCTCCCTAACTATGTATTCATGCCTAAATCATACATTTAGATCATAACTAAGAATTTTACTTTGTTGGCTCTTAACATAATGAAATATATTCTGGTTTTCAGGCCCTTTTTTCTACTTTTTTTGCTGCATGTTCTTTCTTTGTCTATGTATCTTTAACTTGGGGTGGCTGGCTTGTGTTTTGAATACATCCAACATCCTCCACTCTTTATGCTTCTTATGCCTTTCTTTATACCATCCACCCAGTTGTAATTCCCATCTACTCTCTGAGATACAGCCATGTGCCAATGCATAATGTCAATAATAGATTGTGTTTTTGATGGTCTTCCCATAAGAGGATAGTACCATATTTTTACTGTACCTTTTTATGTTTAGATGTGTTTAGATACACAAATACTTACCATTATGTTACAGTTGCCTGTGGTATTCAGTGCAGTTACATGCTGTAGGTTTGTAGGCTAGGAGTCATAAGCTAGGGTTAGTTGACCATACCATCTATGTTTGTGTAAATACACTCTGTGATGTTCGCACAATGATGAAATTGCCTATGTGCTTTTCTCAGAACGTGTTTCAGTCGTTAAGTGATGTATAACTGTACTTTCTTGTTGTTCAGGTGTGGTTTAAGCCTTATCTCTTACCTGAAGTCTTTTCAGACTTCTGTAGCCAGAGTAAGCCTTTTTTTACATTCCTATGTAGTTATTATCTGTAATACTCATCTTTTTATTACTTGAAAAATGAAGACTTTCTTTCTTTCGTTCTTTTTTTTTTTTAGAAGCCACTAGGAAACGTTTCCTTGTGTGTTGTTTGCTTAAATGGACTTAGTCTCATTCATTACTGAAAGACTACTTGGCGGTGAGGAAGGTATTACTATGATTGGTTTACATTAAACAGAGCTTAACTCTGAAGCTGTGGTAGAAAGGATTTGGAAGAGCAAATTGCATTGTGGGCACAGATAATTGTCCATCCTAGAAAATATCCATATAAATTTTTAAGAAATGCAGAAGCATCAGAAATATTTTTAGAAATCCATTTCATTTCTGTCTTCATTTTGTTTATTTGTTTTGTTTTTTCAGTCATTTCCTGCCATTACGGCACTCATAGGCTACTGCAGGATTCAGATAAATACTTTTTAGCAAAGTATCATAAGTACCGTATGTATAAGCAAGATCCTAAGGAAATACTAGTTTCTTCCTATTGCTTTACCACCTGTCAGGGCTAGTTTCCTATGTTATTTGGACCTCTCTCTGCATGACTGCCCAAGTTTTTCATATCAATAAAAGAAGCTTAACACAAAATTACTGATTGTGATTAAAAAAGTCTTTTTCCTGGTTGGTTGTATAAGATGGACTGTGATAGCATCACAAATGTTTGCCTTATGATATGTTTTAAAAAGTCAATGATATTCTGGGGGAGGGCCACCTTAAAAGAAGTGAGAATTAAATCGGAATTTTTCTTTGGGTGAGATATGCAAGTATACTCTTAAAATATTTCCCTCCTAATTTACTTTGGTTAACTTCTAGTTCTCCTAATTAATATGTAGGAATTTGGCATATTAAGAGGGTAGATTTTCTGTAAAACAATCATGACAAAATAGCAGACAAAAAATAGAGTATATTTCACAGCTTAATTTAAGTAACATTTTTACTACTCTTTCAATTATGTTCCATAGGTCTCCACTATTTGTTTAGAAGAATCTATAGGATAATTTTATTTCTTTAATCTTAGTGGAAAATACGGTTATTAAAATGGACATTGAAAACATATTAATAGTTATTAAAGTGGGCTTAGCTGATAGATTGATTAGAAGCTGGGGAACTTGCATAGAGAAGGAGGAGAGCTAGCTTTTTCCTAGACAAGTGGGAATTACTTCAGTTTATTGTATTACTTCAGTAGTTATTGCATTACTTCAGTTTTATTATCCTATACTAGAATAGCTTTCTAAATGATCTTATTTTCCCCATCTTATTCACTCTAATGAATCCTTCATTCCCCTGGCAGTTATCTTTCTAGAATTTAAATTTAAAAATTTAAAATGCAACATCATTCAATCAGTTGTATGAGCAATGTATTAATAGAATCATACTTTGCTCACCTTTTGCCTAACCTTTTCTTCAGCATATTCCTGATAATCTCCTCATTTGCTATATTTTAAATTGTATACAATTCTACTTTCCAGGACATCTTGTGCTTTGTCAGATCTGTATGCCTCCACACATGCTGTTTTTCTGATCTGAAATATTGTTTTTTCTTGTATTCTCGAGAAGCCGTAATTTTTTCCCCAAGTCACTTCCCTGAAGCCACCTGTGTTAGGCTATTCTCACATTACTATAAAGAAATACCTGAAACTGGGCAATTTATAAGGTGAGAGGTTTAATTGGCTCACAGTTCTGCAGGCTGTACAGGAAGCATAGCAGCATCTGTTTCTAGGGAGGCCTCAGGGAGCTTTTACTCATGGTGGAAGGCAAAGCGGGAGCAGGCACTTCACATAACAAAAGCAGGAGCTAGACAGAGAGTGGAGGGTGGAAAGTGCTGCAGTCTTTCAAATGCCCAGATCTTGAGAGAACTCACTATCACAAAGGCAGCACCAAGCCATGAGAGATCCACCCCTGTGATCCAAACACCTCCCACCAGGCCCCACCTCCAGTGTTGGGGGTTGCAGTTCAACATGAAATTTGGACTGGACAAATAATCCAAATTATATCACCATCTATGACCCTTCTTGGCTGTTGTAGTTGGCTCTCCTGTATACCTGATAGACATAGCCTAGTTATTATTTACTGTATTTTGTTTCTTTCTTCTGATTCTATTTCCCGACTATAGTAAAAACTCCTATAGTTGATTTTACATCTGTAACTCTGGGATTTGGCACAATGTCAGGAACATAGAGACAGTAAGTATTTGTTGATTATTGAGAAAGTTAAGATTAGATTGAGAATGGCATTTTGAGTGCTTGTGTAGTATTTGATTTTCTTTACAGTTATTATTATACTATAGAACATATATTTAATTTATTTTATAAATGGTTAGAAGATAAATGCATCACATTCTATTTTTCCATTGTTTGGTTTTGTGACAGTTAGTGCTGTTATCTCTTATCTATATATCTGCCCTTCCACACTCTACTGCAGAGATATAAAACCTGTGAACCACTCATGCCAGATTCCATTGCTAGCAAGTTTTCTATTAGGTACAGCCAAAGCAAGGCAATCTTGAAAGACTGTAAGATAAGAGAGAAGCAGCAGCTATTTATTTCCTTTTATTGGATGGTGTACTTCAGCACGCAGAAGAGGATACTGAAGGTGACTACAGGTGGCTGTGAGTTCCAGAAGCATTAGTGTTGGCATCTTGAATAGCAGTAGCAGTACTCCTGCCTCTGTACAGTATAGGCTCTGTTGAGCAATAACAGAGTAGTCCCAGTGGCACCTGTAGCAGTTTTTCCAGGAGCTGGGTAATGATTGCAGGCTTGTGGGCTCCAGCCTAGTGGAGTAGCATCCTCACTTTGGTTTGAAACCCTGTTTTTGTTTTGTGCCTTCAAGTATTTATTTCTTCCTTTTTTTCTAACCCCTTGAACAACTGTATAATCAATTTCTGGTATTAAGTTTCCTATTCTGGAAATGTCTATAGTAGTTTCTGCTTTCTTTAGTGAACAATAACCAGGAGTAGTTTTAGGAGACAGAATTTCAAAGATGAGAATTTGAGATTGATTATCTGGCCATACTGCAGTTGAATACAATAGTATATCATTGCCAGTGGAAAATTTCCATTCCATGCAGGATCAGCTCAGTTACTTAATGTATCAACTTTTTTATCAGAAACGAAATGTTTACTAAAGTCAAAGCTTTGGGAAATCAAATGGAAGTTGTAATTGACTGTTATGGTTTGAATAATGATTCCTCTTGGCTGTTTTTGACTATGCTAGAAGGTTTATAGAAAGGAAATTATGGGTTTAGGACTTCTCTCAGTTCAAGGATAGTCAGGTAAACAGAGATCCATGATCCCCTCCCTACTCTCATTGCCAACACAAATTGTCTTATCTTTTATCATTGCAGTAATGATGCAGCTGAAAATAAGAACCAAACTTCAGTCCTGAGAATTACAGAATCACAGTACAAGTTGAATTCACAGCCTCCCTAGCTTTCTTATATGGAAGATAAGACATGAATGGTAGACATGGATCATGAGAATTTAAATGAATATATGTATGTGAGTGAACTCACCAAAATCTGAGAGCCTTGAACCCCAGTTTCCTCTATGCTTCATATGCAGTTTCCCCAATGCTTTATTGTGGAACCAACATCTTCTTCTTTCTCTAAGGAGATTAAATTCCCTCTTCTTGAAGAGCCTGTAATGGCCATAGCGACCTCAGTCTTGCAAGAAAATATCCTAAAGCCTTAGGGAGATAGGAATGTTGCAGTGGCTTTATCATGTGTAACCCACAAATGCTTTCCTCATGGAAATATTGAGAAATGCATTGGTGAAGGGAACATCACTGTCCTTGAAGAAATCTGGGAAGGCTGTATTCTGATTGCCTTGGGTATGATATTAAGTGCCACTTTCAAAGTAGACTCTCTCATTTTAATGGAATGATGGAATCCTGGAGTGGCAGAGGCTGAGTGTCCCAGTGTGATCACTGGAAGCAAAGTGAGTACAATTGCAATAATGGGTGAAAGAGCCAGAGTGACAATCAGACTGTTGTGACACCAATCTTTTAATTTTTGATGGTGGCTGAAATATCACTAACTGTCACAAAACCAAACAATAATGGAAAAATAGAATGTGATGCATTTATCTTCTAACCATTTATAAAATAAATATATGTGCTATGGTATAATAATAACTGCAAAGAAAACCAAATACAGACTCTAGGGTACAGAAACATACTTGATGTTGTGAGCAGAAAACTCATTTCCTCACCCTGATACAACATCATGGCCTCTCACTCAGTTTCTAGACCAGAGCCAGTTCACAGAGCCACAGCCCTTAAATGAAATGAGGACAACTGTATCCCTCTGAAGATAAAGCATGACTATTGGTACAAATACATACCAAAAATCTCTTCAAGTTGTCCAATGTGATCTCAGTCATTTACCAGGATGATTGTACATTGTGGAAAGGGAAATTCTTAGTTATTTCAGGGATTACCTTACATGGCTCTTACTTGACACTAATCTTTGGCAGGGAGGGGAGACCCAAAATATTTGACCATTGTTCTTGTCAAAATGTGACTTTATGGTGACCAAATGATCCCTCCCTCCCTGCCTGCCTGTGTGCCTGCCTTTCTCCCTTCCTTCTTTCCTTCCTTCCTTCCTTCTTTCCCTTCTCTCATTTTCTTTTCCTTTTTCTTTCTTTTTAACTTGAATTACTCTTACTGTAGTTCCAGGGAGTCTGTGTATCTACCTTGTGATCATTGTGCAGTTCTTGAATGCTTACCTTGACTTGATATCAGCTGTAGCTTGCAGAACGTCCATATTGGCTTTCTGAACCATGGAGTGAAGGATGTTGTGGTAGAAGGGGCCAAGTGGAAAGCCCTGGAACTGTTCTCCCATCCAGGAAAGCAAACCAAAAGCAGTAAATTCATTACAGAAATTTCAGAGATTACCGCTGCTATTAAATACTTAAAAATTTTAAAACAGAGATTTTTAGCACATACTCATTTTACTCACCTGCTTGCCTTGCACAAAGGAGAATAGGCCTTAGAAACCATGATGCTTTGTTTTAAATTTAATCAGGTTGCAATTCTGATTGGAGATACTCTTCTAGATGTGATCTTTTTACTAGAGCCAGTCATTCTTGTCTCTGGCACTTGGTATACGGCTATTGATCTTGCAAATCCTTCCCCTATTCCTGTATCAATTAGCCAGGATTACAAGAAGCTGATTACATTCATCTGACCAAGAATACATTATACTTTACTGTCAAGGCGTATAAAATCTGCTTTGTCATAATCTAGTACATATTGGAGTTAATTTTAAAATGGTTAAATAAGGATAAGAAATTTCATACTTTTTCCATTATTAGTGGAAATTTGTAAACCAAAGAACATTTCTTAGAACTAATAAAGGGTAGAAGAAGAAGGTGTTAATTAGTGCTTAAAGCAGTATATATTTGATTGGCTTAATTTAGGATGATTGTTCTTCCAGAATTAAAAATAAAGACCAACAGAAAGAAAACTTTAACATAAAAGTTAATTTTAAGCTATAGAGTTTCTTGTCTCCTTACCTTTCCCTTGTCTTAATGTGCTAAATTAAAAATCAGAGGTTCTTAATAGTTTTTGTGCCATGGACCCCTTTTCCAATCTGGGGAAGTTTGTGGATCCAGTCTTAGAATTAAAAAACAAAAAAAATTAAGCGTGTGAACTCAGGAGTCTTAGATTTTTTTTTTCTTTTCTTTTCTTTTTTTTTTTTAGATGAGGTCTCACTCTGTTGCCCAGTCTTGAGTGCAGTGGTGATCTGGACTCTTGACTTACTGCAACCTCCGCCTCCCGGGTTCAAGCGATTCTCCTGCCTCAGTCCCTGGAGTATCTGGGATTACAGGCACGCACCACCATGCCCGGCTAGTTTTTGTATTTTTAGTAGAGACGGGGTTTCACCGTGTTGGCCAGGATGGTCTCAACTCCTAACCTCAGGTGAACCACCGGCCTCGGCCTCCCAAAGTGCTGGGATTACAGGTGTGAGCCACCCTGCCTGCCCAGAATGTTTTTAATGCACAAAATAAATGCATAGGATTGTAAAGGAAATAAACTAAATTGAAATAGTGCCATCAAAATATTTAAAAATCGTCCGGGCGCGATGGCTCACGCTTGTAATCCCAGCACTTTGGGAGGCCCAGGCAGGCGGACCACGAGGTCAGGAGATCGAGACCATCCTAGCTAAGACAGTGAAACCCTGTCTGTACTAAAAATACAAAAAAAATTAGCTGGGTGTGGTGGCGGGCGCCTGTAGTCCCAGCTACTGGGGAGGCTGAGGCAGGAGAATGGAGTGAACCTGTGGGCGGAACTTGTGGTGAGCGGAGATTGCGCCACTGCACTCCAGCCTGGGCGACAGAGCGAGACTCCATCTCAAGACAAAACAAAACAAAACAAACAAACAAAAAACAACCAAAAAAACCCAAAAACAAAATATTTAAAAATATCTGAAATAGTAATATATGAATAGTAACAGTAATAGGATGCAGCATTACTTCTAGCAGGTACTATAATTTTGGAGTTAGTGATGAGTGTAACAATATTTCAAAATATATATTATTTCTCTTGGTCACAGGTACAACAAATAGTACTGCGATTTGTTGTCTGCATTCTTAAAGGGAAATTTAAGCTTTTAGCTAATTGTTAATGAAAATAAGCATATGATCTTTTTTTCATCCAAATACATGAATCATATTCCCTAAATTGTATCTATTGAACTTTTTGGTGGGGTTTAAAACCTCTAACATATGCCGGGCGCGGTGGCTCACGCCTGTAATCCCAGCACTTTGGGAGGCCGAGGCGGGCAGATCACAAGGTCAGGAGATCGAGACCACGGTGAAACCCCGTTTCTACTAAAAATACAAAAAATTAGCCGGGCGCGGTGGCGGGCGCCTGTAGTCCCAGCTACTCAGGAGGCTGAGGCAGGAGTATGGCGTGAACCCGGGAGGCGGAGCTTGCAGTGAGCCGAGATTGCGCCACTGCACTCCAGCCTGGGTGACAGAGCGAGACTCTGTCTCAAAAATAAAATAAAATAAAATAAAATAAATAAATAAATAAATAAATAAATAAAACCTCTAACATGGTGGAAAGACAAGACTGAGTGAATCTATGTGAAAAAGTATCAATTCTTTGACCAGTGAGATACCACATAGTCAATGAATACTTCTGATATACTAAATGGTTCCTTGTGGACCTTTAGGAGCAAAATTATTTTGAGCACACACTCTGTTTTCTTCCATTTTGTTAACTGGTTGAGCTCATTTACTTATAATACTCATCCAAACTGGCCACATAACATTTTAAAATTTTGTTTATTTCCAAAAAATTGACTTTTTGCAATCATCTTCACTAATTGCCTGGCATAGAATTCTTACTAGGATGTTTACACATGTACTATTTGTTGTATATTTGTCAGCTCACTCAAATAAAACTGCAAATGAGGAAAACCATTGTATTTTGTCCACTACATCTATGAAATAATCTTTTTATTTTTTCTTCCTTCTCTCAAATCTCAATCCCAAATCATGACAATTTCACAACCATTTGAAAAATTATTGTGTTTATTGGATTATATGCAGGTGGAGTTCTGTACTTTATTCTACTAATCAGTGGTTAAGTTAATGATGCACTAGTTTAAATTTAGCAAAATGAAGCATTACAAGCTCAGCTGAAAAATGATTCTTGTTTTAACCAGTATCTTCACACAGCTGTTTAAATACCATATTGTACTTTTTTCCCTTTCCTTATTTAAGATGGCACATGGTACTTGTGTAATCTTTGCTTATTTTAAGCTGGCATAAAAGAATGGTTCTCAGCAAATTGAAGGCAATTTGCAAAACTGAAGGATATTCTTATGAATTTAGGCCAAGTTAAATTATTATTGAAGAATACATCTTTTTTCCCCAAAATTTCTCCTGAGAATTTTTTTATTATAATGTTATATTTGAAAGTTTATGACAAAGGTACTTTTTTTTCCCATTTGTTCCATGTAATTTTCTTTCTTTTGTATGATGATACCATTAAAGTAAGATTGACCAGAAAGAGTCTGACGTTTTTAAATTGTAGTAGTTCACTGTCTGTACTATCAATTTTATAATATTTTTCTGTCTAGAAACTTTTTGTTCTGCATACATAGAAATAAAGGCTGACTCAATGCATATTACATTAAGATGGCAAGTTTAAATACTTTTTTGTAACTGCTTGTTTTTTCACTCCTGCCCTATCCCCACTGCCTACATCTTCAATCTCCAGATTCCTACATCACCAATAAGACCCAAAGTTTCCTTTTCTCTTGTATTTTTCTCAAATGTACCAAATAAAACTTTACCTTTAGATTTTATTATTTGCTTGCCCTTATATATTTAGCTTTCACATTTTCATGAAAGGTATATAATATTTACAGATATTAATAGTAATATTTTGTCACAATATATCTGTGAGATAGGGTACTGCCAGTGTAGACATTATGTTTACTTTTTAGCATGGGACTCTTTATGTTGGTTAATTTAAGCAAATAATCTTGTAGGCCAGAAATACATTTGAATTTGGAAAGATAAGGAATAGATATGCACAAGCATAGTTGTAACTTAAGAAACTGAGTTGAACTATATCACTGTAATTGTTTTACTTTGCGAAAAAACTCAATATCTCTGTTGCTTAAAATTTGTAGAATTGCTTAAAGTGTTCAATTATATTCTGTATATGTATTCAAGTCCCCTTGATATCAGGCCTGATTTTGGTTGAATTTTATTGTTTTGTATTTATAGAACTTATTTTTATTATTACTGGATTTACACCGAACAACAAGAAATAATGACCCATGAGCTTTTATATTAATAAAAATTGTATTGCTATGGCCATTTCTAAGGAAGTTAGAAACACAATTGGAACAAATAGGAAATAGTTCCGAGTAAGAAAAAAAAATCTCAAAGAATAAAAACAAACTGTGTAAATTATGAATATGATAAAACTTATGGGGAATATAGTAACTTGAAAATATTTTTTGATTTAATAAATATTATATATAAAATGTATGTAATTACATTTTATAATGGTATATTGCTTTTATGCAAAGTTATGTTATATATAGCATATATAATTTTGGGAAGTATCACTCTGGAACCTTCTATATTTTTACCTACTGGGAGGTAGATAATCATAGTTTTTGCCTAGTTATATTTTATTATAGAATATGGTACATACAAGTATGTTTAGTGCAGAGATCAGAATTAAAATGCATAAGGGAAACTAGAAGGGGTGGAACCAAAAATCAAAACTTAGTGACTTGACAGTATTGGTAAATACTGTTAAAATAAGAATAACAACATAAATAGTAACTTTCGTGTAATATTGGCCAAATATTAATCACTGTTTAGTTTCTTATTTCAAGTGCCATTTAGAGCAAATATATGAGAAAATTAAGAGCTTAAATTGTGGAGTATATCAATAAAATATTTTTTAGGATCCAAAATAAGGTACTTAGTTTTCTAACACAATTTAAGATTGTATAATAGATGTGCTTATTTCCTTTTTTTGAGATTCCTGTCTTATTTATGTAGAAAATAGAAATGATAAACTAAGGACTATATATAGAAAATAGAAATAAAGATATATATATATGTATATATAGAATATAAGTAGAATATAATATATATAGAATATAGTTAACCAGTTCTTTAAACATCAGAGAAGCTCTTAATAATGAGAGATAATTTCCATAAATATAAATTTAAAATATATAATGCTGCTATATACTGACAATCTAGTCTTCTTCCCTGCCTCCCCCATGTGCTGTGGGTAGTGGACTCTTAGTTTTGTTGTTTTATTTTTCTTGATTCAGCCCAAGGGATAAAAGTCAGAAAACATCATCAAATTGAAAGAGTCTCTAAAGATTGCTTACACCACATTACTTTATCAAGAGAGCTTCTCATTACAGCTTCCCAGCCAGTAACCCCTTTTCTGGTTTAAAACTACACACACGCGTGCACACACACACACACACACACACAGAGTCCAGTGATAATCAATGTGATCTCATATATAAAAATGAAAGGCCTTTAAATATTTCTGAAAATTTGCTGACATAGATGTCAAATAAATAAAGACAGATTTATGCTAGAATTTTTTAAATAGACATAATTTTTTAGAGAAGTTTTAGTTTCACGGGGAAATTAAACAGAACATACAGAGATTTTCCATGTACCTACCCCTGTTCCCATACATTCATGGACTTCCCCATTTATCAGTATCCCCCACCAAACTGGTACATTTGTTACAGTTGAATTGACATTGAGACATCATCACCCAAATTCCACATTTTACATTAGCATTCATTGTTGATGTTGTACATTCTATAGCTTTGGACAAGTTTATAATAACATGTATCCCCTGCTAGAGTATATAGAGTAGTTTCACTGCTCTAAAAATATGTGAATTTATAAATGTTTTTTGATGATTAAAATTATATATATGTACTTTGGAAAATTTAGAAATGTAAAACAGAAGGAAGAAGAAGAGGAAAAGATGGTCATTGCACACATTTTGATACAAATTTTATTTAAACAGATATCAAAGTAATCTCTGCAAATTTGGGCCATGTTTTTTACATCTCTTGATATTTAGAGATTTATTATAAAAATTTGTGATAGTTTCTGGATAGTATCTAATTAGATAGGTATCGACCTATTCTTACCTCCACCACTTTTCCTCAGAAGCTCGTTTACCTAATTATCAACCACTTTTTGTGTAAAGCACTGAAGATAGAGAACAACAGAATGGAGACCTCATCCAGGTTAGTGACATTCTCACAGGGAAGATGTTGGTTCTAAGACCAGGTTCTAGGATATGGTTCTTAGCTTCACAGGACCTGAAAGCTGATTCTTCATTATTTTAAAGTTTATTAGCCTTTCCAGGATACACTCACCAAACAAATTCATAAATATATGTTATCTGGTATTACTGATATGTAAATCAGAGTGCTAATTTATTAATTTGCCATTTTGTCCCAGCTACTTGAGAGGTTGAGGTAGGAGAATCACATGAACCTGGGAGGCGGAGGTTATAGCGAGCTGAGATCACGCCACTGCACTCCAGCCTGGGCGACAAAGTGAGACTCTACCTCAAAAAAAAAAAAAAAAAAAAAAAAATTAGCACTCAGGGAGATGGATTTCTTTGTAAAGCCCTGAAGCCAGCTGATCCTACTGAGCTTCACACCACTGCTATTCTGGGTTGCTAACCAAAATACCCCTTTTCTAATAATTTAGCCCTCTCTCCACTCTGCTTGTACTCTTCTCGGATTCTTTTTTCCTGCACAGCTTCCCACTCTTCTTAACACTTACAAGCCTCTGGAGACGCCATTTCATAGCAAATCAAAAGAAATCAACCTCCCTCATCAAAAAAACAAGACAAAGTTTCTCTATTCTTACACTTGTCAAAAGAGTTTTCTTATTTCACTTCCTGTCATCAACTAAAATCTGAAATCTGGAGCCAGCTCTTTCTCCAACAAAGAGCCCTGTCTCTTAGGTAGATTATATTTTAAAATTCTTATTTCTGAGACTTCCCTTTGATCAGTGTCAAGGAGATCATTTTTTTGAGTGTGTTGGTTGTTGTTTGTTTTTGTTTGTTGAGGAAAATAGGAAAGGTAAGGTTTAAACTTTCTTAAATTTCCCTTCTAATTACATATTTTTAAAGTAACATGTGGGTCATCTTGATTTTGGACACTGATGTTCAGATGGTTTCATTTCCTCTTACAGGATATACCATACACACAGACACACACACACATTATATATGTATATGTATAAGCACCCATATATTATATATGTATATATACCCATATATTATATATGTGTTATATATACACACTATACATATGTACACACACATATATACACACATTACATATATGTATATACACACATTATATCTATGTATATATACACACATACTGGCTCACAATACGCTGCAAATGACTGAACATTAATTTTTGCTCTTCTCAATTCATTCTGAGGGTGCTAATTTCATTTCCCTTTGGGGCATGATATTTACTGTTGTCCTCTTTCTCCACTTTACCTCCATTAGTATATTTTTGCTGAGAAATAGGAAAAACCTATCTCTATAGATTCTGTGGCACTTATTTCCTGTAAAAGCTGTAAGTGCACATTTTATTTGGACATTGATTTCTCATCTGATGACAGAAAAGGCAAGGTTAGGATTTCAGAACTTCTCTTCTGTTAACAATATCTTCATCCTCTCCTTAGTTTAATTCATGATAATAGTTCAGACAAACTTTGACCGTTAAATCCTTTTAGGCAGCAGTGTTTCCCAAAGGCCAATATTCGTTATGAATAATTAGTTTCTTCAATTCATTTTAGTGTATGAAATTAACAGTATATGGAAATTCATTTTCTTTCTGATGTAATAAACTTTTCATTAATGTATGAGATTAACTTTTCAGTTTTTTTCTTTTCCTATACAACTGATGGTTAGAGTATTCAATAGGGTATTTTACTCTGTTCAGAGTAAAGTTCTTTTGGGAGGTTTGTGGTTTTAGTAGTTGTTCCCTCAACTCTGTTCCTTCCATCATACCTTTTTTCTTTTATTGCACAGGAAATGGTGAGGTCTCACCAAAAAGCATTCATGAAATCCCTGAAGAACCCTAGTAAAGGTGCTGAGATTGATTTTTGTGTTTCCTTTTTAAAGAATGCACAGAGCAATGTGTGAATCCCATATCTTTGGGAAGCTTAATATTCAAAAACTGTCAACTCAGTTTTGAAAAATTGCCTTGTTTTTGCCATTATTATTTCTGACAAATGGATCAGGTGTAATTTTAAAGAACGGGAGAATCAACCTTAAGTTATTTCTTCACAAATATGAAAGGAGTCCCACAAAACAAAATATAGTATGCCCTGACTTTGCATAATCGTGATCATAGGAATCAAATCCCAAAGCACTTATAGAGAGGTAAGTAAAAGCATTGCAGAAATAAATAATCAAGATTGATTGCCTCCAAATTGTGAGTATATATAAATAAACAAAAAATTTGCTTTAAGGGATTGAACTTTTAAATTTATTCAGCCAGAGATTCATTGTTCTGATGTCTGTGTGATTTTCTCTTTAAGGAAAGACTGAGAACATATTCATACTTTATAAATTGCTAATACCTAGTGGTTGATATAATTATTAAATGATCTGTGAAGAATACATGCTATTTTAACTTTTCAGGTTTCTATAGCTCCCTTAGAGAAAAAAAATCAAAGCACTTTGAGGGTACTTAGAGCAGAACAAGGCAATCTAAGGGGGAAAATGTATACTTAGAAATACACTTGGATTTTTAAATATTTGAGTCCTGGGTATCTTTGCAGTTTCAGAATTGCAAATGATATTTGTATGAGGCCATATTTTGCTTTCTAAAATTTCAAGGATGGGGGCAAAGTGGCAGTGAAATGTGCTATCTTGATGCTAGTAGGATACAGTTATTTTGTGAAGAAAATTTAGTGACTTCAATATTGGAGGTTCGGGTCACTGGACTGTAGTGTAAAGCCAGGGATGTGGTAGCCCCAGAAATTATCTCACAAATGAGTCATATTAAGAAAACTCTCTTTAAGATGTATTCTATGACATACTCTTTCCTTTTATGGCAATATTTTTCCTTGGAACTAAAACTAGAAGTCACCAAATAAAAGATTCTAGGTAATAAAGATTTTGGTAATTGTCATAATCTCCATAAGAGAAGCCAGAGAGAAAAACAAATTCTTTATTTCACTACTTTTTTTGTGTGATGACTAATGCTCTTTTAGTAGATGTGTAACCTCGATTTGGTTATTTAACCTCTCTGTGCTTCAATTTCTTTTATTTATATAGTGGGAACAGTAATAGCACCTCCTAGGGTTATCATGAAGACTAAATGAGCCTGTGTACGCACGCATACACACACACACACACACACACACAGACACACACACAGAGTTATCGAAAGAGAGAGAGAGCTTTTAGACAAGTGCTATGTATAGATGTGTTTTTGCTATTGCTGATTCATGCCACACTTCATAAATAGGGATGTCAAGCTCTATTCTATGTGCTGGTCATATAATGAGGAACAAAGCAGACAAGGATCTTGTTCATATGAAACTTGTATTTTGGTTGAGGAGGTCAGGGAGACAATACAACAGGTAAATAAATGATAAAAATTTCAGGTAGTGGTAACTGCTATGTAGGGGATTAAACTTGGTTGTTTATATAGCTTGAAGTATTTTTTAAGGAGGTAACATTTTAGTTGAGAACTGATGACAGAGAACTAACCTTGTAGAAATCTGGGGAAGGACATTCCAGTGAAGTTACTAAGATGTGCTAAGAGAACAAAAAGACTGGTGATGCTAATGGGTACTGATCTGGGCCTGTGCAGTGTTAGGTGTGACTTGAGAGGCTGGCGAATCTGGTCTTGTACAGCTCTGTGAGCCTGGATAAGGAGTTAGGATATCATTCTAATTGCGGCAGGGAACTCTTAAGGTTTTTTGTTTTTTGTTTTTGTTTTTTTTTTTTTTTAGCATGAAATTGACATGGCGTAATTTACATTTAAAAAACCATTTTGATAAGACCTACTGTATAGCTACAGTACTCCAGACAATGTGGTATTGGTGGAGGGACAGACACATAGATCAATGGCATAGTATATGAAACACAGAAATAGCCTACACAGATATGGCCAACTTAATTTTTGACGAAGGTGCTAAAGCAGTTCAATGGAGGAAGGTTAGAAATTTCAACAAATGATGCTGGAGAACCTGGACATTCACAGGTAAAATAATGAACCTTGATCTAAACCTCATACCTTCTACAAAAATTAGCTCAAAATGGACCATTGACTTAAATGCAAAATGTGGCACATGTCTTGTACTTTTAGAAAGATCTTCAGGTAAGTCTGCTGTGCGAACAGAATTGAGGACCTCAGCAAAACTGCAAACAAATCTCAGCACTTAAAAGTACAGGATGTTATCCAGGAGTGTTTTAGGTTGTGTGTGATACTTGTTACAGGCATTTGATTCTGCAAGTCTGACCTGATCCCAGAGGACCAGTATCACTTCCTCAACTGAGCACCTCTTAACTGAGAATGTCAGAGATATTTATATGTCTATAGATGTCTTAATATTTTTTCCTTCAAAATAAGTTTTACTCTAATTCCACTCTACTTCCCTAGGGTCTGTCCAGCTTTTATTTCAGATACCTGTTGAAATAATTACTTCCTTACTTGTAGTTACTACAACTTTGTCAGCAAGGATGCAGCCACTGTTTATTTGTGCTTGCAGATTGCTGTTAGTCCTTTTGTTCACTTTTCTTTTTAAAATGAGCCCTGGCTAGGCAATAAATTCTTTGTGTAAACAGACCACATGCAAGTGTCTTTGCATGGTAGCTGTAGAATCCTGCCTATTAAAAAAAAAAAAAAAAAGACAACAAATTCACACATGAGATTCCTTTTTTGTGTGCATGTTGCTTATGATCAGGAACTACAGTAAACTGTTACCTCATTAATAAGTTTAATATTTTGTTTTTCAAAAGACCCACTTTGTATCCTTTTTAAGTAGATAATCACACATTTCTTTTTTTTTCTGCTTCAGCTACCTTGAAAGAATCTGGGAAAACTCCACTAATAATGGTTTTGTATTTGCTTCTGAAAATGACAAACTCTTGTTTGATTTTTCTAATGGCCACTGAATTCTATGTTGCATTTTGAAGATTGTTTATTTGACGAGCTCACTAGAACACCTAGCGTATAGTAGGCATTTAATGATGGTTATTGAATGAGATTAACTGCTATTTAGTGATAGCTGGTGTGTACCACCACTGTTTGGTATTCTGGCAAGTTCTGTGTTCCTGTAGCTTTCAATTTTGTGGTACATTATTTATGCATAATGACAGCTGTCCAAGACTTTTTATAATATCCCACTTATGAACATGATGGAAACTCTTTCTCAAATATATTTGGTATTTGTCTCTGTGTGTGTTTAACTGTACCCTGACCTGGTTCCTTCTGTCTTTGCCTTTGTCTCTTTTTCTCTTTCTTAAGTCTCAGTGACATTGTACACCAGTTATTTATGGTTCTGGTAATTCAAGACAAATAGGGAGGTGTGTAGGCTGGTCCTTAAATAAAGTTCTTCCTGATAACTGTGCCTCTTGACTATACTTTCTCCCGTTTATGACCTCAAGTGCATAGAATTTGTTTACTTATTATTGATCAATATTAACCCCTTTATTTTAGTTTATTACTTTTTTTCATACTGCCTGCATTATTCTTCCTGCATTGAATATGTATGTAAAGTAATATATGTCCTTACAGTGTCCTCTCCATCAGCTTATTTAGGTATATGTATATCCTTGAAAAAAGATTGGCTTTTTTTTTTTTTTATTTTTTAATGCAGAGTCTCTGTCACCCAGGCTGCTGCAGTTCTGTGGCACGATCTTGGCTCACTGTAATCTGTGCCTCCCTGGTTCAAGCGATTCTCTTGCCTCAGCCTCCTGAGTAGCTGGAACTACAGGCACCTGCCACCACATCCGGCTAATTTTTTTTTTTTTTTGTATTTTTAGTAGAGACGGGGTTTCACCGTGTTGACCACGTTGGTCTTGAACTCCTGACCTTAAGTAATCCACCCACTTTGGCCTCCCAAGTGCTGGGATTACAGGCGAGAGCCACTGCACCTGGCCTGGCTGTTTTTTTTTTTTTTTATTATATATTTTTAACAAATACTTACATTGCATTTTTCAAATCCCAGACAGTTTTAAGCTTTTAGCAACATTAATTCATCGAATCCTCACAACAGTACTCCTATCCCTCTTGGCACAGAAAGGTTAAGTAATTTGCCCAAGGGTATGTAACTTATAAGTGTGGAGCCAGGATTTCAAGCTGAGACTGTCCGGTTCTAGAGTCCATACCTCTTTGACCAGTATAATAAGCTTCCTCTCCATTAATGCTGAAGTATTGTGCTGTAAAGCCTGCTTGGTTCTTTCCTCCTTTTCCATGTTGCTATGTGTACATCAAATTCATAATCTTTAATTGCTACTTGATATTCTGTTTCAAGCATATGCCGCATTTTCAACTTTATTAAGTTATATATAATAATGTCATTTTAAGTGTGCAGTTTAGTGAGTTTTGACAAATGAATACATTTTTGTAAACAACTTCACAATCAATACAGAGAACATTCCCTTCACCCCAAGATGTGAAGGAGTACCCTGGTACCCCTTCCCAGTAAATCCTGCTTCTGGCTGCATGAAATCACTGATCTTTTTGTCACATTGGATTCGTTTTTCCTAAACTAGGTTTTGTATAAATGGTCTTATAGAGTATACACCTTTGAGTTTGGTTTCTTTTGTTCCACTTGTTTTTGAGACTCATTTATGCTGTTGTTTGAATGACTAGTTCATTTCTTTTTATTTCTTTTGCGATTTTTCATTGTGGAAATATACCACAATTTGTTTATCCATTCACCTGTTTGTGGATATTTTGGTTGTTTCCAGTTTTTGACTAGTATCATTAAAGCTGATATATACGTTTATGCACAAGTCATTGTGTTGTCATGTTTTCTTTTCTCTTGGTAAATATATAGGAATGGAATTCCTGGGTCTTATGATAAGTATATAATAACTTTATTTTTAAAACTGCCAAAATGTTTTACAAAGTGATCGTGTGACAGTCTCACCAGTAACAAATAAGAGTTTGAGTTCCTTCACATTCTTGACAACACTTGGAATATTGTCTGTCTTTTATTTTTAAGCTTTTTATTTTGAAATAGAGTCATAGTTGCAAAAATAATGCCGAGAGGTCCTGTGTTTCCATCACCTAGTTTTCCCCAGTGATAACATCTTGTGTAATTTTAGAACTGTATCAAAAGCAGGGATGTGATGTTGGTACAATCCACAGACCTTATTCAGATTTCACTAGTTTTATATGGATTCATTTCAGTGTACATGTATATATAGTCCTGTGGAATTTGTCACATTTGTAGATTCATGCAAGCACCACCATAATCAAGATACAGAACTTTCCTATTATCCCAAAGATTCCTCATGCTAGCCATTTATATTCTTACGCATCCCTCTTGGCTCCCTTTTCTCCATTTCCTCTCCATTTTTGTGGGCCCTTGGCAACCACTAATCTGTTCTTCATCTTCATAATTTTTCCATTTAGAGAATATTATATAAGTGAAATTATATAGAATATAACCTTTTGAAGTTGGCTTTTTCACTTAGTGCAGTGCCTTTGATATCCATCCAAGGTGTTGTGTAACATGTATTGATAGTTCTAGTTTTTTGCATTTCATTGCTGAGTAGTATGGATATAACACAGTTTATTTAACCATTCAGTCAGTAAAAGACATTTGGATTGTTTTTAACTTTTGATTATTACAAAAAAATGTCTGTTATGAATATCTATGGTCATGCTTTCTTGTGGACAGTTCCCATTTCTCTGTGATAAATGCCTAGTATTGTGAGTGCTAAGTCTATACTAAGTGTATGTTAAATTTTGTTTTCTATTTTTTTTTAAAAGAAAATTTCAAACTATTCTCTGGAGTGGCTGTACCATTTTATATTCCACCAGCAAATGTATGATTTATATAATTTCTTCATATCCTTACCCGCATTGGGATTACCATTTTTTAAAGCTGTTCTAACAGTTGTGTAAAAATACCTCATTTTAGTTTTAATTTGAATTTCCTAATTACCTAATGATGTTGAATATCTTTGTGTGTGCTTATTTGCCACTTTTATATCCTCTCTGGTGAAATGTCTGTGTCTAGTATTATCAGTTTTTAATTTTAGTCTTTTTAGTTTCATGTATTGGTATTTCACTGTGGATTCAGTTTTTGCTTTTCAGATGAATTAGGATGTGGGCATCTTTTCAAATGCTTATTGATCATCCTCTTTTTTGAAGTATCTGTTCAGATTTTTTTTGCCCATTTTAATTATGGTTTATTGGTCTTATAAAGTTTTGAGTTCTTCACATCTTGCTATTACTCCCTTGTCAGATATGCATATTGCAAGTATTTTCTCTTATTATATAGATGGCCTTTTTTATTTTTAAATGATGTATTTTTAAGAGTAGAAGCTTTTCATTTTCATGAATTTCAATTTAGCAATCTGTCTCTTTCATTTTTAGTGCTTTTTTTGTTAACATTCTTTCTAATAAATCTTTCCTACTCAGAGTTCATGAAAATTTTCTTCTAAGTGTTCTAAAAGTTTTGTAGTTGTAGGTTTTATGTTTGGGTATAAAATCCATTTAGAGTTAATTTTTGTTCATATGTCACATTTTTATTATCCAACCTCCTAGTGACTGTTACTTTGGATTACTATCATAAATAACACTGACAAAATATCATTATATATAGCTCCATGTGAATATGTGGAAAAGTATCTCTAGGTGGTTTTATATATATATATAGTATACATATGTATACAAATATATATAATTTATATATGTATACATATATGTGCATATATACATATATGTGTGTATATATACACATACAGCACATATATATATATTTTTATTTGTGTATGTAAAATGGTATCCACAATGGTTGCACACATTTATACTCCTGCTAGCACGGCGGGAGAGTTTTGTTGGCTTCATTTGACTTCTTATGAATTACTGTATAATAAGATTTTTCCTTCTTTTTCACTGGCTTCTAAACCCGTATTTCATGTGTTTTGTTTGCTGCATGCTTCTCTGTGACAGTCTTGTGACCCTTTTCCATTTTACTTATTCTACTCTTTTGTAGAAGGGGAAACCTTTACTCTTAACCTGTTCAACTTGTGTCTAAACTATGAGTATATAGTCTATGTGTGAAGCCCTTAGGGCCGTACCACAGTTTCAGTACTTAAGCTTTGTCATATGTGTTTTGCCAACTTACCACCCTTTTATCTCCTTTTTGGTTCTTATCTGTGGTCCTTGTCTATCATGATACTGCACTGGGGACCTCAGGTAATATATTAACACATAAAATTAAGTGGCAAATTGTGTGAAGACAATTTTCAAATATAGTTATGAATGCTATGTAATTTTAGATGAAAATACGTATGAGCAGATGGTGAAGTAAGTAGTAACTTACAGTACCTTGTTACAGGTCACACCTTGAAAGTCTCCTGTCTAGTAAAGGACAAAACCATCATGTTACAAATATGCTGCAAAATGCTGTAATATGCAGTTTGAAACTTCACATACTATTAGAAAAACTTGTATTGAACAGATGTTTCAAGTCATAAGGTCTGCAGTATAAGCCAGTTAAATTTACATAATGATTTCATAGGCTAAAATATTAGTTATCTTCTCACTTATTGAAAAGTCCATTTATTGCTACATTACACTTAGCTGCAGTAAGAAATACCCATACTAATCTTCCCTCTGAAATACTGACTGAGAAAATTATATATGAAAATAAAATATTTCTTTTTTTAGTTTTTGCTAAGTCGTTTGAAAATTAATATTAGTTATGAATTATATTTATAGAAACTGTCACTTGCATTAAATGGCGCTTGCATCTGGTGAGCATTATTTCACAGTATCAGCAATTTAGTTTGAATCTGTACTTGCCAGTTTTGGTATCAACACTGGAAAATACTAGGAAATCATTGTGAATCATTGACAAGGTCCTGATGGTTTAGTTGCCATGGTTGCTCAAAATGTATAATCTTTTCTTCTTGTCTCACTGATAGATTCGTGTTTAAATTATGTAAACATTAAAACACAGAAAAAGAATTAGAGCATAGATATAAGGGTTATTTTTACTTATAGCTTTATATGTAAATTAAAACTACATTGTTTTTAAAAAACTTCCATTGAACAAACATTTTTCTCACCATGTTTACTTTTGATTGACAAGTTTTGGTTAATTTCTAGAGCCATATACTGCTCATTCTGGTTTTCCTGGGACAGGTTAGGTTTATGCCCATGTTCCTGGTGTAATTATTGAGAACAATCTGTTTAACTCAAAGTAAAATATGCCTTATAATACATCTCTCAAATCAATATACTTTTGTTAGCCCTGGGCTCTCTGATTTTGCCTCCAACTAGCCGTATGACTATGGGTAAAGAAAATAACCCAAAGTTTCTTTATGTTTCTTTTTTTTTGGATTTATTATTATTATTATTATTATTATACTTTAAGTTCTAGGGTACATGTGCATAACGTGCAGGTTTGTTACATATGTATACTTGTGCCATGTTGCTGTGCTGCACCCATCAACTCGTCAGCACCCATCAACTTGTCATTTACATCAGGTATAACTCCCAATGCAATCCCTCCCCCCTCCCCATGATAGGCCCCGGTGTGTGATTAAGTTTCTTCATCTGTAAAGTGAAATGGTAAGGGTAAATGATCTCTGAATATTCCTGAATGCTTTTAAGATTAATGTTTCTTTGATGTTTAGTTGCTTCTAATATAGCAGTGGTTTAGAGCAGTGATTTTCAAAGAAGTTTATTCTGTTTTACTATTTATGGTCTTTCTCTGTTCTATCCTATTATATCCTATTAAAATAAATGCTAGTGATGACCTACTAACTTGATTGCATGATCAGAATAGGGTTAGGTTGAAATCTATATCTTGATTTACATGTTCCTGAGTATCATTTTTAATTTTTTACAATGACCAGTTAGTTACCTTCTCTAAGCTTCAATTTCCCCATTCACTTGTGGTTAAGTGTTCTGAGATTAAATGAGGTAAGCTATATAAAGTGCGTAGCAGAGCACCTGTTGTATGGAAGAAATTGCATGTTAGCTGTCCTCTTATTTATTCACATTATAAATGTGACTCCCCTCTGCTAAGATTACCTTACATAGAATCTAATACATGGAAAGTTTTTTTTACCACATTGTTAAACATATTTTAAAACTACAGATAATATTATATCCTTGTCAGTCAGCAATTTTGAAGCATATCCATAAGTGCTTTGTCAAACAGTAGTTATGTTTTTATAGTAGTTTTGTGAAGTAAGTACCTCTTTGGTTTGCTAGCTGAGTAGACTCCCCACCAAGAGGTCAAATGTCAGGAAATTCATTGAAGAAAATACATTATTAATTTTCTGCCCTGTTCTACTTAGGATATTCATCTTGTTTTTCATTTGAAATAATACATAGCTTCTTTATATTGAAGTATATATGCCTTTTAAAAATGTTAGAATCAAAAATTGCTCTCACAAACAGTGAAAAGGATTAATATTTTGATTATCTTTGAAGCAATAAGCTATTCGTTTCTAAAATAAAATACTAAATTTATACCTGATCAGTCTTTTGGTCTAATGCTCAGTCAATATACTGGGGAAAGAATTGAATTCAGGGGTTTGGCTTTTACATTTATTTTGCTCATACTGGGTTATCATTTTCTGAGTTTCCCTGCACTTCTTAGGTGTACACCATTACTTATATCCCATGTCCTTGCTGCTGCTCTGACTGAAAAGCAGGATGGTGAGGTATATGCTAAGAGTTAAGTCTTTTGACTTAATATTTTGACCAGTCTTTCATCCTTCATATTGAGTTTCATTCTATAGAGGAATGAGCTTTCTTGGCCTTTACCATTGTGCTGCGAAAGTAGTTCAAAGTGGTTATAATGGTTGTTCCAAAAAGAAGATAAAATAATGAATATATATAGTATTATGCAGAGCACATATCAATCTGCCATATTCTTTCCATTATTAACTCAATTCATTTTTCATGATAACCCTGGGAAGTAGGCATTATTATTCTCCAAAAGGTGTTCAATATTTGCCACAGTCCTGAAACTAGTAAATGGCAGAGTTGAAATCTAAACCCACCTGGCCCACCCTGGGAAGTTTGTGGAAGTGGATTCTGGATAATACACTCAAGATCACAGTCTTTAGTCTGATGTTTTTCATTTTTATTAGCGACATATAATATGTCAGTTTCTTTGAACCAGGCTAGGATGCCAGTACTCTGGAAAACAAAAAGAGGATATCAATTAAAAAAAAAAATCATGGCAAGTTGGAAGAACTAGTAAATGTAAACTGAGTACATTTACATCTACTGGATATAGCTCTGTAGGAATGTATGCAGGGTAACTCACACAGGGAGGAAAAAACAAACTGTACAAATGTAAGAGGATAACATTAAGAGGCTACCAGGCAATTCCCTTTTTCTCCTGAAGCCCTGGTCATGATTTTATTATGTAGAATTTGGAGAGAATCCAGAGGAATCCAACAGAAATTATTAAAAGGTTTGAGAAATCTGCTATGTGATGAAAGTCTAAAGGATTGGGTTTATTTAGCCTACAGAAGTGAAGTCTGAATAGGGACTTAATTAGTCTTCAAGTTCAGTGAAATCATAGACACAGAGGCCGGAGTGGTTCTTAGGAGAATTGTCTTCTGACAGGCATTCTTGAACATGGTTTTCTTGGTTTCACTGTGTGTGAAAGGATATTATATTAGTGATGATGAGCAGCTCTTCTTTCTTCACTGCAGAGGGACAGGCAAGAAAGAGCTTAAATCACCACAGTAGTGATTTAGGTAGAACTTTTCAAATATCCTTGGAAGCTTGTGGAGATTCCTTCCTCAAAGCCTTTTTGTTTTTAGTTTTATTTTCAATGGACAGATAATAACTGTACATATTTATGGATACGATATGATGTTTTGATGCATGTTTACAATGTGGAATGATTAAATATGTTAATTAACAAATCCATCCTCTAATATACTTGTCCTTTTTGTGGTGAAAACATTTAAGATCTACCTTTTTAGCAGTTTTGAAATATGCAATGCATCATTATTTATTATAGTCACCATTTTGCATCAGATCACTTAAGGCTTATTCCCTCTAACTGAAATTTTGTACCCTTTAATCACTATTTTTCTCATCCTTTTCCCCTGGCCCCTGATAACCATCGTTATATTTTGTGTGTAGACTGCCAGGTTTTGGTGGAATGGATTTTAAACTGACGGAAGAAAAAAGGTACATTATTCTTTATACCTGGTTAAAGGTAAACATTTTTTTAGATCCTTTCACTCTAAGCTCTGTAAAAGTACGAGGACATCTGTCAAAAGTAAGACTGGATGATAGGTATTTTAATGTTGTAATCAGGAGCCTCATTCAGTTTGTAGAACTCCTTAGGGACTCTCTGAGATGTTTGTGGGCCATTGCCCAGGAGGGCCCTGCCCTTTGGAAAAGAAGACATTTATTTAGATGATGCGAGCGGCTGCTGCAACCACTGGTCTTCTGCAAAGGCTTCTTGGTGTTTCTCATTGAACTTTTTTTTTTCCCTCCAAGGATCTTTTCTGATTGAATCACCCCAAGTTACAAGATACTATCTGTGTCTTTCCATTGCCTCTTTTTATCTAGAAATGATATCCATTTCTTTAGCAGCTGGCCTCATTTGGATTTTAAGGGAGGGAGTGGTTTCTATTTAAAGTCACATAGTAAGGTATGAAATGCACATAAAGAACTTCTATAGGATCTTTATTTGAACAGACTTCCTTCTTTCCTCCCACAAATATTTACAGAAATCCTGCTAGGTGCCAGGCATTATTCTAGGTACAGTGAATATAAAGCAGACAAAAATCTCTACTGTTTTGGAGCTTGCATTCTAGTTGGGAGGTGGATAGAAAATTATGTGTGTGTGCGTGTGTGTGTGTGTGTGTAGTGAGAGAGAGAGAAAGAGAGACAGAGAGTATTACATAGTGATAAGTGCCATCAGAAAACATGAAGCACAAAAGGGGATTTATACAGGGTCAAAAGTTCAATTTGCAATCGATTTGTCAGAAAGGCCTCATATGTCTATGTATCACAGATATTTCTCAGTTGCCTATTTTGGGCTTCTGCATCTTTTCTCCCTTGCTTGCCAAAAACAGGAACTGGCAGCTTGGCAGGCACTACTTCTACAAGGTTGCTGACCTCTGACATAAGTAGGGTCTGTAGGATTTAAATCATTCATTTTATTTTTTAAAAAGAAGTCAATCATGCTTTAATAAACACAGATTATATTTTAAAATTACCTCTGAAGGTATTTAAAACATTCCAACAAATATACAAATATGACCAGAATTTGCCAAGTATATAGGCAGTCTATTTACCTTCTTCTATATATTTAGAATGTTTCTCCTGATTTTTCTTATTCCTCATATTATATGTTGCACATTGAGGGATTTTTGTAAAGGGTGATAGGCAATGGAGTATGAAAGGATTCAACAGCCCCACTCCCAGAAAACCCACTTAATGCACATGATCCCTAATGGTGGGTCAGCAGCATGACGGTTGTATTTGAATAAAACTCTTATAAAACAAAATTAAGAATCATGTGGACTTACTGCTGTGAGCATGGGAAGCAACTGAACTATGTCCTTGTTTTCTTTGTGCAGTGGCAGACTGGGGAGAAGATACTAACAGATAATATGTAGGTTTGAAATTTGCAATAAGAATGTGAGTGAGCTGAATCTGAATAGAGTGAGACTCAATTCAAGGCTGGTGCTTTTGTGGTGGGGATATTAAGAGAGTGTTAACTTCACTAATAGGTTTTATGTTCATTAATCAAATTCCAATTCAAATGGCCTTTAAATTTATATAAAACCTGGAGCTGTGTCAACATCAAAATTTCCGCGAGGTCATAGAAGGCTTAAAACACAACAACCAAGCATAAGAACAGTAGGTATACTGAGTCTGGAGAAACGTTTGAGCTGGGGAGGCAGAGCTGAGATCACGCCATTGCACTCCAGCCTGGGTGGCAGAGTGAGACTCCATCTCAAAAAACAAAACAAAACAAAACAAAACAAAATAGAACAGTAGGTATAAAGTTTCTTTCTGGGACTACAAAATAGCTTGGATCTCTTTCCTAAAATTTTCAGAATTGGTCTTTTGATTTATATATCCCTTTGAAGGGACAGACAGAATAACTTGAGATAATTTGCTCATTGTAATTTCAGGTCCAGGTTCAGTTCATCATGATTACCATTATCTTACAAATTAAGCACTACATCTTACCCTAGCATTCAAGATTGTTCAGAATTTGTCACCAACTTGTCTTTCCAGGATTTCTTTCTTTCTTTTTTTTAATTATATTTTAAGTTCTGGGGTACATGTGCAGAATGTGCAGGTTTGTTACCTAGGTATACACGTATCGTGTTGGTTTGCTGCACCCATCAACCCGTCATCTACATTAGGTATTTATCCTAATGCTATCCCTTCCCTAGCTCCCTAAACCCCTGACAGGCCCCCATGTGTGATGTTTCCCTTCCTGTGTCCATGTGTTCTGATTGTTCAACTCTCACTTATGAGTGAGAACATGCAGTGTTATGTTTTCTGTTCTTGTGTTAGTTTGCTGAGAATGATGGTTTCCAGCGTCATCCATGTCCTTGCGAAGGACATGAACTCATCCATTTTTTGTGACTGCATAGTATTCCTGGTGTACATGTGCCACATTTTCTTTATCCAGTCTATCATTGATGGGCATTTTGGTTGGTTCCAAGTCTTTTTTTTTTTTTTTTTTTAATACTTCAAGTTCTAGGGTACATGTGCACAATGTGCAGGTTTGTTACATATATATACATGTGCCATGTTGGTGTGCTGCACCCATTAACTCGTCATTTACATTAGGTATATCTCCTAATGCAACCCCCCCTCCCCCCACCCCACAACAGGCCCCAGTGTGTGATGTTCCCTTCCTGTGTCCAAGTGTTCTCATTGTGTTCAATTCCCACGTATAAGTAAGAACATGCGGTGTTTGGTTTTCTGTTCTTGTGATAGTTTGCTGAGAATGATGGTTTCCAGCTGCATCCATGTCCCTACAAAGGACATGAACTCATCCTTTTTTATGGCTGCATAGTATTCCATGGTGTATATGTGCCACATTTTCTTAATCCAGTCTGTCATTGGACATTTGGGTTGGTTCCAAGTCTTTGCTATTGTGAATAGTGCCGCAATAAACATACGTATGCAGGTGTCTTTATGGTAGAATGATTTATAATCTTTTGGGTATGTAGCCAGTAATGGGATTGCTGAGTCAAATGGTATTTCTGGTTCTAGATCCTTGAGGAGTCGCCACACTGTCTTCCACAATGGTTGAACTAATTTACACTCCCACCAACAGTTTAAAAGCATTCCTATTTCTGTACTCCCTCTCCAGCATCTGTTGTTTCCTGACTTTTTTAATGATCACCATTCTAACTGGCGTGAGATGGCATCTCATTGTGGTTTTGATTTGCACTTCTCCAATGACCAGTGATGATGAACTTTTTTTCACGATTGCTGGCTGCATCAGTGTCTTCTTTTGCGAAGTGTCTGTTTGTATCCTTTGCCTACTTTTTGATGGGGTTGTTTTTTTCTTGTAAGCTTAAGTACTTTATAGATTCTGGATATTAGCCCATTGTTAGATGGACAGATTGCAAAAATTTTCTCCCATTCTGTAGGTTGTCTGTTCACTCTGATAGTTTATTTTTCTGTGCAGAAGCTATTTAGTTTAATCAGATCCCATTTGTCAGTTTTGGCTTTTGTTGCCATTGCCTTTGGTGTTTTAGTCATGAAGTCTTTGCCCACGCCTATGTCCTGAATGGTATTGCCTAGGTTTTCTTCTAGGGTTTTTATGGTTTTAGGTTTTACATTTAAGTCTTTAATCCATCTTGAGTTAATTTTATTAACAAATAGCCTAAATCCACTCAAACAGGAATTTCTCTCATAGAATATCTTTTCCCTTTGACCACATCTTTAGTCCTACTTATAGGGCTGCATATCTGCAATTGAATGTGATCTCTGCTGTCTTTGAAACTCTCATAGTACTTTGTTTAACATGTACCTTAGTGCATTGGAAACAACAGTGAGAACGAAAACCAGCCAAAAAAATCTAATAAATTACAAGAGAATCTTCGTGTGACTCTTCGAAATGTAATGTGGGTAATTTTTGATGTTTACCTATGCAAGGCATTTCATTATTAAGCTTGTGGAAACCCAGATTGTCTTTGATTGGAATTTGGATAGATTACATTTCCCAGCTCTATGAAGCAAGATTAAATGCTGCAAACTTTGTAGACCCCAATATTTCTTTCCATTGATCCAACTATCCATCACATAGGAGGGAGTCCGTGGAAGTTCTCCTGTCCGTGAAACTGCTTGAGGGCTATTTCAAAGGGCTGTCTTTTTGGCTTTACATTCTAGTTCTCTGTAATTAGACTTATATACATTTTTTTTTTTTTTTTAACAAGATCATCTTCAATTCCCTCCAACTCTGGGCCTGAATCAGAATGTCTGGCAGTTTTTAAGTTCATAACAACTTTGAACAAAACTAGCAAGTAGACTTAGCCATTTTCATACTCAATTCCTTGAGAAAAATACCACCAATTTAATGTGTATTTTGTTTGTTTATTATTTTTTTGGTGTGAATTCTTGATTTTGTGGAACAAAAGACCGTAAGTTACATCTGTATCCATGATATTAGTGACATCCTTTGCCCTCCATCCATGGTGCCTTTACAAATCAGTTATGGTGTTTAATACAAAAGCCTTTATGGTGCCTTTACGAACCAGTTGTGGTGCTTAATACCACAGTCAAAATCAGGGTCTGCAAATGTTTTCCTGAGGGCTTAGTAAATACTTCTGAGCAGGTAAAGCAGGAATACGTACATTTAGAGATTCATTCTGTATCTTAATGGCTTGGCACTCTTAAGTGAGCAGGATATGTGCTCCTTCTTATTTTTCTTCCTACGTAGAGAAAAGTAAGGTTATTTCTTATGCTGGTATCATTAATTTATTACCACAGACAGGATTGGGGTGGGCTTTAAAGAACATTGTTTCTGATATCTAATTATTGGCTGTAAGAATGGTTTCATAGCACCTTCTCTAAAATCAATTGCAGAGATCCTCTAACATTTTATTGGTCCATAGTAACAACCCCATGGAGCAAGTCATCTCACTTATCTAGGGAGAGCACATTCTGCAGCCAATTTATCTTGAAACATTGCCTCATTTGAATTATTCTAAGGGTGTCTTATCAAATGTTTTCTTTTACAGCATGGTGATTGGGAATGCCTGCCTTGGAAATTCTGTATCCCTAAATCATTCTGACCAGGCTCCGCATCTCTGGGAACTCAGTCACCCTCTGACGGGTGTGTTAAAGAGGATCCATGACCATTTTCTGAGAGAAATCATGGCCTTCCTTTGCTTAGGAGTGGGGTGCTCTCCACATGCTGCTGTTTTGTTTTCATAAAGTAATGCAAACCTGGTTGTTAATCTGCTAATTCTCTAAGTTCAGTATGCCCTTTATTGACAACAGAGAATATTTATATTCCTGTTTTTTCTCAGATACCACAATCTCAAACTCTATGCCACTTTGTCCCTATCAAAACTGTCTCTATGATAATATTTGCATAATATTTCTGAGGAATATATAATCTGTTCATTCTGCTAGGGAGTACACCTTTTCTTTTAATTCAAGCCAGACCATCGGAGAGTTTTGGCCCTTTGAGAATGGCTTTTACTGAGTGGTAGTGTGGTGTTATCATTGACAGATTGAGGGTCATTAGTAAGCAGTTTCAGTTAAGTCATTATTGTGTTCATCATGTTGGAATGCGTAAGGAGATGATCCACATATTACACAGTCTTTGTCTTATGAACAACCATGGGAGAAAGTTCTTAACTGTCCTGTCCCAGTGTCAGGAAAACCTAAACTTCTCCTGAGCCACTGTTGCTGAGAATCTTCTATTGGTTTTGATTCCCAGTGCATCTCTAACTGTACTTCTGTTAAACTTTTCGTGAACTATCCTGACTCCATCTTCTTCTCTTATTATTTTTTCTTTATGTGTGTCTTCTTGATAATTAGTCTTTTTAGTGTTATATTGTATGTACTTCTATAAGCTATCAAAAATCCTTTTGGAATGCTGTAGGTAATGAATGAAAAACAACAACCCACAAATATGAGCTTTGATTGAACCTTCTTCCTTGGTTTTATATTATAGTGACTGGTTTTCATACATAACCCCCTATCAGATATGAGGACTTTCAGGGTGATTGTTGTCTCTTATTCTTTATCATGCAGAAGTATCAAGCACAGTACTTTGTATTTAATAGTATCCCTGTGAATATTTTGCATTACATAAATATGCATTTATTGAATCTAGATACTGTTGGGTATACAAATATGAATTAAGTGTGGTCTCTAGTCTCAGGAAAACTGTAAATCACTCTCAATTGATTTACAGTTGGAGAGATACAAGAAAGACTGTGTTAAGTGCTATCATATGCTGTGGAAGTCTTGAGAAGGGAGCAATGAATTCTGATTGGTGAGGGTCTAGAGGATTTGACCGGGGGAATACTGCTTTGGGGAAGTCTATTCTTAGCACTGAAAATTGAATTGCATGAGCATTTATGTAGTTTTTGTATGATTCTGAATTGCTTTTTTTCTCCCTTAAGTTTCAACGATTCCCCTTTAAGCTAGTGTTCTGAAATTTAGAGAATACACCTTTAATGATACCATGATTTCATAGACTTTAGTCCACTCCAGTCCAAACTTGAAAACTTTAGTGTTGCCTCTTCCCTTCATTTTCTGATAATTTTAAAGGCTTTTCTCTGTTCAATCAGATCTTTCCCAAGGAAACATTGCTAATGATTTTGTAAATGATGATTTCTGATTATTTTTGTTTTTGTTTTCCTCACAGCGTGTCCTGTTTAGATGATCATATGATTTTGAGGTCATTCATTAGGCTGTGACATTGTACTAAAGGCCCTCTGTAATTTGCATCCTGATGGCCCTTCCTGCCTTGTGTTCCTTCATTTCCTCCTCATATGCCACACTGTTTCATGTCATAGAGTAAGCTGCATCCTCTCTTTGCAAGGCCTTTATTATGTGATACTGTCTGTGCAAACTCCTTTCCATTCTCCATGATCCTCTCATTCACCTGAGAAGCCCTTCCTTACTCTCAGCACAGTCACTCCACCCTGTGGCTCATGGGTGTAGACAAATAGCCTCATCAGTCCTTGTTTCACTGACAGCAGATATTAATTTGCATTTCTCCCTTTTCATTAGATTTGAGCTTCTAGGTGGCCAGATCTGCATTTTGTTCTACTTTCTCCAGTGCCTGGTAGAGTGAGTGTGTTTTCCTGTATTTGCAACTTTTTGTCCAACCATAAAGATGGATAGTTTTGTAGTATACTAAAAACCCTTTGAACTTGTATCACTCACAGAGTACATTGTCATGGCTGAGCTAGAGATTACACTCTGGATTTCTTTCCTCCATGGCAACACTTCATTCAGTTTTCTTTTTGCTCTCAGTGCCTGCAACCTTTCTTATTTGTGAAATTTTTAAAGCCCCGGGCTTATAGTTGTTCTCAACTCTACTGACTTTTCTTTCCTCTTCACTCTTGCTACCCTTAAGCAAAGTCATTGTTAGCACTATGGTTTTCCCAAACATTCCTCCCCAAACTCGTCCACTTCCAAGAATCATGAATTTCCCTTCAAGTTTCCTTTCCATGAACTACATCCTTTTTTTATTTTTTATTTTTAGTTAATTTTAGATGATGATGATGATGATTATTATTATACTTTAAGTTCTAGGGTACATGTGCATAACGTGCAGGTTTGTTACATATGTATACTTGTGCCATGTTGGTGTCCTGCACCCATCAACTCGTTAGCACCCATCAACTCGTCATTTACATCAGGTATAACTCCCAATGCAATCCCTCTCCCCTCCCCCCTCCCCATGATAGGTCCCAGTGTATGATGTTCCCCTTCCCGAGTCCAAGTGATCTCATTGTTCAGTTCCCACCTATGAGTGAGAACATGCGGTGTTTGGTTTTCTGTTCTTGTGATAGTTTGCTAAGAATGATGGTTTCCAGCTGCATCCATGTCCCTACAAAGGATGCAAACTCATCCTTTTTTATGGCTGCATAGTATTCCATGGTGTATATGTGCCACATTTTCTTAATCCAATCTGTCACTGATGGACATTTGGGTTGATTCCAAGTCTTTGCTATTGTGAATAGTGCCGCAATAAACATACATGTGCATGTGTCTTTATAGCAGCATGATTTATAATCCTTTGGGTATATACCCAGTAATGGGATGGCTGGGTCATATGGTACATCTAGTTCTAGATCCTTGAGGAATCGCCATACCGTTTTCCATAATGGTTGAACTAGTTTACAATCCCACCAACAGTGTTAAAGTGTTCCCATTTCTCCACATCCTCTCCAGCACCTGTTGTTTCCTGACTTTTTAATGATTGCCATTCTAACTGGTGTGAGATGGTATCTCATTGTAGTTTGGATTTGCATTTCTCTAATGGCCGGTGATGATGAGCATTTTTTCATGTGTCTGTTGGCTGTATGAATGTCTTCTTTTGAGAAATATCTGTTCATATCCTTTGCCCACTTTTTGATGGGGTTGTTTGTTTTTTTCTTGTAAATTTGTTTGAGTTCTTTGTAGGTTCTGGATATTAGCCCTTTGTCAGATGAGTAGATTGCAAAAATTTTCTCCCATTCCTAGGTTGCCTGTTCACTCTGATGGTAGTTTCTTTTGCTCTGCAGAAGCTCTTTAGTTTAATTAGATCCCATTTGTCAATTTTGGTTTTTGTTGCCATTGCTTTTGGTGTTTTAGACATGAAGTCCTTGCCCATGCCTATGTCCTGAATGGTATTCCCTAGGTTTTCTTCTAGGGTTTTTATGGTATTAGGTCTAACATTTAAGTCTCTAATCCATCTTGAATTAATTTTCATATAAGGAGTAAGGAAAGGATCCAGTTTCAGCTTTCTACTTATGGCTAGCCAATTTCCCCAGCACCATTTATTAAATAGGGAATCCTTTCCCCATTTCTTCTTTTTCTCAGGTTTGTCAAAGATCAGATGGCTGTAGATGTGTGGTATTATTTCTGAGGACTATGTTCTGTTCCATTGGTCTATATCTCTGTTTTAGTACCAGTACAAGCTACATCCTTTTTTTTTTTTTTTTTGGCCAATTTCTCAGTCCTACTTCCTCTTTCCAAATGCTGGCTTCATTTGTCCAGCTGCCACAATGAGTGGCTGTAGTAATGAAGAAGGAGAAGAGGATGTTAAGGCTTCTTTCAGTGACATTAAAAGCTATGGAAACACAAGTTATAATTTTTTCAGTTATATTCAATAGTCAGCAAGACTAACTGAATTTACAAAACAAAAGAATAATTCTTCAGTTTACGAGCAAAATATCTCTAGAAGTTTTGTACTATAGGTGCAGTGAAAAAGTAACTGCTTTTTTAGATGGCTGCAGTGTTCCCAACATTGTGCCCATTAACTGTGGCAGAGCCATAAGAAGTACAGGGTATTTTACCTGTGTTGAAAAACTTGTGTTATATACTGAGGAGAAAATGGTAATATACGTGAGTACTGTGACATAGAATAGGATATGAAATGCAAATCTGATCATGTCTCTTTTTACAACTTTAATGATGTCCTGTTACCCAGAGTAAAGCCCAGGCCCCTTGGAGTGGTTTTCTTGATCATTAACAATCTGGCCGTAACCTCCTTTTGCAGCTTGTCTTCCTCCACTGCCATTCTCCTACCACATACCCTACATGCTAGGCACTCCAAACTGCTCCTCATTTTAGATTTTATCATTCACTTGAAAACCTCCTTGCTTTGGAAATCTGCCTCTATGTTTTTCATTTTCTTTCTCCCTGTCTTTACTACATAAATTTATATTCATCTTTCAAGACCTGCCTAAATGTTACTTCCTCTGTTCTGTAGTGTCATTCTTTCCTGCATTTTCCTAGGTAGAATTAGTGTCAACTCTGTATGCACTTTTAGCTCCTTGCTAACTCCCATTCTTGCATTTACCACAATGTTCTGTAATTGTTTTTTTCTGATTTCCCTTTTGATTTCTTCTTTGACCCATTGATTATTTAGGAGTAGGTTAATTTCTACCTACTTACGATTTTTCCAAATTTTTCCTGTTATTGATGTTTAATTTTTTTCTATTGTAATCAGAGAACATGTATTATTTCTATCCTTTTAATACATTGAGGTTTTTTTATGGCCTAGAATATGGTCTGTTCTGGAGAATGTTCCACATGTGCTTGAAAATAACGTATATTCAGTTGTTATGGATAGAGTATTCTATTGATGTCTGTTAAATTAGTTGTTTATAGTGTTGTTCAAGTCTCCTATTTCCTTGTTCATCTTCTGTCTAGTTGTTCTATGCAATATTGAAAGTGAGTTATTGGCCAGGCCATGGTGTCTTATGCCTATAATGCCAGCACTTTCGGAGGCTGACGGGTGTGGATCACATTAGCCCAAGAACTTGAGACCAGGCTGGTCAACATGGTGAAACCCAGTCTCTATAAAAAACACAAAAACTAGCATTGTGGCTCACACCTGTAGTCCCAGCTACTTGGGAGGTTGAGGTGGGAGGATTGCCTGAGCCTGGGAGGTTGAGGCTGCAGTGAGCTGAGATCGTACCACTGCTCTCTAGCCTGGGGGACAGAGAGAGACCCTGTCTCAAAAAGAAAAAAAAAAAAAAAATCTAAAAGAGACTTATTTAAATTTCCAACTATTATTGTTGAATCATCTGTTTCTCCCTTCATTTCTGTCAGTTTTTATTTCAAATATTTGAGTGCATCATTATTGACTGCATATATGTTTATCATTTCTATAACTTCCTGATTGATTGGCTCTTTTATTATCACAAAAGTTCCCTCTTTATTTCTGAACTGGGAGCGGGCAATAACCAACTACCATAGACTCTTCCCTTTCTTACTGAATTTCCATTTTTGTAAGAACAGATATTTCTTCATTTGCTGTCTGCTCTGAAGATGATTTACCTTAAAAAATTTGTTTAACCAGTTTCACTGGAGACCAGAGCAGTGGAGATCCTCATGCTGTCATGCCAAAAGTTGATCTGTCACGCTTCTTTCTATAATTTTTTTTTATGTGTGTGCTTCTTTTCCATCATAGCCAATTAGTCTTATAAGCTTTATGAGGCTATGTTTTATTCATGTTCGTTTGTTCACTACCTAGCACAATGCTTGAAATATTGAAGGTCAGCAATTCTCAATTTTTTTCTCTTTTGGACACAGTTTTGAATACTGAAATTTTTCATGGTATGCTTGAATATATTTTAAAAAACAAAAAATAATATTAAATAACTTAGCAACAATTATGAAATATTTATTGCTATAGCTTAACAACATTTCATGACTTCTATAAAAACAACCTTAGTTGTCCTACCATTCCTATGGTCTCTTTCCAGTACCCTGTTACCTTTAGAGAAGAGCTGTTTACTGCTGTGACTGATCTGTGTCTTCACTGTATGAAATCAAATTTGTTTTTGGTGCCACTTGATGTCATTTCCTATCTTTGACTTGTAGCAGAGTACCCCATTTATGTAATGCTGGTATATAGTATGTTTGTACACTTTTCTGATAAACATGGATGTAATAATATGTCTGCTTAGTTTTGACAAAAATAACTAGTTAGTTTTTGGGTCAACTTGGGTGGAGGCACCTCTGTGAAGTTTACTATGCCTCCCAAGTGTCTCTGTTGGGTACTTAGTCCGCGTTTAGTCACTGTTGGATAAAATAAAGGTTAAACTATGAAGTATATAAAGTGTAGACTTCAAATGCTATGGAAGTCTTCCATGTAACCTAAGCTGTGAGGTTTGTGACAGTTTCTTGACTTGCCACATTTTTTAGTCTCTATCCTATGGATTTAAGGGGTTACTAAATTTTATTGCCTTTATCTTCTACAGGTTTCTAAACCAACCTCCTTCCCTCCCTCCCTCCCTCCCTCCCTCCCTCCCTCCTCCCTCCCTCCCCTTCCTTCCTTCCTTCCTTCCTTCCTTCCTTCCTTCCTTCCTTCCTTCCTTCCTTCTTTCCTTCCTTGAGTCTCGCTCTGTCACCTAGGCTGGAGTACAGTGGCGCGATCTCCGCTCACTGAAAGCTCCACCTCCCGGGTTCACGCCATTCTTCTACCTCAGCCTCCTGAGCAGTTGGGACTACAGGTGCCTGCCACCACACCTGGCTAATTTTTTGTATTTTTAGTAGAGACAGGGTTTCACCATGTTAGACAGGATGGTCTCGATCTCCTGACCTCATGATCCACCCCGCCTCGGCCTCCCAAAGTGCTGAGATTACAGGCGTGAGCCACTGTGCCTGGCCAATTTTACTCCTTTCTTGGTTGTTCTTAGGTATTCAGTTCTTATCCAAGCCTTTAAACACTTATACTAAGTTTTTAGTAAGAGCCGCCTAATTTGTTTGTTTCTTTAGTCTGTGCTTTTGGGAAGTCACCTTGTACTTTACTACATAGACCAAGTTTCTCAGAAGACCGGTTCATCATGACATTTCCTTTTTTTGCTTGCCACTGATGTTTTCTAAATGTTTGATGTGTACCTAAAACATGTGTACTGTTTTAGGTACAGTGGTTCCGTGGTGAACAAGCTGGACAAAGTTTCTGCCTCCTTGGACCTTCTGTTCTGTGTTGTGATAGGCAGTAAACAAGTACATAAAGGAGATTCTCACACTGTGATAAAGGCTATGGTAGTAAAAAATACTATGATGGGATAACTTAAAAGAGCACCTTAGGTAGGTGAAGAGTGAAGACATCTGAGGAGATGTCATGTGAGCTGAGACTTGAAGGATGTGGATGAGCCATGCAGGAACTGGGAAAAGAGGACTTCATGCAGAGGGAATAACAAACATAAGGTCCCAGGAATAGGGAAGAGCTTGGCATGCTTGTAAAACAGAAATGAGGCTGTGACAGCTAAAACATAATGAAGGGTGAGAATAATTAGATGATGTCGAAGGGAAAGCCAGATCATTTAGGGCCTTGCTAAAGTATGGCAAGGAGTTTTATTTTGTTTGAAGAGCCCTGTAAAGTCATTGATGTTGTTAAGAGGAGTCAAGTTACTTGTTTTTAACAGATAAATCCTGGAGAATAGTTTGAATAGGCAAGAATAGAAGTAGGAGACTACTAAGAAGGTTGATACTTGTTCTAGGTAAGTGACACTAGTGGCTTAGCATTAAAGATGGAGAAAGCTGGGTAGGTCAAGATAGAGGTTGGAGCTGGAGTCAATGGAATGAACTGGGCAATGCGTTAAAAGCCAGAAATATTTGTTCTCCATATGCTGCATCATGGACAAAATCCTTTGTACTTTGAGGTCTCTGTAACCTGGCCTCTTTGTATGTCTGTTTATTTTCCTTTACACCCTAAGGTCCACTTTGTTCTTCAAGCAAAAGAGGATATAATATACTAGTTAAAAGCACATGTTTTTGCACCCGACTTCCTGAGTTCAGATCTTAGCTCTGTCCCTTCCTGTGTGATATCAAGTCAGAGAAATCTTGTGCCTTAGTTTCCTCATCTGTAAAATTGAGACAATGATATTTAGAAAAAGGGTTTTTTGTAATTAACTTAGGATCTCAAGATGGCATCCTTTGGCTAGTAGAAATAGCTTTTCAGTTGCTGCCTCAGTCTTCACGTGGCCTTCTCTTATGTCTTTCTGTTTGTTTCTCCTTCTCTTCAACGGACTTATCTTTGGATTAGGGCCCATCTTAATTCACAGTACTCTCATCTCAGGATCCTAAGTTAATTACAAAAAACCTTTTTCCAAATCAGGTCATATTTACAGTTTCTGGAAGTTGGCACATTGGCATATCATTTTGGGGGTTCACTATTCAACCCATTGTAGTGAGCTTTTTGTATCTGGCTAAGACCACATTAGTTCCAACTTTGCTTTTATTCTTCTGTTTTATACATTTTACCCAATTTTGAAAATCTGGCATAAACCTTATGACTTCCATAAAATAGCCTCTGCTGTATAAGATTTGTTATTGGGAGATAACAAGTAAAATCAAATAAAATAATGTTTTTGAATGTCTATGATTATCAAAACTGCACAGAGGACTTGCTCTCAACAGACTACTTAGGTTAATTGCTTTTTATGGATTATTTGGGTAGTTGAAATTCTTGTTTTCATGTTCCATGTCTTAAGAATTAGGAAAAATATTTCATTCTCATAGAAATTTGTTTTGATGACTTAGAAACCATTAAAATGAATATTTCTAATTCTATTAAGAAGAACAAGATATCTTAAAAGTTGGATTAGAGATAGAGTTTTAAATCTAATTTCTGGGTACAAGTTGGGTATAGATTTCAAGGAAATGGTTGTGATCACACAAAACTAGATCACTTGTGTATGTGGGGAAGATAGAGCTAGAACAAAGAAGAACTAATACCAATCCTCTTGGAACTATTCCAAAAAATTGAGGAGGAGGGAATTCTTCCTGACTTACTCTGTGAGGCCAGCATCAACCTCATCCGAAAGCCAGATAAAGAGACAACAATAAAAGAAAACTGCAGACCAAAATCTCTGATGACCATAGACACAAAATCCTCAACAAAATATTAGCAAATATAACTCAACAGCACATCAAAGAGATAATACACCATGATCATGTGGGATTTATCTCAAGGATGCAAAGATGCTTCAATATATGTAAATTGATACATCTGATACATTACATACACAGAATTAAGGACAAAACCATATGATCATCTCAATAGATGCAAAAATTTCGTTCAGTAAAATTCAGCACCCCTTCATGATAAATATCCTCAAAAGACTAGGCCTTAGAAGGACATATCTCAACATAATAAAGAAAATATACGACAAACCCATAGCTGACATCAAATGGGGAAAAGTTGAAAGTATTCCCTCTAATAACTGGAACAAGACAAGGATGCCCACTTTGGCCAGTCTTGTCCAACATATTACTGGAAGTCCTAGTCAGAATGATTAAGCAAGAAAAAGACATAAGAGGCATCTAAATTGAAAGTGAGGTAGTCAAATTATCCCTGTTTGCTGATGATATGATCTTATACCTAGAAAACCCGACAGACTCCACTGAACAACTCTTAGAATTGATCAATGAATTCAGTAAAGTTTCAGGATACAAAATTAATGTACAGGAATCAGTAGTGTTTCTTTATACCAATAACAGTCTAGCTGAGGACCAAGCCAAGAAGGCAATCCCATTTACAATAGCTATTAAAAAACGCTTAGGAATATATTTAATCAAGGAAGTGAAAGATCTCTATAAGGAGAACTACAAAACACTGATGAAAGAAATTGTAGATAATACAAACAAATGGAAAAACATTCCATTCTCACAGATTGGAATAATCATTATCATTAAATCTACAGATTCAGTGTAATCCCTATAAAATTGTATGTTAAAACTTAATTGTGTTACCTTGTGAATAATTCATACACCCCCACCAGACTGAATAAGTTGTATCAGGTTTGTTAAAAGTGAATTTTTTATTATTACATTTTCAGTGTAATTACTGTCTTTCCTTCACCAGTTCCCCACAACTGTCTTTGGAGTGTGAATTACTTATAGGAAGTAGCCGAAGTATAGAAATGCTAGTGGGGGGAACAATAATTCTGGTTCAGAACCATTAGGAATTCAATTCAGAACATAAACTTTCTTTTTAACAAGCTAATTCTCCTTGGAAATATTCGAGTTTGTTGATAGAAATGTTTATGTGAGAGTGCTTTACTGTTATTTGTAGAGAAGCATTTGGGCCAAGTCTCTTATCTCATTAATGTCCCCCGACCTCTTATTAGTGAGCAATGTGGTCTTACTGACTTACAGGCACTGACCTGTATTCCTTGTCTCTGTGAGCAGATCCTCTGGGATCCTCCATGGGATTCCTATGAATATGCACAGTGCAATTGCATTTTTCCCAACATGAAAGAATTCAAATAGTCTGGAATCTTACCAACTTTAATTCTGACACATCTCAAGATTAGAATGTCAATGTAAATGAAGAGGCAGAGTTGCGCCTTGGTGCTACTGCTTTGGGATCAGAGACTGGAAGATGTCAAGCAGACAGAGCTGTAAATGATCAAGCGTGAGTGCTTTACGTACTGATGGGGAATGCTGGTATCTTTTCATGTCTGCACTCTGTTAATTCTCTAAACCGTTATGCTATTACTCTTTCTGTTGGGAATAACAAGAAAAAATATTCTATCTGTGTTGCCTGCTCCTGGGACATGTGCCTGTTTGCTTAAATACGGGTCTTTGAATTTAGGATTACAGAACAGTTGTTCAGAAAACAACCACAGCAGTATACTTCAGAAAACCCTTCTCTCTTTTGAGATATAACTGGATTGGTGATTCGTGTCTGTTTGTTAATTGCAATAAAGCTGCTATTGTAATTTAGTATGCTTGTTAAGAACAGTCCAACAGTCCTCTGAGGGACAATAGATAACCTGCCATGTGTCTTGCTTAGGGAGCTGGTAATTATTTTACTGTAAATGAATCTAACAATAGCCTATCAGAAAACCACAAGAGGGACAGGCTTTGAGGGAGAAGTGTTAAAACTGAGGCTCTTCTTTATTGACTACATTCATCAGCCCAAATTACTGGCAATAAGGTTTTTAGAGAGGTTCAAGTAAAGTAAAATAATTAAGATTCTCTTCAGTTACTGTAAAAAAATTCTTAATATGAGTGCATCTTATTTAAGACTCATTTTAACCTTCCTTTTAATGGAACTTTTAATGCTTCATATTATGTAATGATGACTTTCCATTTTGAAAAGGTGATCCTACCAGATCAGAGACTTGTAAATTTTTCCTGTAGGAATTGCTTGATTATTATCACTAATCACATTTTAGAACTACCTACTATATTTTATTTTGATTTACATTGATTTTTCCCCCCTGGGAAAAACAGGTGTAATTAAAACCCCGATGGAAGTAATAATTTTGGGTGTCACTGGCAGAATAAATAAAGGATAGGTTAGGGAAGCACATTTTCGTCCCATGAAAGACTTTCAAAATTATATGTTGACTGCGGAAACTGTAGGCAAGTTATTAGTTTCCAAAAAATTTAAGAAGTATATATAGTTCTTAATAAAAAATGGAGTTTGTTATAAATCAAACTGATGACTTTGGTATTTGCATCCTCTCGGCATTAAGATCAAACCTACTTTTATTTATATCCTTTTCATTACTTCCCTCTATGCCACTGTGCTCCAACCAAACATAATTATTAATTCCAGAAATATTCCATGTAATATTTGTGGTTTTGGCTATGATTTTCCTTGAGCCTTGTATGTTCCTAACCCTAACCTCTGTATATCCAGAACTTGAGACCCCTTCAGACCCTGCTGCCTCGAGAAGTGTTCCCTCATCAGGTGGAATGAATGTCCCATATCTCTGATTCCCACAATATTGCACCTGTACGTCCCTGCATCCTCAAGGCAGAAGTTTATATACTCTGTTCATAATGACCCCATACCCATGGCAAGATAACTGTTGTTCTATCCACTGGCACTTCCTTTAATTTAGAGTTTATTATTATTTATTATGTCTAGTTTTCCATATTTTTCCTGTTAGGCTATTAGCTCATGTTAACCTCCTTATTGTATCAAATAAGGCTACCCATGATCTGATCCCTGTCTTTCTCATGCAGCCCAAAATTTCTACTGCTTCGGGCTTTATGCCTCAATGTTCCAATAATGTTTCAGAATTGCTGAGGTTTTTTTTTTTTTTTTTTTTTTTTTTTTTTTTTTTTTTTGAGATGGAGTCTCATTCTGTCACCCAGACTGGAGTACAATGGTGCAATCTCAGCTCACTGCAATCTCCGCCTCCCGGGTACAAGCGATTCCCCTGCATCAACCTCCCAAGTAGCTGTGATTACAGGCACCCACCACCACGCCCAGCAAATTTTTGTATTTTAGTAGAGATGTGGTTTCACCATGTTGGCCAGGGTGGTCTTGAACTCCTGACCTCAAGTGGTTTGCCCGCCTCGGACTCCCAAAGTGTTGGGATTACAGGCAGGAGCCACCACGCCATGACGCTGAGCTATTTTTAATTTCTGGACTTTCATCTAGGTGTTTCTTCTGTTTGTAATGTACTTCATATTCTATCAAGACTCCATTATCACCTCCTCCAATATCCAGATCAGTTAGCTAGTTTCTGTACTCTTGCTACGTACTTCTGTATTATAATCTGAGGCAATCTTACTGGGTAAATGAGACGCTGACTTTGAAATCTCTATCTTTCTGCCAATTGCCAGTTTTGGTCCTGGAGTCTGAGGTGTGTGGGTCCAAAGAAAAGGGCTAGGTGAGCCCAGTTGAAAAGGTTGGAGATGTCCTGTAGGAATAAGTTCCTGGCTGGACATTTCTGTGAACTTGGTCAGCCCTTTTCTACTTTTGTTCACTCCTCTTCTCTATTAACACATCAAAAATTTTATAATAGTCTGTGTATCAGACAATCAGTGCTGAGTCTGGGACACTTACTATGTGTGAAGCACTGTACAGGCCTTGAGATTAAAATGTTGAACAAGACAGAATGGTTTCTTGTGGAGCTTAGCTAGTGACGTAAATAGTTGTAGTATGATCAAGTCATTTTCAGTGTGTTTAATCATACTGAAGTAGCAGTGTACAGGGCCTTTTGGGATTATAGTAGTGATTTATTTATTCTGGGGAATCAGGAAAGGTTTGTATTAGACATGGCATTTAAGCTGAGATCCAAGAAATGAGGAGTTTACTAAAAAAGCAAGGTGGAGACTCTAGAAACATTAGTATAAGCAAAATCCCTGAGATAGGATAAAATGAGATGTGGTTGAAGGCCAGCATAGTTAGCTGGGAGAGTTTAGACAAGATAATCCTGAAGAGATAGGGTATGGGCTTTTTCTTGGAGGTTATGGGAAGCCACATTAAGGATTTTAAACTTTGTCTAAAAGATACAGAAAGTCATTGGAGAATTTTAACGTCATCATGTTTATGTTTTATAACAGTTATTCTGTCTGCATTACAGAAAACAGATTGGGTGGAGCAAAAGTAGAAATGGAGTGTTTGTATATATCTGATTAAGAGGCTATTGCTGTGGTCCAAGCATGAGATTACTCTGGTCTAGATTGGTGTGGTAATAGAGATGAAGTAGACACATTGGAAACATGTGTAGGAATAGAATGTGGTCAGAGAGAAAGTAGTTAAGAATGACTTCTAAGCTTGAACAACTTGAGCAACTTGCTTCATGGTGGTGTCATTTTTTTCCGAGATAGGTTTTAGGTAATGTAGGGCATTCGTACTCAGGGACTCTCCAAGATATCCAGATGGTCAATTGGATAGATAAGCCTGATCCCGAGAGGTGAATCTGGAGTCATGGCAGGCATCTGTGTGGATGCAGTTACCTGGGCCAGTGATTGTCAAAATGTGGTCCCCACACCAGCAACATCAGCATCACTTGGATTTAGACATGGACTTTTCTTAGGCCCCAACCTTGACCTACTCTATATCAGAAACTCTGAAGGTGAGGCCCAACTATCTGTGTTAATAAGCCTTCCCTATGGTTCTGATGTACACTGAAGCTTGAGAACCACTGGCCAAAGCAGTGAAATGTAGCATGAGGACATAAGTGTAATTTGTGTTATTTTACTCCAAAAGTAGTCTTAATTTGTGATGAAATTTTATGTCATTCAGCTTTTGCCCATTCTTCCATTGGACATGTATATTAGTCCATTCTCACAGTACTATAAAGGACTGCCCAAGACTCGGTCATTTATAAAGGAAAGAGGTTTAATTGATTCACCATTCAGCATGGCTGGGGAGGCCTCAGGAAACTTACAATCATGATGGAAAGGGAAGCAAACACGTCCTTCCTCATAGGGAGGCAGGAAGGAGAAGTGCCAAGCAAAAGGGGGAAAGCCCCTTATAAAACCATTAGATCTCATGAGAACTCACTCACTATCATAAACAGCATGAGGGTAACTGCCCCCATGATTAAATTACCTCCCACTGGGTCCCTCCCATGGCATATGGTGATTGTGGGAACTACAATTCAAGATGAGATTTGGGTGGGGACACAGCCAAACCATATCAGTATGTTAATGGAGTATGTAATAGTCTCAGCAGGAGTTATATAGTCCTGAGACTGTACTTTACACTAAGATTTTGAAAAATTGTTCATGTAAGATAAGTGCTCATTTTAGAGATGCCATAAACAAAATCCAATTGTTATATATTGCTAAAGGAATGAAGAAAAAACTCTACAAGTAAGAAAATAAAAACAAATTAATACTTTTGTTTTTATTAGATGGAGGTCTTTTCAGTTCAAACGTACCGTTCATAAATTATTGAAATGTAGGTGTCATGTAGAAATTACTTCAATTAAACTCTTTACCTTGGAAACTACTTTCCAAATGGTAGGATGCTATTTGGTAAGCCTTTTAAAGTTGGTTTTGACAGCTAATTTGCTCACATAATAGCATAAAGTTTCTTCTCTTCTGCATCATGTTTTTAAAGAAGTTTTTTTCTTTATAGTGAACTCTGATAAATATATGAGATAATTGATGGACTACATCTACATAAAAAAGAATTCAAGTCACTAAATACAATACTCATGACAAATAGAATACATTTAGACTCTTCGGTCCCAGGATTGCATTCTGTCACTATGCTCAAGAAAAATACTGAACATTATTAAAAAATGAAAGGCAGATCAGTAGAAAAGGTTTCTTTAAGGCACTACTGAAGTTTATCATAATGGGAGACAGGTAATGATAACTTCCAAGTAATGGCATCTATGCTATAGTACATTCATTTGACACATTTTATTTGAATGAAATAGTTTTTTAGTTTTCTAAATAAAAGACAAGCCAGCTTTCTCTGCCCCCATTTAATTAGGGCAGCTACATTGTAGGCACTAGGAAAAGAAAATGGGTGATTTTCGAATCAGTGGGGAAGATACACACACACGCATGCACACACACAAAGAAGGTACAACAGGAATAGGGTTCATATAGGTTAATATAATAACATGCAGTACCAAAGAGTGATGCCTGCACTGAATCTTGAAAGACAATTAGCCAATCTTGAGAGAGGTATTCTCAAATCAGAACATGATAAGTGCTTTTCCTTAGAGCAGGTATAGGTAGCCAAAAATGGTGCAACTCCAGGAAAATTTCTGAGTGGATTTTGATTATATACTTTAGGATAGCATTTCTGTGTGGTGAGTTTGCATTTGATAGGTCTTCTTTTAGATAGGATACTGGGGCTTAACTAGATTTAAACATGTAATTCCATATTTTGATAACATAATTTCATAATTTGTTACATCTTCTTTCATGATGTGAACATTAGTTGTTTTTTTCTTAAAAAACTGTGATACATACTACCATTAATTAAAACTTGCATTTAACATCCTATACCTACAGATGAAAATACTGTGTTCATAGTATGTTTAATAATACTTGTCAGTGAATATGTCTTTTCATTTTTAAATTATAAGATGAAATAAGTGGCACTGTTTCTGAAGAGAGATGCCATAGTATATAGCAAACACATAATTTTTGTACTTGCCACTTTATTTTACAATTATTTGGATACTTGCATGTTTTCAAGATTATATATACTTGATTTGGCTTAAAAATTCTATCATTTGTTCAGTCTTTCCATATGAATAATGTCTTTCTATATGGATTGCATTGCTTAACGCTTATTTATATAGTGTCTTAGCATGATGAGACAATATAATAATATGAAAAATAACTGGTATTTGTTGGGACAAGGAAAGGAATCACATCAAAGTGTTTCTTAAATGAGCAGATGCTGCTTTTGATAAAAACTTTTACAGTGAAACCTCTTACTATCTCCACAAACTCTGCCCTCTCAGTGCCCTGTCAACTCATGACTAGGTATGGATCTCAGACACTGGCAATTGTAGGCAGAAGTAGCATAGGCGCTCTCTCCCTGTATCATCCTTACTTTTGTGCCCTATGCAGTAACTGGACCTTGCTCCACCTACTTTAGAAGTAATAAAAAGTGGGCAATATTTGCAGATGCCTCCAATTTACCAAGGACCAGAAAAGATAATAATTCGTATAGAAATCTGAAGTTTGGCCAGGTGCAGTGGTTCATACCTGTAATCCCAGGTATTGGAAGGCTGAAACAGGAGGATGGATCGAGCCCAGGGGTTTTAGACCAGCCAGGGCAACAGGGTGAGGTCCCATTTCTATATAAAATAGAAAAATTAAAATTAGCCAGGCATGGTGGTGCTCGCCTGTGGTCCCAGCTACTGGAAAGGCTGATGGGAGGAGGATCATTTGAGCACAGGAGGTTGAGGCTTTAGCGAGCCATGTTCATGCCACTGCATTCCAGTCTGGGCAACAGAGCAAGACTCAGTCTCAAAAAAAAAAAAAAAAAAAAGGAAATGTCAAGTTTAACTCATATCTCTACCCTGGGAGTGCAGTTTTCACTTCTGGCTCCCTTTTTTTTGAAACCAGCAAGTTTACCTCTTTGGCATTGTTTTCCTATTGCTGCCACCACATAGCTGAAGCCTGTTCCTGGAATCCTGCTTTGGGCAAAACCATGACCTAGGTGAAGTTTGTCTTAAGACAACTCCTGCCTCCCTTTTCTATCTCTGCTATCCACCAAACATCTAATACTCTTGAGTTCCTTCTACCCTGTGGGACTTCACACAATGTTATTGATTGGTTGCATCCTAATATCCTACTCCTTTAAGGGATATCTGCTTTTTATAAGAGAATGTCTTGGGGGGAATAATATATAACACATAGGGATAAATCTCTAATGGTAGAATTTAAAACATCTTGGTGGTGGGGTGTTGATGAGTGAGAAAATTGGGGACAGAGACTTTTGTCTAATCCTAAAGTAAATGAATCAGTGACTACTTCCTCTGTTTGTTTTGTAAAGCTGGGGTTATTATTCATAATTAGTGCCAATTAAAAAATGTCTTGAATTACCATACTTAAAAAGATAGCATATAGGCATGAATGGGCCAGAATTTACTACTACTTCTTTGAAAAAGATACTCTGTAATGATACAGAGAATGAACTGAGACTATTTTTATACAATGACTCATGAACTCATAGACATGAAGGAATGATTGTTGTTCCACATTTCAACTTGTGGTCTATCCTGGAATCATATTTTAATTAACCTAGCAAACACCTTTGTGGATGATAAGTAATATTATCCCCGGAGAATAGTATGTAGAAAAAACCGTTAATATAATCTGAAAGCTCGAAAAAGAAAAAAAAAAATAGACCAATCATTAAGTCTATTAAAGATTGGGTCAAAAGATAGTTCAAGGTTAAGAATGTCCTGCTAAGAAGTTGCCCAGTAAATCAGTGAGAGAATTGGGAGAAGAACATCTGAGCTTCTGGCCTCTTAGGGCATGGAGTCACTGTTTTCTTTGAGGCCATGTTTATAATCACAGCAAGTGACCTGGGGAGACCAGTGCTCCTAGCAATGAAACAGATGGCATGATGTTCCCATCACCCTGCAACTCATGAGCCATAATGCTGACCAACTGGGAGACAAATGTTAAATAATAACAAATTAGGGTATGTTTAAATAATGACATTGAATAAATCTTAGTAATTTTATATTTTCAAAGGACTTTACAATTGTTTTTTATTACCCATTCAAATTACCTAAAATTCCTCTAATTCACTATGCTCTTTTTAATGTCTCAAGAAAGGTCTCTTTGAAACCATACATATTCTGATGATGCATTTGTATTAAGAAGAAAGATTATCAACCCCACAACTTGGTAAGGTTCTATAAAAATTTATAGAAATATGGCACGTTAGCACTAAAGGGAATTTTGGACATGTGGGGGAATTGAATTTGTAACTGTGGTCCTCAGACCAAACTTATGATCAAAATCATCCAGAAAACATGGTATTGAATCAGTTAAGGGTGGCCTTTGGGGTTTCAAAACAAACTTTCTGGATCATTGGAAAGCTAGGTTAGAGAAATTGATCAAAGACCACGCGGACCTTGACTTTGCTTTCTTCATCTGGATGAGGCTGTGACCTTGCTTATGCTGAGCTTGATTCAATAAATAGGAGAGATGCTGTTTGTAAACATTCCTTTCAATGGAAGCATGTCTATTGCATCATAAGTTCTTTCTGGCTAAGCTACTTTAACCACATGTATAAGAGGGCAGTGGCATGACAATAATGTGGCAATTTCATATGTCTGGCAGGAGAATGTCATAGTCTTGGCTGTTTGACTGGGGTCTTAGACTAATTTTAAAGTGGGTATATGTAAGTTCAATTAAACCCCAATTTTATAGATGAGGAAAATGCACTTTATGGAAGAAAAACGACTTGGCTAAACTGATGTTCTTAGTGCCAGAGCTGGAGATAGAACCTAGTTCCTTTTTTTTTTTTTTTTGAGATGGAGTCTCCCTCTGTCGCCAAGGCTGGAGTGCAATGGTGCGATCTTGGCTCACTGCAACCTCTGTCTCCTGGGTTCAAGTGATTCTTCTGTCTCAGCCGCTCCAGTAGCTGGGATTACCAGTGTATGCAACCACACTTGGCTAATTATTGTATTTTTAATAGGGACAGGGTTTCACCGTGTTGGCCGTGCTGGTCTTCAACTCCTGACCTTAAGTGATTCGCACATCTCAGCCTCCCAAAGTGCTGGGATTACACGTGTGAGCCACCGTCCCTGGCTGTCTGGTTTCTTTTAATGACAGCATTAGATTTCCGTCATTTTTACATTCATTCATGTATTTATGCATTTAGTGAAATTACCTGTGTTTGTAGAGATACAGCAGTCACTGTCCTCATAAATACTATATTATATTTAAGGAAGACAGACAATAAACTAAATAAGTAAAATACGCTTTAATATATGTTTCAACATGTTTAAAGTATGTTAGGTTGTGGTAAGTGCTATTTAAAAAATCAACTCAAAATGAGGCTTGGGGGGTATGTGTGAGAGCAGGCTGCTGTGATTTTAGGATAGGTTGGTCAGGGAAGACCTCACTGACTTGGGTAATCAGTCATTAACCCAGTCATGTAGACTCTAATCTTGTAATGCCTACAAAAATCGACTTTCCTTTAAATTTCCCTGAATAAAAACAGAACCCCCCTGTCATGTCTTTTCTTGACCACAAATGCTTGTTTTCTTTCTCTCTCTTTCTCATATTTTTAGAGCTTTCATTATCCTGCCCCTAGTCTGATTTTCAAAAAATTCAAACCTGGATCATCTCACTCTGCTACTCTGAAATCTTGAGCAATTTCTGAGCAGGCTTTTCTTGGGCCTGTGCAGACTCAATGCTTCTGCCCTTCTGGGTCTTTGCACCTTGTGTTTTCTTTTAGGAATGTTCTTCCACCCTTTGAAACCCTAGCCATGTTTCACAGTCCATGTCAAATAATGTCCCTTCCATGAAATTTTTTTCTGATTCCTTTGTCCCTGCTCACCCCATCCTTGAATCCTTGATGATAAGAAGTGGTTTCTAAATCATATTTTCATTAGCACAGCTCCTGACAAATTGTCACTGCTCCAAAATGGTTTGTTAAATCAAATTGATATTTACCAGATTCTGTTGAGAATCAGAGATCTCAACACAAAGTTGAGATTTTGATTTGGGTTCAATATACTGCTCATAAAAGTGCAGCTGAGGCCTAGGAGAAAAAGTGTTCAATAGAATACATTTCCAACAGAAAAAGGCTTTTAGTAATATAGCCTATTCTATGTTCAGAAACAGTTGGGGAGAATGTACTCACGTGAATTTATGTGGGCAGCTGGCTGTCAGCTGAACCATGTGGAAAGGAATCTGCCTTAAACTGTTTTCTGCTAAAATAAGCAACATTTTAGAAATGTTGTCTATCTCTTTAGATTAGTACTAAATTATCCCACAGTTCTTTGAAGCTCATCAAGTTGATAATTGTTTCCAATGATGTGTAAACAAACTTGCTTGCTTTAAACAGTTAAGTCTTGCTTATTTGTGTAAAAGATGCAGGTAACAAAGGGTTGGAATTTAATAGGGGGAATTCAGTATATCAGCGTCCTTTCCCATTGGTTCCTGCCCTACAGCATATCATGCTGCACAACTGTGGGTACGAAAGCTTCGCTTCTGGGAGATTTAGCCCTTTCTCCACCTTGAGCCACATTTACCAATATGAGAAAACTGCTTCTTCAACAGAGACTGGAAATGGATGGCTATTTCCATATCTAGTATCCCTGGCATTAAGGTAGTGAGGCAGCCTCCCAGCTGGCCATGCATTTTCCTTCGATGCCAATCTAACCGTCTAATCTTCTCTGTAACTAGCCAGTCAGTACCTGGTCTTCTCGGTTTCTGCTTTGTAATCAAGTCGAAAATAGTGCTGGTATCCAGCCTTAAATTCTCTATTCACAGATTTGATTCCTGTTGGGCGAAAACCTAAAAAAAAAAAAAAAAAAAAAAAAAAATCTTGCTTAGACAATTAGTTTCTGCAGGGCAAGTTTTTCAGAGATATATTTGCCAAGAGGGTATGTATAAAATAAAAGAAAATTCCCATCTGCTGTTTCCAGCAGAAATGTCTGATTTGGAAATATCTTCTCTACCCAGAGGATTTGACACTATTGGGCAAGCTTGTAGACCTAAATCTGAATCTCGCCTCTTAAACACAGGAGGCCCTTTAATCCAAGACAGTTTTGTTTGTAAATAAGCCTGTGCCCTTGTCAGGTGATGGTCATTATCTCATTTTAAGAAGAGACAGGTAGAAAATAGTAAACTGTATGATGTGAGACTTTGTTCCCTGATTTTCTGTGTTAATGTGTTTAAATTTCATTTTAAGTTTTAACACTGTATTAGTTAGAAATGTAATTGGGCATTTTTCCTTATACTTTGAAGCTGCGTATGGGTTATTATAACTGTACTCACTACGTCCATCTGTAGCCTATCACCCATTCATCCTAGACAGAACCTTAGGAATTATTTTTAGATATCTAAAATGGGGGATTTTTTTGCTTTTTAAATATATCTTCTTATTAAGGTCACCAGTGACCAGCATGTTGGGAAATCCAATGGACAAATTTTAATCCTCATTTTTCTTTACTGTTAAAAAGGCACAAATGCATTCTTTCTTCCTCGAAATGCTTTCTTCCTCTGCCTTCCAGTAAAGCCATGCTCTCCTAGTGTTTCCCTAATTTCCCTAGTCACTATTCAGTCATCTTTGCTTGCTCCTCTTCCTTTTACTGATCTCTAAAAATTAGAGCACACCGGGTATCAGTTCATGGACCTCTTCCCTAGTAACAGTGACTCTCTAGTTATTTCATCCAGGCTTGTAGTTTAAAAATGCTATTGATATGCTGATGACTCCTAAATTTATCTGTCTGTCCCAGACTTCTTTCCTATACATCCAGACTCATATATCCAATGGTCCCCTTCTTATCTGCATTTAGATGTTTACTTAGATTTGAAACCCAGTATATCCAAAGAACTCCTCCTCATTCCTATTTAAGCTGTTTCCCATGGTTCTCTTCATTTCAACAAATAGCTGTTTTATCCTTCCACATGCTCAGGGCATAAAACTTGAGGTTATCCTTGAGTCCTCTTTCTTTTGTTGTTTTCATATTTTACATCCAATCTGTTGGGAAATTCTTATGGTTATTTCTTCAAAATATATGCAGAATACAGGTACTTCTCACTACCTGTACCTCTCCCAGCTACCAACATCTTTCACCTACTTGTTACAGCTTCCTAACTAGTCTCCTTGTTTCTGTCCTTGGCACATTATAGTATTTTCTGAAGACACCAGTAACAATTACCATGTCACTTATCTACTCCAGACCCTTCAATGTTTTCCCGCCTCTCTCAGAGCAGAAGTCAAAGGCCTTACAATGGCTTACAAGGGACTATATTATCTGACTACTCATTAACCCTCTGAAATCATTTTTTTATGACTCTCCTCCCATTCACAATATAGCAGCCACAGTGGGCCCTTCCTCCCTGAGCAAACATACAGGACCCAGACTGTCAAATCAGATAAACATGCATTAGAGATCTTGCCCAGTATCAAACTCTATTAATTAATGTCAAAGATACAGGCATTCTAAAAGCTTAGTCAAGTGAGAGAGAGAGGTCCAGGATATCAAGGGCAGCTTCCAGGGTCCTTTCCACATTGGACAGGATTCTCTGGCTCAGAGCAGATGAAGTCTCCATATGATGTGCATGGGATTACCTCACGTAGCAGGAATATTTAAATTGTGAAACATCTCCATTTAATACTCTAGACAGTTCTATCTGTTGAAGATATTATCTACGAAGATATACCTCATAAATCTCACGTTCTATTTACTATAGGTAATCTTTAGCTAGGGACATCTTGCTACAGATTATTTCTGCCTCTTGGTTAAATACTGTTAGTGTATTTACTTAGAACTCCAGAGGACAAGAACTCCAGAGGACAGAGCCCTGCTGCAGGGCTGTTGTACTTGCTCTTCCCTATTATGGAAATGCTCTGGACTTAGATCTTCTCATAGCCTGTTCCTTCACTTCATTCAGGCCTTTACTAGCATTCAGGCCTTTATTAACCCTCCCTGGCTGCTCTGTATAAGATTTCAGTCCCACTCCCTGATACATCGTCTTCCTCTTTCCAGTGTTTTTCTCTTTTATACTTATCCCTATCTGAAATACTATTATTTTATTTATCTTGTTTATAGATTGTTTGTGCCATTAGAATATAAGTTCCTATAGGCTGAGGTTTTTGTTCATTGTTTTATTCTTAGTGCCTTGAATGATACCCAACCATAGTAGGTTCTACTCTGTATTTATTGATTGAATTCTTGTTTTTGCATCCCTACTACACTGCCTTGGCCGAGGACCTCATCATTTCTCACTTAAATTACCACCGTCATCTCCTAACAGACTACTGGTATATTGTTTCCAATATGATCTTTTTAAAAGTCAAATCTGGTCATATCTCTCTCTTCAGCTTAATATTCTTTAGTCTCTCCCCATAACCTTCAGGGTAAAATCATATTTCTTAGCACGACACTCAAGTCCTTGCTTACCTTTCTGACCGCAGTGCAGTCCCTTTCTCACTCATATGTATATGTCTTTCCCCTTGAAGGTCTTAATGCATTTTGTTCCTGAATTTTTGTGCCTGAAATGGCCTATCTGAATCATGTGAATAACTAGCTCCTTGATGATTTAGCCTAAAACTATTTCCTGATGTTTCACTTTATTTTCTTTAGTCTGGATTAAGAATTCTCCTGTAGAAACCAGTACCTTTGTCTGCTATATCATTTACATGTTATGTTATACTTATTCTAGAAAGTATATGTCTTATTCACTAGACTCCAACCTTCCTGAGTTCTGTTCAAGACATTTGGTAATTTAGTTCATAGTAGATCTTCACAATGTGCTGAATGAATGAAGCCCTGAATCAGAAAATAAAGGGAATTTAAATTGTTAATAGCTTTTTAAAAATAGTTCCCTGACTTGGTCACATAAGACAAAGAAGAATAATTCCTTAATTAGTTTTCATTAATTTCATCTGTACTATACGTAAAGAACAACTAAGTCAGTATTTCAGTGGGATCCGGTCAGGGAGGGAAATCATGTTGTGGGAGGTGTTGGTGAATATACAGGGAATATTATGAGGTTCAGTTACCTCAGAGAGCTAAACTATGATGAGAGAACTTTCAGGAGGCTTGTTCATCTTCATCCTATACTTAGCTGTGGAGAAATTAACCATAATTAAATATTTGTCATGTTATTAAATAGATCAACTTAAATAACTTAATGGAAGTTTCTTGACCTACGAACTTGTTACGTTATACTGAGAGTTATGTGTTAACTAGAGAAGGGCATCTTTTTTTTACTGAGATTCATAGTGCTTGGTTTCCTGGAATTTTCATTCCTGATTCTAAATATCCCTCATTTCAAACATCATGTTTTTTTAAAAAAATTATTATTATACTTTAAGTTCTAGGGTACATGTGCACAATGTGCAGGTTTGTTACATATGTATACATGTGTCATGTTGGTGTGCTGCACCCATTAACTTGTCATTTGCATTAGGTATATCTCCTAATGCTATCCCTCCCACCTCCCTGCTCCCCACAATAGGCCCCAGTGTGTGATGTTCCCCTTCCTGTGTCCAAGTGATCTCATTGTTCAATTCCCATCCATGAGTGAGAACATGCAGTGTTTGGTTTTCTGTTCTTGTAACAGTTTGCTGAGAATGATGGTTTCCAGCTGCATCCATGTCCCTACAAAGGACACGAACTCATCCGTTTTTATGGCTGCATAGTATTCCGTGGTGTATATGTGCCACATTTTCTTAACCCAGTCTGTCACTGAGGGACATTTGGATTGATTCCAAGTCTTTGCTATTGTGAATAGTGCTGCAGTAAACATACGTGTGCCTGTGTCTTTATAGCAGCATCAAACATGTTTTTTTATCCCTATGTATTTACACTGTAATCAAGAATAGTAAGAATTGCCATTTTAAAAGTATTTATCTACTGATTTAATTTAAGCTGGTCTGTTTTTATTAAATTCACAAATGGGAAACTTGATAGGACAATAAAAAAATTCTCTATTGTCAGGTATTTGTAGTATAATTTTATGTCTGCAATTTTAATACCTTTTTGATTGTATACTCCTTTAGAGAAGCAGTCTCTTCCTCATATTTCATATGAAAATGACTTATTCTTACATATTTTCTTTTTTTTTTTTTTTTTTTTTTTTTTTTTTTTTTTTTTTTTGAGGCGGAGTCTTCACTCTGTCGCCCAGGCTGGAGTGCAGTGGCCCGATCTCGGCTCACTGCAAGCTCCGCCTCCCGGGTTCGCACCATTCTCCTGCCTCAGCCTCCCGAGTAGCTGGGACTACAGGTGCCTGCCACCGCGCCCAGCTAATTTTTTGTATTTTAGTAGAGACGGGGTTTCGCCGTGTTAGCCAGGATGGTCTCGATCTCCTGACCTCGTGATCCGCCCGTCTCGGCCTCCCAAAGTGCAGGGATTACAGGCTTGAGCCACCGCGCCCGGCCATTCTTACATATTTTCTAAAGTACCACAACCCATTATGATTAAATTGTTTTGCAAAATGGAATTCTGAGGTGTATAAGAATATTATCATGAAAATATCTTTATAGGTAGAGACCTTCACGTTACCTTATAGGTGCCATCCCAAAATTTTGAATCTACTTTGTTCTTTTAGTTAACATAATCTCTCTTGATTAGGTCTAAAAATGAATTACTTTATACCATATTCTGCTCTGTAGTGAACTGGCCAAGGGGACAATGTAGCTTAATCCCAGTTTTGTAGAATTCAAATTACAATTTACATATAGTCATGAGCCACATAATGACATTTCAGGTAATAATGAGCTGCATATATGATGGTGGTCCCATAAGATTATAATGGACCTGAAATATTCCTATTGCCTAGTGAAGTCATAGCTGTCATAGCATTGTAGCACGATGCACTACTCGTGTGTTTGTGGCAATGCTGGCGTTAACAAACCTACTGTGCTGCCAGTTGTATAAAAGTGTAGCCCATATAATTATGTATATTACATAATACTTGATCATGATAACAAATAACTGCTACTGGCTTATGTATTTACTATGCTGTATTTTAAATCATTTTAGAGTGTAGTTCTTCTACTTAAACAACAAAAGTTAATAGTAAAACAGCCTTAGGCAGGTCCTTCAGTAGGTATTCCAGAAGAAGGCATTGTTATGATAGGAGATGACAGCTCCATGCATGTTATTGCCCCTGAAACCCTTTCAGTGGGACAAGATGTGGAGGTAGAAGACAGTGATATTGATCATCCTGACCCTGTGCAGACCTAGCCTGATTTGTGTGTTTGTGTCTTAGTTTTTAAGGAAAATATTTAAAATATTTTTTTAAAAAGAAAATAATTTTTTAAAATAGAAAATGACTTATAAAGGTTTAAAGAAAAGTATTCCTCTACAGCTACATAATGCGCTTGTTTTAAGCTGTGTTATTATAAAAAGCAAAAAAATTTAAGATTTTAAAAGTTATAAAAATATTAGTAAATTAAGCTTAATTTATTATTATTATTGTTGTAAAATTATTTTTTAGAGACAGGGTCACTCTGTCTCCCAGGCTGGAGTGTAGTGGTGTCATTATAGCTTACTGCATCCTTGAACTCCTGGCCTCAAGAGATCCCCTTACCTCAGTGTCCTGAGTAGCTAGGACTATAGGCATGTGCCACCACTCTTGGCTAATTTTAGTAAATTTTTAAATTAAAATTAAACTTAAGCTACGTTGCCCAGGCTGGTCTAAAATTCCTGACCTCGAGTTATCCTCCTGCCTTGGCTTCCCAAAGTTTGGGGATTACAGGCATGAGCCACCATGCCCAGCCTAATTTGAAGAAAAAATTTAAAATAAATTTTGTGTAGCCTAAATGTACAGTGTTTATAAAGTCTACAGTAGTGCAGTAATGTCCTAGGCCTTCATGTTCACTCATCACTCACTCACTGATTCACCTAGAGGAGCTTCCAGGCCTGTAAGCTCCATTCTTGGAGCTTATACACTTTATACAGGGGTACCATTTTAAATCTTTTATACCAGATTTTTACTTTACCTTTTCTATGTTTAGACATGTTAGGTATGTTTAGCTATGCAAATACTTATCATTGTGTCACAGGTGCCTACAGTATTCAGTACAGTCACATGTTGTACAGGTTTGTAGCCTAGGAGCAATAGGCTAGACCATAGAGCCTAGGTGTGTACTGGGCTGTACCATCTTGCTTTGTGTAAGTACACTTCCCATAATGATGAAATTGCCAAAGTTATGCATGGCTATAATTAATTATTTTATTTCCTCAGTTAATCATGTCCTGGTGTCCATTCAGTACTTAAGTATAAGTACTGAAAAGTGTAGTTTTAACATATTTATTTCAAAAATATGTTTTTCTAGCTAGGCACGGCAGCTCACACCTGTAAGTCCAGCACTTTCGGAGGTCAAGGCGGGCAGATCACTTGAGGTCCGGAGTTTGAGACCAGCCTGGCCAACATGGCACAACCCCATCTCTACTAAAAATACAAATGTAGCCAGGTGTGGTTGCAGGCACCTGTAATTCCAGCTACTTGGGAGGCTGAGGTATGAGAATCACTTGAACCTGGAAGATGGAGGTTGCCAGGAGCCGAGATCATGTCATTGCATTCCAACCTGGGCGACAGAGCAAGACTCTTTTTCAAAAAAATAAAAAAATTAAAACAAACAATTAAAAAATGCTTTTCTTCATAAAACCAGTATTTTAAATGGGATTAATATATATGAGCCATCATGTAGAAGATTTATAAATATGAATGAACAATATGGATGGTAGTGACTAAGGCCCTACTATCTTGTGAACATATTTTATATTTTACCATTGATCTTCTTGTTTTCAATCAATTCACCTATTTTTCTTCTCTAGTATTTACATTGTACTCCGTGATCACCCACATATGAGGGGTGACATGTTAACTAATCTTTTAATATATTTCTCCAAATGTCTGCATCATTGAGATTTGTGGTAGCAGGAAGCATAAAGGAACAACTCCCAGTTATCATTATTTTATTGATGTTCCAAGAGTTTCCTTATTAACCTTTATGTTAAGTTTTGGGGTTTAGTAATTACATATTATTGTGCTAGGAAAACATGCCTTGCTTAATTATTAAATCAAATATCCTGTAGAAAAAGGTGTTTTAACCACATGTTTTCACTCATAAGTGGGAGTTGAACAATGAGAACACGTGGACACAGGGAGGGGAACATCACACTCCAAGGCCTGTTGTGTGGTGGGGGACTGGGGGAGGGATAGTGTTAGGAGAAATACCTAATGTAAATGACAAGTTGTTGGGTGCAGCAAACTAACATTGCACATGTATACCTATGTAACAAACCTGCACGTTAGGCACACATGTACCCTAGAACTTAAAGTATAATAATTAAAAAAAAAAAAGAAAAAGAAAAAGGTGTTTTAAGGATGTATAGACCATATATTTTGTACCAGTGTAATCATTCACTGTGTTGTTTAAGCAAATAAGCTAGTTTAAGCTTATAATGAGTTTTTAATTTATAGGGAAATGAATCAGTAGGGCAAAGAAAGGTACAAAATCTTAGAAGAATTTGCCTTGTATAATAATGGAAGACTCACATGAGTAAAATCCCTACTGAACTAGCTTTTGTTAGACTAAAGAATGCAATTATATTAAAAATGAATACTTCAGTGTAATATGAATCCAATGCTGCCTGAATTATTATGTGCCAAATTAGGTTGCTGTAAACAATAACAAAATGGGTGATTGTGTAAATGAAGGCTTGGAGTTATTTAAACTTGCAATAGCATGTTTAATTAGATGCAGGGAAAGCAGAAAATGTTTAATGTTGTAACAGGTGACCTGAATCAGTCTGTCCTACAGAACGATAGGCTTTTAGACTAATTTTCATTTAAAACACAATAATTGAATAACACCCCTATTAATATATAATATGGATTATTTCATATTATTCATTTTTAGTAAGATGGCTCTTTTAGTGTGACAGCTGTCAGTGGGAATTATTATGAGTTGTGTGTGAAACACTGCTAACGGAGTTAAGCCTTTGTTGGATTTTTCCCTTGCAGAATCTGAGAAAACTGTTTGTTATCTTCTGGTTAGATTATATTAAGATCATAATCTGATAAATGTCTTGAGAGAAAAACTTACGCTGTGGCATTTGGCTGGAATATAATTGTGTAGGTCTCGTCTACTTTTATCTATTGTAGGTAGTTTAAGGTGCTTACTTAGAAAAATGATGGACTCATCATCTTTAGAAAGATCTCTGGAGTTGATGATCTACGCAGATATTATTTAGTCAAATACCTGAAACTGCTTCTTGCCTTTACATTTTTTGTCTTTCAGACTCAATACAACTCAGGTATTTTGAAAATGTTTTTTCTCAGAGGGTGTGAATTCACAGTATATGACAATTTAATGTGGCAATTCAGGGCAGAGAGTTAAATTATTGAAGAGCCACCTTGATTCCCTTTAGGGGTACTCTATCTTATGATTTTCCTGTGGTACAGAAAAACCCTTTTACTTGATTTAGAAGAACTTTTCTCTTTAGGCAGCATGGTCCTCTATGAACAATGGACATATAGTGAAAATCTGTGGTGAGAATGAGAAGCTGCAAGCATATTTTAACAATGAAACTGCGTATTTGTAAATGTGGAGTACAGTTTACTGTGTTAATCCTTCTTCAGTGGGGTATTTCATTGACATATTCTATTCGTTTGGAGTTGGTTTCCAAAAGGAATTAGAAGAAGAAAATATATTACCTTACACAGTGAACCACAGTTATCAAAGTGTTATATGTAGAAAATAATATTCGATTTAAACATTATTTTTCAAATAAATTGTTACAGTTCATATGTACATCATTTGCAGATCTAGAACTTGAAGTCTGTTTGGTTTAAAAGCAAAACAAAGTTTAACTTTCATGTATGCCATTTTGTAACTATGTAACTTTGGTAAATAAATGTTTTTGTATGAATAAACCTAAATAGCATAGTACTTTAAAACAAGGAAAAAGAACATTTGTTTAAATGGGCTTGCTAGAATACTATCTAAATCAAGCAACTAATTTTTTGTTTTAAATAAAAATACTTCCCAAAGAAAGAATATACAATGTATAATATAAATCTCTATGCTTCATTTTAATTTTTTGAGAAATAGTTATGATTTGTTGTTTGGAATATGCTGCTCATTGAATATCTTTGAAAAGTTTTTAAAAAAGCATTTATTGTTTCCAGAAACATTCCTTGGTAATTACAGCTTTGAACAATAGAATACAGACAAAACTAGTATGTGGGAGTTATTATCTTGTTAGAAGCATTGTATAGATATATAATCTTTTCTTGGAAAGAATTCTGAAGCTTTTGGTTTGGACAATAGTTATTGAAGTACACTGTCTCTATTCTGAGTGTTCCAAGAAAGCTTGTGTTAACCGAAGCATGAGATTTGGAAAGAGTAGACCTCAGTTCAAGTCCTGACTCATCTATCCCTAGCTCTTTCATCTTTCAGATCCTGGATGGCTCAGTCACCTTTCCTGAACTTCATTTTCTTCTTCTGTAAACTTGTGACATAGTGTGTAACTTACAGGATTTTATTAGGGTAAAATGGTACATGCATATGAAAATTTAAAATTATATACTATAATAATTATAGTCTAATTAATTCCCTTATTATAGTGTATAATTAACAAAAACTTTCACTTGTTATTAGGTGGCGCTTCTCTGTAAAAAAAAAAATGCTGTAATGAATCATTTTAAGTGGAGCATGTTTTTGTAAAATGGATGATCATCACCCTCCTTTCTCTCACTCCCTCTCCAACCATTCTTTTGTTTCACTCATTTTCTACTGTGAAATTTTCAAATTGCAGCTGTTGGTGTTGTGCCTGTGATATATCTGAGAATGCATTCTATCCTCATGGAAAAGAACACATTCAGTTTGAACTTGAGGTTTGTTAGTTTTCTTTAATTATGATATGTGCAGTCATGCTTAGAAGACATATTTGTCTCCAAGGATTGGTGCCCAGTTTGATTGCTGTGGGAAGATATGCTTTAAAATTTGTATTGGTGGTGGTCGTTACAATAGTGGAATTGGGGTGGAGGTGGAATTGCTACTTAACTGGCAGTTTCATCTGTATAGAAAACCTTGATGCGTTCTTGTAGATTATAGATTAAAAATGTAAAGTAGTTATATTTGGGTATAGGATCGTGGATAATTAAAATTTTTACTGCATTATGTTAATTACATTTGAGAGTTACATATATGTTTGCTATGCAAAAATTAATGTTGATAAAGAGCTGAAGATTTTTCCGAGAAACAATACACAATTGACCTTTGAACAACACAGGTTGGAACTGCACAGTTATATGTGGCTTTGCTTTCAACCAGACTTGGATTTGAGGGATACGAAACTTGTGTTACAGAGGGCTGGCTTTTTTAATATGAGAATTCTGCAGGATGACTCTGGGACTTATGTTGTGCAGATTTAGTTATATGTGGGTGGTCCTGGAACCAATCCCTCATGTATACAGAGGGACAAATGAGCTAAATACATGCTAAATGAGCACGTATATGTAACCTGATTTTTTCTTTTTGCTAATAAAATGTTAATACATTGGGTTCATCAATTATGCAATAAACTAGGTATTAAGTATTCTGACAGTCTGCCCTAGATTTAAAACAGCACTTTGAGTACAATATTAGGTAGTGAAATATCCTATTTCAGAGAGTTTTCATCCATGAAATAGCATTTTTGTGTTCATTTCTGTTTACCAGATGAGAGATTGATAGGTGAAAACAAAAATGTTCCATATTTGTTATGGCTCATATTTGTAAACTTTACCCTTTGCAGGTTTGCATATATTCAGAGACTTTCAGGATCATTCCAGAGTGCTTAGGACCATTCATTTTATTTTGAAATCAATAAAACAAAACAAAACAAAAGACCAGAAACAGATAAGAAACTTTACATTTTAAGTCTTTTCTCTATCATTCATAGCCACCAAAGCAGAGTTTTAAAGGCCTTTATCACTCAGAAATCTCATTCAGCGAGGGTGGTTTGGGGGAAAAAATGCTTAGCTCAAATAAGAGGTAACTTGATGCACAAATTTTATTTCTTAGTGAATTGGTTTTAAATGGCCTTGCAATCTGTGGAGTTAGATAATTTCAACAAATATTATGTTTGGCACTTCAGTGCTTTGAAAAAGGTTTGTAAAAAATTAGATGGTTGTAGATGTACAGTCTTATTTGTGAGTTCCCTCTTCTGTTCCATTGGTCTATGTGTCTATTTTTGTACCAGTGTCATGCCATTTTGGTTACTATAGCCTTGTATAGTTTGAAGTCAAGTAGTGTGATACCTCCAGCTTTGTTCTTTTTGCTTAGGATTGTTGTGACTATTCAAGCTCTTTTTGGGTTTCATATGAATTTTACAATAGTTTCTTCTAATTCTTTGAAGAATGTCAATGGTAGTTTAATGGGAACAACATTGAATCTATAAATTACTTGGGAAGATGACCATTTTCTTGGTGTTGATTCTTCCTATCCATGAGCATGGAATGTTTTTCCATTTGTTTGTGTCTTCTGATTTCTTAGAGCAGTGGTTTGTAGTTCTCCTTGAAGAGGTCCTTCACTTTTCTTGTTAGCTGTATTCTGAGGTATTTTATTCTCTTTGTAGGAATTGTGAATGGGAGTTCACTCATAATTTGCCTCTCTGCTTTCCTGTTGTTGGTGTATAGGAATGTTAGCGATTTTTGCACATTGATTTTGTATCCTAAGACTTTGCTGAAGTTGTTTATCAGCTTAAGGAGCTTTTGGGCTGAGACAGTGGGATTTTCTAAATATAGGATTATGTCATCTGCAAACAAAGTTAATTTAACTTCTTCTCTTGCTATTTGAATATGCTTTGTTTCTTTCTCTTGCCTGATTGCCCTGGCCAGAACTTCCAATACTGTGTTGAATAGGAGTGGTGAGAGAGGGCATCCTCGTCTTGTTTTCAAAGGGAATGCTTCCAGCTTTTGCCCATTCAGTATCATATTGGCTGTGGGTTTATCATATATGGCTCTTACTATTTTGAGATATGCTCCTTCAATACCTAGTTTATTGAGAGTTTTTAACATGAAGGGATGTTGAATTTTATCAAAGGCCTTTTCTGAGTCTATTAAGATAATCATGTGTTTTTTGCCTTTAGTTCTATTTATGTGATGAATGACAAATATGACTTTCTCTTCTAAATGGATAGTTTTCTTTCCTTATAAGCAGTTTGTAAATATTTAGTTAAAGCAATAAGAAATATAGAGTTGAACACTTTAATTCTATAAGCATATAACTTTTAAAATTATATATGTAACACATGAAGGACTGGAAAACCTATTGTTGTGGAAATTACTAGTCCATGCAAGAATATAAAACTTTAACAACTTGGGAATTTACTAGTACTGTGTACATTCCTGTCAACATGCCTCAGTTATATCATAGTTTTTAATTCTACAAGAGTTTTAGATGGAGAATTAGTATTACAGAGAACTCTTTAAGCATAATACATATTTCATAATTCAATATATAATACATATTTCACATTCAGAATATGTATCTCGGGAATGATTGAATGGCTGGTGACCAAGGCAATGTCATGCCATACTTTTTTAAATTCCTGTTGTTTCTTCTCAAAACAACTACTCTTTAGTTGGCATAAGAATAATAAGAATTTTTTTTAGTAACAATATTTTTCACCTTCAGATATGTGGTTTACAAGAAAAGTGCACAAAAAGAGATTTGTGATATGACAGAAATAAATATTTTAAGATCTCCTTTTTCTTCCCTGGTAAAATACAACTTAGTAAATGTAACAAATTAAGAAATACCAGTTAGAGAACACTGGACAATAGATTGTTTCTAAATAGAGTCATTATGAAAGAAAATAGTATGTCAGAGTCCAAAATCTTAATTAGTTGAGGAATAGTTATACATTTATAGATGAATTCTAGCTTGTTCCTGTTTTTAGCCTCCCAGAATTTATCTTTTTTAGTCATTATCATGATCTAGTTGTGCATAGGCTTTGGTTGAATTGTAGGAGTGTTTTGAGTGGTCATCTGAGATGTCCAGCATTCAGTGATGCACGAGGCCTTCAGAATGAAGAAGGATTGTAATAAAGCTCCCAGCAAGCTCATTTGTGTGCTATGAATAGCTCACTAGGTGAAATACAGCCAATGCAAAAAGTACATGGGTGGTTCAGGTCAATGAATTGTATTTTGTAGCTCATTGGATTTTTTTTGCACACTCCAAAAACTGCTTTCCCACTGTTCCTTTAGCTGGGCCCATGGATTGTGAAGTGTTGTGATGTAGTTCTCTTTTGTTTTCTTTTGTGCTCTGGAGTTGGAGCTATGAAAGGCAGATTCATTTATTGTTTAGTTGAATCAGAATGACTGCAATTCCACAAACAAATTGGACTTCAGTTAGGAGTGCTTTGTCATAAATAATGTTGGAAGAGATTGGATTTTCTCCTAGCTGATATACTTCTGCTGTACATTAAAATCGGTGTCTCAAAGGGACTGATTTATTACTGAACTGACTGATCACTGGGCAACATACACCTGTCCTTGTTCTGCTTTGTTTTTGCTATCTCTATTTTCCTAAAGCATATTCAGGAAAAGTTTATGGTAAGGGAAACTAATATTTGATTTTCTGAATTATTGTTTTCATTTTAGCCTTCATTAAAAATATCACTTCTGTGATGCAAAACTCTCTCAGTGAATAATTCTTCATGATCTAGAAAGAAAACCTATTTCACAGATTGGTTAAAGGCATTTTCCATGGCTGGGTCAGGTGAGTCATATTTTTCACATATAACGTTAGGACATTTTAAACTTTAACAACATGTTTTTGCTAGAGGCTACAAATACTGTAGCAATACCTGCAAATACCTCTTTTCATTGACTGTAAAAAAGTTTTTTTTTCCCACTGAAGTATATTTACTTCCTTTTGTTTCAAGTTACTGAGTTCTATAAATCATCCAGAGACATAGAAAATCTGGTAATTTCTTCCTTGGTGGAAAAGTGTATATATAGGTATATATACTTATATATATATATATATATGCACACTTTAAACTTACATATTTACACACTTTATACTTATGTATAAAAGTTACAGCACAATATACATTTGGCTAGACCCTTGGTACTTAACTACAAATGCCATAACAAGTTGCATTTTGTTTTCTTGAATCAAAGGCTTCTGTGTGGCAGTTACATTGTATCAGTAAGAATCATTTCATGTGTAGGGCTGTCCTTGCCAAGTAGGTTAGATGGGTATTAATTTTGTTAAGCATTTTTTTGGTCTTGTTTTTGCAAGCTCTAGAGCCAGAATTTGCATCTATCTCTGTCTAGTTCTAAAGATTATGTATTTTCATCTTTGCATATTACTTGTTGTTGTACAGGAATAAAATTTTACAAAGCAAATCATACTTTATATTCAATACATAGAAGACAGTGGTCAATGTGTTTTTAAAGTGACCGTTTTTTGGTAAAGACCTATTTTAACTTCAAATTATTTTATATTATATATTCCTCAAATGAGTCACATCCATAGTGACTTGGAGTGTATTAACAGGTGCTTTAAGTATATGTAATCTTATTGATGATATTCAGAATCATATTAATAGTTTTTTGAAAGTAAGACTTAAATGTAAATTAAGCACAATTCAAACATAATACAATATTTACCGTTCAAACAGTAACTTAAGTTACTGTTATCTTAAAGGTTTTCCAAGAAGCATATGGTCATGACAGTGTAGCATTTACATGTATTCTGAGTGTTCATTTATTGTAACTGTACCACATATAGTTTTAGATGCTCTGTGCTTTGCATTTTAAAAGCATTTGGTGTTTATAGCACCTCTGTCTTTCTAAGACATGGCCTGACTAGGTTTGATGTCTAATGTGATTTTTAAAAAATCACATTAAGTGTGACTTAAGTATGGGGGTTGGAGTGAAAATGAAAATGAAAATGTTTAATTTTTCTGACATCAGACTAGTATGCTTCAGGGAGAAATTTAGCAAAGGTAATTGGACAGACTACCAATATAAATTAGGTCAATAGCCCGGACCTACAAGTGCTAGCCTTTATAACATACTTGACAGCAACACAAATCTGTTAAAAGAAAATGGGACTGTCCTTGATATGAAATAATGGGATTGTCAAAGATACAACACATGGTACACTTTTTCCTTTTAATTACCATATGAGAACAAAATCAGTTTTTGCAGCTGGTTCTTCTTCATTTTATTTGCCTACATCTCACACCTAAGGGGTTTGAAACATGACAGACAACAGGTGTGAATATGTATCTAATAATTGACTACAGTTTCTGTTCTTCCTTTAAAAATTGACTATATTGTAAACATCTCTAACACTAATAAAGACAGCTTGTTTTTTCTTATGTGTAAAATGCTTTCTAAGCCATGGTTAGATTATATGTCTGAATCAAACGTAAATAAGTCAAGTTATTAAATTACTCTTTCTAGAAGAACAGATTTTAAAGGAATGATGAGTTTCAGTCAGTTTAAGTGCAGCTGACAAGCAGCCATTCATTATAGCCTAGTGTGACATTGATTTTTGACTAGAAGAAATGGAAACATAGCAGTAGCTATACATCCTTGAGGAAACATTCTATATTATTGATACCCTTTGTTTCCTTAAGAGCTACTCCTAAAATTCTATTCAAATTGAATTTTGATTGTACTAATGAGGAAATCTATTGTCAATGTCAAAACATCCATTATTGTGAAAATAAGATGGTAATGCCAAATTATTACCTTAGCATCTATTTCTACCTTATTCCTTACGGACAAAAGCTGTTTCCTTAAGGACAAAAAGTGTTTCATTATAGAACACCTTTAAGACACTTTTAAAACAAGACCTTAAAAAAAAAAAACAGGAATTACAAAATACCGCTTAATTACCTTTAGCAAGAACACTTAGGCTTGCTCATTGGGCAGATTAAATAGACGATTGAAACAAAGTCAGTTGATTTGGCTCATTTTTCCCCCTACATTTTCTCCAGTGATTACTGCTCTCATCTTTTTGCCAAATTGATGGGAGTTGGCAGTAAAACAGAAGCAGTTGAAAATGTGGGAGAAGATGAAGTTTTCTGGATTGCATAAAGGATCATGAGAGATAAAGAGATTGCAAAGAATTGGTCTTATCAGGTTGATATTCTGCATCATGTGTTTGTCTGTTTTCTCTCATAATCAACTAGACCTAAATTAAGAACCCTTGCCTTAAGAGAGTGTTATTTTTGTTTTCCAAATTTTGGTAAATATGATAGATTCGGCCAAGGAGGTGTTCATAATTCTTGCGTATTTTATCTTTGTCTTGTCATTAAGTGTGAGAGCATTAAATTCAAATTTTTTTGAAAGTTGGTGAAAATTAACAATGGTGTATTGTTAATTCGTATGAATAGACTATGTTGAAATTAGGGCCTAGGAGAGTGAATGCTGGCTTTTGAGGCCTGATCATAAAGAATATTATATGTGACATTTGTGTAAGGGAAATAAGTGAAGGAGGTGATTTCAGGGAAAGTAAAGTAGTATTTACTCAGCGATAGTTTGGATAACAAACGAACTAGGCTAATGTTGAACACGATGTGGATTCGAACTCGTTATTCAAATTGACAGAGACTTGGAATTAGTTCAGATTTACCTATGAGAAAGATGGTCTGTTACAACAAAAACAGTGGTCCATTCAGAGTGGGGCAGAGATATTGGAAAGTTGCTGTTTCTTTGGGAATGGTTTTCCACTATTGGTGAAATAGTGAAAGTGAAAGCTACTATTATTGCAGTTATAGCGTGAACATTACATACTTTATCATTTAATTTTCAGGGTCATTCTGAAAGGCAGTTATTGTTATGCCTGTCTTACAATTGTGAAAATTAGGATTCAGAGGATATAATGAACTTATTCAAGGTCAAACAACTACTAAGTGGCAAAATTGAACTCAAGCTACTCAAGCTAGGTCTGTCTGATTGCAAAACTTTTACTTTTCCACATACTATTCCAAATTATCAAAAAATATTAGAACTATTTTTCCATGTAACAAGTCTATGTTAGGTCAGCTTTCACTTCAGCTTATGTCATAACAGCTATCTTCATGCGTGGATATTTTACCTTTTGATGGGTCTTTTATCACTCTAAAACCTTTCTTTTTCATTATTTGTGATTGGGTCTTAAAAGAGAGACAGTAGCTAGAATTATATTAGATTGACCCTGGAATCTACTCCTTCCTTTAATAAAAAATCCATCTCTATAACCTTGAATTTGATGCTTTTCTAACTCTCTAATCTTCCTGGCTTTTATAATATTAACAGTGAGTGAGTGAGTGATACATGTTATTGTCAATGAAACTTAACAATTTATGTGGTAAGTATTACTATTGTCTTCACTTTACAGATAGGGTCAAGTAACTTGCCCAAAGTCAAACATAAGTAAACTAGTGGAGCCAAGATTTAAAACCTTACAGGTTCCATAGGGTGAATCCTTGGTCTTTCAACTTCTCTTCTCTGTAATACATCATCTTTTTCCAGACTTCCAGACTGTCTTCTTCCTCATGGTACAGGATTGTTTTCTAATTACTCCAGTTTTATGTGTCCTTACTTGGTCTTATGTTTCCATAAGCAATACTAATGGCAGCCCCAGAAATTACAGCTTGACATTCCAGAACACTAGCCTTAACGTTTGAGAATAGGATATAAGACAATGCAGCTTTGGAGTCCATCTTCTTCATATAAGGGCTTTACTTCTAGGCAGAATAACATTAAACTAATAAAATAATAGTCAGCTTAGTGCCAAATACTATGTTACGTGCTCTTCATGCATTCTTTTATTATTGCAACTACTTTATTGGATAGATACCATTATCATCATTTTACAGATCAGGAAGGTAAAGCTTAGGGAGCATAAGTAATTCGCAGAGGTGTTATCTATCTTGAAGTCTATTTTACTTTAGAGCTCATGAGCTAAGGTGACTGATCTTGCATATTCTCTGAATAAAGCCTCTAGATCTTAAACAGCAGATTGGACTAATTGAACCCTCTGAATGATGGTAGAAATGATCCTAATTTTTTTTTAAAGAAACAGATTAATACATTTATAAGGTGTAATTTCTATGATTATAGGTAAATATTATATTAATGCTTTGTTTTAAATTATTTTTGCGGCCGGGCGCGATGGCTCATGCCTGTAATCCCAGCACTTTAGGAGGCCGAGGCGGGCAGATCACAAGGTCAGGAGATCGAGACCACGGTGAAACCCCGTCTCTACTAAAAATACAAAAAATTAGCCGGGCGCGGTGGCGGGCGCCTGTAGTCCCAGCTACTCAGGAGGCTGAGGCAGGAGTATGGCGTGAACCCGGGAGGCGGAGCTTGCAGTGAGCCTAGATCACGCCACTGCTCTCCTACAGAGCAAGACTCTGTCTCCAAAAAAAAAAAAAAAAAAATTTTGCTTAATTTCTTCTATTTTATAGTTTTAAAATCTTGCCTAAATATGTTTATTAAAATTAATATTAACATTGATATTAACCATTAATATTAACAAGGTAATATATAGTTTATCTTAGTTATGTTAAATATTGCCAAAATAAAAGAAACAAATTATAAAATCGTTCTTATTTAACTTATTTCAGATGAAGGTAAAATACATGTGAATATGGCATGCTAGTTTGTAATTTTCCAGTAAATCAAAACAAAACACAATACACAATTTTATGAATTATTCTTATAGGACATCCAATTGAATTAATTATTCAGTATCTAAGGCACAGGATAGCATTGTTTTCTTCTTCCTTTTACTGAATTATCTTTTCTAATTTTAATTAGCTTCAAAGGAATTATGAATTTAGTATTTATTTTGAGCCTTCTATGTGTCAGACATTATGTCTGGGTGCAGAAATATTTATTCCATCAACTAGGATATTTAGGTTTCTTCTTTTGGATATTTGTTCTTTTTTGTGCATTTAAAAATTATTATACATTCTGAGTTATGGAAATGTCAGTGTTGTAGGTTCTTACTTTCTATTCCCAGAGAATGGCCATTTAATTGTTTCAGCCTAGATGGAGTTACAGGAACTGGATTTGCCTTCCTTCTAGAAACAAATAAAAAAGACCAGATACAACGTACGAAAGGGAGTCTTCAGACGTTAAATATCAGACAGTTCAGGACAATGATCCTTTAAGAATGGCAACAAATGAGGTAAACCCTTTGACTGTACCAGCTGATTGCCTTAAGAGATTTTTTCCAGGGCCCAGCAGGGAGGAGAACCCAGGTGAATGTTGGTCGTCTAGGGTTGATGAGACACAGTTGGGAGAGTGGGGAGGTCCAGGTGGCTAGAGTTTGCAGGACAGAGTACTGACTGGAGAGAAGATGCACAGAGAGAAAACTACATAGATATGCAGAGGGTCGGCGTATCAGCATGTGGGAAACCTACAAAAAGCTGGAGAAATAATCATCTCAAAAGAACACAGGGAATAATTTTCAGAATTTATACAGGGCTGGGAATTATTCATGTTCCCTTATCAGCCAGAAAGTGGAAAACCTCATAACTCACGAAGCATCAGATAGAATAAACAGAAGAATATTGCCTAGTAGTGGAGCATATTCACCCTAGATTAAAGGCTGTGCCAATTTTGCCTAACAAAGTTTAAAAGCCAACTTCTGTAGGATTTGCTGTTCCCAAGTAACTTGTTTTCCAAAACAAAGCTCAAAGATGTTCATTAGAACACAAGAATATTTACCACCCCAAAAGGTGAAAATCATGTTTGGGAGCTAGTAAAAATATTACTTTTTATGCAAAGACACAGGAAACCATGACACAAAATGAGGAGAACATCAATCAGTTAAAAAAAAGCACACACAGAAATGAGAGAAATAGTAGACAAAGCATTAAGATAGTTATTGTCACATTTCATGAGTTCAAAAGAGATGAAAGATTGAACACGTGAAGCACAGAAATGGAAGATATGAAAAAGACTTAAATCTATCTTCTAGAGATGAATATTATAGGACCTAAGATGAAAAATTAGCTGGATGGGTATATGACAGTTTAGAGTCTACAAAGAAAGACATTAATGAGGTGACATCATAGCAATGGAAACTGCACAAAATGAACCACAAAGAGAATAATGACTAATTTAAAAAAGAGAGAATCAGTGAACTGTAGGACAATTTCAAGTGCTTCAATATTCATGTAATTCAAGTTGATGAAGAGGAGAGAGTTTTAGACTGAAATATTTGAAAAAATGGTGGGAAAGACAATTAATAAAAACTGTAAACTCAGGTAGAATAAACTAAAAAAACTCCAAGCACAAGAAAATGATACAAAGGCATATCATAATCAAACTGATTAATACCAGTGATAATGAGAAAATCTTAAAAGAAGGTAAAAAAAAAAAGAGATATATCAGGTACAGAGTAACAAAGATGGTTAAGAGTCTTTGCTTTGGAAACAGTGAAACACAAAGGCAGTGGAATAACATTTTTAAATTATAGAAAGAGAGAAAGTATCAATGTGGAATTTTTATTTTTTTATTTTTTTATTTTTTTTATTTTTTTTTATGACGGAGTTTCACTCTTGTTGCCCAGGCTGGAATGCAATGGCATGATCTCAGCTCACCGCGACCTCCGCTTCCTGGGTTCAAATGATTCTCCTGTCTCAGCCCCGAGTAGCTGGGATTACAGGTACCCACCACCATGCCTGGCTAATTTTGTATTTTTAGTAGAGACTTGGGTTTCCCCATGTTGGTCAGGCTGGCCTTGAACTCCTGACCTCAGGTGATCTGCCCGCCTCGGCCTCCCAAAGTGCTGGCATTACAGGTGTGAGCCACCATCTCCAGCCATCAACGTGGAATTTTATACCTAGTGAAAATATCTTACAAAAGTAAAGATGAAATAAAAACTTGTTTAGATAAACTAAAGATGAAAAAATTAATCACTAGTAGATCTGTACTGAAAGATACACTAAAGAAAGTTCTTCAGGCAGAAGAAAAATGTTATCAGTTAGAAACCTGGACTATATAAAGGAATAAATGACACTGAAAATGGTAATTTTCTCCCCGTAGAGTCTCTTTTAAAGTTATTTGACTAAGTAAAAAATAATAAAAATATATTGTGAACTTCATGACATATATAGAAGTAAAATTATAATAGTAACAGTGCAAAGGCTAGGAGGGGGGAAATGTAAGAATACTGATGTAAATTTCTTATACTATGTATGATGTGGTGTAATATTACCTGAAGACAGTTCATGATAAATTAAAAGTATAAACTGTGAACCAACCACTAAAACAACAGTCAAAAGAATTATAGCTACGAAGTCAAGAAAGCAGATAAAATGGAATAATATAAAATACGCAGTTAATCCAAGGGAAGTAGAAAAAGAGAAAAAAGAGGCTGAGGGCAGATAAAAGCAATAGAAAACAAGTAGCAAAAGGGTAGATTCAAATCCAGTCATGGTTGTATATATCCAGGGGAAAAGGAGATTATCTTATAATGATAGAAGGCTTAGTTCATTAAGAAGGCCATAAAATACAACATTTATGTACCTAATAACAGCATCAAAATACTTGAAGCAAAATATGGCAGAACTTCAAGGAGCAAGGCACAAATCCAATTTTTGTTGGAGATTTAAATATTCCTTCTTAATAACTGATGGACAGAGTAGACAGAAATAGGTATAGACATAGAAGACCTGAACAACCCTATTAATCTGGTGTAACTGACATCTGTATCTATATCATACAAAGAATATTATCTGAGTTTAATGAAATTAAATTAGGTGTCTATAATGAAGGACTTGTAGAAAATCTCTACATATTTGTCAATTAAATGACTGTCCTCTAAATAACCCAGAGGTTAAGAAAGAAAAAAGAATTAAGGAAATATTTTTAACTGTATGAAAATGAAAATGGAAACACATCAAGATTTGTGGAATGTAGCTAAAACAATACTTAAAGGGAAATTTATAGCACCATTTGTATTATAATGACCATCCAACTACATTAAAGTTACTTGTTAATGGGTTGTCTTCTTGTATATTGCAAACAAGTTCTGCTTGTGGGGAGAAATCTTAGCTACAGAATAAACATAATGTTTACTTTGTAAGATGGTGCTACAAAACAATTTGTGTGTAAAAATTATATTCTATAATTTGAATTTTTAATTTTTTACATTTGGACTTTCATTAGACATTGTTTGGTAAAGGTATTTAATCATTAGAATATTGTTGGTAAGTTTTTAAGTTATTTCATGTAAGTTGAATATTGATTTCATAAGAATTATCTTCTGTTGCTAAGTTCACATTGTAAGTGCTGGCACTAAATACCAATAAACCAATAAAAGGCCAGTCCGATACTGTTCAAACAAATATATACTTATAAATCTTCTCAAATTTAAAATTCATATTTTGACAATTAATAACTTTTACTCCCTGAATAAAATAATTATTGGTGACTTTTTTCTTAGTCAAGTTTTTGAATAACCTTTTTGTGTTACGATTATCTTTTTCATGTATTTGATACTAGAAGTCATCTCAGTGAAATTATTATATAGTCAGTTTGTCAAATACCACTCACTTTGTATGGGTATTTCCTCAAATTCTGATTTCCTTTTAAATGTTAGAGAGTATTTTGAACCTAACATTATTACAAAAAGTAATTTAAGGTATTTATTTCAGGGAGTGAACTGTGACATTTTAAAAATGAGATCACATTTATTTATATACAAAGGTATTTAACCACCAATTATATAAGGATATAAGGTCATTTTTACTAATAACCTATTTTTTTAAATATTAGAGATTGTATTTATTAATCATGCTGTAAAAGGATTACTCATTTTAAAAAGTGGCTAACTTAGGTACATGCATTGAATGTAATCTACATTCATTGTATAAAATGTACATTCATCGAGCAGACATTTATTGAGCATCTAAGATGAGTTAGGTTCAATGTTTTCACTGGGAATATGGAGAAATTCTGACCTGAAGCAGTTTATAGTCTAGTAGGGGTAGGTGGTAGCCTGGCAAAGCAGAAATTGCAATACAGTGAGATAGAAGCAAGATGCATTGGGAGAACATCGTACCAGCATTAATGCAGCCTGAGGAGGAGGGTAACTCCTTTCAGAGGAGTTGACTCAGAAGGGGATTACAGACACAGAGAATGAGTAAATGTTCAGAATTGTTGGCTTACAGTGTGTATAAATTAGAATGGTAGGTGGGGAGGTAAAGGTAGCAGAGATAAGCTATAGGGTTAATATTTATCCTGTAAACAAGCAGAAACTATAGAGTGAGTGATCTAATCACATTTTCATTTTAGTACTGTCATTCTGAAAACATTCTATGAGATGGAATGGAAAAGGAATTGATGACTCGGAGTGTGAAGAGTGAAGAGTTCTTAGTATTTGTTATTGGTTAATTCTCTTTTGATTTCAGGGGTCAAAAATCTAATGTAACTTGGGCTAACAAGAAAGAAGTCAAAAAAAGAATTTATTGGTTCAGAAAATTGAAAATTTCCATGTCAGATCTAGCTGACCTCAGGACTGGCCTTTACAGTCCATCTCTGGTATCTGTGTTGCATTACAGAGTTGGGTTCATTGCAGGTTATGACTCCTGAGTTCACATATACCTAAATGTTTTTCTTTAAAAAAAAAAAAAACCCTCCAAAATGAATCAATATAGTGAACTAATTATTAATTTCTATGGGATTCTTTGGCTATTTTTATTGGTGTTTGTGAATTCTTTACTCTCCTAATTGAAGATTCTTTGTTCTATACATGAGTCTAAGCTGCTTCTAGGAGAATGTTACAAATTTTTTTGGAAAAATTCTATATCCTTACTTTTCTTTAAAGTTCATAAGAATAATAATTATGTCGAGGAATCATATGTAAATTCATGTTACTTTTCTACACTTTAAATTGTGAAGAAAATACAGAAATACTAAATATTTATTAATCTAGTCCACATTTATTAAACATTTCTTTTGTGTGTGATATTAAGTCTCTATGTGTGAAAGTAATTTTGTTTAATAGGGCTTTTATACTTGAGGACTCCTTTCCTGTTTTCCATTTTGAATTGTCTTAAGATTCAGATTGACTTCCTAGATAGTGTACTGAAATTTGGCAGTGTTTTTTATAGAAAAAAATTATTATACTTGAGAGTTGTATCATATGATATTCCTTGAGAAAATCTCAGAAGAGTGTTTCAGTTATAATCGAATTGCCTACACTTACAGAGCTTTTTTATGAAGATTATTATACATATTTATTCATAGTTCTCTGACTTTGTTTTACTTCAGTACTCAGTCATCATTTATTTATTCACTTTCAGTCAAAAAATATTTACTAAGCCCTTAACATATGTGCTGCTCTCGGTAGATAAAATAGTCATGAATATTTTCTCTTATGGGATTTATGTTGTGAAAGACAGATTAAACAAATAAACACACTAAGTTGACAACTGGTATTAGAGGGGGAAAAAAAAAAACCAGGCAACAACCTTCTTTAGAATGAGCAAGCAGGGAGGGCCTAATTGGAGAAGTAATATTAAGCTGATCAGGTGGGTGATTAGGAGTTATTTTTTCTTGTTAAAAATTTGGGAGAAAGTCTAGGTAAATACTTTTAGGAGGGATAGAGCTTGCCTTTTTGAGAAAATCAAAGAAGACCTGTGACTGTTAAGGGTGAAGGCTACAGTTATGAAAGATGGGGTGTTTTGATATTATGATTTTCATTTCACAAAAAGTATTAAGTTTGTTAAGCACTAATGCATTAATTGTAGTGGCAGGAAATAGATGATGGTGTAAAACGTCATAATAATTTACCTCCTGCATTTGAGAAATGGAGACAGATCCATGTTTCACTTTGTTGTCAGTTATTAAGTACTTGCAAAGGCAGACAGATTAAGTAATCTGGTTGCTGATAGGACATCTGAAAAATTATTGGTTTCAGTATTATAAAAGCTTTCTTTTTGTTTGTATGTACACACACACACACACACACACACACTACTTATTTACCTACCTCATAGGGCTTCTGTACATTTTGTTGCCTTTGTCAGATGTCACCCCCTTCGCATTAATTTGCACCCATTCATTAGTTATCAATTTCAGCATTTCTTCTTGAAATAAGTTTTTCTTGATCCCCCTTCCTCAGTAACCCTAAGCCTAAGACATGTACCTTTGTTACAAATATTCCCAGACCTGTGCTTCCTTTCTTTAGATTGTATCTCAGTTTGTAATTGCACACTTATTAGTGTTTGATTACCGTTTCTTACTCTCATACACACTCAGTAAACTGAAAGCTCCATGAGAGCAGCTTTCAATTTAAAATCTGCATAGCTTGGCACTGAACCTAGCACCTGTATGGTAGTCAAATATTTGGTGGAAAAATATTTGGTGGAATGAACAAACAAATATATACCACCACCTCAGCCTAAAGTTTTTCTGTCAGACAAAGCTGACATTTTCCCATGTTTATTTTCTTTCAGGATAAACTGAGGTTTGATTATTTAAATATTTTTTGAAATTACATATAAAACACTTTTATGAGCATAGTAACTGTCTTAAAATTAGGGGTAAACTAAATATTTCATCTTGTTGCACTTCTTTCTGCATTTCTTCCCTTTTGAATCTCTTTATTCTTCAAATTTCTGTGTGATCTAAAGTATGGAAGACCTTGCTAATGTTTGAATTGGTATCAGACCTCAGTAGATACTTGCGAAGTGAAGAAATGAATTATTTACAAGACAAGAAGCTGTTCTTCACATTAATTAATTGGCTGTAAGAATGATCCAGCAATGAAGAATGCTGAGCACTAGTTTCCCCATTTTCATGATTAAAGCAAATGCCCTAGGCACACATTTCTTTTTCTGTGCCATCATAACAAATAAAGACCCTGTCACCCCAGCAACTCATTATTGTTTGTTTTCTATTTGGTGAAATCCAAAGAGATCTTCTGTGGTTATATTTGGGAATTTATTAAAGCTTGCAAATCTCTGTTGTTCCATAAAGCTGAAAATAAAACATATGCTAGCCCATACCACACTGTCCAGGGTCTTTTTTGGAATTACATTTAAGAGCTGAGAAAATGTAACACAGAGATTTTTACCAAAGCTTACATAATCTTCCGTTCTTTACACTCGGGCTTTTTTTCTGAGCATTTCTCCAATGCAACATCCCCACATATTTGGGCAGAGTTTAGAATCATTTTCCATACTAAGTGAAAAAATGATTCTAATTGAACTTTATCAAACGTTTGCCTCTGAAATGGAAAAGTTTGGTGTGTACTAATGATACAGATTATTTTAATATATGTGATAATTCCTTTTCTCTTTTAGTCAAATGTCCTGGAAATTCTTCACTAAATCGAATTTTATCCATTGTTGAGGTTTCTCCTAATGATAAGCACTTAAACCACACAATCAACCCTAGAAAGATGGAAGGAGATGGTGGGAATGTGAGTAGGGTGAGTTGGTGTGGCAACCTTTGGAACCAGTTTAGCACATTCCACGGTACTTTTCCTATCAGAAAACCAGGGATGATTTCAACCATAAGGAAAAGCAATTACCTTGATCACCTGATTGTGATTTGCATGCCAGAAACTGATAAAATCATTTCACATGCTTCTATCATGTATCATGATACAGATTGTATCAATGGGTACATATGTATCACTTACTATGCTAAGTTTCTGTTTCATGGTCAGGATACTTTAAATACTCTCAGTATTTCCTTTCAAAGGGAAATTGAGGGTTATTAAATCAATAGTTTTTAAAAAGTGTTATAAAAATAGTAAGAATTAATTTTTGTTTCTATTGCATTATATCTGTCATCAGTGTGGAAAGAAGTTACTTTGTGATAAAGGCAACCCCATAGAATAACTGAATGTTTTGTAAACTGTTAGTGTGTTGGTAAATTGTTGGTATGAAAAATCAGGGTTGAGTATGACATTAATAGTAGGTAGTTAAAAAAACTAGCAATTCTGAGGTTTCGGGCTGTACACACACACACACATACAAGCATTGCTAGTGCTTATTGAATTACCTCTTTGCACCATGTTTAACTGTTACTTCTTGGTCATTTTTGAAAGGTATAAATTATTTTACCTTTGATTTTACATGTATTCTTCTTTTTTTTACAACATAGTAAAATACCTTTCACCTAAGATGGCAGAGGTCCTTTGTTAACTCAAGAAGATGAATCTCCATAGGATATAGGATATGCTATATTTAAATGTAGTTCTTCTGCAAATAACTATAGAATATTTATGCATTTTTGACAAAGTTTCAGAGGCATAAATGCTGCCATTGCCCAACAGAGGAAATTTCATACAAAACTCACCAAACTTTATGTATGGTCAGTTTCTGGGAATGGATACTTCTGCAGACTTGTTCCCCAGTCTTCTTGCACTTCAAACACACACTTGAAAGATGTGATCTGTCGGCCTGTACTGGTCTTGGCCATCTGGTCTCAAGGACCAGATGAATCAAGGAAGCTATCTTGATTCTTGTGCTTAGAACTCAGTGTTTCCTGGCTTTTGGGAGGTATTTCCAGATTTGACACCTTTGATTTTTTTTAAAAAAATAAACGTTTTTCTTTTTGGGTTTCATTTTTTTTTTAAATGAGAACCTATTCATCTCCTGATACAAATTGATAGAAATAGACTTGACTTTATCAAGTTAAGTACTTGAGCCAGACACATGTTGTATTCCAGCCTGTGTTCCAAGTGCTCCTGTCCTCACCTTGACAGCCTTTCAGGTTTGTGACTGATAGGGATGGAAGTATGTGGATTTTATTTATATGCTGTTGTCTTGTGGTTAGTATGTTTTCTTGAATATAGAGGAATAGAATTATTTTGTGTTTCAGAATTGCTTGTTTTAAACATGAACATAAAAATATTTCAACAGCAGATAATCTCTTAATGAGGGGATTCCTGGTTAGCCCATCTGAAGTCAATGGCTAACCAGGGATTCATATCTTGAATCCACCCATCACTTCCCCTTTTTACTGGCATTTCCAGTCTCATCTTCTCCACTGATTATTATCTTGACCAATAAATTTACTCATGTATTTTCAATGTAACTCTCTCCATTCTATCCCATCACATTATTGCTATATTACTTCCATCTAGCCAGTTTACCAAAAAGCATGTTACAATTATTGTAGACTCAATGATACTGTACCTGATAATGCCCTTTTTGGAGAAATGAATCAAAGATCATAATTAACATTTGTTTTTTGTTGTTATTGTTGGCAGAGTTAAACTTTCTTATTCCACTTCACAATTAGCTATAATTGTGTTGCTATAAAAAGAAATTTTACATTGTCTCTCCTATTACTGTGGTAGTCAAATTGATTATCATTTAGCAGAAAATCAAAGAGCACAATGATTAAGCAGTAGAATGACCTGTTGCTAGCTCTCAGAGGTTTAATTCCCCAGAAGCGGACATTGAGATGAAGATTTGTTTGCAAATAGTTTATTAAGACAGTGAGAAACAGCTAGGCATGGTGGCTCACACCTATAATCTCGGTACTTTGGGAGGCTGAGGCAGGAAGATCGTTTGAGCCTAGAAGTTCGAGACTAGCCTGGGCAACATGGTGAGACCTTATCTGTAAAATAAAATAATAAAATAATAAAATAAAATATAGCTGGGCATGGTGGCACATGGCTGTAGTCCAAGCTACCCAGGAGGCTGGGGAGGGAGGATTGGTTGAATCTGGGAGATCGAGACTGCAGTGAGCTGTGACTGTGCCATACTTCAGCCTTGGCAACAAAGCAAGACTCCATCTCAAAAAACAAAACAAAATAAAAAAAGGAGCAATCAGTTAGGGAGTGACAGAATGGGGATAAAAAGGGAATGGGGAAGAAGAGGTATGATTTTAGACAAAGTCTCTTCCAGGATAGCTTTAGTCTAAACCTTCATGAAAGCTCTGGAGTATGAATTATTTGTCTGTTCAAACCCAAATTAAATGAGCTGGATGTTCATACTTCCATCCCTATCAGCCATTGCCTAAGGATGATAAAGGTGTACAGGAGGGGAGATGCTTATCCCCAGTTAGGGACAAAGTGGCTATAGTAGCCTGAGGGCATAAGAATACTTAACAAGTCTTATCTTTTGGAAGCAAAATCACACTGAAACATGTGAGTCACAATATGTATTGTAATGTGCACAAGTCATCTTAAGGAACCATGTGATGGAATTCAATAATTTACTTTCCACTCCACTTAACCAACCACTCCTTTTTTTTTTTTTTTTTGCTTTAACTCACCATTTTGACTGGAAAAGGGATGAATATCCTATAGCACTTTTGATGGATAATTGTGCACATTCTTCTTTGATACTATATTGATATTCTACCAAAACTCAACAAGCAGTACTTTCCTATACACTAGTTACAATGTGGAATCTGAGGCCATATCAATGAACTTTTTGTATTTTCTCCGTCAAAAATCCATTGGTTTATCTTGCACCTTTGAATAAATCTTTTACCAATACATGTATTGGTCATTTGGAAAATATTGATTCATTGGGTTGTATATATCTTCCACATGTTTATGCATTTTATTATACAGCATAAACAAATCCCATTTATTAATATTACTACTGCTGTCATCAGAAAAATCATGATATTAGTAAGCTCTTACAGTGACAATATAAGGCTTTCTTACAACTGTCACAGTGACAGATGTTAAGTTTTTCAAACTTCTGTTTTTTGCTTGAAAGCTTTAATGTTATCATTGGTAATGAATACTGTCCGTTGTTTTCCTTGAAGTGACAGATTAACTTAGTCCATTTTTGTGAAAGTATCTACCAAAAATCTAAGTCTAACTAATAATAGTTTATCTGTCAGTTGTCCCGTCAAGAAAAAGTGTTTGATAGAAAAAAGTGGCTAGTTCAGCTTGCAACTGAAACAACCAGGAGTGCTGTTCCTTAAACAACCATTGTACTCCAGTGTGCAGTGAGTGCTTTATGTGTATTTGCCATTTCACCACACAGAATAAGACACATTTAATTTGAGATATAATGGAACTAAGATTTTTACTACTTCATCAAAGATATTCTTAAATAAAACAGACTTTGCTTGCTTTAATGACAGTGCATGGCAGTGAAGAGTACAATGACTCAGTAAAGTTTGATGCCAAGGCTTTGATTTGTGCTAAGCTACTAGCAGTTCTCCCACCAGTGCTTTCATATCATCTGTGAAAATATTAACATAGAAAATGGGTAAATAACATCTTAATATCATTATGAAAATAATTTTGCCCTCATGAACTCCTGAAAGGTTCTCGTGGATCTCAGGAGTCCACTGAGTTCACTTTAAGAGCCACTGCTTTAAATAAAGCAACAACACACAGTATTTTGCATCTTGCCACCCTCTGTCACCAAGTATCTACCTTAGTCTTTGCATACAAATTGCAATAATCATTTAATTTACTCCTTGAATAATTTTGGAAGATGATATTTAAAACACCTTTCTTCAACTTCCTTGGATACTTCTACTTTTAACAGAGTTCCTCTCTAAAATGTTATTAGCAGGTGTTTATATTTTCATGGAAATTTTCCTGTGACAGATAGACTCACACATTTACAAACCATCATTTGCTGAGGCCATCAAGTTAATTTTCCTTAATCTATTTATTTCAAAGAATTTTAGTATATCCATTTTACACTCTTTAGTTTTTAAAGGGTGAGAATAATGGCAGTCCCACTTGTAGTTCTGAAATGCTTTTCAGTTCACAAAGCACTTCCTCCTGCATCATCTCTTTCAGCCATCACACCAATCCTTTGAGATTTGCAGGGCAGTGTCATTATCTCCACATGAGTAAACCCAGGTTGAGAGACGGGGAAGTGGGTTGCCTAAGGTCTAAGGCCACACAGTGAGTGGCAGAACAGAATTGAGATGCTCTGTTTTCTATATTCAGTTTCCTCCTGTGTATAGTGTTCTTTCTTTTCTTGTAACAATTTAAAAGGCATTCTATATTTTTTCCCCTAGTCTATGTAGCTGGTTTCTCTTATGATTTCATATCATAAGATGCCTGCACAGGCTGTTGACTTAGATAAAAATACTGTATAACTGAAGAAATGGAAGCTACACATAGGCGCTGTGGTCTCAGCAAAGGCCTGATACTGCTCACAATTCTGTTGTAACCATGAAGGTTACTTCCTTTTAAACTTAATAAGTATCAGCCAACCCAGGTATGAAATTTTCAGCTACAAGAAGAACTGCAGAAAACAATTAAATAAACCCTATAGCCAATATAAGGCAAAACAATACAGAGAATGGAGATTTGCTGGGTAATTAAGCATGTTATAAAGTAAACTGACTAATCGATAATCGTATGCTGGGATTAGTAATACAAAAGGCTGACACGCATTGTATGAATTAGTGAAAAAGGGTTTTGAGGAGAGTTTACAATAGCAAAGATGATTGCATATTATAAAAATTAATTAAACATTATTTCTTTGTGGTATTCCTTTTTGGCCAAGAGGATTGAACTGAGCTTCCTAGAGTTCATTGTGCTTAATTAGACTTTAAAAAATAATTTTTCTTAATTTGTTAGAAAATATTTTTAAAAAACTGCAAGTGATAGAGAATAATAACATATATCCATGTATGCACCATCCAGTTTTATCATATTTTAACATTTTTCTAGCTCTGCTTTTCTTAAAGAAAAAATATTACAAAGATAATTAAAACTTACTGTATACCTTGTTGTGAGGCTGTATCCATCACTTCCAAGAGTTAATTATAATTCTGAATTTACTGCTCATTTTTCCATGATGCATGTTTTTATATTTTGATACATATGTTTGTATTGATAAATATATATAGTGTTTTTCATGTTTAAATAGTTTATAAAATTTGGTATCATTCTATGTCATTTTGCAACAGTTTTTTTATTCAATATTGCTTTTGAGATGATTCATATTTATATATGTAACCCTGATGTAAGTATACAATGTGTAGTATTCTTTAGTGAGTATGCCATAATTCATGTATATGTTCTACTCTTGATGGCTATGTAGGTTCTTTTCAAGTCTTGCTATATGGAGTGATATCAGGACATTGTTATGTATACTTCCCTATCCACATGGACTTCCACATGGATACTTCCCTATCCACAGTTTTTTTAGGGTGTATACCTAGAAATGGAATTGCCAGGTCTTTGGTATACATTTGTTTAATTTATTAAATATTGTCAGCTTATTTTCAAAAGTAGTTTTGCTATTTTATACACTTCTGCATTCCTTACTCACTTATGCTCTTATATAAGAATGTTTCATTTTCAGCTCACCTCATAAAACTTGGTATTGTTAGATTATAAATTTTAATATATCCAAATATCATCTCCTTAAAGTTTTATTGCACATCTCCCTGATTACTACTGAGGCTGAACATCTTTTCATATGCATATTGACTATTTTCCCTCTGTGAAATGTTTGTTTCTATCCTACTTTCATTTTTCTTTTTGGTTGTTAAGCTTTAAAAAAATTACTGTTGATGTGTAGGTGTCCTTTTATATTTTGGATAATAATCATCTGTTAGTCATAAGTCTTGACAATATTTCAAGTCTGTGGTTTATTAGTTTTGCTCATGTGTTTTTTTTTGCACAAAAATTTTTATTTCTACGTGGCAGAGTTTTTTTGTTGTTGTTAGGCATAGGTATTTTTCTTGTTTAGGAATTTTCTTACTCTTGTGTTATAAAGGTATGTTTTTCTATATTTTAATTTTCACATTTAGGTCTAATCAATCAGGAACTGAGGTGGGATTACAGATCAGGAACCTGGAGGCAGCATTATACCTCTAATATATCTACATATCTTGCTTTTCACATTTAGGTCTCACCTGTCAGAAATTGAGGTGGCATTATAATTAGGAATTACTGGTGGCATTATACATCAATGGGGGAAGACAATAAAAAAGTAAATCCCCTTTTACTTTGTAGCTAGTCTTGGGTAGGGATTTACTTTTCCCCTATCATCCCCCCGCCAATTGTGATGGCATCTCTTTGATATTTCATGTCCATGCTGGCATGGATCTGTTTCTCTGCTCTTTGTTCTGTCGTTTTAGTCTAGCTATGCATCTCTGGCCTAATGCTATGCTGTTCTAATAATGATAGTTTCAGTATCTGGCAGGAGACTTTTTTCTACCTTGTACTACGTTTTCATAATTATCATTGTTATTCTTAGCTCTTTAGCCTTCTATATGAATTTTGGGATTACACTATCAACTTCTATGAAAAACTCTATGGAATGACTTCAAATTGATACATTAGTTGCCACAAATTTGCTGTATTTATGTTTTTTCCCACATGTGAACATGGAATTACTTTTCATTACGTAGAGCTAAGGTTTTATAATTTTCCCCATAATGTGATTATACACATTTTCCCCTGTGTACCGTATGTTTTTATTGTTGCTAGTGTGTATAGGCTCACATACTCTCTCTCTCTCTCTGTTTCAGTATTGAAATGCTTGTTTCTTGTATATAGAAAGTCTGTAGTGTTTGTTTGCTAGTCTTTAAACTACTTTTGAAGTCTTCTAATAATTTGCTATAGAATCCATTAAAATTTTCTATTTTGGTGGTCATAACATACAGATGTGGGTAATTTTCTAATACCTGTTTCTTAAATTTTTCAAATAGTCTTGAGGCATTGACTATTATCTCTAGGCAGTATGAGAGAAGCAGTTTTGTTTTTATGTTAATGATAATGTGACTAAAATTTCAGTTTGTGATGTTTGCTGTAAGCTCTTAAGAGATACTCTACGTTACTCTGTATTTGGGTAGAGATGCTTCCTTTACTCCTTGTTTGTGAAGGTGTGGTGGTTAATTTTATGTGTCAACTTGACTAGGTAACAGGATGCTCAGATATCTGGTTAAACATTATTTTAGGTTGTGTCTGTGAAGGTGTTTCTCGAAGAGGTAAGCATTTAAAATGGTGAACTTAGTAAGCAAATGGCCCTTTCCAATGTGGGTGGACATCAAACCATCTGTTGAGGGTCTAAATAGAACAAAAAGGTGGAGGAAAGCTGAATTCATTATCTGCCTGACTGTTGAACTGTAGCACCCATCTCTTGCCCTCGGTTACCCTGGTTCTTAGGCCTTCAGACTCATACTGGAATCTATACCACTGACTCTCTGGTTCTCAGGTCTTCAAACTACATCACTGTCTTTCCTGAGTCTCCAGCTTGCAGAGGGAAAATTATAGGACTTTATTTCCATGATCACATGAGCCAATACCTTATAGTAAATATCTGTGTGTCTGTATATCTATCAGTCTCTGTCTCTCTTCTCTGTCTCCCTCTGTATCCATCCATCCATCCATCCATCCATCCATCCATCCATCCATCCATCCATCCATCCATCCATCATGTTTCTCTGGAGAAGCCTGAGTAATACAGAAGACTTTTTATCTCAAATGAATATTTAATTTAACAATTATTTTTCCTGCATTTAATATAATAAATTTTCTGATGTTAAACCATCTTTGCAAATCTGCAATTAAATCTAGCTTTTATGCCTCCAAATAATTTAAAGAAATTTATTTTATGTATTCAGAAATACCATCAGATTTGTTTCAAAATCTGAACTTGTTTTAAAAAGGATTTATTTTTTATCTGGTAACCAAAAAATATTTTACTCTTCATTTTTTATACCTTATGATACCTATAAAATATTTTACTTTATAATACATATAAAGGAATTATAAGTAGAAGCTCAGCTCTGACTTTGAAATTGATTTGATATTTTTCCTTTGTGAGCCTGTGCTGCTTTAATATGGTGGGAATAGGGTCAGTGGTTTGTTCTTTAATACTAACTGGAAAAATGTAATATTAGGTTTCAAATGGCAAAAACCGCAATTACTTTTGCACCAACCTGGCAGATAAGTGACATAAAATATAAGTGACATAATTCTATAGTGGAACTTGGAGAAATAGTGCGAGCATAAATTTGTAGTCAGAGAATTAGGTTCCAAATTTATTTTGTGAAATTTCTTTTTCCACTAGCTGTTTATTGGCCTCTGATAAAAGAAGTTAAAATAATATTCCCATTGCTTGAATCATTCTTTCACTACTCTAAGATCACTTTGTTGCTTATGGATACCTCATTTACTTCCATTAATTTATTGAGAAAGCTTTTCAGATTAAACACAATAGAAACAGGTTAAGAAAGATTAAAAAAATGATTAATTTCCTGTTTTATAGAGCAAAAAAATTAGTGGTACTGTTTAATTATTGTAGTTGAATTTGATTCCACCAAACAGTGATTTGAGATCGTAGAATACTGACAGCTAAGGTAAAAAGACAGTCATATTAAATTAGATGTGATTTCATTCTTTCATAAGATAATGCATCCTATGAAATCATAATAAAATATGTAAGCAAGAATACAGACTCACTTAATTTGAATAATATGTGAATTAATTTTATGATATCAGTAGAGCTAATTTTCATGTTTAGCTAGCCCTATTTACTTAAAATTTATGCACTGGCAAATACAATAGCTCAAACCAATGCAGAAATATTAATACCTGCAATATTAATTTAAAATCTAAGGTCCTAGGCCTTACTTCCAGAGATTCTGGTTTATTAGGTCTTGGTCAGCATATTGATGATCGCAGGTGGTCTTAGGATTACACTTTTAGAAATAGTGCCTCAAACAAAGAAAAAAAAGGTTATGATTTTACTGTAATTGGGTCATTATTCTAGATTTCAGAAAGTGGCTTTTAAAATTTTTTAGTAGTTTGGCATTTCAAAGTAGAGGAAGTTATAAATTTCCATGTAAAAATAACTTGTGATGGTTAACAGCTAAACAGCTAAACCCAAATAGCATAACATACATCAGTAGTTGATTTTGTTAGCCATATAGTCTCTTTCTTTCTATCTTAATACCTCTATTTCATGCCCTCTTTCACTCCTTCATAAATTTTAGTGCTCAACATAGATGACTTTTGATCTTGTATAGATATTCTTAGTTGTGGATGTATTTGTTATTTCATATTTTAAGCAGAACTCTGGGATTTTAAGAAAAATATTTATTATTTTGTATTAGAAGAGGCAGGTCCTCGATTTCCAAGATTTATTATACTTTTGTAATAACTGGCTTTAGTCAGGGGCTCAGATTTCAGAACTGTTCATGGGAAAGTAATTTCCACTGGTGTCATTGCTAACCAAGTGAGTGACATTGATGTACGTAGCCCTGGCCTATAACTGGTCAGCCTGAAATAATTAATCAGAAAAAACAACTATTTTAGTACCTGACTGAATTAAAGCCTTATTCATTATGAACTAGGTTAATTGGAGATCTCCCATCTCCAGACTTTCACAGCTGTGGTTAGGTTAATGAAAATATTTTAGATCTAGCTGAGTGTATAGCCTTGGATATTTCTGTGATTTAATTTAAGACCATATGGGGAACATTTTATTTATGTTGCCTGGGGTTTATTGGTGCATTTTCTTTAACATTGTAATGGAAAAAACTGATAACACTTTTGAAAATATGTTGAAAGTTTACACTTTTGTTTTATTAAATGTGGGCAATACAACATAATAGTATAGGTACATGCATTATTTATTTGCAGCTCTTTCAGGAGGAAGACATTAATTTTCATAAGAAATATGACATTTATAAGAGTTGAAAAGTTTAAAAGGAAGTGCACAGAAATTGGTAAGACTTGTAAAACCTTGGTTTACCAGGTCTGGTGATGACTTGCATAAGAAAACTTTAGAACAGGAGCAGATACTTGGGATACTTGTTTATGTTTTGCTATTTGTTTACAAAGACCATAAATGCTAAGCTAAACAATTCATATATAGGGAAAGAGTGAATAAAGAGAGAAGATTTTATTATTGTCCCTAGGATACAAATTTTCTGTCCATCATAGAATCCTTTGATGTTTACTGCTTATGAAAGCACAAAAAGGCAATAGTCTTTTCCATAGCTCATGATTTTGAAAAGAAAAGTGAAGAACATGAAAAATACTGCTTCCGTTGATTCTAATACTCACCTTCAGAGAGAGATCGAAGACTTTCAGTTCATAGTAGAGATCTAATCTTGCGAAAAATACTAAACTTAATTTTTATATTAAAAAATAAGATTTATAGAATATATAGGGAAGATTGATAGTTATTTCATATCAAGCAGTTTTTCTTCCTTGTATTAGAATTTCATTCATATTGATTATTCTTTAGCATCATAATTTTGAGATAAATCTTACCTGGAACTATTGTTATTTGCTTCTAATCAGAATATAAAATATACTAGTTTTGTTATTGTTTATAAAAGATAAAGTAAAGGAGATTGGATAATTCTGTCACAATTCTCATTCTGACTCAATGGACATTTTTAGTTGTACTCAGCATTGATATCCCCTTTATTCCTTACTTACAGTATATCCTAGTTTCTTCACTCTGCTCTACTCTGCTGTAGGCTAAATGCTTCAGGAGAAGCTGAGCCTAATCCAAGCTCCATGAGTGGGCTTTATTAGTCTAAGGTGAACACCACCTTTCTTACCACTTCTTGTTTCATGTGAAAAGGGTCAGGTACCCACTTAAGTGGACTGATATTAGGAGTAGTGCTGGTACATCCCTGGACAGGTCTTCCTTTATTCTCACTGGGAGAGTTTCTTGAATTGATTCTCTTTCTGTTCTGCTGGGCTCCTGGCCACCATTCTAACACCAAAAGGAGAACTAGCTTTAAGATAAAGAATTACTACAGATTGCAGAACAGAGAAAAATATTCCTAACCAGGAACATTTTAACTCCACTGCATATTGTTGGGGGGTGGGGGGGGGGTGAGTGCGGGGGGGGGGGAGAGAGAGAGAGAGAGAGAGAGAGAGAGAGAGAGAGAGATCAGAAGATGAGGAATGTCTTTGATAAGAATTTACACTGGAATTTTTTCCCCAGAAAATTACAAAGGGAAAATTAAAATGTGCCATTTAGGGTTTTATTTAAAGTATTGATATGGGAAAAATCACTTGCATGCATTTTATAAAATGTCTTTTCTTCTTTTCCCCCACTTTTCAAAGGTGTTATTTTATCCACTGCAAGACTTCAAAATGGTTATGTGGTTGACTGAACATAGTCATAAAGCCAAGCCTTCTGAAGTTGAAGGGCTTATTGCCTTAAATGATATTCTTTTGATTATATGGTTAGCCTATTTGCATTTGTTAGTGCCTCATATGATATAATTGGATGTCTCATCTTTTGCCAAAAGATGTTAGAATCTGAGAAACCATTTCCTTGAAAATTCCACTTTAAGGGTACAAATTCAGGTAGACAGGAGGAATATGGTATTTCTTTTTAGTTCTATTGCACAGTGTGGTGAATATAGTTAATAATAGAGTATTGTACATTTTTAAATTGCTGAGAATAAATTTCAGATGTTCTCACCACAGAAGAGTGGTAAGTATTTGACGTGATGGATGTGTTAACAAGCTTGATTTTATTATTCTACATTGTATTCGTAAATCATAACATCACTTTGTACACCATAAATTTATGCAGTCATAAATTGACAATTTGTGATAAAAATACATTCCAAAAACTAAAATTCAGAGCAAGTTTAAACTGTGGAATATATCTTGAATCATTTCCTCTTTTTCTAGGGAAGAAATGAAATACTCATATAGTTAATCCTTCATCTGTTTTCTTGTTATCTAGCTTGATAGGCAACATTTTAAAACAGTGCTCTTGAAAAGAGACTATTTCAATGAATATGTACTTGGGACCTCCTCAAAGGAAAGTGAGATGACAAAATTGGTGACATGTGTGACTCCATACTCTAGTGACAGAGAAGACAATTACAGTGAGGTAGCTGGAATGATCTGAAGGCAAATTGGAATTTTCCGAGAGAGAATGGAGATGTTTATGTGAAGAGAAAGACAGTTGGAAGGAAATGTTATTTTAGCTATATATTCTGGCCGTACATGACTTAACAAGTATGAATTTCAAGAGGACAATAAAAAAGAAATTATAGTAATCAAGATAGGAAATGATTAAAGAATGGGAGAAAATTTTAGCCGAAAGGGAATGTGAAGATTAAATACAAATTCTAACAGCCTGGTTGACAAGTTGATGAGCACATTTACAGATGAGAAATGTAGAAGGAACAAAAGAATGACTTCAACAGTTTTGTGTAAGAGCCAGCCTCAGGTTTGTATTAGAAAGAATGAAAGTAGAATTTGAGCAAAGAAGTTTCTGAAAGAGGAGAAAATTAATGTTTTGCCACAGTTTCCTTCTGAGGCTTACCCAATGATTGACATACTTTTCTTTTTTAAGTGCCTATTTGTGGGCGATCTGATACTTTTTGTATCTAACCTTTCTTTTATTGTTGAAAGAAATAAGACGAAATTCAGAAAGGAGAGAATGTATATCTTTTTTTGAAGTTAGACTAAATGGGTGCCTTCCATATTTTGCCTGTTATGTGTAGTGAGTTTGATCTTGTAATATAAAAGTAGCTATATTCAAATAAGCTAGAATAGCTTCATGATTCTTGTTTGGGAAAAGTAATTGTTACTTATTTGCTAGCAGTATTTGTGCAGAAGCTGGAAAAACATTGGATTTTGGGTCAGATTCAGATTCGAGTCTAATACTGTTACTTAGCAACTTTTTGATTCTGAGTAAGACACTTAACTTCTTTAGGCAGAAGGGTATGATCATAAGTATGCATGGGAGTCTCACCAGTGAACAGAATGGCTCATGTAGATGATCTGGAAAGTACTTATCGTGCTTAGGAAATAGTACTTCTTGTACCTATATAATGTCTCTGTGTGGTTGCAACCACTGACACTTTTAACCAATGGTAAATATAAGGAGTGATGGGTACTATGGCAAACTGGTATCTGAATTCACAGTTTAAAGAATGTAGATTGCAGTGATTGTTGATATGTGGGAATGAGGGCATAGTTTTGCCAGAACTTCTGGTTTTTGGTTTTAGTTTTTATTTCTAAGGAGGAGACTTAAGTTTGGATTTTTTCTGTGAAGTTTTTCATTTATACATGTAAGCATTTCATCAGAAAACAGTTTTGCTGCACTGGTATGTGTCAAACAAAACAAGTCTTCAAGCCAGATCTGGCCTGTGGCTGTGTTCTACTTTAATCTCTCTCTCTCTCTTTTTTTTTGTTTTTAACATGGTTATTGAGCTCTGGATAATCTGCACAGTATGTACTAGAGTTTGTTTAAATGTTGAACAAGATGCTGAACATTCTTAATATCCTATATTTTATTTAGGCGCGATTTAACATAAATTTGAAAACAAATTGTCCAGGCGCAGTGGCTTACACCTGTAATCCCACCACTTCAGGAAGATGAGGCAGGCAGATCACCTGAAGTCAGAAGTTTGAGACCAGCCTGGCCAACATGTTGAAACCCTGTCTCTACTAAATAAAAAAGAAACTGGATTTGGTGGCAGGTGCCTGTAATTCCAGCTACTTGGGAGGCTGAGGCAGGAAAATCGCTTGAACCCAGGAGGCGGAGGTTGTAGTGAGCAGAGATCACGCCACTGCACTCCAGCCTGGGTGACAGAGTGAGACCCTATCTCAAAAAAAAAAAAAAAAGGAGAAGAAAAATGACTTTGTCATTCATTGGATTAAAAACAAAGTAGCTAAGAGGATACATTTAATTAAGCATAGAAAGACTCAAAAGAAAGTGATTGATTTTATTTCTCTAATTTTAGTAAGATATAACCATGAAATTTGTTTTGAGTGTTTCACACAGATTTTCTAAATTAGCAAGAAAAGATATCCTTGAAAGGGACTGCGGAGAGTAAAAGGGGACAGATGATGATTTTTTATAATTTTTTTTCAAAATAAAATCATTACCTGCCTATTTAATTGATTTATTGTGTATTAAAAATATGTTTCTACCCCCAAGGTTACCAAAGTTAACCATCATATATTTTACATTAGAAATGTATGAAAGCCTGTAGCTCTTCACTATTCATGTGACTTGGGTCTTTTTTTTTTTTTTTTTAAATCAGCTTTTATCTTAGATACAGAGGATACATTTGTAGGATTGTTACATGGATATACTGAACCCAGGTACTGAGCAGAGTACCCAATAGGTAGTTTTCCAACCCATGGTTCCCTTCCTTTTTTTCCCCTTTAGTTGTCCCCAGTGTCTGTTGTTCCCATGTTTATGTCCGTGAATGCTCAATGTTTAGTTCCTACTTATAAGTGAGAGCATGTGGTATTTTGCTTTCTATTCCTACATTAATTCACTTGAGATAATGGCCACCAGCTCTATTTGTGTTGCTGCAAAGGACATGATTTCATTTGGTTTTTTGGCTGCTTTTTTCTATTCCTTTATTTTTTTGGCATAGAATTTCAAATTAATAATAATAATTTAATACTGGCCATGTGGTAACTTTTTGGTTTTAGGGAAAACTAGAAATAGAGGAAGCAGTCATGGTTTGAATGAAATTACCCTTACAGATGATTAGTTTGGGGGTGAGCACGTGATCCACAAATTGTGAAGCTATAGGTCACCAGTGCTATGATCTGGCCTGACTCAAAATTAGGAGTGGGTTAGTCAGTTCAAGAGAAGGAGTTAATTAGTTAGCAATTCAAGTAAAGTTAAAAAAATACCACAAACTAGCAGATGACCCTAAGGTGATGGGGGTGATTATGGCAAGACAAAATTATGATGAAACAAACTATGAGTAAGATGACAGAGAAGACATGTTAATAACCATGTTAAAACTGGTTGCGGTGGCTCATGCCTGTAATCCCAGCACTTTGGGAGGCCGAGGTGGGCGGATCTCCTGAGGTTGGGAGTTCGAGATCAGCCTGACCAACATGGAGAAACCCCGTCTCTACTGGAGTAAGTCAAGGCAAAATAAAATTACTGCTCCAAGGAGCAGGCACATGAAGAATCGCTGAGTATCATTAATGGGAGAGCACCAGAATGAAGATCTGGGAACACCTGCGGCTGAGGCCTCTGATCTCCCTTACATCCCTTCCCTCCTTGAACCAATTTTCAGCTTTCATTTAGGCTCTGTCTTGATTTTTCTGTCACAAAATATTATCTTGTAGCTAGGTCTTTGCATATCTAGTCCTTCTTGAATTACTTCAATTTCCCCATTCTCTCTCTCCTCTCTACTACCTCCCACTTCCTTCATAGCCAGCTCTCACCCAGTTAGCAAATTTCACTCTCGTTTCTCTTCCTCCAAGAAGCCTTTGCTGACTCCTTTCTTTTTGGTGGTGGTGTTTTCTTAAACCATGAAACCCTTCCTGGAATACATTACGTCTTTTTTTTGCCCCTGCTTTTCTTATGATCTCTCAATTTCTCCCTCCCCAGACTATGTCAAATGTTTTTACAGCCTCCAATTCCTTCCTATTTTCTATTCTAGCTAAGACAGTGTTGAGCCTTCATTATCTCACTTGGATCATGATTAGCCACAAAGTCACATTCTAACTACGGCCTTCCTCCAGAATTTCAGATTCTTTTTCCTAAAGTACAGGAGAAAATCATATCACTCTGTCCCAAAATCATGAGTAAATCTCTAAGTCCTACTAAATTAACTGTAGTTTATCAAGCCAATATTGCAAATGTTTCAAAATGAGGTTCCATTGGCCTGTCCAGCTCCTCACTACTTGATCACTGACTGTGAGGTCTCTATGAGGATACCCCATCAAACCACTTGCTGCTTCTCATTTTCTTTACAGTACCCCTATTCATGCCATTCTCACCTACTGTATTTCCTCCCCATTTCCCATCCTCAACCAGTTTTTTTTTTGTAGCTTTCATTTAGAAAATGCTACTTCTGGCTGGTCGCGGTGGCTCACGCCTGTAATCCCAGCACTTTGGGAGGCCGAGGTGGGCGGATCTCCTGAGGTTGGGAGTTCGAGATCAGCCTGACCAACATGGAGAAACCCCGTCTCTACTATAAATACAAAATTAACTGGGCGTGATGGCGCATGCCTATAATCCCAGCTACTCGGGAGGCTGAGGCAGGAGAATTGCTTGAACCCGGGACGTGGAGGTTGCTGTGAACTGAGATTGTGCCATTGCACTCCAGCCTAGGCAACAAGAACAAAACTCTGTCTAAAAAAAAAAAAAAAAGAGAGAGAAAATGCTACTTCTTCCATTCTGCCATGATTTACTTGTTTTTTTTTTTTCTTTCTCTGTCACGCAGACAGCCTAATACACAAAAAGAAATACAGTAGAGTTTTATCTATTCTAAAGCCCAATGATTAGGAACACTAGTGCTGTAACCAAACTACTTTAGTTCCAACCTGTTTTTGCTTTTTATTCTGTGGCCTCAGACATGTTAAGTAACCTTTCTTTGCTTTAGTTTTCTCATCTGTAAAAAGGAAATAATTAGTGCTTCCCCAAAAGTGTCATTGACTAGATTGAATGAAGGAATACATGTAAAGTGTTAAGGACAGTATCTGGCACTGAGTGCTTAATAAGTATTATTGTTACTGTTATAAGTTATCAAAGTGATAAACATTTTGTTATAATTGAAGTGACTTTTTTCACTTGTCAACATATATTCCAAGAAAAAAATAAAGAAATTCATCACCAATGTACACTAATTGACTAAAGATATTGAACTGGTAATCAAGGCATTCTTTACTTCATTTTGGGCTTATTTATTGAGCCAATAAACATGGAATCATTTTAGTCTTATTTTGAGTAGTTTTCTCTGTGGTTTAAAGAATTTCATTAAACAAATCTCAGTGTAAAGATGGCTGCTTTTTCTCAACACTGAATTTTCAAGCTCCTTAGAGGTAAGGTCTGCACTTACATTTTCCCATTGTATCTTTAGATGTCTTTTCCTTCTTGTATCAGTTCCATTAATGAGAATGCCTTCCACATCATGGTTTAGCCTGTCTACTTAATGGTATTTCTCAGGAATAATGGGCTGTTTTGTAATAATTGCCTGAATAACTAGATTCAAAAACAAAGGTGAAAAGAACTTGAAGAGTTCGCTTCATTTCTAAAATGTGACTTTCAGTTAACCATTGAGAAATATGCTCTAGAATATGTTTGCTTAGACAAAAGCAGTGGTCAGTCTTCAGTTGTATAATTAAATGTTACAGGCATGCCTGTGGGGAGGTAATACAGGCAGCTCTAATTTTATCCAATTTTCTGATGGATTTAGAACAGTGACATCATCTTGAAGCAGAGACTGTGGACCCTTCTCTGGTGAAGCTTGACTTAGTCTTTCCCCTTCCTCCTTCCTGCACCTCTGAAGTACTCAGCACCTTGGAGTTCATTCATGCTGCTTAGCTGCACAGACCACTGTTCTGGGCTGGGCATCATAACATATTTGTTTTGTTATTGTTGTTGTTTTTGAGACAGTCTTGTTCGGTCACTCAGGCTGCAGTGCAGTGGTACAATCTTGGCTCACTACAACCTCCGCCTCTTGGATTCAAGCAATTCTTCTGCCTCAACCTCCTGAGTAGCTGGGATTACAGGTGCCCACCACCACACCCGGCTAATTTTTTTATTTTTAGTAGAGACGGGGTTTCACCATGTTGGCCAGGCTGGTCTCAAACTCCTGACCTCGTGATCCACCCACCTTGGGTTCTCAAAGTGCTAGAATTACAGGTGTGAGCCACTGCGCCTGGCCCATAACAAATTTGTGTATCAGGGATTTGGGGATTAGAAATGACAGAAATCCAAATCAAAGCTTACATAAACATTTCATGGGCTAGATTAGTGAATTTGGAGGATAGTTTATTGATTCGTGAAACCGGGAAGTCCTGGGGTATAACTGACCTCGGAAAACTCCTGGAGCTCCAATGGTGGTATGACATTTTCGTCTCTCTCTTTGTCTCATCTTTATTTCTCAGTTACGCTTCTTTGTGTATTTGTTTCATCTTATCCTATATGGGACAAGGTTCAGACAGGCACATGGTGGCAGGTATCTCCAGATATACATTATTGTAGCCCAGAATGAGGGAGATACGCACCTTCTTATAAAAATAATATATTCAGTTCAGTTGCTCTGTCCAATTCATTTAACAAATATTTATTGAGTCTCTATACGAGACTTTGTGAAATCCCATGAAATACATGAAAAAATACAAGAAAACCATAAGTACTTTGAGGAAATAGCAGAGAGAGTGCTACTAGAATAGAACTCTGTCTCTCAGTGAACACTTAAAAATTCCAGGGAACAAATCTAATTGACGTTGCTTTGGTCTTCTGGCCAACTTTGTATCCAGCCACTGTGCATGGAGGTTCAATGTAAGTGGCCAGGCCCTTGGCAAAATTCAAGTATGAGTGTTACAGGATCCTTGGAATGTTACTTTGCCAGTCGGAAACCTCTTTGACCAGTGGCACATTTGCTGGAGTTTTGCTTAGGCCCGCTGGGCTTGTTCTGCTCACTCGACCTGGAAGGCTGCACTTGGCTTATGCTACCAGCCTGGATCCTATGCCTGCCAAGGGTGAGCCAGGCACGGAGTGGTGAGAGGTGTGCAAGCGAGCATGGGGTCTGACCATTGCGCACAGCCAGGCATGCTGGCTGCAGCAGGGCAGGCAGTTCCAGGCACTGGCATGGCTGCTAGTGTTGGGGTGATCAGTCCCAACCCCGGCTGTGGGTACCTGAAGTCTGGTGGCGACAAAGGAATGAGAAAAGACAAGTTAAGAGTAAAAGCAGGTCCATGGGGCCATTTGCTAGAGTGAAGGCTGCAGAAGGCCCAGAGCTGTGGTTTCTTGGCAATTTATTGAGTAAAATCTTTTGATCTAAGAAGGGGATGGTATGGGGTAAAATGGTGAAGGAGGGGGAGCGTACATCACTGGAAAGATTTATAGCAGTGGCGGTTACGTGAATTTCCTTTAAGCTAAAAGCATATGTCCAACTACTAAGATAATCTTTAACTTGGGGCTGCAGGTCGTGGGAGCTGGTTTTACAAGGAGCCAGGATGTCTGGTCACATTCCAATGCTTTCACCCCTGAGCATTCTTTGTAAAGCTGCAGAACAGGTCATGCTCACTGGCCTGGGGACACAATAGCAATAAGGAGATGTTTCTCTTCAGAGGCCCCCTATGATGTTTCATAAGTGTCCTATACAGGGGTGACTGACTAAACTGGCACCCCATAAGCCCTTCCACCAGCATGCCAGCTCCCTGAGAGGCTGCTGTCGGACCAGGCATACCGCAAGCAGCTTCCATGGTTGGCACTGGGAATGTGGTGGTACACAGAAGCTTGGAGATTCCAGGAATAGGAAGAGACCCAAAGAAGATGTCACAGCCCAGGCTCAAGGAGCTCCTAGATCTGGGGTCCCTGAAGGACCATAGCTCTTCTCTCCTTTTCTTTCTCTCCTTCTTATCACCATCTATGTGGCAAGCAAGGGATGTGTTTCAGCCCTGTTTTTGTTACAGCTCTTTTAGCCCTGCCATTTGATGGGTCCCAAGTTCTTGTCCTGAGTCCAGGAAGAATGAGGTATGTGGACAGGTGGAGAGTGAACAAGGCAAAGAGGAACTTTATTGAGCAACAGAACAACTCAGAGGAGACCCACATTGAATAGCTCCTCTCCACAGGCAGGTCATCCCTTCAAATGTTCAGCTCTCATCAGAGAGGTGATCCTGGTGTGGGTAGCTCCTCTCCACAACTGGTCATCCTGTCGTCTCTTTAGCTCTCAGCAGAGAGGAGAGCCTGAAGTGGGTTCCATCAATTTTTTGAGTCTGGCTGAGTCTGGAGCTCTTGTGGGCCTCAGAGGGGAGGAAGTGTGCACCAATTGGTCCATGAGTGGCGATGGGCAGGGCTGGAAAGTACCACAAGTTCCCACTCTGGTTTGCACCACTAGCAGCCTGGCCCCTAGAGGGCCTCAGGCCCTCTGCAGCTTAAATGTGGGGCTTCACTACGGACCCACCCCCTTCCACTCAGGAGCCTGTCTGCCTCCTGCCACAGTTCATGGCACCCAGGCTGTTTGTGCTGTGGGGTGCCTGCAGGCCAGCACCAAGCTGCCTTCAGGCTCCACTCAGCCTCCCTCCCATGCTCATTGGCACCCAAAGCCTGGAGGGGACTGAGGCAGCAGGATCGCTGGTATGTCAATGCTGCCCTTAGTGTGTGCACACCCAGCCTGATTGTGACAGCACCTGGGCTAGGCCTCAACTCCACTCCAAGATCGGAGCAAGTGCAGGGAGCAACGAGAGGCCAGGCAGTGAGAGCAGACACTTCTGAGCCTGAAGAGACAGGGGGCCTTTCCTGGCCTCCAAGAGTACAGAAATGCCTGGGTTTGGAGCCGCCACTGCAGCTGTGCCTGGGAGGGTGGGGCTTCTGGCTGCTTCCAGCCCCTGCCAGTTCTGTGGAGAGCGTAGTCGTGGAAACACATCCTCCACTGAAGCTGTGTCATGGCAGCCTCTGCTCTAGATGGGCTGCCGTCATGAGGATTGAGAACTCCACCAGAGCACATGGAATGAGACGGGTAGTCCACCCAAGGACAGAGCAGGAGATGGGAAATGCACTGGGCAGAATTGTAGCCGATGCCCCATGGAATCCACAAATCTAACATGTTGTTATCCTTTACCTTTAGAATTGCTCTCCTTTTTCAACCAGACCCCACTGTGTGTAAAAATTATTTTTTAAAATCATTTTATTCACCCATTGTGTATATGAAAACATTTATATTTTTGTGATGGTAGCAATAATTATTGTTTGCCACCCCCCTGGTTTTGTTGGGTAGTAGGGGACAGGGTCCCACTCTGTTGCCTAGGCTAGAGTGCAGTGGTGTGATCTCAGCTCACTGCAGCCTCCGCCTCCCGGGCCTAAATGATCCTGTCACCTCAGCCTCCTGAACAGCTGGGAACACAGGTGTGTACCACCGTACCTCGCTGGTTTTTTTTTTTTTTTTTTTTTTTTGTATTTTTTATAGAGACAGGCTTTTGCCAAATTGCCCAGGCTGGTCATGAACTCCTGGACTCTAGTGATCCACCTGCCTCGGCCTTCCAAAGTGCTGGGATTACAGGCATGAGGCACTGCATCTGGCCGTAATGATTGTTTGCTCTTTGAAGGAAAAAGTTGTTTGCTCTTTAAAGGAAAATCTATGAACTATTATTTTATAAAATAAAATTAATCTTCTAGATTAGGGTTCCCTGACTCATCCTTATAATTCCCCCAGAAAGTTGAGAGAGAGAGAGAGAGAGAGAGAGAGAGAGAGAGAGATTGAGATTGATCTGGTTTAGTAGATCAAGATGAAGACTGTCAAAATGGCAATACAAATGCTTAGGATGATTTAATGATTACCTTAGTTTCATCTATAGTATAGAAAGACAAGAGCAACATTAAGTAGGATTTCAATCTTCTAATCTGAAGTTTTGAATATTCCAACCTCTCTGCACAGTCTTCTGCCTTGTTTTCTGTCTTTTTCCAGGTGATAATTTGTGTTCGAATAATCCCCAAATTTTTCATAGTATGGCTTTACAGGTATACTACATTTATCTGTCAAGCTTCTGATCATATACCCTTGGTCAGAATCTTTCTCAGGGTCCTTGTTTCTTACAGATTAAATAGATTGGGTCTAATATTCAATGACGTTTTGACCTGGTTCAGTTCTGATTCCAACCCTATTTCCTACTCCTCCCATTGAATTGCAGCATGCTTTAAACTCAAAGTGTCTTTCTTATGTCTTTCCTTTTTTTCTTCATTTTCGTCTCTCTTTCTCTGAATAGCCCATTGCTTTCTTCTTTCCACACTTTCGCTTTTGTAGTTCCACATAGAGTCTTTTCCTCCCAGTTATTCAGGATGCCCTCCACCTTAACTCCTTTGGTGAAAATCCAATTTATGTTTTGGGGCTTATCTGAAAGGGATTCACATCTATGCAGGCTAATCATATGAAGTTTCCTTCCTCTGAACTCTTGTAGCACTTTCTGTAGTATTTCCTTGAAGTATTTAGTTTTCTTGTATTTCATCTTATACTTTATGGGATTTTATAAAGTTTTATATACTGACTCAATAAATATTTATTAAATGAGTTGGTGGATAGAGCAACTGACTGAATATAATATTTTTTTGGAAGAAGAAGAAAATTTTTGCTTAAATTAAATTTCTTATTCTATTTCTCTTTCCCCTTTTATCCAAGGTCGATCCAGGTAAAGCCAAAGGCCTTATCCTTATCTGCACTGTTGGGAGACACAACACAAGAATTTCAAGTTCTAATATTATTTCTCATTTTAAGTAATTTTGGTCTCATTTAGTTCCAGTTCTCACTCTCAGAAAAAGATTACTCTTTGTATATTAATATTTCTTAATCGTGGTTCTTATTTCAGTACACTAATATCATGGTATTAAGATCAGTTTTTGTTTTTTGTTGAATATCTTCCCTTAGAGGGCAGTCTTATGATTAAGAACATAAGTATAGGCAGATATAGTTTTTTTTTTTTTAAATATTAACCAGGTAGTAAAACTAGAAAAGGGAACACACTTAAAAATGTGTGCTACTTAAAAATATGTCAAGCATAAGAAAAGAGAAATATTTCTTTCCAATGGTAGTGAGAAGATACCTTAATTGGGTTATAAAATAAATACAGGTAGTCCTTAGAGTTTTCTAAGAATAATGAGACACCTAACTGCCTGGTTGAAGAGACTTCTACCTAGACATAACAAGAGTAGTTTCAAGGAATTTTGTTAGTTTTTGCACTTCTGAGTTTACATGTGAAATAAACCCAGCTTGAAAACTTTAAGCTGATGAATAAAGATAGCCACATAATTATGTTGAATGTGTGCTCTATCTTTAAAACAGATGTACTTTCTAATTATTAAGACAAATATCCTAACTAATCAACTAATTCTCTACTAATCTTCCTATCAGGAGTCTCTTCCTAGAGAATTGCTGAAGCTGGGGTAATTGTAATTAAGGTGAGGCAGAGAGTTAAGAAAGCAAAAAACAAAGTCTCCTACCAAATGGAGCTATTTGGAAAGGAGTTACTCAGCCAAAAGGAGATACAAGGAGCTACTCTGAAGCAAAGGCTCCACTAAAAGGTGAGGACAAGGAGAAGAGATTGATTGTTCACTCTTGGCAAAGAACACCTTGCTTGGACTCTGAGGGGACAGAAAGGGTACTGTAATTCCCTCCCATGAACTGGAACAGGGCTAACAGGCATATAGCATAGGTAGGCCTAGAAGTAGGCACGATGAGGCCTAGAGATCAAGAATATCTGAGTCATTTTTCTCTTCTTGACCCAGACCTTCAGGCCCACCTGTAAGTGTCCTGCCCACCTATTTCTGGGTAGTTTCTTGATGTTATACTTGTGTATATAATAAAGAGTAACAAAGAAGAGTTATTTTATAGTTCAAATACTGTTCTGTGTTGTTGCTAGAGTAATCAGTCTCTTTAGAGATTCATTTAACACAATTATGTCTTTGAAAAAGTCATTTGTTCCTAAAGGCTGATTATTATAGGAGGGTATCTTATTCTGATAAAGGTGGTAATTATTTATCTGACTAAGCAATCTTGATTGAATATAGCTAAATGTTTGGCATTTAGACTAGAGAAAAACTGTATTGGTATGTGAATAAATTAAAAGTAAATATGAGTTTTACCACCTTTATTAGCTGAAACTACATATTCATTTTTGAGTTTAATCTGTAATTAGTGAGTTTTTACTTTTTTTTTTTTTTTTTTTTTTTTTTGAGACGGAGTCTCGCTCTGTCGCCCAGGCTGGAGTGCAGTGGCCTGATCTCAGCTCACTGCAAGCTCCGCCTCCCGGGTTCACGCCATTCTCCTGCCTCAGCCTCCCGAGTAGCTGGGACCACAGGCGCCCGCCAGCTCGCCCGGCTAGTTTTTTGTATTTTTTAGTAGAGACGGGGTTTCACTGTGTTAGCCAGGATGGTCTCGATCTCCTGACCTCGTGATCCACCCGTCTCGGCCTCCCAAAGTGCTGGGATTACAGGCGTGAGCCACCGCGCCCGGCCCTACTTTTTGTTTTTTGAGAAGGAGTCTGGCTCTGTCGCCCAGGCGGAGTGCAGTGGTGTGATCTCAGCTCACTGCAACCTCCGCCTCCCGAGTTCAAGCGATTCTCCTGCCTCAGCCTCCGAAGTAGCTGGAACTACAGGTGCATGCCACCATGCCTGGCTAATTTTTTGTATTTTTAGTAGAGATGGAGTTTCATCGTGTTAGCCAGAATGGTCTCGATCTCCTGACCTCGTGATCCGCCCACGTCGGCCTCCCAAAGTGCTGGGACTACAGGCGTGAGCCACCGCGCCCGGCCATGAGTTCTTACTTTCTGAACATTACTTTCAGATTTCTGAAGAAATAAACAAATTGTGCTAAGTTCTCATCACAGATTCTTATAATGCCATCAGTTTTAAACTATAAACATGGAGGCAGCACCCATGGAAGTAAGAGAGTGAATGTTTACAGCATGTGTACGTAAGTTGCCTCAAAGGATAATTAGATGATTATAAAGACACTTTCTTTGAGATAGCCAATTTTAAAAATCTATTGCTCCCAAGTTTTACTTATTTGAGTAATGGTAACATATTAGCAATTATGAAACTTCAGTTGCAGCCAATCCCATTGAAGAAAGAAAGTAAATAATAGCATTTTCTGTAAAGACCCAAAGGATGGCAACAGAGCAATCTTTGCATTTTCTGCTGTGTATTCTATGCCCAGCTTCCCATCCATGTGTTCTCTGAACTACCTACATATGTATCATTCATCTGATTTCACTCTATTTGTTTTCATTTGTTTTATAACTCTTCCTTTGGCACCAGGGAGATAATTTTCTAGCTCTTCTCCATCCTTTGTGAACCTCTGAAAGAAGGCTTTTATAATTAGACTTCATAGCTTTAACAAACATTTCATAACCTGCCAGTAAAAATGTCAGTTCTGTGGGCCAGGGCATAATTAAATGAATAAGTATCAGTGTGGTAATTCAGCCACAAAATAAAATAATTTAAAGGGGTTATTAATTAAGGACTTGATTTGATTTTGGAATTCTAATCAACAATAAGCTGTGATTGTTATGGGTAAAAATCTTCTTGCTTTCACTGTTCCCTTTTCTTGGCCTATTACAAATAGTAAATAAAATTGTATCAATGAAATTTTCACTTTATTATTATTTTTTGAATGATTATGCACCTGAGAGAATGTTATTAAAGTATCAACAAATTGTATATGCTCAAAATGAACGTTTTGCTATGAACCTTTAAAACCAAACCTGAGTAATACAAACAATATATAAACCTTATAGTAGACTCTATTTGAGTCCATTAGGTCCTGATGGAAGGCTGAAAAAACAGTAAAAATGGAATCCTGGAAGCTAATAATAGTTTGTTTGGTAAGGGGTCTTTTGAACTGAGAGCAGTAGGAGGACGACAAATGTGTAAAATGTTGGGCACTATAATGATAAGGTACAGCAAGGATGGATTAACTATTGGTAACTCTTGTAAAAAATAAAGAAAAACTAATTTTCAGGACAAACAAAAAGACTGGTAGAGTAAAATTAATATTTTAGAATAGAAAACCTCTATCTTTGAGCCAGGCGTGGTGGTTCATGCCTGTAATCCCAGCACTTTGGGAGGCCGAGGAGGGCGGATCACGAGGTCAGGAGATTGAGACCATCCTGGCTAACATGGTGAAACCTCGTCTCTACTGAAAATACAAAAATTAGCTGGACATGGTGGCACGCGCCTGTAGTCCCAGCTACTCGGGAGGCTGAGGCAGTAGAATCGCTTGACTCCGGGAGGCTGAGGTTGCAGTGAGGGATTGCGCCACTGCACTCCAGCCTGATGACAGAGCGAGATTCTGTCTCAAAAAAAAAAAAAAAAAAAAAAAAAAAAAAAAGAAATCCTCTATCTTTGCTAGGAATTAATTGGTTGTTTTTACATTTTTAAAGATATATTTGAAGTCTGGGAATGAAAGAGTAAGCAATTACTTAGAAGTCAGCATAATAATGACTAACATTAATTGAGCTGTTACATTGTTCTAGGAATTGCAGTAAGTGCCTTATGGGTATAATCTCAAATCTTCTCATGAACCCATGAATTAGGTTCGTTTCTATGAGGAAACTGAGGCACAAAGATTCTTAGTGGCTGAGCTGAGATATTTAACTAGGACAGCCTATTTCCAAAAGTCAAGTGCTTGGCTATCACTCTGTATCCTTTCCAAGGTATATTCTATTGATGATGATGCTTTAAGTACATTTCTAACCAGGTTGATTTTAAAATGGAGACTCTGTGGAAAGTTTTCCATTATACAATATATTCCAAAAGGAGAGACACTTCCAACGTTAAATCATTGAATAAATTTCCTTAAAAATCTTACAAATGTTTTTTATAAAAATTATTTTTTATTCAGAAAAACTTGCATGATAAATGGCAATTTCTGGTATTTTTTTAATCTGCTTACTTGAAATGTATGCTGGTTGTGCTCATCTGGAGCCTAAGAGTAACACACCTGAGGAAAATCATCTCCCCTGATGAGGCTTATTGTTTGTTATTAATTTTGTTCTGTTTGGTTTTATTGTTCTCTTGCTTGGGAGATGAAAATAAGCTTCCAAGTATATATTCTCACTTTAAAAATCTTAAGAAAGAATGAATAAGATCTAGTTGTTGATAGCACAATAGAGTGACTATAGTCAATAATAATTTAATTGTATATTTAAAAATAACTAAAAGAGTATAATTGGATTGTTTTTAACACAAATGATAAATGCTTGAGGTAATTCCATTTATCCTTATATTATTATTTTGATACATTGTATGTTGTATGTCTGTATCAAAATATCTCATGTACCCCACAAATATGTACACCTACTATGTACTCACAAAAATTAAGAATTAAAAAAAAAATCTGAAGAGCACAGTCACTTACTGGGTCACTATACACCAAAATGAATATAAACATAGACTTGAAATGTAGTTTGAGATGCTGATTTGGGGAAACTAATCAAAAGGCTTGAAAATTGCTTAGCAACTCTGGACTTAATGTATCTTAGTGCTGGAAAGCTAAAGGGGACTTACTTACTTGCATAAAGGGATATTAAAAGAAACATGTTTTTGTTTCCTCTGGGTGGATAGAGAGGAAACAGGCTTAAGTTAAAGCAAGCACTATCTAGTGTTATAAAAGAGATGTAATGAAAAACCTCTGGTCTTAATAGGGAGATCTGAAGGAGGTTATAGATTCTTTAAAATCACAACTGTGTAAGAATAAGGTAGTGTTTGAGGTGTTTTAAAGCAGTCGTGTGTGCCATTAGAAAAACAGATTTGGTGTCACTGGGATGCCTTTAGAGATTTAACACTGTGTTTTGTGGCATGTTTTAATTGTGTGCACTTGAGTTTGGAGCTGTGCAGGCAGTCCTCTACTTAAAGTGATTTTACTTGTAGATGATGCATAAAGGCTTCCCTCCAGTTTCTTCTATATTATTATGTAATAGTACTTAACGCAAGCAGGTCACAAATGAACTCGCCCCAGCTAGTCTGACTCCTGATGTGAACCAAATAAGACCCGCTCATCAATAGCCTCAGCTTGTTCCCATGGGCTACTCTGTGGAACTCAGATTAGACTCAGTGCTAGAGCAGCAGCTGGGACAGAGCAGAATGGGAGCAAGATGGCCTGGCCTATAGTTCATGATTTAATCTTTTTTTTTTAAAGTGTGTAAATCTCCTGTATTTTTTGTTATTATTTATTTTTATTTAATGTTATTTTTTTTTACTGATATGGATAGTTTGCATATTTAATTCTTGAATTCAAAGAGGTAAAGATGGAAGGTGGGAGAAAAATATATATTTGGTTATGAGGAGAACTTTAATCTATGTAAGGTCCCGTGATGTTCAATGGAGCTGATTTTCCTGAGGAGTTAGGAAATTGGCTCTGTGACAATCCCCATGGAGAAGTTCTGTAGACAACTGTAGCAATGATAATGCCCTTGAAATAAATACACAACAAACCAAGTAAAAACACTGTGAAGGGCTACACTTGATGATGTATGTGATGGGCTGAATGTGTCCCCCCAAATTCTTATGTTGAAACTTAATCACCAATGTGATAGTATTGAGAGGTAGAGCTTTTAGGAAGTGATTAAGTCATGAGGCTGGAGCTCTCTTGAGTGGGATTAGTGACCTTATAAAAGAAGTTGAAAGGAGGGTCCTAGGCCTGTTTTATTTTGTTTTTGGCTTTCCACCCCTGCCATGTGAAGATGCAGTGTTGTCCCTTGTGTACTTTTTGCCCCTCCTGCAATGTGAGGAGGCAGCAAGAAGGCCCTCACCAGATGCTGAATGCTGGCACCTTGGTCTTGGACTTCTCAGCCTCCAGAACTGTGGGAAGTAAATTTCTGTTTCTTGTAAATTACCCAGTCTGATATTTTGTTATAGCAGGAGGAATGGACTAAGATATAGTGTATGAAGTTTTATATATTGGTGAAAAAGGATTCATTCTGATTACTATATTGTCACACTTTACATCCCGATATACTCTCCAACAATGTTTAAGTAATGACTGCATCAATAAAAGGAGTTTGAATTGCAGACACTTACTTTGTGATCTTTAGTAGGTTAGTTAACTTCTCTAAGCCTTAGTTTCTTTATCTTTAAAAGGGGGATAGTAAAACATAAGCTCTTGTAAAGATTAAATCATTTATTATATGAAAGTACTCAACATGATATTTAAATGTGAAAGTACCTCAAGTATATAGGTATGTAAGTATATAGGTGGTAGCCAAGAAGGTTTATTTTTTAAAAAATTTATTTTTAATCAAAATCACAAAGTAGAGTACAGAATTTTCATGGGAAAAGAGAGCTGGTAGATCATAATATATATAGCTACTTTATGCTTATGTACTAATACACATAATATAGATCAATTGTCATTATTTAATACTTAGTATGTTTGGAAAACTGTACAACATATTAAATTTTGATCAGATATTTTTTCATGTATGTTGTCTTGCAGAGGTGATGATATGCTTTGGGTTTTATTATAAACTAAAATGAGGTTTTTCTTTTGTTGTTTTATGTCCTTGTAGTTCATACTGTCATTTATTTTTAACAGAAGCAGATCCCAAATTGCATTTTAAAGGTAGATGCCTCTCATGAGACATTTGCATCAGTGAGCAATGTGGGCTTGTGAAAGTCCTTTCAAAACTACTCACAGCAGGATTTGTCTCAGTCGTTGAAAAGTTCTTGGACAGCACAAGATAATTTCTCATCCACTAGAGGAACGTTATTATTTTAGAATAATATTTTAAAAATATAGATCCTATAAAAGGTAAAAGATTATTTTTTGAATGTCAGATTTATTTCCTTTCTGATTGTACGTTGGGATGGTTAGAGTTTAGGAGTTTAAGTGATTTGTGAGTGCATTCAGCAGTTCTATAGTGTGAGATCTTTTGTATTATTAAAGTAACCATTTTAAACTATTCCTGAGAAACTTCTTACAAGGGTAACCAATGTAATGGTCTTGAGACATGGAAATTGTTTCCAAGAGAAGTTTTAGGATTTAGTGATTTTTTTTTCAAATATTTGAGAGCTATCTTTTTGGAATTACATTGCTCTGCTCTTTATTATACTGCATAATACCCTAAGGATCTTTTTCATTTTTTTGATTCATTGTATCAAACCTATGTCCCTTCCTCCAGAAAATGGAAAGGTGAAGGCAAAGATAAATTATTTTACCTAATGTTTGACGGTGATAGAAGCAGAACAAGTAGCATCATGAATCTAATTCCTTGGGTTTCTTTGGTCCTTCAGTTTTAATTGAGGAAAAAAAAAAAAGGAACTAATATAATAATGTAGTATTACCCTGGTCTACTATTTCCCAAACATTACTTCTTTTTTATTTTTTTAAAAACTTATGCCTTATATTTTCTGACTACTTTATTTAAAATAACACCTTCCCCAATAATCTGTATCTATCTTGCCTTCATTTTCTTCAAAACACTTGTTGCCATCTGACATACTATATATTTTTCTTGGTTTTTTTTTTTTTTTTTTTTAAACTGTTTGTTTCCTTCATTAGAGCAGGGACTGGTATCTGTTTTGTTTATTGCTGTATCCCAGTACCAAGATCAGTGCCTGGTATATAGGAGGCCCTCAATAAATGTTTATTGAATGAATATGATAAAACAACAACAACAAAAAACCATCTTGTCTATTAAGGTGACTGACTTCTTTTTATGTTAGCATTTGTTTCAAGAATTAATTCATCTCAAATGAACTGTCATCCCTTTGACTGTCACCCTTCTTTTTACTTGCATCTGTGTCTGAATAGATAGTCCTAGTTTGGGAAGTTGTAATAGTCACTTCTCATTTTTAGATGGCCAATGGCCTATTTAAGGAGGGTAGATTACTTCCCCATAACCATTAATGTTTATAGTTTAGGGCAAGAGATCAATACTCAAGCCATCTGTATTAAACTTGGTCTCTCAATATGGTGGTCATCTATGGATGTCTTTATTTGCTTGATTGTTTCTATCCATTTTCCAAAATGGATTTAAGAGGCTAGCTATCTACAAATTCCTAACATCCCATTCACACTCATCTCTGTTTCTAATCTACTAATCAATAATTATTGGGTCAACTAGATAGAGTTCATAGCGCAAAGTTGCTTATTATTTCTTTATCTCATTTCTAAAGAGAAGTGGTTCATTTCCCCAAACTCCTTTTTTGCTTGGATAATGTTTTCCTTTGATGTTATATTTTAGCACTGTTTCAGCCAGTCTCTGTGAAGAGTCAATTCTACATATCCACTTTACTGTCGATCATTAGAGTGCAGCAACCTAGAACAAAGTGGAGGCACTTGAATTGCTGGCTGGGTTCACGAGTGAAACTAACTGTGAGAACACTCATCTTTGCCCCGTTGGGTTTATTTGGAGTAGATCAGTTTAAATGATACGCCTCCATGGGAGAAAGAAGACGCTTCCATAACAATGAATTCTGCATGACAGGAAGCTGTGAGTGCGTGAGAAGTAGTTATTTTTGATTCTTGAAACTTGTTATCAGAGAATTGTTAGCATGGTGGACTTAGGGGCCAGCACTCCAGTTAACAGCTTCCTTTTCCGGACAATTTTAAGTTCCATTAATGGATTTTAGTTAACACTGACTTTTTCTGCCAAGAGCGGGTGTCGTGGAAATTTATAACCCGGTATCAAAGGAAACAGAAATTCTTCATTTGACTTTTAATTGTCTCTCGAGTGACAATTATGCTCTGAGTGATGGGTCGAATGATGTTATTTATCACAACACTAGGAACCTGTTTAGTCAAGTAGAGAAGCTAGTTTTCAAAAGATGTGCTTTGAAATTAATATCTAGTTTTGCATGTGGATTGATTAGTAGCTTATCTATTTGGGCTGCTTTACAAGAACTGGGTAGCTTAAAAACAACAGAACTTTGTTTCTCATTGTTCTGGAGACTGGGAAGTCCAAGATCAAGATGCCAGCATATTCAGTTTCTGGTCTGGGCTTATTCCACATAGCCAGTGTTTTCTTGCTGTGTTCCCACATGATGGAAGGGGCAAACAAGCTCTTTAGCCTCTTTTATAAGGACACTAATCTCATTCATGGGGGTGGAGCCCTCACAACCTAATCATCTCTTAGAAGCCCCATCTCTCTCTCTCTCTCTCTTTTTTTTTTTTTTTGAGACAGGGTCTTGCTCTGTTGCCCAGGCTGGAGTGCAGTGGCACAATCTCACTTTACTGCAACTTCTGCCTCCCAGCTCAGGCGATCTTCCCACCTCAGTCTACTGAGTAGCTGGGACTACAGGTATGCATCACCATGCCTAGCAAATTTTTTTGTATTTTTTGTAGAGATGAATTTTCACCAGATTGCCAAGGCTGGTCTTGAACTCCTGTGCTCAAGCAATCTGCCATGCTCAGCCTCCCAAAGTGTTGGGACTACAGACAGGTGTGAGCCACTGTGCCCAGAGGCTCCACCTCTTAATACTATTACAGTGGGGATTAGGTTTCAACACAGGAATTTTGGGTGGACACCAACATTCAACCATAGCAGTCATATTATAATTCTCAAAAAATTTTTATAAAGATCACATTCCTGAAATTGACGCAATTGTTTTTGGACTTGATACGTTAAATGTTGGTTGGTGATAACACATCGATTTTCATTTTATAGTAGTAGGATGTAGGCATGCTCTGCATTTCCATTTAATGAATTGTTTGTGTTTAAAAGATGTCTTCAGACCCTCTAAGCATATGTGTTTGATACTAGCTTTTTCATATGTGTTTCTTAGAACAGATATGAATTGTTTCCAAACATCTAAACAAGCCAAGATGGGAATCAGGATTGTATGAGTAGGATCTCATTTTGTCTTGGTAGAAGACTTAATCTAAAAGAATTTTACACAAGGAAAAGCTCTTTTGTTTTTCACTATAGTACTATAATTTTGTTCAAATTGTTATTGAATAAAATAACAATGAAAATATTAATTATTGCAGGAGTACTACATTTTATTAGCAGTTATGTTAATGGGTTCTTCCTATTGTTTGTAATGCCTTTTTATCTTTTATCTGTTTGTTGAATTCCTTTTATTCCTCAAGTTCTAGGTGAACTATTATCTCCATGAAGTGTTTCTTTCTCTGCCAGGGCAGAGTTGATTACTTTTCCTCAGTCATCCCATTATTGCTCTAAATTTTCTTTTTTTTTTTTTTTTTTTTTTTTTTTTTTTGAGACGGAGTCTCGCTCTGTCGCCCAGGCTGGAGTGCAGTGGCGCGATCTCGGCTCACTGCAAGCTCCGCCTCCCGGGTTCCCGCCATTCTCCTGCCTCAGCCTCCGGAGTAGCTGGGACTACAGGCGCCCACAACCGCGCCCGGCTAATTTTTTGTATTTTTAGTAGAGACGGGGTTTCACCGTGGTCTCGATCTCCTGACCTTGTGATCCGCCCGCCTCGGCCTCCCAAAGTGCTGGGATTACAGGCGTGAGCCACCGCGCCCGGCCTTGCTCTAAATTTTCTATTATGGATATAGATATTTAGTATGTCTATTATTTATTACAGCCATATAATAGTGTATTATAATAGTTTATGTGTCTGTTTCTTCCTTTTTTTTTTTTTTTTTTTTTTTTTTCCCAGCAGATGGTGAGTTCTTCATGGGCAGAAATAATGCCGTTGTCACTTTTTAAATATAAGCTCCCAAAATAGAACCCAGTATATACCAGGTTCTTTAGTTGGTAGAGTAAACAAACAAAATACAGACAAAATGTCCTGTCATTCATTTGTAATAATCCCTACTGTTGGGCAAACTTTGATGGTGTGAATAAAGCCAGTATGTTTGAAAATTTTATATAGTTCCACTAGATGTAATAAAGAGATTGATTAAAGATCCAACAAGTTAAATTAAACAGTATTACACTTTCCACTGTACCAATAAGACATTTTTAAAAGTTTAGATTATGCTTTATTCTGTGAAAAGGCAATATCATGAATCCTGCTTTATTAATACCTAAATATGTTATATCACCATTGGTTAGTTTTGTATGGCAGAAAGGATATAGAAAAAGTAAGAATAGAAAGAAATTTTAACATGATGTACTTTTCTCTGTAATTTTGTAAATTCACATTCCATACCTACCAATAAAAATAACTCTATACCTTTATTAAAACTTCAATATCTTCATTTATATTTAGAGTGGTAGCAACATAAAATTGAAACCTGAGAGTTGTGAAGGATATAAAGTCATGTTTTAATAGAGAAACTAAATTGCTCCTTCAAAGAGCCTATAAAACTGAAAAGCATTCATTATAAATGTAATAAAAACTTATGAGTTCCATTTTATTAAAACTACACCCAGTTTCCTGGAGGGACTGGATCATTTAGAGGTAAACCACTGACACTTTATGTCTAGCAACATACTTTATGTGAGATAAGACATCTACTGAAATGAGGTTGGTGGTTTTAACATGATCCCTAATGCACATGCACTCATAAGATTGTAATTTTAACTTTAGCAGAGTTTGCTGCTTTTGATAGTAAATTATTTACTGCTCAAAGCTCCTTCACCAAAAAACAGAATGATAGTGAAAGATAAAGCTTATGCTTCTTCTAATTGACTTGTTATATCAGACTAACATTCTGTAAACGTCTTACTCAAATCAAATTATATAGGTTAGCATCGTTACAGGATAATAACTTTAGTGATTACCATTGGCTTTTCTTTTTCTATTCAGATATAATACTGTTTTTAATGTGTTAAAGAGAATCATTTTTAGTTTTGGCTTCTTGTAGTGTTTTCAACTTTTACATATTTCATATTTGGTACTATTTTACATATTCCACATACAGATTTTAATTAATTGTAGTTGTATTGCTGACAGTATGTGAAGGTGCAAGAGGAAATTACAGGGAACTGACAGGTTGTCCAGTTACTCTTAGTTTTAGAATCAAGTAACTTTAAATAGAAATACTCACATACTTAAATGAGAGAATTGAAATATTTGAGTTAATATACATTATATGTAGGCTGTATTGATTTATTCAGAAATGAGGCAGGTTGTTTTTTGTAAAATGGTGGCAGAGTAAAAATGTATTTATTTCAATCCCTTTCTTGAAATCTACTTCACAAATGCATGTCAATTAATGAAAAAAAATGGACACAAATCATAACAGCCCAACTAGGAAACACAATTCCAAAACGTAATGACTGACATAGCTATCAAGTTCAGTGGAATTCAGTCCATATTGAGGGAGGACACTGGGAGCTGAAACATAGTTTTCCAGATCTCTACTTGTTTGTATATATCTCTGAAAATGCATATATTCTCCACTCAAACATTCAATTCAATTGGTAGTTTTTGGTAAATATTGAAGAAGTTTATATTCTTTTGAGGAACTTACAATCTAAAGAAAGAGAAAGATATGACAAGGACATTATAACTCTAAGGCCAGATACAAGTATTATGGAAAAACAAAGTCCCAGAATGAATGAGTTCTAATAACAGAGGAGAACTGGGAAAAATGCTTCATAAAGGAAGTAGCATTTGCAAAAGTGTGGAAAGAAGGATAAGATTTCGGTAGGCAGTAATGGAAGGAAAAGGCATCATTTGTAGAAGTAGCATGAATCAAGGCAGAAATTATCAGGGCATGTTTGGGGAATAGTTATGGATTCCAGTTTGATTGCAGCATGGGATACATGCTGGAAAGTATGAATCACTGCTTCACAAGGAGCTGTGGTTAACCAGAGTGACCTGGCACACCCATGGTAGTAGGAACTTTGAGTTCATTATGTCAATTAATCTACACAGCAGCCCATGGGGTAATAATAACTGCTTGTACAGGTTAGGAAAGTAAGACTCAGAACTTGCCTAAAGTCGCTCTGCTATTGAGTAGTTGAGCCAGGAGTATGACCCAGAGCTGTTCTGACCCGTGTCATTACTCACAGTATTATATGATTCTAAGGGCAGACCTGGAGCCATATTTAGAGGAATTGTCACATCAGGTCAAAACTTCAGCCAGGTTATACAGAACAGAGAGAGCATTTTTTTTTTCTTTTTTCAAAATGAGTAGAAGAAAGTCTGTCTTCATTTTCCCATTAGTAATTGCGTTCTTGTGTCCTGAAGAACAGGAAAAGAATACATGGCTTCAAAATGCCATCTTTGAAATCCTTGGTGAAAAAGTATAATTAAAACCCAGATGTCCCTAAATTTAGATTATCTATGTACTCTTCATTCTTCTGTGCAATATTATCTGTCTACTGATTTCTAAATTATATTTAGTCAATGTTTTTTCCTCCTTCTTTGTTGTTGTTGTTTACTGTAAGGTAGATCTTGCTTTAAATCCCTACTAATGTATGACAATTCTAAAGTCTGAAGGAACTTTTAATTTCAAAGTAATTGCCTGGCATCAAGAGTAATTTTCAAAGGAGCTAAATTATTTTAAACATTTTAAACTGCAATTTTAGTCTTTAGAATTAGATGGATTTGTCATTTGATAGAATGTAGTAGTATTGAGTGAACACACTGAAAGCTATCACATTGTATAGCAGTTCTGCTGAGTTTTAAAATATAGTTATTTTTGCCATCCTTCCAGCTGATACTTCCTTAACTGATGACAGATGGTACTTTGGTTTGCTGAAGCCCAATTCTATGATTATGTTATCTTTGATTGCCTTTTTAAAGATGTATGGAGATATCTTCATCAAATAATTAGCTATATTACCTTGAGAATTATTTTACTATAAATACGTGATTCATTTTTGTTTTGTTTTGTTTTGTTTGTTTGTTTTTGAGATGGAGTCTTGCTCTGTCGCCCAGCCTGGAGTGCAGTGGCGGGATCTCGGCTCACTGCAAGCTCCACCTCCGGGGTTCACGCCGTTCTCCTGCCTCAGCCTCCCGAGTAGCTGGGACTCCAGGCGCCTGCCACCACGCCCAGCAAAGTTTTTGTATTTTTAGTAGAGGTGGGGTTTCACTGTGTTAGCCAGGATGGCCTCGATCTCCTGACCTCGTGATCCACCCGCCTCGGCCTCCCAAAGTGCTGGGATTACAGGCGTGAGCCACCGCGCCCGGCCAATACTTGGTTCATTTTTAAAGGAATTTGTTGGCTTATGTTATCATGTGAGATTTGGTGTACTTCCTCAGCCTTTTCAGTATTTTCTGGGCCTCCGATTATGTAAAATAGCATAGCATTAATTCATGATGTCTTTGTGAATATAAGAGGATTCAAGAGAGTTCATGGAAGTTTAGGGAAACTTCGTAAAGGAAAAACTGGAAGTAGCTCAAGTCAGCCTCAGTAAGGGCAAAATAAATGGATATACCTGTTCAGTGAAATACTGCACAGCTCTGAGAACCAGTGAGTCAATTCTGTATGCCCTGTTAAAGAGTGGTGCCTAAGACCTATTTTTAAGTTAAAAAACTGTAAAACTGCAAATAGTATGACAGCATTTATGTAAAGATAAAGCTATATGGATATGTAAGAAACAAACATGTACAGTGAAAAATTTTGAAAGAAGCATAACAATGATTATTTCTGGGGAAAGAAGCGAGGAAAAAATCATTTAAATTTAAATTCTCATATTTTCATTTCCTGTTTCATGAAAATGCTTTATTTTTTTCATCCTGTTTCTCCCATACTCACAATGGGCATGTATTGCTTTTATTAACTAAATAGTTTTTTTAAAAAGTCTGTATTTACTTAGAAAATAGCGTGTAGGAGACTCTTAGTGTCCTCCATAATCTTTTTGAATGAGACTTCATCATCTCCTAATTTACAATGATTGTAGGATGCTCTAGAGAAAATCCCACACCGTTCTAGTTTAACACTCGTAGTGATGAATGGGTCACTTCATGGAATTATTTTCTTTTCTAGTTTGATTTTTATCGTTTGATTCTGGAAATGATGACCAGATCTAAATCTTAGCAGGCATGACCAGCATGGTATAAAAGGTTAGCACCATAAAGCATTTTGTTCCTTTTAGGGAACAATATAATCTTTCACATTATTCCAAGAGATTATTTTTATTGTGTTTTTAAGGCCACAAATAATCTTGGTTTAAAAATTAAATTTGTGGGTGTGGCCGCTCATGCCTATAATCCCAGCACTTTGGGAGGCTAATGTGGGAGGATTGCGTAATCGGAGTAGTTCAAGACCAGTCTGGGCAACACAGAGAGATACTGTCTCTACCAAAACAAACAAACAAAATAATAAAAAAATAAGGTGGATGTGGTGGCATACACCACCTATGGTACTAGCTGCTTGGAGGCTGAGGTGGGAGAATCGCTTGAGCCCAGGAGTTTGAGGGTGCGGTGAGCTGTGATTGTGTTAATGAAGTCCTGCCTTGGTGGTAGAGCAAAAATAAAATAATATAGAATAAAGTAAAATAAAGTAAATAAAATAAAATAGACAATAAAAATTAAATCTGATTACATAGTCTAGCATTCTATTCATATTGATGAAAAATATGAAATTCATTAAAACCAATGCAAAAAGTTTATCTGGAATATTTGTAGGTTTAAAGAGATTTCAGATAAATTTTTTTTTTTTTTTTTTTTTTTTTTGAGACGGAGTCTTGCTCTGTCACCCAGGCTGGAGTGCAGTGGCCGGATCTCAGCTCACTGCAAGCTCCGCCTCCTGGGTTTACGCCATTCTCCTGCCTCAGCCTCCCGAGTAGCTGGGACTACAGGCGCCCGCCACCGCGCCCGGCTAGTTTTTTGTATTTTTAGTAGAGACGGGGTTTCACCGTGTTAGCCAGGATGGTCTCGATCTCCTGACCTCGTGATCCGCCCGCCTCGGCCTCCCAAAGTGCTGGGATTACAGGCTTGAGCCACCGCGCCCGGCTCAGATAAATTTTTGTGTTGGTTTTAATAAATTTCATATTTTTCTGATAATTTATAAAAGTTAAATTTATCATGTTCTGGAAAACACATGGATTTTAGAATCATCCACACTCATAAAAAGGAACTCATAGGGTAGTAAATGGAAATAAATGAGCTCACATACATAAAGCATCCTGAAGACAGACTCAGTCCATAATTAGACTTTCAATAAAAATATATGTACATATTTGCTTTGAAAAATAAAAATTCCATTATAATAAAGTTTCTACACAATTAAAAGATAATGTGGCAACTGATAAAGAGACATGATTGAAATTTTACACTTTGACTTCTAGTAGTGTTACTTCCTATATTCTTCCAGTCTGTCTCATTTTTATTCCTTGCAAGTTTATGTTTTCAACATAGTCTTTAGAAGCAGCTGATAATGTCAGTCCAGTTTGTATTGAGATCATAGAAATTGGTATCAGTTGAAACAGAATAGATAAGTTTTGAAAAAAGATTGTTTCTAGCCTCTCATCTAATCTTCCAAAAATATTAATGGGATTTAGGGTTCCACTGTCCTTACTACTTTAAATTGAAATTAGTTTAAATTGAAATGGTATTAATAATCCAATAAACTTAAAATCTTTGTAATTTTGTGTAAGTATAAATGGAAGCCAAAAATATATTACTTCATGCCTCTTTCATATACTTTACAATGTAAGTTTTATGTAGTGCATATTATTTCATTAAGACCTAACATATTAAATAAATATACTAAATGGTGACAGTTTTAATTGTTATTTTTCAGTAGTTTGGTTTTTTAAAAACAATTCACTGAAACACATTTCTGCTTATGGAAAATCATCTATGAAAATGATAAGTAAAATTGTTTTGTTGTAATATTTTTGCATAAGTACATACATTGCAAAAAAACTGGAAATTTAGTGTCTACATGCTAAATATGATTATAGAAGTTGATACTGGGTGGAGCTAAGTAGTTATGGTCTTGGTAGGTAATTTTATGATTTCTAATATAAGGTTAGACATAATGCCTACCTCACAGTCTTGGTGAAAATTATAAAGGAAGTTTTATAAAAGAAATACTGTTTTAGGTGTTTATCTTTTATTTAGAAACAAATACTGATTATTGTTTTTATCAGCTCTCTATATATTTGTGAAGACATACATACTATTCATTCACAACATCTGTGAGTACTTGTTGTGGACTCGGGATTGTGGCAGGTAGTGGCTTTTGTGATAAATAAGATGAGGTTATTAACACTGTTGAAACTCATAGTTATTGAAGGAGAGGAAACATTGAAAGCAAGTAATTATGGTACAAAATTACAAATGTTATAAACAGGCGTAGTGGTACAAAGGAAGGGTGTATTCTGCTGGGATCTCCAGAATCTTTCTCAGAGACTGCTCCTTAAGCAAGATAAATGAGTGTTGATATGACCAAATGGTAGACTGTCATAGGTAAATTGAACATTAAGTAAACATCTACTCCACTATTAAAAGAATACTAAATGTAGGATGAATACTCAGTTCATCAAATGTTTATTGAAAAGCCACAGTAGACAAGTTCCTGTACTAGGTACCGAAGAGCTAGAACCCTGAAAAGATCTGGTTCTTGCTCTTCAGGGGCTCACAGTCCTACAGGAGACAGACGTGTGTTCCCAGAGGGCTGTGCCCCAAGGCAGAAGTCGAGTAAAGGTGCTGTAGAAACTTTGTGCCACATGACCTGGCCATGGTATCACTGCCAAATCCCAAAGAGACAGCTGTGACTTTATAAGTAGTTTGGCCTCTGGAATACTGAGTTAAAAGTGGACTGGCCTAAAAGAGCAGAGAAATTTTAAGAAATCAATAATATTTTACAAGCCCATATATGATATAGTCTTGAGATGTAAAGCCAATTAATGGGTAGGACACAGATTAAATAACTGGAAGTTGACCCATAGCCTGGTCAAAATACGTGTATATAATAGGTAAAATAAGTAATATTAAAAGGGAATATAAATTATATCACTAAAAATACTATTAGCTAACCCAGCTAAAATCTCTTAATTAGGTATATCAATTAAAATATGTACTGAAAGATCTCCTATTGATCTTTTAGTTTTTCCCACTTAAATGAAGAGGCTCTTTCTGATTGGCCTCTGTTCTCTCTGGTCAGGATCTCTGGATATCGAGGATTTCCCATTCAGAGGACTACATTTAGCATCCCTTTTCTCCTTAATCCCAAATAATCAATCACTCTCAGGAGTTATAAAACCTGAGTGAAAATAAGAACTATATTTTCTTGAAAAGTCATTGGAGATGGATGCTCAATGTTTGACTCTGTTTTAAGGATTGTTTCTAGGTCTTTCTAAATCATTACCACACTTTCTCACCATCAGACAAAAATTACCTCAATTTTATTTTTATTGTGCCTTTAAGTTTGTTTATCTGTTTATCCATTCTTACTTCACTGATTCTTGGGTGGGAAGAAGTAGCACCTGAACCCACTGTCAAGAGCATAGCTTCCACTGTGCCCTTGTTCTGTCATTCCCTGCTTCCTGCAAGAGCTTGCACAGACACCCATCGACTTTCTTTTGTATTTTAATTTCTTTCCATTAGCCCTCAAAGAGGCTACATCTCCATGTACTTCACAAAAGAGAAATAAACAAAAGAGGAAACCCCTCACATTAATCTCTCCCCAGGCTTTTTCCTTTCTCACTGTTCTTATGTTTGAACAGTTGTTTTTACTCAGTATCTCCATTTATGCATCTCTTAGTAATTCTCTATCCACTGAAGTCTGGCTTCTGCTGGAATCATCCAGAGCTCTCAGGTTGCCAAGGACTTCCCAATTGCCCAACTCAGACTCTCCTCAGGGACTTGATCACTGTACAATCTATGTGATTAGCCATCACCTTTCTAAACTCCTCCTTGTGGGGAAAAGAAAGAGAGATCAGCCTGTTACTGTGTCTATATAGAAAGAAGTAAACATAAGCGACTCCATTTTGTTCTGTATTTGAGATGCTGTTAATCTGTGACCCTACCCCCAACCTTGTCCTTGCAAGAGACATGTGCTGTGGTGACTCAAGGTTTAATGGATTTTGGGCTGTGCAGGATGTGTCTTTGTTAAACAAGTGCCTGAAGGCAGCTTGCTGGTTAAAAGTCATCACCATTCTCTTAATTTCAACTACCCAGGGACACGTACATGGCCAAAGGTCGCAGGGACCTCTGCCTAGGAAAGCTAGGTATTGTCCAAGGTTTCTCCCCATGTGATAGACTGAAACAATAATGCTAAAAGGTTTATGGAGATGTTTGCATATGCATCTCAAGGCACAGCATTTTCCTTTAGACTTATTCATGTCACAGAGATTTTTGTTCGTATGTCTTACTGCCGATTTCCTCCCTACAATGATCCTATTGTCCTGCCACTCCCTTATCTTTAAGATGGTAAAGATAATTATCAATAAATACTAAGGGAACTCAGAGACCAGTGCCAGTGTGGGTCCTCTGTAAGCTGAGTTCTGGTCCCCTGGGCCAACTTTTCCTTTCTCTATACTTTGTCTCTGTGTCTCATTTCTTTTCTCAAGTCTCTTGTTCCACCTAACGAGAAACACCCACAGGAGTGGAGGGGCAGGCCACCCCTTCACTCCTTTACCTCATCAGCTACCACTCTCTTTTTGCCTCAGTAATTTGTTTTTAGTCTTATTGTATCTTCTGCCTTTATCCTGCTTAAAATCGTGGCTGTTTATTTTAGTTCTGCATTTGATCTTCTCTTTGTGTACTTTGCACTCTCTTGGGTAATCATCCCCTTTCTTTGATTAACCTGCCATGTGATGCCCAAATCTGGAGCTCTTATCTGGGTTTCTCCTGAGCTCTATTCTCTTTCCTGCATCTGGATGGACAAGGCACTTCATAATTGGTATGTTCCAAACCTCTTACTGATTTATATCTGTTGTCAACTAGAATTGAGATTGCTATCTTTCAAAATAAACAAATTCACTTAATTTTATTAAGATTAAGTATTTTACATACTAAGTTTTGTTAGAAGAAGCAAAAAGAAAAGGAGTTATGATTGCTGGCAGTTTGAATTGCTCAGTTTGCAGACTAAATACAAATTTGGGACTTTAGAATAGCAGGAAATAAAAATACATTTTTTTGAAATGAATTGACACATGATATTTTCGAAAGTCAAAGGAAACAAATGACTTTATTGGGGTTGCTTATACTTATATCATGGTGTAGTATTTTTATTTTAAATATTTGGCCTTGACGCTAAATAATATATGGGAATATGAGCTGTCATAATCTCATAATCTTTTCAGGGCATAAAATAATCTGATCAAGGCGGATGAGGGTTATAAAAATGTATTGTTGTATTTATTCTGTCTTTGCTGGCTTCTGGGTGAGTCGGAGAGAAAATTCCTTCTTCCACTTGGGTACATAGTCCATCAGCCAAACTCCAAGTGATAACCTGATGAGTAAAGGTGTCAACCATAAGGTTGCTCTGTGCCAGTGCGACTTCTGTTTGCTTCCATTACCTTTCACCAGATCCTGCCTGATAACCACAGATTTCCATGTGGTCGCTTTCTGCTCCTGCTCCTGCTTGTCAACAAGCCCTCTCACCTGCTTCTACTACATAGTTCCTGGCTGTAGAAATGGAACCAAGCAGCTTTGTTTTGTAGAATAAATGGATTTACCCTTAACCAGCAAGGGATGATTAGGATGGGAAGGTAGGGTGGAGGGATGTGTATAGAAAGAATGTGAAACTTGAAGTGCCCTTTTAAAAATGTTTTCTTGTTTGGCTCAGAGTAGATCAACTTCTGTTTGGCCTGACTTTATTTCCTAAAGACACTAACTGGTCTCAAGACATGTTTAAGATTAAAAAATGCTAGAATCTTCTTACCTTAGAAGCCAGTTTGTGCTACTACTGACCTGTCAGGAGGAATACTTCCATGTCAGGAGGAAGGAATATACCAGTATTTGCCTTTAGGGGATTTGCCTGTAAGAGTACCTTAAAAGTCATTCCCAGTCAAGGCAATTCGTTTAGATGTAAAAGCATACAAGTGGTGTGCGTGTGCGTGTGTGTGTGTGCGTGTGCGTGTGTGTGTGTGTGTGTTTGTGTGTATTTGAGCAGCAGCATTTTACCTTGCTGCAGATTTTAACTATCTTTCTGAAAGTATTCTGTTATAGTGAATGTGACTGTAATGTAACAAACAGATTTTACATGCTTTAATGGAATGTAAATTGCTCTGTGAGGCTAAATGAAATAGTTAATCTAGACTTTTGCCTTCATTTTCTAACCTGCATTTGGGGGGAGGAATGTTCAAAGAATATTTTTTTTTTTTAAAAAAGAATGCCATTCAAAATACAAAATAATATGCTGCAAATGATATTAATAAAGGTCATATAACTACATTAGAATGAAGACTTGTAAGCCAGGCTGGCCTTGGAAATAGTTGTGAGTCAGGCAGTATGCTTTTGTTGCTTCTCACCCTTACCATCTCTTTGATGCCTTCTTATCTGCCACTGCAGTGGTCAGTTCCTTTCTATCCCGTTTGCCTGCTCAAAGCAAAAGGAAGAAGTATTATTGATGTTTGCTATGGGTCAGGCTTTGTATTGAATGTTTGACATATACTGTCATTTAGATGACTCTTAAATTTGTGGCACCAGCTCTCCTTCCCCAGCTGCAAACTTTGTTTACTCAAACTGCCTAGTTAAGATGCTGCTGTAGAATTTATTTATATCACATGATGTTATACACAAATACCTGCTTACCAGCCTACCTTCGTACATACATATTAATAATCCTGTTTTATATAGATAAGCAATATGCTCATGTCATGTCGGTGAAAAGTGTGGCTTTTGATGCTAGACTGCTTGAAGAAACAAAGGCTCCAGAGATTGTCACCTGCCCAAGGTCACATATTGTTAGTGACATATTGTAGTAAATGGATTTGGACCTAAGTGTGGCAGACAGCAACTTTCATTCTTGCAAGTATTTTTAACCACTTTTCTTTACCTTACATTTCTATTGTTCTATTGGTGCGTAATGGAGTGAAATATTTCTCTTAATTGTGCATTTTTGTTTTTTATATATACATATCATATATTTTATGCAAAATACAAATAGTTTTCCCTTTGGACAAATCTAAAAGTATATTTGATAACAGAGGAAGAAGCTCTGTAATCTACATTTAGCATGTTGGTAATGCTAGATTTATTTTTAAATTAAAGCCTGAAGGACTAGTAGAATCAGAGAAAACATTTATTTTGCTTAGGTGTCATTGTTTACCTTGAGCATGAAAAATAGAGCAAGTAGTTAGAAAGCTTAGAGGAGTTAAAAATAATAACCGTCATGGTGCCTCAGAAATAAAAGGAAATGATAAAGCGTATACCTACTAGCTCAGTGTTCAGTGATTTTAGCTATTGGTAAGACAGTTAATTTAGTGTAAAAAATGGTATGAGATGATGCTGTAAAATGTATATCTGCAGACAATTTTTGTGTTATTATTTATTTTGATATACTGTCAACTGGTCATGTTAATTTCCACTGATAATACAACTGAAATTATCGTTTCAACCTGTATTTCAGGGACTTTCTCCAAATACACTTAGAGTTGTCTTATAAACAAAACCTTATTATAGTCACGCAGAGTTTGAAATGTTAAGGCTAATTTATGAGAGCAGTTTGTCTGAATAAGCATTTAGATTAGGAAAGGAATCTTTCCTCTTTTCTTTTTTTTTTGGTTGAGACAGAGTCTCGCTTTGTTGCCCAGACTGGAGTGCAGTGGCCGGATCTCAGCTCACTGCAAGCTCCGCCTCCCAAAGTGCTGGGATTACAGGCTTGAGCCACCGCGCCCGGCCCAGGAATCTTTCCTCTTGAAGATATAGTAAGTCTTCTCTTTCTACTCCTAAGCCCTCTATTTCCCATGCCTGGGGTGGGTTGGAGGTAGAGAAACACCTTAAGCTAAGTCAGTTCAAGATCATAAAAGCTATGAAGAATGACAATCCTCTGAAGCTTTTCTGTATTAAAAATATCCCCCTTATTCTCTTACCTTCATCTTTGCCCTAGTTCTTTGCTGAAGAGTGCCATAGTTTCTTCAGAATTTGTAGGGTTTAGGAGAATGTGGACCAATATTTCTTTTTTTTTTTTTTTTCAGGACTTAGGTTATCTGTGATAGGAAAGTTAAAGTATAATCTATGAGTAGAGTGTAAAAACATTAAAGAAAAAGCTCTAGAGAAAATAACTGCCCTATTTAGTAAGTGTTAGTGCTGTTCTTTTGGTCATTAATGTCAAGCTGATTTCCTTTCTGGCAGGCCCTTGTAGTATTTTTTTTTTTTTTCATTGAAAAAGATGGGTTGCATGAAAGCACTGATGTCTTTTAATAGTTATAATTGATACACAGGCCTCTCAGGCTTCTGACACCACAAAGGCAAAGTTTCTGCTTTTGAGACACATCTCTCTGCCCCTTTTATCTCCTCTAATTGATTTTGTTATTTTAATTGAAAACACTGGTTTTAAAGAATAGAATTCTATAGGGCCCTGGTTAGAGAATGGCCACAATAAAAAGTGTACATGAATTATCTCATTTCATCTGAGTGGCAATCTTTAGCTGTGGTGCCTCTAGACCATTCTCTACTGCTTACTGCAGTTTGCACTTGAGGGCAGTTCTCTCTCAACAGTACTCCTAGTAGGTGCAATAATGGAGCTGGCTGATGCTATTGGAATGGTGCTTGAACAGGAGGAACTTTTTTATTAGCCATATCTGTAGTTCTGATCTTCTAGGAAGTTAGTTGTAATAATTCCCTTGGCTTAAAAAGATCATATTAGGTAGGAAATCTTCCTATTGAAAAAGATGTTATTCTATAGGACTAATAGCTAAATAACAAGCTAATATGAGTAATGACATTATTTTGGAGAGTGTCAGTAATACCAAGTTTTTCAAGTGGCCACTCTCTGGGTCCCCTTCCATTGTGTGCAGGTGCCTGATTAACAGTTTACCTGTGCTAGCTACCCACTCACTAGTGAGTACAAGAAATTATCTCCTCCCAGGACAAAACAAGTTCTTTCCTTAAACTGCCAGATGCAACTACTATGAGCAGAGCCCTCTAATGAGCTCTTATGGACTGAATGTCTATTCTCCAAATTCATATGTTGAAATCTTAACTTCAAATATGATGGTATTAGGAGCCTTTGGGAGGTAACTAGGTCACAAGGATGGAGCCCTCATATATGAGATTAGTGCCCTTATAAAAGGGGTGCCAGAACAGTGTCTTGCCCCCTTTCTGCCATGTGAAGAAACAATGAGGTCAGTCTGTAAACTGGAAGAGAGCCCTCACCAGAACTTGACCATACTGACATTCTGAACTCAGCTTTCCACAACTGTGAGAAGTAAATTCCTGTTGTTTATAAGCCACCCAATTTATGGCACTTTGTTAATTGCAGCCTGTACTAAGACAGGAGCACCATGAATTGGCCTGAAACATGTGGGATACAGTCTTTATTTAAGCCGTTATTGAAACAGCAAAAGAGAACTTAAGCCACACTGTGACAGAGACTGCCACAAGCCGTGGAGGGAGCAGGAGCGGTAGACTGGCAAGCTACAAGCACTGACATCTACTTTTCCTCTACAGAGGGTCTCTGCCAGGAAGGTCCCAACCCTTCCTACTAAAGCTTCTCCTTCCCTGACACATCCCAAATCAACTTGGCCTTCTCTGTTCCCATACCATCCTTTAAAACAAACAAACAAACAAAAACTTCCATTTTCCCTTTCAGAAGCAATAGCATCAATATGGATGTAAATCTCACTCTAACTTGGCGGTATTTTGACGTACTTAAGACCTCAGATTCCAGAGTCAGGCTGCCTGGATTTGATTCCCAGATCTACAATTAATACGTGAGTGATGTGGGCAGGTGATTCAAGGTCTCTGTGCTTCAGTTTCCTCTGTAAATAACCTGTATGCACTTTATATAGAGAAGTAGTTGAGTTGGTGTTTGTAAAGCACTTAAAACAATATCTGCCACCTGATAAGCTCCTTTTAAGTGTTTGCCATCATAATGATTATTATTACTTGAAATATAGTTCTAATGACAATGTTCATTCCTTCAACAAATATTTATTAAGAACATATTTTGTGCTAAGCATAGTATTCTGTCTCATTTCCAACAGGCTCCGTACTACGAGTAAGGCCAGATGCTAACTATAATAGAGTGGTTTGAGTTCTCGTTACAATACTATATTTGAAATATAAGAGCACAATTGTCTTTTAACTATATATTTTAAAAGGTTAGATACGTAACTTGGGCTTGGGTGGTATTGCCCTGAATATCTGGGTACTCTTTCAAAGTGCCAGCATTGCATTTAGTTGGCCCTAAAAGAGAGAGCCTGGTGGCCCTCTCCTTGGGTGGCAGAACTTACATCTTGTCTACGCAGTTGCTCTGCTTCCTTGAGACCCGCTGATGGAAGGGTTAAGACCTCCTTGGCCAGAAAAGGAATGGCCTAATTTTCTTGCTATTAGAACACCACCAGCTTACTCCCATTCTCTTACACTGCTTTGCAACATACACTGTATGTTTGCAGTTGTCCTCGACAACATTAATACTTACTTTGATTTTATTTATGTGTTTGGAGTCTTTTCCTCTGTGTAAAGGTGTATTCATTTATGGAAAAAAAAGTGCCTACTAGTAATTCTATTCTCAGAACTAAGTAGACTAATTTATACTGTACTGGGAGACAAAAAGGTATTAAAACTGGGGGAAAAAAAAAAAAAAAAAAAAAACCAGGGCCAAGGGGGAAGTTACAGAAAATTGTAGGGAAAGAGTTTTCTTTTTTTTTTTATTTTTTTATTTTTATTGAGACGGAGTCTCGCTCTGTTGCCCAGGCTGGAGTGCTGTGGCCGGATCTCAGCTCACTGCAAGCTCCGCCTCCCGGGTTCCCGCCATTCTCCTGCCTCAGCCTCCCGAGTAGCTGGGACTACAGGCGCCCGCCACCTCGCCCGGCTAGTTTTTTGTATTTTTTAGTAGAGACGGGGTTTCATCGTGTTAGCCAGGATGGTCTTGATCTCCTGACCTCCTGATCCGCCCGTCTCGGCCTCCCAAAGTGCTGGGATTACAGGCTTGAGCCACCGCGCCCGGCCGGGAAAGAGTTTTCAAAAGTAAATGTGGCCTCTTCCTGGTGTTGCCTTTGTCTCATCCTATCCTTTATACATGAATTCCAGAGGCTCTTAAAGAACTAGGCCACAAGATACATTCTTAGATTTTATATTGAAAACTGATTACCTCATCAGTATGCCTGATAAAAGTTGAAAGAGGCTGGGCATGGTGGCTCACACCTGTAATCCCAGCACTTTGGGAGGCCGAAGTGGGTGGATCACGTAAGGTCAGGAGTTTGAGACCAGCCTGTCTAACATGGTGAAACCCCGTTTCTACTAAAAATACAAAAAATTAGCCAGATGTGGTGGCACTTGCGTGTAATCCCAGCTACTCAGGAGGCTGAGGCAGGAGAATCGCCTAAACCCTTGAACCCAGGAGGTGGAGGTTGCAGTGAGCTGAGATCGTGCCATTGCACTCCAGCTTGGGCAACAAGAGTGAATCTCCTTCTAAAAAAAAGAAAAAAATGAAAGATATGGTTCTAGATGCTTAGAACAATTGAGTGGAATAATAGGCATATCTTAGGCAGAAAAGAGGAACAATGAAGGCCAAAGTAGACATAAGGACATGAATAGTCCCATGGCTATAACTATAGTTGTGACAATCACATGCCAGCAGCATATACAGTGGTGTCACTGTCTGTCTGTGCGGTCTTTCCTTTAGAAAAGGTTAATTACAGCCTTTCTTTGCATCATGGACACCTTTGGTGGGAATCTGCTATCCCCTGTACAACTCTTCTCAGAATACATTTTTAGATGCATAAAATAAAATATATAGTGTTTAAGAGGAAACCAGTTTCATTGAATTTATTTAGCAAAATATTTTAACATTTGTGATGTATTATATATTTGTTTCTTCATAATATATTTAAATGTATTAAGATGATCTAATAACACTGGGCCTATCAACAATTATAGTTTCAAAGTAGTGTAGTGTTGAAGGTAAAAAATATTTCAAGATATGTAAAACAGTTGGAATGTGATATGAAAATAAATCAGATTTCTGTTGGTGACCAAGTCATAGAATTTAAAATAAAGCATATTTCCCTACATGTCCAAAAGCTAAGCAAGCTAATCACTCATATCTGTTTGTACTTCTCATGTTATTTCATTTAAAATGCTGATATCCATTGAAATAAAAATTTAAATGAACGAAGTGGTTGGACAATAATTCAAAAGGATCTGGCAAATAGTTTGCTCTAATCCTCTTGCTATTCTTTTCATTAGGTTACAAAAATTTTAGTTTTCTGTTACTGTTCTAATCTACAAGAATACTTACAGGTTAAAGTGAGTTTTCAGATTCAGTAATTTATGTTTACTTAATATATTTTTGTGGTTAATTGTTAGGTTCTTTTTATCCTTTGAGGTAATATGCTCACAACCTCTAGATTTGCTTATTTTGCCAGCACTTTCAGATCTTTAGTTCTTATGCCTCCCGACATCTAGAATTTCTCCAGGCATATTTTATTTCTAATTTCTAAATGCAATGAACATATTCAGACATAGGAAGAAGGCCTATGAGTTATGGGTGATTGTTGTTATGTACTAATGGTGCCCATGGAGGGTCTCATTAACACGCACAGCATGAGGAATTTTTGCAGCTACCACGTAGAGCTGAAAAATCCAACCGCAGTGTAGATTTGATTGTTTATGTCTCAGTATTTTTATTTGGAGCTTTAAAGGACATTAACAAAACTTCTTGGGACAGGTGGAATGCCATATGGCATAGGGACTGGATCACTGCCATAGCTTTAGAGATTTATCAAAGCTTCTCCTTCTAGTGGGAATAATGTGAGTCTCTTGGACTGCTTCCATTCAGTGATGACATTCATGTACAGATCAGCAACAAAGGTACTTTAAAAACAAAACAGTAACTATCTCGAAAGAGATTTCTTGCTTTTGATAGGGCCTGAAGGAGAACTTCTTTATTAGCAGGATCTTTATTGGATTCAAAAGTTTTTTATACTTACTAACTTCTTACATAAAATGCATACAAATACTGTTGTGCAATAATTTGAGGGTGGGTTGGGTGATATAGTGGTTTCTATGCATTGAATACTCCTAAATTCAGATTTTATGCCTTCTGAACACACGCATGTGTGTACACACACGCGCGCGCGTGCACACACACACACTTTTTGAACATCTATGGGTAGTTCTGAATGGTGGCATTGCCTTTGAGTGGCCGTGTCGTCTGGGGTCTGATGTAGGTAACAACAGAAGTCAGGTTTCTGTTGCGCTTCTGACATTAGTATAGCAAACTTCTTTTCCACAGTGTTTTTTGGCCAACTTTGAGGTGGGGTGGGAAGAACTGCGTTCGTAGTACTGCTTGCTACAACTGCTTCTAATGATCTCTAAGCAGTAGTGAGACCAGAAGCTCTAGAGAGCAGAAAGACAAGGGAAGTTCCTTTCAACGCCTGAGAGAGAAAATGGATTGCATCCTTGTTTAATAGAATATGGAGAAATTGAATATAATTATGTCACTAACTTCAAATTATCAATATATATGTACTTTGGAATACTATATATAATTCATTCTGTACAATATAATTTTTGTAAATAATGATACCTTTCAGGGTGTCATTTTAGATAGAAATTGGCACCTTAAATATTTTAAGGTAAAGATTAAAGAATATAGAATAACATTTGCTTATTGCCTCATTTCCATTATTTTCCCCCCTACTTCTCTTTGATTCTTGTGACAGAATTATAATTTGTCTCAAGAACACCCTGGAGTATTCTTTGATTCTTCGTAGCTGCTCATATATCTCTAATAAAGTAGTGAACCATAGTATGAAAAAATGATATTGCATTGAATATAAAATATAATAACTACCACTTATGGATACTTTCTATTTCCATAAATGAGCTAGATACCTTATATTGTCCCTATTATTGTGACAACAGTGCAAACTAGGTGTTATTATTTCCACTTTATAAATGCAGAAAATGAGACCAAGATAAATTAAGTAACTTCCCAAGTTCTTAAAATGTACCTAACAAGTGGCACAACTGGGTTTTAAAAAACCATTATCAGTTAAATTCCAGAGTGCATCTTCTTTCTTTTATGACTGAAATATTTGTCTTTTGTTTTATGTCAGACATTTCAAAGGGATTCATAGTTTCTTGATTGAGGCATTTTGCCCCTTTGAGTTAAAGGGCCTCGATGAACAACAAATATGCCTTGTGGAAGACTAACAACAACAAAATGAGAGAAGTCACACTGCTAATGAGAAACAATGTATGATCTAGGAAAATGCCAACCCAACTTCTGACTGTAAGTCTGAGAGTGTAGCTTCTCCTTGTCCCACTTAAGCTCTGGATACATATGCAGTCATTTCCCTTTATAACTCTGTGGACAGAGCTTGCAATATAAGATCTGAAATGATACAAGTGACTCCCAGTAAAATGAAGCCGAGGAAGCTATGGCCTAAAATATAAACTCTTTTAAAAAGCTTGTTTCCTTACTGAGCTTGCCAATTTCCATAATTAGTCAGAGGCAAATAAGTACCTTAATTAGTTTGATCTTTATGGAATTTCCAGCATATTTTTGTTTTGTAATCAGAACTACATTTGAATATATGACTAATATTCCTTATAAAGGTTTACATTAGCATACATCAAAATGGTTTACTTCCGTTTCAGGATAGAGATATTTTATTGACATAATTTTAACATGCATTTCATAAAAACACAGTGTTTATGCATTATTACTTACTTATTTGAAATATCACATCTTCAGTCTGCGGCATCATGGGGTTAAGCAGAACATAATGGCCTTTCTTCATTTTTTGGTTTAGACACAATCACAAACATTTAAGATACATTTGTAAATAGTTAATATGTCTTAACCACTTTATATAAATAATACTTTAAACTTTTTTTTTTTTTTTTTTTTTTTTTTTTTTTTTGAGACGGAGTCATGCTCTGTCGCCCAGGCTGGAGTGCAGTGGCCGGATCTCAGCTCACTGCAAGCTCCGCCTCCCGGGTTCACGCCATTCTCCTGCCTCAGCCTCCCAAGTAGCTGGGACTACAGGCGCCCGCCACTTCGCCCGGCTAGTTTTTTGTATTTTTTAGTAGAGACGGGGTTTCACCGTGTTAGCCAGGATGGTCTCGATCTCCTGACCTCGTGATCCGCCCGTCTCGGCCTCCCAAAGTGCTGGGATTACAGGCTTGAGCCACCGAGCCCGGCCAATACTTTAAACTTTTAAAATGATCATTAATATAAAAGCTTATGCAATCTAGCAAGGCACCAATTTAAGAGAAAACTGCCAGTCTGTGTCTGTAAGATTTAACATTCCAACGATAGTATAAATTAAGGGTTGATTTGATTAGTGAATTGCTGTTTTCCAGATTTCAATTTACATAAGCACTTGAGAGAATCCAAACTATTTAGAAACTAGCCTGAGTTCTCTTGTTTTCTTTTGCATGTCTCTGCTTCCTTTGTGTCATATATCTGTAGGATCAGATTTTTTTCTTATTTGCAACTAAATTCATTCTTGAAATCATGACTGCCTTAGATTTCACATCACATTCTTACCTCCACCTCAGAGGTATTTTCTTTTGAGAAATACGATTGACTTTCTTTATGTTTTTAATACCACTTGAAAAAAAATCTCTGTGGGTACTTTGTACTCTCTTTTCTAATTCTCATTTTTCAATCTTACTATCTTCCTTTTTGTCACTTTCAGTTGATAAATAAACTGAGAAACTCTATATTGACCCCAAGCTGAGTGCTTTCTTGAGTTTTCCAAGGTCTGAGGGTTCTTTTGAGTGGAATGCATCATGGAGTTGTCGGGGACTGAGCTCTGAGGCAACCTGGCTCCTCTACAAGCAAATTCTTTTTTTTTTTTTTTTTTTTTTTTTTGAGACGGAGTCTCGTTCTGTAGCCCAGGCTGGAGTGCAGTGGCCTGATCTCAGCTCACTGCAAGCTCCGCCTCCCGGGTTTACGCCATTCTCCTGTCTCAGCCTCCTGAGTAGCTGGGACTACAGGCGCCCACCACCTCGCCCAGCTAGTTTTTTGTATTTTTTAGTAGAGACGGGGTTTCACCGTGTTAGCCAGGATGGTCTCAATCTCCTGACCTAGTGATCCGCCCGTCTCGGCCTCCCAAAGTGCTGGGATTACAGGCTTGAGCCACCGCGCCCGGCCTACAAGCAAATTCTATTGAGACCTTGGGACGGCTTCTGCTCTTCTCAGTTTTCATAGGACCAAAGAAGTGATAAATACCTGATGGTACTAGAAACTAGAAAACAAGCTATGGATTTAGTTTCATTAGTATTATTATTAACCTGGTAAGTGGGAATCCTGTTACAGAGTTCCACTGAGCATACTGAACAATTGAGTCCTGAGGATGTTAAAGTGATGGACGGTTAGATAGATTTGATTATACTAAGAATGGCACTAGGAAGAAAAAGAGTAAGATTCTTCATTTTATATGTCAACTCCTTTGACTTATTGCCTCTTCTGACACTTAGGAAAGATCATTTTAAAACCTCTTTTTAAGTTTTTTATTTCTTTTTACGCTTAATTCTTTTTATTAAAGAAGTGACTGCATATATTGAAATGTTTATTCTTAAAACTTTTGAAGCCCAATAATTTTATTCAACACTTGTTCTATATGTAAGCAAGGTCTGAGCATATTTAAAGTGACACATGAGCTAGCTACAAAATTTATAGCTATTTATTTTAGCTGTAAGAAGTAAGCAGAAATGTGGAAGCAATGATAAGAATCCCTTAGTGTACTTTATTCTTGTGTTAGCTTTTATCATGCCATTGAAAATAGTTATGGTCAACTTTTTGTTATTGTTTGTGGCATAAAACTAGATTAAATACTGCTGGTCATTTGTTTAGGTTTATATAAAATCTGCACATTTATCTTAGTATCTACTTCCAAAATTGGAAAGTTCACGTTTTTGTGTTTTAGGGCAAGAGAGCCTTCATTTATTCCTCTTATTGATCATTTGAGTTTGTATTCATTGCTGTGCTTCCAACTAGTAGCTGTCTATATGGGGCCAGAGCTTCTCCATCAAGCTGGGTACTCAAATACAGGATTTACCCATTTGTTAAATCTGTTTAATGAGTAGTTATGATTCATCTGACATTATTTAGAACATGGAGTATGTAATGATGAACAAGACAGGGAAGATCCCTATTCATGGACATTACTTACATTCTATTAAACAAATAAATAAGAAAATAGCAGAATAGTGATAAGTAAATTGCAGATATAGGATTATTCATTAGAAGCATGTTTCATGTTATATGTTTGGGGAAATATTATCCATTCCTATTTTAGAAAGTCACATGAAGATATTGCTATATTTATTCTCCAGCCAACCACAGCAGGGGAAATTAGGCTCAGTGATGTTCTTATTAAGTGGCTCCTAAACATATGTGCAAGTTGCCTACTGGCAACAAAAACAATATAGTAATAAGAACATCAGGTGATGTATACTCCTAATTACATTTAAATAGCCCTATGTATCGTGATAATAATGTAATAATGGTAAGATAACATAGTGATAATGGTATAGTAAGATAGTATAGAAATATGGTATAATATTTGGTGGTTATAAAAATTAATATCATTTTCCTTGTTCCAATAGCATCAAGTAAACACTGTAATATATGTTATTTTAATATGCTAGATTTACTTTAAGGAATAACATTTTTGTATCCAGGAAACAGCATAGAAACCTAATATACAGTATGTCAAGATTTTTCTCAATTTATGAAATGAAACACATATTCCATAAACAGCCAAAATGAATTTTAAAAATAGGCTTTGTCAATATGTACGTGTAAATGAATGAAAAGTAATTATATAGTACAGTCACTTCAGCACAATTTTATTACAAACTTGTGTCGTTTTATTGTGCTTCACTGTATTGTGCATTAGATTTGTGGTAACCCTGCATTGGGTAAGTCTGTCATCACCAGTTTTCCAACAGCATGTGCTCACTTCATGTCTTTGTGTCACATTTTGGTAATTCTTGCAGTGTTTCAAACTTTCCTTATTGTTACATATGTTGTAGTGATCTGTGATTAGTAATCTTTGCTGTCACTGTGGTAACTGTTTGAGGGCACCACAAACCTCACCTGTACAAGATGGCAAGTTGAATTAACAAATGTGTGGTTCTGACTACTCCACTGACTGGCAGGTTCCAGATCTCTTTTCCTCTCCTCAGGCCTTATTTGCTGAGACACAACAATATTGAAATCAGACCAACTAATGACCCTACAATGGCCTCTGAGTGTCCAAGAGAAAGAACTAGTTATGAGTCTCTCACTTTAAATGAACATCTAGAAATGATTAATTTTAGTGAGGAAAGCATGTCAAAAATTGAGATGGATCATAATGTAGGCCTCTTGTATCAATTAGTGAAGTTGTAAATTCAAAGGATAAGTTCTTGAAGGAAATTAAAACTGCTACTCTGGTGAACACACAAATGATAAGAGACTAAAACAGTCTTATTGCTGAGATGGAGTTCTGGATAGATCAAACCAGCCCCAACATTCTCTTAAGCCAAATCCTAATCCAGAGCAAAGCCCTAACTCTCTTCAATTCTGTGAAGGCTGAAAAGAGGTGAGGAGGTTTCAGAAGAAAAGTTGGAAGCTAGCAAAAATTGGTTCATTCCTGACAGCTTCAGGAAATAAGCTGTTTTCATAACATAAAAGTTTAAGGTAAAGCAGCAAGTATTGACATAGAAGTTACAGCAAGTTATCCAGAAGATCTAGCTAAAATAATTGATGAAGGTGTCTCTACTAAACAACAGATTTTCAAGACAGATGAAACAGCCTTGTTTTGGAAGAAGATGCCATGTAGGACTTTGATAGCTAGAGAGAAGTCAATGCCTGACTTCAAAGCATCAAAGGACAGGCTCACTCTCTTGTTAGGAGCAAATGCAGCTGATGACTGCAAGTTGAAGCCAGTGCTCGTTGCCCATTCCAAAAATCCTAGGTCCCTTAAGAATGATGCTAAATCTGTTCTACTTGTGCTTGATAAAGAAAACAACAGAGTCTGGGTGACAGTACATCTCTTCACAGCAGAAGTGTCCAATCTTTTGGTTTCCCTAGGCCACATTGGAAGAAGAATGGTCTTGGGCCACACATAAGATACAGTAACACTACCAACAATTGATAAGCTAGAAAAAAAAATTGGAAAAATCTCATAATGTTTTAAGAAAGTTTATGAATTTGTGTTGACCATATTCGAAGCTGTCCTGGACTCAGATAAAAAAATTTTTTTCAAGATACTACTACTCATTGAAAATGCACATGGTCATCTAAGAGCTCTGATGGAGATGTATAAAGAGATTAATGTTACTTTCATGCCTGCTAACACAACATTTATTTTGTAGGCCATGGATCAAAGAGGAATTTTGACTTTCAAGTCTTATTTTTTAAGAAGTACATTTTGTAAGACTCTAGCTGTCATAAATAATGATTCTACTGATGGCTCTGGGAAAAGTAAATTGAAAAGCTGGAAGGGAGTCACCATTCTAGATGCCATTATGAACATTTGTGATGCATGAGAACAGATCAAAATATCAACATGAATATGAATTTGGGAGAACTTGATTCCAGTGCTCATGGATGACTTTGAGGGATTCAAGACATAAGTGGAGGGAGTAACTACAGGTGTGGTAGAAATAGCAAGAGAACTAGAATTAGAAGTGAAACTTGAAGGTGTAACTGAATTGCTACAATCTCATGATAAAACTTGAACAGGTAAGGAGTTGCTTTTTATGGATAAGGAAAGAAAGTAGTTTCTTGAGATAGAATCTTCTCTTAGTGAAGATGCTGTGAACACTGCTGAAGTGACAACAAAGGACTTAGAATATTTAATAAACTTCACTGATAGAGGAGTGACAGGGTTTGAGAGCATTGACCTCAATTTCAAAAGTTTGACTGTGGGTAAAATGCTATCAAACAGTATCATGTGCTGCAGAAAAATCTTTCATGAAAGGAAGAGTGAATTAATAGGGCAGACTTTATGGTTTTCTTAAGAAAATTGTTACAGCCACCCCAGCCTTCAGCAACCATCACCCTGATTACTCAGCAGCCGTCAACATAGAGGCAAGACCCCCTGGTAGCTAACGGATTATAACTGGCTGAACGCTCAGATGATTGTTAGCATTTTTTTTTTTTTTAGCAATGTGGTATTTTTAAATTAAGGTATATATATTTTTTAGACATAAAGCTATTACACACTTAATAAAGTATAGTATAGTGTAAACAAAACCTTTATAAGCACTGGGAAAACAAAAAAATCTATATGACTTGCTTTATTGCTATATTCATTTTATTGTGGTGGTCTATAACAAAACCTGTAATATCTCCAAGGTACGCCTGTATCTGGTTCTGCGATTCAGTAGAAAAATGCTTGCTGGTTCTTAAGAGTATGTGTATGTCCCCTAGCTAGTAAGAAATAGTAATGCGAAAAGTAATTAGCATATCTGAGCACATGGTATTTGATGTTTTCTTATTTCAAATATCAAGTTAATCCCATTTTTACAATAAAACAAAAAATGAATACCCAGGAAAAGGCACACAGGGAATGTGGAAGCCAGGATTTAACTTCCTGCCCTCTGACAACAAGTACGTTGTAAGCCATTCCACTCTTTGTGACATAAAGCCGCCAACCCCATCTTCCTGCCATATTTGATGTTTCTATATGTGAATAAAAGAAATGTCACATGTACCCAACTCTAAGGGAACATTTTAGGTCAAAGGCTCATCTTGGTAAATTAAACTTGTGTGTTATCTTCCAGGGCCTTGATAACAATGGTTCTAGTTGCTTCATGGACTAAAAGATCTATAAATGTAGGTAAATATCAAAGCTGACTGTTCTTTAATTTTATATTCTATTATTCTAGTTAACACACTTTTTAAATTTGGAGATGTTTAAAAGACAGAGTTTGATCATTATAAGAGAGAAGGTCAAAGGAAAGGGAATAGATTTTTTAAAAATAGGGAAGGCTGGGCACAGTGGCTAATACTTGTAATCATAACAGTTTTGGAGCCTGAGGCAGAAGGATTGTTTGAGGCCAGCAGTTCCAGACCACCCTGAGCAACATAGCAAGACTCCATCTCTACAAAAAAAAATTTAAAAAAATTAGCTGGCATGGTAGTATGCATCTCTGGTCTCAGTTACCCAGGAGGGTGAGGTAGGAGGATCACTTGAGCCTGGGAGGTCAAGGCTGCAGTGAACTGCAATAGCACCACTGCACTCTAGCTTGGATGACAGAGCAAGACCCAGTCTCCAAAAATAAGAACACAAATGAAAAAATAAAAGGGCAGTGTGAAACTCCCTAATCAAGTCAAGTGTTTGTTGTGCTGATTTTAAACTTTTTTTGACCATTTTGTTAAGAATATTTTTGTGCAGTACTTTTTCAAGATTCACGTTTTTCCTATCCTTTTTTTCAACATTTACCAGTAAACTTAAGGATTGGTATTCATCCAATGAAGTGCATATTCAGGAAGGAAAGAATTATGCAGAAAGAAAGGTATTAAGGGACACAGATTTTCCTTTCTTTCTTATACTATGCGTAGAAAATAAACTAGATTAAGCAAATGGCGTTTCATACTTAGAAGATCATTGAGAAGCTATAGGTAATAAGAGAGTCCACACTATGCACCATTTATTTTTGTTTATGGTTTGAATGGGTTTAAATGATTTTTACTCTTTCAGTTATTTTGAAATGTACAATTAGTTATTGTTGATGGTAGTTACCCTTTTGTGCTATCAAATACTAGATTTTATTCATTCTATCAAACTATATTTTTGTATCCATTAACCATCCTCACACTCACAGCTTCCACTATCCTTCCCAGTCTCTGATAACCATCATTCTTCTCTCTGAGTCCGTGAGTTCATTTGTTTTAATTTTTTTAGCTTCCACAAATAAGTGAAAACATGAGATTTGTCTTTTGGTGCCTGGCTTATTTCACTTAACATAGTGACCTCCAGGTTCATCCATGTGGTTGCAAATGACAGGATCTAATTCGTTTTTATAGTCGAATAGTACTTCATTGTGTATATGTACATTTTCTTTATTCATTCTTCTGTTGATAGAAATCTAGGTTGCTTCCAAATGTTGATTATTGTGAATAATGTTGCAGTAAACATGGGCGTGCAGATATCTCTTTGAATACTGATTTTCTTTCTTTTGGGTGTATACCCAGTAGTGGGAGTGCTGGGTCATATGGTAGTTCTATTTTTAGTTTTATGATGGGCCTCCAAACTGTTCTCCATAGTGACAATACTAATTTACATTCCCACCAACAGTTCACAAGGGTTCCCTTTTCTTCACATCCTTGCTAGCATTGTTGTCTGTCTTTCAGATAAAAGTCATTTGAACTGGAGTGAGATGTTATCTCATTGTAGTTTTGACTTGCATATCTCTGTTGATCAGTGATGTACCTTTTCATGTACCTGTATGCCATTTGTATGTCTTCTTTTGAGAAATATCTATTCAGATCTTTTGCCCATTTTTAATCAGATTATTGGTTTTTTTCCTATTTTTGATCGCCTTATATATCTTTTTATTAATCCCTTCTCAGGTGGACACTTAGCGAATATTTTCTCCCATTCTGTGGGATATCTGTTCACTTTGTTGATTGTTTTCTTTACTGTGCAGGAACCTTTTAACTTGATGTGACCCCATTTGTCCATTTTCGCATGGGTTGTCTGCTGTTGTAGGGTATTACTCTAGAAACCTTTGCCCGTTCCAATGTCTTGGAGAGTTTCCCCAGTGTTTTCTTGTAATAATTTAATAGTTTGAGGTCTTAGATTTAAGTCTTTAATCCATTTTGATTTGATTTTTGTATATGGTGAGAAATAGGGGTCTGGTTTCATTCTTCTACTTTTTTTTTTTAAACCTCCAAATTATAGATAAAATTTATATTTCTTGAAATAATTTCTGATGTTGTGAATCCTGTTATTTCTAATGGAATGTGCATTTTTGCATAAACATTATAGATTTCTCTTGATAACAAACCTACAATGGACTGCATTTATTTCTTTCCTACCCCCTATATTACATTATTACTAAAAAGTGTACATATTGTATTACTTAGGAATTAAAAGAATAGACAGTCTCGTTGAACTGCAGTGAGCTTATAGTTTGCAGTTAGGAATAAAGGAGGTACTTGTGTTTTTTTCTTGAATGTGGCTAAGCTAAGATGGGGAAAATGCTGCCTGTTATTGTAAGACCTTTTCCTTGGCCATCTGCTTGCCCACATTCTAAATGAGTCAGAAATGGAAGCAAGACAGTAATTAGGATGCTGTATAGTTAATCCTAATCTTCTTGCATAAAGCCGGAATACATAATGCAACGAGGACTCTGAAAACAGTAGTTTTTTTATGATTTTCCACTTAATTTCTGATATACTTCAAAAGAAATCATTTTCAGTTTAATAGAGTTCAGTATGTGCTTTAATAAAATGTAAAGGTTTTTAATGGTAGTAAGAAATTATTAAGTGCCTGTTGTAAGCCTAGTATTCCACCAGGGACTTATTTATGTTTGATTTATTGGCTTTATATTCTTTATTGGAAAATCTAGCCCACTTAAAGGAATCCCTTTAATGCTGAGTGTTATATGTATATCTCCTCTGCCTTGCATATTTTTCTTTGACCATTTACTGCACAAGTATTGATTTCGGAATATCTTTCAGATTCTTTCTCAGCAATTTGAGTTTGTGCATCTGTGCCAAGAAGGGATTATATTTGTTTCCGTGCACATGCTTTATGGGGCTCTGTTCCTTTTTTCAATAATTGTTTTACTAGAGTCAATAGAAGGCTGGTTAATAGTTTTTCATACGGTAATAGAATTTTTTGAAGCAGGGAGAATGTAATCATGAAATTTAAAAATAAGCAAACAAGGGCCAAAAGATTTAGGCTGTATATTTCCTGTAACCACTCTGAACTTTGAAATTTGGTAATATTTTGTTGACATTGAGTGAAGTAGGAGCTGCAAATATAAAACATACAATAAAAATATAGACTGTGGCTCTAGGCAGAAGGCGTGTAAATATGCCTGTGTGTATGCATGGTAATATGCATTGAACTAGGAGTCAGAAGACTAGGTTTTGCCATTCACCAGCTGTAGGAAGTCATTAAACCTCTATCTGCGTCAGCTTTCTGAGTGGTATTACCTGCCTTGCTTGTCTTATTTGTAAGTATGCACTGAGATTAACTATGTTAAAGGACTGAAACTTTTAGAGTTGTTCAGTTGTTAAATAGTGTAAGTCTCTGTGTTTATAGCCAGTTCAGTGTTGATTGTAGTATTATTCTAGTGAAACTGAGACCAGGGTCCCATGGTTTTAAAAATATATTCTTACATGAGTATGTGTATATGTATAATTTTCCTTTATGATATGGGGCAGGTAGTGAAAATTGAAGAATGCTATTCCATACAAATAGATGCCCATGGGGGTGGCTCATATTTATAAAAAGAGTTGATGCTGATAATCCTTTGAAAGAGAAACTCAGCAAGCATTGTTAATATATTTAACTTCACTGTAGGTACTTTTAGAACAATAGTTTGAAATTTTAAAACAGAACAGTGAACGGCAGATATTTGCTTGTGATTTTCTTAAATGTTACAACGATGGTAAGCTTCTTTCCTCATATTTTATCTGCATTTTCTAGATATGTCCTGTGACTGATTTGTCTTCAGTTACAGGACTGTTATTAGTCCTGGTGTGTTTTTCTTGATTATGTAAGAAACACTCCAAGAGGAAGGTTGTATCTGCTGTTTTACTAGGGATTGGAAATGGCACTGTTACTCCAGAAATGCATCACTGTTGCTCTTTGAGTCTGGACATACAAATTATAGTTAACTGTTTACCAAACTTGAGAAAAAGAATGAGTGTATGGCCTCCAAACCACTGTGGTTGTAACCAGTAGATTCAGGCAATGTATAAAATTCATACACTTTCATTACAGTGTTTCTCCTTTATTGGGTAGACACTAAGTTAACGTTCTCAGCATCTTCAGAAAGTTTACTAAGTAGCTCACAGAATGGGTGTGAGAGGCCAAGTGTGCACAAGTGATTCAGTGATTCAAGCCATTAAAATTGTGTATGGTTAATTAATTTTTTTCAGGTAGAAAGTTGTTTTAGAAATTATTTGTTAAAGAAATCACTTTTTAGGAAATTAATTTATCAGAAAAATAGAATAATAAGTGTATTTTATCTAAGGAGAGTCTGAGGTTTTAGATGTCATCATCTAATAATGTTAAATTTTGAAAAGGAAAATTTAAGTTATTAAAAATCTTCCAATGACTGCAACACTTTGGTAGTAATATTAATGCTTTGAGAAAAAGCCCTACTTCTAGGAAATTAGAATCTCCTGGGGCTTTTATGACCTAAACTCTCAGTTATTCTTTGCTGGGATTCTTATTGACTTCATGTATTGTTCATTTGTCTATAGCATGTGGTACAATAGCAGTCCCTCAGCAGGTTACAGTTCTCTCTTTGCCATGTAGAAAATAGTAGTTCTATTACATAGATTATCGGCACGGTGGTTTTTCCACCATTATACCATGAGTTCTCTGCCATTTTGTCAATTTCAAGTTGATTTTAATTAATTTAATGGTAGGTTGCCTTTTAATAATGCTTTTATAATATGACATATAAAACTCCACATGAGCTTGGAACACATTAGGTTAAATGAAATAAACCAGGCACAGAAAGATAAATACTGCATGTTCTCACTCATATGGGAAAGCTTAAAAGTTGATCTCATAGAAGTAGAGAGTAGAATAGTGGTTACTGAGGAGGGGAAGGAAAGGGGAAGAAGGAGATAGCCAAAGACTGGTTAATGGATTTAAAAGTACAGCTAGATAGGAGGAATAAGTTCTAGTGTTCCCTAGCACTATAGGGTGACTATAATTAGCAACAATGTATTATATATTTTAAAATAGCTAGAAAAGCAGATTTTGAAAGTTCCCAACACAAAGGAACAGTAAATGTTTGAAGTGATAGATATGCTGAATACCCTGTTTGATCATTACACATTGTATACATCTATGAAAATATAACATTGTACTCCATGAATATATAAAAGTATTATGTGTCAATTAAAATAATAATAAAAGCAAAGAAGAAATCATAGTGTTCTAGTCTGTAAATTTAATAATGAATATAATATCAGTAATAAATAAAGCTGCTAAGTTTCCTTTCTTATGTCTCTAAAGCACTCAATGTTGAGTGCAGTCTGCTTAGGAACCAGCACTATGATGCATATTTATATTATGAAAGTCCCTTATATTTTAAACCATTTAGCAAGCAGGCTTAGCAACTGACATATGTGATTTATTTATCTTCACAATGTAGTCTTCACTATACCTAGATGCACAATATTGAAGAAATTCTTCTGGGCATATACTACTTTTTTGATTGAGATTAATGCTGTTTTCTGTTAAATCAGAGAATAAATTACCAAATGCGTGCACCCTATATTTCACCAAACCCATAATGTTCCACTCATTCTTTTCTTCAAGTTATTGCTTTCTTATTCCTTTCTCCACCGCTAACCATACCTTATTACTTAGCCCCTGCATTTTTAATTCTTTATTTTTTCTTTTTTTACCTATTATACATCTACTTATTTTACATAAATGTAGATAGTTACAGTTCTATCTGCTTTTAGTGTAAGCTACCTGCAGTTTTTTTAAGCAGCAGAGTTATAATTTACAAGAAATGTTCTTCACATTGTTTCTTGTCTAAGGAGCACCCTCAAGTGTGTTCTAAACAAATCCTAGTCTCATTAGGATGTTGGTAAATTTTCTTCAGGATATTAATCTTTTTTCCCTCTAGATTATTTTATTCTACACATACACATTATGGCTATAATCTTTAAATATCCAACTTTATGTAATACATTTTTCATAAATGTTCAATTTGCCATGTTTTCTTTTGAGGCAGAAGAAACTTGATCATGGAGGTGAGAAAGCTTTAAATGATTTATATTATACAGGTGGTTCCCTAATGCTTCTTTGTCTCTCTTTGGGCTTTTAAGGTAAATATTTAAATAGTTATTATGATATTAATAAAACTAGAAGGCTCAAATATTATTTCCCTTGTGGTCAATGATTCAAAACATTGATTTTATGCTACCCTAGTGAGTTTCTAATATTTTCAATGTAGTACAATATTGAGGCCTCATGGGAAAATTTAATTCATGATAATTTAAAATATAAGTGTATGCCACATGGTGTGCACCACATATCCTCTTTCTCTATGTGTGTGTGTGTGTGTGTGTGTGTGTGTGTGTATCTTGCATCCATACTTTTTCTTTTAGAAAAGGGCTCTTAAGAGTGCTCATGAAGAAAAACTGATTGCCTTCATTGCTTTATACTTATATAGATTTTTGGATTTTTATACCGATTTCTCAGAGGTAAAAGTAAACCAAGGAAATACAATCAAACACACAGAGTCTTCTCTTGCCTTCTGAGCAATTAGAACTATTCAGTATAGCCTGATTATAAGATACAAACACTGTGTTCTTGTATACTATGACCACATATCTCAAGGCTCATATTTCTGTTTTAAGAATCTTTCTAAGTACAAGGAGAGTGAGGGTTGAAAATTACCTTCTGGGTACAGTTGTTCACTAGTGGGGTAACGGATACACTAAAAGCCCAGACTTTACTACTATGCAGTATCCTTGTAATAAAACTGCCCATGTTCCTCCCTATAAAATTTAAAAAATTTAAAAAAGAATCTTTCCAAGTATGGGGAAAACATGTAGATGATGTATACCTTAGGTAAACTGGGAGCTAGGGAGATGATGATAGGAACCCTCAGACCTCATTATTTTGACATGCCAGGAGATGTGTAGATTTGTAGGATTATCTTTTCTAGGGCTACCCTGTCCTTTTGGTCACATTCTCTACCTCTCTAAGTCCACTTCCTGTGCTATCAATTTCTTTTGGAAATGACTGCCACAGGCTTTATTTCTTAAGGGTATTGGCCTAAACTATTGTATTGTGGGCTCCTGTTCTGGCTACAGCCATCTTTCAAACAACCGTGTTTCTGGATTTTATGTTACTGCCAGTTGTTCTGGACTTTTTCCCCTGCCATGATGATCTAGGGTCACTGCAGAAGAAATTAATTCTGCTCTTAAATTGGCCTTTATCTTTTTGCTAATCTACCTGTTGTTTCCTGTACATCTAGATTCCCTGGTTTGAAGGTTGCCTTGATTTCCCAACATAGTTGTTGGATTTCCTTATGGGAGAAAAAACAAGACTAACAAGACTAACAAGAGAGAGACCTTATATTCTTTTATAAGAAAGGATTCTTAATATTGGTTTTTTCCTTCCAAATGGCAATTCATAATATGTGCTAAAATACAGTGACGTAGTTTCAGCAGTTTCAACTGTTGCTTGAATGTATGCATATGTATAGATAAAACAGCTTGCAAATGTATTTCATCAATATAGATGTGCTATTACAAATCATTTTTATATCTATATCTCTTTTGTAAAACTGGATTAACTTGAGTGCTTTTAAAATCTAATATAAGAAGTTAAATAACTAAATGCCACCATGAAAAACAAACAAAAGGGGACAATAAAAGAAGAGAACTACTGGATCTGACAGAAATGTGGAAACACTGGTGTGCCAGTGTAGTCTGTGACATTTCTTCATGAATGAATTTTGTTATATGTTGTATTGTGTCTCCCCAAAACATGAAGTCCTAATTCTCAGTACCTGTGAATGTGACATTATTGGAAAGGTCTTTGCAGATGACCAAATGAAGATGAGGTCATTAAGGTTGCCCCTAATTCAGTATGACTGTGTTCTTATAAAACAGGGTAATCTGGACAGAGAGAGAGAGTCACAGGGCAAATGCTGTGGGAAGATTGGAGTTACGATACCACAAGCCAGGGAACACCAAAGATGGTCATTGTCAGCAAGCCACCAGGAAGAGAGAGGCATGGGACATGTTCTCCCTCACAACCCTAAATGTAACCAAACCTAGGTTCAGAAGAAAGCAACCCTGAATGTAACCCAAACTCAAGTTTGGTTGCTTACTGCTCAAAAACCAAATGTGAGAGATAAGAATTGGTGGGAAGAGAAGCAGGTTATTCACAGTCAGCCAACTGAGAAGATTTTGGACTAATGTCCTGAAGTACCATCTTAAGTGAATACAATTTCAGGTTCTTTTTATGTGAAGGGAAGGAGAAAGAGTTGGGAATTGGGATCAAGAGGTAACTGATGATTTCACTGCAGACATCTGGGCCCCAGGGAGGGTCCAAGGAGGTTGGGAATGTCTTTTTCTTTGGTCAGGTCACAATGCTCCTATAAATCTTTAATAAAATATATAGTTGTATACACACTTCTCCTTTAATCTCAGAGTTACTTTTAAAAACTACATGATTGCTGTTTTTGCAGATTACCTCACTGTTCTAAAATTATCCTTTCCTATATGCAGGAATTGGATAAGGGCCCCTTAACAAAAATGGAGTTAGTTATAATATTAATGCCTCTTTTGTTGTTTCACTGTTACATGAGGATACCTTGTTTTTAGACTTCCAGCCTCCAGACTGAAACAAAAATTTTTGTTGTTTCAGGCACCCAGTTTATAGTACTTCCTTATGGTACTCCTTGCAAACTGATACCAATTTAATTTGGTAACCGATGATCTAATATCTATTTCAAAAGCCATAGCATCTTTCCATTTAGTGTCAGTTTTTGTTTTTTTTTTTTTTTTTTTTTTTGAGACGGAGTCTCGCTCTGCCGCCCAGGCTGGAGTGCAGTGGCCGGATCTCAGCTCACTGCAAGCTCCGTCTCCCGGGTTCACGCCATTCTCCTGCCTCAGCCTCCCGAGTAGCTGGGACTACAGGCGCCCGCCACCGCGCCCGGCTAGTTTTTTGTATTTTTTAGTAGAGACGGGGTTTCACCGTATTAACCAGGATGGTCTCGATCTCCTGACCTCGTGATCCGCCCGTCTCGGCCTCCCAAAGTGCTGGGATTACAGGCTTGAGCCACCGCGCCCGGCTAGTGTCAGTTTTAAAGGCTAGATTATTTACTTATGACAAATTATTTTTTACAGAAGGAATGTATGGAAAGGATAGAATATATTATACAGCTTTGCTTGAAAAGTATGCAAGTAAAAAAGTATGCTTTACTTTTCAAGCAAAGCATGCAAGTAAAGCTTTAAGATTACCTTTAGATCTGTTTTTCAAATTAGAGAAGTCCTTGTTAAGTAAAATCTATATAGCAATATGGAAAGTACTTCAAAGGCAGGGGTAAAAAAGCAAAATCAATTTAGCATAGGTCAATAAATGTGTATATATGCCCAAAAAGAAATATAAACTGGCTTAGCAGCAAGACACCTTTCTTCATTAATGATGTCTGGTTTAAAATGCACTGACCGACTCTCAACTTATAAGACTGGCTCACATCCAAACCTCCTGTTTACAGATGCTGCTAGATGGTTTGCTTAGCAACGTACATAATGGGACCATGGGGAATTTGGTTTTCCAGCTAAATGAGTTTAGAATGCTCAAATAAAAGCAAAGGTTCAGGTCTGTAGGAAGAAAAAAAAAACAAAACAAAACAAAAAACAGAACTTAAAGCCCACAGGTAAAAACCAATCACAAATAATTGGATTATTTTTGCTAATCATTTTTCAAATTGTTAAAATAAATTCATATTTATAAATGGCTGTAACACTCAAAACTAAGTCCATTTTTACAGACAACATATCCAACAGAAAAGTTTCAAATTTTGCCACAAAGCTACATAATTCCAGTGTTCTATAGACCTTAATGAAATTTATTAAGATTGAAAACTTTCTATGCAAAAATTTTACTGTTTGAATAAAGTAAGTAGAAATCTCTTAGTTTCTCTGAAGTGTAAAAAAAACACCAACAACAAAACAACACCCAGATTGGTAGGCAGATATCTGCAAAATAGTTTAAAAAAATTAAGTGGAACAGTTAATGGAAAAGGTATTATTCCTGTTCATGAAAGAATTCATATTGCATATACCCAATAGCTCAAAAGCCAAATCTTAGATGTTAACTTAAATCACTACAACCATTCTTTCTTTCTACATTATTTTACTGAGGATTCTGAGTAAACACAACAGACTCTTGTTGTGTTCTTAGGACCAGTTATTTTTCAGGTACATGATGTTAAATCCTTAGAAGGATATTAGAGAGTGAGCCTAATACTTTATTCTCCCTTTTACTATATCCTGGTGAAGATAATTTAGTCGTTGGGAAGCGTGTTCCTCAATACACTAAAGGTTAGAGAAACTGCAACAATGCACTTGTTTTCAGGAGTTTGGAGTAATATGATTTCAGTTGGTAACCTTCTGATACTATTTGGTTTGAAGCTGAGGGGTGCCTGAGTTAGGATGTCCATATAATCTTGAGCTTGAAGTATACTGAAAAATCAGGTAGACCAGCAAGGTTTTGTGCAAAATGGGATGTATGGTCATTTTTCGCAGAGCAGACCACTTCTTTATAGTGAAAAAAAATGTTTTGGATTTGTGGTTCATGAGTGGTGTCAGCAGGTAACCAATAAAAACAGTCTAGAACAGAGCATGGTGATAATCAGTTAGTTGAGAGCCAGTCAGAAGTAGCTGAAACTGTATGTTACTGGACATAATCAGAGGAAAGATCTAAAAGCAGGCTTTGATGACAACCGGTGTAGTTCATGACATGGTCAGATCTAGCCCCCTCACATGGGAAAAGAGTAAAGTGGTAAATAAGAGATCAGACTAAATGGTAGAACATTGCCAAGTGATATACATCATAACAGCTTCACATGGGCCTGTGACAGTGTTGAGTTTTTCTATGGTGTAGTGGGTTGAATATGACCACACCAAATGATGTGTCCATTTCTCAGAACCTGTGAATTTCATCTTATTTGGAAAAGGAATCTTTGCAGATGAAAGTTAAAGGACCTCAAGATGAGATTATCCTGGATTATCCAGGTGGGCCCTAAATCAAATGACAAGTATCTTTATGAAGGAGACACAGAAGAGACACGCAGAGAAGAGGTGAAAGCAGTGTATAGGCAAAATAAAGGCAAAGGTTGGAGTGATGCAGCCTCAAACCATGGAATGACTGGACCACTAGAAATTAGACAAAATAAAGAAGAATTCTTCCCCAGAGACCTTGGAGGAAATGTAGCCCGATGACACCTTGATTTCAGACCTCTGGCCTCCGTAACTGTGAGAGAGTAAATTTCTCTTGTAAGCTGCCCAGTTTGTAGTGCTTTCTCTGGGCAGCCCTAGGAAACTCATATAGTATGTGTGGGGCACGAATGAGCCAACTCTAATGTTCTGCAGTTGGCACTGCCTTAGGATAATGGAGGCCACTTCTGGGAAGGAAGCTGTGAAATCCTAGGTGCTCCCTGATTGGTAAAGTATATTTGCTTCTCTTTTTATGTAACCTAGGACATTATTTAAAAGGATAGGAGATAGTATAATATAATAAATAATAAAATTTACGTTCAAGCAGGCCAGAGTGGGAGGAATCCTAGTTTCTTAGGAAAATAATTATACTTCCGGATAAGAACTTCATAGATAGTTTAAGGACTAGATTTTGATTGTCTAGAATTTAAATCTATGTCGAGACTATAGATTTCATTTATTGAATTTCCTGGATTAGAGTCAGGCTGTGTCACTAATTAGCTGGGCAAGATACCCATCTAAGCATCAATTTCTTAATCTATGAAATGGAGATAATAATCCTTCCGTTATTACTAACCTCACTCATGGGGTTTAAATGAAATAATTTAAAAATATGAATTGCTACTTTTTTCTTGTCATTTTAAGATTATAATTAAGAGACTAAATGTTCTTAGAAATGAGATGACAGATCCTAGTTGGGTTATTGAGCTCTCTTTGGGGATGAGTATATCACTGTCTTATGAGAGAAATTTCAGTCTTAGTCTCTGCTGATTGGCTGAGAGCAATCATTAATATTAATCAAAACCTATATTAATTGAGAATGCACTACAATCCTGATAACTTGTCAGGGGCTTGGCCTTCAAATGGTAGAAGGCAGAACTGCAGTTTTATCTCAAGATGCTGTCAGTCCTGTTCCTAGGAGCCAAGAAATCTCCCAGAATGAGTATGGGAGATTTGTTTTGGTGCTGCGAAGAAGGTGTTTGTAGAGTTAACCCCAGCTTCGGTCAAGGGCTTATCACAAGTCTATTATCCTTATACTGATTGTTCCTTGTTATCACTTGAAACAACTAAATCAAGATTTTTAAAACTGAATTTTTAAATAAAATAAGTAGATAAAATTAGCAAAATACTAATGAAGTCAGTTAAAATAGTAAAATAGCTTAAATGCATTAAAAAATAAACAGCCACTGTGGAAAATAGTATGGCATTTCCTCAAAAAGTTAAACATGAAATTACCCTGTGATCCAGCAGTTCCACTTCTGGTTATTTATCCAAAAGAATTGAAAGTAGGGTCTTGAAAGATATATTTATATACTCACCTTTATATCAATGTTATTCACAATTGCCAAAATGCAGAGGCAACCCAAGTATCCATTCACAGATGAATTAATAAGCAAAGTGTGGTGTATATGTACAATTGACTGTCATTTAGCTTTAAAAAAGAAGGAAGTTCAGACATATGCTACTATATAGATGGACCTTGAAGCCATTATGCCAAGTGAAATGAGCCAGTCACAGAAAGACAGATACAGTATGATTTTACTTGTATGAGGTACCTAGAATAGTCAAAACCATAAAGACAGAAAGAATGGTGGTTGCCAGGGGCCTGGGGTGGGGGGAGTGTGGAATGTGGAATTATTGTTTAATGGGTACAGAGTTTCTGTTTTATATTATGAAAAAAGTTCTGGAGATGAATGGTGGTGATGGCAACACAACAATATGAATGAATGGTACACTTAAATATAATTAAGATAGTAAATATTATGCTATGTGTATTTCTCTACAATAAAAAATAATTGAAAAAAAAAATCTACAAAACCACACCCAAAACAGTAAATAACCTAGCAAAAAAAATTTTTTTTAATCAGCTCACAACAAAATGAACAAAATGTCATGTCCCTTCCAAGCTCTTTATTTGAATTAAGTGACTTGAAAACTTGACAGATGCTATGTTTGTGAGCCTGGCCTGATTCCTATAATTAGTTATACCCTTCCTTTGCTTTTCTGACTCATCTGACAGTAAAGTTCATAGATTTAAACTGGATCGAGTTTTCTGGGCCTCAGCATTATTAGGTCACTGTGTACTGTTGTATTACTACCCTGTTCTTGATAACTGGGCTCTTTATGTCTTGCTGCGGCATCCCTCCACCCTTTCATCCCATTCCTGGTAAATCCATCTGGTGTCAATCTCTGAGCCTGTGGTGACTTCCCTAGTGACCCAGTGCTTCCTCACAACATGTCCTGTGAATGGCGCCCATCCACTTAGTGACAGGACTCCCTCTGCTGCTTACTTGTCTTTCTAGCTGGCTTTCTATCACCTTTAGATTTCCCGGAGCTCTACCTTGTTGTCAACACTCCCTGCAATAGGTTGGTGCAAAAGTAATTGCGCCAACCTAATACTATGTCTGAAGTTGGCCAATTGGCCTGCCTTTTTGCTTGCCTGCCTGCCTGCCTTCCTGCCTTCCTGCCTCCCTCCCTCCCTCCTCCCACCCTTCTCTCCCCTCCCATCCCCTCCTTCCCTTCCCTTCCTTTCTCCTTCCCCCTCTCCTACTTTCCCTCCCTTTTTTTAACTGCTGTCATACTATGCCTTTTCCAGTAGTCTGTTTTTAATCCGGTAAATGTTATGTTCTGCTTACTGCATGGTACTTTCTTCTTACAGCTATTTCAGATCTTTTGTGCTATAGCTTGTTCCAGTATAGAAGGAAAAGCTCCTTCCTGCTCTATTCCCCATCCATTTGAGTCTTTACATCTGTAGTTAAGGCCACAACAGCCTAGTCTCCCCTGAGATAAAGCAAACCTAAGTTACTTTAGAACAAAGACTATTCTCAATAAGAGATATCAGACTATTGGATTATAGACCAAATTCCCTTATAGAACGTTCCCTTGGAGAGTCCCTGGTTCTCTTATTAGGTTGGGGCATCATCCACTGCATCTCAGGTCTCTCTGGCAGCACTGCACACAAAATCTATAGAAAATCTATCAAGCTCCTTATCCCATCCCACCCTCATCTAAAGCTCACGAAACTTCACCAGCTAAGTTTCCCACTGATACCAATCCACACAAGCCACTTAGGGTTTAATTTAATGTTCTATGACAAGGCAGGAACATACACGTGACAGAATTGAGACTACCAGAATATTGACAGGGGATTATCAACTTTTTTTTCAGAGTTTCAAGGATAAACGAAGCTAGACACTAGTTAAAGCACTGAGGAGAGATTTGATTGAGTAATAAATAGTTGCATTAGGGAAGTGAGTCCAGCATGAATTGAACTCAACTTCACCAAAACAAAAAGCTGGAGACTGTTTAGAGGCCAGGGACTGGCACTGAGGGGTGTTAATAGGGGGTTGGTCCATGTGATGAAGCCACCTGGGTTTGTTAATTGACACTTCTCCAGAGGAGAAGCAATCTATCTTTATGACAGGAGGCAATGGTATTAGTCAGAGCAAGGTGCCCACTAGAAGTTGGGCCTTAACTCCCACAGGATCTGGGAGTGAGAGTGACAGTTGTCTCCCAGAATGTTTGCATCTCATAGAGAGAGCATTCAGGTCCTTGAGGAAACAGTTTGGGATAGCAGATTGTCCCAAAGGGCAAAAAAGCATTTATAATTGCAAGCTTTCCAAAGCAACTGCTCTATAAGAGCAGGGTTCAGGGGCCTATCTGGTTTGGGACTGGAACAAACAGCAAGTTCTTCTGGCAGTATTGAGCTTTTTTCAGGCATGCACTCTAAGGTGGGATGGGGTCATCCTAGAGCTGTGGCCTTGAGCAGTTAGAAACTATGTTAGTGTTTGTTCAAGTCTCGTAGTGTTTATGTTGGTGGGGGTGGGAGTGTCTAGACAAAATCATTTGTGCCAAGAGTTTGCAGTTTTTATCTGCCACGGTTGAGGCTTAGTCAAGTGGAGGATCGGAGGATTCTGACAAAAGTTTGGTCAGGAGAAAGTCATTTGGCAAGAGCATACCTTCTAGCTGGAAATTTTATCTTACCTTGGAGCTTGGCAAACACAATGGGGAAAGAAAACCCAAAACTACTCACTCAAAACCTGGAATCTTCCTTGATTCACAAACATGCCTTCTGTAAAGTTAAAATCAACTTTAAAAATGGATAATGAATGCATCCCTGTGGAGGATGTGCCCTCCCTAAGCTGAGTAGGTGACTACATTAGATGACTCTAATATATGTTTTCATAAACTTTAGTATATTTGTGTTGTACTTATTGTCATTTTAAAATGTCACATTTTCCCTTTTTAATGTTGCCAGACTTTATCCCTTATGATTCTAAGAGCTCATGTTTACCTGAGGTCATTGCTCCTTGAGATGACTTTAGAAATAAATTTTGTACAATTCTAATCAAATTTCAGAGTTTAATAAATTTCTTCAAGATTCTTTTAAATTTCTTCATGTCTTAGACATTTTAAAAACTCATTGGAAACACGTACGTGTAATGCATTTAGGGAGATGTAAAAGACATAATTTTTAACAAAATCTTAGCGATCAATAGTTTGTTTACCAATAAATATAAAAACTGGTATGACCTTACTTTTGGTTTGGTTTGTAGGCATTGATTTTGTGATTTTGATATAAACAATTTTAGTGTGTTAACCAGAGCAGACCATCCTTTGGACTAATATTAGCCATCTAACAGTTGTTAAACACAAGTGGTAACTCACACATACTCACATATTATGGAGTTCAACATCAGAATTCTATTTAAAGCAATATCCAAATATAATGTTTTTTTTAAATGTTGGGTCCTTTATTTGAAGTGGAGACAGTTTGTCAAGTTGTCTTAAAAATTGTCCTGTCAATAAAATTATTTATAATGAAATGAATAAATTGCTTCTTTGCAGTAAACATTTCATTCATTAGGATCAAAAACCTTGTGGATAATGAATGTCCTAAAGTCTTTTCACTATTTTGAGCAAATTGGTATTTAATACTGTTGCTCCATACAATACACTTGTTTAGCATACTTATTACTCACATCCTTGAATTTTGAGGAATGTGCTCTGAAGCATTTGTGAAATTTGAATATACCATGATAGGATACCTAAAAAATTCATCATCACTAAAGGTTATTTTGGGTAACTTTTTTGTTTCCTGGTTTGCTATTTTTTTTTAACCATAACTGAGTAATCAGTTTTATCAGATACTTTTTTCTCTATCTATTGAGATAATTTTAATTTTGTCTTGTAGAATGTTAACATAGTAAATTACATTTGTAGTTCTTTTAGTTATAATCCCCTTGTAATCCTAAAAGTTGAACTTAGTCAAACAGTAGAAATGTTTTTATGTATCACTGGATTTCATTTTTATAACATTTTGTTCAGGATATTTACATATACATACATGAGTGAGAGGGCATATTATTTTTTGTTCTATTGTCATAATCTGTTTTTTCATCAAAGCTATATTGACTTCATAGAGTTGGGAAATAAATCACTCCTCCCTTCCGTGCCCTTTCCCCCCATTCTCTAGAAAAGTGAAAGATTGAAATGCTTTGTTTATTGAAAGTCTGATAAAACTTCCATTTAAAAGTCTCAGAGTCTGTTGTATTTATGGAAAGATTTTAAGGAAATAATTCCATTTATTTAAAAGTTGTATATTTATTTGTATTTTTATTCTTTGTTGAGATCAACTCTATTTTATAAAGATATTTCTATTTAATGAAAGTTTTTTCAACTTATTGGCAGATAAGTATTCACAGAACTCTTTTAGTATCTTTTAATTCTGTTAAATCTCTGATTATGTTACCTTTTTCATTTCTAATATTTATTTGGCCCTCTTTTATTAATTTTTCAAACTTGTCAGAAGTTTATGTGAATTCTTAGTTTTTTCAAAGAATTAACTTTGCATTTTGTGATTCCTGTTTAATCTTACATTTTATATGTCTTTATATATTTTTTTAAATTTTTTTACATTTTATTTTATATTTCTTTAATTTTTGTTCATACCTTTGTTATTACTTTCAATTACCTTTATTTTTACTTTATTTCTCATTGTCTAACTTCCTAAATGACATACTTAGCTCATGAATTTATCCTTCTATCTTAATAAAAATTTAAGTCATTAAACTTTTAACAGAGAGTACTCAACATATATATGATAAAGAGTAAAGAACCAGTTGAGTTATAGATGTTAATTCATTTACTCACTTACATGCAAAATGACTTACTCACCATACCAGCCTTAAAACATATACGATTTAAATTTTAGTGTCTGTACAAGCTTTTTGTAAACCACAACTGTGATCTATAGAAATTGCAGTAAACTACTCTAATATGTATAAACCTAGGCAAAAACACTGCTCAAATGTTTGTTAGTGGAATTTATCATTTTTCCTATATATAGCACTTCTCTGAAGCATTTTTTTATAGCTTTTTAATATTTTCAGATAACTTATTTATAATAATACAAACATACTTATGGCATACTTTCATAAATTACGTAAGTGAAATTTGCCTGTATTTTGCTGTTGCATTTTTTGGATATATTTAATACTGATTTATTCTGTTTGCTCATATTTATGAGATGAAGAAGAATTTAGCATCTATCATCACTGATCAGTTTTAACCACGATTAGAATTTTACTAAAATACCCCTTATGAATCATATCATTTAGTAAGTGAAGAACCAAAAGTGTGAAGCTGCTCTGTGCAAGTTGATACCGTTAACTTTGGAGCACTTGAAATGCAGCTAGTCTGAATTGAGATGTGCCCTAGGATAAAATCCAGACTGGATTTTGAAGACATAGTAATAAAAAAAAGAATGTAAGATTCCTCATTAATAATTTTTATGTTGATTGCATGTTTAAGTAATAATATTTGAGGTATATTATAAAGTAAAATATATTATCAAAAGTTCACCTTTTTTCCTCTTTAAATGTGTCTATTAGAAAACTTAATGTTGCATATATGATTCACCTTATATTTCTGTTGGACAGTGCTTCTCTAAGAGTTCATTTCTTCATGTAAGCCTTCATGAGAAATTGGTAAAAAATACAGTGACAAAACACAGGGCTTCTATTCCCCATTTAAGGCATTTAGCTTATTTCAAAATTCATTTATTTTGTTTTCTTCCTTTTGTTTAGTGAATTTATTTTTGCTGGCTGAGTGTTTTCTTAATTTGGAGAAGTTAAAAATTATTACGGAAAAGGTTGTTGTTTTTTCAAGCCAAATACATCAACCAGGTAAATATTTTAAGGTATAAATATCATCAGTATCAACCTGAGGACAGGTGTGGTAGCTCACACCTGTAATCCCAGCACTTTGGGAGGCCAAGGTGGGCAGATCATGAGGTCAGGAGTTCGAGACCAGCCTGTCCAACATGGTGAAACCCCATCTCTACTAAAAATGCAAAAGTTAGCTGGGTGTGGTGACACGTGCCTGTAGTCCCAGCTACTCGGGAGCCTGAGGCAGGAGAATCGCTTGAACCTGGTAGGTGGAGGTTGCAGTGAGCCGAGATCATGCCACTGCACTGTAGCCTGGGCGACAGAGCAAGACTCCGTCTCAAAATAAATAAACAAATAAAATAATCAGCACCAATCTGAACAGAAAATACCCTTTCTTAGTAGAATGCTGCCAGAAACATTTTAAATTTCAAAACATAATTTTATGTCACCTAGTTTAGAACTAGGTACATTATGACATTTGGTGGAATAAGCGTCTGGATATTAAGCATATGCTTATAAAAGAAGAGAAGACGCTCCGTTTAATTTTGGTCATGTTTATTTCATTGATACTCTAAATTTAGGTGTGATCATAAAGCATCTATTGTAGAAAGGTTAGACCAGTCCTGGATTTTGTATTAAGCTTGGGCTGAATAGCTTGGAATGGAAACTTAGATATTACTCACAAAACAAATTATTTGTTCTTCAGTTTGATAATTCAAGAAAACTGAAATAAATAACCCCGTTTGTTATCTGCATTATTCAACAGAATATGTATTTGTGGATCTTTGAAAAAATGTATACGCAATATAACTTCTTACCTGTTTAGAAACAATATCATAGACAGTTGTGTAGCACCCATGAGTATGAAATGTCCTAAAACAACTGAAAACTGTGATTAGAAAAACTAGAGTTTTGGACGAAAGTTAAATTTGCGTCTTATAACAGTTTTACATTTAGAAATTACTCTTAGCAATCGTAAAATCACATAATTACCTCGAGGCATAGTTGCTACTACTTTATGTAGTGAACAGTGTTTAGTTGCAAGTGCTATAATGGATTATATTATATAATTTAAAAATCTCACCCTTATGAATTATGTTTTTACTGTCATTACTGTTGAGTTTATTTGGTATGCAACAGTCTTTGATGATTCTCTCTATATGTGTATCTATATCTACCTATATCTATCTATAATCAGAGCACTTTGAAGAGTTGAAAATATTGGAATGTATTTTCTTTGACATGTAAAAAATACTGTAATCTTATTTTACATTTTTCTGAGTTTTTGCCAAAATGTGTTTTTGCTTCTGGAATAATAAAAACATGTATTAAGGTATTATTTTTGTATATAGAGTATGGGATGAGAGAATGCTCACAAGCTAGAAAACTGTAATAAAAATTCTGACAGTAATGTAGTGCTAATAGTAATATATTTTAATGATGTCATCGGGGCCAGATTTGTGTTGCCTATGCAGACAACTAGAGTAAGTTAATATAGTTGTGTAATCACCAATAATATCCAGAAAATGTGTTTACTGTTTGATTATAGTTTTTTTAAAAAAATATTTATTATTTTATTTTATTTTTAAAATTTTTGTGCTTAGATAGTAGGTATATATGTTTAGAGGGTACATGAGATATTTTGATATGGGTATACAATGTGTAATAATTACATCAGGGTAAATGGGATATCTATTACCTCAAGCATTTATTCTTTATTTGTGTTACAAATGCTCCAGTTACACTCTTTTAGTTTTTAAATGCACAATAAATTATTGTTGACTGTAGTCACAGTGTTATACTATCAAATACTAAATCTTATTCATTCTATCTAACCATATTTTTGTATCCATTAACCATCCCCACTCCTCCTCCAATATGCTTCCTATTCTGGTAACCATCATTCTACTCTCTACCTCTATGAGTTCCATTGTTTTTTTAGTTCCCACAAATAAGTAAGAACATGTGAAATTTGTCTTTTCATGCCTATTTTATTTCATTTAACATAATGACCTCCAAAACCATCCATGTGGTTGCAAATGTCAAGATTTTATTATTTGTTATGGCTGAATAGAACTCAACTGTGTATATGCACCACATCCATTGTTGGACACTTAGGTTGCTTCCAAATCTTGGCTATTGTGAATAATGCTTCAACAAACATGGGAGTACAGATATCTCTTTGATATACTGATTCCCTTTCTGTGGGTATATACCCAGCAGTGGGAGTGCTGGATCATATGGTAGTTCTATTTTTAGTTTTATGAGGAGCCTCCGAACTGTTCGTTGTAGTGGCAGTACTAATTTACATTCTCACCAGCAGTGCACAGGGAGTCTGTTTTCTCCGCATCCTTACAGCATTTGTTAATGCCTTATGTTTTACATGAAAGCCATTTGAACTGGAATGCGATGTTACCTCATTGTAGTTTTGATTTTCATTTCTCTGTTGATCCGTGATGTTGAACACCTTTTAGGTGAAATAGACGGATTTTTTGAAAATCACCCATTCTCATCACTGACACATGGAGTAGTAGAAAATTTGAATTGTCATATCTGTTAAGAAAATAAACTCTGTCAATAGAAACCTCCTCACAGAAAAAAATGTCAGGCCCAGAAGACTTCACCAGTCTGGTGTTCCAAACATGTAGGAAATACTAGATACAAGGTCTGCACACAAAGTCATTTGTATTTCTCTGTGCTAGCTTGAAAGACTTAGAAAATGAAAATTTTAAAAGATGACATTAATACTAGCATCAAAATCATCAAATACCTAGGGAAAAATAAAAGATTTGTAAAACCTGTGCACAAATTTCAAAAGTAAAAGAAACCTAAATTAATGGAAAGATATATCATGAGTTTATGAATTGTGTCAATGTTGACTCAGGAAACTGAGTATAGATTTAATGTAATCCCAATTAAATATTCAACAGGATTTTGTGGGAGAAATGCAAAGGCCCAAGAGTAACCAGGTCAGTGTTGAAAAACAAGAATGAGGTTGGAGGACTAACATTACCAGATAACAAAATGCATTAATATTGAAATTTAATATTTAGAAAATAAAGTAACTTAAAATACCAAGTATTAGAGAGGGAAGATGTGGAGCAGCTAGAACTTTTAAGGTGCTTGTGGCAATGGAAGTTGGTATAACCACTCTGGAAAACTGTTGACAGCCTAGTCTAAAGCTGAACTTAAACATCTCCTGTGACCCACCTATTCTAATCCTAAATACATACCAAACCAAAAAATGTGTGTAGCTGTACCACAAAATCTATACAAGAGTATTTTAAATAAACTAAACTATGGAAATGTCTATCAAGAATAGAAATAATAAAAATCCTGTAGATATAAAATTAAATTCTATAGAGCAATGAAAAGGCATAAACTATGACAATACAAAGAACACGGATAAATCTCACAGGTATAATCTGGAGCAAAGAAGTCAAACACAAAATAGTACATATTCTATATTTTAATATCCATGAGTTCTCAGACAGGCAAAGTTAAAATGGCAGTTTAAAATTGTTGTTACCTTTAAAGAGGCAAAATCCCTGGGATGGAGCACAAGGGAAGCTTTCTGGAATGGTTGATGTAAGTGAGTTCACTTCATGAAAATACCTCCAAGCTAGGCCTAAAATTTTTACATTTTACAATATCTATGTTATATAACAATGAAAAGTTTTTAAAAGTATATATTATTTTTGTTCAGTAGAAAACATGACTGTCTGTGTATATGTGTAATTGCATATACATTTCCATGACAATGCACACAAGTTTCCATTGTCATGGAAATGTATGTGCAGTTATACATATACACAGACAGGGAGACAGAGGAATATAAATGCAAGGCTTTCTAGTGAAAAAATTTTTATTGACCACATTGGCATTTCAGATGGCTTAGAGATTGGTTAGAAGAGAGCTTAGTTTACCTGTTCTAATGTTCCAATTTATGTGTTCCAAGAAGGAAAATGCCTACCCAGAGAAGAGATCTAAATAGTTTATTTAGAGTGACTATTTCTCAGTTTCTCTGTTTCCTAGTGGATAAGCAGTTGCTGGTGACATTCTCCCCAGAAGCAGAGTCAGCCAGAGTTGAATGTTATTGTCCAGCCTTTTTGCTGCTCTAGTATTCTCAAGGCTTGCGTCACCAGCCCCAAAGTAACGACACACACTACTGCAATGATATCTGCATTCCACCTAAGGAAGTTTTGGAAACTTTGGGTTCTTCTGTTTCTTACAACAAATGCAGAAACAGAAAAACCATATTCATCCTGATCCTAGGAAAGAAGGCAGAATTATTACCCATACATCTTTGAATATATCTCTCCTCCCCAGCTGAGTTTTAATAATAACTCATGATCTGGATGTGGTAGCTTATGCCTGTAATGTCAGTTTTTGGGAAGCCAAGGTGTAGGAGATCACGTGAGCCCAGGACATCTCAGATCACGTGAGATCACGTCTCAGATCACGTGAGACCAACCTGGGCAACGTAGTGGGACCCTGTCTTTACAAAAAATTAAAAAAATTACCTGAGCATGGTGGGGCATGGCTCTAGTCCCAGCTGCTTGGGAGGCTGACACAAGGGGATCACTTGAACCTGGGAGGTCAAGGCTGCAGTGAACCATGGTCACACCACTGTACGCCAGCGTGGGTGACTGACAAGAGTGAGATCTTGTGTCAAAAAACAACAGCAACAAAGAAAGAAAACTGAACTAATGTACAGTGATTTTTAGACTTCAGCCATCTCGTGTGTTAAATGTAAACTCAAACTGCTATTAAGAGTTTATTAATTATCCCTAGTTCACAGAAAGTAAGATTTGGAGCAATGAGGTTCTTACATTCCAAGTAGAATTCCTTCATGTAGTTTAACCAGTATTGGTTTACCATCACCATTTTCTTTTTGCTGAAATTAATTTGAAAGTCAGATATAACAATAGTAGTGATAAAAAGGGATGTTCTTTTCATGGTGAAGTTTGGGTTTTCTTGGTGTTATTTTTCTTATTGTATTTAAAAAATAACATTCTATTTGCTGACGAGATGCTTATAATTCTCACTAGGAAGATCCTAAAAATATATATGTATATGGTGGATAATAATGCTAATGCCTATCTACCATTATTATGTTTCTAGCAGGACTTTAGAAATCTAAGAAATAAATAGCCAGTTAGTAAAGATAAAGCAGTCAGGTGTTAGAAATATCTATTAAAGGTACTTTAAAGTAGTTTTAATTTTATTTTTAACATTTTTAGCTATTAAATATAATAGTGTGGTATATAATAGAGCATATGCATCTTTAATTTCAATAGACTAAGAAACAAGATTGAGTAATAAATGAATCATTGTGCTGTGAAATTAGTGGGGATCTTTTCCTTTTTTATAAAAAGAGAAAAGCAATGATACATGAGAGCCTTATTAGTAAGAAACTTACTGGGAGAATAATTTGATAAAACGTGAAGACTCTCAGCAGCGCAGTTTCTAGTCCAAGAAATTTGAATAAGTGTTAGGAAATATGAATTTGTTTCTGCTTCATCTAACTAGATTTGGTACAATGGGGTGTTCAGTTAGGGAGAAAAAGCCTCTGGTACTTAATAAGGCAATAATTCATGCAGAATGGATATGAGCAGTCATTGAATGAAAAATTGATTTTTATAGTGTCCCAGACTTGGTAACTTTGGAGATTTGTGTGCTTATTGTACAACTACCATAAAGAAAATGTGTATTTCTCATTAAAAGGTGAGTACCTTTTTTCCTGTGTTGTATATATGTTTGTTAAGAGTTTAATCATTTTTCATCTGCAATTTTAGACACTCTTACTGTGTTTCCAAGTACAGTGTAAGTAAAGAAAAATAACATGGCCTCATGGTCTACTGATTTCTGTTAATCCAGAGTAGGTCAATTCATAAACTGGTCAATTTCCATCCTTACCATGAAGAGATAGGCACAGTTTAGTTTATATTGTAAATCAAAACATCCTTTAACAATCCAGAAGGCTGCAAAGTTAAGATTACCCCTCGTAACTAACAGAAAGTTATACTATTTACTGATTATGTTGTAAGTCAAACTACTGCACTGTTCTGATTCTGTGTGGTAGCATAGTGTTTATTGTTACAGTATGTCTCAATATATAAAACAAAAAAATTAACTTTAGCCGGTATAAGTCTTTGTGTTGACATTTTATTGACAATGAAGTTTGAATACCTATAAATCTTCTTTAAAATTCCCAAAGTCATGATGACTTTTAAATACTGTTCTGTTCAAAGTCATGATGACTTTTAAATACTGTTCTGTTAAGAACTTGTTTTAAAAAAGAAAAATTGAGTAACTAGCTATTTGCCATAAGGCAGTACTCCTAAACATATAAAATGCTATTTTAAAGAGATATGCTTCCTTTCCCCTCATGTATAATATATTCTATTTTGGCATACCTAAAGGCCTTTAGAATTCTTTACAGTAAAACTGCACGTTTTTGCATTTATATTTAACTCAGAAAAATCAACAAAAATATTACTTTGAGGCTTGATATTTATCCAGCTATCCATTCATCATTCATCTATATATATTTATGTACAGCTATCCAGTATTTACCTGGCACTGTCCTAAGTTCTGGAATACTAAGAAGAATGACATTTACTTCTTGTTAGCTCATAATTCAGTAGAGATAGATAATATTTAAAAAGAGAAAGTAAGAAGATGGGATTAGAAGAAAGTAAATAGAGATTATTTTTGTAGTATAAAACTTTGGAGAAGATGAAATAATGACCCTTTTGTCTATTAATGAGGAGGAGCCGAGTTGAGGATACAGTACATAGAACATCTTGCTAGCATCTGCTTGTGTTCTGGTAGAGTTTTATGAACTGAGCTGAAACTTCAACAAGTAATCTCACTTATTAGGGAGGATGACAAAGGAAAAACTTTCGGTATATGTAACTGTTTTTCTATTATACTATGCTTAATAAAGATTTCCTTTCTCAAAATATATTCTACTAAGAAGTTGCTAGTGTGAGAAATAAACAAACGCAGTGCTAAAATGTGATGGGTGCAGTAACAGAGATGTTTGCAGGATTCAGTGGGAAGAGGGAGTACTATACTTTTGCTGAATTGAGGAAGAGCCTAAGGAAAAGTTATACATAAGAGGCAAAGTGGTTTAAATAACGGTAGTGCAGTGGTAACATTAAGTGCTCAAAGGGAAGGCAATGTGTAGATTTTAAGCATTTAAAACTTTAAATTAATTATGATTAATTATGTAATTAATAGCAATTAATATTACATTTTAAAACTTTGAACATATACTAAATTATAGTGAAGAGTCTAGTAAAATACCATGTATTTTACCCCACCAACTTTCTCCCTTCCAAGATTATTTTAAAGCAAATCCCAACACCATAGTATTTTTATCTGTAAGCATTTCCATCAATATCTATGGATAAGGTCATTCATACATAGTTATTATTACTCTTATCACATCTAAAACTTTGAGAATAATCTCTTAATCTCAAATACTGTTTTCAGATTTTGTTTGTTTGAGACAGAGTGAAACTCTGTCACCCAGGCTGGAATGCAGTGGTGCGATCTCGACTCACTGCAACCTCCGCCTCCCAGGTTCAAGCTATTCTCCTGCCTCAGCCTCCTGAGTAGCTGGGATTACAGGCATGCACCACCACACCCAGCTCATTTTTGTACTTTTAGTAGAGATGGGGTTTCACCATATTGGCCAGGCTGGTTCTGAACTCCTGATCTCAGGAAATCTGCCCTCCTCAAGTGGTGGTATTACAGGCGTGAGCCACTGCGTCTGGCCCTGTGTTCAGATTTTCGTGATTGACTCATAAATATTATGTTTATTTTTTACATTTGGTTTGTTCAAAATAGGAGGCCCACATGTTATGTTTTGGTAAAATTAGGAGCTCCATATTTTACATTTTGGTTATGTCCCTTAAATACAGTTTTAATTCCATAGATCAGTTATGTCTCTGTCTCTTTTTGTCTCTGTCTCTTTCTTTCTTCCTCCCTCTCTCTCATTACAATTTGTTTGTTGAAATTTGTTGAAGAAACCAGGTTAGTTTTGCTGTAGATAGTTTCCCACATGTTGAATTTTGGTGATTATATCCCTGTATTTTCATTGAACCTATTTCTCTGTGCCCTGTATTTCATGTAAGCTGGTTGTTAGATCTTTCTAGACATTTTAAAGATGTGGAAAAAGAATGAAAAATAAACTGTATGATCCCAAATGGCTATCAGTAGAACTGAGGCCTTCCCTTTCTCAATTACTATTTAAGTTCAACAAATGCTGATTGAACCTTCTTTATGCTCAGGTACACTGGCAGGTGGCCTAGATGTTATACAGATCAGTAAAATTCAAAGTCTGTTTTCAAGTGCTTATAATAGTTCACTGTTACACAGGAGTCACACTGGCCAGCTTGCTCAAGAATCCCAGGACAGTATTCTCTAGAATATCCTGACCCTAACACAGGCAGACAGAGCAGTTCTCTGGTGGGAAACAGCTTTTCCTATGGAATAAAAGCCACCAGCGCTTATAATCTCTCCAGGCATCAGGAATGGACTGTGGCTAATGAAATGGCACAGTTGGTTATATGGAAGCCATGCAGAAGAGCAGGTAACCTGAAGTAATCTGCTAGGAGACCAAAGAGAAAATTAAGCTCAAAAAAGATTAGTAGGGCATGCTTATTTCTCTGAGAAAAGAATAGCCAATATGGCTTGCATTTTCCACCATAAGATGAATATATACATATGTATATCTATAGACACACATACATGTTCATATAAGTATTGTTTTTACTTCGAGAGTGTAAAATTCTATAGTAATGAATATTTTGAGTGCTTGAAGGAAAAACAAAGGACAAAACACATCTCAACCTTGTTTCTCCTTAGTTGGCTTTGTTTCATGTTTGAATTGTGAAGCCAGCTCAGTGGCAGAGCCAATTATAGCAAAGGTCTGTCAGACTCTATCCCAGGGACTCAGTTGGTGGTTTGGTGCAAGTTCGTACTGTCAAGATGAGTGGTTTTGTTCACGATTTTTAATGTAATAGCAGGTAATGTACTCTTTAATACCAGGAGGTTCATTTGCCTGTAGTGGAAAGGGAGCAGCTATTGAGGGAAGTTCGTTAGGGAGGCAGAACCAGGACCCCCTTAACTGACAGCCTAGAAATGAGAGTAAACCCTGTGTCTTGGAGATGCTTGAGGAATAAAGATTTGAACATATGACAAGACTTATTTAAAAATTAAAAATAGAGAGCATGTATCTTTGGTGGGTTATGTCAACCCCTATGTGAAATTGCAATACATTGTCAAACCTGCAAAGAGATCACAATATTCTATTTGGTTTTCATGTCATGGTTGAGATTTTAAGTTTCTTGCAAGTCACTGCATAATAAAGGCAGGCATGACAAAGACAAATAAAACAAAGTAGTACTGGAAATAAAATAAAAAGTGAAATGGAATTTTGTTAAGGTTTGGCTTCCTGACATATCCAAATTTATTGGTGAACTGTCAGTGTATTACTTCATGGGGTATAAGAATAGCCAGCAGTTGTTTTTTGGATGTTTTAAATAAAAATTTGACGAGTTGCTTCTTTCTTCAAAGAAAGGTAATCTTGAACATAAAGTGATCCTCCCGTTTTTTTCATATACATCATTGTAGATGACTCAAATAGCTATTTAACATTTTATTTTATTAATTTTGTTATATTGGTTATGTAAATCACATATACTTATTTCAATAAACAGCTGACACTTGAACAACGTGGATTTGAACTGTGGGGTCTGTGTGTACATGGATTTTTTTCCTATACATGTTGGAAAATTTTTTGGACATTTGCAACAATTTGAATAAACTCATAGCTGAACCAATTAGTCTAACAATATCAAAAAGTTAAGAAAAGTTACGTATGTCATGAATGTATAAAATATATGTAAGTACTAGTTTATGTGTTAATTGACTGTTTATGTTATCTGTAAGACTTCCAGTCAACAGTAGGCTATTAGTAGTTAATTTTTGAGGGAGTCAAAAGTTAAATGCAGATTTTCAACTGCTTGGGGGTTGACACCCCTAAACCCCACGTTGTTATAGGGCCAACCATATTACTTTTTTCTGCTCTTACGTTTCATGAAGAATCTGTCAGTGTTTTACATGTATCTTCAATATCAGTGTTTTTCATTATTAGAACCACTTTCTGAGTCACTTAACAGTTTCAGAACATATCTTCTTCTTTCTTTTGACTTCTGACCTGATGTTATCACTGCAATTATATCCCAAACTGTAATAACTTATAAAACATGAAGGGATTGGTTTTAGTTCTGTTTTGTTTCATCTTCTCTGTGGTTTATATTTGTGATGTCTTCAACATAACTACTTACTGTATTACTTCTAACGTACTCTTTGAATTTTTTTATTACAGCAGCAGCATAGCAAGTGGATAAAAGCAGACTCTGGAGTCAGCCTGTCTAGATTCAAATTTTATTTACTCTATCTGGGACCTTGGCCTCATTAAGTTATCTCTGTTTTAGTTTTTTTCCTATGGTTAATAATAGTCCCAACCTCATAGAATAGCTTTGAACATACAGTGAGTTGTTCCACATGAAGCACTTAGAGGAACTATTACTATTTAAGTGTTTCATAACAAAGTATAATCATTTGACATTAAATAAACCAGTATACTCTTTTGGTAACACAACACAGACACACACACACACGCGGACACACACACACATACACATATGTCATCCACTACTTGCAATTGTGAGATTATACTCCCAGAAATAATTTCAGAATGAATAAAGGTAGAAGCAAATAAATCTGTAAAGTGTCCTCTGTAAAGCTTAAAAGACAGAAATTATTGCAGTAATCTCACCTTAATATGTCTTTTTAAAATAGTATTTTGCCCCAGGTAAAAACTGTCATCTACTGAAATGTTTTTACAATAACTTTATTGAGATATAATTTATATACTGTAGGTTTCACACTTTTAATGTACATAATTCCATGAATGTTAATATATTTACAGAGTTGTACAGTTATTACCACGATGGAATTTCAGAACATTTTTCCTTATCCCCAAAAGAAACCCATGCACTCTAGCAATCATTCCCTATTCCTTCCTCTACCCTAGCGCTAGCAAGCACTATCTACTACTTTCTGTTTGTATAGATTTGCCTGTTTTCACTATTTCATGTAATTGGAATCATACAATATTTAGCCTATTGTGAGTGGATTCTTTCAGTTAGCATAATGTTTTCAAGATTCCTCAATATTTTAACATGTATCAGAACCTCATTTGTTTTTATTGCCAAATAAAATTCCATTGTATAGATGTACCACATTTTATTATCCATTCAACAGATGACGAAAACTTGGGCTGCTTCTATTTTTCACCTGATATGAATAATGTTACTATGAACACTGGTGTAGAGGGTTTAGCATAGACATATGTTTTCAGTACTCTTGGGGTATATACCTAGGAGTAGAAATGCTGGGTCATATGGTAACTGTATTTTTAACATTTTCAGGAACTGCCTACTGTTTCCCAAAGCAGCAATTTAAAACCATAGAAAGCTCACTGTTCTTAGCAAGATTCAGCTATTTTTCTTGAGTAAATGCTTCTTGGAACATTGCAAGCATTTGTTCAACTTTTGGAATTCTGAAAAAGTTTATTTGGACAACTGTTTGTGTTTTGGTTGCTTTTATAGAGGAGCATATTTTTGGAGGTCCTTACTTCACCATTCTAGAAGTGGTCGCTCCTGCCTCCCAACCACTAAAATTAAAACAATCTGACTATGGGGGACTAGAGCCACTAATGTGCTTTCAGGCCCAGAGAGTGAAGCAGAGGATTAAGCCTAAGGAATCTGAATCTCCATGGTGGAAAAGTACTAAGAGGAGAAAGAAGCTATGCCTCGGAGAAGAGTGCATTGAAGTGACCCACTGGATAAATCCCTTTTTATGTGGATACTTAAGAGATATTGCCAACATGTATTCTCATATTTTTCCATGTATGTTGATGTAATCCTTCCAGTTTACAAGGCTCTCTTGCCTAAAGATAACTTTCAGTCAGTGCTCTCATTTTGGACGGAAACCATTGGGAAAGATAAACAATTGCATGAAAGTCCCATGCAAGACCTTTATATTAATTAAACCAATTTCTTATTCATTTATGTGAACCATCAATCACAAGATATTTGAGGATGATTCAAAATAATGAATGTACAGGACTGAATTTAAAACAACAACAACAACAGCAACAACAGCAGCCCCCTGGCCTGAGAGGAAACAAAATGTAGTTAGGGAATATTGGAAAACTTATAGAAATTATAAATTCTTCCAAATAATTTGAGAGAATATTGTGTCTCTAAAACAAGATTAGCATCTAAGAAAAAGGAACAGATAATAAGAAATAGTTTTTACAATTAAAGTATGATTGTGAAAGTGGAAAACTAAATAGAAGAGCTGTGAAATAGAATGGAGCCACAGGAAGAACAAATTAATTATTATGAATATAAAACCAAAACCTTAGCCAAGAAATGTAGGACACAAAGATGGAGCCAATAAAATAAATGTTAGGAGATGGAGGATACATTTAGTAGCAGCAGCATCTGTCGAACTCAGTGTTACCTCTGGCATCCAGTGAAGGCTTCTACCTCCAGAACATGTCTAATTCAATTGCAGATAAAACAATATCGATTTGTTTTTTTCAAAACGTTTCTTTCTTAATTCCCTTCTTCATCCATTAACTTAATAAATATTTTTTAAGTTCTTTTTACATTCCTGTTACTGTGTTGACCCTGGGCATAGAGCAGACTTGATTCTTGCCCTCGTGGAGTTTACAATTTAGATGATAGAGCAGGATGTAGGGGCTCTTGCCTTCTGTGCTGTGTTTAATATTAACTCTGCCTAGGCTGCTGGAAATGCACTTCTAACATATTTAACTGTTCTTCTATTAATTTTCGAGGTCTGATTCTAAGCTAAACAAAGAGGCTATCATTTGGGCTCTGGTGGCAATTTCTCTACTTCCTATAAGTATGCTTCTTTTTCTTTAGTGTTTTTCTTGGATTAGAGGGAGGATTTGAGAAGGCATTCTTGATCCAGATAAGTGAAAGGGAATTTAATATTAAAAAAAAAAAGAAAAATATTTAGCTCTTTTTAAAGCTAGCAAGAAATCAGAGAAACAAGATAATCTTCCCTCCCTCCCTCCCTCCCTCCCTTTCTCCCTTCCTCTCTTCCTTTCCTTCCTTCCTCCCTTCCATTCCTCCCTTCCTCCCTTCCTTCCCTCCCCCACCTCTTTCCTTCCTCATAAAAAAGGCATGTTATATTGACAAGAAAAGCACAGATCCATCTATTTTGAATTATAAGTTTTTAGTTAGCATTTTTAGTTACCTGAAAGATATTTTAGCTATTGCACTCTTTTGTGGGTATATTACATTACAACTTCTCTTCACTTATTTTTTATATTCCTCTGATTTCATTTTTAACCTTTAGATAAAATTTAGTTTTTGTTGGCATTCCTTTAATCTCTCCTAAGTCAGTATATGTGCATTCTATCTTCTGTACTTTTCAATGATTACTCTGAATGGGCGTTGAATGATGAATGGAGCCAACATATCCAGAGAATAGCTGACTTTTAGCATTTGCCTTTAACAGCACAATTTTCCAAATGCATCCTTTGGAATAATGTTTTTATTTGTTTATTTATTTTTAACTGCTCTAAGTTATATACATTGTTTTTCTCCCAAGTTTTTGCTTCATAGAATTGTGCTTCTTAGTAAGAAGTGGCTCATGATTCTAATAGTCCCTTAGTATTACTTATGTCTTTGCAACCACCAGACTCAGCATTCACCCTGATGTGATGCTCAGTTGACACTTGAGAGTAAGTGGGAAGAGTTCACCTAATGCCTCATCTAGGGTACATGCTGTTCCTATTGTATCTTCTTTCTTACTTGGCAGTCCATTAGAACATATTGTTGATTTTATTATCAAAACCATCATCATTCTGAACTTCTTACTATATGTGCTGCTACTTGGCCTACCCATACCAGAGCAATGGCCTTTGTTTGGTCTCTGACAATCAATTCTTCCTAATAGAGCCAGTGAGTTAAATATCTAGATGACATTGTTTTCATTTAAATAGGTAATAGATATACAAAGATAAAATTGAAAACGCACAACAGCCTATAAAGTGACAAGTCTCCTTCCTGCTTCCATCCTCCAACCACAGTTCCTCTCTACAGAGGCAACTACACATATTCCCTTTTGACATATGTGCGTATGTTCACAAAGCTGCTTCTTGCTAGATGAAGATCCAAATCCTTAATATATTTCATATACTTGCATGAGTATATGTCTTCAGTTTTATTTCTCAGCATATTCTCTAGTTTCCTCTCCTCCAGCCACACTGTACCTAAACATCTTCTTTTGTTGTAGATCTTACCTTGCTTTTTCTAAACTCTACACAACATATGCACATTTCTACCCTGAAGGTTCTTCCTCCTTCTCTGCACCTCTTAGCTTGACTCTTCCAGGTTAGACAATATCTTCTCAGAGAAATCCTCCCTGAACCTACAGTTCAGATCAGGCCCTTCTAAGACAAGATTCCTGTTTTGCTTTCATAGTATTTATCACAGTTTGTATTTATATATTTAATGATCATTTGCTTAATGTCTTTTTCCTTCGCAAGACTTTTAGTACCATTAGGGCCTGTATGTTGCTCAACGTTGTTTACTCAGTACTGGCACATAAATAGTTAAGAAACATCTATTGAATAAATGCTCAAGAATCCTCATTTGCCTGTAGGAGGTATCTCTTTCATTGTAATCCATTCACTTATTTCTTGTCTACTGTTTTTATATGGCCAGTCTCCCAGAACTTCTATCCCCCCTGGATTTAATATGTTTTAACTCAGCAACTCTTAAATAAGCATAAATATTTTGGATAGTAAGAAAGGGGAAAATGAAGTGAAAACTATAGGAACACAAAGGAAAAGATGATCCTGGCACTTCTGAGATAGACACGCTGTATTTGAGCTACTGCACCAATGAGCATTATGATCAGCTTCTCTATGGAAGGTAAAATTTCTCCCTTAAACTCTCCAAATACATCTGACTCCCAGCTTATGTGACTTTCGAACTCTAAGATCCACAAGGGCAGATCTGGCTCACTGCTGTATTCCTAGAACTTACCACTATTCCTGTGAAGTAGGCATTGACTAGATATTGTCTAACTGGAAGTTTAAATTGAATGTGGCCATATTGTGTATTTATAGAAGTATTTTAGGAAGAGGAACTTGCAGTTATTCAGGGAAACTGTGGCACATTATGTTACTAATGTCAAATACTGGGGAGACATAGAGAAGTATTATTTGTGCTCTTAGTTTTGGCTCTGCTTTTCTCTAGTAACTGTAGTAGGTTTTGTCATAACATGATGGGTTTGCCTTGTAAGAAAAATAATCTTACAACACAGAGATTTTGTTAGTCCAGAAACAATCCTTTTATTTGACAGTGTTGCAGTGTATTATCTGTGACCTTGAGATAGAAATAATAATTTTTTAAAAAGTTTTCCAAACAGGGTAGGGTAATGAACGAATAAACAGAAAACAAACCATTTTAAAGCTTTGGTTAGATCATTGATTAGTTCATGTGGGTTACTTTGAATATACAGTATCTGCATTGGTTTCTTTCTCATGGGCAAAGAGATTACTAGTGTTATCATTTAAAATGAGAATGCATTTTCTCACATGGATAGCACAATAAATGTCCTGAGATTTACATGGCCCTGATGAAGGATCAGTCACTGGCTGTGGTTTATATTTACTTTCTGTGCCCTTCCTCAGTTAGAATGATCTTCATTAAAGGTATTATTCCATTTCTTGGCTTCAGTAAGAAGTGCCTGTAAAAGAATTCTTTCATTTGAAATCAGTGAAACAGGAAATTTATAAGCAAAGGAAAATGAATTGCTAAGAAATAAGTATTTGTGAAATGACCCAAGGTGGGTTTTAAAAAATGTGTATGGATAGAGCATTTCTACTTTATTTTCTTAAAAATCCAAAATTGTTGGTCTTTCATGGGGAACATACTGTACTTTTAGGATAACACCTGTTGTTATGGATTTATTTTTGGAATTTTTGACCTCAAGTGTGAATGCTACATAGCCTTGTGTCATGAGTGTTTACCTCACTTATTTAGCCTGGTGCAGGGGTTGGGGGTTGGGGGTAGGATTCCTCAAATATGTATTCAGAAAATTAAATTACTTCTTAGTGGTTATAACATCACAATTGCATTCAATATTTATACAGTATCATGATTACATAATCTGTCACCTCTTTTTGAAATCCATGCTTTTGTTTTCTTCTCATTGTGTAATAAAAATGGCAGTTTCCAAAGATGGGTATCTTTAGTTTTTAAATGGCACGTTGATTTTTTTCATGATATCAGCAAACATTTTTGTCTTTTTTGATTTCAGAACAAATGTAAAGCATTGATTGGCACACACACACAAGTTAGGAAATATGCTGCTTGGCAACTGAGTAAAAGTAAATTAAAAAAGTCTCTTAAACCTCCAAAAAGGTATACAATAGTACAGGATGGGTTCTGTGCACAAGCTTTCTGTCTGTAACATAAAAGACATCACAAACTAAAAATAAAATCAGAATGATGAATTTCAGTGACAACAATAAAAGTTTTGGGACCGTGAGAGTTGTTCACCTAATTGAGGGCACTGCCTTTTCTTGTCCTCAGGTATAGGATATTGCTCCATTTTAAGCCATTGAGGGAGAAGGGCTTTATATTTAAATTGCAAGCTAATAAATAGTCTTTTTCTCATTAACACGCATGACCTTTATGATTTGTGCTCTCATGCATACTGGCCCAGTTTCTCAGTCTCTGTTAATGATGTTTGGAACCTCTGTTTAACATGGATTATTTTCTACCTGAATCCCTGCAAATTCACAATAGGTGTTAATTGTAGTGATCTGCTTGTCCTGTTCAGGAAAGAAAAGTATCAAAATGAACCCTACTTGTTGCGCTTTTTCTGATTACTTCAATATGTGTATGAAATGATACTATTTATGAAAGTTATGCAGGCAGCTTTGTAATACTTCTGTTATTATGATATTATATATAATACATGGGTTTCTTACTTCAAATAAGCTCTTTTCTATTCTTTTTTGTTTTTGTTTTTGAGGCAGAGTCTAACCCGGTTGCCCAGGCTGGAGTACAGTGGCACAATCTTGGCTCACTGCAACCTCCACCTCCTGGGTTCAAGCTATTCTTGTGCCTCAGCCTCCTGAGTAGCTGGATTACAGGCATGTGCCTCCACACCCAGCTAATTTTTGTATTTTTAGTAGAGACGGGGTTTCACCATGTTGGCCAGGCTGGTCTCGAACTCCCGATCTCAGGTCATCGGCCCAACTCGGCCTCCTAAAGTGGTGGTATTAGAGTCATGAGCCACTGTGCCTGACCCTGTGTTCAGATTTTAATGTATGCAATATTGAATACTGATCTTTAGGCACAGTGGCTCATGCCTGTTATCCTAGCACTTTGGGAGGCTAAGGCAGGAAGATCTCTTGAGGCCAGGAGTTCGATACCATCCTGGGCAACATAGTGAGACCCTGTCTCTACAAAAACAAAATTAAAAATTGGCCAGGCATGATAGTGCACATATGTAGTCCTAGCTTTTTGGAGTCTGAGTCAGAAGGATCGCTTTAGCCCAGGAGTTTGAGACCAGCCTGGACAACATAGTGAGACCTTGTCTCTACAAAAATAAATTTAAAAATTAGGCAAGCATAGTGGTGCACACCTGTAGCCCTAGCTTTTTGGGAGCCTGAGGCAGGAGGATCACTTTAGCTCAGGAGTTTGAGACCAGCCTGGACAACTTAGCGAGACCCCATTTCTTAAACAAACAAACAAACAGACATCTCTAGCTCCTGGTTAAATATGATTGATTGAGCACGTGTTTATCTGTTCTCATTGAAATGTCACTAAAATGCCAGTGAGGAATAAAAACTCCCATAAACCCACAAGGATACAGAGAATGGGAAGGATACTATAGTGGACAAGAGATGTTTGCAGATTTGTAGTTGTTTAGAGAGTTAGGGAATAAATTGTTGTAGGTAGATAGAAAATTAAGCAAGCTAAAAAAAGATGAAGCTAAGGCAGTGATTATCTGTAGGAAATATAAAATTATACAAAAAAAAAAAAAAAAAGAAAAGAAATGTAACCCTGGCATTTTATGTGTCTCAGGTCTAATAATTTATAATAATGCATATATTAATGTTGATTTAACAAAAAGTTGTGATAAAATTATAATTTGAAGAAAGATTGGGAGGGGAAATGTGGAGGGGTTTAAGGGAGCTAAATTCTCATTCTTTAAAGTATTATTTCAAAGGAAGTAAATTATATCAAAGACTTTAAATGTTAGTAGTATAGGTATGGAATTTGGTGCTAACACCAGAAAAAAAAATTCTGAGTTAATGTTACTTGATTCTCTTTTACTTTCTCCATCCCCAGTCATACCAGAGCCTACAGACACTAATGCATAGGGTAGAGACCATTGCAGCTGGAAGATCCGAGTGCTAGTCCTGACTCTTTCACCAACTAGCCATTCATTTTTCAATTTAAAAAGTCATATTGTTTCATAATTCTTAAACCACTTCATCACCCAAGTTCTGTACTATGTCTCATAGACATTTTCCTCTATTATAAGCAGAGTACGTAAGAAGAAACTATTTCCAGAAGCTCTCTCAAATATATTAATTTCTTATTTGCTTTGTCACTCAGTCATTTACCTAAGTGGCTTTAGAATTACCCTTTCAGTGGAAGAATAGACTATTTTTCTTCTTAAATGGCCAAACAGTCTTAATAACTTGTAGTATAGCATGGAATTATTATTTGCATGAATGAAGAGCAATAGTTTCTTTGGTTGGGGCAGATGGAAATATTTTCAGTTCCTACATCCTGTAACATTTGTGAGAAGTTCAGATATTTCCAAAATTGCAAAAAGCCATCTGGCCAAAATGGCTTGGCCCTGTTAACTTATTTAGCCCTCCCCAATTACATTTCTTAGCTTTCTCATGTCTTATGCTCTCAGTTTTTACAAAGTTTATTCAACAGTGAATATGATATTAAATGATGCATAGTGTTTTGAAAGGCACCCAGCTATTACTTTGAATTTTATTTAGGTTTCAGAACCCTGGAGATTGAATGGGCGTGCGGAAAATATCCAGTATTGATGCACCTGGGCTCAGAAAGACATGATCTTGTCCAAAGGTTCATATTAGCCAGGTCATTGCTACTTCATGTCATATCTACCTTTGCCAACCAGTTTTTTTTTTTTTGTTGTTGTTTTACAGGGCAGTGAAGAGCAGATGATAATAGACACAAGCCAACATTTAATGAGGCCAGATAAGCTTCTTAAAGTAGACAGAAGGCTTTGTCCTCTGAAATCCCCCGAGTCTTGGTCTCCCTCTTTCCTTCTTGCCCCAACTCTTTTTTCTGTCCCTTTTTTCTTCCCTTGCCTTAAAAGGGAGGAAAGTTCTTATGTCTCACTGTTTTTAGTTGGTTTCCTTAATTTGAGTCTCTCCTCTTTCTTTTCTGATCTTTATTTTCAGTCTTATTCATTGAACTCCAAGAAAATAACATACGTAGGAAATGTAATTCTAACTGTGGTTTAGTGGATGAGACCATGGAAGGCTAGGAGGTAACTGTAGAATTAAAAATTAGAGTTTCAGTTTTTGAAGAGTGTTGCCAACAGCACAAGCAATCTTGTCAGAGAAAGAATTATCCTAGTTTTTCGTTTTGCTGGGAAATTGTGAGTTGAACCAGATTTCCAGCAGGCAAAATACATTTTAATAGGTGTTCTTTTTTCCTAGCTCAAAATAGGTTTTTTTATTCAGAGAAAAATGTGTTTTGTTTCTACTTGAGGAATTTGAGGTTTATTGCTAGTTTTATAAAATGAATAGACACTATTTTATGTGTCTTCTGTTACAAAAAGAACAACTTTCTAGATGGGGGAGATGATTAACTTGCATATCAGGATTAGGCTAATTACTACTATCTGTAATTTTCCCAAAATATATTTGGAAGCTGCTTAATTGCTATAGCATTAAAAAAAAAATCTCTTTACTTTCTCATAGTTTTTCCCGCCATAGGTAATTCTCTAAATTGTTTCAGGGAAGTTGCCTATCCCCTGAAGCTTCTAACATTTTAGATTCTTAGTGAATACTTATTGAACAAAAAGAAATATCAATCTAGTCCAGTCTCTGGCCCTTGTTACCTGTTTTGTGTAGTTTGTTACCTGTTCATAGACTCATTTAGGATTTTTGCTTCTGGGTAATAGCGCCACTGTAATTCCCAAAGCTTTAAAATTGTGTCTTAATTTAGATCTTTTATTAGCTCCGTTCCAAAATTTTTTCCCACATTGTACAATGTAAATAGGGCAAAGAAAAAAAAATCCAGACTTATTCCTTTTTTTTTTTTTTTGGTGAAATACTAGATATCAAATGGATATCACATTCATTTATTTGTTCATTATTCTCACAATAGTCAAATTGAATCTTAAAGAGATCAACAGAGATGATTTAAAAAATCATGTCAATTAAAACACATTTAGCAGTATGGTAGTTCCTCCTATAGTTGTGGTCTTTGAATACATCATAATTTTCAATATTTTTCCTCCCTAGAAAATAAATACAGGCAATCTCTGTTGCCTTGAAGGGTTTTACAAGTAAGTTTTATTACTTGAGGGTGCAGAAATGCCAGGCTATTCCAGGCAAGTGAAAAAATAATGTCTGGGACTCTTTTCTGGCAAAACAACTAACTATACTTTCAGGTTCATGAGAACCAAATAGGACTTCAGCTGACTTTTTTCTTTTAAAATAGAAGTATCTATTGGCAGGACCTTATATCTAATCTTTTTCTAGCTTTCTGTTTTCTTGTAGGACTACTTTGATTTATTGTGAGTCATTTTGCAGGGTTTTATTTACAAGTATACCTAACTTGGAACAAGTAATAACGTTTGTTTGCAGATGCCTAGTACAATTTAAAATGGCTTAAGCAGTTATATAAGAAACAATGAATTATATTGCCCATGTAATACAAAGTAGCTACCACAACTAAGCAGAAAGACACACTACTTCCTTCTTACTTTGATCTTATGGCCCCTGGAGTTAATTTAGGGCAGGAAATGCCAGTGCTGGAGGGCTGCCACATCATTGGACAAAGTGAGAGCCTTTGGTTATTTTCTTTATGAGACTGTCACCCTAGTTTTGCTAGTGCTGAAGTGACAATAGCAGAAGAAAACCTGTAGCTAAAGGGCCCTTGTTGTTTTCCAGTGGAACAAAAACATCACGATTACTCTAGGCAATATGACATTATTCACATTCACTAAATATTTTGAAAAGAATGAATGGAATACCTTTTTGTATTTTAAAGTAGGTTTATGCAAAGGTATAGCACAAGGCTGGTCTTGGTGGCTCAGGCCTGTAATCCCAGCCTTTTGGGAGGCTGAGCGGGGCAGATAGCTTTGAGCTCAGGAGCTCGACACCAGCCTGCGCAACATGGGGAAACTGCATTTAAACAAAAATTAGCCGGGTGTAGTGGCTCATACCAGTAATCCCAGCTCCTCAGGAAGCTGAGGCTGGAGGATCACTTGAGCTTGAGAAGCAGAGGTTGCAGGGAGCTGAGATCACACCACTGTACTCCAGTCTGGGAAACAGAGTGAGACCCTGTCTAAAAACAAAAAACCAAAACCAAAAGTTGTAGCATATACATCTGTACTTCAACTGAAAGAGATTTTTAAAGTATAATTTCTTAAATCATTCATATTAAAGTTCTCATAAAAATCCAACACTAATTTCTGTTCTCCTTTGTTAGAGCTGTTGAAATACAACTTAGTTTTAAGAAACGGACTGCTTCTGACTCTGTGCTTTTATCATTCAGAGCACTGAAGTAGTAATTTAATATTTTTATTCCTCAAATCAAATTATTTTTTTCCTATCATTTGCTCTGCTTCTTGGCTTATCAAACTTGATTATATTTGCCTTTTCTTATTTTGAGCAATGTGGTCTAAGTGTATGAAATAGAAAAAAATGATCTTACTAAGTAGATAAAACAATATGGCAGTGTTTTTTTGCATAATGGAAAATCGTGAATTCTGGCTTAAATTTTTTTTTTTTTTGCCATGATTAGGAAATAGTGAAATGAATAATCAGCAACTAGCACTGATTAAAATTCTTTACTTCCAATAGAAAAGACCATTTTTATAAGGTATCTAGATGGGTCTTCCAGCATGCTTATCATTATAAATTGAATACAGAATGAGTCTTCTCATAAATAAAGCTTACTTTATTTTTGCTATACCACTATAAATGCTATCAAATAGCCGAGGTGGAGGAAGTTTACCACATTTCCACTAAACCTTATTGCCACTAGAAAGTGAACCAACCCACCATCTTTTTGCAGCATTTCAACATGACAAAGACCATATGTAGTTAGCTTCTAGATTTATGCATTTCTGTTTGTTTGTAGTGAGATTCTTAATTCTATGCTGTTCTGATAATTGCTGATGCTAATAAGTTATGCTAAGACCTACCCTTGCTACCTGCTTAATGACATTTGTCTAAGAGATTATAGTAGTGTACATGAGGAATTCCAAGGACTATAGTAGGTGTTAGCAAGCTAACCACCATTCAACCTTTCAATTTGTTTAACATGGAGAACAAATCCCTGTCACTACCACCTATAAAAACTTGCTAGTGATATTACTAAAAGTTCCTTACCTGAATTTTCTTACCTATAATATAAAATATGGTTGCTGAAAGAATCTTTCTTATAGAGGTTAAATGAGTTTATACGTCTGTTCATGCTTAGCATTTCCTAAGTGCTGGTGATGATGACATTGATGATGCTGGGAACCACATCATTTGGGATCAAGTGGAATTATCCTTGTCCATTTACAGCCGGCTTTGCTCCCATTTGAAAATAGTGCAGGAATTTGGTTAATACTACTCCAGCCACATAAAGAGATTAGAGATTAGCACACTTGGAGGATTGCTTCCAATTTCCGGTACTACATTTGAAGAGAGACTTTAATGACTTGAATCATATCCAGAGAAGAGTGACCTGAATTGCTTTAAGCACATGGGTTTCTTCAGTATGGAACAAACAAAACTTACAGAAAGGCTAGCATAATCAATAACTTTCAGGGCTGCCCTACGGGATGTAGATTAGATTCATTATTTTTTGTTTTCTAAAATAGAATTGGTAAAGATTAGAAAGAAACAAATATACCACGAGAGGGAAAAATCTATTTACTCCTAGGACTTTTAAAGAATATAATAAGGTGGGTGGGCACGGTGGCTCATGCCTGTAATCTCAACACTTTGGGAGGCCAAGGCGGGTGGATCATGAGGTCAGGAGTTCAAGACCAGCCTGGCCAAGATGGTGAAACCCCATCTCTACTAAAAATACAAAAAGTAGCTGGGCGTGTTGGTGGGCACCTGTAATCCCAGCTACTTGGGAGGCTGAGGCAGAGAATTGCATGAACCCAGGAGACGGAGCTTGCAGTGAGCTGAGATCATGCCACTGCACTCCAGCCTGGGTGACAGAGCAAGACTCTGCCTCAAAAAAAAAAAAAAAAAAAAATTAGTAAGGTGACATATAAGCAACTGACCTATTTACTTCATAATGGTAATGTATGTTGGTCACATCATTGGGAGATTTGAGGACTGTAGGGGGATAACAGGGTGGGCAATGAGGTCATCTTTTATTCTGAGATAAGAGGTCTTTGATGATACCTTGAAAGTGTGGGCATCTCTAGTCTGGATTAAGAGTGAAATAGTGGAGTCAAGAGATAATATTATAAAGTTTGTCAAAGGCAGAATGACAGGCTTTTGTAAGAGTGTATTTGGGAGACAGGGAGAATGTGAGGCCCTCTTTTTTGTATGTTCTTGATTTTGTATAAAAAGCATATGTTATTTCTATAAAAAAATAAGTTATTAACATGTAAAAATTATTTCGTATTTTGAAATAGTATATTTTAAAAGAATAATGTGGCATCATGATGGTAATGTTGAGATTTCAAGTCAAGAACTTTGGAAGAGGTTTAATGTGAAAATTCCTTTCTGAAGCCAGAGTGTTTAAAGATCACAGGGTTAACTTTTCCCAACACAGTAAAAATCTTTATTGATAAGGCCCATCACTTCTAAGAAAGACACTCACAGCTCTTTGTTTGTTTTTTTTTTTTTTTTTTGAGACGGAGTCTCGCTCTGTCGCCCAGGCTGGAGTGCGGTGGCCGGATCTCAGCTCACTGCAAGCTCCGCCTCCCGGGTTCCCGCCATTCTCCTGCCTCAGCCTCCCGAGTAGCTGGAACTACAGGCGCCCGCCACCTCGCCCGGCTAGTTTTTTGTATTTTTTAGTAGAGACGGGGTTTTACCGTGTTAGCCAGGATGGTCTCGATCTCCTGACCTCGTGATCCGCCCGTCTCGGCCTCCCAAAGTGCTGGGATTACAGGCGTGAGCCACCGCGCCCGGCCTACTCACAGCTCTTTGATAGTGCTCACTTTGGAGGAGTGGAAAGACTCAATGGGATTGCAGATTCGTCTGAAAATACTTTTATTCAATTTCTCCTTCCTGTGACCAACCAATAATTCATCAAGGTAGGTTAGCATCACTTTTTTGACATCACAGAGTAGATATGGATAATAAATCAAATCCCAGTCATAATATGTATGAGAATATCTTATATCTTAAAAAGTACTTTATAGATATGTAATCAGAGTGTTATCATATTTAATTTTAGTTTCAAAATCAGGGGCCATTGGTCTCATAGATACTATGGTGTTTTATATCTTCTGGTTTCTGTAAAGCTAAAACTGGATTCATTTTTTTCCAGAATAAGATGACAATTTGTGCTGAGTTACTTACATATTCTCCCTGATAGTCTGAGTATTCACACTGAGACAGCTGGCCTGAGTAGTATAGCCTAGTATCGGGGTAGAATTCCCTTATCAGTAAAATGAAAATCACTCTGTTATATATATTTAGTAAACATTTTGTTTAAGAGGCTACCTGGCCCTTTTCTATTACTGATACATAGTGAAATGGGACAGATACATCTGTGGTGAGATGAAGTCCTCTTCACTAAATTAGGAGCTAGCATCAGGATATTAAAGAGGTCTTTTTAGAGTATACTCAGGTATGAGTATTTTAAATGTCATAGAAAGATGGATGTGATGTGCTTTTATCCTATTTATTTTTTGTTTAGAATTTTCTCCTTGGTTTCAGGTGAAAATCTCTGAAAAATTTTTAAAACAAAACATTGAAGGATTGAAAAATAACTATTTTCATAATGTATGTATCAGAGTTCCCCAAAACACTTTTGAGAAAATGTCATAGCAAAAATATCTCCAAATTTTATGTTTTTATAATGGAAGAGATAAGTTAATACTATAAAAATTCCTCCTCAAAATTGAGCTTTCAAAAATGCTTTGACATAGTGCAGTTTTTACTCTAATAATCCAAATTAGACTACCTTATATTAGATAATATTAATAAAACTTTGCTTCTTAGGAGAGCACAGTGATAAGAAACTATAGAAAATCTAGAATGGATATCTGATTTATGTGGATCAGTACATCTACAAATACTCTTAAAGTTGTTTTGAGTTCAGCGTCCCAATTGGAAACATAATAGAGAATATTTACAAAATATTATCTGAAGAAAATGATATGAAATCTAGGTAGTTAGAAGTATGTCTGGTGTTATATAAAATATAGTTTAAAGAAATTAGGCACAGTACTTTTTTTGGTTTTTCCTATATCTGTTTCTCTTTATACACTCGTTAAACTCTATGTTAACATATTTATGAAATTTCTGAAAAAGAAATACAATTGACACAGTGGAAATAGAACTAGGTCAATCTTAAAGACATCAACCACAATTTCACATTACATTTGGGCTTCTATGTATAAAATTACCCAGAATACTTAGGCTGTGTTTCATTTATTTGTCCTTTGGGGAGACAGTGGAAAGCTGGAGTGACATTTTGACCATCTACTAATTTCATGGGGGGTGTATTTTTAAAATGTCTGAAATTAGATATCCATCAAATACTGGACTGTAATAACTGAATATAAAGGGTGTTTGTTTCTGAGAGTACGCTTGTGAGGCTTTTTAGTATGTGTGTTTTCAGATTAGGGAAAGTTTAAGAGGGTGGAGTATAGAGTGTGCCTATGTCCATTTTCTTTTCTCTTTTATTTCCCACGTCTTCCCATATTTCTAACTCTGGAGGAAGCTGGGTGCTAGACTATATAGGGAGATAGGATTGAAATATGGCAAATGAATCTTTGTACCCTTATAAATTAATTCTGGTCTTTTAAATTTGTCATAGTCATTTTTTTCCCTAGGATACTGGTTTCTAACATGGTTAGCACAAAATAAAGTTTGATTTTTACCCACCTCCTGATTTTTCTTTCTGAAGCCAGCTCCTGCTTTGTCCTTCAGAACGGTCTCCCAGTTGCCTAGCACTCTTGTCATTACTAAAAATTTTCAGCTTATTAGTCTCTTCATGCCATTCCTAGTCTACCCTTAACATTTCTCTGCCCTCTAATTGGGATATTGTGTAAAGATTATCTTAGCTCTGAGTTAGAAGCCTTTCTGGACTATCTTACAATAACTGATAATGTTGTAACCCCCCAAATATGTATAATCTGTCCCCCTGCCTATCATGCTTTTAATTCCCTGAATTGTAATTGCCAGATTCATTTGTTGGTATTCACCTTTTCACTCTAAGTTTTAAGATGTCAGGAGATTTGTCTATTGCTGTCAGTGTTGAATCTCTAGTAGCTAATATTTTGTCTGGTACACAGTAGATCTTCAATAAATGGTGTGTGAATAAAGCATGGGCCACTCCTTGCTTCCCTGCTTAGAAACCTTGCTACTATTAGACCTGACCCTTGGAAGAAGCACTAACATACAATGAGTCATTAACATAACAACAACAGTAACAACAACTAAGCTTGGTCATATCATTTGGGATGAGAACATAGGTCAACATAGTGACTTTAGTACTCGTTGAATACTGAGGAGCTTCTTTATACATAAAAATATTTCTGCGTGTCAGTTTAATTCCATAGAATTTCATTAACCTAAGAAAGTCTTTTAAAGAACCACCTTTTTTCTTTCACTCGGACGTATAGATGATCAGCTTCCTCTATGAGTATCTATAGATTTTAATCACACAGATAAGTTTGATGGTGTCCAGTTTTTATTTAAACTCTTTGCTAACTCTTTTATCAATATGCAATCCATGTCACCTAAACTATATTAAATAATTTTGTTCTCTTGATCTACATTATACAATTTATAAAGTAGAACTCATAAGAACCCAAGATTTGCAATAGATTACATGTCAGTCAACAAAGCTAAGCATTATCAGCTCACAATGACATCTGACTCTCCAAGCTGTTGGTATTGATGTGGGTGGTGTTCTGAGTTTCCAGTGCCTATAGTGTCAGTAATCACAAGGATGGAAATGTTGAAGAGAAGTTTCTGTCTCCTCAAACTTCACTTTTTAAGCAGATGTACCTGCTAAGATTGAGTTACTGTGCATGATAAGTGTAATCGGAGAGTTGGCAAGCAGGTTAAATATAATTGACCATTCTATATTTTCCTATAATGGGACTGAGAAAGAGAAGAGCTTTGTAGATTGGGAATGTGAAGTAGATGCATGGAAATAATTGCAGAAAAATTCTTTTAAAAGTCCCTAGCCTTACATCTACTTGGAACTTGATGTATATTCTTATTTTAAAGGTTTTATTTATAAGAATGTGCATAGGGTTTCCTTTTTTGATAAACTAGTGTTCTTTGTCTTTGGCAAATAAGTAGTAACTGCAATTTGACAAATAAAGACTCTTTATCCCCATTTTCTGATGCAAAACTGAGATAGGAATATTATAAAAGAACATACTGATGGGGAGAGTTAGAAGATAATAGGAACAATTAATGAATCGAATGTTCTGTTGATGGATTTTTCCCTCTCCAGAAAATCACCTATTAGTTATTGTTGTGAGTTACGGCACGCTTATAAAGTTCCTGTTATTATTTCTCTTGGTATTGAGTCATTTGTTTTTTTTTTCTCTATGTTATTATTTTTGTTATAGTTAATATGCATTCATATGAACTATATGAATATATTCATATATATTCATTCATATATTTGTTCATATATATATTCATATAGTTCATATGTTTTCTTGGGGAAAAATACTGAAATACTTCTCTGAGACTGATATATAAAATTGGAATGTTAATGCTGAACTCAAAAAGAAATTTCATGAGGATCACATAAATTGGGTTGCAATTATATAATATACATATTTATATGTAATATATATTACATTATACTACAGAAAGAGATGTGCAGGCCTGCCTATCAGCATGCCTGTCATATTGTAAGATAGCAAATGTTCATTTTCCCACACCCCTTCTTTAGATCTGAAGTAGATTTCCTAAGAGCACAGCAAATTGTTAATCTGGCACATATTCACAATTTAGTGAATGTTTCCTTCTTTTCTTCCTTTCCTTTTTCCTTCCTTCCTAATCTGTAATCTTTCTACTCAAGTAAATATAAATGCATGTTTATCCAAATATAATGTTAATAATATGTTTATTATTTTCTATGCATGCATGTGTCAACAAAATATCTCAAGCGTTGCATTATCACTTTAGGACCGACCCTGGACTGCGGCACACATAATCCACTGGAAGGAAACCCTCATTCCCTTTAGCCTCACACAGTTATTTTTGTTGTGGTTCTTTTTTTGTTTTTTCACTGCAGTCACTTAATTCCTCTTGATTTGTGTGGAAAAGATGTTGTTTGTAGAAAGAAATGAATATTTTGTTTTCTACTTTTTATATATATTTTCTATATGCCATATCCGTGGTTACAAGAAATTTTTTTACACTCAAGGATTTGAATTGACTTGTTAGCATGATATACTTATATGAATTCATATATTTTATACGTAAATTTTTTTTAAATCTTGATAAAATAAGTGATTTAATATGAAAGTTCTATACTAGAATTTTGTTTCATTGATTTATTTACTAGGAAATACGGATAGGAAGGTAAGAGCTTTAAAGTTATTTTGGAGACATGATTTCTTGTTTTTTTATTGAATAGATGATTCTTCTCTGCAACCATTATTAAAGAGATGTTTACTAGAGGTATCTGACCTGAATCCCAGTTCTGATAATGAATTTCAATTTTATATCGTATTCTTTTGAAAGACCATTTGGGTATGTTTAGCTATATTGCTTTAATATTGATACCTTTATTGGTTTAAGAACTATTTCTGTCTTTACCAGCCTTGAGTCTAGTACCACAAATGACAGGGAGGTTCTTTTATTACACCGTGATTCTCTCAATGTGAGGATTAGGAGGGTTAATTTATGTCCCAAGCTCACTCCATTATTTGTTCCAGAGGCTGGTAAACATTACAAAGGAGTATCACAATTGGATTTTGAATCAATAACTTCAGACACTGAACCATATATTTTAATGAGAAGCTGGATTTTCCTTACAATAGTCAAATAATACTATTAGTTTCTTGGCGATATAGTAGAGTTAGAAAAGATAAATATAAACATACAAAGTACTGTGAGGTCTCCAAATGTTATAGTTCATCCTTCTAAAAGGCTTACTAAGGTCAACCACAATTCTTTTTGCTATGCTTTGTTACTCTGGGCCACTTCACAATAATTTTGAAATTATATATGATACTAGCTTTGAATGTATTACTTATTTGAACTATTCAGTTTGCTCCTAGAAAAAGTCCTATTGACGTATCTGTGAGGTGTTTACACCCTTAGTTGGTATATGCTCTATGGCATATTTCAAAAACGAGCTAGGAGCCTTCTGAGATGTATATACAGTGAACTAGAATAGGTAAATTGAAATCTCTGTAGGCTTGTCTATTTTTAGTATGAACAAAAAGGAATCACGTTCTATTTCATATGATGTCTTCTCACTTGAGAATTCTAAATGCATACTACTGAATTCATGAGCCTCCTGTGTATATTGTAAATGAAATGTTTAGGCCAAATTTTGGAAATAATCTATATTCTGCTGTAATATTCTTTTTAAAAGTTTTTCTCTTAATAATTTTTCTTAGAATTTGATATATGTTTTATGACTGCTAATATTAACTCTCGTTTTGCACTTTGCTCCTCTGTAAAAATAATATTTTTATTTTCCTTTAGAGGAATAACATAAAACTAGGCCATGGCCACTCTTAACACTCAAGTCCTTACTTTTCAAATGAACAGATAAAAGCAGTCACTATTGTGTGGCAACTGGAGTCAGTTCTGTCTTTTCCCAAAACTCCATGATACTCATTGTAGCCATTTCTAGACATGGCATTCCAATACAATGCTGTAGTTCTCCCAAGCAACGACCTAGTTATCTGTGCATTTATTAGAGTAAAATGATATTATAGAAGCGAAGCTGTAGTGAAAATATTAGCATCTGAAAAAGAAGATCATTGTAGTCTTTTCTGTTTAATTGATTGCAAAATATCCTTTCGGGATCCTTAAATATAGTAATATATAATGGTAGTAATAATATAATATATATAATATATAACATAGTAAATATAATGGTGACAACCATATTCTTCACAAACATTTTTACTTATTTGCTATAATGTCTTGGGAAATTTGAGGAAAAAGATTGGATAAAAGAAAATAGAGCCACAATTTAGTTACTATTCATTACTCCCTATCTCCTAGAAAATCAGCATTGTGATGAAGCCCAAGATACTATGTATAGTGACATATATAATTAGAATTATTTCCTCATATTTTTGATGGCTGTGAGATATGTTATTGAGGTTTTTTTCACTCCTTAATACATGCATACTTTTAAACATTTTAGTTGTTTTTATTTTTTGCTTTATTAGTTTCTGACACATTTTGGATTTTTCATCTAAAACATTAATCTCTGAAATTTTAAGATTATCCTTTATAGTTATTAGAGTATCTTGTAAAAGTTAATGTGTGGCCGGGCGCGGTGGCTCAAGCCTGTAATCCCAGCACTTTGGGAGGCCGAGGCGGGTGGATCACGAGGTCAGGAGATCGAGACTATCCTGGCTAACATGGTGAAACCCCGTCTCTACTAAAAATACAAAAAACTAGCCGGGCGTGGTGGCGGGCGCCTGTAGTCTCAGCTACTTGGGAGGCTGAGGCGGGAGAATGGCGTGAACCCGGGAGGCGGAGCTTGCAGTGAGCCGAGATCACGCCACTGCACTCCAGCCTGGGCGACAGAGCGAGACTCCGTCTCAAAAAAAAAAAAAAAAAAAAAAAAAAAAAAAAAAAAAAAAAAAAAAGTTAATGTGTATAGTTAAGTTGGTTCTCCTCCTTGTAAAGATATATATAGACATTTTGTCAGTGCTAGATAAACCTTTTTGAAATTCACTTCTCATTTTCTCTTTGAGTTTGAAATAGGGGTCACATAACAGTTATCCATGTTTTATGCATAGAAATAATTTATAGTAACTAAATGTGCCTTTTTTTGTTTGTTTGTTTTGTTTTGTTTTGAGACGGAGTCTCGCTCTGTTGCTAGGGTGGCATGCAGTGGTGTGATCTTGGCTCACTGCAATGCCGCCTCCCGGGTTCAAGTGATTCTCCTGCCTCAGGCTTTCAAGTAGCTGGGACTACAGGCATACGCCACCACACCCAGCTAATTTTTGTATATTTAGTAGAGACGGAGTTTCACTATGTTGGCCAGGATGTTCTCGATCTCTTGACCTTGTGATCCGCCCACCTCAACCTCCCAAAGTGTTGGGATTACAGGCTTGAGCCACCACACCCAGCCTAAATATGCCTCTTAATTTATCCAATCTAAGGATAGTATTAGGCTGTTTTCTGCAGATATACTGAATAAGATCAATATTATATTTGAAGCAAGCTTTTACATCAAAGTTGTGATAAGTAAAGCATTTTAGACCAAGGAAAAACCTTGTAGTTTTTCTGAGCATTATCATTTTGTGAAAGTATGAATGATTAAGGCTGGGACTTTACCAAATCACACAGTTAACATGTATTTGTGAAAATACTGATAAAGAAAATAAACCAGAATACAATCTAGTAGAATATAAGTTTTAGATGGTAGAAAATTTGTCCTGTTTCTCTTTTTCTCATGACTAATAGCCATACAATAAATGTTTATTGAATATGAACAAAAGATAATTAAATGAATAAACTAAGGAATTATTTTAAACTTATGCTTGTTTGTGTGTAGTTTTACTTAAACTTCCTTTGTCTAATTAGAATAAAAACTTTAGCACTAAAATAAGTATTAAATGACTAGTATATGTACCATAAATCTATGTCATTTCTTTCTTCGTAAAATGGTTGGCATATGTCTGCCAACCTGTTGCTGCTTAGCGTTACTGACAATTATATACATTATAAATTATATATTTGGTCTCACACTGTTTTTATATATTTTTGTATTCAATTGGGCATGCTTATTGTTAGAAAATCTTAATTTTATTTTGTACTATAAATTATAAAGTATGTAATTCTTCAAAAATTATTTTTGTGCCAAGGTGTTTTTCTCCATACAAGGTGAACAGATTAGGTGGCATTCATACAGCTGTAAACTTTAGAGTTTTATTTGTTATAGGTAAAGTTCTGTTTTGCCACAGGAGCATTCATATCATATCACAAAATTGCAAGTTAAATGCTTTGAGTACTTTGACCAATGCTTAGTTTTATGTGAGGATTAAGAGGTAACAGAGAGAGTATGAAACACTCTTCTCATTGAAGCAGATGTCTTTTCTCTCTCACTGGAAATTTATATTAAAATTTAATCAGATAAGTAAGTTCATGATTTGCCTTGAGCATCTGTATATTTTTGGTTGTAACAAAAATACTTCATTTTAGTGCTCACTGCTAGATGTCTATTGAGAATGCATATTTCATAACAAATTTTAAAAGAAATATGTAGATTAAAATGAATTCTCAGTGCTATGATATGTTTGTGATACTTCTTCAGGCACATAGGTTTCAAAGAAACATACAAGGTACATGCTTAAGTTGTTGCTGACCTACACTATGCCTGCATCCTAATAGGTTGTATTTCAGCTCCTATATTTTTGACAAATAGCTGAGCTCTGTAAAGCTCTGTTTGTGGTGCTGAAACCTCTCATGATGTATGAGCATGTCTGGCTGATAAATTCTAATGTCAGCCTCTGTGTGATAGTGAATCATCAGGTTGTAAAATTTGTGTTTGGGAAACACGTTGAATTCGCAAGTTTCATGTTTTGGTTGTGTTAAAATTAACTCAATTTGTCCTTTTGCTTTAAGAAGTTCATAACAATTGCCTTCTACACTGTCAAAAACAGCTAGGATTTAATTGGAAACTGTCAATGCTATCACAAAAGAAATGTCTAATATTAACAAATAAATTGATAGGACTACAGTGCTGAAAATGTTTATAGGCCAGTGGGATGTTGATATTATGCAGCAAGCCATTGTAAGAAAAGTTAAAAGTTGCTTATGAGCAGACACAATAGCAATTAACATGAAAGCTTTGTAACTTTGAGAGATAAACAATTTGCCTATAAAAACTGTGGTATTGTATTGTCTCAGAATGTTTGCTTTGTACACAAATACTTCTGTTTTTTCAGGACTGTGGGGGTTTGTTTGTAAAAATGATTGAAATCCTCAAAAATCTTAATTCTCTTTTTTTAAGTGAAATCCTTATATTCCCTATATAAGATTTTTAAATAACTGCTAATGTACTTGGCACTTCAATTCAATGATTTGTAATCTTTTAAGCTGTGGGTTTCAGGTGCCTTAAATATATTCTTAGAGGACTGGACTAAAAAATTAAATTCTTAATTTTTTCTTTTACTTTAAAATAGTTTTAGAAGCTTTTCCTTTAGTTAACATCATTCCTCTTAAATTTGTGGCAAACTCTGGAAGTATCTGAATTGTGTCATTTTTATATTGGGGTGAGCTAAATAAAAGAAATTTCAGAAAGTTGAACCTGTTAAACTTCTACTACTAATCCTGTATGTTTTAGGGTATAATTCTAAAATCTTAGTCTCGGACTGAAACATGCTGTTTCCTTGCCATGTTTCAATATAGTAAATTATTAAGTTATTTGCTTGTTATTTCAGTGAAGCTCCTTAACTGTTTTGAATCAGAGAGAGATTTGAAAATTATACCTAGAGCATAAGTCATAATGAAATTTGGCAATAGTTTCTGCAAAGCAAGCAGCCTAGACCATGCATGGTGGGTCATGCCTGTAATCCCAATACTTTGGGACACTGAGGTGGGTGGATCATGAGGCCAGGAGTTCAAGACCAGCCTGGCCAATATGGCAAAACTTCGTCTCTACTGAAAATACAAAAATTAGCCGGAGATTCAGTCGCATGCCTGTAATGCCAGCTACTTGGGAGGTTGAGGCAGGAGAATTGCTTGAACCTGGGAAGTGGATGCTGCAGTGAGTTGAGGTTTTGCCACTGCACTCCTGCCTGAGCAACAGAGGGAGACTCCGTCTCAAAAAAAAAAAAAAAAAAAAAGAAAAAACAGAAGCAAGCAGCCTAAAACTAAGCTACTGCCAATAATTAAAATAAGACTTTATGTTGCTCAGATACTGAATTTATATTGTCTCAACCTAATAATTTAATCTACTCCAAAAGCTACTTGTTAAAATCCTTAAGTGGATACATAATTTCCTAGAGTTTCTGTCAATAGTTAAAGGGTTAAATACAAATTATGATTGCCATTTGATATTGATTAAATGCTTTCTGAAATCCGTATTTGAGACTTTATAAAAATGTAGGCAATCCCATCACCCAAGGAAAGTGCCTTACTCTTAGCATTCCAAATTTCATTATAGAAAAACACCTTTTAAAAACTTTGTCATTTAAATGATATCTGATCAGATGATATTTCCCAGAAATTACTCTTTATTTAGAAACAAAACAAGACAAAAGCAATTGATTTTAATCCAAAATGTATTTTTCCTTATAAAAGAGGTCCACATACTCACTGTGTCTACTCTACAGAATTTGTCCATTTTATTACACCACGTGTCAAGTTTATCTGGTCACTGCAAAAACTCGTGGCTAATATGTGTAATACAACACAGGAGGAGGTATTGCTCAGTTCAACTACTCTTATATACTTAAAAAAAATACAGAAATGTTTTTGTCCACTTTAACTGTAGTCCAGACATAAAAGTTACATGAAAGTTTTAGAAAATGGAGTTATTTTATTTGGTTGCCACAGTACCCCTTGAAGCCAGTTACTTAAAATGCTGACGTTATACATATTTCCATTGGTCAGGAGCAGCATTGGTGAAGCTTAAACTTTTCTCTCAAAAGTAATCTTTCTTTACGTTGTTTTTTGTTTGTTTGTTTTGTTTTGTTTTTAACACAACTGCAGTCTTTAGCTTTTTTTTGTTCGTTTTTGAAGTAGGTTTAGTTGGTGGTTTTTACGACATTTGTTGGTAAACCTATAACAGTTGCTTTTACTTTCAATGATGTACTTTTTTCTTTTCGTGCTTCCCAGAGATTTATCAGAGGAGGATAAAGCTCACCTAATGCAAAAGTTGGTTTCTGTAAGTAATTCCTCACATAGCTATGTCCACCATCACAGTTCATTTCTTGAGAGAGGCAGCTGATAAGACATATCACACCAATAATCCCCAGAAGGCCTCCAAGACAGGCCATAAGTGTTGTACTATTACTCTTTTCATACTGTTTTTGATCAGGGTCCAAACCTTTGGTGGTGACATTTACACATTTTTTTCTGTTTTTCTGATAGATGGTGGGAATATCAATACAAATTTTATACTCAGTTGATGGGTTCAGATGAGTAAGATTATATACCTTGACATCAGATGGTATTCGAGCACTTTGCGCAGCATGAGAATTTTCAGTGTTGACAAAGGCTGTCCATTTAACACTAGATTTGAGAATTTTAGAACTTGCTTTCCAGGATACCAAAACTGAATTGGCCTGAATATCTCTTATTTTAATATTCAAAGAGCCATTGTTATCCTGTGGAAAAGATCCATCCACTTTGATCATGACAGACTTCAAGTCAGCGCCAACTAGGTTAGTTGCTATACAAGTATATAAACCCCCTTCTTTGGGAGTTATGCCATTTATTTCTAGTGTTCCTTCAGAATGGACATAGAGATTTTCTGTCAGGGTATTAGGCAAGAGTTTTTGACCAGAAGGTGTTATCCAGTAGATTTCAGGCTGTGGTTCTGCAGTAGCTCTACAGTGTAAGGAAACATAACTCCCAGCTTCTACATTTAGATTAGAAGGAAAGCTCTCAGGAGCTATAAGAGGGAGACAAATTTCCATCATGTCCCTGAAATGAACTTGCCGAACATTCTGACCTTGGAATTCAGGTGGGTCCACACAAAACAGTGAATCTGGCTCCATAAATCGAATGTTGGTTTTGTTCATATTAATCCAACGGATGACACAGTCACATCTGATGGGGTTACTGTGTATGCTGATTTCCTTGAGGTTTGGCAGAGACTCAATGGTACCATGGTACAGGGCACTGAGGGCGTTGCTGTTCAGCATGAGTGATTCCAGCTTGGGGAGTCTGAAAAATGCATTGGGGTGAATGTAAGACAATCTGGGGTTGTTAGTAGCTTCTATTTTTCTTAAATCTGGCAGGTTATCCACAGCAAGACTATCGATGGAAATCAGCTCAGGCATATTGTTTATCCCCAACTCTTTTAAGTGTAGCATATTGCTAAAATCACCCCTTCGTATTCTATTAATAGGATTTTTATTTAGATCCAAAAATTTGAGATTTACAACTTTTTGAAGAGCAACATGGGGTACTTTAATAAGCCTGTTGTCATAAAAGGAGATGCTTTCTAAGTTTTCAAGTCCAACCAAGGCATTATCTGGTATTTCTGTAAGGTTTATACCAGCTATGACCAGGCTGCGAAGATTGATAAGAGGCTTAAAGTTCATGTCTTTGATTCTGATAATTGGATTTTCCCCAATCATCAGAATCTCTAGATTTGGAAGAGCATCAAACCACTTACTGTTGATCATCTGCAATCTATTTGAATTGAGATGAAGTCGAAGAAGATTATGTAGGCCAATAAAGGCTCCAGGTGAAATTGCAGAAAGCAAGTTGTGATTAATATAGAGTTCTTGTAAGTTGCTCAGTTCTGACAGACATTTTTCAGGCAGTTCAGTAAGTTTGTTTTCCTCTAGGTACACAGAAAGGAGCTGAGGCGTCTTTTTTACATTAATATTGGTGACCGAAGATAAATTGTTTTGAGATAAATCCAGGCCAGTAAGGTTTACTGGAAAGTCTGTGGAGTATTCAATTTTTGCAATATTGTTAGTCTGCAGGAGCAGAATCTGTGTGTTAGCAGGCAATCTGGCTGGGAAAGTTAAAAGACCTAAATCATTACAGTCCACTGTAGATGCTTCCATATAAATGGATCTGGGTGTAAACCAAGGCCTGATTTCACACGTACATAACTGTGGACAATCCACTTTTTTATCTACAGCTTGTACTAGTGTAGTGATAGCTAGGCCGAGTAGCACATGAATTCGGAGTGGCATGTCCTTCATCTTAGCTTTCTTCTTCAGAAATGTAATGGGCCCTTAAGGATTCCACAGTCAGTGCTAGTAAGTTCAATAGGAGCTGATTGATAAGGAAGATACTTGCATTTGTCAAATGATGAATGCCATAGAACCACAAAGTTTTTCTTCACTGAAATAAGTGCCAGTGCCAAAATTGCATTGTCCAAAAATGTCATGCATATTGGAGAAGAGAAGGTTACTATTTTCTTAATGATATAATATTGATGTACTTTTTGAAGGTGGAGTATGTATAGATGGTCATAGGAGATTGAGTAATTCATTTATTTAGAAGTATAATATTCAAATCCCATGCTTGTTCAGTATGTGCAGGAATAGCAGCATGATGCTAAATGTAATAAAATGAAATATGAAAGAAAAAAGAGAACAATAATTAGTACAAATGAAAAATACCATAATTAATATCCATTAACTAATTATAATTATTTCATGTATAAATTTTATTTTTAGAGTTTAAGTACTTCAGTATGTCTTGGTGACTTTATCATTTTCATGACTGTCCTTGATAATTCTTGGCCCAGACATTGGGCAGGCTGAGAAATTTAATCTTTAAAAGGCTAAAGATTTATTATTATAATGAATATGTTTCCAGAAGTTTTCTGTTATTTCAAATCTTTACTTGTTTATACCTTGTAATTTTATTCATTATATTTTCATTAGCTTTGAAATTTAGTTACAGGGAAAAAAAGAAAACAACTTTTAAGTTTTTAAACTGTTGATGGCTTTTTTTTTTTTTTTTTTTTTGCTTTTTAGAGAGGCAAAATAAAAAGCCAATAAATAAATAATACTGTTCACTTATAACTAAATGAGTTAGACTGTGATTCAACAGGCTCCCAGGAGACAGGATTTAGAGACAAAAATTATAAAATGTTAAGTAAGCTAGATGTAGTGGTATTAGCTGTTTCCCATTTTCATTCATACTTCTCTCCATAGTCTTCTTTGCATAAAGTGACTTGAGTTTTGCAGTCTTCAGAGAAGATTAAGTTCAACTTGCTGTAGATGTACCTGTATGTTATCATTCTTAGCTAAAGTTCAGGAGATTAACATTTGGCTGTTTTATTTTTCCCTGAGAATAACTTACCTTCCATTACTAACAATGAAAAAACAATATTATTACATCACTGATATGGTTTGGCTGTGTCCCCGCCCAAATCTCATCTTAAGCTGTAACTCCGATAATTCCCATGTGTTGTGGGAGGGACCTGGTGGGACATAATTAAATCGTGGGGGCAGTTTCCCCCATGCTTGTGATAGTGAAATAAGTATCACGAGATCTGATGTTTTTATAGGGGAAACCCCTTTTGCTTGAGTCTCATTCTTTCCTGGCTGCCTCCATGTAAGATGTGCCTTTTCCCACCTGCCATGGTTGTGAGGCCTTCCCAGCCACGTGGAGCTGTGAGTCCATTAAATATCTTTTTCTTTGTATTACTCAGTCTTGGATATATCTCTATTAGTAGCATTAGAATGGACTAATACAATCAGTAACACAAAGACCTAGATATTTTTCTTTTAAATGGATACCAGTGTCTTTGAAATATAATCATTTCCAACACCAAGTTTCAAATTTGATATGTGGGGATCTTTCTTTTTCTCTATGTTTACCTCACCATCTGCCATTTTCCTGCAGGGAACCTTCTCCCTATTGATAGAGCTATGGTTGCATCACTCTGCCTGGAATAGTTCTTTCTTTGTTTTAAATTACTTTTTACTGTCTTTTCAAACCTGAGTTCAAGAATCTCCCCTCTGGGAAGTCTTTCATACAAGACTTTCATATAACCCCTCCCTCCAGATGTACTTAGCTGCCCCTCCACAGTGGTCCCATGGCTCCAGCACTTGCCTCTGTCAAGCATTTCCTTGATCCTTCCTTTCACCAGTCACTAATCTCCTTGAGAGCATGAGGCCTGCCTGACTTTGCATCCCATCTTCTGGGCATTATCATTATAATATAGTATACGTTCAAGAAATGTTTCGAATGAAACAATAAATTAATTTTATTAATAAAATCATTTATGCATCCTTTTACATATTAAGCAATTCAGTCTGCTTAATTTCTATCTGTTTTAATGTGTGTAAGTATATACTAACATCATATTTGTGTTACATACATTACTAAAATCCAGAGACTAAAATTCAGGCTAGTACAAAGGAATGTTAGACTTTAAGAGAAAAGTTAATCTATTGTATCTGTGCTTTATTATTTAATTTATCCGGTCAACATTTATTGAGCACTTTCTACATGCCAATTATTGGGTTAATAGCTAGAATAAAAAAGATGACTTAGATATGGTTGATTCCTTTAGTAAACTTTCAGTCTGGAGGGGAAACAGAAGTAAACAGATGGTTACAATTCCATATGCATGCTCATTTGGGAGCATATACCCCTCTGAATAAAACGAAAATAGAAAATAGAAATCTGTTGCTCCTTTATGTCCAGAATGAAAGAAAAACCTAGGTACAAAGTCCAGTTGCATTTCTGTATGTTTCCATAAATCACTTAGCTGAGAATGGAGAAACCATTACTTCTGTCAATTAATTGGTTAGGTCTGCTTTCTCCAGCAGAGCAGAGAGGTACCTATATTCTTCTTTAGGTTAACTAGAGGTTCGGAAATATTAAAGATGAAGCATTCTTTCTGGGGGAGTCTTAATATAATGTCTCTTTTTGTTTTGAAATTATCCCGGTGAGTGTCTTAAAATCAACTCAAATGTCTATCAATGACAGACTCGATTAAGAAAATGTGGCACATATACATCATGGAATACTATGCAGCCATAAAAAAGGATGAGTTCATGTCCTTTGTAGGGACGTGGATGCAGTTGGAAACCATCATTCTCAGCAAACTATCGCAAGAACAGAAAACCAAACACCGCATGTTCTCACTCATAGGTGGGAATTAAACAATGAGAACACTTGGACACAGGAAGGGGAATATCACACACCGGGGCCTGTCGTGGGGTGGGGAGACGGGGGAGGGATAGCATTAGGAGATATACCTAATGTAAATGATGACTTAATGGGGGCAGCACACCAACATGGCACATGTATACATATGTAACAAACCTGCATGTTGTGCACATACACCCTAGAACTTAAAGTATAATAAAAAAAAAATTATGTTTGTATTTAATTAGAAAGTGTTTTCTTATTTCATCATTTACATAGCCATATGCTAGAAACAACCACATTTTGAATTAGATTTATTCTGAAAGCTTTTGAAAGTGAGGGTGTTTATAGTGGTGAGCATATTCAAATGTTGTTTCTCCTGGTCTGTAGGAAGCAATAGTATGGGAAACACAATAGAGAATATAGAAATTTATCCTTTCTTCAGCATAATATTGACTTTTCCTTATGTCTGTGGAAATGAATATATTTCACTAATATACTATTTAGTATGGGTTGTTTCCAGGATAATAAGTAAGTAATAATTGTATCTTCTTAGTGCTTTATAGTTTTCAAAGCCTTTTCTTATTCATTATTAATTTAATATTAATGAACTTGTGAGATAGGTTGGTGATGTACTTTAATCTCCATTTTTTAATGTAAGGTTGTTGAGACCCATCTGCCTGATACCACACAACAAATAAATGGTGGGGTGGGATTAAAACCTAGTTTAGGCCGTTAAAATCAAACAATTGTAATAATTCTCATATCTTATATATCCAATTCCTGTGGACACTTATAATTTGAGATTTCTTTACTGTGAAAATACCAATTGTTTCTTGGTATAATTATATGTGGAAGCTTTTATGAATAAAGCTACTTTTCCTTAGTAAGGAGATCTTCATTCTTTGTCTGTTTTTCATCATTTATGAAATACTGATTCAACACCTACTTTTTGGCAGGCATTATCGTAGATACTGGAAAGTCAGCAATAAATAAGATAAAATATCTACTCACCAAGTTTTCAGTGATCAAAGGGGTAAATAGCTAAGGCCAATGATGCATAGTAGATTTGATTTACAATAAAAACGTGTGCAATGCTCTGTGGATGTACAAAGGAAAGAATGCTTAATTCTGTTCCTCCAAAAGGAGCAACATGAATGTTCTATGTGCTTTTGTGATACTTATACAAAATTAACTGGGGTATAATGAGGACATGTGGATAAGAAGATTTAAAATCCACTATCTTTTAGATGAGTTTTTATAATGCTAAAGCTTAAGAACAAAGTGTGCCTTCTTCTTTGCACCTCATTATGTGTATTACAAAGACTACAGAGTCTGAGGAAAAGAAACATTTTGATACTTAAGTTGAAAAATTGGTGAAGAAAAAAATTGCCATGGGTACATTAAAACCTAGTTTTTCCTTTTCTTTTATAGCAAATTACTAGCTAAGTTCATTTATATAAAGAACTTAAATTCTATTCTCCCATTATCTGACTTCATATTCCCTTGTAAGACTTGATCTTTCTTCAGTTCTAATTGAAAGTTCCATATCCCGAAGGTATTGTTGAATTACACTAACTGCATCCCTATAAAAGACTGTTCTGTTTTCCTTGGGAAATATTTCTTTTCCAGTTTTTCGAAACGAATTATTTGAATTTATATGACAACTTTCAGGAAATGGATAATGGTAACTATTTAGAATAGTTTAATGAATGATATCCTTAAAAACTGATGTTAATGAGAAATTGATTTAAGGAAAGAAAAGAAAATTTGTTTTGCATTAAGAAACGCGGGCCAGGTTTAGTGGATGATTTTGTAACTGGGGACAGGATACCTCACTTTCTGGTACCTCAGATTATTGATCTCTATAATTTAGAAATTTGGCTGCATGATCTCTAAGATTCTTTCACATTCCAAATTTATGTTGTACTATTCTGTGAACATCAAAGATGTTTTTCCAAAGGTGTCTAACAATTGAATGTGTGTAAACTCACTTATCTGAATTTAACCTTTGTGTTTTTTTAATTTATTATAAGTTTATATTCAATACTCTAGTCCCATGCCATTAACAAATTAGAATCAGTGAATTTTAGCCATTATGAGGCTTTTAATAAAGACTATCAAATTAGTTACCTGCCATTATTTCTATTTTATCTTTTTATCTACACAGTAGTAAACAAACGAGAGAGTTACTTTAGTCATTAAATTAAGGCAAACTGGAAGTAAATTGCCTCGATTAGAGCACTTGATCTGAATTCAGATGTGAATTCAAATTCCTTCATTTTGCCTCAAAAGCTCAGTCTTAACCACTAAGTTCTACTTTCTGTCAAATGTTTATTTTTAAAATAGCACTACACATCTTGATATCTTTTCAGAAAGGTGTTTCCTCCAACTGTATGGGTGTACTGCCTTTTGTGTTATTGTTGTCGGGTGTTTCTCTTCCTTTGATAATAAAGTTTTACTCAGACAAAATTATAAGGCAGTTGAATATTGTGGAAGGAATAAATTAAAAACTGTTTTCTAAGCCTAGTTTTGCCATGTGAGAGTAATCACATTGCTCTCTGAATCTTAGTTTCTCACAAAATGTGCACTAAATTTTCACTGTTGTTTTCAAGTTGATGTTAATGTCCTGTGAAACTGTAGAGATTTTGCATGGGGTTGCCATTATAAAGAAATTTGTTTATTAGAGAAAAATTATTTTTGTTATTGTTTCAAAATTTATGTAGTAAAATGTATGTCATGTCCACCCATATATTTAATGGATGCTATCTTTTAGAGTGTTTTTAGAGTGGATTCTGATATTTTCAGATTCTCAAATCTGATATTTTGAGATTTTCAAACTGGCAAAGATCCTTATTATTATTATTATTATTATTACAGAAATAGCTATAGATTTTTTTTTTTAACAGAGGGGCAATTTGGTATTATTTTATGTCCTTGTCATGTTTAAGAACTTTTATTTTTACCCAGCAAGCATTAATGCAGATCATAAACAAATCATGTGCTGTTTCCATTCCTCATGATATAGGGCTCAGATGGTCCTTTAGATGACAATAAAGGCCTTGTAATAAAGTTCTCTCAGAGAAACCAATAGTAACTTAAATAGCACAATTTTCTCTCCTGAGTCTCAAAATATGCTTTGGGCAGATTTGAGAGAATCTTGGATGTTTTATCTTTTTTCTTCTCTTGTTTTTAGAATTTGAGGCTTGTGCTACATGGGGATAGTTTTCTTTAAACAATAATTCCGACCAGGTGCGGTGGCTCATGCCTGTAATCCCAGCACTTTGGGAGGCTGAGGTGGGTGGATCACCTAAGGCCAGGAGTTTGAGACCAGCCTGGCCAACATAGTGAAACCCAGTCTCTAGTAAAAATACAAAAATTAGCCAGGTGTGGTGGTGCACATCTCTAGTCCCAGATACTCGGGAGGCTGAGGCATGAGAATTGCTCGAACCTGGAAGGCGGCGGCTGCAGTGAGCCCAGCTTGCTCCAGCTACACTCTAGCCTGAGCGACAGAGTGTGAGTCTGTCTAAAATACATACATACATACATATATATATAATAATTGCAAATGTGTCACCCTAATACATCAAATTTATGGAATCTAGTTATAGTACAGCTATAATTTAGAAAGGGTAGTTTACAGTATAGAAATCTCTCTTTATAATTTTCTTTTACAGAGCGGGGAATGAAATCTTAATCACAGGAGTATTTCACATTTGGGTAGTCATTTCTGTGTACTCATAAATTACTAGCTTGTCATGATACTGTCATTTTTTATTATGAAAATTCTGATTTGTTATTTTTAATTATTGATTTTGCTCAACTGAGTACTTCATTAATAGCAATATTTGTGAAGTTAACTTTTGTACATGATTAGTAAAACAAATGATAATTTTAAGCCGTAACTTGTCTCTTGATGCTTATAATTTTTCTTATAAGCATCACTCCGTATATTGGGGAATTCTAATTTACAATATGGCATAACAGTACATTATTCAATATTGTTTGAGAGCCAATGGATTTTGATTGCCTGATTTGCTTTTTTAACTTTTCTTCTATGATTACCTTGTTATTTAGCATTTATGCAGTCCCAAGTGTAGGTCTCTCTGGGAAAAGCACTCATTTATTCACTATCCTTAATAATCACTCATCTTAGATTGAAGTATAATCATCTTGTTTTCCAAGTTGGGAAATAGTGATGGAAAATTTGCTTCAAGTTATAATTAAACTAGAGATCTCTATTTGGGTGATGCCTCTCTGTTAAGTCACCGCACTTTAACAGTAGGGTATTGTATAAGTATGCAGGCCTGGGAGTTAGTAGGAGACCTTGTGACCTTTAGTGACTTCGTTTCTAAAATAAAAATTATCTTCAAATTCTATTATTATATAATTTTTGTAGTAACCTTAAATATTCTCAAAACGGTTTCAATATATTTATTTTCTTTTTTGGTTGGGGTGGGGGGAGTTGAGATGGAGTCTCGCCCTGTTGCCCAGGCTGGAGTGCAATGGCACAATCTCGGCTCACTCACTGCACCCTCCACCTCCCGGGTTCAAATGATTCTCCTGCCTCAGCCTCCCGAGTAGCTGGGATTACAGGCACCTGCCACCACGCCCAGCGAATTTTTGTATTTTTAGTAGAGATGGGGTTTTACAATGTTGGCCAGGCTGGTCTCCATCTCCTGACCTCATGATCTGCCCTCCTTGAACTCCCAAAGTGCTGAGATTACAGATGTGAGCCACTGTACCCAGCCAATATATTTCTTTGTGCAAACTTAATACAGTGTACTTGGATGGATACTGATAGGATTTACTCAGATATTTTATGATATTTTTAGGTTTTCATGTTTATTCACGCTTTATGTGTCTCAAACTAGGGCATAGAGATAGACAACGTGCTAATTTCACTCGCATCAGAAATAGTCTATAAAAAGATTCTTACGACCTGTACAAATTCATGAAAATTTTGAAGAACTTGAAAAATTTGTACGTCAGGAGTAATTTATTTATGCTTATAAGAGAAATCATTGTTTTCCTGGCAAAAATGTGTGTGTATGTGTGTGTGTGTGTAGATTTGTGTGTATGTGTACACTGAGAGACTTCAGTTCTGTTCAGAAAATTTTGAATGTGATTGACTAAATTTATGCATTAAATTTTCCCATTTTGTCCAATCTTTATTTCTATCAATAGATGTTTTGAGGGATTTAATTAGACTTTAATTTGTATTTTACAATTTCATATAAATTGAGAGGAAAAGTCTGCCCAATTGAGAGGAAAAGTCTGCCCAAATATGCTTTCCTTATTCTCTTGACAGTTTTGGTCTCTAAAAGCTCATTCTTGTCATTTATTTACAGTTTATTTGAGAAGCTAGTGCAGAGTATGACTGGTAAATGATGTCATCCTTTTATCTTCAAAGGAATTACCAAAGATGTGGAGATTTCCCTGCTTGAATGACAGGAGAAAGACTTATATTGTGCCTCACAGTACAGTGGTTTGGGAAATGTGTGTCTCATGTAGACCCACTTCCAATTATCCTGCATTTCAGATGAAAACATTTGGGGTAATTATCCAGATAATTTAAACCATTTTTAAGTCATGTTTTTAATTGGAAGATAGCCAACTATCCTGTCTTTGAAGTCTCCATTCTTTATGTCACATGAAGACTGTCCATCTCCCTGGTATAGTTAAAATAAAAGAAAGAAATGAAGTGATTGCAGCTTGAGTTGGTTTTATGAACAGACACGAGTATGCTGCCTTATGCTCTCTGATCTTGCAAGCACTACTCTCTAGGGCCTTTTACATGGGAGGACATGATAGGCATGTATACAAAAAAAAAAAGGACTATTCTATATTGATTGCCACAAGTAAATGCTTTTATCAATCTCAGGAGGGATGGTTTCTGAAGCATAGATATGTTGTAAAAGGATGGCAGCAAAAAGGTTTTCATCTCATTTGTATTCCTTGATTAAATTTGACAGAATAGAAAATCATTGGTTTGTAAAGAAGATAAGGAAACCTGTGGACAAGAGTCCAATGACATAGTATAGATAGAGAATGAAGAACATTTTAGTTACAATATTATTGCAGAAATCTTAAAATTATGTTTTGGGGAGGAACATTCCTCTGAAGGAACTCGGAGTAGAATCTTTCTGGGTAGTTCACTTTCTATTCTGCATATAATAAAGTATTGGTTCTCATTGCTATTAAATAAAACAACACTAATATCAGTGTTTTACGTTTTTACTAAGAATTGGGAAGATAAAACGTGTCAGAAGAAAGGAAATAAAATGAGCTCTTTCAGTTTGAAAGAATTTTTTCAAATGCAGTAAACAAGAGACTAAATTATAGCACCACATTTTCGGGTGTGCTGGTGTCAGCTGATGCCTGCCATGAGTTCAGAGATGGATGGTGCTTTTCTGTTACTATATCTAAGGGAGATGATAATAGCAATGTGGTCTGTATTTTTAGTTCCTTATTATAAGCATGGTATTGTCTATTTTCTTTTTAAAAGTGTGTCAGATTTCCCTCATGCTCTATGGTTTGTTTCCTGCTTAACTTCTTGACAATCTGCTTAAAACAACATTGGTATATTTGTGTCCAGAGGATACAAAAATGTTTTAAAAATAGAACAGCAAACATTCCACCGTAAGCTTTGAAAAAACTTCCTGAATTATGGTTTTGAGTTTCAACCAAGACGTGGAGGCTATATTTATGGCTGTGTGCATGTTCGTGCATCTTTTTGTGAGTGGAAATTCATTACTGTACAGGACATGAGCTCTTTCCCTAACACTTGTGTTGAACGGTTAATGTGAGATGGTGGCACTCTGAAGTACAAAGTAACAGAGAGAATTAAAGTTCTTGATGCATGCTAGGTCAGTGAAGCTTTGTTATTTATTTCCTGTGTGGAAATAAAAGGCACTATATGCAGGTTAAAGTTTTGCATTTCCAGGGCCAGGAGTGGTGGCTCACGCCTGTAATCCCAGCACTTTGGGAGGCCAAGTCAGGCGGATTACCTGAGGTCAGGAGTTTGAGACCAGCCAACATGGCGAAACCCAGTCTCTGCTAAAAATACCCTGTCTCTGCTAAAAATACAAAAATTAGCTGAGCGTGGTGGTGTGCACCTGTAAACCCAGCTACTCGGGAGGCTGAGACAGGAGAATCACTGGAACCCAGGAGGCAGAGGTTGCAGTGAGCCAAGATTGCACCATTGCACTCTAGCCTGGGCAACAGAGCAAGACTCCATCTCAAAAATAAATAAATAAATAAATAAATAAATAAATAAATAAATAAAGTTTTGCATTTCCTTTTTCCTGTCACCTAACTTAAAGACATGTATTTTTTCTTTTTTAGAGAAAAGGTCTCCTTTTGTCACCCAGGATGGAGTGCAGTCACTTAACTTTATAGAAGCCTCACAATAGCTCTCTACTTGAAGTTAATTATGTAGGACTACTTTATGTAGATGACCTTGCAAAATTTTATTGCCTACAACCCCCTGAAATTCATTTAAAATTACTATTGACGCAGGTGGACATGAGTTGAATCACATTATTTCTGTTCATAATGGGCTTTATGGTAAATTCTTCTTTAATGTGTTTACAATATTTGACTACTGTAGCATTTAAGAACTAGTCTATACCAGGTTATGAACATTTGGGAAATATGAGATCCCCCAAAAAAGTGACATGATAAAAGAAATACATTTTGCCTTATGTGTTGACTAGAGAGGGCTAAAGTTAAGGGGGGAAGTAAAAATACTAACGGGCTATTTTTTTTTTTTTAATGGAAAGCAGTACAATTTGTGATGCATACCAAATTTTAATTTTGTGTTAATGGACAATATAGGCCCTTGGTAACATTACCTTTCTTTTTTTTTTTTTTTCAACTGCTACCCATGAAGAGCATAGGCAGTATGCCCACTTAAGTGTCTTTTTGCAAGATTATACATGACTAGAGCCCCAAAGGGAGTTCTAAATCTTAGTGGAGAAAAAGAGTTCTTTAAAAACAAGGTTGTAAATTTGCATTCATTTCCCTCTTAGAAGCCTGGTGTTCATCTCATATATGGATTAGGTGAAAGCTAAGTGACAAATCACCTGTTTGGGAAAATTTCTTAGTAGATAAACTCTCTCCAGATAATTTAGGATTATGTTTCAGACTATCAGTTTAGGCTCAGAAAAGCGAATGGTTTTATATTATGTTATAGCAGCTTCACAGGGTAGGATTTAATACATTTTTATGGATAAAATGAATAGTGTTCGATTATTGGATCTGAGTTAGGAGAAGAAATTTTCCCTTCACAGTCACATGGTTTAAGATCTGGAATCCCTTAAATTTGATCTGGGACATTCACCTAACTTTACTGTTCCAATATGCCAAGACAAAATTATTTTGTGAAGGAAAGTTATTTAATTTACAAGTTAATGTCTCTTGCAGAAATATTTCACATTGCTCAATCAAGAATTACTCAACATTAATTTCATATATGTAGAAACATTCTTTGAACTTTAAGTTATTTGTATTCTATACTTATGTTTTGATATTTATGCTTATGTTTTTATATATTTTCCTTAAGATAGTTATGTAGTAAAGTTTATAATAAACCATTTTGGGCTTGGAGCTCAACATCCAGACCAAGAAAGGAATAAAACTTTTTCGTGATTTCTGTTAATTATAATTCATGACACTGGTTAGTAAGATATAATCTATATTTGTGATCATTCCTGGTATTGTTTATGTTTTCTTGGAAGATAATATATTATTTCAGTGAATAAAAGCTATTCTAAATATATGAGAAAAATTATTAAACTGTCACAATAATGGATATGGACTTGAAAAATACTAGTTTTGAGGTTTTCTTTAATGACTGATTCCTTTCAATTGTATGGAGAAACAGAGATTTGAATAAGAATATCATTTTCCCTAGTGATGTCTTTATGTCTAATATCCATGAACAGATAGGATCTTTGATGCTTTACTTATCTTTGCATATTTTAGTATAGTTCAGATCCTAAATACTTTTAGGAGTCTCGGTCTGTCGCCTAGGCTGGAGTGCAGTGGCATGTTCTCAGCTCACTGCAACCTCCACCTCCCGGGTTCAAGCGATTCTCCTGCCTCAGCCTCCTGAGTAGCTTGGACTACAGAACCATCATGCTCCGCTAATTTTTGTAATTTTAATAGACACAGGGTTTCACCATATTGGTCAGGCCAATTTTGAACTCTTGACCTTGTGATTCGCCCACCTCGGCCTCCCAAAGTGCTAGAATTACAGGCATGAGCCACTGCGCCCGGCCCCTGAAGACTTTTTAAGGGCCCTTTCCATTAACTTCAGTTTTCCATCATATAACAATAGCAACAAACAATAAAAACAGCAATAGTAGTCACAGTCATAATGTGCTATAATGTACAAATTCAGTTCAATTTTCATATATGACCTTACTTGATTCCCCTAACAATCCTGTCAGCATGTTCAGTTATACCCACTTTACAGGTGATGACTCAGAGAGATTTCATGAGGTGGTCAAAGTTGGAGGGCCATATCAGTGATGGCTCCTGAACTCTGTCCCAGGTCCCCGACTCCATTTTCAGTCCTCTTCCTATGAGCTCTGTGTAATAAAGCTTTGTGTTATAGAGATATATGTACTTGATTGCCCCCTTACTAGTTGTTAATGAAACACCTTCATGTCTAGACCTATGTCTTACTCACTGCGTAAGCCTATACAATGCTGACTTGTCTTCTTTGCACAGTGAAATTAAATGATACTTTCTTTTAAAACTTAATTAAGATGCTTTTGTAGTTCATAAGCATGATGATTGAGTTTTCTTGCTCTTGTATGAGATGTGCCTCCCTCAAACCTTAGAAAACTGACTTGAAAAAAAAACTTAATTATGGAAGAAAAGTTAATAGTTAATCATGTAGCTGTCAATGAACATGTTAAATTGTACTGAAAATGTTTTACACATTTTAGATGTTTGTTCTTTAATTTGGTCTTTAATTCTCCTTGGTAATACCTTATTTATGAACCACCTTACTTAAAATACCCCGTGAAGTCACTCTCACCATGTTGTTTTCTTTATAGATCATTTAAGACTGCTATAAATTATTTGCTTTTTCTTTTTTGCTTACTTCCCATCACCTCCACTAGAATGTTAGCTATATTAAAGTTGTTTCCTGTTTTGTTCAGAGCTATATATCTCCAGTGCCTAGCTAGAATATTGCCTGGCATTGTAGTTCAATAAATATCTACTGAATGAATGAATATCAGTTGCTTTTAATTATAAACTTCCATCTTCTTATACATTTAAACAAATTTGCTGTACAAGGTACTCATTTGTGACCCTTATTTTGCTGGTGAATGCTGAATTGACTCATGTGGTTTGTATGCATGAACTATTTAGTGATGATATAAGCTTGGCAAACAAAAATAAATATGTGTGTTTTTTTTTTAATTCAGGAGATTACAAAAGTGTAACAAAACCCACTTGAAAATAGTAGTATGTTTAGAAGCGTATAATTAAATCTGTGATTGTTTAAAAAGAATCATAAAAATTCTTCTAATCCAATGTCTACTCTCATTATATCTTGAATAAATCCGTTGTGAGGAAACTAATAGAGATACGTATATTTTGTTTGTATATCTTTTTGTACTTGAGATATGGTTTTCAATTGATTTTTATAGATTATATCTCTAGTAATAGCACAGTGTAGTGGGGGTATAAGATATACAGATTAGTTTCTTAAAATTTGTGACATTTGTATTTGGAGAATATAGAAAATCATGTAATTTAAGTTATAATATATTCTTAATGACTGGAAGTGCCACAGACTTCCGGAATTAATGTAAAAAGCTGTATCAACAACAAAAAGAGCAATAATAAACATTAATATAATTGAGTGTTAAGTACTGAGAAAAGTCCTCGAGAAAATTGGTTTGGTGTGGCTGCAGGCCAGACTATGCTTGTTGCCAGCTGATAGTGATCAAATGTAATACATCAACAATCTGTGAGGTTTGTGTCTCCAAACCTAGACTGGGGTTAAGAATCTGCACTAGAAAGTGACACTTAACAGAAGACAGTGTATTGTATTCTGTAAATAAAAATAAAAAACAGTATTGTAAAGAAAGCCATATATACTTTGCTAAGGAAAAGTTTATGCAAATCAAGACAATATCTCAATATTTGCTGCAAATTGAGACTGGGAAATATTTTTGGTGCAAAATTTCAGCAGAAGAACTCAAAGTCTATTCAGCACACATGAAACTAGTAAAATTTACTTAGAAGTTTAAGCTTTGCATGCTAGATTCTATAATATTAGCTGCAGAATTGGAAATACTATAGCATGACCCAGAGCTTTGAAATGGACAGCCAAATGTTGCAAATAAATCTTTGGGAGTTTATTATTAGCCAACAAAATTATTGCTCACTAGATCCGAAATAACAAATCTGTGGCCTTGACATTTAATCAGAGCATGAGACGCATCTATTGAATTTCATATTTGAGATTATTACTTTACTAGAGCCCCAATTAAAGCATGTAGATTCTAAAATTCTGTTCAGATAAGGTAAAATACAGAATGCTTGTTATACATGCACAGAATCTTTTTATCCATTGCCCCTTCTTCAACATGCTTATTTTGAGTTTTTACTGAACAGAAATGACTTTAATGTAAGTATACAAAGAACTACCCAGAATTTCTTTTTAGAAACAAAGGAGGTAGGAGGTTGAATTTGCCCATATTCCCCTGTGACTGATCAGTTGAGTATAAACTATTTACAATAGAATGTTGAAAGGAATTTTCTACCTGCTGTAGGGCTGGCATTGTAATATAAGGCAATTTTACATGCCCATATAATTTAAATTATTAGACTTTATATAAAAACTTTTCTTCAAAGTCTGCCTAAAAAGAAAGAAAAAATGGGAGAGGAAAGAGAGAAGGAAGAAGGGAGGGGAGGAGAGACAGAGGGAAAGGGGAAAGAAGGAAGTTTCTGAATCTCTCCCATCTATCTTTTTCACATTCTAGTGAGAGAAATTCTAAGTATTGTCTATTCATGAGCATCTGCAAATCACATTGCAGCTTAACTGTCTCTCCTCTGATTTAATAGAAACTTTGATTGTTTTCTAGGATTTATATCCAGAGTAATTGCTTTTGCATTTTAATATAGAAAGAAGTAGATTGAATAAATGCATAACATATTAGAAATGCTATTAAGCAAATGATTCTATGTGGTACTATCGAATGAATGTTTTCCTTTACTCTTCTAAACAAAACACACATTTCTCCAATTATTTTTAAATTGAGAACAGTGGAAAAGAAATCTATTTGTGTGTTGATTTTTTTTTTTTTTTTTTTTTTTTTTTTTTTTTTTTTTTAGTATGATTAAATGGTATAGCAGAAGTTTTATACAGTATAGTCAGGTACTTTTCCCTGCAAGATCTGTAAGGACAGTTTTTATCTGCATCCTAGATATACAGTATTTTCACACACCGAGACTTTAATTCCTGTTATCTTAATGTTATTTATAAGTCCCTCGCATCTCTTAGCAGCCATACTTCATCAACTCTTGCTATATTTGAGTCTCTGCCTCAAAATAGCGAGCCTTTATCTCAAGCCGCGGGTGGTGAGAAGTTCATGAGAAGTTTACACGTGGCAAAAATGGTGATGGTAGAAGACATCTGTTTTTCATTTTATTTGTGTGTTTTTAATTGGACTGTTTTTCTTAGAGAGTTTCTCAAAACCAGTGAGTTTCTAGAGAGAAGAGATTTCTATTATTTCAAGGGATGATAGTTAAGATCCTTCAAAAAAGTTGACCTTCCCACATCAGACCAACGTCTGTAGAGTTTGAACAGTTGTCAAACTTGCCCTTAAATAAGGAGAACAATGACTTGAGCTTTAATTGTTCCACATTCAGGGCTTTAAATGTTCCAGATAGTTTGCCTCTTCTCTTAGTTCCCAGTTAAGAAGTAAGTAGGTAAGGGATGAGTATTCCTCCCATTTTATTTAGCGTGTAGGTGCTAATTTGTCTGCTCTAATGTGCACCAATGTTGGTATTATATGTTCTAAGGTCCTCTGCTGTATCCTTGGAAACAGACTATGTTATGTGTTACTGTGAGATTACAAATATGTTTCTAAGAAAATTAGCTGCCTATTATTTGTACTTGCTCTTGTTTCTGATTCAGAAAAATAAGCGTGCCCTTGCTGGTGCATTAAGAATTGAGGTGTTGTGTATTCCTGGGAGTGTCACTCATAGATTTGATACATACATCAGTGGAGTTAAACTGGCTAAAAGAGCTGTCAATGAGAAAAAGTGGGGATGCTATAAAAGGCAATGGCCCTATCACATTCATGTGACTCAGGCAATCTTCATCTATTTCTTTTATATTTTTATGGATTTTTTCTTTTATATTTTTATGGATTTTTTTTCTTTTCACCATTTGCATAAATTGGTAGTACACGTAATATAAATGCAAACAACAGAGAGCAAGCCCATTTTTAAAGCTATGAGAAAATAGACCTGTCAGGAGATTTGTTCAATTTAGGGTGGGAGGAACAATAAAAATACATGCTGTATTTGTTTCTTAGAAAGTACTCTAAGGGTGTTTTCCCCCCAGCCAACTAAATTGCATGTGGCAGTTGCTACAGCAACCCATTTTTGTGATTTGCAGAATAAGGGAGCAAACCAGATGTCAATTGTCAGTAAGTTTTTGTTGTCATGGAAGACGTGAATGTATGCAGTGTCATTTGGCCAGTTTATGTACTGTTGTGGTGTATTGTTCTCATCTGCTATTTTCAACATGCTGTCATGAATTAGTATTCCTTTCTTTGGATGCATAATTTCTGAGTTTCTGAGTTTTATACATGATGTTAACTGAAATAACTACATGTCAGATTCATAGAATGTTGTTGCAAAATGAAGGTTATTTGACATCTGTTTTGTAATTTTTCAGCCTATTGACATAAGAATTCTTTATTTCATGAAGAAGACTCAAATTAATTTTTAAAGGGCACTTCAAAGATTTTGTGTTATTTTATTTGAAAATACATATTTGCAATCTACAGAGTTAAGAATATATTATTGTCTCAATGAGATCTTTAGTAAGAAAGTAGGAAATAGCTCTGGACTGGGAGCTTCTGAAAGTCTGTGGTCATGCCTCTGCTGTCTGTATTCTGGCAAGTAGATTCACATTTTAGTCCCAAATCACTTGTAAGAGCTATTATATCTGGAACTCCCCATCTCTTCTTTTTATTTTTCTTCCTCTTTTGTGTGAGGGACTGTCCCCTTTTCTCTGCTTTTCCTGTCTTCCCCACTGTTCTAGAAGCCATGACCCTCTCATTCTAAATAGATTTTGCCCTCCTTCCAATGGGATGAGAGCCTGGGTATTTGTACGCATATTTTTAATTTGATAAGAAGTGTTGCTTACAGCTTATTGTAAATACATTAACATCTCATTGCTTGTGGCAAGTCCTCCACACTTTTCATCCCTACTATTAATTTTCCTTTTCTTCACATTTAAAAATTTTTCTTTAGCATTTGTTCTAAAAAACCCCGAATCAAAAAGACTAGATAGGGGGATTAATGATGAGACTTTTCTATTATTTAGCATGATTTAAAATTATTGCTGGCAACCATACTAAGTAGTTTCACATACAATATCCCCTCAGCCTTTTAAAAAATTGATATCAGCTTCAATAGAAGTGATGGTATTAGTTACTAAAGTGACATCGTATCAAAATATATAAACATGGAGCATTAACAACAGAAGTGAGAACAATTTCTAGAACAAAATGTAGAGTTTGGTAAATCTAAAGCAGATAACAAAAGAAATTGTTTCATTCTTTACAATAAATTTGAACTGTGGATTACAGAACAAAACATTTACAGGAAAATGGGACACAGAGGGAGTGGGAGAAAGAAAATCATATGACTTTTGTCTCTCCTGTACCTGGAGTTTCATCATTTCCAACTCTGCAAAATTGGCTCAAGATGTGAATAGTAAAGGCGTATGTATGTGCATGCATGCATGAATGAAGGCATCCTCCAGCAAATTTGCCTTTCAAAAAAGTTGCCTGAATATAGGCCCAAACTCAGAGATATGAAGAATGTTAACCTGGGGAAGTGAAAATGAAAATGTAGCTTTTCCCCCACATGCATATTACAGGAGTATCACTTTTCAGTATTCTCATTTTGTTTCACACTTAACCCCAAGATTTCTTGAATTGAGAATTCAAATGCCTTATTTTGCTCTCTGGTACTCTCAAAATGGTGTTCAATAGAAGTAGCCTAGTCATTAAGGGATCAGGCATGGACTCTCATTCTTTCTCTGCTGCAGCCATTGTTTCCTCATCTACTGAAAGGTGAGTGATGATAGTATCTACTTCAAAGGGATGTTGTAAAAATTAAATAAAATAATGCATTAAAAGTTCATAGTATAAAAAAGTTCTTCTGCACCAGACACATACAAAGTGGTTACTAAATGTTAATCACTATCATATTAAGAAGTCATCATATGGATAAGAACTCATTAGAATTTGCTGTAACTTAAACTTATAGGTGAAAATATTGGAACAGGAGAAATGGCAGAGCAAAATAAAACTACTTAAATGCCATTTTGCTCTGATTATCATAAAAGATTGTAGAATTTTGCTTGCCTAGTAGATATTTTTCTGGTTATTTCTATGAAAATAATTCTAAAAATGTATCATGCTATTTACCATGTTAGTTATATGACATGTCTTAGAAGAAGAAAAAGTCCTGGAAAGCAGGTGCAAATCAGTGTGGCTAGACTTAGTTAATTATTTATAAACTGGTAAAAACTATTAGTAGTTGTCAAATATTAAAAAAAATCCAGTATTGGTCTGTGTGTGAAAGTATAAACGTATGCATGTATGCTTGTTGGCAATGGAATAGATAGAGATAAAGAAGTACAATTATAACTATAAATCTGCAGAAATGCTAATACAGGTTTTTTGAGTTGTTATTACTTGAGATATGGTTACATTTTGTAGGAAACAAAGTCTAATATATATTGTTAAAATTTAACAACATTCATTAGTACTCACACAAAGTTCTAATTAGAGTAAAAATAAGAGAGAAACGAAAACTGTGAAGTCACTATGATAAATGGACACTGTAGTCTTAAAAAAGACCATGTTATTGTCAGCAATGTTTAAATTTTAGCAACTCGGGGACTTGAGTGCTGGTTGTCCTATACTATATGGTCTACAATGGGGTTTTAATTAACATTTAAAAAAATAAGTTTACAATGAGATTTATGATTTCAATGATTGTAATTATTTTATACGTGTTATAAAGTCTTTTATGGCCCTAGGAAAGAGAATTAGTGAAGAATGGTTTCAGAACTTTTTAAATTTGAGATGGAATGTCCCAGAGTAGTGGAAGTTTCTAATAGAATAGCACGAAGAAGCTGGATTATTCTATTTATTTTTTAGATAGGTATGAAACTTCAAACTTGCTATTTCTATGGTTTCCATTCTTTCATTATACTTGTGGACCTCCGCTTAGTAATTTTTCTGTCTCTCTTTTATTTGACTGATTTAAACAAAACAAAATAACTCTTCAGCTAAAATCACTTTAGGTCACAAACTCAAAACTCCAGACTCGAGTAATTAACATGCTTGATGCAAAGCAGCAGCAACACATTACTGTCAACAAAATGACAATCTAAAGAGACATCTTGAAAACTGACTGGATGACAGTGAATTGTGCTTCTGCTAAACTCCAGCAGCTAAGAGGTTCCACCAATATGGGCCCTTCACAGAGAAGACACTGCTGAGTTTATAGGGTTGAGTTTGAGAACTTTTGGTCATCGTGATGCATTAAAAAAAAGAATGATTTGACAGGAGCATATGGTCCAAACTTTTTAAAACTGTGATTGTAGTCAATGTGCTATGAAATACCCACTGGGCAAGGATTGAGTCACCTGGTTTGGGTTCTAATTATGTCTTTAAGTCACTTAATAAGTGACCTAAAATCTGTAACATCTGTCTCAATATAGGGATTCCGTTATATTCTGACTCATTTTGTTTTAAAAGAAATTGACGGGCAGTGTAGAGTTTACTCATTAATCATATTGGTGGCAGTTTCTGGGTGACCCTCATTTGAGTTCCATATGGAATGAGATATAGTGTATGAAAATTGGAGTTCATGAACATGTGGGCAGAAGAGGTTTGTCCATTTTTGGTAGGTGTTTCTCCTAAGGATACATAACCTAGTACCCTAGAGATATCACCTGACTGCCAAGAAATGACTGTGGATGGTATACCTTTTTAGATCAGGGACAGCAGAGATAGGAACTATGTTTACCACAGCCTTTCATTATTACATATTAACTGAGGTCATTTACTTTGAATGTCCCAGTCAGATCCCTTAAAATCAAACCCCTAACTCATTTAGCTATACCCTCTTCTCAGTCTTCTCAGGAAAGATACAAGACAATATACCTATTTAACCTGTTATTTTTCTTGTATATTTCTCAGGAATTATACAAGACAGTATACCTATTGTACCTGTTGTACCTATATATATTCTGTATTAATTCAAGCAATTGATTGTCTCAAGTAATTTTTTTTTCATTAAATCTAAAACAAAAATGGTAGACAGTGGACAAAGAAAAAAGCCTTGAATCTTTACCCAATAATTCTGTAACTTTGTGCAGAAAATAAATATGGATTCTTAGGTGTTATTCTTACAGATTCTGAGATCACACATTAAAAGTACCCAAGTGAGTTTGGTAGTACATCATCACAGGTACAAATATATGATTCTACTTGCTGTATCATAGAGACATTCTTCCTTATCAGTATGCCAAGGTTCTGTTCAATGACTAGGGATGTATCTATATCATGGTCGTTGATTAAATGACCATGAGATGAAATGTCTAAATGAATAAGTGGTAAGATATTATCTTAGAATATTTCTTCTTTCAAAGACATAAAATCTCTATCAAGTAAAATCCAGAGCAGCACATTGCTTAAAAACTAAATATGATGATGTGAAAAGAAAGCATCATGCTTAAATGGGGTTGAGAATTTGGTATACTACTAGCAGGGGTGGAGGCAGAATGTGGTGATCAAGGAGGAGGAGTTACCATTCTGGACAGGAAAAACTCTTCATGGGAGAATTTTAAACTTATAAATGTTCATCATCTTTACAAAATATAGAAAGATATTTAAAAGTTTTCAAATATTTTCAAATCTGGTGAGCAATATTCAGGGTCGAAAGAATAAGGTTAAAACATTGTTATACTTGTTCAATTTGCAAGATATTTATGATCAAGAAAACTTTCCTTATTTCATTAGTGATTTCCATTCCCTAAGAAATGATAAAGATCTTAGATGTTCATAAATCCTCCTGGAATTCAACCATGATATTTTTACATACATTACACTTCTAAAATTACACAGATTAATAAGAATGTTTAAGTAGAAAATCCACAAGTAATACTTCTAGATTAGTTGAATTATATTGTGTTCATTATCATTATATTATTTATGAAATAATATTATACTAATCAGGTTGTACCATGTGGTAAAACTGTAAAGTTTGATACATTTATTATGTTTATTTTAAATCTATATATGTTATAAATATTTTAATATATTATATATATTTTTTATTATATATAAAGTTTGAGCATATTATTATATATATACTCCTGATCTTGGCTGAGTTTCAAACTGTAGAAAGAGCCTGTTGTTAGATGCTTCTGCATAAAAAGTCAAATGCTTCTCTAAGGATTAATATATTATGCTTATTCTAAGAAATCTGTGATAAGGCATTAGGTACAGTGTACACTGCTTGGGTGATGGGTGCACCAAAACCTCAGAAATCACCTCTAAATAATTTATTCATGTAACCAGACACCATCTGTTTCCCAAAAACCTATTGAAATTAAAAAAAAAAGAGAGAAATATATGCTAAGGAAGACACAATAACATGGGCTTCAGAGTCAGACATTCAGGATTCAAATCAGGACCTTTCCACTGAGCGAAGGTGGGCAAATGCTTCTCCATTTCAAGCCTCGGTTCCCTCATGGAACCAAAGTGAAATGAGAGGAGGTGAACAAAGAGCTTACCCAGGTTCCAGGCTGTGGAGCATGTTAAATAAATGTTGCCCAACATCTTCCTCTTCTTTCTCTTTCTCCTCCTCTTCCTTGTCTTTGTTGTATATAAGAAGTAGCAGGAAAAAAACCCCAAAAGTTTAATTTAAAATTATACATGTCCTTCTTTATTTCTTATATGTTAAGTTATTCATGATTCACAGTACTTTAACCTTTTATCACCTCAAAATTGAATTTATTTTTTCAGTTGTCTAATTGCTTATAATTTCAAAAAAAATCTTCATTTTGAACAGAAAATATATGTTGATGTGAGCTCTCTAAACTCCATTTTTAATCACTGGAGGAATCCTCAACAACATTTTTGCTTTAATTTTACTTTCAGATTTTGTTTCGTAGAACAGTCAAGTCGAAGGACTCCCCTGATAGTCTTTTCAGGAGGTGACACAGCAAGAAATGCTGAAGTTTTACAAACAGCTAGTACAGAACGCTTCTACTAAAGTTTTAGGTTTGGCTCAGCATCCTCAGTTTGAAAAGCAAGTTACAGCTTTCATCAGTTAACCTTGCAGGGCTAGAAGCTTATGCATACTGAGGAAGATTGATGAATTTCATTGAAAATTGATGCTCATAGTAGCAATGAAATTGTATTCAGACTATTTTCATGTTCATCATTTAAAAGAGAATGCATGAGGGGGAAAAAGTGTCCAAAATTTGGAACTAGATACAAGGACACCTTATTATAAATAATGAAATTTGAGGCCAACGAGCTAAGTTTTGCATTTTTCTTTCGTGTCACTTATACTGCATGACCTCAGGTAAAGAAGTATGTTGACTTCTACTTGATGGAAAAATGATGAGAGAGGAAGCTATAAGCTGCCGGTTCACAGGTCTGGCTGTGAACTGAACTGCAAAAAATTATTTTAGTTAATCTAGTGGATCGCGAAACTCAAATATAAATAAGTAAAGCATCACTCCTTTCTCAGAAACAAAAGAAGAATCCTACAAAGATATAATATTCTAGTATGAGCAGAATGCATGATATGAAACTATAAATGGAGTTTTTGTATTTTGATAGAGAATCTGACTCTTGGAAGGCGATATAAACTAGCTATATTTAGGCAGTACCAATGGGAGGCAGTGTTGCCTCATGTACAAAGGCATGTTCTTGAGAGCTAGGTTCCTTTTCCTGTTCTTCATTAGTTATGGCAAGTTACTTTTCTTCTCTAAGCCTTATTTTTCACGTTGGTAAAATGGGTTAAACATAGTGCTTCCATAGTACGGTTGTTATGACGATTAAATGAGAAAATGTATGTTAAGTGCTTAGCACAATGTTTGGCACGGAAAATGTTTGTATGTTGTAAACGAGATCTGCCAGTATTACTACCATTCCTTTAGCCAGTAAAGGACTGTCTAAGAGAGATGATGTGGTTTGAATGTATAAGGTCTCTGCTTATATTAATTTATGTCATAACATTTGTTTTAATTCTTCATTACTTTGATTATTTTGCCCAACAGCAGCATATTATGGTATAATTTATAGCCTAAATGTAAAAATGAGACTTTGATATTTACATAAATTTTGCTTCCTCATTAAAAAGTAATTGATTAAGGAAATGGTGGTTTGGAAAATGCCTCACTGATTTTAAAAAGTTAGCTGAACATCACCTTATGACACTCTTTAAACAACTGTAGTGTTTGTGTAAAAAATATGTGGGTAATAAATGACAATATGAGGAACAAATATAAACTATGTGTTTGGTAAGTGAGTCAGTTCAGCTAGTCACACAACAAATTGACTTGGATGAAGTTTATATCTTATAATGGCATTTTATATATTTTTCATTCAAGAATGACTATGAATAGAGCTTTCAAAGTTTATATGTTGTTAGAGTATGTTTATCTTTCATATATGGCAGTCACCTTGTTTTGCTCTTTCCATTCTATTCTGTTGCACTTTCTTTTCAATGCTATAGCATTGTGACCTAGACTCAATTCTCTCTTCACTTGCTGTATCTTTTTTGTTCTCAATGCCTTGGGCACCTGCAGTGTAAGGCCATTAACACCTTGGCCTTTGTAGAAATCAAAATATCTGTATAGATATATATTGAAATTATTTCCTGCAACTATTGAAATTTCAATAAAGGTCATTGTGGTTCCACATATTCTACAGATGTTGAATACTTTTTGTAGAACATGTTCAGTGTTTGGTATTTCTGAGTGACTGAGTTTTGATAAAAATAGAATTAAACTTAGACCCCATTAAAAGTCCATATTTTGGAGGCATATAAATATAGCGATACAGTAAACAGTCTAATGACATAAAAATCAACATGAATTGTATGTTTGAAAAATACGTCTGTTTTTAACATTTTTTTTTTCCTTAAGAAAGGTAAGCTGCAAATTAGTTGACAATGTTACTTAAATGCTTTGATCTCTCAACATTATGAGACTATAAATTATAGAACAAATGTTACCCCAGGGAATGAATCCACTAAAATATTTGCCTTCATTTCATTGTAGTCGTTATTAATTTGATAATTTTTGAAAAAAGTTATAAGTCCAAATCAAACCTGTTTACCACAGTGAAAACGAAGTCTCTTAAATGTCTTCTATAGTTAAAATATCTACTATTATTCATGTCACTTGTAAGTGTTGGGAGTCCCGAGCTTCACCTTTGGGGCCTTAATCCCGGGAGAACACATTCTGCCATTCCTCAAGTCCTGTTTTGTACCAATTGGGAAACAGTGCCTCTTGCATTGTTCCTCAGGGAATTAGATCCCAGGAGCTTCAGGAAATAGAGAATGTTGCCTATTGATGCTAACCTTTAACTGATTCAGTGGGCCTTTTTTATGCAGACATGCAAAAAGTGGTGATGTTTAAACTCCTTCCCTGAGTAGAATAGCTGATTATCTGTGGAATGCTTCACCTCCTGGAAGTAAAGCGTGAAATGACAAACTTTAGAATATGTTTTAAAGGGATTTTTATTCATTTCAAGATCTGTATGACTTTTGACAGACAAAATCTCCCCTAGAAAGGGCTCACAGAATAATGTATGTAAGTTTACTGGCATTTTGACTTTAATAGTTTACAAATATACCAGTTTACTTTCAAATTAACTAATATTTTTATCTTATTTAGTGTGTCATTTTCTCCCCAAGACAAACCAGAAAGGAGATGCTAAAGAAGTTGCTTTTATGTTGACACTTGATCCATTGGGGGTTCTTAAGTGACTTTGGAGACTTTGTTCGTAATTTTTAGTAACCTGGAAAATCCCTAAATAATTTACTCATCTCATTTTATCCAGTTTTTGAGACCTTTGCCAAGTATCTGTTTATCAAAGTGCTAATGCTGTCAGACAAACATATGGATGAGTAGGTAGAACAACATACAGTCTTTTTCTCCAAGAATAGATGTGGGTTGTGGGTTTTTTTTTTTGGTTTGTTTTTTTGTTTTTTTTTAAATTTAACTCAGGCATAGCAATAGCTGTGATTTAAGAAATAAAGATTTTAATTTGCAAAAATCTATCCAGATATGGTGTGGCATGGTACAAAAACATAGTTGTTGGAAGGGTAAGATCTAGAGTGGAAGTTCAATAAAAAGGGAACTGACATTTATTACTAACTTCAGAAATGCCAGGGACCAGTGCTACACCCATATTTTCTTCTACTCTCTGGAGTCAGAGACCCTTGCACCTCAACATGTTAGCAAGTCTCTAACCTCACAGAACCTCATTCTCCTGTCTTAAAGATGTTCATCATCATCATATCTACCCTACTTCACCAGATCGTTGTGAGGAGCAAAGTAATTGTTGAAAAATTGCTCTGTAAATGGTAGAGCTTTAAACAAATATTCACAATTACTGTGTTTATATTTTGTATCTTTCTTACAAGTTGAGTCAATTAATTACTATTATGTTAAGCAAAATTTGGAGAGCACATTTAAAAACAGAGAAATTTGCCCAAAAGAAAAGAAGAGGATTGTGATACTAAGGAGATGTCATTGCCTACTGGAGCTCCCACTCTGACTCTAGAAATCAGAAAGTAAGTTGGGATGGAGTAGGGGAGGGAGAGAAGGAGACGGATTGCTATCCTGATGTTTATTGTTTTCCAATGAGATGTATAAGCAAAGCATGGATCCTGAGAATGGACACTGTATATAAAAAAATAAGGCACATGTTAAGTGCTTTAAATTATTTATAGTGAACCCAAGTAAAAACAGATGTGGAGAGGCTCCTCAGAATTCTTGGAAAACCTTAAAACTTATAGTGGATGATCGATAGCTGAGTCTCTGTAAGTGAAGGATAGTGTCATTATTATTATTAACATGTTTTAAAAACAGGGCAAAACTCTAATATTTATGACTCTTTACAGAATATAGTAAACCACATTCAAAAGATGAATTACGGTTTTGAAATATTTGGGTGTTATATACTTAATAAATCATTGCTGCTTCTGTTATTGAATATTGGCTTTTGCTTTTAGAATGCTTGATTATCTGAATAAACATATCTCTTTTTTGCACATATCTGTGAGTCTGGGGGGATTTTTTTCAGATAGTTTTTTGAGAAAACATTATATTTGAAAGGCTAAGGAGGCAGAATTTTAATGGAATGTTGGAGGAAGTATTGTAAGGAGTTCTAACCTGGGCCTCTCCAATCAATAGCTGGGTGAATACAAAGTACAGTATATTACATTATAACGATTTCAAACCCTTTCAGTCTCAGTTTTTTTCACCTACCAAATAAACATATTAGACTAGCTACTACTGTCTCTTTCAATTCAAAAAATTCTATTCTATGAAAGCATGTCTCCCTTCTATATTCCCATATACTGAAGCTGTGTAATGTGTTTTTATTAATGGCACCATAGATAATTCTTCCCTTATTATGGCCTAAAGATGAATTAACATAATAGAAAGCAGGTGTATACAAACTTGACAATTATGCAAATATAGTAGATAGCCTGTAGGTACTGTACTTCTTCAGAAAGATTTGAGATGGGCATTAAGTCTTCCTTGTTAATCCTGTATTTAATGACCTCTAAATAGCATCTATTGAGACCTTCAATTCCTTTCAACAAGTTAGAAAAACATTTTGATTTATCTCTCTTCCTTTTCCCATCCTCTGGCACCAGCTACTGTCTTTATATTAGAATTTGACTTCCTTTCCTTTCACATTGTGGCTAAAGAAATAATTGTTATCATGTTTTACTAGTGACTTCGTAGCTGTCTAACAAGACATCACTTTTTCAGAAGGAGAGGGGAGGAATTCCCTGAGCAGGAGCTATGTTCAGTTGTCACACAGTGAAGCTTTCCTAAGTACTCATTGCATAGCCAATATCAGACAGCTTTATCTTTGACAGCACGGACAAGATGTACTGATGTTTTGCCTAGAGTTTACCTGATTTATTTAGTTTCATGTGCCAAACAATGATACATAAGTAGTTAAACTCTCAGAACCAGGTCTACATGGAACATTTTAGTGGGCTGTACGCATGTCTAGTGTTTCTTCAGACTGGCTGGAGCCACATTATTTTAAATCATTTTAGAGGAGCATCCTTATTGAGACTAGAAGTAAGAACTCATTTTTTAGCCTGCTATTAGCTTTCTTTTAATGATCTCCTTTAGATTCACCAACAGATACCTCACCTATGCCCATTTTCAGGGGCTGCTAATTAAGTAATAACCTTTAACTTAGGTAAGTTTTTTTTTTTTTTTTTAAACTCAGTTTATAAAGCTTTCTGATCAAGTTAGGTTGTAATAAATACCAAGTGCCATGTTACATAGGAATGTTACACCCAAAAAAATTCAGACTGGGGAGGAGGAGTGAAACATCAAACCCATCATATGGCAAAAGCAAAAGATGTTAAAAAAAAAAAAAAAAGAACAAAGAAACAGTGAAATATAGTTAGTGCATCATAAGTTGATCACCTTTTTCATAGATCACTAAATTACTGGCCTAGAAGTCTGGTAGCACTGTTTATTCAGCCATTAATAACAAGAACAACCACCTCCAAATAAAAAATTCCACCTACTCATCAGCATTCTAACTCAGCATGTTGCCTGTGACAAGCGACACCCTGAAAAAAATGGTCCTTTGAAGCTTGTCTTGCCAGGAAGCTGCTATTTCTGGTATAGTTACATGATTTGGGGAGACTATGGTTAAGTCTTCCAGGCATACACATATGTCCATCATCTGGCATTTGTAGGTGCTGATCAAATCACCAAACTCACTGGCACACACTGAGTGACAACACTGAGGGCCTGGAGTGTTGGTATTTCTCAGACTCAAGTGGGCACATTACTGATCTCTGTAATCCACAAAATATGTATGTGAGCTTTACTATGGTTAAACAGTGAATCCACTGTTCTTAGGTGTCATCGATTGCAATTTTAAAATAAGGCGGGTTAGATTTAAGAATGTGTGTCTGGCATGCAAACTTTCCCTGGAAAAGGTCTAAGAAAAACTGAAATCAATACTGCAATGCTACATTATATGAGAGTTTGAAATCAGAGGGTTGAGTATCTACTTCTTTTCCTCTTGGTTAGGAACTTAGGAGGTACCTCAGAATATCAGATCTGGTCTGTTTCAAAAGCAGCACTTTTAATAAATAGCAGAAAAGCAAATAAAACACCTTTTCCTTTTTGTAATAAATCATTTTGTTTTTTTTATAGATTGCATGTGGCGTTTGAGGCAGAGTGAGCAAAGCTGCCAATATTGTAAGCTGATGCTTCAGCATCTTTCATTTTTCTCTCTGAGCAGGAACCCTCTTCTTAAACTTGTTCATTTTACAGAGAGAAAATCGAAGCCACTGGCATATTGTCAGAGCTGCTTTATTGTCATCATTTACAAAGGTCACTGGAATTAATTGACTTCTTATATTACATATTGTAAACTGATTCATTTTTTGACACATTTATGGGAAAGTGGCAGGATCTAAGTGGCTGGTTATTGTCTTTTTGCTTTGGCTTATATTACAAACTAGAAAACCAATAATAGCTCTGAAATCACAGTTGTGGAAAAAAATAACCCACAGTTTCAAAGAAGCTGACTCTGTTAACTATGTGGTTAGTTGAACTAAAAGAAGGCAGGAGAGAGCTCCAGAAGATGAAATACAAATGCTAGGTTTCTTTTACTGTCTTTCTAGGACCCAGTAAAGAGGGCAGTGAATGTTTCCATGAATATCCTCAATTGATGTTGTCTGTTTGAAAGCATATTCTAAGTAGCTGGCTTCCCTTTACAAGATTGGAAGTAAAAATTAACCCACAATGAATTCCATGAATCATCGATACATGGATGCTCATAGAGTTTACTGAGAGTAATTCTGTCTCAGAGGCATTGCTTCTGAAACTAAAGATGAGAAATATATCAGTAATATTTATGGTACCAGAGCACAGTATATTCTAGGTAGATATTTTGAACATTTACTTCTCTTTTTGTTTTCACATTATCCCCTTTTCACTAAATTAGGAAGGTTCTACTCATATTCATAGCCTGCTTTCACTGAAATTAGAGGCACAGAAACAAGGACATATTGTTAAAAATGAATAAATTAGAGCCGAATTAAGCCATCCAGCTCAATAACAGCAAAGGGAATATAGCAGTTGGTTAGAACAAACAATCTTCTTAAATAGGAAATGTACTTTAAAGCCATCCTGCTGTGATCCTGTTAATTACCAAAGAAGATTAGAACTCTTCTGGTTCATGGGATCCTTTTACCTAGTGTGTGGCAGTTCCAGCTGCATTAGCAATCAGACATTTGCACTGTCCCTTCAGACCAGTGAGGGGATGTTATTAAAGGGAAGTCATTTACCCCAGTCCGTAAGATGTAGCCTGGCAGAAATTCAATAACTGTTTGTGATATGCTCAATCCGCTACTCTGCTTAGTGATTTTAGCTCTTAACATACAACAGCATTTGCCTTAATTTGCATCCACTGGGTGAGAGAGAATAAAAATGCCCCATTTGGTGGGTTGATTTCAAAACACAGAATAATGTGTGATCTGTTTTTCACTACAAATAATGTGAAGAAAAAGGAAAATTGCACCCCCTCATCCGTGTCTCTCCTCTTGTCTTTCTGTCTCCTTCTCTCTTCCTCATCTCCTTCTCTCTCCCTCTCCTCTCTTCTCCCCCAGTGTTCCCTTCTCTTCTGTCTCCCTCCTTTTTCTCCTCCCCCCAACACTGCTTTTTCTCTCCCACTCACATCCTCTGATGGGCATTCAAGCTAGTAAAATGCATGTTGGAGAATCTCACAAACACAGCTAGGCACACACAGAGCCAGCTGGGTTTTGCATGTGAATTTCTTCTCAAAAGTGCAATAAAAGAAAAAATGCTCTTAGAATTCAGACAAGAAGACATCAAAGGAGGATTTAGGTGTAAAAACGTGATCATCGAGGTGACAAGAAATAGAACGTATTTTAAAAGATATGTGTATTTTAAACTTACCTCGAAAAGCAGTTTCAGTGCTAGCCCACCTCCGATGTCCCTGCGTGCTGGATTCCTCAGTTCCTTGGTTGAGATAATCACATGGTTGTGTTCTTGCCCGGTGTAAATAGGTGCATTTGCGTGTCTATGTAACAAAGTGTACACAAATATGTACTATAGATATGCACACATGCACGTAATCTTATCTCTGTATTTTAAAATATAAAGGAAGGCAGAAGGCTGCAGCCAGGATTCCTTCTTTTTCCCGGAACTCTTTTTCTCAGTCGGCAGGCTGAGGTTCTCAATCCAGTGAAGAGAGATCCTGTGAGCTGGCTTTATTTTCCCTTGTTTCCATGGTGGTTAGTGGTGCATCGTTCACCCGATCAGTTGTCACACTGACATGGTGCTGCCTGCTCAGCGGTCATTAATAACTGAACACCCTCCACTCCCCAGAGAGGAGCCAATCGCTTCAGACTGCCAAGATGTAGCACTCGCAGCTGCTCCAGTCTGGTTGGCTGAAACAAACTGTCTGTTCTATGACACTGCTGCTTAGGATACAAATAAATGAAACAGGCTTGCATATTTTCCTAGGTATCATTTTCCTTATTTTTTTCCCCCTTTCTGGAGGAATGTTGGGAATTTTTTGACAAGTTTTCTCAATTTGAGGTTATCAGTCATTCAGAGAAACAATGTTTTCAGTCTGCAAATAGGCAGGACACACTACTGATAAGGATTTCCCAAATATTAAAAACACGTCGTAGAGACTCACACCTCCAACTCTGTCTCTGTGAAGTTCAGCAATGACTGTATTATTTAAGAAGAGAAGCTTGCAACTGTTTTGAGTGGCATTTGGTTCTCTATAGATCCTACTTAATTTAGCATATGTGCTTGGTGTTCAATAACACTTTTTTTTTTAGCAATGACATTTCTTGTCTGGATTGACCAGATTTTTAAAATAAAACATATATTTGCCTCTCTGTAATTCACAACATTGGCATTTGAGGGGGTACTTTTTAAAAATATGTATTTCTAATTATACTCACTGACTTCTCCTTATATGATGTAATCAATCTAGGAGCTACATATGAATGGGTACATGTGTAGGTGTGTTTGTATATCTGTGTGTGTGTGTGTGTGTGTGTGTATTTAGGATATATTTTTTTACCACTCTGGGGAAATAATTCAATTGTAATAAGCTAAATTATAAAAAATATTATTTATCTTTGTTCTTAGGCCTATTAACTCTGAGAGGATATTTTCCAGGAAAATATACTATATAAGCCATATATGTAAAACATTTTTATTAATTACCAGAAATTTGGAAAACACAGGAACACATAGCAGTGCATATTTCTCAAAGAACATCTATGAAAAAATCAAAAAGCAGTTTTAAAAATGCATGTTTTACAACCTTAATTAGTATACTAAAGAAACATCTTGTTGAGGAGAATGGAACATGAGGATTAATATATCAACAGGTCAAAAGCAGGCTAGTCATAACTCCAACCCCAGTTTTGAGAGACTACCCTCTAGTGGAGTAAAAAGAAATGACACTTACTTAGATTTAGGAAAAAAAAAAAGCCTTCATATCTAATTGCTCCTTCAGTATTTATTGACATGACATAGACCAATAGTTTGCAGTTACAATAATAATAATAATACCAGAAAAAATTTTAAACAATAGGCTTATCTTTAAATACTAAATATTTTCACTCTGTAGTTTTCTAGAAACAGTTCCCAAATGCTTTTTCTCTATAAGAATTTATTCAAATGAATCAAAATAAGTTCAAGATAAAAGTAGCATCTCATTTAACTTAGTATTTATTTCAGAATGTTATTGTAATATTTTATTATTTGCTAGATACTCTAGTATTTACTCAGAAAGCCCTGAGTCAATTCTGTATATTAGGGATCATGGTTGAGTGTTGGGATGTTGTGTTAAGAGTATGTTTACATATAATTTAATGTACTTTTAGTAGTAGTAATAATCATCCTTCTTACCCCTTAATTTTAATCTAGGAAATCTCAATTTCTTTAATATTCCAAATTATTTCAATATTTGCATGATTTATTGCCACATATGGAAGAATAATCTTAAAATTGTGATAATTATTTGAAAAAGGAATTTTTATTTATGCCATGGTATCTAAGTGATTAATTTTCATCGATTGGTATTGACTATATAATTGACAAATCCAGTAATCAAACCAATTATAATGCACTCCCATAATGAAGGTAAGTTGTGATAGTCAAACAGAAACACGATTAAACTACTTTCTTGGTTTTTAAACAATCATACCTAATATTTTAAATTTCAGTCTCTCAGAAATCAAGAAAAAATCTTTTCATTTTTGATTCATTTAGAATTGTTAAAGGTAGCCATTTATATGTTATCTTACATTATTTCATAGGAAATTGTTTTAACTAAATGATCACTTTTTTGAAAGTGGGAGATGAGAGTGCTCTTCCTGCAATTGTCCTTTTAATGTAGGTACATGATAAATTTAAAATATTTTATACTCATTTTTATAAATTTAATATCATGGAGCACTAGAAATGAGATTTTAACGTGAAAGAGAAAATGACTCTGGCTGTGGATGAAAAGGATGACGATTCTGTTCTTTGGCTGGAATTTCTATTTTGTTCCAAGAGCATCAGCAGCTTTGTAGAATCAGTGTGTGTTTTGGGTGTTTTTTTCACTTATCAGGGACTTCAGTCCTTAACTGTAAATGTGAAATGTGGCTCTCTCAAAAGATACATGAAAAAATTATTTTGGTATCACATCTATATAATGAAGTACCATATGAAGACATTACATTGTAATACAGTAAGGATTTTAGGGTTTTTGAATTAATACAGTTGTGAGTGATCATCAAATGAGAACCATGGAAGCTTAGCACACAGTTGGCACCTTAAAGACAGGATAGAGCCCCTCAGGTATTCCAGATTTTTTCCACCATATTACCCTATCATCTACCGGATGATTGACAGTCCTCTGCTAATTCTTCTTTTCCTTCTTCTTGTTCTTTTCCTCCTTCTTACTCTCCCTCCTTTCCCTTCATTTTTTTTTTCTTTCTTTAGTTTCTTCCTTTAGAAGGCACTAAAGCTTCAGAGAAATTTCACATTGCAAACCACAGTATTACATGGTTGTACGTGTTGCCTACATTGTAGGAAATGTCTACAGGTTTCCTAGATGAATACTGAGTTTTAATGGAAAGGTGTTGAAATGATTTTAAAACATAAATGAATAATTGCAACCTTTAAATTATATTGAAAGAGTTTTGCCTTCATCATCAAATAAGAAAATATTGGGGTACAGTAGATCAGTATTCATTGACTTAGTCATTGGGATTTTTTTTTTTTTTTTTTTTTTTTGAGATGGAGTTTTGCTCTGTCTCCCAGGCTGGAGTGCAATGGCACGATCTCCGCTCACTGTAACCTCTGCCTCCCGGGTTCAAGCAATTCTCCTGCCTCGGCCTCCTGAGTAGCTGGGATTACAGGAGCGTGCCACCAGGCCTGGCTAATTTTTTTTTTTTTTTTTTTTGTACTTTTAGTAGAAATAGGGTTTCAACATGTTGGTCAGGCTAGTCTCGAACTCCTGACCTCATGATCCACCCACCTGTGCCTCCCAAAGTGCTGGGATTACAGGCAAGAGCCACCAAGCCTGGCTAGTGGTTGGGATTTTTAACTTGTTTATTGCAATTTCATCAAATCCAGGGCTTTATTTGCTTTGTGCTTTTCTTAGAAAAGTAGCCTGGGCAGTTGGTAGAATGTGAGTTGTAGAACCACAATGCCTGGGTTTGGATCCTTACCTTGCCACTTCCTAGAGACTCTGAGCATCATGTTAAGTATCATCTCTGTTAAGCGTCATTTGTGCATCTTGGTTTAAGTATCATCTCTGCATCTCATTTTTCTCCCAGAATTGTTAAGAGCATTAAAACAGTTAATATGTATACCGAGTTTAGAAAAGTGCTCAAATATAGTAGTCTTGAACAAATGTTTGACGTTATTATTGGCATTATTATGGTAGTGGTCATTGTTATCATGGTCATTGTTTTCCTCCTTTAACAAGATGTAATCTCTCATTTGATCCACAATAGTACTCTTTATCACTCTTATTATTTATCTTTTTTTGGTATTATAATTGCTTCTGTAATTTTATCGCTCTTTATTTTATCTTTATCGCTCTTATTATTTATCTTTTTTTGGTATTATAATTGCTTCTGTAATTTTACCTGTTTCCCCTTTTAGCGTATAAGATTCTCCTAGAGGGAGTATATGTCTTATTACATTTTTAAGCTCCACAATGCATATAAAATGGATAAAATAACATCTGTCGAGCACTAACACTAACATATATTTGTGTATTATATACATTAACTTCAAAAATATTCTATTCAAATTGGGATTTTTTTTTAAGACGGAGTCTCGCTGTGTTGTCCAGACTGGAGCGCAGTGGTGCGATCTCGGCTCACTGCAACCAACGCCTTCCGGGTTCAAGTAATTCTCCTGCCTCAGCCTCCCTAGCAGCTGGGACTATTGGTGCGTGCCACCACGCCCAGCTAATTTTGTGTATTTTTACTAGAGATGGGGTTTCACCATGTTATCCAGGATGGCGTCGATCTTCTGACCTTGTGATCAGCCCGCCACAGCCTCCCAAAGTGCTGGGATCACAGGCGTGAGCCACTGTGCCTGGCCAAGATAGATATTTTTACGTTCAATTGACAGTGTAGAAACATTGGCTGGAAGAAGCTAGCTTACTTGCCCAGTGTCCCAAAACTATTAAATAATGGGGCTAAAATTTGAACTCAGTTCTGCTTACAGAGCCAGAGCACTTTCTACTGCACAAGGTACTCAACATTCACTTGTCAAATAAATGAATGCTTGAGGGATGGCTGAGCCAACCAATTCAATGTAGTCAGCAACAAGGGATGCCAAAAATAAAATACTATTTTTAAAAAAGGAATGAGTTTTATGCACTAGACAGTGGATGCTTTTATACAGTAGTGTTTGTTCAGGGTTGATGACAGAATTTTTATTGCTGTCATGATTTGAGAAGTAGAGCTCTGAAGAAATGCAGTGCCTAGTGGAAAAAATGAGTTGATATGCTCAGAAAGCTAAATACAAATGAATGAGTCACTGATGGTGAGAGGCTGACATTGTGCTAAGAAGGTCTTCAGTGATTTTGTCCTTTGTGGTCTAATTCTAATAACAGATTAGTTCTCAATTCAGTTAAAAACATGATGTAAGGTGAGTAGTAACACTGGTTGTTTGTTAGAATGTTGAACTAAAGCAAGTTGGGTCAGAGTTCTCATTTTCTTTTTCAAAGGAGTTTTGGAAGGTAAAATTGGAGAAAAACAGAGATTCTTATTTACCTATAGGTTTTGTTTTAATTTTAAATTTTTTCTTTATTTTTCAGACAGTCCTTGCTCTGTTGCCCAGACTGGCGTGCAGTGACACGATCATAGTTCACTGCAACAACCCTGAACTCCAGGGCTTAAATATTCCTCCTACCTCAGCTTCCAGAGTAGCTAGGACCACAGGCACAAGCCACCATATGCTGCTATTTTTTCTTTTAAGTTTTCTCTTCTTTTTTCTTTCTTTCTTTTTTTTTTTTTCCTTTGAGTAGAGATGTGGTCTCTCTGTGCTTCCTAGCCTGATCTCAAGCGGCCCTTCCACCTCTTCCTTCTATATGGCTGGGATTACAGATGTGAGCCACAGCACCAAGCCATGTCTTTTTTTTTTTTTTTTTTTTTTTAATTTTAAGTTCAGGGGTATATGTACAGGTTTGTTACAAAGGTAAACATGGGTCATGGGGCGGGCGGATTGTGCATATTATTTCATCAGTCACGTATTGAACCTAGTACTCATTAGTTGTTTTTTCTGATCCTCCCCCTCCTCCCACTCTTCACCCTCCAGCAGGCGCCAGTGTCTGTTGAGTTTTCATCATTTAGCCCCCACTTGTGAGTGAGAACATGCAGTATTTGGTTTTCTGTTCCTGCATTAGTTTGCTAAGGATGGTAGCTTCCAGCTGCATCCAGGTCCCTGCAACAGACATGATCTTGTTCTTTTTTTAATGGCTGCATAGTATTTATTCCTTGGTGTTTATGTACCACATTTTCTTTATCCAGTCTATCACTGATGGGCATTTAGGTTGATTCCATATCTTTGCTATTGTGAATAGTGCTGCAGTGAACAAACATGTGCATGTGTCTTTATAAAAAGCGGGCAAAGGATATGAACAGATACTTTTCAAAAAAAGAAATACGTGCAGCCAACAATCATGTGAAAAATAGCTCAACATCACTGGTCATTAGAGAAATAGAAATAAAAACCACAATGTGATACCATCCCACATCAGTCAGAATGGCTACTATTAAAAAAGTCAAAAAACACCTTACTAAGTCCTTACTAGATTAATGGGATGCAAACCCACGAAAATTTAGTTAACAACTAAATACCCTAATCAACTAGCTTCAATCTACTGGCGAGGTTGTGGAGGAAAAGGAACACTTTTACACTGTTGATGGGAGTGTAAATTAGTTCAACTGCTTTGGACAGTGATTCCACAAAGACCTAAAGGCAGAAATACCATTCAAACCAGCAATCCCATTACTGGGTATATACCCAAAGGTCTTATTTTTAATGAAAGATACAAATCATTTGAAGAACAAAAGTAATCTCACTATGCCAAGAAATTCACAATCAAGGATGACGTCAGAAATCAATGAGACAAATTTTTTTCTATATCTCTTCCTCAGATTCCTTTATTCGTCCCTATGTTTCTCCTTGTATTTCTCTGTAGATCCAAAAGGTCTGTCATCTTGGCTTTTCTCTGTGTCTCTCTCCATTCTTTTCACTCAGGGAATTGACTTTTATTCCTTTTCTAGCGATGTGAAAAAATATCTAGCAATATTTCCACAAAATCTGTAGATATGCTTAATTGTTACTCATACTACAATGATAACAACAATCATCCCTTTAATCCTGAACCCTAGTCTGTCTTTCCATCTCTGTCCTCCTCGTATTAAGTTTCTCAAAAGAGCTATCAATATTTGCTACAATCATATCATCACTTTCTACCTACTTTTTCAATTGACCTTTCTCTGGTTTCTAATCCAACCTTGTTACTGAAATTCTGCTTTGGAATCTCAACCAGTGCCCTCCCAATTTGGTTCTTGCACATCAAAGCCTCCTAAGTCATTGTCATGCTTGTCTGAACATTCTGTCTCTTGTCATTGTGGGTTCATCTGCCTCTTAAGTATTTGTCCTAGGTTTGTTCTTTTGCCTACAGTTCTTCATATACTCTCTTAGATAATATTATCTCTTCTACTGTGTACTTACTACTTTCAAACCTATATCACTGCTCTTGCAAATAAAATAATCAATCAATCAGTCTCTTCATCCATGCATCCATCCATCCATGCATCCATCCATCCATGCATCCATCCATCCATCCATCCATCCATCCATCCATCCGTCTGTCTGCCTATCAATCCATCCCTCCAATTGTCTGGTAAATGTCGCTACTTGCATGATCCCCAGGCACTCTGTACTCTACGTGTCTAAAGCTGACCTCTTAAGCTCTTCCCTAAACTGGCTTTCTTTTTTTTTCTTTCTTTCTTTTTTTTTTTTTTTTTGAGACGGAGTCTTGCTCTGTCGCCTGGGCTGGAGGGCAGTGGCCGGATCTCAGCTCACTGCAAGCTCCGCCTCCCGGGTTTACGCCGTTCTCCTGCGTCAGCCTCCTGAGTAGCTGGGACTACAGGCACCCGCCACCTCGCCTGGCTAGCTTTTTGTATTTTTTAGTAGCGACGGGGTTTCACTGTGTTAGCCAGGATGGTCTCGATCTCCTGACCCCGTGATCTGCCCGTCTTGGCCTCCCAAAGTACTGGGATTACAGGCTTAAGCCACCAAGCCTGGCCTTTTTAAAAAATTTCTGCTGTTACCTAGTTACCTAGAGAACTGCAAAACTTTGGACTTTGTGCCTCATATCTTGCATTTCACCATATGCAACTTGATTTTACTCAGAAATTTTCTTAAATTATCTTCTCCGTCTGCTAGGTGTTCATCCTGTCTTACCTTGGCTGCTGCAATTGCTCCTAATTTCCCTGCTTCCAGTCTCATCTTTTATAGTTCATCTTTCTTGCTTCTAATTTCATCCCTTCTAGTCCATTCTCCCCTTCTTCCACAACACAGCCAGGCACACACTTGTGTTTAGCAAGCCTGCTTCTCACTGTTCACTCTTCATTCCTCAGTTCAATTATTTCTTGACAGCAAATTTAGTATTTTTGTCGTGACATTTATTATTGGTATTATTAAAAAAATAGAAATGATTTCCCTTGAGCTATCCAGAAACCACAATGAAATAGATCAGATTTTAAAATATACATTGCTATGCAAATGCAGAAATTATGTATGCTGAAGTTAAAGTACCTAGAATAATAATAAATAACATTTGTTGAGTTTAACTATATGCAAGACACTGAAACTTGGTAGACCCTGCACACATATGGTTTCATTCTTACAGTACTGTGAGGCAGTCAGGGACTTCACCGTTTTCACAGAAGAGGAAACTGGGGTTGGTGAACTTCTACAGTTATCACGCTAGTGAGAAAGGAAAGCTAGAATGCAAGTCAGACTCCAAAGCCAACAGTCTTCAAACTGTATTTTCTTCTCTTCAGTGATCTTTTGAAGCCCTCGTTCTCCTCTTCTTTGCATGTTTTATAGCTTAACTTTTGCTCCTTGTGTTTGCTTATTTGTAACCAGATTGACAAAATATTCATGGTAGAAGACTAACAATTTAGCTATGCCTCATGTTTCTCATCCCCAAAATGTTTGACGATATTTTTATTCTACTAATTGGATGATTAACATAGTGTGAAGGTATCTATAAATTATTATTCCTCAAAGGCAAACATTATATCAGCTGAGATAATTTTTTATTATTTTCATGTTGGTTTTTATTTTGGATAGTTGTTGTTATTTGTCCGCCTTTAAGAGTCAATATTTAAGATGAATGACAATTGTATTACCCAGAGAAACCAGCTCTTTTTCTAATTATTGTGTCATCCTGAAACTAAATAACAAAATGGATCGATACACGTACATAATAAAACTTCAACATTGGTATACATGAAACTACTTTACTATATTTTAAATATATTTGAGACTACGAAAGACAACATTTGCACCCTGTTTTAATAGCAAAGTTTCAAAGCTTTATTGAAGATGATTATTATGCAGAAAACTGGAAAATGAGAAGTAGTAGTCTTTAGGCATAGACAGAACAAGAATAGGACAGGCTTAGGATTTAAAGGTAAGGAAATGTAAAATACAATCAAACAAAAGAACAACACGTGTCTTTTTTTGCAAAATCACTTATCTTTCTTTCCATTCCATAGACATGATGCAGAAAATGAGCAAATTAACCCTCACCGTTAAGAGCACTTCTTACATCCTTAACCTTTTATAAAGGGTATACTTGATTAGAAATGCAATGAATATTCAGTGCTTTGGTCAGTTTAGACTTTGGGGGTGCTCCCCAGCTGTATAATGCTCACTGAGAGCCTATGTGTGAACCACAAGCCTGGGAGAAGCCTGGCTGGCTGAAGGGGCTGTGCTGAAGGCTTTCACATAGTTCCCATTACTAAGGAAACCACTCGTTTTGTCTGAACACTCTCTGAATAGATGTCTCATTTGAAGTCTAGTGCTCAAACCATGAGGATTGCATTATGGAGCTGAGAAAGAAATGAGGAGAACAAAAAATGCTTGAAAATGCCAACAAGCATTCACAAAGCGTTGTACTGTAATAGCATTCCATGAGACAGAAGGTGCGTTTATTTTTGCTGCATTCCAAGCTATTTTGGTGTTATAAAAGCAAATTCCTTTGCTTGCCCACGTAATCAAAATAGGAAAAGCAGATGTTCTTCTGACCTATTCTTAATTCCTGCTCTTGTTAGGGTCTCACTGAGAAGTGTGACATACAGCAAAAGAAGGACAAAATATGGATTCTCATATTAATGTAGTTTTGCTCCGTTGTGCTTTATAACTAAATGGTGTAGTGCTATCCCTGTGCCAATAAACAAACACATGTTCAGAGTCAGACCTCAGGATTTGTAGCCTCCAAATGGTTACTGTTAAATTCAGAATGGCTACTGCAAACTGGTGCTCGGTGCTCTTTAGTAAGAATCCAGTTCAGATTTGGAGTGAGAAAACACTGCTTCTAGGAGACTCCTGCTCACTCTCCAGCTTCTACTAACCTACAGCAAGAAAGCAGCTCCTACTTAAAGTATCAGGCAATCATTCTTTCTTCCTTACCCTGGAAAGTAGAGTTTGCAGGACTTTGATTATAGTAAGTTCTTTATCATCCCTCTCCCCATTTTTGATATGGTCAATTACATTATTTTAAAAGTATACATATTGCTATGCAGACACCCAGTCAGAGGTTGCCACCTCTACACCCATATAGAAAGTCGGGGAGGAAGTCATTCTTACCTCTGTGTTGAGCTCCTTTAATCCTTTCAGCAAACAAGAGATGTATCAACACAGTTAATCCACAAATGCAGAAATTAATAAATATGTATAGATTACTTGTCGTTTTACTTTTTGCTGACTGTCATAGCAGTTAGTGTCTTACCCGCACAAGAGCCCATGACTAAATGAGATCTTTGGACTCATAGCCCAGAGCTTTAGCACTGCACTAAGGACAGTCCCTATGTGCACAGTTTGGTCAAGTCTCTCTTTAGAAGACCGCTGTTAACAAAGAGGTGCTAGCATTTCTAAAATCTAGAAACAGGCACAATAAGCAAGTCCAAGTTTATTTCTTTCATGGATTCTTAAAGATTAATACTAAAAAGTTATAAATGTGAAACACTAACACAGCATTGTCAGAAGAAAGTCTTGGGTTTGTTTTTACGTTTTCTTTTTTCCTTAAATATATTGGCAGTCTCGCATTTTTAATAAACATATATTTCAAGTAATTGTCTTTTGCAGATTTCTTCCTCGACCACATTTAAGAAATGCCAAATTCAGTAGAATTGACTAAGGATAAACTAAGTGGTTTTCTAGCATTTAATGGGGCATCCTAACACCACTAAAAAGGCCCTAAATTTGAAAGCATGAAAGAAGAAAGTTTATTCTTGTGGAAGTACAAAAATACTTATTCTATCAATAATATCCTCACTAGGCAGATTACAGGTCTTCAATTCATTTTGAAATGAACAGCCTGAAGCTGCCAGCTGTTTCTGATCTGATGTGCTTATAGAATATTTACTTAGAGTATATATTTAGCAGTTTACATATCATGGCTACTGACAAGAAAATTCTCCTAATACTGAAACTTACTATGAAGTTTCTGTTTTTAAAATGGATATATATTTGGTCCCAGATATGTTACCTTGTCAAAATTTGGCATTGAACAGGATGTCTGCATCTTTGTATTCCTGGTCCTTAGCACAATACCTAGCATATAGTAAGCATTCAGTAAGAAGAGATTGAACTGAATTGTTTGATATGAGAAAAATCTAACAAAGTCAGCATGTATAAGATGATCCTTAGCCTGGCTTAATTGAGTGTAGAATGATGGAAACAGCAAATGTTTAACTGTCTTTGACAATTAGCTAACAAAGTCTAATTTTTCCATGTCCTTTCAATCACTTATAATCTTTTTTGAAATATTCTGTGTTTATACATACACACATATATCATATATATTATACACACATATATAATATATAATACACATGTATATAAGAATATACATATGTGTATATAAGTATATGCATATATGTGTGTGTATGTTTACATATATATGTGATAAAATTGCATTGAAGGGATTGAGTCAAATCTAACAGCCCTTACTTCGTTTCAAGTACAGTGGTTATGTTTGTATTTCATTCTCTTAATGGGAGAGTTTTCAAAATGTCTCCAAGTACCATGAAACATCAGATATTCATTATAATTCTGTTTCTGCCTGCAGCAATAAGATCTGTAGTCCACTATAACAGTCCTACATTTCGATTAACACCAAGCATCATCTTATCTGGAGAAGTAAGTCCTGTTTAGAAGACTTAAATTTGTTCATAGAAAGAAATTGTGTCTTAGTCCATTTTCTGTTGCTATAACAGAATACCATAGGCTGAGTAATTTGTAAATAAATGACATTTATTTTCTATAGTTCTGGAGGCTGCGAAGTTCAAGGTAAGGGGCTGCATCTAATAAGGCCCTTATGACATCACACGTGGCAGAGGGCATCACATGGTGAAAGAGCAAGAGCATGCCTGCTCAGGTGTTTCTCTTCTTATAAAGCTACCAGTCTCATTATGGGAGCTCAACTCTAATGACTTGATCTAAACCTAATTGCCTCCAAAATACCCCACCTCCAAGTGTCATCAGTATATGAATTTGGGGATCAGGTTTTCAACACATGAGATTTGGGGACCCATTCAAGCCATAGGAGATTATAATTTGAAGACAAATGGAGAATTTAGTTATTATCCAAATTATTAGTATATATGTATAATCATAAAGTTAGGAGCTCATTTACTAATTTAAAAAATGTTATGGCCTTTACTATGCATATGCAAGCATACATGTGCTTTGAATTATGAAGTCCCTCCTGTGCGATTTAGGACATTGTCTTAAAGCCTAGGTCAAAACTTATCTTCCTATGGCAGATAAAATTCTAAGAATGACTAAAATATAGTGAACTTAAATATAAGTAAATGCCAATTTGTGTAGTATTAGATTTAATGGATTTAGAAAAAAGTTAATATATTCAATTCAATGAAACATGTATTGATTTTGATTCCTTCTATATTATTTAACTAAATTAATGTTGGGTTCTAAAATGGTTATTTAAAAAATACCACAGTGTAATCCCAGCACTTTGGGAGGCCAAGGCAGGCGTATCAGCTCAGGTCAGGAGTTTGAGACCATCCTGGCCAACATGGTGAAACCCCGTCTCTACTAACAACACAAGAATTAGCCACGCATGGTGGTTCATGCCTGCAGTCCCAGCTACTTGGAGGCTGAGGCAGGAGAATCACTTAAACCTGGTAGGCGGAGGTTGCAGTGTGCTGAGATCGTGCCACTGCACTTCAGCCTCGGTGACAGAGCAAGATTCCATCTTAAATAAATAAATAAAAATAAAAAAGACCACAGCTTTATTGTAAAACATTTTGAAAACTAAAAAAGGATGAAGAAATGGGGAAGAAAGCCTTTGCACATCAAAGGATATATTTTATATACCACTTTGGTATACTTTGCTTTGGTACATTTTTTTGCCCTTGCATAGTAGAAAATATTCCATATTTTAAAAGTTACATCATAAAAATAAAAGAATCTTTATTATTTTAGTGCCCATATTAATACTATATAGATACTCCATTCCCCAAATATTGGGCGTTTGTTTCCTAATTTTTCTATGTTGTGAATAATACAGAGAATGCAGTAGCAAGAATCAGTAGACTGGATTGCTTTAAGTGACTTTCTAGACCAAAAGATTGAAGCATTCCAAGACTCCTGATATATTATACAGATTGCTTTCCTGAAAGTGCATACCAAGTTCACATAGCAGGTATGAGTCTCATTTCTATCATGTCCTTGCCAGCATTTATTTTTTCATTCATTCTTTCAGGAAATATACTTGAACACCTGTCCAGGTTTTGTCCTAGATGCTTGGGATATAAAGGTGAAAAATAAAGTCACTGTTTTCAGAAATGTTACTTGGGGTGATATAAGAGGTAGATGATAAATAGGCAATGATAAACATGCAAGTAAATAATGATTCCAGACATTAGTAAATATCATTCAAAAATTAAAACAAAGTAATAATATAGTGAATAGCAAAGAGGGATTATTAACATGCAGTATTAAACAGGTTCACCCTTAGAAGCTAACATTTGAGCACAGACATGAATGTTGAAAGAAGAGTCAGGCCAAGAAACAAAAGCAAAGTGTAATGGGCAGAAGAACAGTGTGACAAAGGTCCTAAGGCAAGAATGAGCTTGGCATATCCCAGGGACAGAAAAAGGCCAGTGTGTGCATGAGTCATGAACAAAGAGGAAGTGTTAGGATGCGAGGCCTGAATGGTGACCAGGGATGAGATCTCCTATAGTCTTGAAAACCGTGGAAAGGAATTATATTTTAATTGTAATCGGCAGCCATTGGACAGTTTTAAGTAGGGTAGAGATATTATTACACTTACAATTTTTACTCACTGTTTCAAAAGTCACTAGGCTGCTACATGGAGAATTAGTTAGAGGTGGGTAGGAGTTAAGGGGAGCAACAGATGCTGAATACTGGACTTCCCTGATAGCTGAAGAGATGTTGAGAGATGGTAGTATTCCAGAGATATTTTAAGCCTAGACCTAAAAAGACTGTTAATGGATTGTGTATAAGGGATATGACAAAAGAGGATTTATGTCAGACTTCTACATTGTGGTAGACTGTGGTGCTGCTATGTGGGTAGTGGTGCTATAAAGTGAGAGGTGGGATTCCGAGAGAAGAGCAAGTTGCGCTCATCCCCAAACAGAATTCTCTCTTTCTCATGTAATGGAAGGGTAATGTTTTACAATGTTTAAAATGCTTTTATCTGTTGCTTAACCATATAAAACAAAGAAACAAAAAAAAACAACCAAACAAAAAACTTTGCCCTCATCAGCCCTAGTCATTTATTTCCCTGAAGGGAGATTCAAATTTGTAACAGAAGAAATTCCAAGAAGTAGTCAGTATAAGATGCAGCTTTGTTTTACAAAAATATAATTATGCAACCAGCAGAAGAAACAACTAGCACAATGGCCTTAAGGTGTGAATTTCTGGACCAAATACAGCAAGCTAGGCTTTCATCTTGAGATAAGATTTTCCTGATTCCACCTGAGCCTGAGACTCAGCTCATGCAATTTTTCCCTAGCTGGAGGAGAGACCCCATTCACTATTAAGGTCTAGCTAGAGTTAGAAAGAAGAAAAATAAAATATAGTAGAAGGAAACTAAAAGCCTTTTATTTTGCCCTGAGGATTTTTAGGGAGAAAAGAGAGGAGAGAGATGAGAGTAAGGTAGTTAGAGAGGTGTGTTCTGACATACCCTTGTGACTTTAGCTTGGAGACGGGTAGGTGCATTAAGTAAACAATGATATCATTGCCCCCATCTCTGGTAAAATATCACCTCTTTGTTCTCCCATCATTTTTATACTGTGCCACAGCAAATTGACCACACTATTATGTGGACAGAGGGATTCCCTGTGATTTAGCTTTCCTGAGCCACAGATGCTGGGTTGAGAGACAGAAGGCTAATGGACAAAGGGTCCCAACAGCAGAGGCTGGGCTGATTCCTGAGCTACATACTGAATGGAAGACAAATGAGTCATTCAGGAGGTTGCTGCCAGTGGAAGCTGAGGTGAGGCTGATTCAGCTACAAAGAACTATCAGGCTCTCAGTAAACCAATGGGGACAAAAAAAAAAAAAAAAAAAAAAAAAAAAATCCCCACACTAAGGCAATCAACCATCCAAACCTCCACAAAAATGTTACCAACCATAGATCACAGCTTTCAATGTCAGCAGAGCAAGTAGTACTCAGGGGCACATTGAATACATACCAGATCTTCAGTGCTTCTCAGACTTACGAATCACCTAAGGATTTTGTTAAAATGCAGATTCTCATTCAGTAGGGCTGGAGTTTAGCCTGCATCTCCAACAGCCTGCCAGGAGATGTTGGTGGTGCTGGTCCACAGACCACACTTTGAGTAGCAAAGAGCTAGTACACACGCAGGATCATCATGAAGGCCAATGGACTCCTCTCCTCCAATATCATGAGGGGGGCTATTTGAAGAACCAAACTTTTTTTTTTTTTCCTAGAGAGAAATGAAGTATGATTGGAAGGATCTATGAAACTATTAGACTAGACCAAATTTTAACTAGATAAGATATTTAGTTCATTTGATTTTCTGGTAGCTGGCAAGGGGAATGATGAGGTGAACAATTAAATTGGCTGTCAACAAAAGTAAAACATTGTGTTTTTTTAATAGTTCAGAATAGTGAGTTAAGCCTGGCTGACCTTTTAGCCAAATAATGGACACATCACATTTTAAATATAAAAGCATGGAGCTCAGAGGAGAGATTGGAGTTTAAGGTGTAAATTTAGAAGTCATCAGCATATCTATCTTTAGATGCAACAACATGGGGAAAAAGTGTACACGAAGACAAGAAGTCCTGAGAATCTGACCTGGGGCACTCTATTATCTAATGTGAAATAAAAATGGAAAAGCCAGCAGAGGACAGTGGGAAAGAGCAACCAGCAAAAAGAAAGCCAAAGGAACTTCATGTTACGGAGGCTCAGAGAAAAAAACATTCTCAAGAAGAAAGGAGGGACTGTTCTAAATGTTCCTGCAATTTCGAGTATCATGAAAACAGAATATTCACCATCAGATTTGGCAACTAATATTCATTTATGATAGATACAAATAAAACTTTTCAGTTCTGAAAACAAGGCCAGGTGCTGTGATTCACACCTGTAATCCCAGCACTTTGGGAGGCCAAGGCGGTTGGGTCAGTTGAATTTAGGAGTTCAAGTCCAGCCTGGCCAACATGGTGAAACCCCATCTCTACTAAAAACACAAAAAATTAGCAGGGCATGGTAACGCATGCCTGTGGTCCCAGCTACTCAGGAGGCTGAGACAGGAGAATCACTTGAATCCAGGAGGTGGAGGTTGCAGGGATCCGAGATTGCACCACTGTACTCCATCCTGGGTGACAGAGCGAGATTTCATCTCAAAAAAGAGAGTCTGAAAACAAGCTATTTAAAATATAACAGCCAAACTTTTTTGCTCCCATTACAATGACAGTTCTTGAACCCCACTGCCTCATAGCCCTTCGCTCCACTTTCTTCCTTCCCATTATCTCTTCTGTCCACACTAATCAGCCTTTGATCTCTGTCATTGTGTTGAACAGTTCTTATCAGTCACTTGCATGTTACCAAAGTCTCTAAAATTTCTTTGTTCTTAAAGATTCTATGTACAAATAGACGTTCTCTTGATATTTTCAGCATTTCTGTTTTTTGATCATAGCCAAAAGTACTGCAAAAGTATCCTTATTCCTGAAACCTGATACGTGATTGCAGTCTTGGCCAAAACCAGAAATGAAAGGAAAAAAAGGTATTGGGATGTGGAAGTTAAAAAGGCATTCGAAAAAAATTGGGACTCTGTCACCTTTTTCTATTGAAAATCAAGCCCCATTAGCAAGAACATTAGAATTTTGATTCCCAGCCGTGTCTGTGTAGATGAAAACTCTGTGAGCCAACTTCCCTTTTCCAAAGTGATCTAAATATTGTTCAGAGAGTTCTAGTTAGTTGGCAGAGAAACAAGTATTTAGGCAGAAATATGTCCAAAAATGAGAAGACTAAAGATATGCATCATGTGTCCATGTATTTTACATGGGACCAAGATTAACTGGGTTCTGCTCCGAACCTTAAGAAAGAAGACTTTTTCAGCATTGCTAGAAATAAATCTTGCTTTAAAAGTTCATTGCAAGTGTGGTGTTTATGAAAAGCAAATTAGTATTCTGTAAATTCTCTTAAAAACTTAAAGTGATAATCAGCTAAAAGACAGTTGATGAGTCATCATGGTAGGTGGAAAGATGACAGTCAGGTCAGGAAGTGAATAAACCAGGTTTCTTATTTTTGCTCTGACTCAATTTAATGTATTAGTTTGGGTAGGTCATTTAACCTGTCTGGACCTTATTTCTTTAAAATGAGGGTGTTAAACCTGGTTGTCTCTGGTGTCCCTTCCAGCTTTGATGTTTTGTGAACCTGTAGTTCAATAGTCAAAATTACGGAGTAACAAAGCAGAGTTCAGCAAGTGTTATCTGTGCAAAAGTGATTTCCATTTGAATGGTCAGATATCAGAGCTTGGACATTGTCCTGAGTTCTGTGGACAGACCAAGGGATAGAGAGGAACAGAAACTGACCAATAAACACATGCATACTTATCAACAATTTATCCCAAATACAACATTTCTCAAATTTCCCTACAGCGAAGCCAAAGGTTAATAATTAAAGAACATTAGTGTACAGACCATTAGAAATAAGTAGTCTCTTCCTGAGTGGCAGAGTTCTGCTACATAACTGGTAACACAACTAAGGAAACATTTAAGGGTGATCTCTATTTCAGGAAAAGAGAGTTAACAGAAGATAACCTCTCAAGGGAAATGGTGGAATCCCACACATTTGAGACTCCTAAAAATGGACTCAAAATTGCAGTAAAAATGATGCCACAGGGAATAATCTGGCACTGGCAAGCAGATAGACTTGATAAGCAAATGGGATTTTTCATTTCTGTTTGCCATGTTTCTAAGAGGAAAATGGCCAGCAAGAGAGAATATGGCTGAGAACATAGTCTCAGATCTATACAAACTTGCAGGCTTCAATGAAAAAAACCCTCTCAGGGATACTACTTTTTAAATTTTTAACTTTCAATTTTGGAAAAAAATTAAACTTGTAAAAAATTTGCAAGAATAGCCCAATGAATCCCCAAATATTCAGCAATTTATAACATTTTGGTACGTTTACACACTTTCTCTCTCTGTCTGTCACTCCCACTCTCACTCTTGCTCTCTCTTCCCCTTCTCTCTCTGTTTCCCCCACCACACACATACAGCTATATGGGTGTATATGAGTGTGTTTATATATATATGTGTATGTGTATATATATATATATATGTGTACACTCATTGTCACTTTTATTGCTATCATTTTTGTTGACCTATTTGAAAGTACATTGCAGATATAATGACCCTTTAACCGGAAATCCTTTGTAGAAGTTTTTCTCTTACATAGCCACAGTACAATTATCAAATTCAGTATATTTAACATCAGTACAATGCTATTATCTAATACATATTCCGTATTCAAATTTCACCAGTTGTTCCTAGAATGTTCCTTATAGCCATTCCTATGCCCTTACCAAGGATCTAATCCAGGATCATGCATTGCTTTCAGATTTCATGTATCTTTAGACTCCTCTCTTTTTTTTTTTTTTTTTTTTTTTTGTGACAATCTCACTCTGTTGCCCAGGCTGGAGTGTGGTGGTGCAATCTCCGCTCACTGCAAGCTTCACCTCCTGGGTTCACGCCGTTCTCCTGCCTCAGCCTCCTGAGTAGCTGGGACTACAGGCACCCACCACCACACCCGGCTAATTTTTTGTATTTTTAGTAGAGATGAAGTTTCACTGTGTTAGCCAGGATGGTCTTGATCCCCTGACCTCATGATCCGCCTGCCTTGGCCTCTCAAAGTGCTGGGATTACAGGCGTGAGCCACCACCCCTGGCCTAGACTGCTTTTATCTGAAAGTTTTCAGGTTTTCTTTGTCTTTTGTCATGCTGACTTTTTTTTTTTTTTTTGAGTTTTGTGGAATGTCTTTTATTTTGGGGTTTCCTGATATTTCTTCATGCATGGATTGAGGTTATGCATTTTGAGAGTAATGCAGTTTACACTGCATTAAGTTCATCTTATCAAAAGGCACAAGATACCAGTTTACCCCAGATTGGGGGACATCAACTGTGATCTCTTTAGCAAAGAGAGTATCTGCCAGGTTTCTCCACTGTAGAGTGAATTTTTTTGATATTAAGTATTTTGTATATATATTATATTCCTCATCAACTTTCATGAAATATTTTTGCAATCACTGATGTTTCTTGCCTGAATCAAGTACTATTATGATGTTGTAAAATGATTGTTTCTAACTCCGTCATTCCTTTTCTATTAACTAGTTGGAATTCTGTTGTAAGGAAGAGCTGTCTCTTCTCCCTTCTTGTTTAGCGCCAGTAAGGACTAACGGATCTTTTTCCCAACAATGAGTTGTAAGCTATTAGTATCATCATTTGCTGTGATTCTTAAATTGCCCTATATTTGGCTGGTGGGTAATATTTCCTTTTAACATTTTCACTCATTTGTCATGACCCCTCATTTTTTTAGTGGATGTATCATCAACAGAGTCTTGGGAACTTTATGAAAATTTGTATTAAACTTAAAAAAATTGAAGTGAAATTCACATAACATAAATCATTTATAAATGTACAATGTATAAATTTGGTGGCATTTAATACATTCACAGTGTTGTACAAACACCACCTCTATCAAGTTACAAAAGCATTTTCACCCCATCAAAAGAAAACTCTGTACCCATTAAGCAGTTACTTCCTGTTCTCCCTTTCCCCTTGCTCTTGGCAACTACCCGTCTGCTTTTTGTCTCAGTGAATTTACCTATTCTAAAAATTTCATATAGTTGGAATTATGTAATATGTGACCCATTATGTCTGGATTCTTTCACTTAGTATAATGTTTTTGAGATACATCCACACTGTAGCATGAATCAGTACTTTACTTCTTTTTATGGCTGAATAATATTGTATTATATATATATATATCACATTTTGTTTCTCCATTTATCTATCTACAGATATTTGTCTTGTTTTGTTTTCGTGTTCTGGCTATTATAAATAGTGCTGCTATGAACATTCATGTACATGTATTTGCTTGAGTACCTATTTTTAGTTTTGAGATATACATAGGAATGGAATTACTGGCTTATGTGGTAATCCTATGTTTACCTTTTTGAAGCACCATCAAACTCTTTTCCAAATTGGCTGCACCAGTTTACATTCCCACCAGCTATGTATGAGGGTTACATTTCTTCTCCACATTCTTACCAGTACTCTTTATTGTTTATTTTTGTATGTGTGGGGATTTAAAAATTCTTATAATTTTAGTGTGTGTGAAGTAGCATCTGATAGTTTTGACTTGCATTTCTCTAATGACTAATCATATTGAAAATTTTTTCGTGTACTTGTTGGCCATTTATTTATCTTCTTTTGATAAATGTCTGTTCAAGTCCTTTACCCATTTTTAAAGTGGGTTATTTGTCTTTTTGTTATTGATTTATACAAATTCTTTTTAAGCTATAAACTTTTTAGTAATATATGACATCATATTACTTAACAAGTACAAATGTATTTAAAGTCATGGTTTTTTTCCTGATCCGAAATTTAAGTGAGAAACTTGAATTAATAATAGTACCAAGGAAAATATCAAATAGATAATTCTTTGAAATTACTCAATTACAACTTGAAGATATGTCTACTTATATATGAAGTCTAGGTTTGTTGTATTTTAACATATCTAAGGTTCAGTTAAAATATCATATACTATACCTACTGTCCAAGGTACCTTCCATATTGTCCAAATATGGCCACTATGGTGCAACAGAGCATTTTGGAGTTTCTCAGTGAGTTAGTAATTTCAACTCACTAGGGAAAATCCTTTTAAACTCAATTAGTATTTCTTGAATGAAGCTCAATTTGGCAAACTTGTAAAGTCTCTTTTGCAAAAACAACTTACTCTAAGTTTCTATCAATCTTCCTTATTTTCTTAGTCAAAAATATCCAATCGTAAGTTTCTTTCTAGACAGGTAACATTTTTATTTAACCTAAAAATATCCTAAGTTTTTTCTAGCTATTGCCTTTCTCTGTAATTTTTTCTCTGTATACCGTTAATAGAATTCATGGGCCAAACACTAATCATCATTTGCCATGACAGTTAGAAGCAGTGCAGCCATACAGTATGCTACTTCAAACATTGTGGAGTGTTTTGCAGCATGTTAGATTGCTGATATTTTCAGATGCGAAGGCTGCCTTGTGAGGTGAAGCCTGCAACCCTTTATAGTTTTGTGGTGCTTAGTATTTTTTCCAATTGAATATATAACTTTCTTTTCATTATTCAAAGCTTCTTTGGACTTTATATTTTATGCTTTACATAGTTTTTTCACTATCAATTTACATCTAGTCCTACATTCCTGACAAAAATGTGAACTACTTTAGCTAAAAACTGTTTTCCTTCCAACCTATAAATCTGTGTTGTGAAGTTCTCGATAATATTTATCACCTTTCTTCTGTTACATGTGGACTGTCTTTGAAGGAGGGCACCCTGGATGTGAAACTGTAGGGATGCCAGTACCCAAGGCTAAAATGTGGCTTCTTTCATGATATATTTGCAAATAGTGGAAGAACTTTTTAGTGGAACATTGTCATGTCTTTGGCCCTGGAAACTTGTTCAATAACATATTCTGGAAGCATCTAATGAGATCCTGGGGGTCAATTTTTTGTGTGATTTGTGTAGCTGTCATTCTATCTTAGCTTTCTCTCCAGGAAGGAGATCAGTTCCAGGTTACCCCATCTCGCCTCCTCATGTGAGCCCTAAATGGTAACTGGGTGAGCAATATTATGAGCAATACTGCAGAGGGTCTCAGGAGACTCATTGCTGGTCTCATTGCTCATTGGAATCCAAACGCTACTAAACATTTGTCAGTATAATAATCAGTCTTCATTATAATAATCTCTAGATAGCAATAACGAAATATATTAAAATATTTTTTACCTAGAAACATAGAATGTTTTACTTTTCAGAGACCCTAGATAGTACCCACTGTAAGTTTATAATTTGATGGATAAAAAACTCACTCAGTTTCAGTTCTCTTCATGTCCTGTTGTTATAGATTAATTCATTACTACTCCTCATTTTACCAAATGTTTGAGCTCAAAGGACAGCTAACAATCATCTAGCCCAGATATGTCAAATAAACAACATTTCTACTGCAGCTTGCCCATGGAAGGCATTGCTCATTGATCAAAATGCTCCTTCTCACTGAGCACAAAGCATCCTTCTTCATGCCCAGCAGTCATCACCAGTAAAACAAGTTGGTACAAAGGAAGGAATCCGTTTGCTTTAATAGACCTAGTCTCGTACCCTCAATTTAAAGATGGGAACATTAAAAGAAAAATAATAATGAAGTTATTTGCTTAAGTTGCAAAAGGAATCATTTACCAAGCAAGCCTCTTGGCTCGATATAGTGTCCATTCTACATTACCAGGAAGTATCCGTGTGCATAGCTAAGGAGACTAAGTACTGAGTAAAAAGCGACTCTCTCAAAGAACTATTACTTTATTTTATTGGCAAAGAGATAGCTGGCTTCATCCCTGATAGCCCACTGACTTAGTGGACAGAACAACAAATGGGATTTGAGTTAGACTTCTGACATGTCGTTTCTAAAACTATTAGAATGATCTCATGGTTTGTTCTGGGAAGTTTAAAGTTCAGAGACTAGACAGGGTCTTTTAATGTTGCTATTTTCTATATTTACATTTTAGTTGGAAATTGAAGGAGGCTTTTTAATTGGCTTATGATTATCACTGAGAGGTTTCTCTGTTGCTAAAAGCTGATACTTGTGCTATTATAAATATTAAAAACAATAAGTACATGGAATGATTGTAATTTATTATTTAATATTCTTCCTTGAAAGCATTTCTTTTGTTTGATTGAAGAATGTTTGCTAAATTTTAAACCCCACATCTTGAGCTTTTTGCCCCTTTCCCCCACAGAACTGTGAAGCAGTACTGTTTTGCAAAATATTCATAAAATGACAACTTTAAGCTGCATATTGTTTTCATGAAAATACGAAGGCCAATCACTTGTTTCTTGGTGGTTTTGCATATTAATTTATAGCAGCCTGGAAATGTGAGAAATTATTCTATACAAAATATACTTTTCTCCGTAAAAAGTTTACTATGAAATATTTATTTCTCACAATGAAAAATGCTGCCCATCAGTCACGAATATTTTTGCAAAATTACTATTGATACACAAAATAAATTTAGCCATCTGTCTTCTCACACTCCTTCCTTCTCTTCGTCTGTATTCTCTGTGGTCTCTTGTTGTATGTATGTAGGTAGGTAGGTAGGTAGGTAGGTAGGTGAGCGTGTGTACATTTGCTAACACACACATACATATACTCTTCTTTACCACTGTTAATTCATCTACAGTGCATAATGGTTGTATGATTTTATTTATTTTTCTTTTTTTATATTTAATGCTTCACACTTCAAATATCCTAGTAGCACACTGGTTTCATTGAAGGACTACTAAGTGTTAAGTCTTCTTTGAAGGATTTTACATCTATGATACTTCTCCTCACATCCTTAATCTGTTGCTGCGATTCTCTTATCTGTTAGAGACTATGACCGTGCATATTCCTGGTTCATTCCCTATTTCTCTTGCTGTTCTTTATCTCCTTTGTCAGTTTTTCTTTGGCCTGAGGTAATGGAAAGAGCATATACTTGGCCATTAGACAAACTTGGGTTTGAATGTCACTTTTACCACTTCTAACCATGTAACTTTAAACAAGTCTTTTTTTCTTTTTCCTCATAGTCTGTTTGAGCATCAGTTTTCATATGAAATAGTGCTTTACTGTATCAGTGACCTTACCAACAGGAATAAATAATCCACTCAGATTAGGAGAAGTTGAGAAATATTTATTTTTAAAGGAACTAATCTAATTACAAATGTCCTTATCCAAAGGGAGAAGGGAAGGAGCAGTGACTTGGTATCAAAAAATGACACAGCCAATGTAAGGCAGTTCCACTGGGGGAGAAGCACATTAATGAATGCTAGGTTCTCCCTCCTGTCTCCCTCTTGCCTTCATCCAGGCTCCCCATTGGTCACAACAACCTTAAGGCAGAGGTTACACCTATTTATGTCATCCATATGGGTCAGCTTCCCAGGTCAGAGACTGTGGTACATATGAGAGTGTAAGCCAACTACAGAGTTAGAGAGAACAGTTCCAAACACTGATGTCTCCTTTGATACTGAGTTCATCTGCGTAGAGGTTCCCATAACTACATTCCAATTTGATAATTTGCTTGAGGGACTCACATAACTTACTGAAAGCTGCTATACTCATAGTTGTGGTTTATGATAGGGAAAGGATACAAACTAAAATCAGATAGTGAAAGAAGCACATAGAGCAGGTCCAGGAAAGTACCAAACATGAAGTTTCCACTGTCTTTTCCCTGTGGAATCAGGACACATTCCTTTCCTAGAATAAATGTATGACAATATGGAGAGAGTATTGCTAACCAGTGGAGCTTACCTAAGCCTTGGGGTTCACGGTTTTTACTGAGGCTCCATATACAAACATAGACATGATGGATTGCCTATGTGGTTGATCTCAGTCTCTAGGTTGACTGATACCATGTAACCCCAAACCCCCACATTAAATTGAATTACTGGTTTTACTAATGTGACCAGGCCCTACCGTAATTCATATTGGTAGACTCTTTAGCATGACCCAAGGCCTCCAGGCAATCAGATACTCCTGACATTTCAGGGGCCTAGAGATTACCCATCAGAAGCCAAGGACAAAGGCCAGATCCCATTTGGGGAAAGGTTAAATTCTGTACCACACAGTGGAAAACAATACAGAGAGTGGGTCTGGGGGTGCAAAAGTTAGCTATTTGGCCATTGCCTTTGAGAATTACTTAATTCTTAACATTAAGAGATAACTGATATAAAGCATCTAGTGCGGTACCTAGAACACGGTTTCCATGTATTTTAAATGTTATCTTCCAAAGTGATTTATTTCATTCATCTCCTGTTTTTCCTCCAGAAATATCTTTTTTTCCAATGCCTTCTGCTTTGTTTTTATTGTTAATATTTTCATATTTAAAATTTCATTCCTTTAATTATTCTTTGTTCATTAAATTACTCACTCAATAGTATTTATTGAAGGCTTATTTTTTCCTAGTACAGATGTGGTTTCTGTCCTCAGAATTTATAGCCTCGCAGCCAGGCACAGTGGCTCACACCTGTAATCCCAGCACTTTGGGAAGCCGAGTCAGGCAGATCACAAGGTCGGGAGTTCGAGACCAGCCTGGCCAATATGGTGAAACCCCATCTCTACTTTAAAAAAATACAAAAATTAGCCAGGCGTGGTGACATGCACCTGTAGTCCCAGCTATTTGGGAGGCTGAGGCAGGAGAATTGCTTGAACCCAGGAGGCGGAGGTTGCAGTGAGCCAAGATCGCGCCACTGCACTCCAGCCTGGGAGACTTCATCTCAAAAAAAAAAAAAAAAAAGGTACAGCCTAGTATGGGAGACAAACAAAAGCCAAGTCAACCAACCAAGTGCGCGCGCACACACACACACACACACACACACACACACACACACACACACACACACTGTATTAGGGTTCTCTAGAGAAACAGAACTAACAGGATAGATATGTATATAAAAGGGAGTTTATTAAGTAGTATGATCTCACAAGGTCCCACAATAGGCTGTATGCAAGCTGAGGAGCAAGGAAGCCAGTCCAAGTCCCAAAGCTGAAGAACTTGGAGTCTGATGTTCGAGAACAGGAAGCATCCAGCACGAGAGAAACATGTAGGCTGGGAGGCTAAGCCAGTCTAGCCTTTTCATGTTTCTCTGCCTCCTTTATACCCTGGCCACACAGGCAGCTGATTAGATGGTGCCCACCCAGCTTAAGGGTGGGTCTGCCTTTCCTAGCCCACTGACTCAAATGTTAATCTCCTTTGGCATCATCCTGATAGACACACCCAGGATCAGTACCTTGCATCCTTCAATGCAATCAAGTTGACACTCAGTATTAACCATCACAAGTCTACCCCTTGTCAACGTGAACCCATACACATCTCCTGAGATCATACCTAATCTTCAAATAAAGACAATAATAAGGTCATAATTACATCTAACATAATACAACTATCCTTTCTACAACCGGAAACACACCAATCTCCACACCAAATGCTATTATATAAACTTTGAAATACTTAAATGCTGATAGGAAGTCAATAAATTTTATGTCACATGATAAAGGAAAAAGGAAATAAAATGAAGATATTTTCTTAGTACAAGTGTATACATGCACAAATATGTTTTTAACAAAAGGAGGAAATACTCATGATTGTTACAGTCCTCATTTCTGCAACTGGTCCTGTGGTCATAGCTGATATTGATGACTACCTTCTTCTACTACCCATTCTGTATTCCCTTAGCCTTCAGCAAGCACCTCAGCATGCTTGATTTTTTTCCTCATGGAGTGACCTAAACCTTCATTTCTTAAGGGTCTGGGCCATTTGTAGACCGGCCTGGATTGGGCTGTTGTAGTTTCCCATTGAACTTAATCACAGGGCATGGTAATACTAAGTGATGCCCTAATTGATCTCCTGTATTCCATGCCTACTCTTACCTGCCTGCATTGTGGGGTAGTAGACTGCTTTCATCTTGATAGTGCAGGTCAATCACCCCAGCCAACACTGTAACCCCCTTCTTAGCCTGTTGACTTAAAGGTAGCAGGAGCCCAAAGTGTCCAGGTGGCAACCTTAATTTCCAGTTTAATGGAATCATTGTTGTGTCTCCTGGTGACAGCATTTCTCCCTCTGAAATTAAGAGCTCTAGGGCAGCAGAATATAATACTGTGGGAACAGGAAGCAAAAATTTTGATAGTGAATCACTAGGGATAATGGTGAGTGGCGCCACTTCTACTTCCACACCTTGATTCCTGGACCCATGAATCCTGGATATGGGAGAAACAGTACCATATATTGCATGCTGATTCAGAGAATACACAGCCTTCTGGAGAACTTTTCCCCAGCCCTGCAAAGTATTGTCACCTAGTTGGCATTGTAATTGTGATTTCAAAAAGCCATTCCACCGTTCTATCAATCCAGCTGCTTCAGGATGATATGATTTGGCCCTGTGTCCTCACCCAAATCTCCTTTTGTAACTCACACAATTCCCATGTGTTGTAGAATGTGATTGAATTATGGGGGTGGGTTTTTCCTGAGCTGTTCTCATGATAATGAAGGCATCCCATGAGATCTGATGATTTTAAAAATAGGAGTTTCCCTGCACAAGCCCTCTTCTCGTCTGCCGCCATATGAGATGTGCCTTTTACCTTCCACCCTGATTGTGTTGTCTCCACAACCACGTGGAGCTATGAGTCCAATAAACCCCTTTCTTTTATAAACTTCCCAGTCTCAGGTATGTCTTCATTAGTAGCATGGAAACTGATGAATATAGTAAATTGGTACCAGTAGAGTGGGGTGCTGCTGAAAAGATACTAGAAAATGTAGAAGCAACTTTGGAACTGGGAAACAGGCAGAGGTTGGAACAGGTTGGAGGGTTCAGAAGAAGACAGAGAAATGTGGGAAAGTTTGGAAGTTCCTAGAGACTTGTAGAATGGCTTTGACAAAAATCCTGATAGTGATATGAACAATAAGGTCCAGGCTGAGGTGGTCTCAGATGGAGATGTGGAACTTGTTGGAAACTGAAGCAGAAGTCACTCTTGTTATCTTTTAGCAAAGTGACTGGTGGCATTTTGCCTCTGCCCTGGAGATTTGTGGAACTCCGAACTTGAAAGAGATGATTTAAGGTATCTGGAGGAAGAAATTTCTAAGCAGCAAAGCATTCAAGAGATGACTTGGGTGCTGTTAAAGGCATTCAGTTTTATAAGGGGAGCAGAGCATAAAAGTTTGGAAAATTTGCAGCCTGACAGTGCAGTAGAAAGAAAATTCTATTTTCTGAAGAGAAATTCAAGCCTGCTGCAGAAATTTGCATAAGTAGCAAGGAGCCAAATGTTAATCGCCAAGAAAATAGGGAAAACGTCTCCAGGGCATGTCAGAAGTCTTCACAGCAGCCTGTCCGATCACAGGCCCAGCAGCCTAGGAGGAAAACATGATTTTGTGGGCTAGGCCTAGAGTCACTGTGCTGGTACAGTCTAGGGACTTGGTGCCCTGCATCCCAGCCACTCTAGCCATGACTAAAAAGGGCCAAAGTACAGCTTGGGCTATGGCTTCAGAGGGCACAAGCCCCAAACCTTGGCAGCTTGCACATGGTTTTGAGCCTGTAGGTGCATAGAAGTCAAGAATTGAAGTTTGGGAACCTCCACTTAGATTTCAGAGGATTTATGGAAATGCCTGGATGGCCAGGCAGAAGTTTGCTGTAGGGGTGGGGCTCTCATGGAGAATCTCTGCTAGGGCAGTGCAGAAGGGAAATGTGGGGTTAGAGTCCCCACAGAGTCCCTACTGGGGCACTGCCTAGTGGAGCTATGAGAAGAATGCCACCGCCCCCCAGACCTCTAGAATGGTAGCACCACTGACAACTTGCACCACATGCCTGGAAAAGCCACAGTCACTCAACGCCAGCCCATGAAAGCAGCCAAGAAGGGGACTGTACCCTGCAGAGCCACAGGGGTGGAGCTGTCCAGACCATGGGAACCCATGACTTGCATCAGTGTGACCTGGTTGTGAGACATGCAGTCAAAGGAGATTATTTTGGAGCTTTAAGATTTGACTGCCCTGCTGGATTTTGGACTTGCATGTATCTCCTTTGTTTTGGCCAGTTTTCCCCATTTTCTGTATTTGCCCAATGCCTCTACCACCATTCTATACAGGAAGTAACAAACTTGCTTTTGATTTTACAGACTCATAGGCTGAAGGGACTTGCCTTGTCTCAGATGAGACATTAGACTATGGACTGTTAAGTTAGTGCTGAAATGAGTTAAGACTTTAGGGGACTGTTGGGAAGGCATGATTGGTTTTGAAATGTGAAGACATGAGAATTGGGAGGAGTCAAGGGCAGAATGATATGGTTGGCTCTGTGTCCCCACCCAAATCTCCTCTTGTAACTCCCATAGTTCCCATGTCATGAGAGGAACTTGGTGAGAGGTGATTTAATTATAGGGCGGGTCTTTCCTGTACTGTTCTCATGATAATGAATGAGTCTTATGAAATCTGATGGTTTTAAAAATGGGAGTTTCCCTGCACAAGCTCTCTTCTCTTGTCTGCCACCATGTGAGATATGCCTTTTACCTTCCATCATGATTGTGAGGCCTCCCCAGCCATGTGGAACTGTGAGTCCAATAAACCCCTTTCTTTTTTAAATTGCCCAGTCTCAGGTATGTCTTTATCAGCAGCATTAAAATGGACTAATACACATGTACACAATAGAATAGCTCTAAATTACAGAAAATACTTTAAGGAAAAGAAAGGATGCTAAGTGAGTGGGGAAGGAGATAACCTTAAATCTGAGATGCTAAAGGTGGAAATGACCCAGCTCTGAAATGATGTTGTCATGGCGGGAGAGCATTCTGTAAAGAAGGAATAATATTTCCTGAGGCAGGAGGAAGCTTGGTTTGAAGAGTAAATGGAAGAATATTCATGCGGCTAGACTGCTGTAAGTAAAGAGCAATGAAGAAGAACATAGATTTTAATGGAAGAATCATAGGAAAATCATTGAAAGGTCTTTATGTAAATCAATGAAATCATTGAGTTTACACTTTCAAATATTACTTTGGCTGAACTGTGTAGAATTGATGTGTTTTGGAAACTGGGTGGGAGCAGTGCAAAGTGGAGTCCAAAAGACCTCTTAGAAGTTTGTTAAAGCAGTCAAAGACCTGAGCCTTACATGGACAACTGAAGTGGCAGTGCTTATGGTGAAGAACCTGTGGACTTGAGATGTATTTGTGGGTAGCTTTGTAGGAGGTGCAGATGAGGAATGTGAGAGAGAGAGAGGAATGGAGTATTAATTACCCCTGGCCACCCTTTAAGTCCCCCACTTTGAGCAACTGATACGAGTCTCTGAATTCATAAATTCACCCCTTTGTCATTTTCAGCTCCTCCAAGCAGTGCTACCTGCAAACTATTGAAAACAAATCCTCCTTGCCAAGAAAACAAAGTCCAGGTTCAGCCAGTCAGTCAAGGCCCTCTGTGATTTGGTCCTAGTCTTTCCTGCTTCATTGATCACCTTCTTACTAGTATATATGGCTCACTAGCCAGTCTGATTAATCTCTGTGCTCTGAATAATGTGCGCACTTATCTTCAGTCTGTTAATCTTACTTAGCCCAGCCTGTATTCCATGTACACCGCTGAAATCTTACTTGGTTTTGAAAACTAGCTGATATTCTATCTCCAGCGTGAAACTCCTCCATCTCAGGTGATGAAAGAGCCAGACTTCACACGTAGACATTTGTTTTAGAATGCAACCATGAAAATAAACATTGTTCTATTCCCAGTCTATTTTTTATATTTTATTATAAAAGAATATAGAAATGTTGAGATGTTTTAAAAAGGAGCATTGGGTCCTAACTTTGTCTAAATCCCAGAACCTTAATATGTAGGTTTCTTATAGTTTGTGAGGATGAAATTCATCTAAGTAAGTGAAATAGCTAAAGTTTTAGGACAGTATCTGAATCAAAACAGGGAGAGAACGCAAGCTTTGAAAATATACACAGTATCCATTTTCCCAAGCAGCTTATTTTTAAACAAGTATCCATATTGATGCATAATAATAATTGTTACTGAGTTCTGTTGAGTTTTCAGTTGCCCTAAGCACTTTACATGAATTCATGCATTTAGATCTTTTCCAAAAACTCTAAGATGGATACTGAATTATCCCCATCTTGTAGATTTAAGACTGATGCTTAGAAAGCTGAGATAACTTGCCTCAAAGTCTTAACAACCAGTAAGGCTGGAGCCAGAACTCAAATACCTTTACCTGTGGACACGCCTGGTTCTGAGCCTCACTGTGGTGCTTATTTGTAGAATTCCCATAAAACACAGTGAATTTAAAGCTGAAGGTTATGTGCAGGCATTGCTAAGGGAGAAAAGTGGAATTCTTGAGTATTATTTCATTTTGTAGATTGGTATTATTGAGTTTTCCTGAAAGGTCAGAAAATAATTAGGTACATGTATAAAATAATGTGGTTTCTTGTATAAAGAAATCCTTTAACACTTGAGTGGTGGTAGTACCTGTTAATGCAGTTAATATAAATGAGTGACTAGTTCACATAGTCTTTCTGAATTGTCAGTAATAGGCGTGGGTAAAAAGGTCATGTCCATCTTGATAACAAATGAATATTTATTTTTTAAAAATGGTCTTTTTTGGCTTCTTTGGGTTTATTACACTACTGCTTACAAAAATAAATCAGTGAAGACTTGGCACATTGCACACTCTGTTTTCTAGACACTGAAAGAAATGCTGGCAACATTTCCATTAGCTTACTAACTAATGAGACAGCATTGGCTACTTTCACAGGACTTGGATTCTGGCAAGAAGAGTTCTTTTTTTTTTTTCCACAATTAGGCATATAATTTTCAAGTTATTACCATATGCTGTAAAGTCAAAGATGTATTTATATATTCATACCCTGAATGAAAAGACACTACATTCTTATGGCATGTAGACTGCCATATTTTTAGACACTTGAAGTCACCATCATGAAAAGGCAAGGATATTAAGTTTACCCTTGCGGATAATTTACTTTGTGGTCTTCTGTTAAAATTTTGAGCTATAGCTTATTGCCTATTCCATTTGGTCAGCAGAATATGTAAATGACAAATACTCATGCTAAAATATATAAAATTAAGTGAACATTTATTGAGTGCCTTATATGTTCTAGCCACTATTTTAGTCTCTGGGAGAAGAGAGGTGATAATAACATAGACTCCTCCCCTCATGAAGTGTCTAGTCTAGCAGGGGAGATAGGTCTGTAATAATTAAATATTTTAGAGAACTACAGGCTTTTGTCACATGCTATAGAGGGGAAAATGCTTACTTTTCCCTAGAACAATCGGAAAAGGTTTATGTTTTCCACTATCCTATATGTGAATAGGAAAGTTCAAATCTTTTAAACATACACTTAATTTCGTTTTAGTTTATGGTCCTATGCTACATGGCGAAGGTACTGCCTACTTATCTACCACTGATAAGATGTGAAAAGGCCAGGCACGGTGGCTCACGCCTGTAATCCCAGTGCTTTGAGAGACTGAGGTGAGCAGATAACAAGGTCAGGAGTTTGAGACCAGCCTGGTCAACATAATGAAACCCTGTCTCTACTAAAAATACAAAAAATTAGCTGGATGTGGTGGTGGGTGCCTGCAATCCCAGCTACCCCGGGAGGCTGAGGCAGGAGAATCGCTTGTACCCAGGAGGTGAAAGTTACAGTGAGCCGAGATTGCGCCACTGCACTCCAGCCGCAGCGACAGCGCGAGACTACATCTCAAAAAAATAAATACATAAATAAATAAAAAGTAAAAAAAAAAAAAAGTGAGAAAGGAGGCGTAAGGAAGGAAAAAACACAGTAAGAAACTCTCAAAGTGGAAAATGTAATGCATTTTTTAAAGAAAAATCAAGATAATGATTTTAGTTTTCAGCTCAATTTTCAATGGTTTTGTTTTTCAAAAGCATTAGTAGGATAGGACTCAAGTCGGTAAACGCTGGGTCATTTGCTGGGAGTGGATGTTTTCCTAAGACTTCTGCTAATTTCTCTATGGGTAGAGTAGGCGGCAATAATTTGTATAAGTATTCTTGGGTTTCTATATGCTGATATAATTTGTGAGTTTTTAAAGCCTTGTGTTTAAGATGAATTAGAAGGTAGTGTGGCACACTGAGCTGTATAAGATTTATTTTTTATCTCTAATCATCTCAATTCTATAAATGCGCAAATTCATTTTAAAATAATAATATAAGGAACCATGTTCTCTTTAATTGTATTATTATTTGTGATTCTATCCTGAGTTCCTATTTAATGAGAACAGACTGTGTCCTACAAACACCAAGAACTCTTTTCAGTTCAAGCTTGTTTTTTATAAGAATTGTTTGCTCTTTTAAATCTGAAGTTTGAATTATTCCAAACAGGCTAGCCAAGACATTTTAGAAATAAGTGTAAAATACACATTATAATTTTGTAATAACAGTACAGTCTTGGTGTACATTTTTTGTAGATAATATTTTTATTAGTTGTCTTTTGTTTGAACTCATAATAATAGATTGTCTTGGAGTGGGATGACAGCCTGAGTTAGAAAAAGGATGTGGCTTATTTTCTCTCTTTGGGGTGCCTGCATCTATGTTTATATGGGTTTGTAAAAGAAAAATAGATAAATTCATGTGTTTGTGGAAATTTAAGGCATTATAATTTTTAATTGAACAAAATCTGCCTTTTGCAGAAATGGAAATGTTAGTTACCTCAGGCCTTTCTGTTGTGATGGGAAGAGAGCTGCTGAAGAGCCTAAAAAACAAAATTTGTATAAACTTTCATTTAATACATATAATACAGACACATATACATATGCTGTATATATGTGCAGATATGCATATATAAATACGTACGTACAGTTGAAGAAATTCCTCATAAGAATGTTTTATAATGGCTACATGTTTTATGTTAAAGAAGGAAGTTTTTACAGTGATTATTTGATTATTTTCTTTCGATTGCCAAATAATTAGAGGTTGCATTTCATCAGGCTTGAAAGCACCACATAATACTTAATGAGCATCCAGTTGATTAGAATTTTGACACAAGGGTTAGTTAGGCCTATTCCTCATAATATGAAAGGATATATTTATTAGATTTGAGAATACTAGTGTCACTGATAGGTGTGATTTCACTGGCAGTTTTAACATAGGTTCCCATTTATTCAGTTGCATTTAATATGTAAGCTGCTTTCTATGAATGGCAAATATTGTTAAACCTTCCGTACAATAAATGCCCATGGCATATTAACGAAGGGATAATTTTTATTTGTCATCTTATTTTTAAAAATTCTTACTTATCTGTTCTGTCAGATTTGCAAAAGGTATATATATATGTGTGTGTGTGTGTGTGTGTGTGTGTGTGTGTTAGACTATAATGAATAAGAATTACAATAGAAAAAGACTGTTGTTTTAAAAACCAACTTAGTATCATCTTCTTTGCTCTGAGATGACTAGCTCAAAGCAGTCTGAATCCCTTTCATATTCTGGAGGAATGGAGGAGGCAGATGGCTGGTGCCTACCTTATGGAAGTCATCAGCCTGCACTATGGGTGAATGCACCATGCCAGTGAATCAAATGTAGGAAGCAAGCTCTAAAAAATGCAGAGAAGGAGAGAGTATGATTCGTGAGATCATCTTAAAATTAGTTATTATCATTGGCAGCCAAAGTGTCATGTCCTTTATGATCTCAAAAAAGAATTTTAGTAATAATTTGGAAAAATCATGTCTGTGAGTAAAAATGAAAGTTTTCAGGGTAATTACATCTAGAAGTGAAATCCAACTTAATACATTAAACTCTATTAAGTATATTTGGGGTACTTGTATACTGTTGACCCTTGAACAATACAGGGCTGAACTGCATTTATATGTAGATTTTCCTCTGTCTCTGCCACCCCTGAGACAGCAAGACCAAGCCCTCCTCTTCCTCCTCCTTCTCAGCCTACTCAAGGTGAAGATGACTGAGGATGAAGACCTTTATGATTAATTACTTCCACTTAATGACTAGTAAATATATTTTCTTTTCCTTATGATTTTCTTAACATTTTCTTTTCTCCAGCTTACTTTATTGTAAGAATACAGTATATAATACCATGCACAAAATATTTATCAGTAAGGCTTCAGGTCAACAGTAGGCTGTTGGTAGTTACATTTTAGGGGGAGTCAAAAGTTATACATGAATTTCTGATAGTGCAGAGAGTCAGCAACTCTAGCCCTGTGATGTTCAAGGGTCAACTATAATGATTCTGAAAGGGCTTTACTCAAATATTTTAAATATCTAACATAGCTACTTGAAACGATGTTGATGATGTTGATATATCAATATATTTAGAGGGATTTAATCTGATGAGTGTCTTTCCAAGTCACTATTGTGTGAAAATATAAGGGCTTTCTTTCTGTCTGGTTTTACATCTCAGGCTTTATCTTAACTTCAGGCCTCTGAGACAGGAGGAAGATATCACTGAGCAAAATTGCCATGTTCTGCTATGTGGTAGATAGAAGGTCATTAGTGTAGTGTTTTATGCAATTGATTATGTTGTAAATGATAAAGACTGCATTTGTATTATTTGCTTTATTTTTACTAGATTTTCATTAATAACCATCTATTAAATGCTATGCCATACTAAATAGATAAGAATATACTCAAGAGATATATTAGTTGTTTAAATAAACAGCTTATTCTTAAATGTATCTGTAAATATAAAAGTAGAGATGAATTTAAAGTAACATAGCTTACTGATATTAGGCTTTAATTGATAAAATATACAGAATATTAAAAATAATTGAATGTCATGAGTTTTCATTAAATATGCCAGTTCTAAAAGCACTAGCTTAAGTATGTCATTGCCACACATACATCAACAGGATAAATATCTGGTATTGGCATGGCACGTACTAACCACTAGAATTTATCACATCAGATCTCATGATTATAAGAAGGTATGTTCAAATATATGCATATTTATTGGTTAGGCTGATGCTTATAGGCTTACAAGTCATTCTGCTCCTTCCCCTGAATTTCCTCATCCCTCTACCCATTATGTCCTTTGAAGCCTAATGGATTATTTTTCAGTCACTTATCATTATATATTCTTAACCAAGAATAGCAATTAAGCTTCTGCAGAGTGGCAAAGAAGTGCGGCCCAAGGATCCAGTCTACGAAAGCAGTTTGACAACAGACAGGGATCAAAGAAAATAGAAACCAGCACCCAGCAGAAAGGTAGATAGTGCGGAAGAGAACAGAGGCCTGAGCAAAGGTTTGCAAATGGATGAGGAAGAGAATCCCTGTCAGGTATCTTCGCAATGGAAACAGGCTTCCAAAGAGGAAGTAGGGGCAGTCAGGCTATGAGAGCTCTGCCTTCTGAGGTGCAGGCTTCCTGCATCAGTGTGCCAGGGGTAGAACCACGTTCAGAAACTTGCCAACTCAGCCAAGCATGGTGGCTCACGCCTGTAATCTTAGCACTTTGGGAGGCTGAGCGAGGCAGGAACATTGCATAGTCAGGAGTTTGAGACCGGCCTGTTGAACATTGCGGGACCCCGTGTTTACAAAAGAAGTGGATATGGTGGCTCACACCTGTAGTTCCTGCTACGAGGAGGCTGAGATGGGAAGCTTGCCTGGGCCCAAGACTGCAGTGAGATGTGATTGCGCCACTGCACTCCAGCGTGGGCGACAGAGTGACACCCTGTTTCTGGGGGGGGGGGGGGGCGGGGGGGGAAAGAAACGTATCAAATCCATGACTAGTGAAAGGGATGGGGTGGGGTCAGTGCTACTAGTGGTGGTCACTTTTGAGCCAGCCCAACTATTTTGTTTCCTAATTTATTGCTATATTTTGGTTTTCTAGTGAAGAATATATAGATTGAGCCTATAACTCTACTAGCAATTCTCTTCTTTTACTATTGTTCTTCAAATTTATCACATCGAGAAGACATATCCTGAACTGTCGAAGACTTTCCCAGTGGAGAAAGGAAGAAGTATAGAGGTTTTCCTCCTGAGACTGATTTTAGAGCAACTGATTTTTAGAACCTGGTGTGGGGAATACACTTTGCAACAGAGGGAGGTGCTGACAGACTTTCATGTTCCTCTGACCGTATTTTCCCTCTTGAAGAAGGCATTTCTGTTCGTTGTGTTCAGCTTGAAAACTCCTTCTCTTCTGTGGTAACTAACGTGCTCCGGTGTGTGTCTGAGACAAACGGTACCTCATGGGTTTCTGCAGGGATTTATGTGCTCAGTTCCTGGGACATAGCTCATTGGTAAAGATAATTCTGCATGAGGAACCATTTGACATTTCTTGGGTACATTTGAATCGTATCTTGTAAAGACTGCAAATGGTTTAATTGGGCCATTTGGTGTGCCCTGATGCCAAGCATATGTGCCAGTTGATGTCCCTTTGATAGTTTCTTCAAAATGAAGTATTTTTAAATGTCTTCAAGATAGGAAAGCTCTTATGGTTAAAAAATAGCTGAGGAGAGAAAAGGACATTTAAAAAGTCAAAACAACAGAATGATTCAAAAATCTTCTGTCTCAATGGCATAGATTTTTTTTTGAAAATTGAGATACCAATGTATAGGTGAATTTTAAATTCCTGTATATTAAAATATATCAAATAGAAATATTTTAAGTATACTCTTAAAAATATGTTTTCACATATTGTGGTGGTTTTAAAGATTTTAGTCCACTGATTTGCTTCTTTCCCTAGTGACCTATTTTTTTAATTTTCCTGTCATTACAAATTACCACTTCATTGATTCTTCTCATAGTAATGATTCATATAAATCTAATTTCCCTTTGAAAATGAATTGTTTTTTTATTACCTTACCTCACTACCATAAAGAACTTGGTTAATTTGAATTAAAATAATAAATATAAAATGCTTAATTTGTTTAGCAATTATGGGTTTTATTATTCTGTAATCTGATATAGTTCCTTCTTGTTAAGTCTTGTGGAATTGACACAGCAGAGATACACTTATTTATAGCAGATTATTTGGTGCATTTGGCACTGAATAGAGTTTCCTGTCTGTGATGTGTTTCTTGGAATTCTTTCTCCACTATAATGTATGTCTTCTTGTTACAGTAGATAGCTAATCAGGCATGAGCAAAGCAGGAGAGGACTCTTCCCTCAGCCCCCACCACCAGGAATGTCAGGCAACCATCATGTGATGGTCAGGCAGGTGTCACCCTGTCTCTCTGAAATAATAATTGGTCACAGCTGACACTAGGGAAAGGCAGTCTCGCTATAGATATAAACACCTGAAACTGGTGATCAGCAGCTCCCCGATAAGATCTCAGGAGCTGGGTGAGTGAGCTCAAGCATGTACATTAAGAGGCAAAATGGTGGCGTTTAACTGGTATATGACCACCTAGGGACATTTGACTGGTAAGGAAAGAATGCCTCAAGTGAGCTTGCCTGCAACTCTAGTAAACATACTGTGCACGCTCCCCTCTCAAGCGCTAGCAGGTCACTGCACATGTGGACAGCCCACCCCAAGGGAAGAATCAGGAGGGAAGGGATGCAACACCCTGGAGGCATGCCAACATATAAAACCCCAAGTTAAAAGGTCAATTCATGCACATATCTTTCAAGCTGCTTGCTTGGCCCTTTTCCAAGTGTACTTTCCTTCCTTTTGTTCCTGCTCGAAAGCTTTTTAATAAACTTTCATTCATGCTCTAAAACTTGCCTTGGTCTCTGCTTCTGCCTTATGGCCCTCAGTCGAATTCGTTCTTCTGAGAAGGCAAGAACTGAGGTTCCTGCAGACCTGTATGGATTTGCTGCCGCTAACACTCTCATATAGATACAGCTAAGCTTGTATGGTGCTGAATTTTGGTGGGGGAAAACAGAAACCTATTAGGGGAGGAAAGAACAGGGGAATGACCCAACAAAGCAGCTAGTTATTAGTTTAGATAGTAGAGGCAAAGAAGCACCTGTTCTGAAGGGGAAACCATCCTATAAAGTCTCTGTCTTCTTTCTTGGCAGGCTATTGATATTACTATTGATACTAGTGACCAAAAAAAAGTCAAACTCTATAAAATATTTGAAGATGTTTATTCTGAGCCAAATGTGAGTGACTGTGGCCAGGAACACAGTCTCAAGAGGTCCTGAGAACATATGCCCAAGGTGGCTGGGTTGCAGCTTGGCTTTATACACTTTAGGGAGATAGAAGTTGCAGGCAAAGACATAAATCAGTACAGTAAGGTATACATTGGTTCAGCCTGGAAAAGCGGCACATCTAGAACATTGAGGGGGGAGCTTCCACGACATAGATGGATTCAAAAATTTTCTGATTGACAATTGGTTGAAAAAGTTAAACTTTGCCTAAAGAGTTGAAGTTAATAGAAATAAATGCTCGAATTAAGTAAGGTAAAAGGGGTGGCAGAAGTGAAGATTCTTGTTATGTATTAATAGATCAAGGCTCCAGGCAGCAGGCTTCAAAGAGGATAGATGGTAAATGTCTCTTATCAGAACTTAAAAGGTATCAGTCTCCTAGTTACTCTCTCCTGGGTCAGGAAAAGACCTGGAAAGGGAAAGGGATTCTCTATAGAATGCACATTTCCTCTACAAGATGGCTTTGGAAGGCCATTTCAAAATATGTCAAAGAAATATATTTTGGGGTAAAATACTTTGATTCCTTTCAGGGCCTGCCATCTTTCCTGTGATGCTATACCAAAGACAGTTTGGAGGTGGGTATTGCTTCAAATAATCTGTTTTGTCATTCTGATGACCTCTATTTTAATGTTAATGATGGTCATTTGTGCCTAAATTCCAAAGGGAGCATGGATAAGTAGGCATATCCCTCCTCCATTCCTGTCAAGGCCTAAGCTACATTTTCAGGTTTCTTTGGGATCTCCTTGGCCAAAAGGAGAGGTCCATTGAGTCAGTTGGAGGCTTAAAATTTCATTTTTGGTTTACAATGTCACCAATATTCTTGTCACCTATTCTAAAAGATAGGCTGCTTAGTGATATAATCAATCATGATTCTTCAAACGTGACAACCTAAGATTTACCAAAAAAAAAAGAATGTTTCAATGTCTAAATGCTTTGACTTTTTAAAATGGTGCCTTCCAGGAATAGCCACAATTAGAATGAATCCACTTTTTTTTGTTTGTTTGTTTTAGACAACTTATATCTCAAAAGGTAGACATTTCTCAAATATTTTTCCCCAGGAGGTTTTCAAATACGAAAGCTTGAGCTATAGTGAATTTCAGAATTTTTGAACTGACATAAGCAGCCTTCTATTTATAAAGAGTTTTTATTAAAAGGCTTCGAAACACTTCAGAAATATATTCTGATGATAATAAGAATAGATGTGACTCTTCAGAGGGCACAGAACCAAGACTGGTATTCTCCTGTTTCTTTGTCCTGTGTAGTGTTCACTAGATGGATTCACTCAGGACAGTTTCCTGAAGCCTTTCCTATGTTCCCCAGGGAAAATATTCAGTGATCTCGGAAACAAAATAACTCAGTGACATAAGAGAAAAACTATCCATAGTTTTATTAAAAATACTGACAATATAGAAATAAACAGTCATACACTAGTCTCCCTTTGCCTTTGTTTTTGGACTCAGGGAGATGCATAAAAATACTTAGACCATAAGAAAATTATTTATGTATTTATTTTTAAATTTTGAGACAGAGTCTTACTCTGTTGACCAGGCTGGAGTGCAGTGGCGCACTCATGGCTCACTGCAGCCTTAACCTTCTGGACTCAAGCAACAAGAAAACTTAAACCACACCCTACTTATGTAGGATGCTGAATATTTTCTTTTATCCATTGTTTCCCAACAACTCTTAAGTCAGCTTTCTTGTTGGTTAATTTCTTTTCCTGTAATTAGCTCATTCAACTTTCACTGAAGTTTTCTAGACAAGAGGCCTGATGACTAAAACAGTTTGAATATATCCTGTGCTTTCAACTGACCCAGTTCTGATTTCTTTTCCACAGCGCATGGATACCACAGATGTGTGTTTTTAATGGCATAAATAAATAAATAACTTTTGAAAGGATGTGGTACGTATTAGGCACAAATGTAGTTGAACCCAAAATGATATATTTTTTAGGCTGGTATTGATAAATAGGCAGCAATTAGACTTGCATTGAGTCACCCCAAAACTGAGACTTTACTAAAGTCCACGCACAGTAGATAATTCACATATTGTAAAATCACTTTAAAAAGACTGTCAATCTGCCAGGTAAAAAGCAGTAAAGAAGATGTCCCCTTTAAACAAGACCATTTAACATTAACATACCTAAAGAAAGAACGCATCAGTAGAAACCGGGTGAGAGAGAGTGAGCTAATATGTTGAGAACTTTCCGGTATTGCGCCGATACTTTACAGTTGCTGTTTTCCTTATTCATCACAACCCTCTAACTAGGTTTTATTACCTGTGTTTCACAGATGGAAGAACTGAGCTCCTAGAGATTGATACAGTTTCTCCCAAGTTTCAGAAGGGGGAAGTGACAGAGTTATAATTTAAATCTGGTCAATTTGGCTTCAAAATCTGTAAGATTCTTTACTGTATTGCTCCCAGTGGGCATCAATTTCTATGGTTTAAAACCACTTGATTGCATTAGAAAAGGTTTTCATGAATGGACAGTATGGGATTATCCAATGAGTGCTTATTGAATGCCTATTAGTGCTTCATTTTGGAGCACAATCACACAATCATTTTACTTTAATAGCACTATTCCAGTGGAATAAATTTTGAAATTTGAGACTGTGCATCCTCAAAACTGAAACCTTTGACGAGGGAGAGGAGAGTTTCTCACAGTCCTCTTCAGCCAGCCTCTGTTTCTTAGATTCCTTTGGTGAAGATCAGACCAGTCTGTCCACTGTGCTCTCAGATGGCATCTCCCAGTGGCTCCTTTCATGCCTCACACTTCCCTATGGGAGTGGTGGGACTCACGGAACAGCAGTTAATTTCCCCTAAATATTTACTCTCTTCAGGCCCTTTATGGCCTCAGTATGGGTGCTGAACTGCAAAACTGTTTTGACTACTTCTTTTGCAAATCCTGCAAAAATGGTCTTGCATTTTGCCTTTGTTTTGGAATTTGTTTTGGAAGTATTTGACAAATAGTTTTTTGTTCTTAACCAGTATTTCAGATGAACCAGGACAAAGAGAACCAATTTAATATTCTGTTGCTGCATACACTTTTAAGAAAAAAGAAAATTCTCTAAGTATGTAGAATTTAAGGGGTGGATCAAAGGGAATAGACATTCTGAAGTAATGACAGACTTCCTACAAAGGGTGACCAATTATCTGGAATTTTAAAGAAACTAAAAGGTCACTTAGCTATAGGCTGAAGTTTTAATATCCCTTAATACTTTTTAGATGTATCATAAAAATCAATGCTCTAAGCTTAAACAGAACAATTTCTTTAGCATTTTAATTTTAAAATATGGCTGGAGGTATTTGGCTATCAGATAAAATGGTATATATTTAAGTTGGTCTCTACTAATAGTTGATAGCATGCCAGTATAACAACTCTGGGTCCACTTAATGCACACTTTTTCTTAGATTTCAAACTCATGTATGTAGTATTTGGATATGGCAGAATCTCTTCTGAGGACAGTGACCAGTTTCATGTCCCTGCAGTATGTGAGCATCCATCTTTGCGGAAGATAGATGCTCAGGAAATATAAGTTATTTAAATGAATTTATTTATGGTCACTTCTTCCTGATATCCTGCTGTGAGCAAGTTGTCTTTTTATAGTCTTTATGAAACACAAATACAATATTCCTCAGAGTTCACGTTAATAATCACAACTTCTTGACAATGTAGATAGCATTATAGTGTATGTTTTAAAATGTTGTTTTGCCTGTTGACTTACTCAACAAATATTTATTGACGATGGTGTTATTACAGGCCTCCTTCCCCCAAAATAGCATCCAACAATAATCAGTGTTAGTATGTTAAGTACTATAATTAAGGTGAAATATGTACCTCAGTGGGAAAACAGAATAAAAGCAACTAGGGTGACTGATGGTGGTGGTCAGCAAAGACTTTACAAAGGTGATATTTGAATCAGTTCCAGAAGGATTGTAACTGAGCAAAACAGGCCCAGATGCTCATTGCTTGCAGAGTCCAATTAACAAGAGCAAGATCTGGTAGAAAGAAAGTGAATTTATTAACCAAAACTAGTAAAGGAGGAAGCAGCCAGATTTCTATCCAAAGTAACTGCTTCGCTTTTTGGGGGGATGGCAGGCATTTAAAAAGGGAAAACTTGATAAGGAAGGCGTGCAAGAATTGGGCTGAGTACAATGCACGTGTACCTTGTTTTGGTGGCTGACTGTCTTGGGTCCCAGTCCACCTGGACCTCAGACTGACGTCTCAACAATGGCTGGGTTGTTAACTAGCCACTGCCTTAAAGTAATCTCTGGGACTTCGCAGCTGGGTCTCTAGACCAAGTCTGTCTCTCTCAATATTAGCCCCTGGAATCTCTAAGAAGACACATAATTAGATATTAGCTTACAGTTAGATGAGTGTGAAGGGAGTACATACAGTGAGAAAAGGAGGGCCACAGAATCTATTTTAAGACTAAGGAAAAAGGCTTCTACAGTTTGCCTCAAGGTTGTATCTTGAAATCCAAGAGAAAGAAAAAAACTTTAAAATACATTTTGAAGGGCCGGGCGCGGTGGCTCATGCCTGTATTCCCAGCACTTTGGGAGGCCAAGGTGGGTGGATCACCTGAGGTCAGGAGTTAAAGACCAGCCTGACCAACATGGAGAAACCCCTTCTCAACTAAAAATACAAAAATTAGCCAGGAGTGGTGGTACATGCCTGTGATCCCAGCTACTTGGGAGGTTGAAGCAGGAGAATCCCTTGAACCTGGGAGGCAAGGTTGCAGTGAGCCAAGATCACGCCATTGCATTCCAGCTTGGGCAATAAGAGCGGAACTCTGTCTCAAAAAAGAAAAAAAAAAATTGAAGTTAAACTGCCTGGTTAGGGGAGGAAAAAACACATTCCCAGCAGAGGTAACAACATGTTTCCAGCACAGAGATAGGAAACAACAAAAGTATAAGCAAATGATTCCCTGCCACTTAGTAGCTGAGAAGCTTTACCAAAGTAGCAAAGGAGATATATGATCTTGCTTTAGCAAGATCTGCTTTAGCTTTAGCTTCCCTGGGGCCCTAGTTTTTATTTTTAATATATTGCCTATCTGATAAGTGCTTGAAGGATTAGCTTGTGATAGATGTACACTCTTGGCCCAATACTGAGTACTCAGTCATTGCTCCATGAATGAAAGTAATGAATGTGGAGTCCCTGACACCAGGCTTGGCAAGTGGTAAACACCTCGAAATGTAAAATATTGTTATTTCATCCTTTGTTCCCTTTCTTTGGTCTATATGGACATAATTTCATTATTAAGATAAAATAGACCATGAATGATGTTCATCTTTAATTTGGCTCATTCTTGACTAATAATTTAGCTGGTGTAGAGTTCTAATTCCTTCATATTTTGAACATAATATTTAATAGTCTTCTGTAATCTATTGCTAATGAGAAAAACTTTTCTTTTTATCTTCATTTATTATAGATTCCCTATCTTGGTTCTACAGGTGGATTTAATTTTTTTTTTTCCTTCTTGACTTTCAGTGTATACTTTTCCGTATATCTTTATTCAGTTCTGGAAACTTCTTTTTCATTATTTCTCCTAATTTTGTTTCCCTTTCTCTCTTTTGTGTGACACCTACTGGATATATGTTGGAGCTTCTCAATATCTCCCTCATGTCCTTTAACTGCTCCTTTATTTATTTATTTATTTATTTATTTGAGTCGTAGTCTCGCTCTGTCCCCCAGGCTGGAGTGCAGTGGCGCCCAGGTTCACGCCATTCTCCTGCCTCAGCCTCCTGAGTAGCTGGGACTACAGGCGCCCGCCACTGCGCCGGCTAATTTTTTGTAGTTTTAGTAGAGACGGAGTTTCACCGTGGTCTCGATCTCCTGACCTTGTGATCTGCCCGCCTCAGCCTCCCAAAGTGCTGGGATTACAGGCGTGAGCCACCGCGCCAGGCCAATTTTTTTTTTTTTTTTTTTTATTGCATTATCTTTTTGGGATTCATTGTGTGCCTTTTAATGCTCTTTGAAAATTTCTACTTCTTTCTTTTACTATGGTAAGCCTACAGTTTATTTAATCTATTGGTTCTTTTTAAAATTTTAATGACTATACATATTTTATTTTGGTGTTTCTAATTGGTTCTTTTTCATTTGTACTTGGTATTGTTTAATTTGTCTGTTTTAAATTATGTTTTATTTTATGGACATGTCTTCTTTCATCTTTTTGAGTTTGTAAACTATCTTTTTTTCAAATTCTTTAGATTATATTAAGATTTGTGTTTTTATCTAGTGAGTACTTCTCCTAAATTTTATTTTATTGACCTTCCCTTATTGTTATTCTTTTAAAAGATGTTTCATAATTTTGTTCTGTATTTTTATCTTGGGTGGGAGGTTTTTATTCCAATCTGTATTTGTTTCCAATTGCTGTTATAGCAAATTAACACAAACTTAATGGTTTACAACAACACAAATTTATTACCTTAACAATTCTGTAGGTCAGAAGTCTGATGTGTTTCACTGGACTAAAATCAAGGCATCAGCAAGGCTGCGTTCCTTTTGGAGGCCCTAGGGGAGAATTAGTTTTCCTGCCTTTTCCAGCCTCTACAGCCTGCCTGCATCCTTGGCTCATGGCTCCCTTCCACCTTCAAAACCAGCAATGGTTCATAGAATCTTACATTGCATCACTCTGACACTGACTGTTCTCCTGCCTCCTGTTTTTACTTTTAAGGATCCTAGAGAAGTGATTAGAGAGATGGTCAAGGTCTGGATCACAAAGATCATGGGAAAGAGCTTGGATTTTGATGAAAGTACAGTAGAAAGCCACAGGTAGTTGTATACAGAGGAGTGACAAGATTTGATTTGTGTTTTTAGATGATCCTGCTGGTTACTATGTAGGGAATAAATTGTGCAGAGACCAGATAAGAGGCTTTTGGAATAATCCAGATGAGAAAGGGTAGTATATTGGACTAGGGTTGTGGCATTAGAAATGAAGAATGGGCATATTTTGAGGATATATTTTGGAAGTAAAGCCCATAGAATTTACTAATCAATTGAGTCTGTCTGAGAGGTGAGGGAAAGGGAAAAAATATCAAGGATTTCTTTTGTTGTTTTGGCTGAGTAGGCTAACTAGCAAGCCAAATAGTTGTTCTTCTACACAGACAGATTTTGTTTTACCTTATAGCTGTTGTAATCTTTGTATCTGAAAGCTGAAAGTGGAATCTGTGAGTGTTTTTAGCAGTTTTTCCTAGCAGAGCTATATTGACTGCAATTTGTATGTTAATCTATTATCTCTTTATTACTTTTCCATCTTTATATTCTCTCTGCTTTATCTTTTTCATTTTAAAGTTATGTTTTTCATTATATTCTCACACCTCTGTTAGCTGCCTTAAGTCAAGGCAGTATATAAATACATTATAAATAAACATAAATAAATTATAATCAAATAGTCTCCAGAGTTGTCAACTACCCACTGTCTATGTATGTCAACTTTCAAAAGATTGTTGTTCATTAGTTCACTTAAAGCACACATACATATATCGTAACTTGTTGATGGGATAAAAAAAAGTATCAAATTGGTTCCTTTGTTTGTTTCCACTGGTCATGCCATTTTTGCGTTAGTGCTGTGTATCTGTCACTCATCAACCAATTCTGAATAGTTAGGAAATATGACAGTAGATTGACAAATGGCTTATATGATTTGTTCATAAAGATACCCAGAATTATAGTGTGTACAATTTTATTTTTATTTTTTTGAGACAGAGTTTTGCTCTTGTCGCCCAGGCTGGAGTGCAGTGGTGCAATCTCGGCTCACTGCAATCTCTGCCTCCTGGGGTCAAGTGATTCTCCTGCCTCAGCCTCCCAAGTAGCTGGAATTACAGTTGCTTGCACCATGCCTGGCTAATTTTTGTATTTTTTAGTAGAATTGGGGTTTCACCATGTTGGCCAGGCTGGTCTTGAACTCCTGACCTCAGGTGATCCACTGTCTGTGGCCTCCCAAAGCAGTGGGATTACAAGCATGAGCCATCGCACCCAGCCCGGTAGGTACAATTTTAGATTCTAGGTCCTTAGAGATCAAAGGCAATGTTGACTTAATTCTCTGCATTTGGCATTTTATCCTATTCCATGATATATGAGGGTGAGACTCTATATGTTTTTGGTGATGCTGGTGAAGAATCATCTAAATAGATCAGAAGGCATTCAGGGAACAGTTAAGTTGACTCTACTAAAAATGGCTCAGAGAATATAGTTGCTTGACATAATATCTTTTGATTGATACTGAAATGGCAAGAATTAACTTGGCAAATGCCTCAGTGTTTTTATTATTTTTATTAAAGGATCACCATCTTTTGGACTATGAACTTTCTTACATACCCCTATCAAATCCCTTTACTGACAAAAGAGCTGACAAAATTATTAGTCATTCTCTTGTTTTGAAGGTCAAGTGATGATCTCTGTTTAATATTCCTGTCCACAACTGTTTTTTTGCTTCCTGTTTAGTAATTAAAAGCATTGTCTTCTAAGCTACTTTCTTGTCTAGTACATATTAACTAAGATTTCTTCATTACACCTCTGTAGAGATGGCAGGAAGCAGGCCACTGATATAATTATTTCTGGTGTTACACTAAAAAACTATTATATCAAAGGTCACACAGTGATATTTGCATTTTCCAGTACTGAAACATAGCTTTTTACTATTCTGTTTGGTTTTTTTTTTTTGTATTTAATTTTTAACCCATAATATTTAGAAGGAAATGAATTTGTACCTAAAGAAAACTCTCAAATTCAGCTAAGATGGAGAAGATAAAACTGTGCAAGTCTGAACTGGCAGATGTCAAATTTGCATCTCATTTAAAGTTTATGTATTTTCCTTTAGGCATTTTTGGGTACTGTATAAATAAACTGTTAAGATGTTAATGTTGAGAGGAGAAGGGGAGGAAGGTGGGACATTAAGTAACCATGAAATTCCAGGCTTCCTGGCTGAGTTAATTGTAATACCTTATCAGTATATTATATTACCACTTTTAAAAATCAATTTTTTGCCACCTAAAAAAAAATCAAATCATAGGATGTGCTTAATTCAAGAGATGCCTTTAGGAAAGGATCTTATGCAAGTATTTCTTTTCATATTTCAAAAATTAAAGGAGGATATAACAGATTGTCTTTGAGACTTACTACAGGTTGGGCCATTAGCAGCTACTGTTAGGAATTACAGGAGCGTGTGTGGATTGAGTGAGGTGGAGTGGGAGTGTAGTATATGGTTGTTTCTGAGGCACGTTGAGTCAGCAGTATCAGCTGTAGAAATAGGAATTTGACTTCTTTTGCGCCATCTGCTTTTGATATTTATTCTTTTATTCAAGAAATATTTATCGAATTTCAATTATAAGCCAGGCACTCTGCTAGGTGCTGGCTTAGAGTGAACAAGACACGATCTCTGCCCTTTCAAGATATATAGCCATCTTACATTTCTTTATTATTTTCCCTAGCCTCAGAATACCAGAGAGTGGGTCAAGAAAAGAGTAGTGTAGATTTGAAGGAATGGAGAAAGGTTGAAAGTTGTAAGCTTCTTTAAAATCCTGAAATCCCAATTTAGATGTTATTCATCTATTGTGGCACAGCAGACCATGCTATTCACTAAGCTCTTAGGCAGAACTAAGATTTTAGGCAGAGTATTAAATAGATCAAGCATGGCCTGTTCTATATCTTTGCTTCTCTTTGCCTAACCAGGAGCCCTTTGACCTCTGCGAGCATCTAGCTTGAGCTTGAGCGTGTTGTTTCTCCAAGTGCCTCCAGCTTAGGTATCACCAAGTTAACCCTTGCAAGATAAAATCTTTAAATGGTAGCTGGGCATGGTGGCTCAAGCCAGTAATCCCAACACTTTGGGAGGCCGAGGCGGGTGGATCTGTTGAGGTCAGGAGTTTGAGACCAGCCTGGCCAACATGGTGAAACCCCTTCTCTAATAAAAATACAAAAATTAGCTGGGCGTGGTGGTGTGCACCTGGAATCCCAGCTACTCAAAAGGCTGAGGCAAGAGAATCACTGGAACCCGGGAGGCAGAGGTTTCAGTGATCAGGACATGCAGCTTTACAAATATGTGCATGAGGGGGATTATAAGGAATACTTTAAGAATCATAAATTATAGTGTTACTTATTTAACACACACTATGTAGCACTTACTATGTGCCAATCTCCGTTCAAAGTTCATTTCACCCTTATAAAAGCCCTCTAATATAGATTATTGTTTTTACTTCCATTTCAAAGATAAGGAAACTGAGCTACAGAAGGGTTAAACAACTTAAGTTCACACAACTGGCAGACTTAGCATTCAAACTGAGGTATTCTGGCTTCAGAGCCTATACTCTTGACACTAACTACACTAGATTGCCTCATATCCCTGTGTACTATATGCAGGACACCTGAGGTCTATGCCCTAGTAGGAAGTATGAGTCAGAAATTCAAAGAAAAACCCTGGGCTGAAAACAAATTGGAATCATGTGCACCTAGTAATTTTAAGCCATTAGAGTAGAAGAGTACAAATAGAAAAGGAAAGGGGATTCTCAAGGATAGGGCCTTGGGGTCTAGCAACACTTAAGTGACTGGTGACAAACACACATCAGAAATGTAGACTGAGAGTGAACAGATTCAGGAAAATGCTATCTCCGAAGCCAAGGAAAGACAGAATATCAACAAGAGTTTAACTTTACCTGTGCCCCTGAGTGGTTAAAAGAATGCAAACTAGAAAAGCCACTCTATCTGGCAGTTGAGAGATCGTTGCTGCCTTTTTCTAGATATTTCTTAGAATTGGATATTTGTAGTGAAGAAGATAGAATGAGCTGCCACAAAGACACATTTTAAGAAAACATAAGTACATGCTTAGACTTTTTATTTACACATATTTTTACTCATTTTGTGAAACAAATTTAGTTGATTTCAAGGCCTTTTTTACTGTAAACTTACTCTTTATACCACACCTCAGCTAAGTTTAGTTTCATATTATTTTACCTTGTAGGCACTTGTAAATTTTTTTAATGATGATATTTCAAAAATTTGTGAGCCCCAGGAAAACAATAATTTAAATTTCTTTAGGTGGTACGTGGTCATAAGAATTAGCCACTAATCCCTAAGCAGGATTATCTTCTAGAAGATGATCATACCAAAATACTAGCTGCGAATGATAATTCAGAACAGCTAGAATTGTATGTTGACATTGTATGTTTGTAAGTGAATGCAAGCTAAAGTTGAGTATTTTACCTCAGTGCAATATTTGAGCCAAGTAATAGCATCAATATTAATTTCTAAACATAAATTTTTATAAATGTATAAATGATGTAACTAAAACTTATCATCCCATGCTTTATTGCCCTAGTTAAAATCTTATACATCTTTTGTTATGCATCAGTTTTAAATAGCTTTTAGATTAAATATTAGATTTAATATTAGATTTTATAAGATTTTATATAATTATATAATATTAAATATTAGATTTATATATTTAAATCAAATTCTTACTCTCTTTCTTTGTCTTTTTAATTCTGTCAGTACTTTTAGGTGACCACAGGCTCTCCGCTTAAGTTAGGATATGCTGCTGTACCTACTATTTAAATCTAATATTTAATATTAGATTTAAATATCTTTTAGATTAAAAGATTTTCAGGATATACAATCAAATGTTAGATAAATTTGATTAAACACTCTCTTTGCTGTAACTGTTTGGCAGAATACATTTTATTAAACTCAGGGTAGAACATCCCCTAAAACTGGGTATTTGCTTCAGTAAGAATAAAAATCCAAGTTGTTTAAGTTTTCAATATCACTACTGCTATCAGTCTAGGTGACCTAACGTTTCTCCACCTGTTAAAAATTATTGGTCATTTTGACAACTCCATATCTATTTAAGGAATTTAGTTATTTAATAGCAACATAAAATTCTTTTCAAATAAATAATTTTTGGAAACTTTGGTTTAATTTTTTAATCATGGAAATAATTATGTAGTGTAGTGGCCAGACCCTTTTTTTTGAGACAGAGTTTTGCTCTTGTCACCCAGGCTGGAGTGCAGTGTCACAATCTTGGCTCACTGCAACCTCTGCCTCCCGGCTTCAAATGATTCTCCTGCCTCAGCCTCCTGAGTAGCTGGGATTACAGGCATGTGCCACCATGCCCAGCTAATTTTTGTATTTTTAGTGGAGACGGGTTTCACTATGTTGGCCAGGTTGTCCTTGAACTCCTAACCTCAGGTGATCCACCCACTTCGGCCTCCCAAAGTTCTGGGATTACAGGTGTGAACCACCCTGCCCAGCCCAGACCCTTTTATAGATGGGTCTGCATGTATAGAGTTGGGCTAATGTGCTGCTAAAATGCAGTGGTAGCCAATTAAAGGCATAGGAAGATGGGAAGATATTTCTTAGGTAAAATTTGCACACAATTAAGGGAGGACTAGAGATGCTGGAATTACTTCTTGATTTTCATATTTTTGTGAACTTTTGATTAATGCAATAAAAATGGGCAGTTTTTGTTGTGATAGGTTTTTTTAAAAAAACTACCATGTTAATACTTTATTATATGGACTAACATATAAACAGGGAATTCAAAGCAGGGAGAGCTCACTGACCTGAATTAACGAGAATTTTTTTGAATTGTGCTATCTGTACTTGATGCTAAATTTAGTTTTTTATTTTCCAGGTGGTATCTGCCTACTGGTAAGCTTTACCAAACATGGCAGCTGAGCATATCTTCCTTAAAGTGTCATGAGTGTAATATTTATGTTAGTTTAAGGGTTAGTAGAGATTTGCTTATGTTTAGAAAAATATATTCTGTTTTTGTTAAAAATAAACTAGATGTTTTGAACATGTTTATGACTCCCTAAATAAAACACACTATATTTTTTATGCCAGCTGTCATTTGAATAACTGAGTTTTAATAAATATGTTCTGAAACTTAAGCTTTTAAATTTGAGATTTTACGTTTTCCAAAATTAAAATCAAAATACATGTTTTGAATTGATGGTTGGAACAGATGCAATGAGATCATATATAAAAAATGATGAAAGATATGAGATTAGGCTATCTTTATACCTCCAAAGCAGACCATTCTGTTCTATACATTGTGCTTATCAAAGTTTGAAATAGAAGTTATGTACAAAAAAAAAAAAAACCCCGTTCCCCAAAGTTTGAAGTCTGAGACATAAAAGAAAAAAAATTCCCTGAATTCCAAGGCTTAGAAATATATTTCTATCACCTTCTTATTTATATTAAGTCACAAGTAGAAACCTTGATTTTGATTAGTGAGTTATCATCCCCAAGTTTGATTACTTGTACTTTGAGAGAATTTCCAATATTCAATTCCCTGGATTTTAAAATCTGTTTTCTACTAATAACTTGATTTACAAAGATTATCCCCTTTAATTTTTAACTATGCTTCATTTCAACTCATGTCAGATTAAAAATTGGCTTGAGAAATATTGAAAATGGTACTCTTCTCCATAGATTATTTAACATATGAAACAATATACCCCCTTTTCTATTCATTTTATTTACACTGAGTGCTAGAAGTTGTATAGTTTTACGCCCAAGAATCTGTTTTACTGAACAAACCAGAACTCTTTTTCACCTCTTTACATTTTAGTTAGATGCTGGTGCCTAGGTTATTGTGACTGCTCAGTGCATACCGTTCAGGATCATAGCTGATTTTAGTGAGTTTGCTAACCTAGTTCAGGGTCTTTGAATCTCGTTGGCTTTAGCAGGTTTGAAAAGAGGACAACTTTTACTACTTCCTCTCCCCTATCTTTCGTGTATTTCTAGTCATTGATGAGGATAGGATCCTCAACAGTAACTAAGTAGGCAGTGCTGTGGGCTTACTCCTTTTCCACTGTGCTTCCAATTTACTAGCCACCAACGTATTGCTTTTCCTTTCATTTCTCCCACCCACAAATTGTGAATAATTGCGTTTAGATTTTATAAAAATAGGGGGCCCGGGCGCGGTGGCTCACGCCTGTAATCCCAGCACTTTGGGAGGCCGAGGCGGGCGGATCACGAGGTCAGGAGATCGAGACCATCCTGGCTAACACGGTGAAACTCTGGTGGGCGCCTGTAGCCCCAGCTACTCAGAGGCTGAGGCAGGAGAATGGCGTGAACACGGGAGGCGGAGCTTGCAGTGAGCCGAGATAGCGCCACTGCACTACAGCCTGGGCGACCAAAAAAAAAAAAAAAAAAAAAAGATTTTATAAAAATAAGAATCAATGTGTTCTTACTCTCTTTCTTTGCCTTTTAAATTCTGTCAGTACTTTTAGGTGGTCACAGGCTCTCCTCTTAAGTTAGGATATGCTGCTGTACCTGCTATTGATGATGAGAAAATATTTTAACTTCAAATTACGGTTCTTCATTGTAACATTTGCTAGTTATGGTGTGGTCAATATTTTACTATAATAGTATCTATCAAACACACACTGGCCTATGGGACAGAGTTTTTCTGTGATGGATAGATTATTTAGACACAGATAGGATGAGCACTTTAAGATATCACCACGACTTTTTTACCTGTTAATAAAATACAGTACATTTAAACTGTCATCTAGAAACAGAATGGGAACTTTCCCGTCTCTTCATCTTATTTTTGATATTTTCTGCACATACTTTTTCCGTTTTCATTACCCTTTTTATTAGCAGCAATTGTACATAATTAATTACTGTAAATTGTTTTAGTAAAGTTTGCTTTCTGTCCAGTGTTAACAAAGCCAATATCTATTATGTAAATCTAAATCTGTGAGATACACCAGAAAGTAAATGCTTGAATAATAACTACCTTCTTTGAAGCAAAGACAACTGAGTTTATTTATATTGTGAATGTCATTTCACAGTTCAGTCAGTTACCTTGCTGGGCAATAAAAGACCCTGAAATTAAAATGACCCCTTTTCACAAAATATAGCTGGATGATTCATTTACTACAAAGAAGCTTGGCTTGAGAGTTCTCCTTCTGAAATATAAAATGATATCCTACTAATGCATCTGAAGTGTGCTTTAAACCTATCCAAGGAGACTCATGAAATTAATGACTCCATTACATATCGTGATTCTCTTATATTACGTTTACTTTTCCACTGTTTCTCCTCTGATTTTATATTTTATCAGTTGCATTCCCAATCTTTGGAAACCTCCACTTCAGAAAGAGTATATGTTAACAGCTGCCTTGAAAACCTTTAGACCTCTAAAAATTTGAAAATATAAATCTTAAGATTAATGTTCCATACTATGTATATGTTAGTTTGGTTTAAGAATCTTAGCATTTTGAGTATTGAAGCACCTGCCAGCTTGTTGAAGAAAATCAGCTTATAGCACAACAGTGTAATGATGACAAAATGTTAAATTTTTCCTTGTGAAAAATTTCATTTTCAGCCTGAGTGATCCTATACAACAGTGTTACTAGCTAAGAAGGAGGGATCTGCTCAGCAGTTCCGACTGCTCATTATTGGTCCTTGACATTTCATTCATATGCTTATTTTTTCTGTTGCAAAACATTATATCACTTGAAAACATTAATAAACAAAAATGTTTCTTTTTAATTGCAATACTCCCACATGGTGATTTCTTATGATATCATGAATAAATTTATAATCTTAATGGATTCATTAGAAAAATAAGTGACCCTGGTATTGAACATGTTAAGCCACTTATTTACCTATCCCAAACTACAGAAACTATAAAGTTATCTGGTTTGTAAAAATACACTTTTACAAGAATGTATGATAGAATTCAACAGCTTTTTAATCAAGTAATAGTATTTTAAAAAGAGATGTGTAACAGCAATAAAATTCCAGTTTGCTTCTGGAAGCACTGATGACTTTATTAATACTTTATTTGTGAGACTTTTTTTTTGGCTTAACTATCTAACTTCTGAATGAAAGAGAATAAAGATCCTGCCCTAGAGGATCCTGATGCTTATAATCTAGTGAAGTGTCTAGAGATAAATTCTAAAGTGTCAAAAAGTCAAATTTATAATGTCATATTTATACATTAAAGAACCTGAAGGATTTATTGAATCAGAGTATTAGGACTCAAAGGGACTTTAATAATCCTCAAATGCGAACACTTTATTTTAAGAATGAGACAGCTGAGGCCCCAAAGGGGAGATGACTTACCTGGGGCTTGCTGGGAGGCCCAGGTAGAGCTGGGACCAGAATTTAATTCACGGTGCATCTCTTGTCATTAAGGGGTCCAGTTTATAGAGGAAGGTTTCAGAGGACAGGTAAATTTTTCTCTTAAAGGAAATGGTATTATAAGCAGCAGTGAACTAGATCTAGAGATTTGTGTTTCTTATGTTAGTTCTAAGTTTTTACTAGTTCTAAAATGCCATGTTTATTGATGTAGTTTGGTAGCAAAGAAGGAATAATATGAGCAATAATAATGAAAAAAAATAATAATAATGACTAAAAGTTATAGAACTTCCTATGTGCGAGGCTCTGTTTTAAGCACTTTGCATTCATTAGCTCATCTAATCCTCACAGTAACCTTGTGAGGTAAGTATTGTCGTCATTCCCATTTTACAGATGAAGAAACTGAGGCACAGGGAAGTAACTTGCTCAAGATCAAATGTGGAATGTTATACAGTGTATAAATGGAATGACCACGTCAGTCCATATCAGATGATTCCATTTAGGAAAGGGATTACTATGTTGAAGAATATAGATAGTTAAGAAGGACTCCTCCAATGATAATTTTTTAAAAATAAATAATCTAGTAATTTCTTAGTGTTATCTAACATGATGATGTGCAACATTTCTGGAACTTTCTTCTTATTGACAGGAGGAAATTGTCAATAATTTGAAAGTATCTAGCCATAGCTTGTGTCCATAATTCTTAAGGATGTTATTGCTAGCATTGGTATATGTCAGCATGTATACAATGATGCAAAAATTATGGCTGCATAATCACCTGTGTGTTTGACCCTTTTCACTTGTAGTTGGTCACATATGTAGAAGTAGTCACTGTTTATTGCAGTATTCTTTGGTTCAAGGTCTCATTCCAACCAAGTAACCTCATCTCTGAAAGCATGTGTACTTGACTACTAGGTTATGTTGTCCATATTTGTGTTTAGAGTTATCTTCTATTTCTTGCTTGTTTTAGAAAATGCTATTTTGCTTTTATACTTTAGTTACCCAAACATCAGATTATGTGGAAGGGTGTAAACAGGGTTGATAGGTGATACCTTTTTATTCCTGTCATTGTCTTTACATGTTGGCCATTTACCAGTGTTATTGGTCAAAGTTTTATAGAAAGTACAGAATGAAGTAGTAATAGTAGGTCTAAATAAAACTACCCACTTTTGTAGGATTGGAGAAGCAGATACAGTTTTGAAGCAGGGCTTTATTTGATCCTGTCTCAAAGCAGTATTGGATTCTTTAATATTCTGTTTTCTTTTAACATCCTATTATTGACTCGACTGAAAATGATTTAAAAAACTGTAACTGAGGCCGGGCGCGGTGGCTCAAGCCTGTAATCCCAGCACTTTGGGAGGCCGAGACGGGCGGATCACGAGGTCGGGAGATCGAGACCATCCTGGCTAACATGGTGAAACCCCGTCTCTACTAAAAAATACAAAAAACTAGCCGGGCGAGGTGGCGGGCGCCTGTAGTCCCAGCTACTGGGGAGGCTGAGGCAGGAGAATGGCGTAAACCCGGGAGGCGGAGCTTGCAGTGAGCTGAGATCCGGCCACTGCACTCCAGCCTGGGCGGCAGAGCGAGACTCCGTCTCCAAAAAAAAAAAAAAAAAAAAAAAAAAAAACTGTAACTGTACAGGGTCTGTAATGGAAGTACAGTTTGGTTATATGTGGAGTTTTCCTCTGTGAGGTTCAATAAAGTTGAATTAACTATCTGTCTGTTTTGGTTTTATTCAACAATATTTACTCAGCTCTTACTAAGTATTAAGTATTGTCGTAGGTGCTGGACCGAGTCTGGTGCTGTTATGGTCATTAGCCTCTTTTAGCTCTAGGCTACCCTTTGAAGTAGATAAGTTTCTGAGAGGATCAGATTTAAATTTTTGCTGCTAAGGTAAACTAAATATGCAGTTCTATACAGCATACATTTATTCTAACTGCTGTGCAGAAATTATTAGACTTAAAATACAAAATAACAAATTCTTATGTTACAAACTAAGCCCTGGATATTGCTATATACTACAATATCGAATTTTCTCTACATCCCTTCCTTTCCCTAGGCATAGATGGGTGGATGGATAGATGGAGGGAAGGATAGATGGATGGATGAAGAGATAAATATAGAGGAAAATAACTATGAAATATACCTTATGATTTGTTAGGAAATGTCACTTGCTGAAATTCTAATCACTTCTTAAGACGCAACTCATTTGTAATCCTTTGCAATGTTTCTCTGAATCTTGTATAATTAATGCCTTGCCCCTATGTGTATAAAATTCTGTTTATAACTCCATTATTATACTTACTATAGTTACACTGGTTGTGTATATGTCTGTTTTTTCTACTAGACTGTAAATTCATTGCAGGGTAAGAATTTTATCTTAATTCGTCTTTGTACTTCAATTCCTTTATACAACCTTGTATCAAGGAAGAATTGAATACGTGATTGCTGCATTCCCCCTCCTCATTGTGTGATTACTTTATTTTTAATAATCATTATTGAAATATAATTTACCTACAATAAAATTCATCAATTTTATGTGTACATTTCAATGTATTATAACAAATTCAACATAAAAAGTGTTCCCATCACTCCCCATACTCCTTCTCGTCCTTTTTGCAGTTATTCTTCTCCCATCACACCTAGCACCTGGCAACTACTGATGTGCTTTATGTCACTATAGTTTATTGTCAGTAATCTATTTTATTTTATTGCTGAGCAATGTTCCATAATATGGATATTACCACAATTTATTTATCTGTTAATCTGTTGATGGGCCTTTGGGTTTTTATAGTTTGGGGCTATTATAAATAACACTGGTATGAATATTAACATACAAATTTTTGTACTGATATGTTTTCATGTCTCACGTGTAAATATCAGAATGTTATATAGTTGGAATTACATAGTATGTAGCTTCTTCAGATTGCCATATTTCACTAAGCAATATACATTAATGGTTCTTCCATGATTTTTCATGACTTAATTGCTTACTTCTTTTTATTGCTGAGTAATATTCTGTTGTACGGATATACCACAGTTTGTTTACTGTTGAAGGATATCTTAGTTGTTTACAAGTTTTGGCAATTATGAATAAAGCTCTATAAACAGTCCTGTGAGGGTTGTTGTAATGACATAAATTTTTAACTCATTTGAGTAAATAGCAAGGAGTACAATTGATGGATCATGTGATGAGAGTCTATTTAGTTCTGTTAGAAACTGCCAAACTGTCTTTCATAGTGGCTGTGCCACTTTGCATACCCACCAGCAGTGAGTGAGAGTTCCTGTTGTTCCACATCTTTGTCAGCATTTGGTGTAGTCAGTGTTTTGGGTTTTAGTCATGGTTGAATGTGTAATAGTGTCTAATTGTTTTAGTTAGCAATTATCGAGTGACATATGATATTGAACATTTCATATACTTATTTGTCGTATGTATTCATTTTAGATAGGGTGTCCACAACTTTTGCCCATTTTTATTTTATTTATTTACTTATTTTTATTTTATTTATTTATTATTTGAAACAGAGTTTCACTCTGTCACCCAGGCTGGAGTGCAGTGGCACAATCTTGGCTCACTGCATCCTCTGCCTCCCAGGTTCAAGCAATTCTCATGCCTCAGCCTCCTGAGTAGCTGGGATTACAGGCACCGCCACCATGCCCAGCTAATTTTTGTATTTGTGGTGGAGATGGGGTTTCACCATGTTGGCTAGACTAGTCTCAAACTCCGGACCTCAGGTGATCTGCCCACCTCAGCTTCCCAAAGTGCTGGGATTACAGGCATGAGCTACCACACCTGGCCTATTTATTTATTTTTTGAGATGGAATATTGCTCTGTCACCCAGGCTGGAGTGCAGTGGAGAAATCTCGGCTCACTGCAACCTCCACCTCCTGGATTCAAGCAATTCTCCTGCCTCAGCCTCCTGAGTAGCTAGGATTACAGGCATCCAGCACCATGCCTGACTAATTTTTGTATTTTTAGTAGGGAAGGGGTTTCACCGTACTGGCTAGGTTGATGTCAAAGTCGTGACTTCAAGTAATCTGCCCACCTTGGCCACCTAAAGTGCTGGGATTACAGGTGTAAACCACTGCACTCTGCCCTGTTTTGCCCATTTTTTAACTGGATTGTTCGTTTCTTTATTGTTACATTTTAACAGCTCTTTTTATATTTTGGATAGAAGTCATTTATCAGATGTGTGCTTTGAAAATATTTTCTCCCAGGCTGTGGCTTGGTTTTTCATTTTCTTAGCAGTGCTTTTCATAGAGCAGAAGTTTTTAATTTTAATGAAGTCATTTGTCAAGGATCAGTTGATCATATTTATGTAGGTCTACACATAATTCTAGGCTCTCCATTCTATTCTATTGATCTATTTTTCCATTCTTCTGCCAATACGAATGGTCCAGGTCAGATGTAGTGGCTCATGGCTGTAATCCCAGCCCTGTGGGAGGCCAAGATAGGTGGATAGCTTGAGCTCAGAAGTTTGAGACCAGCCTAGGCAACATAGCAAAACCTTGTCTCTACTAAAAATACAAAAAAATTAGCCAGTCGTGGTCATGCCCACTTGTAGTCCCAACTACTCGGGAGGCTAGGTGGGATGACTGCTTCAGCCCAGGAGGCGGAGGTTGCAGTGAACTGAAGTTGCACCACTGCACTCCAGCCTGGGTGACAGAGTGAGACCCTGTGTTAAAAAAAAAAAAAAAAAAAAAAAAAAAATTCTCTGGTGTTTTTCATGGTCATAATGGCATTACAGATTTATTTCTGGAGTAAGACCACAGAGGTAAAGTGCCTTTTCATTATATATCAAGGGTACATACTGTCAACATGATTTATCACCATTTATCACCTTGATCACCTGGCTGAAATAATGTTTGCCAGGTTTCTGCACTGTAAAGTTATTCTTTTTCTCTTCTTTCTATACTACAATTTTTGGAAGATAGTCACTATGAGCAGCCCACACTCAAGGGGTGGAGAAGTATTCTCTTCCTCTTTGAGGGCAGAATATTGACATAAATTATTTGGATTTCTTCTGTTGGATATACTTGCCTCTTTATCTTCATTCACTTACATATTCAATCATTTATTTATTTCTGTGTAGGCTTGTGGATATTTATTTTATACTTTTTGTTATAATCCAATATGTTTTTTTAATTTTGGTGATTAAATTATTTCAGCTTTGGCCATTGGGAGCTGTTTTAGTTGGCTTTGGTGTCCCTATGACGTATCCACATCAATATAGGCTTTCTCTCTTGCACACACACCACACACACGCACACATACACACACACACACCTATACCCCTCCTTATTTTCTAGCACTCCAAAATGCTCCAGGCTCACTTTTTATATTTCCTGTTCTTGTCCTAGAAGCATCTATTTTCTCAAGGAGCATGGATGCCTTTTATTGGGGAGTGATATTAGAAACCAAAGTCTGGACCCTAGGTATGATCATTGCTACTGGTATGTGATTGCTTCTAGGCCCTCTCAGCTGACAGAACAAAGAAATACATGCATCGATTACTAACCTGTGTGTATACTCATAACTGTAAACATTACTAGATGTAATTATCTGTATATATATTTAAGCTAAACATGTGTTCATACTGTGTCTCCTACCAGAATTCATCACCATATGAATGATTCTAATCACTCTCCCTTGCTTACCTCTAACCTCCCACTCTAACAGTAAGGAATCTGGCTCCCATCCTATGGCATCCATTTACTTGTTTAATTCTCATATATATATAAAATATATATATATAACACATATGTATATACACACACATATACGTATACACAGACACATATACACACACACACATATATACGTACATACGTATACACATATATATACTTTTGCTTTTATTTGTTGTTCCTATTGTATGCATTTTTGCTCTAAAGTATAGTAAATACAGTGGGTAACTATGTAGTTAATCCTGTTTTACTAATATAAATAAAGTGAATACATTTGTATTAGCCTCTCATAGTTGAGAACTTTATAGCTCACCTCTACTCCAAAGGAACCTGTGGAGTCTTAGTGACAGCAACTCAGTGCGATTTCTTTAGGGGCTCCATAGCTAAATCTTTAATCACAGTCAAATTGGCATCTTCTCTGAAGTTCTCATGTTGTGTAGATCTTTTAACTGTACAGATCCCATGTGAAGGAAGACAAAGGAATAAAAAATACTTCATAATAATAAAACTAAGTATATCTTCTATTGGCATTCATTACGTGCGCATATGTTTTCACATTAAATGGAAAAATGAGGAAAGAAGAGTTTGTTTAATGAAAGGAAAACAGTTTTTTTAAGTGGCATCAATTTTTAGCACATACTATAGGCTTTTTTTTCACTTTTTTAAAATTTCAGATGATGGGGGAAGAGTAGGAAATGACTAATATTTAAAACAATTGCTTCAGTGGTCTGAATAGGTTCAATCCTGAACTCTGCACATCTTTCTCACTGTGATTTGGCTCTTGAGATTGAGTCTCTCCTGGGGCAGAATCCAATATTCCTTTTGTGGTAGTGAGCTGGAATGAGCTACTGTCTGGCTTTCTGGAAAGAATTAGGAACTTGGGAGAAGGAACAGTTGTGACCATTGGGTTTTGGGATTCCATGATTCGTGATTCTGTCACTGTCCCATTTAAGTGACTGCCTTTTTGTTCCCTTTTTACATTGCCCATGAAGCATGACCCGGATTCCTGCCAGAAGCCACTTATGCTGTCAGATGTGTTTAAAGCTGTTCTTCCCTTTGACTAGCAATAATTTTCTTAAAAATCAGGAATATGAGGTTGACTCTTTCAGTAGTTTCAGAAATGTGTTGCTGGATTGAAGTGGCTAAAATTATAGCTGGTATGGAAAGTGATGAGCAATACATTGAAATACCCAAGTACTTTGTTTTCTAACTATAACGGTCATTTCATTTTCTTCTAACTTGGTAGGCTTACTATTTTTAGATTCATGACAAAAAAGCCAGAAGACATTTGACCGTCACTAATGGACTCTCGGCATGGAGAGGGTAATTTAGGTAGTCTGCATGACTTCAATGAAAACCTTTGGGTCTTAGGTTAAAAAAAGTCTTTGAAAGTTGATTCCTGCCTGGTCACAGCCACCTGATGCAAAGAAATAGCTACTTGTATTTCTTCAGCTGCTTATTAATAGTTTGATCTAAATATGTCACTTGAGCTTTTTATGTTTCCATTTTTCACCTCCAGTATGGAGAGAGTACTTCCCTAGAGGGCCCCACTGCCCACAAGAGCACTTTGAAAAGTGTGAAGACATTCCCGGCTCTCATCTCTGTTGCTCCCAGTGAGCTGAAACCAGATCCTTCCCTGACGTAATTCTCTGACCATCCTTGAACTATGTCCCACGAAAGTTGTTAAACTCTGTGTTGTACCTAGGTTATGCACTGGCTTATGGAAATTGGATCAATGTCCATGAGTTTTAAATCTATTGAGAACTCAAGCAATAAGTGACTATTTTATCATGACAGCTGATTTATAACTACTTAGAAAAATCATATATGCTCCCTTTACATTAGCCGTGTCTGGATAGTTTCTGCAATATTTTTAAAACAGTGTTTTTTTAGAAGACTAATAGATATTTTATGTAAAAATGTATAATTTTAATTGATGCACTATATATTCTAATCCATTAGGTGGATTTCAGATTTTCTTGAAGGTTCAGAGTCCAGTGACATTTGAAGAAAATCTTATTTTACAGCTTACTTTTCACATTCTTGCTTATAAGATTTTTTCCTTATGTCAAATCCAATCATTTTATATGCAGATGTATGTCATTTATTCTTTTAAAATGCATAATCTTTTCTTTAACAACATAGTGTGATATTAAGAGAAAAGAAAGAATGCAAGGAAAACCATGAAATACTAACTAAAAGTTTGGTATGTTAGCATCATCTAATAACTGTTAGGGAAATGATTTCTTAAATAATGAGGCCCATCTTGAAATTCAGCATAGTTTATTTTTTTAGAGAATCTCCTTTTGATGGTACATTTAATAACCTGTTACACAGACAGTTGTACCATCTTCATTACAAATAAACTACATAGTTTTTCTTTGCATAAAAATTTCCTCAGAGCTGTTTGCTGTTATCTTTGTTTAGAAAGAAGATGATTATTAAGTGTATTCAGCAGTAATGAGATTTCCCTATGCTGATTGCAAGATCTAATTTGTATAATATGTAGACTGAAGAGAGGAAGAGAGAGAATGTGGGAGAGTCCAAGGGAAAAGCTGCATGCCAAACAATATACAGTATTTGCTGTTTATCACTCACCCTGTGCTCAGTATGAGTGTGCTTAATCTCATAAAATATGACAGACTTACCAAGTTAATGATTATTAGACTTGTCAATGTAAGTCTACTTTACCAAGCTTTGGCTAATGTTGAAAAAATCTCATTTAAACTGTCGAATTTGTGTAAGAAGTTTGATTAACAATTGTTACACTATTATTCTTTTTCGTTTAAATTTATTTCTTCCATTTGTTTTTGAACTTCTTAAACTTTTAACCATATGAATCTTTAAACTATACACTTTAAGAAAATTTATCTTAAAATGAGTTTTAAGAGAAAATATATGACTTATTTTTAACCCATGAATTTAAATTTCCTTATTAAATGTTTCATTTACTTTTGCCTTTCATTTTTCAGGAATCATTTCTCCTAGTCTATCTTTCTAAGTTGTCAAGCTTTTGTGATTATAAAAAATAATACTGCTTTATTCTGTGAATTTAATTTTCTTCCTATTCTGAGACTTCTGCCCCATGAAATGTAAAGTTGAGATTTCTTTGTTCTTCATTTAGATATATCAAGATATGTTCCTGAATATTGTGTAACACATAAAGAAGCAGTATTAGACTTCCCTGAACGTAGTAGATGCTCAATAATCTCTACCATTTATCAGTCGAAAATGAAATTTACATAGTAGTCATTTTTGCAAGTACTTCACTGTGTCTGTAGACCAAGAGCATTTCTACCCTGTATACCTCCAGAATCCCCTCCTAGAAGAAATCAAGAAGTTCCCACTAAATGACTTTAGCCATCCCAATGACAGAAAATTGTCTGCAGTTTCATTCACAGAAAATTAGTGTTTCTTTTTCTCTCTCCCTCTTGCCCACAACCACATCATTATTGAGTCATTTTAGTCATTTTAGATTGTGCCATTTTATCTGTGAAATTCAGTGAACTGAATATTTTTAGATATTCAAAGAACAAATAATTGTGATGTATTTTGTAAAATATATAACATCACTAATATTATTACAATACATAAGCAACTCAAAATCAGCCTTCTTTTCTCTTGTATCTATCTAGACCCTCAAGAGAATTCAGCAAATGAGAACTCAGCCCTTACCAGTGATACACAGTATTGTTTGCTCTCAACCATACAGAGTTGTTTGTTTATACCATGTATCAAATCCATTTGAGAAACTGCAGTGGGTGTTGAAGTGGCTCTTTATAAGCAATAGATCAATAAACAGAGTGGTTAATCTGTGTTGAGTTAGCAGTTAGAGACTGCTAATGAAGTTACACTCATTCCAAGATGTCTTGCAGTGGGAGAGAATGTGACAAGGACAGAAAACTTAAACTGGATTATCCAGAGAGATAAAAGCAAGTTATGTTGAAATAGTGTATCTGGTTTTATTTACATCTTTTATAAGGCCCCAACTAGCTCAAGAGGCATCTCTGACTTATACAGAAAAAAAGAGGAAATAAAAAACCAGCATTATCTACCCCCACATTACACTACAACTGTATACAATTATTTAATCCTTTCTTCCCCAGCAAAAGAAACTAACAGCGTGCTAAAAGAAATCTTGACAGTTAAGAGCAGTGTGGGGATAATTTCAATAATTTAAAAAGATGTTGCTTTCTGTAATAAAAATTGATTCCATTTCTTTTATTTACTTGAATGCATGCTTGTTGTAAACACCTTAAATTGAAATGCATCTAATTTATGTTTTTCTGAACTACTTGATTCAGTGTTTTCAAGTACATTGGTGTTGGAATTTCCGAGCTATTTATATGTAAATGGAAAGTCGTTTGTAATTGGCACAGGGAGAGCCTGCTAGAAGCCCAATAATCTAATCTAAGTTGCACATTTTCCCCTCTCTGTTATACATTCATAATGGCATTTGAGGGCAAATAGTTTGATCCTTATGTCAACATCACTCTCCTCTGCAATAAGGGGATGAGAAAAGGGAAACTTTGTTTTAAGGATTAAATGGCGAAAGTTTTCTGTGACACGCCATCTTAGACAGAGCTGCCAGGTTTTATAGGGAGCAAAAAGATACCATTAACTTCTAACTACTTGCAATAGGAATTTAAATTATTTGCTTCAGGTAGTCAAATGAAGGTAAAATTACGCAATGGTTGTGACTGTTATAGACTTAATTTTGCCAAATTTTATTTTATTTTTAAAAATGTATCCTACTTGAGAGTTTGGTAACAATGACACTAAAATAATTCTTCTGTTTTCACATTTTTCCTAATTTGTGTGTTTTTTGTTTGTTTGTTTGTTTTTAATATTAGCAAAAGGATCTATCAGATAGAAAAGAACATTTAATGATGTTAAACACCCAGGGAACTTGTTATATGCCTATTATAAATCATGGACTGCGTAAACTTCAAGTAATCTGAGAAGAAGGCACCTGAATTCCAAACTCCATGCCTGAGGAAACAATGTTAAAACAGATTTGATATGAATTAGTTAAAATGAGATTCGTTATTCATGCCATTCATCCCACGTATCTAGCCATCTATCCATTCATATATTTCTTCAATAAATATCATGCCCAACTAGGCTTACACCCTGGGCTGGATGCAGAGAGTACAGTAATAAGTGGAAACTCCTATCACCCTCCCAGAGAGGATGCCTTGTAACAGGAGGTGTAAGCCAGGTTACATGGTGGAATGAAAACTACATTAAATTTTACCTATTTTTTATTTTCAGGGGCTTCATTCCTCTGCCTTTTCTAGATGTTTCAGAATTAACCATTTAGGCACAACCTGTTTTATTTAGATGGAAATATTTCTAATATATGACCTCTAAATAGATAGTATTGGATGTAATCTTTATGCTTTCAGGTTCGTGGTTTTGGATATTACAATGCTGGTTTGATTCTGATCTTTCTTACTGGTAAAAATGACTTTTATTGGTGTAAAAGTCTAGGATTTACCAAGATTAAACTTACTCTCATTTAATCTTCACAACAGCTCTAGGAAGTGGATGACATGGCTAACCGCATCTTATGGTTAATGAAACTGAATCTCAGAGAGATTAAGTGGTGAGCCACTTTACTTGTTTACATCATCTGCCTGGTGCCTACAGGCCCCTGAGTTTCTGGTTTGTTCAAAGTTCAAAGTGGTGTGTTAGAAGTTAAGAACTAGTATAATAACTGACATATTTCAGGTGACATGGGGGATGATTATGGTGGGAGGATGGGAGTAGGTAAAGGAAGGAATGAAAGAGATAGATGAACCATTTCCATTCCTATTTGGAGAATCTGATACTTTGGTAATGGTTATTTGTAGGTAACGAAAATTTCAGAAGTTTTTCTCTAAAATATGTGGATTTCAATACCCCCTTAATTAAGCCTCTTAATTAGTTTCTTTTTGGTGAAAACCAATCATAAACCCTAAAAATGTCTGATATGATTAAGGAAAATTTGAAAGATAAGTAAAAATATGCAAGTTAAAGTCAGGGGTATCTTCTCTCTGCTATTTTTCTTTCTGCACAGGTAAATGGTGCTAAAGTTGTTTATGGATTATATGTTCTAGTTATTTGGTCAGTCCCTTTACTCTTTAATAGAGTAAAGGGACTTCTAGATATGTGACAGTTGTTAAAAGGGTAAAGGCCAGGGAGGAGTAACAGGGTCAGGATTTACCCTTCTACAAAAGCAACAACAACAATAAAAAAGGGCAAAATATATGAAACAAGACTGTGGACATCAGGCACTTTATGAATATGTTCCCTGGAAGATGAGAAACAAGGTGAGCCTCACCATTGTCCCAGCTTACTTTCAAGGTACAGCATAGAAAGGAGGAACCAGACAGAGCCTAGAGGACTACCTGGGTTGAGCTGATGGAGCTGAGAATCTGGGAAGACCAAGGCATTTGGAGTTCCTAGGATAAAGTAGGAGAGAGAAGAGAGAAGAGGGCTGCTCAGAGAGCCTCCTCTAGAGATCTGCCCCCTCAAGTAGTCGGCTGAGTCCTGATCAGCTGATGTGCCTGAGGAAACTAGTCAACTCTGGAAGGAAAGAACTATCTGAAAGGATTAGAGATAACAGTGCCCAGTGTTCACACAAGGCTGGAAATAGTGCTGGTTCCTATCACCTGACTGGACAGCTCAAGATTCACAATTCATAAGGGCCTTGCCTTAAGAGTGGACAGTAATTAGCCCATATTGAACACTGCTCCTGGAAAACAGTTTGGCAGTTTCTTAGGAAGGTAACATACACTTACTTACAGCCATTCCACAAGTAGGTATTTACCCCAAATAACTGAAAGTATATGTCCAAACAGTGACAGCCACAAACCTTCATAGCATTGATTTGTCATAGCACCAAACTGGAAACAACTCAGATGTTCATCAACAGATGAATGGATAAACAAACTGTGGTGTATGCAGACAATTAAACACAATTTAGAAATAAAAAGGAATGAACTGTTCATACATGATGCAACATGGATGAATTTCAAAATAATTATGCTGAGTTTGAAAACCTAGACAAAAAGGAATATGTATTAATTTCCTATTGCTGCCATAACAAATTAGCACAGAGTTGGTGGCCAGAAACAACTAAAATTTATTCCTACACAATTCTGGAGGCTGGAAGTTCAAAATCAAAGTATTGACAAGGTTGCATTCTTTTCAAGGCTCTAAGGGAGAATCGTTAATTTCCTTTTCCAGCATCTGGTGACTGTCGGCATTTCTGGCTTGTGGTTTACGACTGCATCACTCTGCTCTGCCTCCATCCTCACACTGCTTTTCTCTCTTTATTTCCTCCTCTCTGTGTCCTTATGAGGACACTTCTCATCGATTTAAGCTGTATATCTCTTATGAGGACACTTCTCATCGATTTAAGCTGTATATCTCTTATGAGGACACTTCTCATCGATTTAAGGTCCATCCAGATAATCTAGGATGATCTCCTCATCTCAAAATCCTTAATCTGAAAAGACTCTTTTACCAAATAAGGTCCAGTTCCTAGGATCCAGAAATTAGTATGTAGACATATCATTTGGGGAGTCACCATTCAACCATCTACACTGTGTCATCCCACTGATACAAAGTTCTAGGACATGCAAACTAATCTGTCATGACAGGGCCTGGAAGAGTACCGGATTTGAGGAAGAGATTACCAGGAGATTCCTAGGAAGCTTTTGGGAATGGTGAATCCATTTTGATTATCTTGATGTAATGATGGTTATACAGGTGTTTACATAAGTCAAAACTTATCCAGTTGTATGCTTTAAATATATCCTGTTTATTTCATATTATAGCTTAATAAAGCTATATTTTTAAAGGGTAAAAAGATGCATTGCTGAAATTTTGCCCCAGAATTTTACCTATCTTTGCTTCAACCTGCATTCTCTATTTCAGTTTCTTCATATGATAAATTCTTGACTCATAATTGAATGGTAGAACTCACATGGCCAGTATTTTAGATCTGTTCATTTGTGGGTTTAATATGGTCATCTACAAATTACTGATATAGTTTGCTTTTTCTTACTTGTGTCATGAGATTACAGTTGAATATATCCTGGACTATTCACCCATTTCTCTAAATTACTGATTCTCAACCTTTCTGAAGTCATTTTACCTCTTAAAAATTTGATGAAAGTCATGGACTCTTCACCCATAGCAATGCATATGTGATTCTAAATGGTTTCATAATTCTCTAAAGCCCATACATTAACCACTACATCCCCATCATTCATGAAGTTTAAGAATCCATAATTTGAATAAACTTAACAATTTTTTTGTTTCTGTTTTTGAGACGGAGTTTTGCTTTAGTTGCCCAGGCTAGAGTGCAATGGCATGATCTCAGCTCACTGCAACCTCCATCTCCCAGGTTCAAGTGATTCTCCTGCTTCAGCCTCCTGAGTAGCTGGGATTACGGGCACCTGCCACCACGCCCGGCTAATTTTTTTTTTTGTATTTTTAGTAGACAGGGTTTCACCATTTGGCCAGGCTGGTCTTGAACTCCTGATCTCAGGTGATTTACCCACCTCAGCCTCCCAAAGTGCTGGGACTAGAGGCATGAGCCACCGCTCCCAGCCCATAAACTTACAAATTTATATTTGTTTGAAAAGGAGCATTTGGAGCCACACTAGTCTAGATGATTTGTTTATGTGTTTACCAAGATCATGAACAATTGAATAAGTATTATTTAACAAGGAAATGATGGCATTTTGTGAGTGCATGTGTGTTTAGCTGATACAGAAAATGTGTGAAATCGAAAGCTTACTTTCAATAAGCCCTTACATTGCTGCAGATGTTAAGCAAGCACCAGAACTTGCCTTCAGGACACCGTTAAGAGAAATGCGAAATCTCATCAGGCCCCGCTTCACACATCACATCCTCATGTCCACAGCAGCAAATTCGCGGGGTCTTCTGTGACCATGTAACGCTGTCAACAGTTTCACTGCTACATTATGTATGACTTTTTTCTACTGAGGGCATGAGCAGTTGGTATAGAGCTGCAAGGGTGAATTTGTATTGTGTCTGGTTCATGGCTCAGAAATGAGTTGCATCTGCTTTGCATATTTGCTGTCTTTCTCATTCAATTTCACAGCATTTGCCATAACAAAGAAAGGGTAGCATTAATAATGAATGAAACTTATTTCTGATCAGAGTTCTAGGATTTTTTTAAGGCCGTCTAACGTCTGTTATGCAGTGGGTTGGTGAAAGGATCAGCAGATTGGTGACAGAGCAATTGTACGTGATAACATGAATTAGTGACCTCCCTGCTTCTGTTTTTAGTCCTGAAGCTATAGGATATAGATCATCCTTGAGAAGAGCCAAGATTTTTTGTAAGGGTAGATCAGTGTTTCTCATTTTTGTTTTTATTCCAACATTTACAAAGGGGTATTACACATTTCCATCATAACCACAGCTACTCACTAAGATTCTTGAGGGAGCAGGGTATCTCTGAACATCTGATGGGGAGTAGAGTTTCAAAAGTCTTCTCCTCTCCTAACACCTCTTGCGGTCTTGTTTATTTTCTTGCCCCCAGGCTGAAAAAAGCACTTGTAAAGATTAACTTGTAGCACTGAGTCTGTAGGAAAATCATGGCAACTTAAAGCAAACATTAAGCTGGAGTTTTGTTTCCTTTGTTAGATTGATGGAGGCACTTCATTCTAAGGATGTCACTGATTCTGAAATTATGATGCCAGGGCTACATTTCTGCTATGCCCAGCTTGCATTCACTCCTACCACCCTAGTCTTCTTAGGAATTTTTTATAGCTAGGCACATGACTCACCCTTACTTAGGCAGGAAATATGAGATTTAGAAAGTGACTCTGGCTTCAGACTAGGATTTGTTGGCAGAACAGGGCCAGTTTTGGTTCACTTGGAAGAAGGGTGGCATAATGCTCAGCATAGGTGATTCTACTTAAGAATGGTGATTGATTAGGGTGAGTGATATGGTTTGGCTGTGTCCCCACCCAAATCTTATCTTAAATTGTAGCACCCATAATTCCCACTTGTCATGGGAGGGACCCAGTGGGAAGTAATTGAACATGGGGACAGGTCTTTCCCATGGTGTCTCTGGAGATCAGATGTTTTATTTGTTTATTTGTTTTGATATGGAGTCTCACTCAGTCACCCAGGCTGGAGTGCAGTGGTGTAATCTTGGCTCACTGCAACCTCTGCCTTCTGGATTCAAGCAATTCTCCTGCCTCAGCCTCCTGAGTAGCTGGGATTACAGGTGCCTGCCACCGCCCCCAGCTAATTTTTGTATTTTTAGTAGACGGTGTTTCGCCATGTTGGCCTGGCTAGCCTTGAACTCCTGACCTCAAGTGATCCTCCCATCTTGGCCTCCAAAAGTGCTGGGATTACTGGCGTCAGCGACTGTGCCTGGATGGTCTGGTGGTTTTATAAAGAAGTGTTCCCCTGCACAAGCTCTCTTGCTTGCTGCCATATAAGAGGTGACTTTGCTACTCCTTCGTCTTCTGCCATAATTGTGAGGCCTCCCCAGCCATGTAGAACTATGAGTCCATTAAACATCTTTCCTTTATAAATTACCCAGTCTCAGATACGCCTTTATTAGCAGCCTGAGAACAGACTAATACAGTGAGTGAGGAATCAGATTATGAAGAATGTTTATGATTTATACCTGCTTTCAGATAGGATTTTCTGAGGCTTATGAAAAAATAAATATTTGCTAAATATAAGAGAAAAGGCATGAGAAGAGGGAGTAAGGGAGGAAAGATGAGCTGGATAATGGAAATTGTTTCATCTCCCATGATACAACTTAAATCTCTTTTTTGGGAGTTTCCTGGTATAAGGAATAGTGTATTGTTCACCCACTCTCTATATTGTGCAGTTTTATTCTGAATAGTATGGTCACTATTTAGTAGTTCATTAATTATGTTGTAGCTTCATCATTACACGTTATCGTTTGGCAAATTAAAGTCAAATGAGGAAGTACTTGATTTATTTTACTTATTATTAATTGTTATATTTTGTTAAAAATGAGCAGGAATTTAAGAAATACCTCATGACACACTTTTTCTAGATCCCTTTGAAAACAATTTGCATATATTAGTCACTGATATTTGAAACAAAAACTGACAAAAATGAAGGGAGAAACAGACAATTCAACAATTATATTTGGAGACTTCAATATAACTCACTTTCGTTTTCTTTCATTCTTTTTTCTTTTTCTTTTGAGACAGGGTCTTACTCTGTTGCCCAGGCGAAGTGCAGTAGTGCCATCTCAGCTCACTACAACCTTCACCTTCTGGGCTCCAGTGATTCTCCCACCTCAGCCTCCTGAGTAGCTGGAACTACAGGCACATTCCACCACACCCTGCTAAATTTTGTGTTTTTGGTGGAGACAGGGTTTTACCATGTTGCCCAGGCTGGTCTCGAACTCCTATGCTCAAGCAATCCACCTATCTCAGCATCCCAAGTGCTGGGATGACAGGCGTGAGCCACCTTGCCTGGCCAACAACTCCAGTTTAATGTGCAGTAAGCTATAGTAGAATGTAAGTTCCCTGAATGGAGGAATTTGCATCTTGGTTTTTTTGTTGGCTTGTTTGTTTGTTTGAGATGGAGTCCCGCCCTGTCACCCAGGCTGGAGTGCCATGGTGCGATTTCAGCTCACTGCAACCTTCGCCTCCTGAGTTCAAGCAATTCTCCTGTCTCAGCCTCCCAAGTAGCTGGCATTACAGGCACCAGCTACCATACCTGGCTAATTTTTGTATTTGAAGTAGAGGCAAGGTTTCACTATGTTGTCCAGGCTGGTCTTAAACTCCTGACCTCAGGTGATCCACCTGCCTCAGCCTCCCAAGGTACTGGGATTACAAGTGTGAGCCACTGCACCAGGCCTTTTTTTTTTAAATTGCTGTATCCCTAGTGTCTAGAAAGATACCTAGCACATAGGAGACATACAATACATGTCTGTTGAGTAAGTGAATATACTATACAAGTGACATCTAAGAGCTGTCTAGAGAAAATATCCTTCAGGTGATCAGGAAATGCTTCATGGAAGAGATGACATTTTGGCATGACATGGAGATGTTACTGTATTCCAGAAAAATTGAAAGGTATGAATATGGAAAGCAGAGGGAAGGAGGGTCATTGAGTTGCCTTTCAATGTATACCCTTACTTTCAATAATTTTTTTTCCGGGGATAATAAGCAGTGTCACCAGGCCAGGCTCCAGAACCCCTGGTAGTGGGTCCTTTCCAAAGGCACTGGCATTAGCTGCTGATTTATGCTGGCTCTTCCAACGTGTTTTTAACTCTCTAGGCAGGAGTCTGACTTTCTTTTGTGTTCCTTTTCAACCTTGTCTTTTCTTTTCTAAAGTCATTTTCAAAGGAAGACAGAAGACCTTGTGTAAGAGGAGGCTAAATCCTTTTTTCTTGCAGTGTGACTTCTTGATTCTTTGAAAAGTAGGTGGAGGCCCCCTTGCTGGCTGCCTCCCTCTCTGTCTGCTTCCTGGGCACCTCACTCCTGCCAGTGCTCCCAGGAGGGTGGGGTTGTGACTCTCAGCCACTGCAGTTTCCCTGCTGCGGGGCTGCTCTGATTTCTGACTTCCCACTTTGCTCTCCCTGCCCCTTGCCCTGCTGCCTGAACTCCCTTCAAGCACAGCAAGGATACAGATCCTGGAGCTTTGCAAAAAGTAAGGAAGCCCTGGAACACTGGAGCAAAGGCAGCAAAGAGCTCACAGTCACCTTTAGTTCCCCATCTTCCTCCCTCATCATTGTTTTTTCCTCTCAATGCCACCAGATTTTACCTTCATGTAGTGTTGATTTATTTACCCTCCATCCTTATTCAACACATTTATTGACTGTTTACACTATGCTAGGTGCTCAGAATATAAAGACAGTAATGTCTGCTTTCGAGGAGCAGAATTATCTGCACAGAATCTAGGTATAGAACAACTAGTCATTACAGTGGATCCTCTCATTTAGAAGTTATCTACACTCCTAGCTAGCTTGAATATGTTCACTAACTCAGTCGACAATTTGGCTTAATTAACTGATTTAGTTTATTAGAAAGCCATTGCAAATGTAGGTGTAGCATTTTTTTTTTAATCAATGCCATTGTGAAATGAGTCTTCATAAAAAATACTGATGCTTGTAATAATAATAGTAAAAAGACACACAATTTCCATTGGTTTAAGGTATGGACTCTAGCCAAAATATGTGGTCCAAATTTTGGTTTATCCTTTTACTATCCATTTGGTTTTGGGCAAATCATTTAACTCTGAGCTTCAGTTTCTTTATATGAGAAATGGGAACAATGATGTTAGCTGTCTGTTGGCATTGTAGGGTTTGAGTATTGAATGAGTTTATGCAAAATACTTAGAACAGTGGCTGCTACACACAAAACGCTACATTACCCTGTTATTGTTGAAGTGTTTCTACTTTTTAGATCTTACCCACAGAACAGCCGAGAGTTAAATTCCAGTTTGAACAAGGAAAATGTTTCTTTTCTTTAGAAACTGTCCTGTGTTTTAGGGCCTTACTTTTCATCCACCGTTTCATGCTATTTACAAGTGAAGGTTCCAGAGATTCCTATGTATATCATCAAGCACAATTTGCAGTCAGTGTCAACACTTGCGCCACAGAGCCGCTAACACTGTGTCCCATTGATACTAAGTTCCATTAACACGGTGTCCCACCATACTGCCAGGTGATTTTAATGAACATCTGGGGTGATTCTGCCTCACCAAAACTTGTCTTGCTACCTTTCAGAACAATATATGTATAGGAAATTGTTAGATTTCTCCTACTTCTGAAAAATAACCTGGTTCAAATAATAGTAGAATAATGATGCTGCCTTAGAACTGAAAAACAGAAAAGCAAACACAGTTTAAAAATAGCTGCAACTTGCAAGTGATTGATAATGTATATTAGAACCCAAATGCACTAAAGATATCCATTGCTTTCATTTTCCAAGATGACTAACAGTTTGTCCAAAAAGTATTGTTAAGTAGGTTTGTTGCTTTGGGAAAGTAAGCCTATGTATGTAATTCAAAATGATTTATTTTTATAAAGTCAGGAGTCTTTCTTTCTGCTGAATGGGTATTTTCTCTGACATTGTCTCTGTAGTTTTTCTTCTTCTAGTGGCTTCTACCATGTTCATCTGCCTTTTAGGAGAGTTGTCTGGAGCTTCCTGAGCCTGGCTAAATAATGAGGGCTGGACCCTTAGCTGGGTTTCTTAGGGGGAGAGAATGACAATGAACATAGCACAAAGGGTCAAAATCAAGGAACCCTCTACCTGCCTCATATGACTGGTAAAGAAGGGATTGTGTCCATTAAGATAAAGGCAAGTTAAAAGTAAACTGAAGGGGAGTAAAAAGAAAGAGCAATGAAGAGGATGTAAGACAATTTCCATATCTGGGAGTGGGGTGTCTAAGCCTCCTGTTTTTTAGTCACTGATCTTGTGGTAGTTGGCTTTCAAGGCACAAGAGTGTGGTACAGTATACATTACCCTTCTTCCAGCTAACGCACATAATAATCTATTATATTATCCTAGACTTTTGACATTACTGGAAAATAAGTAATGGCCATGGAGTTAAAAATAACAGGGCTGGGTGCAGTGGCTCACATCGTTAGTCCCAGCACTTTGGGAAGCCCAGGTAAGAGGATCACTTGAGTGTGAGAACAGCCTGGGCAACATGATGAGACCCCATTTCTAAAAAAAACAATAGGAGCGAGGCATGGTGGTATGTTCCTGTGGTCCCAGCTACTCAGGCAGCTGAGGCAGGAGGATTGATTCAGCCCAGGAGGTTGAGGCTGCAGTGAGCCATGGCCACACCACTGCACTCCAGCAACAGAGCGAGACTCTGTCTCAGTAAATAAATAAATACATAAATAAATAAATAAATAAATAAATAAAGGCACATATATTTAAAAATTACAATATGAAGTTCTGTTGACTATAACGACTATAGTGATTATATATATAAATTACTGGACTTTTTTTTTTTCAAGTTTGACAGGGAAGGAAGACAACATTCCAGTAACATCCTTGTAGCTAATCTCCTTCATTCTAAATTCTTATCTGAGTTTAACCTAGATGAAACACAAGGCTTTTAGTGCAAATTGAAGATGTAGTTTTAATTTTAGATGTTGAGATAAGATGTCAAAACATCTTACTTAAGCTGGCTGATACATATAGTTGTTTTTGCAATGCACACTAAATCTCAGACAAGGGAATTTCATATTTTTATCCTTGAAAATTTCTGGCATTATGCCATTGTTCTTAGCATAACATTATTAATGCTATATTTAAGTTTGTTGTCTGAGGATTCCTAGGGAGTTGAATGCATTCGATCTAAGAAAATAATTGTTAAGATATCTGAAGTAACTACTTTATAATATTTCTTAAGAGTGTTTGAAGTGGGGAATGTTGTGGAATTGCTTAAGAGTCTTTGGTGTTTGAGAGAGGCTATATAAAAGGCAACACAAGTGTGTCAATCACTAGCATCAAAAAGCTTTTTTTTTTTTTTTTTTTTTTTTTTTTTAATCGTTCAATTCAGTGGTCTTAATATATTCACAGAGTTCTGGACCTGTCCGCAATATTTAATACAAGAGTATTTTTATTACCCCCTAAAGAAACTCTCTACCTTTTAGCATTCACTCCCCATTTACCGCCAGCCTCCCTAGTCCTAAGCAACTGCCAGTCTACTTTCTGTCTCCACAGATTTGCCTATCTTGGACATTTCATGTAGATAGACTCAAACAATAAGTGGCCCTATTTTCTATTTCTATTTCTATTGTGAAAAAAAAAATTTACTCTCAACTATTTGCAAGTGTACTTTTTAGTAGTGTTAAGTATATTCACATTGTTGTGAAACAGATCTGTAGAACTTTTTCATTTTGCAAATCTAAAATTCTGTGCTTATTATAAAAAAGCTCCCTCTTTCCTCCTCTCTCTCGCCCCTGGTAACCACCACTCTACTTGCTCTATCTATGATTTTGACTACTTTAGATACCTCATTTAAATGGAATCATATAATATTTGTCTTCTTGTGACTGACTTATTTCACTCAGCATAATGTTTTCAAAGTTCATCTGTGTTGTATTATGTGATAGGCTATCCTTCCTTCTTAAAGCTGAGTAAGATTTCATTGTATGTACATATCACATTTGTTTGTCCACTCTTCTGGTAATGGATATTAAGGTTGCTTCCATCTCTTGACTATTTTGACTGTTGCTGCTGTGAACATGGGTGTGAAAATATCTCTTTAAGACTTTGCTTTTCATTCCTTTGTGTATATACCCAGAGATGGCATTGCTGAATCATATGGTAATTCTAATCTTAATTTTTTGAGGAATCTCCTTACTGTATTCCTTAGAGGCTGAGCCATTTTACTGTGCCACCAACAGGGCACCAGGGCTCCAATTCTCCACATCTTTGACAACACTTACTATTTTTATGTTTTGTTTTGTTTGATAGGTGTGATCATAATGGGTGGGTGTAGGATGATATCTCACTGTGGTTTTGATTTAGATTTTCATAAGCTTGTTGGCCATTTGTATGTCATCTTTGCAGAAATATCTATTCAAGTCCTTTGCCCATTTTTAGATGGGTTATTTGCTTTTTTGGTGGTGGTGTTGCATATAAAAGGTTTTTGAATATTCTTTATATTAGCCCCTTATCAAATATATGATTTGCAAATATTTTCTCCCATTCAATAGATTACCTTTCACTCTGTGGACTGCATCCTTTGATGCACAAAAGTTTTAAAGTTTGATGTAGTTCCATTTGTTTATTTTTGCTTTTGTTGTCTGTGCTTTTCATGTCATATCCAATAAATCATTCCAAAAGCCTTTTAAATAGTCAACTTATGATAAAACAGAGTTCAGTAATTCAAAGATTAAGCCAGGAGTCATTTATATTTGCATTTAAAATGTAATTTGTACATACATATATATGTGTGTGTGTGTGTATATATAAATTTTTTTTTTTTCTTTTGAGATGGAGTCTCACTCTCCTGCCAAGCCTGGAGTGCAATGATGCAATCTTGGCTCACTGAAACTTCTGCCTCCCAGGTTCAAGCAATTTTCGTGCCTCAGCCTCCTGAGTAGCTGTGATTACAGGCGTGCACCACAATGCCTGGCTAATTTTTGTATTTTGGGGTTTTGCCATGTTGTCCAGACTGGTCTCAAACTCCTGGCCTCAAGTGATCTGCCGGCCTCGGCCTCCCAAAGTGTTGGGATTATAGGCGTGAGGCACCACACCTGGCCTATTTGTACTTATATTTGATTATGGGTATGCCTACTTTTCTAAAAAGTAATTGCCAGCAAAATAATGAAGTTTTGCTGTGAATATATGAGTCGTGAAAGTGAAAATATGTCTAGTTTTCCTAACTTGACCCCTAGGTCAAGACCTCCTTGACATGAGGGAACTTTTTACATGTCTGTCTTCCAAAGAATTTTCTTGGTAAGATGAAAGCTGTATGAGGTGGTAAACCAGACTTGTTTCTTAAAAAAGAAAAAAATATATAAGCAGTCTACTTAATGTTTAATCAAGATAATCCACAGATAAACTAAACTTGAATAAAAGATATACATAATTAAGATTTTATTCTATAATATTGCCTCAGTTATAGGGAATCATTCTACTTCACTATAAAATGAAGATTTTTTCCACCTGTAGGCAAGGGGCATATATGGGAGTTTGTATGTGGGAGGAGTTAGTTTGGAGTGATGCCTGTGAACATAACCTGCTTGCACTCAAATCCTCCTCTTCTCCTCCTTCTCTGTTCCTTTTTATGTTGAATGGTTTCCTGTTCACCCACTTACTAAAACAAAAACTTGCACACCCGCCTTCCGTTTTCATCTCCCTCACACCTCCCATCCAGGCAGTCACCCAATTCTTTCAGTCTTACCTCTGAAAAGTAAGCCTGTTTCTTTCTGTCCTTATTGCTACTTTCCTTGTGCAAGACTTCATGTTCTGCCTTAAAGTGTTGTAGAAGCCTTTTCATTGGCCGGCCTGTCTGCTTTGACTTGCTTCCTTCAGTCAGAAATCATATTTATAAAATATGATTTGCTCATGTCTACCTCTTACATAAAACCCTTAAGTGGTTCTCAATTGCTCTTAGTACTAATACTGAAGTTATTAGCATGGCTCATAAGGTCTTTTGCAGTCTCACACATGTTTACCACAACAACCTCATCTGTCCTTATGTACTTTTCCCTTGTATAACCTTTATCTAGGGATCTTCTAATGCCCTCTCTCCTTGTCTGTATCTCTCAGTGGACTGTGGGGTTCATGAATATAGGAATCATACCAATCTAGCTCACTGCTATAGTTCTTGTACCTAGTGCAATGTACAATACATCAGGTATGCAATACAACTGTGTTGAATGAATGAAAGCTGCAGTGCACATAAGCTATATGGAAGCCCTTCCGCTTTCTAATTGCAAATTTTCTTACAATAATTTAGGATGTTCGTTATTTTCTGCCTCCCAACAAGCTTGAGCAAGTTCTGAATAAATAAGATACAGTGAACCCTCTAAGCTTTCATTTCCTCATCGGCAAGATAGGGGCTAAAGCCTTTACAAATAAATCTGTAAGCTAAAGTGATTGGACCCGTTCATCTCTGAAGCTTTTGTTCTGTGATCCTATAAATATGTATCCACCCTAACTTACCTAAAACTCCAGAGTAGCTACCACATATGTAATATATAAATAGTCGCTCTAAATCTATATTTATCGGTCTTCTAAAACATACTTTCTGTTAAGGTTGGTTTACATTTTTTTTTAAAGTCAGGATTGTGTCTTTATCAACTATATTTCGTTTGCCCCTATGTTAATATCATATATAAATATTACTGTAGGTGAATTATTTCATTGTAAATGGAAAAAGTATAATGTAGAGGAAATGAATGCATTCATGTTTATTTGCCTAGGTGAAATTTATATTTGTTTTTATTTTATTGGCTGCATTATTATGAAATACTGTTTGCATTGTAGTGAGGCATTTCTGAAAGTAATTGCAACATTGTATGAGGTACCCAAACTCCTTAAAGGAAGAACAACAATATAAATTCAAACTGATAATGGAAATAATTGCATTGTCACTCTGAAAACTCATGCTTGGACATCTCATCAGAAATGGTGCATATGAAAATTAGCTAGATCAAATTTTACCTGAAATGGCCATAGAAATTTCTTTTATCCCTGTACCTTTGATCTGCATTACATTTCAGCTCCTCAACTAATAGAATTCCCTCTTCCTATACCTTTTTTCCCACTCGAACTCAATAAATATCTGTTACTCAACATAGACAGGGGGCTGAAGATGAACATACTTACCTTCTCTTGCCTTCCACACATGAGTGGAAATTGTTCTGGAGAAGTGGGCTGCAGTCATGTGCTGCCCAGCTGTGAAGTCCCATTGAGAAATACAGGACGGCAGGAAATGGCAATATCATAAGAATTTTGTGCTCGCTCTCCTACCAGAGCCATAGGAATTTCTAACTTACGGTATACCTTTCCCCACCCAAGGCACATTTTCTTCCTGGTGAGAATTGATTCATGGCCTATCAAAATCACACAAGTAAATGAGTAATTTATTTGTTTTCATTTGTTTATTCACTCATATAGAGAAAATACTCACTGACACTCTTGCCAGTTGTTGCCATCTTCAGTGCAGCATGGTTTCAGAATTCATTCCTTGCCCAGTAGCAAAGCTGGAAACTATCACATCATATCACAGAGATGTCTTGGCTAAGGGTATAATTACTCAACTATAAGAAATGATCCTGGTCCAGAAAAGAAGGCCACAGGCTCTCTATTTATTGCCTCCCTCCCCTTAGACTTCATTTCAGAGTAATGACATAGTAAGGGGACTCTTTTCTTAAGAAAAGTGTTCAAATGCACTGCATTCCTGAAGGAAAATGTCCCTTGTGTGTGCATGTTTTGTGTACTTTTTTCTTTAATGATAACACAGCTACCTGTCCAGTTTGGGTGCATGTGGCTTTAGAAGGATACAAGCATTATTTCTCTAGGTATACAGTCTGACCACTTAGTTACAAGTTTTACTGAGTCAGATACTAATGAATACTGCTCTTAGCAAATGGCAGTCTGTCTAAAATTTAGTCTTGATAATTCAACATGATTAATCTAGCACACGATTTTCTTACTTTCCATTGGCAACTAGAACCATATATTTGAAAATTTAGTGGGTACTCTTTTTCTTTCCATAATCATTGCCTGTTATCACATCTCTAACCACTCGCCAGTGCCACTGACTTCCATAGCTCTTTGCCTAGGATTACTCTCATCTACTGATCCCTGGAGTACTCTCTTGGTTTCCACAGTGATACTGCACCTGACTTACACTGGGGAACACTTTCAACACCTGGGTCTGTATCTTGACTTTTTTTTTTTATCCAGTTCTGATGTCCTCATTAAGCAGTAAACTTTGAGGCTATACCTCAAACTTGTCTTCAGTTGAAACTTTGCCACAAACCCCAGTTTATTTCTGTGCAAAATAATTGTTTGGCCTGGATCTATGCACTCCCTGTAGCTCAAAAATTTCATAAACTATGGTCAGTAGTAAGAGGCTTTTTGAGATAAGCATGCTAATGAGTCAAATTATAAAATCTCCATAGGTTTAATCGAAACTATCCATTTTTGCCCGCTTATACCTCTTAGGATGTGCTGCTTGATTACTTGTCTTTATCTAGTCTGAAGGCATCCAAATGAATACACTAATCTGTGAATGAAGAAAACCATTAAAATGATTAAACATATTGTTAAGATTTATCTCCATGCAAATAATTGTTAAACTAAAATTTCAGTTACATTACTAAAGATGTAAGACTCTGTGACTTCTCTAAAACTTACTTGATTTCTTAATGTTTGTTAAGGAAAACATTTATATTTTAAATAGCAAGTCTTTGAAAATATGTATCAGAAATGAGATATAACTAAGAAAGTAAGCAGGATGATATGCCAAGTAGTCTACAAAATGTTACCTGCTCTAGGTTTCTCTTTACTCTTTACTTTGCCTGTAAAATCTGTGGGAAATGCTTGGAATATTTATCTAAGGAACTTGCAGATATGCTGATATAGTTGAAACCATAACTGTTCAATTAGGACTCAATTGTAAATCAGCCGATGGCTAGGTTGTTTAGTAGCAGGGACACTGACACGGCGAGTTCGTTTCTTAATTTCCTGTGTAAATGAGGGCATACATTTAAAAATAAAAATGTTGCCTCGAAGCAGTGTTACAGAACACAAATAAGATTCAGAGCCTTTGCTGAATTTCTCTTCAGCGCATTTGTTCTATTCTCAAAACCACAGCATTTATTTTTCAGCTTCTACTCAGAGAACCCTAAATCCATTTTCCAAAGTAGAATATGAAAATAAGTGGGAGTGGCTTTGTGAGCCTTTGAACTGTGCTAATGGTGTTGCCAAAGATTAACTTTCTTTTTTTATTTGTTTTGTTGAAGACAGATTGAAAACACAAAAACAAAACAAAACAAAAGATCAAAGCCACATATAACATGTAAATTTTCAGTATGTCAAAATTTAAATTTTTCTCATATTAACAACTTAAAATGGGAATATTTCAACTGCAAGGTGTTCTTGTATACCTATGCTTCATGCCATGGGTCATCATTATCAGCATTTTTTTACGTGCCTATTATGTATGAGGGGCTGTTAGGTGACCTGAGCAACACAATTTCTGCCCCCACAGAATTTATAGTGTCTTAGGGACCTTGTTAAGATCAAAGCTAAAATGAAAAATACACTCAGAAAAAAATGCATATATATTCTGAACTGAATCTACAATTAATTTGACTTACTAATATAGTGTCAAGTGAAATCATTGCAATTATAGCTTTCACCAAATAATAGGGACATTTTGGCTTAACTGAAGATATGGTTTGCAACAGTGAAGTTAGATGTGGGCAATATCTTCTTTTCTGGAACAATCTGATAAGGCCAGATAACCAAGTTTTTAAATCGCTTTTAGAGAGAATAAAATACTAGCATATCGTTATGGCAGCACATAGTAGAAAAACAATACATACATATAGACCGTATTAAAAGAACAGCCCCCAAAATTGTAAAATGATATGAAGCAAATACTAAGTGTGACCTGTGAACCATTAATGACACAAAATTTAAATATGAAAACAATCAGTGTAAGTTAGTCAGGGGATGTCTTCATGAATAACTGACACTGAGATGACTCGAAGTGGCACGGAATCCGTGCATATTCCTGCTTTTGTTTAGAATTTCCTATTCATTTGGAAATATCTAATTCATTCTTTGTAACTCAAGAGTAGCCCATATTGTATCTTTCCATTGTAACTTTGCTGAACCTTCTCACACAATTACCTCCCCCTCCCTACTCATACAACAAACAGTTTTGAGTGTCGACTATGTGCCACATACTCTTCTAGGCACTGAGGATACAGCAGTGAATCCATTTGACTAAGGTTCCTGTCAGCATGAAAATTACAGGTTTTGTTTGTTTGTTTGTTTGTTTTACAGGGGGCAGGTAAGAAAGGAGCCAGAAGAGTCAACAATAGTAACATTGTGCGTGTGTGTGTCTGTGTGTGTGTGCGCGTGCATGTGTATGGCCATATATATATAAGTATCATGGAGAAAGATAAGGTTTAAGAGCGATAGGAGGTGGCTAGGGGCCTAGGAGTAGTTTCTTTTACGTAATTGTCAGGGAAGATTTTTTTTTTCTTTTTTTTTTTTTATTATTATTATACTTTAAGTTCTAGGGTACATGTGCATAACGTGCAGGTTTGTTACATATGTATACTTGTGCCATGTTGCTGTGCTGCACCCATCAACTCCTCAGCACCCATCAACTCGTCATTTACATCAGGTATAACTCCCAATGCAATCCCTCCCCCCTCCCCCTTCCCCATGATAAGCCCCAGTGTATGATGTTCCCCTTCCCAAGTGCAAGTGATCTCATTGTTCAGTTCCCACTTATGAGTGAGAACATGCGGTGTTTGGTTTTCTGTTCTTGCCATAGTTTGCTGAGAATGATGGTTTCCAGCTGCATCCATGTCCCTACAAAGGACACAAACTCATCCTTTTTTATGGCTGCATAGTATTCCATGGTGTATATGTGCCACATTTTCTTAATCCAGTCTGTCACTGATGGACATTTGGGTTGATTCCAAGTCTTTGCTATTGTGAATAGTGCCACAATAAACATACGTGTGCATGTGTCTTTATAGCAGCATGATTTATAATCCTTTGGGTATATACCCAGTAATGGGATGGCTGGGTCATATGGTACTTCTAGTTCTAGATCCTTGAGGAGTCACCATACCGTTTTCCATAATGGTTGAACTAGTTTACAATCCCACCAACAGTGTAAAAGTGTTCCTATTTCTCCACATCCTCTCCAGCACCTGTTGTTTCCTGACTTTTTAATGATTGCCATTCTAACTGGTGTGAGATGGTATCTCATTGTGGTTTTGATTTGCATTTCTCTGATGGCCAGTGATGATGAGCATTTTTTCATGTGTCTGTTGGCTGTATGAATGTCTTCTTTTGAGAAATGTCTGTTCATATCCTTTGCCCACTTTTTGATGGGGTTGTTTGTTTTTTTCTTGTAAATTTGTTTGAGTTCTTTGTAGGTTCTGGATATTAGCCCTTTGTCAGATGAGTAGATTGCAAAAATTTTCTCCCATTCTGTAGGTTGCCTGTTCACTCTGATGGTAGTTTCTTTTGCTGTGTAGAAGCTCTTTAGTTTAATTAGATCCCATTTGTCCAGTTTGGCTTTTGTTGCCGTTGCTTTTGGTGTTTTAGACATGAAGTCCTTGTCCATGCCTATGTCCTGAATGGTATTACCTAGGTTTTCTTCTAGGGTTTTTATGGTATTAGGTCTAACATTTAAGTCTCTAATCCATCTTGAATTAATTTTCATATAAGGAGTAAGGAAAGGATCCAGTTCCAGCTTTCTACTTATGGCTAGCCAATTTTCCCAGCACCATTTATTAAATAGGGAATCCTTTCCCCATTTCTTGTTTTTCTGAGATTTGTCAAAGATCAGATGGCTTTAGATGTGTGGTATTATTTCTGAGGACTCTGTTCTGTTCGACTGGTCTGTATCTCTGTTTTGGTAACAGTACCATGCTGTTTTGGTTACTGTAGCCTTGTAGTTTAATTTGAAGTCAGGTAGCATGATGCCTCCAGCTTTGTTCTTTTGACTTAGGATTGTCTTGGCAATGCGGGCTCTTTTTTTGTTCCATATGAACTTTAAAGTAGTTTTTTCCAATTCTGTGAAGAAATTCATTGGTAGCTTGATGGGTATGGCATTGAATCTACAAATTACCTTGGGCAGTATGGCCATTTTCACGATATTGATTCTTCCTATCCATGAGCATGGAATGTTCTTCCATTTGTTTGTGTCCTCTTTTATTTCACTGAGCAGTGGTTTGTAGTTCTCCTTGAAGAGGTCCTTTACATCCCTTAAGTTGGATTCCTAGGTATTTTATTCTCTTTGAAGCAATTGTGAATGGAAGTTCATTCATGATTTGGCTCTCTGTTTGTCTGTTACTGGTGTATAAGAATACTTGTGATTTTTGCACATTAATTTTGTATCCTGAGACTTTGCTGAAGTTTCTTATCAGCTTAAGGAGATTTTGGGCTGAGACAATGGGGTTTTCTAAATATACAATCATGTCATCTGCAAACAGGGACAATTTGACTTCTTCTTTTCCTAACTGAATACCCTTGATTTCTTTCTCTTGCCTGATTGCCCTAGCCAGAACTTCCAACACTATGTTGAATAGGAGTGGTGAGAGAGGGCATCTGTCAGGGAAGATTTTTCTAAGATAACCTTTGACCAGAGACTTGAAGGTAATGAAGGAGGGAACCATGAAGATATCTGGAGGAAGAGCAGTCTTAGGCAGAGCAGTCTTAGTACAGAGTCCCTGAGGCAGTAGCATTCTTGGTATGCTCAAAGAATAGCAAGGCAGTCACTGTGATCAAGAGTAGAGCAGTTGAGGTAGGTGGTAGTACTTTACCTCAGAGAAGTATTGGGGGAGTCAGAGTATGTAGGGTCTTATATTCCTTGGTGGATGTGAGCAAAGGAATATAACAATTTGGCATGGTGGAGAGCTCACACTGGCATTGTGTTGAGAATAGAGGATGAGGAGGGGCAAGAGATAAAATAGGAAAAAGAATTTGGAGGCTATTGCAGTAGTAGAAGGTATATTGTTATAGCTCAGACCAGTAGTGGTGGAAATGGTGGGAAGTAGTTGGATTCTAGATGTATTTTGAAGGAAGAACTAACAAGACTTGATGATAAATTAGATGTGGGTAAGAGATAAAGAGAAGAGTCAATAATGTTTTAATGTTTTTAACTTGGAAGGATGGAGACACTATTAAGTGCAGTTGGGAAGAGTTAGAAGACTGAGAAATGGCAGAAAGTGGGGAATCAGCCTTTTAGTTTGGGATGTTGTTTTAGATGCTTATGACACAGCCAAGTGGCAATAACAGGTAGGCAGTAGGATGTCAGTTTGAAATTTAGAGAAGTTTGGATTGAATATACACACACACACATACACATGCATATATGTAAGTATGTATGCACAGACATACATGTCTATATGTTTACATACATGTCTATATCTGTACATACATACATGTCAATTTTCTTTCAAACACATGAGAATGGAAGAGATTTACTAGGGAGTGAGTGCATATGAAAAGAAGTATGAGGTCTGAACCCTGGGGAGTTTCAACATTTAGATGTTCGGGAGAGGCAGAAAAATCAGTAAAGGAGACTGAGAAGGTACAGCTGATGATGCAAGAGAATTAAGAAAGTTTTGTGTTTCTGAAGTCCGGTGACATGCACGTATCAAGGAGAGAGTGATCAGCTGGGTCAAATGGTGCTGACCCTAGCAATTCTGATGGAATGGTAGGAACAAAAACCAAAGTGGAGTGGTTTAGCTCTGTGTCCCCACCCAAATCTCATCTTGAATTGTAATCCTGACATACCCAGGAAGGAAGGTGATTGGGTCATGGGGGTGGTTTCCCCCATGCTGTTCTCATGATAATGAGTGAGTTCTCACAAGTTCTAATGGTTTTATAAGTGTTTGGAAGTTTCTCCTTCGCTCATCTCTCTCCTGCTGCCATGTGAAGAAGGTGCGTGCTTCCCTTTCTGCCATGATTATAAGCTTCCTGAGACCTCCCCAGCCATGTGGAACTGTGAGTCAATTAAACTCCTTCCCTTGATAAATTAGTCTCAGGGAAGTTCTTTATAGCAGTGTGAAAACTGACTAATACAAGTAGGTTCAAGAAAAAATGGGAGGAGGGAAAGTGGGGAAGTCAGAAATACGATAGAGATGCTCTCAAGAGAGCATATTTGTGTGCTGATATATCCAGCAGATATATGAATATATGTGAATGATTCAGCAGCGAGAAAGAAACTGATGAAGTCAATGATGGAAAGGGAATTCCTTAAGTGGTTTGCTTGGCTAGGTAAAAGGAGGGGGACCTTCGAGTGCTTACATGATTATAATGGAGTTTCAGAAAGACAGAGATAAGTGGGCACAAAAGGTGAGAGCCTGTTAGCAGTGGTTCAGAGAATGAGGCAGCTGAAACAATCAGATACTGAGATCCTAGAAGCAATTGGCAACAGCAGCTTGATGTCAGCAAGGACTATGGAATTTGGTACATTAGATAAAATTGTTGCTCTTGAAAGAAATAGGAAAGCAGGAAAATATGCTTTTCCTAGTACAGTGTCTATCAAAAGGTTTGACCTTAATAGATGCTTCATGAGTGAATGAATGTTAAAATAAATAGCTATTATGGGAAAATGCTTTTGCCTCAAGGGATTAAACTAGCTGTTTCCTGGAATCACTTTTAGTGTTAAAAGTCTATGAGTCTATGAAAACAAAGCCCAATAATGCATTATGAAATACAGAGGCCGAATAATATGATATAAACATCATCCTTTTCCCTCTCCTATATCCTTGACAGTCAGTGCACATCAATCACCTTACACTTTTTCACACTGAGTCAAAAGTTGTCTTCAGAATCTTTTCTGAGTCAGTCAGTCACTATCTTTGGATTGGCTTTGGCATTTAAGATTATATCTATGTATCGTCACTGATATATATTTATAAGATGACAGTGACAATTAAGTCTTTCCTAAACTGCATGGGAGATGTAAGCATAATTTGCCCTAAAATGTGAAAATGCTTCTAGGCGCAGACTCAGGTGAGCCCCTTGAGAATTGGCAGAGTGATAGGTCTGTGTGGAGGGACTAGGGGTCCCTTGACCAAGGGGTCCATGGCTTAATTAAAAAAAAAAAAAAAAAAAAAAAACCAACCTGGCCTTTCTGAAATTAGTTTCTGTTCTTTGCCTCATATTCCTTTGTTCACCAAACAGTACTCCAGCCACTAATTCTGTTTCTATACATTCTGAAGCTAGAAAGAACGATTGATTGTGGAGAGCAATCTTCAGCATTTAGTCTGAATTGAAGACCCATTTATAATGGAAGATCCTCTTTTCAAAGAAAAAACTTACATTCTTACTGAAGGGGTAATTGTCATCAAAATCAAACCCTCATAAAAGGAATCAGATTCCTTCAGTAACTGTTAAATTATAGGAGACTAGACTTCCCCAGAATAGAAACTAATCTGGTCATTTATGATTGTGACACCTTTATAGGAGCATGGTAAGTGACAAACTATGTAGATTTATTATCTGCTTAATTGAGGCAGATGCAAATTCTAATTGCATGGGATTAACAGATTTTGGACTAGTTGTTACATAGATTGGTGATATATACGCTAGATTTAAATAGTTTCCCAAACTGGCGTCCTTGCAAGGTATGCTTGTGTTTGTTCTCTCTGTGTAATAAATTTGGACCTTATGTTTACATATAGGTCAACACAAACTCCTTAATAATTTCCAAGAGCTACTTTATATAACAATAGGAGATGTATGATTGCTAATAACAAACACTGTATATGGTTTTCTTCTATTTTTTTTTTTTTCCTCCTATAGGAAAGATGGCATAAGGATAAAACAATTCTCGCTGGGTATGTGTCAGACAGCCATTCTGGGTGCACCAATTTGCAGACCTACAATAAGGCAGAGGGGAATCTTAATGGAACCACCATCTTGGAAAGCAACAGGGTGAACCACTAAAGTGATGGCCTCCAAAATAGGAATATAGGCACAAGCTCTTTGAATCTGGAGCAGTAAATTCACATACTCCAATCCTTCTGATGATAAAAGTGATTGCCTTTTGGGTGGGCTCCTGAGTAGTTCATAACTTAGTAGCTGTACCATATATTGGATCTTACGGCAACCTGGGACAGTCTGAATTAGATTTAGCTACATTTATGTAATAGCTTTGATGTGATAAGTGAGAGTAGTTTTGTTTTTCTTTGTACAGCTACCCTGAGATTTCAAAATCTACCTTTTATTTTTATTCCCAAATGCTGAATTATTTTATTAGTGGATTTATTTCTAAAAGTTAAATAAATAAACCATCCACATAGCATACAGTAACAGAAAAATCATGCCCAGATAGGGTGGGCTACTAGATACACAACCAGAAGCACATGCTTCATATAGAAATTGGACAGCTTTGCCTTCCTTCAAGGGGTTGGGCGACTGAAGACGCTATTTTATTCACCTGTGGTCAAATTTTTTGGGCCACGGTATTGCTTTAATTCTTGGGATAATGGTGAGTTTCTCAGAAGATCTATTTTGCAAGGAGGTGGGAGTGAAAACTTGGGACCATAGCAATCATTGACTGACATTTATCAAGTCTTTACTCAATGATAGGCAATGACCTAAGTGCTTTATGAGAATTAAACAGGCTAGGTATGTTGTCTCAGGCCTTTAATCCCAGCACTTTGGGAGGCCAAGACAGGAGGATCATTTGAGTCCAGGAGTTTCAGACCAGCCTGGGAAACATAGAACAACCCTACTTCTACAAAAATATAAAAAATAAAAATTAGCCAGGTATGATGGTACATGCCTGTAGTCATAGCTACTCAGGAGGCTGAGGTGGGAGAATCACTTGAGCTCAGGAGTTCAAGGCTGCAGTGAGCTATGATTATGCCACTGCACTCCAAAAGAGAATTAAATAATTCTCATGGCGACCCTATGAAGTTAGGATATTATTTTCTCTTTTGTAGAAGCTTATGTGACATGTGCAAGATCACTAAGATAATACATGGTGAAACTAAGCATTCAAATCTAGACAGTATGCCTCTAGTCTCCACTGAGCTATATTGGGATGCATCATTCTCTCTGTTTCTTGCCCTTTCATTCAGAGAATCCATGATCTTTGGCAATGATTCATTGCTTTCTTTATAAAACTTATCAATATGTACTAGGTGAGAATATACAAAGTGGTATATCTGTCTGTTAAATAACTGCTTTTTAAAAAATTTGTTTTATGTGAAATGTCCTATGATAAAATTAGAGGTACATTCAGTGGGGTGGAGAAAGAACGCTGGATTTGGAATTAATGACATTAAATCAGCCAGGCATAGTGTCTCATGTCTGTAATTCCAGCACTTTGGGAGGCCGAGGTAGGAGGATTAATTGAGCCCAGGAGTTCTAGAGCAGCCTGGGCAGCATAGTGAGACCCCATCTCTACAAAAAATTTAAAAATTAGGTGGGTGTGGTGACACACAACTGTAGTCCCAGCTACTCAGGAGGATGAGGTGGGAAGGTCGTGTGAGCCCAGGAGATCGAGGCTGCAGTGAGCTGTGATCACACCACTACACTCTAGCCTGGGCAACACAGTGAGACCCTTTCTCAAAAAAAAAAAAAAAAAAAAAGAAATCTATCTGAAATTTATAATATGAAGAACACTAAAATTTTAATGGCAATTACAATTTTTATTCATGTAGTACTTTGTAGTTTAGATAATCAAAAGATTTTAATATGACTTTTGGCTTTATGTAGAAGGGATATTTTGATGACACTGATTACATAAATAAATATGTATATAAGTCATAAATAGAAAGCTTTATAATTTATATACTATTTGATAAGAAATACATTATTTGACCATTGTATAGCACAAATCTCTAAAATTGAGAGGATATGCGTTAATATTATCTCCACTTAACAGTTAAGAAAAGTCAGGCCAAGCAAATTATTAGTAATAGCAGTTTTACAGCCAGACCAAAACCAAGTTATTTTGATTAAGTGAACAATGAACTAAATGCTAACATAAACTAAGAACAGTAGCAAAATAACAATAATGACATGCTAGCAGAAAAATCCTCCCAAAGGGCATTTATGGCTTGAGGGTTCCAGTGTATCTATGTCAACAGGAGGATGTTCTGGATTCTCAGAGAACATATAAGGAAGCGTTACCTGCGTGACAGCATTACCATGGTCCCAGGATGTACAGTTTGAGAATCTGGATTTACCCACATTCCCCAAGGTATTCAGTCTCATGGACACTGGCTCATCCCCACCAGACTCACAAGAGCCAATTTAAACAAGACAGAGTTCAAGTGTGGTAATTCCAAAAGAAATCTTGCTTTCAAGTGACTTAAATTTTTAAGACTGTTCATCAGGATAATTTCCAGAGTCAGGATGCAGTGGAAACTGACTTAATATCTGGAACATGTGTGGTGAAGCTGTGATCAGAGTGGTGGAAACATTTCAAATAAGTCGGTAAATTTTCCATTTTAAAAATGACCCCTTGATTTAAGTATATAACAAATGAAAGTAAAACTACTCTTAGTCTCTTCATATCCCATCCCATAACTCCCCTTCTCATTACAGCCTCTGACAGGGCTTCAAGAACTCAAAGCTTAAGATTTGAAGCACTCATCTAAGCTCTAGAGAATTCTGAAGAACCTCTGCCTTAAAACAGACAGATCTGTAGTGAAAGGTGGTAGGTAGCCCAACTCTCCCAGATTCCTCATCTCTTTACTTGAGGAATTTGTTGGATAAAACTCTGGCAAACTTGGTCAGTCTGATTCTTGTCTTCGCTTGGTCAGTCTGATTCTTTTCTTCGCTCTTTTTTCTGATCATCCTCATCAGTTAACACATTCCTTCTCCTGGGATCTTTACACCTTTGATTGGGTAATAGGGAGGCTTACTTTTCCTGCTGGACCTGAGAGGCTTTCTATTACCTTAGGATAATTTTTACCCATACCTTGTGTCTTCTACTCTGTACTGATTTTATTAAACTTATTTTCAGAATTCTGCTGATACCTCACAGGGTCTCTTCATTTATACTCCCTGCACTTGACTCTCATAGTATCAGGAAGTTCCGTTAATCTCGTCAAATGAGAAAAAAGGCTATAGTTATTATAATATTGTTGATGTGTTCTGTTGCAGTGGGTGCCAAAGTTTAATTTTAGTTTGCTCAGTTTCCTTGTAATTTCTTGACCACATGCCTAAATAGTGTGTGTATGTTGGAGGAATTTGAATGTGATCAATTTTGCAGCCTTTAACTACCTAGCTGTAGGGAGTTCTCTATCTCTGATTGTTCCTTCCATCTCACAAACATTGCAGTGGATTGTATGTCTCTTTTCTTGATGACTGCTTTTGACGATAATATCAGACGAAATATTTTGATAAGAGTCCCAGCTCATTACAAATTGCAAATTATAGTTTGACCTTAGTGTACCACTAATGCTCATGATTAACTTTGTGTTTGAACTTTGCCTGACATTTAAATATCATATTAATCTTGTTTTAACAGTGAAGGATTTTGACAGATTATGAATAGTGAGATTCTAGTAAATATTTCTTTAATTGATTCATGTAAGGTGTAATGAACTGTTTTCCAAATTTCATATTAGTCATCATTCAAATACTTAGCTAAAATGAAACCAGATCTCTTTTGATATAAAAACAGCTGATTTTAACTTGCCTTCTCAAAGTTTTAAAAATATCTTCAAAACTAATCTGTTCAAACATTTATGTGTGAACATATTATATTTATTTAATAATTTTGTGTTTTTATCACACTTTCATACATGATTGAATACAATAATGTAGGTATTAAAATATGTAAGTTGAAGTTATGCTTCAGTGGATTTTATTTATATTGGGACCCTCATAGAAGATTAGCTTAAAGAAAGATGTTTGTAATAATTAAACATTATGTTATTTTATAAGAGTAAAATAATGTTTTAAAAGTACAATAACAACAGACAGATGTTTTAGCACCTGTATAGGAGATTTAAAAATGATGTTTTCTCAAATCCTGTGTGGCACTAAAGCCCTTACACCAGGATTCTACATGCAGAGGTTTACCTGTGTTCCATTGATAATGCCGTGTCTACATGTTTCCAAAAACTTGACACATGTGGATGAATTGGCCAGTCAATATCATTGTTTGCATAGAGCATCCATATGCAGTTTTAGTTCAGTGCTCTTGCTGCTAACTGTGGCTTTTCTAGCCCTTTTATTATCATTCTGGTACATTTGCAAAACAAACAAGAATGTCAGAATATTGGTGAGAATTTCCATATTTTCAGCCTACCACAGGGAATCATTCATCTGTTTTTCTTTGTTTGTCAGAGGATTCTGACTCTGTTGCCCAGGCTGGAGGGCAATGGCACTATCTCAGCTCACTGCAACCTCCACCTCCCAGGTTCAAGTGATTCTTCTTCCTCAGCCTCCCAGGAAGCTGGGATTATAGGCATCCATCACCATGCCAGGCTAATTTTTGTAGTTTTAATAGAGATGACTTTTTACCATGTTGGCCAGGCTGGTCTCGAGCTCCTGAACTCAAGTGATCTGCCTGCCTTGGTCTCCCAAAGCCCTGGGGTTATAGGCATGAGCCACTGTGCCTCTTCCATCCATCTGTTGTTTTAAATGTACAAAATAAAAAATAAGCTATAAATGCTATATGAGAAAAGATAGTTTCAAAATGAAGCCCCCCCCCCCCCCCCGGCACTGCCACCCAAATATATTATCACCTTATTGTCATTTCTATTACATCACATTATCTTCTGATGAAGATCCTTTGACATTTGTAGCTGTGAAGGCAAGGGGTGTTATCATGTCTAAGTTGAGGGTAAATATAGAAGGTTATCAAGAACTTTTAGTTAAGAGATAGTACACTTGGAATATGTGCTTACCTTGCATCCCTCGTGAGATATTTTAAATGGATAAATCTTTAACAGAGGAGAGAAATTCTGGGCTGATAGTCAGCAAGGTCCATAGAGGTTAGAGTAAGAAATGTGGATGTAAACAGGGATTAATTGAGAGTACCTCTACTCCTCTGCCCAATTTCTGTTCCCAGAATAATCTGACAGATGCCTAGGAAAACAACAACAAATAACAACAACAAACACAACAACAAAATGGCTCTTCCATACAAAAACAGAATGGATCCACTTGGAAAAACTAAGGCTTTTAGTGTGGATATTGGTATTCCAGAGAAAAGGGAGTAGAGCTCTTCTTACTCTGCCAATTGAGGGAGTTTCTCGCTCTCTCATCTTAACTTGCAAAGTTTCATCCTTCACCTTTGATTCCCTCCACCATGCTTTAGTATCCCACATAAATATCCCAGTCGAAATTCCCACTCAAGGAAAAGACTTGGTGAGGAATAAGTCCTTCTTACCCAGCAGCAGAGGAAGCCCACAACAGCAACCCTACCCTCCTTTTGTAACTATGAATGGACCACCAGTGATTGCCAGGTCTATGGGGAGACCCAGTAACAAGAAAGTTAAAAGATCAAATAAACAAAGAAGAAACTTGATCCCAGCAGAAAGAGTAACTATTCAGAGAACATAGTATCTTGGTTTTTTTATTCATCAAAAATATTTAGAAGTGTTTGAGAACATATTGTATCCATAAAACAAGAATTAGGAAAACTATGATAAAGGAACCATTAGTGAGCTAGAGAGTACTACTAGAGAATACAAATATGATTGTTGAAATTAAATCAGTAATGCTAAAAAAAACAACATTGAGAAAATCTTGCAGAAATTAGAGCAAGAAGACAAATAGAAAAAAATACGGGGGAGAAAAGCTATAAAGAAGAGATGCCAATAAAAGAGGTACAATCCAGGAATCTCAAAAAAAAAAAAAAAAAAAAAAAAGAAAAATGAAAAAAGAAATAACAAGAAAATAGTAGCAGACCATATCCAGACCTGAAGAAGGATATTTGTCATTTGATGGTTCCCATAAAATAATCTAAACCCAGACACATATTTAATTTTTAGAACACCAAGGATAAAGATGAAATTATAAAAGCTTCAAGAGAAGAAAAAAATGTCTTAACAAAAGAACAAAGATCTGATTTACATGGTGGCAGCACAGGGCACCAAAAGAGCATTATTTTTGAGATTATGAGAGAAAATCTCTTTTCCAACTTAAAATGGTATTTTGCCTCCATTATGTAATAGCAGACTGAAGACATTTTCAAATATGGAAGAACTCAGAATATTTCTCTCCTAATCCACCACCAAATTGTGTGGTGGAATGAAGATTGCTGTAAGCTAGTTAACATTCCTCCCATTGAGAGCTGTGGTCCTATATCCTCTCCCCTTGAATCTGAGTGGGCTGTATAACTGCTTTCACCAGTTGTGTACAGTGAAATTACATTGTGCCCATTTTCTAGCCCAGGCTTTAGGAAACTATCATCATTTATTTCCTATCACTTGGAACATTCCTTCCATGAATTGGCCCCATTTGGCACTCTAGTTGACAATCCTAGTTGAGTCCAACTTTCCAGTCATTCCCTCCAAGGGGATGTGAGTGATGCCATCTTTGAATCCACAAAATTTTCCTAAGAAACAATTTAACCATACAAAATTCAAAAGAGCAGAGTACATATTGCCAACTTAGCAAACTTTTATTCACTTAAAGTGTTTACTGATTTGCAGTGATTAATTGATAGTTGCTAGAACGAGAGAGGCATTCAATTTCATAGCAAGAGAATCATGTGCCTTGTTCTAGAAAACTCTGTCTTCTCTTCATTCTGGTAACAACCCCAACCTCGGAGAGCAAGTATGGTCCTCATTACAGGGAAACACAAGCCTTTTTGGAGGCACATTGTAGGGTATAATGACTATGATAGAAATTTTAGAACACAGAAAGTAAGAGTAGAAAGGCCACTTAGATTACCCTGTCATAACCCTAAATTACCAGATTTTAAAATTCATGCCTTTTGTAGGCATTGGGAACTACTGGGTTTGGGAAGTAGAAGGAAAGACCCCTTTCAGGTCATATTGGAACAGGGCAAAAGCCTAGTGATCTGGGAACCATCCAGCCAGATATCCTGAGAAAGGACAGTTTGAGCATGAGATATATTGTCAACTGTATTGATTCCCTAGTAAGAATAATGATACATTATGGAAGGAAAGAGTCCACATAAACCGTAGGCAGATATAGGAGGGGAAAGCAAAGGTTTAAGTACAATGAAGCTTCCATGTTCTATTTCTATAGCATCTCAGCAACTAGTTTTATTCTCAGCATCCTGTATTAGAAGAACTTGGCAAGTTCTGAATTTTCCACACATATATTTTTTATTTCCCGAATTCTTCATACTGATCATTATTTATAATCACTAATAAGACAAGCTGCAGACTGGGAGAAAGTATTTGCAAACCACATATCTGAGGAAGAATTTGTGTCTAGAATATATAAAGAACTCTCAAAACTCAGCAGTAAAGAAGCAAGCAGTTAGAAAATGGGCAAAAGACACGAACAGAAAAAAAAAAATCACTGAAAAGTATATGCAGATGGCAAATAAGCACATGAAAAGATGTTAAATATCATTAGTCATTAAGAAAATGCAAATTCAAAACAATGAGATATCACTACACAGCTATTAGAAACTAAAATACACAGCTATTAGAATACTAAAATAAATAATAGTGACAACACCAAATGCTTGCAAGGATTTAGAGACTGGATTATCCCCCGGTGGGGATGTAAATGGTACTGCTGCTTGACAATTTCTTATGAAACTAAACTTACACCTACCATATGACCCAGCAATTATCACTTGGACATTTATCCCAGAGAAATGGAAACTTACATTGATACAAACACCTGAATATTAATGTCTATAGCATCTTTATGTGTAATAGCCTAAAACTGGAAACAATCCAAATATCCTTCAACAGGTGGTTAAACATATTCTGGTACATCCATACCATGAAATATAACTCAGCAATAAAAAGGAATGAACTATTGATACATACAACAACCTGGATGGCTCTTAAAGGGATCCTGCTGAGTAAAAATTTTTCTTAAGTACTTTTCATATGATGTCACATTCTTGAAATGACAACATTATAGAGATAGAGAACAGATTAGTGGTTGCCAAGGTTAATGCAGGTAGGGGAGAGGGAAGGAGGTGGGTGTGGCTATTAAAGGGTAACATATATGCCCTTTGTGATTGACTCTGGTGGTATATGAATCTACATGTGTAATAAAATTGTACATTAGTGGTACATGAATCTACATGTGTAATAAAATTGCATAGAACTCAGCATACACGCCAGTGCATACATACACACACACACTCACAAATAAGTTCATGTAAACCTGGTATAATCTGAATAAGTTCAGTGGATCTTATCAGTGTCAGTATTCTGGGTGTGATGTTGTACTACAGCTAGGCAATATGTCACCATTGAGGGAAACTGAGTGAAGGGTATACGGAATCTCTGTATCATTTCTTAAAATTGCATGTGAATTTACAGTCTTAAAATTAAAAAGTTGAAAAAAATAAGAAAAAGGCCTATGTATTTTTGTAGCCCACTCAGAAAAAAAAATGGGATTTTAAATATCCTATTCTATCAGGAGGGACTGCTAATCTGGTTCTCTCTCATATGGTCCCTGAGTCAATGATCACAAGGCAGGGTCTACCCAGCCCAGATGTTATTTCTCAGCAGTGACGATAAAACTAACATTTCTTAAGCCTTGCTGCATGTCATCCTACAACTTCTTCATTAGAATGATGGCTTATGCTGTTCTGTATTGTCTGACATAAGCATATACCTACAGCTTCCTTTTATGCCAACCCCCCTCTCATTCTCTCTGATCCCGCCACAGTTGCCTTCTTTCATCTCCTGAAATGTGTTGTAGTTTTTCCCTCCACAAGCCACTTTCCCATTTGCCTACAGCACTTTTTGCTGTTTAAGCCTTCTTACTCTTCATATCTTAGTTATAATATCATTTCTTCAGAGAAGACTTCCCTGATTTTCCAAACTACGTCAGATGGCCTGTAACACACTCTAGTGGTATTTTGACTTGTCATAGCACTTATGGGTGCAATTGCATACTTGTCTGTGTTGTCATTTGATCTTAAATTTGCAGTAGAATAAACTGAAGCTTAGAGAGATGTTTTACAAGTTGCCCAAACTTAAAGTGGTAAAGCTGGGATTTAATCCAGGTCTGTTTGGCACTAAGTCTCATGCATTTATTGGTATTTCCCCAGGCATCTTATGTGTATTACATGGTGAGATTTCTTATGTCAGGATATTATGAATGCCACAAAAGGATTTGTTGACAATGTCCTAACCTGTAGAATTATATTTCTTTACTATACTATTATAGTGTCCCAAGTAGATTACAGATAGGTAGAAACTATACACATGCAACTCGTGATCATTTGGCCAAGGACACAGAGACTAGCAGAAGCTCGGGGAGAGATGTAGCATATCTTAGCCTGATTTTCCCTGGTCCAGGGTTCCTAATGGGTTTCATGGCTACTTTGATGCTGCCTGCGTTTGTAAGGTACTGCCACATCTGGGAAACCACATGATTCTCAGAAGCTGGAACTGAAATACAAAGTCTGTGTACTAAACATTTTAGCAACTGTTTATGGATGTTGAAACCTCCTTGTCATTAAATCTCCTGTCATTGAACCAAGCTCCGTAAAAATAATGTACTACTTATCTCCTGGAAGAAGCAGAATAATTCTACTGTGTCTCTTATCACTTAAATACCCTCTTGCTGATTAGCATCTGAGGAAAACAGTTTTCTTACAACTACTCTTAAATATAAACACAAATATGATCAATAAATAACTATAAATATGCTTTAGTGGGGCTCAGGTATTAACTCAAGATTTCTCCTTATTGCAGAAATCATCATAACTTTTAGCCTAAGATCTAGCATGTGGTCTGATCCATTGTAAGTTTCCCTTCTTGTGTTCTTCTGGTTCTATTTCTTCACTTTAACGGAGCCTATAAGGTTCTTACTTCATGCCAGTCTGCACTGGGATTATAGCTTCTGTTTTTCCTGATCCTTATGTCTGAGTTCTTGGTCTTGGTATGAGCAAATGACTGACATTCATGTTACTTTTACTTCTATGGTGCTCTTCAGATGTCTCTTTTTCTTTCTAACAGAAATGGAGATTGCAGCAGCCCTCTAATTTTCAGCGTGCCTTGAATGTTCTCTAGCTGTGGGCCTTTTCTGGGAAGATTTATTTTCTTATTAGGTCCAGAACTCAAAATATGTTTCTTTATTTCTTGCCACCCTGTTCCTTTCTGTGTAATATCAATTGAATCTTTCTTCTATCATTAGAAGCTCAGAAGTGTTACAGCTTAACTCCTTCTTGCTGTACAATATCCTGTGATTCATACCTTATCACTGTCAGCCAGTAAGAGAGGTGCTGAAGAGATTGTGTCTCTTTAGTATTTAGACGGTTGCATTGGTTACTTTAACAGAAACCAAAATAACAAAGGCTGAGACAATGTAGAAATGTATTTCTCTCACACATAGACATATAAGTCATAGGTGGTTGTAGGAGGGGACATGGGGGAGAATGCGCTGTTCCAAAAGGTTGTTTAGAAACCAGTTTCCTTTTTGTTGCTCCCCATCCCGGGTGTTTCTGGCATCAGTATGGTCAAAGAGAGAAAATGAGAAAGAAGCAGAGGGCATACTCCTTTTAAAGGCATGATCTAGAAGTGCTACGTATGGGTTCTGCTTATGGCCCATTGGCCAAACTATAATCATATGGTCATACTTCGCAATAAGGGAGGCTAAAACATGTAGTCATTAGCTGGGGGCTAAATTTTTTATATTGCTAAAAAGAACATGAGAGCAGACACTCAGGAACAACATCTGATTTTTGTATCTAGGCTTGAAGGGGAGAAAAGAACCCCAGGAACAGTTCAGAGTAAGCCAAGTTCCTATGGCTTGTGTGAAATCAAGAGAAAGCAAAGGAGTCTGGCGCAGTGGCTCACACCTGTAATCGCAGCACTTTGGGAGGCCGAGGTGGGCAGATCACAAGGTCAGGAGATCGAGACCATCCTGGCTAACACGGTGAAACCCTATCTCTACGAAAAATACAAAAAATTAGCGGGCAGGGGTGGGGGGAAGAGAAAGCAAAGGAAACAGGTTTGAGCCTAAGCAGAGATCAACCAGGGTTTGTCAATACAAAGCCAAGTGTGTGGTTTCTCCAGTAAAAAAAAGAAAAAAAAAAGAGAGAGAGAGAGAGTAGTGAATACTTAAGGTATCAATGAATGATCAATGCTATTTCCCAACACATTAATTTGATGCTGGCATTAGAGACAGCACAGAGAGAGAGACAAATAGAGACTTTTTTTTTTCCCGAGTAAGAGACAATACGATTTAACATGGAAGTGTGGAGAGAACAAAGGGCAGAGACAAGACAGGCTTGAGAGACACTGGAGAGGCAGATTCCCTCAGATGGGCAGAGAGGACCTGGAAGAAGTGAACCTCACTCTGCAGTGTCCAGCATGTTTCCCTAGGAAAGTGTGTTCATCAAGAGTGATGGGGAAGTCAGGAGGGGCTGATTTTGTTTTGTGGCCCATCTTGTTTGGTTGTGTAGGGGTTTTGGCAGTAGGGGAGCAGGAAGAGAGGTGAATTATTTGGTTTTTGAGCATTTGACTTTGAGATATCAGTGCAAGATCCAGTTGGACATTGACAGAAAGTCAGACTGTTGGAGGGCACATAAGGAGAGTTTAGAACTTTAAATTAAAGAGGTTTGAGGTCTGTGTCTTTTTCATGAAATCTAATAGGTAAAGTCATGAGAATGTCATAGCAAAGAAAGAAAAGGATTGGCTTTGGGGAGGACTTCTGTTTATTGAGGGATAGCAAGAAGAGCTAGAAAAGCAGCTACATAAAAGAAATCCTCATTGATGTTCACAAGAATTTCAAGGAGAGCAGCAGCCATCAGGGTAACCTTTCTAGAAAAAACAAGAACAAGGAAAGAAGCCAATCGATCTGTTTATTGGACAATCAATGTAACTTCTGTGAGACCTGTTTAGAGCAGAGACACAGGAACCACGATTGTACAGTTAACTTATGTACTAACAGGGCAGCAAGGAGGAAGGAGAGGCAGGTGTGGTGATGTTACCTTTTCCTTTTCATTTCAGTCATTCAAATGGCATATGTCTCTCTGTTATTGTGGGCTGTGAGGAACTGGCATAGGTTGAAAGGCAGGAAGGCCTTAGGGAAACCTGGCCTGTTTTTGTTTTTTGGTTTTTTAAAATTGGATATAGTACTACTTCTCTCTCAATTAGTTGTTTTAGTCTCCTGTGATTTTAAAATAAGTGCAATGTACATTTTGTTTTCATGAAACAAGATTAGGTTGAGAGCTCAGTAAGTTTAAGTAGGTTATTATCTTTTACCTCTTTTGATGCAATGAATTCTCACTAAATAAATGATCTTTTTCCCCATTAAGTGATTTGTACTTGGAGTCAAGCCAAGTTGTTTTATCTCCAGGGACGGAATACAAGTGGCCTACAAGGACAAGATGAATTTATTTGCCAAGAAGTTGGCAATTTGAATAAGCATTAATTATGGTATTATTTCTGAATATATTCTTAATTATAGTTACATTGATATTGGCTAAGAGTTTTGATACATTTGGACGAACTTTCCATATCAACAAATGCTTGAGTGATCTGATTAATCTTCCTAGTGAATGTTTTGTATATTATGATGCTCTTGCCAAGACATTTAGGAACTCAGTTAAGGTATTTTTTAAAAAAGTAATACATCTTTATTTGAATTTCAAATATGCCTTAAATTCTGTTCAGAAAAGAAAATTAGATTGTGATTATGATTTATCTTATTTTTAAGGACTGATAGCATTATTGATGCATTATTATTATACCTGTTTCTTTGGTAATATTTATGAACTACATACTTTATGCCTAGTATGCTTGAAATTTGTATCAAATCTAGTTATGTTACTCAAATCTAGTTATCTAGCATGTTATTTAATGTTAAATAAATAGTTGGGTATATAAGTTATTGAAACCATAGGAAATATTTACTTTAGTAAGCATGTTGCCAAAATCTGTAACTGTTGCAATTTATAATTAATAAATATTTGTTAAATGTTTGTTGTATATAATGCATTACACTAGGGGGGCACAGAAAATGTAGAGCAATACAAGATTTTTTATACCATCAATGGACTTATAATCTCTGAAAGAAATAAAGAAATGCACATATAATTGTAGCATGTATTATAATTGATGCAATGAAAAACATGAAATACAGTCAAAGTTCAAATAAAAATAAAACAGTCAGGTACCATCAGTTTGTTTTTAAAGAGAGGATGCTTAAGAAAAGTCTTGGCCAGTGGATATGATATGAGTGGCAGAAATGAGTAGCCTTTTCCAGGTAGAGAAAACATCCTAAGTGAAAGCAAAGAGAAGGAGAGCATGATCTAAATTTGGAGTTGAGTAGGTCAACCAGGTGCAGAAGGTAAGCCTGAAGAGTCATAGTGTCGGGGTGGAGGGTTATTGTGGACACCATGTGTGCCAGAAGAAGGTGTTTTTAAGTATTTTGATTCATAGATAATAGGAAGTCATTGTAGTAGTAACCACCACTGGGTTACTATTATTATGGTTGTGAGAGCTGTATATTTCCTAAGCAACTAGCAGAGTCTATTAGTAGTGTGTCTTTCAAAAAGCAGATTAGTTTGTTGGTCTGTGTCTGGAGATAAGAGCTATACCCTTCAGAAGGAGGACCAGCATAGCCCTGTGGAACTAGGTTTCCCATTTAGACAAGGCCTAAAATGAGAGTTCTTAATGTTATCATGGAGTGACAAAGACACACTGACCAGATTGAAACAAATGATGGCGTTTTGCTCCTATTACTAGACCACACCACCATTAGTAAATTGTAAAATATTCATTATGATTTTAATAAATTCTAATTATTTTGTGAATGGTAGAATTATATTGCATTGCATTTTTCAGTGTTGAACATGTTAATCGGTTAAATGTAAACATTTAGAACAAGCCACGCTATACGTAGCCCTGTTTTGACCTTCTACATTTTTTAACATGGTGGGAGCCTCAAGAAATGAAGTCACATGGGCCATGTTTGACCTCAGATGCTTTGTCAAGGCTATAACATTTTCTTATATGTACAGAGCATTATCATTTATTAATCTTCTGTAGACTTTGCATTGATCATCCTAAATGATGTGGTTTGAAATACCAGTACTATGTAAACAGCTCATAGGATTTGTGCTAATCCAGTGTAACTCATGAAATTTACTTTTAATTATGAAACACACATTTTCATATTATTGCATGAAAATTAGAAAAGTTTTCTTTCCAAGAGAGGACAAAGAAAGGGCATTAAAATGAGCTGTTAATAAAAGGTGCCAATATGAATATGAGGTTTGTTCTTGGCCAGCAGCACTTCAGATTTTGCCATTGTTGAGAGTGTATAGCCCAGGACAGTAGAGTTAGGCCTAATGGGTCTAACTTTCTGTATCACACAATTGGAAAACCAAGATAGATTTTTAAGTAAGAAATGGTGTTTTAAAAGCCAATCCTGGTGTAAGTTAACTCAAGAGTAGATTGGCACTGGCATTAGAAAGCCTGGTAAGGAGGCTTATGCAGCAACCCAGCTACCAGATAATAAAGGCTTGGATTTGGAAAGTGACCAGGAAAAGGAAAGTTTCTGAGGCAAAAATCAAAACCAGTCAGTCTGACCCCAATGCCTATGATCATTCTACAATTTCACCTTCCTCATGAAAAAGAAGTATGGCAAGGGCTCTATCCTCTTGGTACTTACAATCTGGTTAGGCCATAACTAAACTAATTGAGATTAAATATGTAGAAGAATGGTGCTATCTCTTGAGTACAGCAGGGATGATAAATGTTGGTATAAAAATATGTCCTTCTATGATCTTAAATGTGGCCCATTGAGATTTCCTATGAATCTATTACAATATTTAAATTTGAATCTTTGGCTAGGATTATTTGTGAAGGCAACAGCCATGCATTTTAAGATATTCTTAAAGAAATTCACAAAGATAGTTATTTAAATGATACTTAATGTTTTCATGATATTGGGAGGAAATTATAAATTTATAGTTACAAAGCATTAAGGATATTGTCACAGTATGTATATAATTAAATTCCTTATTTGTGTGGCTATGTAGTCATATATGTCATATATATTTACTTGAATCACTGATTTGTACATCCTTATTTGCTGTTGCTGCTTTGTGCTTCTTATTCTGATCCATACACAGAAAATAATGTATGGGCTTTTATTGAGCAAATCTCTTGATGGAAAGTAATTCCTGATGCATCAGTCAACAGAGAATTGGTGGGACAAAATAGCATTGGTTTTTGCCTACATAGGTTCATAGTGAATACTCAGAATTTTTTTCTTTATGGAAATTATTAAATAAAAAATATATTCCAATAAAAGTAGATGTTATTAACTTTTTCCCTGCCAAGATTTCTTGAAAACTTTTTTTCTAATGTCTTAAAAAGCATTTGCCCATTAGATATGTGAGGGAAAGAGATAAAGTACATATTTTTCATTTTGTTTTTATCCTTTATTATAAAATAGCTTTAGAATTTTGTCATTGATATATATATTTAGTTATATATTAATATTTTTATTTAGGAATATTTTAATATAAGTATGATAAATATTTTCAAAAATGAGAATTGCATATAAAATAAAAAATTAAACTTATAGTCCCAATACTCAAATATAGCCGCCAGAAATAACTTTTTTTTTTTTTGGAGACAGACACTGTTGACCAGGCTGGAATGCTCACTATGTCCTTGACCTCCTAGGCTCAATTGATCCTCCCATCTCAGCCTCCCGAGTTGCTGGGACCACCAGTGTATGCCACTGCACCCAGCTAATTTTCATTTTTTAAAATTTTTTGTAGAGGTGGGATCTTGCCATGTTGCCCAGGCTGGTCTCATACTTCTGGGCTTAAGAAATCCTCCCACCTCAGTCTCCTAAAATGTTGAGAGTATAGGCATAAGTCACCACAACTGGCCAGAAATAACTTTATTTATTTATTTATTTATTTATTTATTTATTTATTTTGAGATGGAGTCTTGCTGTGTCACCCAGGCTGGAGTGCAGTGGCACGATCTGGGCTCACTGCAAGCTCCGCCTCCCGGGTTCATGCCATTCTCCTGCCTCAGCCTCCTGAGTAGCTGGAACTACAGGCGCCCGCCACCACTCCCAGCTAAATTTTTGTATTTTTAGTAGAGACGGAGTTTCACCATGTTAGCCAGGATGGTCTCCGTCTCCTGATCTCGTGATCCGCCCGCCTTGGCCTCCCAAAGTGCTGGAGTTACAGGTGTGAGTCACCGCACCTGGCCAACATCTTTTTTTTTTTGAGACGGAGTTTCACTCTTGTTGCCCAGGCTGAAGTGCAATGGCACGATCTCGGCTCACCGCAACCTCCGCCTCCCGGGTTCAAGCGATTCTCCTGCTTCAACCTCTCAAGTAGCTGGGATTACAGGCATGCGCCACGACACCCGGCTAATTTTGTATTTTTTAGTAGAGATGAGGGTTCTCTATGTTTGTCAGGCTCATCTCAAACTCCCAGCCTCTGGTGATCCGCCTGCCTCGGCCTCCCAAAGTGCTGGGATTACAGGCGTGAGCCACTGCGCCCGGCGAAATAGCATCTTAATGTCTGTCTTTCCAGACTCTTTCTCCCACATGATCATTTTTATAGTTTTTATAAAAATGAGATTATATTGAACATACTATATTTATGTGTCTTAATAGAATATGAAAATCCTTCTAAATTATCAGACATTATTCTACAACATCATGTTTTTTGAATACATACTATTCCTTTTTAGGAATACAATAATTCCCTGAACTCCTCCCCTATTTTTAATTTTTGGATTATTTTTAATCTTTTCCAAAATAGTTCCTTTTATTTTTTAATGGTACACACAAATCGAATCTGGGCATGTATATAGACCAGGTTTGTTTTTGCTGCCTTACTGTGTTTTGTGACCTACTGCTATGACCTCATTTTTATGTCTTTATCCCTATACACATGTAGCAAAGGTTGCTATCTATTTACTAGAGTTGGTGCTTTCCTGTTCTTCCTGTGCATCAACTGGACCACATTTCACAGCTTCTCTTGCAGTTACTGTGGCCACGTGACCAAATTCTAGCCAAAGAAATGTGACTAGAAGTCATATGCACCAATTATAGGCCTGCTTCCAAGATAGCTCCCATGCTTGCACCTCTACTCTCTGTTTTTTTCCTACTGACGGGGATGGAGGCAACTCCTAGGCTAACCTTGGAAGCTGTGTGTTGATGGTGGAAGAGCCATTGACAACCCAGCTCCTGCATAATAGAGTAAAGCGGCCTTGCCCCTATGGCTCCTACCGAACTGGATCACTTTGGACTGTTATTTCAGCTATAAGTGAACTTTGATTGGATTTGAGCTATTGTACATTTTCAGTACACCTTGTTAGAGCAGGTAGCCTAGGATGCTTTGTCACATAACCCTAAATCTTACCTCAATCCTGTAAACACTGAGAATTAAGGCTCTACTTGGTTCTCCATAGTCAGCTTCCCATACCATTTAGTTACCTTTTTCCTTTCCCCATTTGTTTTTCTGACATTCTGTCTTTCACTGATGTAGAACTAAGCTGTTAAAAATTGATAATGGGATAATGAGCCATCCCTCAAGGGTATTTTTATTTTAGTAGAATATTTGGGGGAGATTCAAGACCTTAAGCCAAGACAGTAACAAATGCAATTTTAATTAATATTTTTAAATGAATGTAATAGTTCTTAACTAAATCATAGAGCCATATCGCCCATACCATCTATGAGATGTTAACAGGTTTTAGGCCAAAAAGATATCCTGTTCTTAAAGACATTTTGGACACCTGCACACCATACCCATCTATTGGCAATGTACAGTTCATATGAGCATGTGAAAGGCTGTGAGAAACCTTGCAGTAAATAAACCCATCTCCTTTCTCTAACCTAGTGTTTCCAAAGTTTAATTTCCCATAGAAGTCTTCTTAAGGTTCTACCATTAACATCTTGGAAAACTAGTGTTCCATGGAACACAGTTGGGAAATGCTATCCCAGAATATTAGAGTCCAAGGAAACTTTGACATAAATGACTGAGAAAAATAAATGAGAAGGACCATTTTAAATTTTGCCTATAGTTCAAAAGAGATAAGTGGTTCTGATTCAAATAAAAGTTGTCATTGCATTTTCAGAAACAGGTTTACTGAGTGGAATGCAGTGCCTTGCCAATTGCTGTCAACTCTGATTACCCTTTCCCCTGTCAAGAGTTTAAAAATAACAAGAACACTTGCATTTGTGAGAATTCAACTATTACTTTCTTCCTTGACATCTTTATAAGTATTATATGTTATTTAATTCAGTCAGGTAATTTGTTCAGCCTGTTTCTTTCTTGAATTTTAAGTTATTACCTGTCGATATACTACAGGTAAGTAGAAAAGTGATGAATTCTTGGAAATTAGCGTTTATTCTAAGTTTATCCTCTCTACCCACTAGATTGATATATATTTTTCTTACTCTACTGTTGTCCATCAATAAAGAATTTTTTACTATTTCAGTGAGAGTTAACTGGAGATTCTAATCATAACATTATATAGGACTTTATCTTACCTCAGGAAAAATAGGTGACCCAAGAAGAAAAATATTTAAAAGATAAAATATGTGGAGCCTTATAGCCAGTGTTTGAGTGTTTGGGTGTTTGGGTGTTTTCTTGAAGTAGAGATTTTTTTTTTTTTTTTTTTTTTTTTTTACTATCTAAGAAGATATATTTCAACCCACCCTAGTGATAGTGTCGCAACACTGGAGGGGTGTTAAACATCTTATTTTACAAATAAGCCAGCTGAGGCCAAGAGAAGCTATGAGATTTGACCAGCAATCAAAACTAAATTTTCCAACTCTGGAGTTTGTGTTCTCTCCTCCAGTTTATGCTGTTTCTCATTTATCTTTTAAAAATTCTATTAGTTGGAAGAAGCTTCACGCTGGGGATAGTAGGTGACAGTCTCTAAGGCAAGATTTGTAATAGACCTGAGAAGCCTCAAAACTGAGATTATTCCCCACATCCTGTCCTGTTTGATACAGTAGAGATAGACTCGTTCATATCTTAAAGGTTTTTCCATTTTTAGGAGTCTCTTTTAAAAATGTAAATATGCCTAGAGGAATCTCTCCTAAACTCATGCTGACTTAAAATTTTATCTCAGATTAGGTGATCAAATTGGTTCCTAACCACAAGAGCTGAGAACAACACCCTAGGTGAGGAGGGGGCATCATGGGCCAGGGGTAGGAAGTTGGTGTAACAGGGTCCTTGAACTTTCCCTAACCAAGTGTAACCAGGAAAAGCTCAAACTTTTTTTTTTTTTTTTAAGCTCAGCATATTTTAAATGAAATTAATTCTGAGCACATAGATGGAATCACCGATACTGTGTGACAGAAGTTAGAGCCAGGTGGCAACAACTTGGATTTGCCAATGCACATCTTTGTTGAAAACTTAAATTTCCCTCAAAGAGTTAGTAAACTAATTTTATCTGATATTTCCTAATTTTTAAAAGTTCTGCCTTCCACTTAGTATGATAGCTGGTTATACTTGGAATAATTTTATTTTGTATTTCTAGTGAGCTTCCTATGTTTGCTTAAGTTTATAAGCTGTATTCTTATTAAATTATCATTAGGCTGGTAAATGTGAGTAGTCACTTTTTGTTTTCACTTTTAAAACTTGCATTCTAAAATAATTCTTCTCCTTTAAAGATAGTATTGTTTTCAGTTTTATTAATGACATTCAATTTCTGTCAATGGATATCAAATAAAATACAACTTTGTCGGCTTTGAGAGGAAGTACATTCTGATTTTGATGCTCAAAGTCAGTTGAGGGGGATAAAACTTAAGAACTTCAGTATTTCATGTTGTAAATGTTTTATTATTTCATTCTTAACAAATACAGAGTTTATTTCCAAAAACATTAAAAAATTCACACACTTTTAAAAGTAGTTTTAAGCTTGACTAACATACTTCATTTATATTGTCATAGTAATATCATCAAGTATAACTATGTTAAACAAAGAAAACTTGAATAGTGAAAATCTATATTTTTGTTCCTGATTTGTGACACCAACTTACTTTTTTTAAACAACTTTTCAAATAATGTTTCTTAAATTTCATAGCAATAATCCTCATGATTTGTTGTAATATAGATTCTTAAGCCTTAGAGGTCTGAGGAAGGGCCAAAGAGTCTGCATTTTTAACAAGCAAGTTACAGAAACCAATTTGAGAAAACTGGCTTATATTAGTTTTCCATTGCTGCTATAATAAACTACTACAGACTTAGTGGCTTACAACAACAAATGTTTATTATGTTATAGTTCTGTAGTTCAGATGTCCAACAAAGGTCTCACTGGGCTAAATTAAAGTGTCAGTAAGGTTGAGTTCCTTTCTGGAGGCTCTAGGGGAGAATTTGTTTTCTTGCCTTTTCTAACTTCTTGTCTGCATTTCGTGGTTCATGGTCTTTCTCCTCCATCTTTAAAGTTGGCAACAGAGCATCTCTCTAATACTGTGTTGCCATCTCATCTTTTTTTTGGACTCTTTTTTTTCTGCCACCTCCTTCCCCTTTTAAAGACCTTGTGATGACATTGAGCCCACCTGAATAATTGAATTATCTCTCTATTTTAAAATAGTGACCCAAAGGTCCATTGATTAGCAAACTTAATTTCTCTTTGCTATGAAAGCTCACATATTCACAGGTTCTGGGAATTTGGACGTGGCCATCTTTGAAGGCCCATTATTTTGCCTGCCATACTAGCTTTACAAATTTAAGATGCGAGATCATACTTGAAAATACTATTCATTTTTGTTTCCTAAGTGTTTTTACTAAAATTAGGTTAAGCCCCTACTAAGAAGAAAATATTAGTAGTCTTTTATCAACAGAACATTTTTATTAAAATAAGCCTAAACATTGACTATTACTCACCACAGATTTTTGAGAAGATAAAATATCACTAGTAAAAGATTTAAAGAAATATGAATACCTAAGTCAAATTATTACTATGTTTTTCAAATTTAGTCCCTATTACAACTCTGCTTAAGTACTGGTTTTACCTCTTATGCAACGTAAATTATTAGCTCTTGTGTACTATATTCACACTTTTAGTGTTTTGAGACTGAATCTAAAGCACTGTATTTAAAATATTCATGTATTTAGTTTGATAATACTAAATATTTTCTTGAATTTGATCTAGAAACATGTAGGAGTATGCTTTTACAGATTTCCTGTCTCCTTTAAGAATCTAGGTGGGTGTTTTTTGTTTTTTGTTGTTGTTGTTTTTTGGTGATAAGTAACATATCACTCAACTGGCTTAAGCAAAAAGTGAATATTTAAAATTAATCTGATATCTAACATGACGCATTTTTGTCTCTGTTTCTTTCTAAAGTAGATTTCATTGTGTCAGAGTATATGGGACTGTACATGACTAACCCATGGGTCTGCGTTAACATGTCCTCTGTTAAACAGTAAGAGATTAAATCATATCTGAGTCCTCTGTCAATTTAAGAGATTGAATCATATCCAAATCCCTTTGGGAGTGAATCTGCTTGGTCTAGTTTGTATCAGGCTTTTGACCTTTACTCAGACATGCAATGACTGGCTGAGATAGGGCTATAGACTATAAATGTGGCATCTGGAACCCATACATGTGCTATTTTGGGGGAGATAGTGGGTGATCATGAACTAGGAAGATGAAAATCTACGGAGGTTAAATACTAAAATCTTAGTGACTAAATAAATAGCAAGGGAGGAATAGTCCTTTTCCCATTATCTTCCCTTGATACTACTGAATGTATGTGGACAGAGGGTCCTTAGAAGGGCTAATATTCAGTCATTTCTAGCTCACTTTTCTTCTAATTGGACAGTGCTTCATCCTAACACTTGTTAAATACTTTGAATTTCACATCCTATTACTTTCTACTATTTTAGCAAAACAGGTAGAATCCAATAAATATTTAAGTGTCATGTAGGCATGTAAGAACGAAGAGTGATTGCAATGATACATATTAAAAGCATTTCTTATGTGACTCTTGGTGATGATGTTACAATTTTAGATTCTGGCAACTAAATATATGATGATGAGAAGGGAAGAAATATGAGGAGGCAGTGATTTCTCAAGTGAACTTTGAGAAGATTCCTGTTTTATAAAAGTGACATTACAGAAGCAATGTTTATTATCAATCTGTCAAGTTACAGCGTTAAGACTATATGAAGTATTACTTTTAGAAAAGAGGAAAAATATTTTGTTTTATTTATATCCATGTTACCTTGAAAATTATATTATTAGGCTTCCTTGAAGTCTAGGATCTAATAATTTACTTACTCCAATTCTTCTCCGTATTTTGTTAGTTTTTGTTTGTTTTATAGAGAATAATAGTCAATAACTTCTTTTTAATAACAGAACTCTTCAATTTATTTATATTTCTTTGTAGAAATTATTTGCATGGAATCCATTCAGTGTTTTCATTTCAGGATTTATTTGTGGATAATTGCATGACTATAAATAGAATAAAAATTGTAAGTGGGATGTTTAATGATGATAAGCATTTGGCCCTTAATTGAGGGGAGGTGTGATATTAAGGGGGTTAAAATTAACAATCTTTAACCTATGACTTTCTGTTTTGGGAAACTAAGAGTTACAGTTAATGGTTCTATCATGTGATTTTTCAAAATTAGATGAGAAGAATTATGTGACTTAAGGAAATTTACAAGCTACCATTTCCACACTAGACTTGAATTGCAAAGATCCTACTTACAAAAAAATACCTTTATCCATTTGTTGTAGTTGAAACTAGATTATTTAATTTATGATAATCAAGAAAACCTTAAGCTATAAGAAAAAATAAATATGTGGTTGATACATACCGTTGATGTCTTTTCAAATAGACATTAGTGGTCACAAAGTATACTTGTATAGTCACAGTGGAGTCTTTTTAGGTAGTTCGTGAACCCCATTGTGTTAGCTCCTTCATAATGCCTACCAATTTGCTTCATTTTTGACCTAGTATGACCACCTCCAGGAATCAGAGAGTTGTTAGGTCTTCATGCCTATTCAATCCCAGGATTTTCTACTGAGACTGCCAACAAAGGTGCAAATTTTGATGTTCTGTATGTCTTTTTCCCCTTAATATGAGCACTTACACAACATGGACTCAGCTAAAACTACTTGACTTAGAGTAACTAGTGATCTAGCTAAGGTCAAACTGTTGCCTTAAATAGAGAGTTCTGAATCAATGGAAGTGTCTTCCTGGAGGTGTGTACTTGGATATGTGACCTGATTCAGTTTTATATCTTTGGCTCAATGACGCAGCAGGGCCTAGCTTTTGGAGGACAGTAGTTCAAAGGTATCTATGTTGTTTTTGAAAACATGAGAATTATACAGGGAAAATCACTATCTTACCTCAGGTTTTCTAATAGAACCCGAAATAAGATGCATATATTAATAAATCTGCCCAGTTAATACCTAACCAATTCTCATTGGAACATTTAAAAATGTCTTTGAAAAAGATCTTGTAATGTATGCTTCACCTTAAATGTCCTAATAAAATGCCCTACTGTCAGTTTTTAAATTAATCCCTTTATATGTAGTTTCTTATTCCTCTGTCCAAGAAATGGCAGAATGAAGGATAAGAGAAGGTACTTATAATTCCAGGTGTTTGAAGACACTTGTCTTGACTCTTCAAAATGAGAAACTGGCAAGTGTTGCTTTTTTGTGTCGGGCATGGCTCTGTGGAGCAAAAATAAGGAAGGCAGCAGAAGTGGAAGAGGACCAGATTTGGAGAAAGAAGTTCTATTCCCATTGTAAGAGTGTGAATAACTTAGAAAAGGTTTCTGCTTAAGTGTGCTGAAAAGATAGATATCTTTCCTCAGTCCTGGAAATGTAATTGAATCAGCCCTCTAATGAATACATTTTTGAAGTATTTCAAAATGTTAAAAAGGAATCACTTCAACTCTCAAACCCTACTTATCACTTCAGTCTTTTTTTTTTTTTCAAATAAAAAGTGCTAGTTTTTTTTCTTTAAGTGAAAAGTTAGTGCTAACCACTCAACACATAAATTTTATTTGAAACATTTTGTCATGCTTCAGGAGTATAGTTATAATTATTTCATCAGGCCCACTCTTACTATAAAGTTTTAGCACAGTTTTCCTGTGTGCTACATAAGGCATGACCAAATTTGTTTAATTTGCCCTGTATAAACCTAACTGTAGGCAAGAATTGTTAATTATGCAAATAATATTAACAGTGTGACTATTGCCACACCCAATAATTTTCCGAAAGCCCTAATTTGAATAACTTGTTGACCATCAGTACTGATAGAATTCTTTAGATAATTGTAATATTCTGTCACTTCTAATAAGCATTGGCCCTACCTGGAAGTCCTCATTCTATTGGGAGTTAAGAATAGGAAAAACTAGTAATGATAGACTATTAATTAAAAAAACAAAAAGATGACAAGACATCATCTGTAATTCTATTTTTTTAAAATGTGTGTAGTTAGAAAACAGTAAGAAAAGATAAATACTAAAATGCTACTAACCATTATAAATGAATCAAGGGGGATTTGAGAAAAAATTTAGACAGAAATACTAAGAAAATAAAAGAACTAGGAATGTGTTCAGACAAATTTGTGGCGATAGCCAGACAACATGGTACACTCTTCCCCAGAGAAAATTAGCATATACTGTGTAAATTCGTGTGGATATTCGTGTTGTACATATATTCCAGAAAAGTTGTATGTAAAATATATGAAGTTCAAGAAGAACACCTTATGGAACGTGGTGGGTCCAAATCATGATTATCTCTAACTGTAATACCAAGTGTCAACCTTAAAATGTTAACAATTAACCCCAAACGTCCTTAATTTTCTATATAGTTCATCCCATAAATAATGTAAATTTCTAATGAGAATTACTAAAAAGTATATTTGTATATTTCTAGTATTTTAAAGGTCACACAAAACAAAATGTTTTGAATTGAGCAGGATTGTAGCTTTTTCTATTTTTATTAAACAGGGCTTCGTGTTTTTGGTATACAACTCTGAAAGATTTATGAAAGAATTTTAGAGGTCAAAGGGTCAGAAAATTAACTGGAGGTTCTATTAGGGACTTTATGTTAATCATTAATCTCTTCAAACTGGGGTTAAATACTTTTTTCTTTCTCAGATAAAAATTCAGAATGTTTAATGTAGATGATAAACTTATTTTATACAGGATTTATTTTTTAAGCAGTTAATTGTTTGATCTTTTTATCTCATTTTAAAATGTATTGTGGATACACAGCCTTTTAGAAGGTGAAAATAATTTTAGAATGTCACCATCAATTTTTCTTTCCTGTTACTTACGTGTTTCTTTGTATTGATTTTTCTTTAAGTGAAACCACATTGCAAATAGTAATGGGCACTACAAGGAATTACAATGTATTGTTGTGGTTAATAGATGGATAGATTTCCAATCATAGTCCTGGTCTCAGTTCCAACAATCCAATTTGTGCCTTTTTGGGAAATATTCATTTGTTTATGGCATATCTTTCTTATTGTAAAATATAGGCAAAATTGTTTCACGCTTTTAAAATATTAACATAATTAAGTCAGAGTTAAAGTATTCAGAATAAAAGACTACAAATATACTAACAAGTGGCATGGTCCATCATCCTAAAAAGAAAACACTGAAACAGTGAATATGAGACTAAAAAGTGGACTAATACTGTTATTTTTCAACTTTCTAGTGCCTTATTCTGAATACCTGTTATGCCTCAGACTTTTTTTAACTGTGCTTGCTTTCAAGGAAGTTCTGTGAATTATTTGCGGAATTTCCTGGGCATTTTAAATAAAATATTATTGCTTTCATTTTGTTACCTAATTTTACGTGAGGAGCAATTAATTAAAATACACAGTAGATGAAACAATTAGATTTCCTTTACTTTCCACACAAAATTGGTTTACGAAACTTTCGCATTTTACTGGAACAATTAAATTTCCCAGTATGAATACATTTAGCTACGAATTTAACAGCTCATAAACTAATGCAAAAAGTTGTCAGATTACTGGGCCTAAAAGTGGCTTAATCTATCTGTACTATCTTTAATTATTTAAATGTTCTTATGAAGAAGGTTCTAAGGAAGGAAGCCAGGTAGAAGGAAAAAGAAAGGAAAGAACGGAAAGAGGAAGAGAAGAAAAAAGAGAGAGCGAGAAAGAAAGGAAGGGAGGGAAGGAGGGAAAGAGAGAAGTCATTTGGCATTTATTTGAAAGTAGAGTCAAGCTTGCTATTTGGTGGCAGAATTGCTAACTGGATGTAATAAACCACAACACAGACTTCACAGAAATGTTGTGTGGTCATCTTAGTAGCGAGAAGTTCATTTTGTGGTTTTAGTTTGAGACTATAGCTGCTTTCCTACTTAAAGTAGGAATTGGACCCATGGAACTCTCCGTTATAATTTATGATCTCATTCTGAGACTCATTCTATCTAAAGCAGATGCTTGGCCGCTTATGTTTAGTAGCTCATGGAGTCTCTACAGTAATATTGGGGATCAGCAGTAACATTTGCTGTCATCCTTTTATACTCATGAAAAAATAGATGTTAAGATAGCTAAATGACTTGCTCAAGGTGATACAGCTAGTATTTGGGTCTGAACCCTAAAAAACTTGCATGCCATTGATTGTAATAAAATGTGTTTTGTAAGCTAGTACCATGTAGAGTACCTGGCACCTGCTTGTCATTCAGCATGTATTTGCTGAATGAATTAATGACCATAAGAAATAAATTCTTCTGTACCCTAACACCACAGCCTTTCTGTTAAATCACAGTTTGTCTGTCATTTTTGCCTGATCTGAGGAGATTTTTATATTCTTTTAAAAATCTCGGAAATGGAATGTCTTACTCTTTCTTATTTGAGTTATGATGCTTCATACTAGTTGTAGATTCAATTCCAGGTTTATATTACATATGGAATTAGAATATTGAGTTTTTTCCCTGATGGGAAATTTTAGATTTTTGTACATGTTTTAAAATCGGTATTGTCATGGTCATTTAAAAAATCTATTATGGCTTTTCTTTAAGGCTATATCTTTATTGAACATGTAGGGAGCCAGTATGCTGAATTTCATAGAATTTTCATGTGAGCATTTCCAACGGTACCTGTAAAGGTGGACTAGGCTTCCTGCATCAGAATCACCTAGATGAATACTTGTTTTTTATAAGTGCAGGTAACTGACTTAGGACTGGATATAATGAGAAGGGTAACACTACCTTCATATCATCTTATGGTCTACTTATAGAGTCAGAATTAATATATAAATAGATAAGCAAATACATAGCAAATGAGAATTTTTAAAATGTTACATAGTATCAGGGCTAAAGAAATTCAAAAGATCTGATATAATCCTTGATGAATTCCAGACTTTGTTTTGGTGTTGCGGTTAATTTTTCACATTTAGATAATCATTGGTATCAGTTCTACTCTGCCCATACATTAAAAAAAAGAAAAATCCACTTTCTCATTTACTTCAAAGCTGTTTTCTACTTCTAGTTTAATGTTCCAGTATTTGAATGCGAAATTATATTACTGAGTTTAATATGACTAAAAGTAAGTTGCGAAAACTGATACACTGTTAGTTTATATACTTTTAATTAATACCGAAAACATTCACTTTTTATGTGTGGTAAGATTTCTAAAACTGTGACTATGACACTATAATCATCATTGCGGTGCTCGTGTGAAGGGAATAGCTTAGCACCAAAGCCACCATTCAGAACAAAGAGACTGTCTTGGAAGGTGATATGACACTGGGTCAATATGTTACTTCAGCTGACTCTAGCACTAAGACATCTAGAAGCTGGGTTCCTGAAAATTAACTTTCTGGATCAAGATAGTTTATTAGCTGGCAGTTAAGAAATTCTGCATGCATTCTCCAAAGCTAAGGTTAAGGTGATAAAGCAATTGAGCCTTTCAACACTTAAAGAAAGGTGGAGGTGAAACGAAATAGCCATTCAAAACAGCAAATAATTAATTGAGTCTCTTTGTTAACAGGCAGGAGGTCAAGTACACATAGCCACAGCCATGATACAGTCTGCATTCTAAACAGCTGAGTCTTTGACTTGAAAGTTACTAGATTGGAACTTTGGGAACTATTTCAAATGAGATATTAATTTAGAAGGGTAGTAAAATAGCTTGAAAGAGATTCAAATGGTCATTTGCCATACCTTTTGTCTTATTATCTCTATAGAGTTATAACTTTGACTTTCCTTTCTTTTCCTTTTATTATTTAAACTCATGTTATGTATCTGTTTTTAAACTATAAGAATTATGCAGTAGGATAATGTTCATGTTATTAGATCAGTGTAACTATGAATAGATAGGCTTATATATATTAAAAGTTAACAAAAATGAAATAGGATCCTTCTGGAAACATTTGAATTATCTACATATTTATCATAGGACTCCTCTGGACATTGCATTTACATTTTTAAAGACTGGAATGATAAGGACTTAAGGAATTATAATTGTAAAAGATGAGATGTTTACAAAATTTTTCTCCTGTGTGTAACATAAAACAAGATAGCAGTAAATAATTGTGTTTAAAATAGAAGGCCAAAAGCAAACTTGCATATTTTCTAATTGACAAATAATGTCTGAGAAGAAGTGTCCAAAATACACAGAGGGTGGTGCTGAATAAAATCTTTGGGAGGAAGAATAGGAAAAGACCTGGAACATTTCTTGGATGGGGATGTAAAGAATTAGAGGAAGACATCTGAGTGCCAGTGAACAGCCTGGAGGGATGGGCATTGTGCTGGAAAAAGCAAGGCAAACAGATGGCAGCGGTGAGAAAGAACTGATAAAGGGTGGGAGAGACATGGTATGCACCAGTAAGGCTTTGGGGCTCTATATTTTAAAACGAAACTGAATCAGAGGATTTTGTGAGAAGTATTTACTTGATTTCATATCTTTTTCAGAAAGGCATTTTATTTGAGGTAATACGGTTAGACTATTTAAAAGTTTTAAATAGAATTTAACACCGTTACGTAAATCAAAATATCTATCCATGTGGTCATTCCAAAGTATGGTCGTTGCCTACAAACCCACTGTAATGCGGATTAGATCCCACATATTTCATACTGGAGATCTTTCTTAATCACTGATGTTTGTGCCCATGTCTCTTGGCAAAGCTCCCATGTTAGAGTGAAACGAAATTCCCAAGTTTGTGCCATTCAGATGAAGAATGGTGGGTGGTGAGCATATGTTTCTGAGAAGTTGCTTTTATTTAAATCAAAGCCTCCTTCTTACATTTAACCCACAGACATTTAAGACCAGTTAAAGATTATTTCCATTAATTCTATTTGGACTTGTTTTACTCAATTGTAGAGGTATTTGAGGACTATTAATTGTTCTTATACCTATGTCTGGGAGAGACTTATTAAGCTTCAGCTGTGGGAACCACATAGCTATCAGGACCCATTTAAATTTCGTCCACACATGAAGATGAGGGTTTGGTCCCATTTTGCCTTAATAATCTCTCCCACTCTTTCTTTGAAGAAAGCTGTTGGTCATGTTTGAGCTGTGGAATGATGGTTTCAGAGTCTGTGAAATGTACAACTCACAAGGAGCATCAACATGACAGCTGTAGAGATTAGAGTCCATTTTGTGTGTGTACAGAATTAGGGGACCGATGCTCTGAAAAGCAGGCGAGCCTTCTCACATTAATCAATGTCTTTCAACCTAGAATCAAAGCAGCTTCCTGCAAGGAACAACACATGTGGACAGACATGGTCTGTTTCCATTTTAAACAGGTACCTAATTATTCGGAATAAGATTTTATGAACTAGAAAAAAAGTGGCTATAGGATGTGTGTACTAAAGAATAATAGAAAAAGGTAAATCTTCAGAGAAATTGCAGCCTCAACATACTCAGGGTTTTTATGAAAAACACATGCCTCAATAAATTTTATAGTTATTGCTGACTGTGTACACTCAACTAAAAATAGCAGGTCAGAATCTTTACCTTCTTGAAAGGATGCATTACAGGTTGAGATATGGTTGTGATTTTTGGAAAGTGATTTCTTTGGTGTTCTATGTGTAGAACATGGGCAACTAGGAATTCTTCCCCAGATTTATTAAGATATGACTGGCAAATAAAAATTGTATGTATTTACAGTATAAAATGTGATTTGGCATATGCACACCTTGTGAGATGATTCAATCTAGCTAATTAACATAGCCATGTCCTCATATATTTATCTTTTTGTGTGTGTATGGTGAGAACATTGAAGATCTACTTTCTTAGCAATTTTCAAGTACATAATACATTATTATTGACTAGAGTCACCACACTGTACAATAGATCTATCCTTTGACCAGCCACTCCCCATTTCTGCCCCCAACCTCCACCAACAATCTCTGGCAACCATCATTCTATTCTATTGACTGGCAATATTTTGACCTCTGCATTTTCTTACAAACATTAAAAGTTTTTCAGGCTAACAAGGGAAAGGACAAACATAGGAAGAGTGAGTAACAGCATTATAACCAAACTTTCCCTCATTCTAAGGTGCCTGTTGAGTGAGTAGAACCCTAACATAGCAACTTCGAAGATCTGTCTTCTCCAAATCAGTGCTTCTGTGCTCTCTTTGTGGAATCCATAGGCAGCACTCTCTCTTCTTACTCACCTGGCTGTGTTTTTCTGTCTACTCACTGCTCTGTACCTGTCTGGCTTGGTTTACCCTAATGAGATAACTTCTTCTGTTCGTCCTTGGAAATAAATCTCCCCTTTTTTTCTTCTATTGTTGCCAAAGTTCCCTTACGATCTCTCACAGTCTTTTTTAACTCCTGACCTAAATTTTGCCATTCTTAACTTGCCTCCTTTCTCCAAAAGACATTTATTCTCGGCTACCAAAAATCCTTTCCAAATTAAGCCTTTTCTCTAGCTCTTTCACCCTCTCTATAGCTCCATGTAATTTATCCAGCAGAAAGGAAAAAAGGTAATACTGGAAGACCTAGAAACACATGCATAACATTAAGAATAAGAGTTAGACATTTAATTTAATTTTAGTATTATTTAACTTAAAGCATTGACAAACTATCGTAGTACAAGTTATTGCAATATAAATAGCAGAAAATGAAATAAATAGAAAAATTTTCTGGTAATATAGCAACTGGAGCTAGCTGAATAAGTGGCTGTCAAGCTGAGCAAATACATGATAATGCTGTTTTTAGAGGTGGTTAGTGGAGTTGATTTTGTAAAATCCCAAGCATCATGTATTTTTTTTCTGAAAACAATTTGCTAATATTATTCGAGTCTACAATTGGGGGCATAAAGTTGACCTTTTCAAAGGAGTAAATTGTATGTAGTTACTGGTGCCTGAGAGCTCTTCTGCAAAACAATAGCATTGTATTTCAAAAATTAATAAGTTCAACAAGGTTAGAACAGAAATGTGTCAGGATACTTCATATTCTACTTGTGTTCTAACCTCCACACTGTCAACATTCTCCAGGAGAGTGAGTTTTTGAGAAATTAGAATAGTATCATTGATTATGTGGCATCTTACCTCTCCCCACACGTACACCTAACTCAGTTTTACTAGGAAATTTTGAATCCAGTAGCACAGTTTAAACATTAATAATGCATATCTCAATTGTCACTAGAAAGCATATTAATCAAAAGATATATGCAATAGAGTAAAGACAATGGAATGGATACAAATTTTCAGGCCATAAAAATCAGGTATGCAAAAATATATAACTTTATTTTGCCATTGCTGATTTTAAGTGTCCTATTGCAAACAAGTCTTAAGTGTCCTATTGCAAACAGTGCTTTTCAATTCAGGGTAAACGTAAGAGCTTTCTGAGGCAATTCGAGACAAATTAAGTCTGTTTATAGTTCTTCATCTTGTCAGAACAACATCTAAGCTCCAGAAATTTATAGTGTGATGGCATCAGGGGAGGGACCCTGCACCTTGATGGACACCTTTCCTTGCTGGCATCCACGGGATGGCATGTCAGCCTGTCTGAATCTCGGCTGTAAAGGTTCCTTTACTTACAATCCCCAGTGCTGGCAACCACTGAAATGTCTCCATTCCCATCTGTGTCTTTCCTGGCCCTGAAAAAGTATCATATGGTAACCATAAAATGCTCTAGGTAAAATGCTCAAGACTAGCCTTGTGCTCACTTTCTTCACTTTTACCAAGATGCTTTCTACCCTAAGCTAGGCATCTCATACCCTACAGTATCACCAACATCATGGGAAACTGACGAGTAAGCTGTGTTGGGCACAAGCTGACCCTTGTGCCATTCTTCCAATAATATTCTCCAGGTGGCTACAGGTACTTCTAATATTTTGCATGGACAATGACTTAAAGGTCCTAACCTCAGTCCTTGTAGACTAGTATTCATTCTGCAATTCAGTTGGTTTGCCTTCTCTGTGTCATATTGATGGCAATGGATATGGTCTGATGTAGAAAATACAAATAGCTTGCTCTTTCAGGGTGTTTTGTGGTATGAATATCCTCCAAACCTACCAAAAATGTGTGGTACTATTTCTCAACCTGATGGAAACCGAACGTCTAAAGCTGGTTAGCTTAACTGAAGTGTCAGGGTTATGTGTCTAGATTGATGGACTTATTCCTTTGAAGAGCAGTTAATTTTGTTTGATTCCATGACCTTAAGGGGTATTCCATGCAAAGCCATACTCAGTGAGATAGTTTGGATAGGGGGTTAAAACCTAGCTTGACTAAGGGGGAAGAATGTTTCTGAGTGCATGTCCATCTTTGAGAACAGAATGGTGGTGCTTCTGTATGAAGGTCTGCATTTGGGACTCTGTATTGAAAGAATAGTCAGTATGTAAATTTATGTTAGCATTCATGTCCTTCATTTCCACAGATATTGTCAACTTTAAGCATATTCAATATATTAAAATCAAGGTTTACAAATTACGGAATATAATTTTCATGACCAGAAGTTTCTTTATAGATCAAAAGTTCCTTTAAAAGCCATAACTCCATATTACACAGTAGAATACATGGGCGCGCACACACACACATTTTACATATGTGCTATATATTGTTTCTGTGCTGTGTATATTCATTTACATACAAATTATTCTAGACAGCGAGGTAAATTGTAATTATATTAAATACCTGAAGATTGCACGATCTGTGTTTTGAAATGCTTTAGTTAACAAACATTGTTGGAAATTAATTTATTGTTATGATTATACCAAATTCCTTAAATTTTTCATAGTTAAATGAAGGCATTTGTTTTTCAGGATCAAAAATACTCAATTACACAGCTCTTTTCAATTATAGAAGTTAGAGTCATAAATACAAATTTAATTGATTTTACATAATCAAGGCTGATTCACTAATAAGACCAGTTGTCACTATTTGCTTATTAAATTTATCCTAATCACATTTGGTGAAAGTGAAATAATTCTTACATTTAACCAAGAACACTTTTTATCAATAAACAACAATTCAGTTCTTTAAAGTTCATTCTTTTTTTGTTTCATCAGTACTGTTAAAATACATTTTCCTGTGTAAGGAATTGGTAGAAGATAAATCTGAAACATAAAGGTGATGTTTCTGCTGCTGCATTCCTAGGTCACTAGAAACCCAACTGGAATCTCTCCAATGTCCTGAAAGATTCTATTGCTGCCTAGCAGCCTGAGTCAGGTAGGGTATGCTCTGAGAGATTGGCCAATATAGATAAACCATCCTTTCTTATTCCATCCCCACCCCACAAAATGAGACTGTGTAGGTCGCATAGCTTGAAATTTGACTCTATTTTCATTAAAGTTTTCTAAACACATAAAAATCTTCTTCCCCTATCTGAGGGTTCCCTTCCCACGATCTTTCCTTCCCCTTCTAGAAAGTAAGACAAATTCGAAACATTAACATGGGTTCTTGCCACCTCATCTGTACGTCATTTTGCCAGTAATGAGGCTCTTGGTTGGGAGCATTCTCTGGGATATCAGGGCAAAAGTGATTGTTAGGGATTGTATATACATATATCATTCTCTGAAATTACATCTGAAGTTATAAGCTCTGTGCTTGAGAGGATTTCAAGAATGAATCCAAAGAACAACTAAAGTCTATAGTTTCTTTTGTTTAATTTTGGAAGATTTACGTGATACAAAGAGAAGTCAACAAGGGGATAAAGGTAGCTGAAATACTACTGACCTACATAAAAATTTTGAGAGTACTAACTCATGAAACTATTGAATTTTAAAAATGAACCATTAAAAATGGGGCAATATGTACAAAGTTCACACTACTGATAGTGAAGCAAGTGTACAGAATCCAAAACTAAAAATTATTTCTATCTTGATTTTACAGATAATACCTACCTAATTTAAAATAAACCTGTGCTTTTCAATATGGATTCAGTTATATTTAGTTTTGGTGTTTCTTCAGCTAATTATGTAATAAAATTTGACCAAACCTTTACAATGCTTTTCTTGTTCTCCAATGCAACAGAACCTGAAAATTGTTTTAATAGAGGGTTTAAAAAATAGTCTATCCATGTAAGTCTTCAAAAAGGATTGGAACTCTTGTCTTAGACCCAGTTAATTGATCTCCTTTATGAATTTATTATAGGAAGGGATGTCTAAAATTTACTGAGTACCTACAATATGCTAGAATTCCTGCTAGAGCTTTTATGCGTTTTTTCTCACTATTTACATGATGCTCTAGCTAGGAAAATTTTTCAAGATTTCTAGACTCATGTCCTCAGGTACTACACGTTTGTGAAACAAGCTGGCGGGACTGGCAAATCATCTGCTTCTCAGTTCCAATGGACTTTTTTTTGAGACGGGGTCTCACTCTGTTGCCCAAGCTGGAGTGCACTGTCGTCAACATGGCTCACTGCAGCCTGCACTCTCTGGACTCGAACAATCCACCTAACTCAGCCTCCTCAGTAACTGGGACTACAGACACATGTCAGCGTGCCTGGGTAATTTTGTATTTTTTGTAGAGACAGGGTTTCACCATGTTGCCCAAGGCTGGTCTCAAACTTCTGGGCTCAAGCCATCCATCCTCCTTATTCTTCCAAACTGCTGGGATTACAGGCATGTGCCACCGCACCCAGCCTCCAGTGGACTTTTCTCATGCAAGAATGTGCTACTTGGGTTGCCAGATCTACCTATTTTTTCAAGAGAAATAAATTTATATGACGTCTCCTATTTGCTTAGCTAGCTCAAGATTTTTTTTTAAATGCATGAATCAAATAAAATACTTCTATAAGCCAGATATGATGGTCTGACTACTGGTTGAGGATTTCTGATCTAATCTTATCTTCCTGAAAATGAGACCCAGACAGGTTATATAGCTTGCCTAGAGGGAGCGGTTCACTTACAGCAGAGAGGACTAGTAACAGCAAGACTGTGTTTCCATTTTTCTCCAGTCCATGGATTTGCAGGGCACAGGAGGACCATCACATGGTCACCAAGTGGAAAATTTGGGTAATAGAGAATGAGAAAGATTAAAAGTGGCAGAGGAAGAGCTAGATATACTGCAAAGCCTTTTAGCTCTAGCCACTGTGAAAACCATGCTAAACTCTGGCAACATTTTTCAAGTGTAACAGGGAAAGGAAGTGATAAGCTATCATTTGATAACACTTTTTATCATTGTGTTGAGTGGACTTTTCGTTCTACTTATTTTCATGATAAAAGAATAGAAAAACATACATTTTTAAAATTATAATGATGTAAAGTTATGTGGCTTAATGCATGCTTTATCCTTTAGGGATAGTGAAAAACATCCTCTTGTAATAGGAGGCATTCCTAGAATATTAGTTTTTCCTTTCACCTCAATAATAAAGCATTAGATTTAGACCTCACTGGGATATATGCAATGCAAATAGTGTCCAGTACCTGGTGGTATTTTTAAGGGGTCAGTGATTGCATTAGATTGTGGCTAAGGTTACTTCTAATTCTGTGATAATCTGGGCCAATTCTGAACCGTATGAATATAAAAATCTACCCAAGTCACAGAGGGAGGTTTTACAATTTTTATCATAAATGGGAAAAGAGAATGCTTAGACCCAGGGTTAAGGTATCTGTGTGACACCAGGATCAGGGCGGGGGTGGTCAGGAAAAGAGAAGGTGGGACATATGCTAATCTCTCCATCCCCACAATACACGAGGGGTCTCCTGAGTATGCCAAAGTAGCTTTCAAGTGCTCTCAACAGGGTGAAAATTATAATATTTTGGGAACATAAAAGAACACAAAATTAGTGAGAGAGACTGGAAATTCTATTATATCTACATTAGACCCCACTCCTTGACCTGCAACCGTTCTAGTTAGAGACATTCTCTGCCATACCACACAGAGCTGCTAAGACTCATGCAGTAAAGAAACAATTTTAGGCTCCTCGTCCAAGTCTCTGGAGAAATCTTTCCCAATGAAATCATAAGCATAAAACAGAATGTTTAAAATCCACATCCCAGAAATAAATATGGTAAAACATTGCTTATTATGAAAACACTAAACTTACAAATTTAAATGTAAATTTTAGCATTTATTGGGGAGCATACATTGTATTCCTCAAGTAAAGCATAATCCTTCACTTGTTATTCTTCACATTTTCTAGGAGATAGGCAAGTGGCCAAGAAAATTAAGACAAAGAGAAGTTTAATAAGTTTCATGATGTAAATCTGTAATAACTCTCTGACCACTTCTACTTACATCAAAGTAATGCATTCAACAGCCTAATGATTAAAATATAGATATAGATTTTAAGCAGTAATGGAATTAATGTTAATAATAGCATTTTTCGTTTTGAAATTATTTGATTAGATTCATGAGTTTAATATTACATTAAAATTTATAGACATATTTGAAGTAGTAATTTGTAAGGCTTTAATGATATAGATAGCTCCCTTTGCATACTCTATTTTGCCTCATGATCTTAAAATATAGATTATTTTAAAATATAGAATACCTTTCAAGAATCTCAAAAGCTTAAACATTGTTGGCATAAAATATATTTTACGCTGATACGGGTTGCTTTTTATATTATTTCATTAATGCTAGTCTCACCTCAATATTAGGCAGTAAATTTGATAATTAGTTCAGGTCTTATACCCTATCTTGGAGTATTTCTTCCTGGGTAATGTCATGTAACACAAATAGTTGTCATCCGCTAAAGGATATCCCAATAATCTGGACCCAAAATCTGGGTATGAAAGCTTTTATCCACACAGAACTTTTCCTTTTCCTTTTGTTTTAGAATCTTCTTGATCAGTTCCCAGTAAAAATGAATGCATATTTCTCTTTCTGCTATTACAGATGTGAAGTCATGCCACAAAAAATATTTTCTAACATACAGTTTCAATCCATACATTCTGTTGTTAGTTCCATATCACTAAATATTCTTCTCTAACATTATTTTTAATGACTGCAAAGTATTTTATTATGTGAGTGGACTATGGTTTATTTAACCTGTCTGCTCTTGTTGAATTTTTCTCTTTTTTAAAATAGACAGTAATGCTTTAACTATCCATGTAGCCAAAATTTTGCATACATTCATAATCATCTCATTAGGGTAAATTTCTAGAAGTATCATTATTATGTTTAAAAGAATATAAAATCTTGATATTGTCTTATAGAAAGGCATGTTACATGACCAAATACTTTATATGTAGAATATCAATGTCGCTAATCCCCCAACAACAATTTATTTTTATTAGTAGTAGTACGTCTTTGTCAACATAGTAAGGAAGTGTTTTAATATCCCATTATTATAATATGCAATTATTTGATGACCACTGAGGCTGAATAATATTTTATGCTTTCCTAGTTTTTAAAATAGGAGACATGGGAGGGGCACTTTTCTAAAAGGTCTATGAGTAACCCTGCAGAGAGTACCTTAATTTCATTAGCTTGAATGTGCGCATACCACTCACTTCAGCTGTACATTAATGACATGAACGTTGTAGAAACATAATATTTACTTGATGTAATAAAAGGACGAGGCCAATCAAAACTCTGATCAAATTTCATTTTAAAATAAAAAAATTAAGTTAGTGAAAAACTGTGAAACTAATTGTTACACATAAATGCAACTAGCTTACATGATTTCATGTTCTCTGCAAGACATTGTGAAATATAAATCTTATTGAAAGTGCACATTTCCTTTGATGAAATGTACAGTTTGAATATATTTGATCTTTTCAGCTTTTGCGCATTTACATTCCTTTTAAAAAGTACTTCAATTCAAAATGTGACTTGAATTTAAAATATTTTTATCTATGCGTGATTTTGAAACACATATTAAATGATCATTTATGTGATATATGAGATGTTTCTTGAACTGGGTCTGTTAAAAGCCTTAAAATGTTATTGGCAGGAAATTGACCATATTAAGATAGAGTTACCCATTGCTGCATGACTAATTACCCCAATGTCTAGCATCTTAAAACAACAAACGTTTGTTATCTCACATATTTTCTGAGGGTGAGGAAACCAGAAGCACCTTAGCTGTGTGGTTCTGACTCAGGGTCTCTCACGAATTTGCAGTCAAGCTGTTGACCAGAGCCACAGTCTCTGAAGACTTGACTGAAGTATCTGCTTTGAAGCTCACTAATGTGACTGTTAGCCGACCTTCCTTCTTCACCACATCAGTCTCTCCTTAGGCTCCTCAGGACAGACCAGACTTCTAGAGTGATCCATGAAAGAGACTTGAGGGGAAAAAATAGAAAGAGGAAGGAAGGAGGGGAGAGGGAGAAGGAGAGAAAGAGGGAGAGCCTGTAAGTCTGTTTTATAACATAATCTCAAAAGTGATGCACCATCAGTTTTACCATAAACTATTGACCTCATAGATGAATCCTATCACAGTGTGGAAAGGAAGTGCATAGGGTGTATATACCAGGAGAGGCAGAGGTTTATTTAGAGTAAATAGTATTACTGTAAGTGAAAATTTACCATAATCAAGTAGCTTGAAATAAATGATGTCTGTATTAAGTATATCAAAACCTGTCCATTTATTTTAACTGTCAGTAGCTCTGTTTTAGCACTCTGAATTCTATAATCATCAAATGGCTAAACCCAAATGTAGTTTCAAAAAGTTCTCTAATTCTTTATTTTTTAAAGAAAATGCCTCACATCTTCAGTGTTTTTATGGGATTTAAATAAAACTCCTTTCTTAATTTTAAATGCAATTTAAAAAAAACTGATGTTATCATTTTAAAGAAATACGTAAGCATTTTCTTATGTACTAATCCTCTTTCCTCTAAGTACTTGTGTAGTTCTCACACTGCTATAAAGATACTACCTGAGACTGGATAATTTATTTTAAAAAAGAGGTTTAATTGACTCATTTCCACATGGCTGCGAAGACCTCAGAAAACTTGCAATCACAGCAGAAGAATACGGGGAAGTGAGGCACATCTTCTCATGGTGGCAGGAGAGAGAGCGAGCAAGCGAAGGGAAAGTGCCACACTCATAAGCCATTGAGGGAAACCAACCCCATAATCCTGTCACTTCCCACCAGGTCCCCTCCCTCTACACATGGAGATTACCATTCAAACTTAGACGTGGGTGGGGACACAGAGGCAAACCCTATCAAAACCTATCTTTAACAACAATAATAATTTAATAATAAACTTTATTCCTTAATAAGAAAATTTTTTATTCCTCTGTAGTTTTTATTTTTGTAAAGTTTCAACATGGCTCCCCCCGCCCACCCAAGAGTTTATTAAAAATGAGAATTACTTCAGTAGTCACTTCCCATCACTTGGAACCCGAGTGAGACTGATGTCATGTCGTGGAGTGCAATGGAATCTGTAAAGACTTTAATGTAACCTATTTTGTTGTAGAATTTCTTTTCATCTTCCTAAAACAACATGGACATAACTGATTGTATAACGTTATCTTCTTGTTCTAGGTCACCTAAAAACCCAGAACAGAAGATCATTAAGAGAGTGATTGCTCTTGAAGGCGATATTGTCAGGTAAGTATTTACTGTTGTTTCTGAGTTCAAATTTTAAATATCTAGAGTTCTGTTATCTACATGACTTGGGAAATACATCTCAAGTCAAAGAGGACCAAAGTTTTGGAGACATTCCAAATGAGCTGGTACATCTTTAGTGAGCATCATTAACCTTTCAGCTTGTAAGGAATGCATAAACTTACTGATCATATTGTTATTCTTTAATTGTGAAGTATAGGATAAATATTAATTTGAATTAACAGTGTATTCTAAAATGATCATTAAATCATTATTGATCAGATATTAAAAGTAGCATTACTATTTTAAGATTATGATGTTAAGGTTCATTTAAAAAAATTCAAGAACATTTAATTATTTTAGAAGCAAATGCAGAAACTAAGAGGACTCTTTTGTACTCATCGAGATGGGAGAAAACTGAAAAGGATATGAAACAGAAACTTCTGAATCAGTGACAAGAATGAAAGCTTTAGATGATAAGATTGTAACAATCAGGTGTACTAAAGCAACCTTTAGTATTGTTGTATTTATTGTACTTGCTGATAAATCAAGAAAAATTGTTGACATTCAGCAAGTAAATACTGTGTGGCATGATATGTCTCATTATGATCGTTTTCTTTAAACAAGTTGTAGCCAGGCCTATACAATGTGGTAACCAAAATGCTTTGAGTACTACATTCAGGAAGTTTTCTGACCCTGTTTTCTTAGAAAAACTTGATCCTAAAGTATTTGTATTAATAATAGTATGTATTAATTAATCTCACTAAAATGAACCTCAATCAGTTTTAGAGCAGATTTTAGGCCAGCACTTCTCACAGCATGGCCAGAGGATCCCAGGGGATCCCCAAGACCCTTTGGGGGTCTATGAGATTAAAACTACTTTCCTAATAATACTAAGGTGTTACTTGCCTTTTTTCACTCTCATTCTCTTGTGAGTGTACAGTGGAGTTTTCCAGATGCATAATATTGGAATTGATTGAATGCAGGAGCAGATATGAGAATTCAGCTTTTTTCTATTAAGCCAGAAACTAAAAATGTTTTCAAAAATATTTTTAAAAATCATTATTTTTACTATTTATTGTTTGCTTTTGGAAAAGAACTATAATTTTTATTTAAATTCTATTCTTTTTGTTAACGTAAGGGTTTATTATTGGTATTTTAAATTGAATCAATAAATGAAATTTTAAAACAATTTTCTATTTTAATTTCTAATGTGGTAATTACTGGTAAATAGTAGTCACATAAATAAAAGTTTTTTGAGATTCTCAATTATTTTCTAAAATGTGAAGGAGTCCTGATACCAAACAATTTGAGAACTTATCGATGCAGAAATTCATAGCAACAATTTCCGCATCAGGACTGAGTGCTCATTAGTAGCCTACATGATATCAATGAAGCTCTTTTAAAAATTTGTTGGGGTGTAATTTATTTACCATACAATTCACCCATTTAAAATATACAGTTCAATGAGTTTTAGTATAAATTTATACAATTGTGCAACCCCCACAACAATCTAGTTTTTGAACACTTCTCTTACCTGTTACCCTCAAAAGTTCTCTCTTGTCCATTTGCACTAAACTCCTGCTTTAACTCCCAACCCCAGACAGCCACAGGTCTGATTTCAATCTCTAGAGTTTAGCCTTCTCCAGAAATTTTATTTAAATGGAATTATACAATATACAGTCTTTGGTGTCTGTGTTTTTTTGCTGTTGTTGCTAACAATGTTTTTTAGGTTTCTCTATATTGTGCATGTTATTAGAGTTTATTTTTATTCCTGAGTAGAATCTATTTTATAGATTTACCACATTTTGTTTATCCATTCACAACTTGATGCATATTAGGATTGTTTCCAGTGTAGGGATATTATGAGTAATTCTATAGGTATTGTATGAACATCTGGGTCTTTCAGTGGAAATATTTTCTCATTTCTACTGAGTATACAGTTGGCCCTCTGTATCCATGGGTTCTGCATCCCTGGTTTCAACCAACTGAAGATGGAAAATATCCAGAGAGAGAGAGAAAACAAAGGATCGTTGTGTCTGTGCTGAAAAAAAAAAAAAATACAGACTTTCTTATCATTGTTCCCTAAACAATGTGGTAAAACAAATATTTATTAGTATTTATATTGTATTAGGAATAAGTAACCTACAGATAATTTAAAGGATATGGGAGCTGTGCATAGTTATATGCAAATACTACATCATTTTATGTAAGAAACTTGAGCATCTGTGGATTTTGGTATCTGTGGGGGGATTTTGGTATCTATATTTGTGGGAACAAATCTCTCACAAATACAGAGGGACAACTGTATCTGTGGGATGCTGAGTGTTATGGTAGGTTCATGTTTAACATTTTAAGAAACTGCCAAACTATTTTAGAAAGTGACTGTATCATTTCATGTTCTGCCAGCAATGCATAAGGAATCTAGTTTTTTTACATCCTTGCCAGCACTTGGTATTGTGAATATTTTTTATTATAGACATTCTAGTGGGTGAGAAATAGAATCTCATTGTGATTTTGAATTGCATTTCTCTGAAGGCTAGTGATACTGCGTATCTGTTCATGTGCATACTTTCCATTCATGTCTCTTTTTGGGTGAAATAACTATTCAGATTATTTGCACATTTTGTATTGGGTTGTTTATATTTTGAGTTATAAGAGGTTATTTGATTTTGATTATTTTAATGGAGTGAGCATTTGGGGGAGGATATATAATGCTATGATTTAGTCAGGTCTAAGTCTATTAGTATAAAATAACTTAGTTATCATTTCTTATAGAATGTATGTTCTAAACTAGACGAAGTTGGTGACTTTTTTTTTTTTTTTTTTTCCCCAAGAGCCTATCCAGCCTTTTGCTTTGTGGCAGAAACTGGGAAGAGCAGTACATTTAGAAAGCCATTTGATATACATCACAAATACCCAAAATACACTTTTAGAATTTGAAAAACAGTGTATAGATATGATGCAAATCCCATTCAAAGAATGTCAGCAACCCTTGAAAACATTATCCTAAGTGAAGGAAACCAGTCACAGAAGACCACACATGTATGATTCCATTTATATGAAAGGTCCAGAATAGGCAGATTCCTAGAAACAGAAATAGATTCGCGATTCTCAGAGGCATGGAAGAGGGGGAGTGAGAGTTACTGCGAATGAGTATAAGGTTTTTATTGTTTTGGGGGAGTATGAAAATGTCCTAAAATTAGATTGTGGTGATGATTACACAACTCTGTGAATATACTATACTAAAAACATTGAGTTGTACATTTTAAATGGATAAATTCTGTGTTATATGAATTGTATCTTAATAAAGCTATTTTTAAAACCCAAAAGAATGTGGCACCAAAGCAGGCAAAAATTTCATCTACATAAAGCAATCTAGCAGGATTAGGAATACCAAGGGATCCATTTTATATTATAATCCAAAGACAACACAGCTTTTAACTCAGATGGGTCATTATTGGTCGCTAGCTGAACAGTCAACAATGTGAAACTGCAAAGCTTGATCAGACATAAAAAGCTTTGTGTAATCAGAAATCCTACAACAGACCTTTCTGAGGAAAAAGTACAAGTTGCTTTCCTCAGCACATGTAAATATTGGGTTTACAGCAGAACCAGAGCCAGAGCAAGGGTTAATGACGCAAGGCTGGGAGTCGAGGGAACAGGAGTTGGATAATGTGAAAGATCTACACCCTCTCTTTCCACTGCTGCAGTCCACGTGCAAAGTCTGCGAATTGACACCAGGGTCATGTGGCTCTCTCTGTCCCCCTTTGGTACACCTCTATCATGGAAAAATGAAAAACATAAATAAAGGACCTTCCAACCGTGTGGGCTCTAAAACTATTTGATAATTGATTCAAAAAATAATCATTTTTCAGTGTTTGATGTTTTTAAAGAAAATTAAAAACTTCTTTCCCTTTGAAACTTTGGCACCTGAAGATCCTTGGCTTCCTGGATTTTATATTAATAATTGAATACATATATTCCTATAATGATTTTCTAACAGTGTCAAATGCTAAGGGGTATTTAGGGAATAGAATATTATTTACTGATGTGCGTACTTCTTTTCTCTGTGACTCATTTTTTTAAAATGCCAGAGTATATTAAAAAATTATAAAAATATGCTGTTGACTACTAAAAACCATTAGTCTACTGGTCCCCTGACTTGTGACAGGCAAGGTGCTCTGGTCTGTGATGTGGATTTTTTAGTCTCATCTTTCCTCTGGATATTACTGGATTACCCAGTTGGTGAGCTAAACTAAAATATTTTCTTGGAAAGAATTTGATATTTCATAAAATGATCAAGGAAACAGTCTTGTTTTTTAGGGCTTATTTATACTTACTGTAGGTTTCAGTAGTATTTGAGGTTAGACCCATTGAAGGATTAATCGAAGGAGTAATAGAATCTTCCATTTAATATTCTGGTAGTTACACTCCTTTAGGTAGCAAAAGTAGCTATGTAGTGAAATATAGCTTAAAGAGCACTTAAGGGTATCTGGGGAAGTAGGGCAGTAGGAGCCAAGGCTCAGCCTATCTTTACTGCAGAATGGGAATGACAGTGTTGCAGGACTTCCATTTTCTGTCACTTTCATCCCCCTTTGCCCCCTTTGCCCCCTTTGCACATTGCCTTTGCCTATTTGTGTTTTGGCTGGCTTTTGCTCCACCACCAATTGCTGACTTCTTGGATGTGCCTCATCTCTAAATTATCTGAGAGAAGTCTGAGTGTCGCCCTTTGAGATTTAGATCTGGGACCTGTCTACCTGACAGACGGCTGGTCAACCAGTTGATCGACTGCCTTTGGAGTAGGCATCCTTCCCTGGTCCTGTCAGCTGTGTCTAGGTAGAGCAGTCATCTGCTGCACACCTTGTACTTATAAGGAACCTGTTGGTAAGGGCTTGTTGGTATGACAGATAAGATGAGACATCCCAGAACGGGGCATTACAATTAGCAGTCACTTTGCTCAGCGTTACCTTTTAAAACGTTTCAATAAAACTGTAATATGCTCTCCCTAGAGTTGCTTTGACATTACTGTCTGGGGAAAATCAACTTCTTCTAAAGATTTGTTTTAAATTACGGAAATAACACAAGCTTATAAAACTCAAAATGCTTTAATGAACATCCTTGCATACATACCTTTGTACACTTGTGTATTTATTTTTGTAGAATAGATACCTAAAAGTGGAAATATTGGGTCAAGTTTGTTGTTGTTGTTGTTTTTGTGGTTGTTATTTTTAGTTCCAGTATATGCTGCCAGATTTTCCTCTCAAGCGGTTTGTGTATATTTATACTCTCATCAACACAGCATGAAAAACTGTTTTAGAGAAAATTAGTTTAAAGGTCATGTGCAATGGGGAAATTTTGGACTTCAGATTTACAGGGTAAAACATTTTAACATAAATTTTGAAATTACTTTTGGGTGATCAGTTTAAATTTCATTTAATCAGTTCACTGACCATAGACCTTAGTGCCATTCATTTAATAAGCACGTGGTCTAGATACTGGAAAGACATAAATGAACACAAGAGACAGTGTCCCTGCCCTCATGATGCTTACATTCTAGTGGTTAGAAGCAGACAATAAACAAATATATAAGACATAATGCAATGTCATGGGTAAGACGTGCTATGAAGAAAAATAAAGTAGAAAAGGGCTTAGAGAGAGATAGTAAAGATCTGGGGCTGTAAGATGTTCACTGAAAACTTCCGTAACAAAAAGATGTTTGAAGAGACTCATAAATTAAGGACGACAGGGAAAGAGTCATACTAATGTCTGAGGAAGGGAGAGTTCAAACCAAAGGAATAACAAATGCAAACCTAAGATGGATATGTGAGTTCAAGGAAGTACAAGAAGCCAGCATGGTTGGGACTTTACTGAAGGAGGGAAACTGAAGTAAGATTAGATCTGAGAGGTTTTCAGAGCCTTGTGGGTCCTAGAAAGGACTTTGGATTCATTTTAGAAGGATGGTGAGCCATGGAGCAGTATGATCTGATTGGCATTTTTAAAGAATCACTCCTTCTACTGCTTGGAGAATAGACTAAAGGGGGATAATCTGACTCAAACCATTGGTCAAAGTGTTTTTCTCTTGAGAAAATCATATCTAGCTTCTTGTAGAAAGAGTTGTATCCTTGTTTATGACATGCATGATACTTTTATTTGTTATTTTAAATGACTCAGATAAAAGTAGTTATGTTATTTATAGTCACAGTCATTATGATTATATAGACAAGGCAAAAAGTAGCCTGGAAGTACTTTTTCAGAGAATTCAGCTGAATTTACAAATAAATGTTGTAAAAATTGAGATTCGGGGGCAGGGGGAGGGTGAACTTTCTACCTTGATGTCAGCGTTGATTAAAATCACAAGGCAATTGCTTGATTCTCTGGATCTCTTAGCTAGGAATGCAGTCATTTTCATAACGTTGACCCAAATGGGTATGCTTATCTATAACATCCAACAGTAAAAATAAGCTGATTCTACTAATACTTAGACCCATTAGTTCCACCGAAATACTGTTTTTAGTTAATTGCTTTTTCTTATTAATTTGTTATGACTCAAATAGAAGCATTGTTTTAGAAAAGCATGAAATGAACGCAAAACACTAGACTCCAGCAAGTCAATGTGAGGCGGCCACAATGGAAATTGTTAAGGCATCAGTGTTTTTATTGGGACACTTGTATTTCTGTTTCATGGATCTTCTCTGCCCAGTCAGAAATGAAGTCCAGCATCATTTTTCTTCTCTCTTGGTGAAATACCACTTTATAGATTTTGGAATCTCGGGCTTCATGTGGTTAGCAACCTCAATGAAGTAAGGGAATGGACTCTTTTTAGTCCCTAGTGAAGAAGATGACCATATAACTTATCATCTAAACTAGGACACTTTGAGAGTGAAAAAAGATGAATTCATTATTACATGAGGGACTTCACGTAAACTGGGACTGCCAAGACAAACTGAGACAAATGGTTGCCCTGCTAAAGAAATGTAATCTGCTTTATAAATCACTTCACATAATTGGATTTTGTTTAGTTCATGGGCCTGACTGTTTAGGAAAATTCCAAGAAGTGTTCATAGAAAACAGAATCACTTCTCGGCTCCAGGGAGGAATCAGGCAGGGCAGGATCAATGCGGTTGTCAAGAAGTGTGTCCTGCTCGTGACGCAGTCATTTTGTGCTGGTGAGTCCAGCACAAGGCTTTCTTTAACTAGTATTGATATTGCAGAGTAATCTGAGATAGAGAATCATGAGTCTTCTCTCACTGCAAAATATTTAAATGATAATTTGTCTTTGAGTCTAAAGACTGTATTGTAAAATGTCAAAACACCCTAATTTATTGAAAACAACTTTCTGGTATTAGCAAAAAAATCCATTTGTCACTAGAAATTAAACATTTCAAAGCCTGTTGATTTTAAATGTACTGTTGAAGATGTGGAAATCAATATTAGCCTATCATAGCTGGCTGAATCATATTGGGTTCTAGCAAACGATGAATCTTTATAAGAAGAAAAACAGAACTAAATTGAGTTTACCCCAGTAAAACTACAAATGATGCTTGTTTAATAACTTCTTTTTTTTAATGATTGGTGCAGTAGCTCTGAATAATAGAAGCCAATGTATCCGCATGGCTCTCTTCTTGAAGATCATGCAGTCATTTATGTCATTTTTGGTAGATTAATAATTAGAGATGGTTTCTGTCCTGAAAGGAGGGAGATATGAAAAGAAACTCATGTCCAGGACCCTGTTAAAGATTTGGTGAGTAAAATGTTTTAGAGCATGGAAGCTAAGAGTTTGATTTTATAGTTCTCAAGTGGGAGCCGAGTAGGCAGTTCTTTTGAGGACAGAGGATATTTGTACACTGTTTCTTAGTTGTTGGTAGCTTCAGCCCAAGGTGTTCAGAAATCTTTGAAGCCCTATAGCATGGTTTAATTTGAACACTGAATTTTCCCAAATCAAAATAGCATTGCATACCTGTCTTTAATGCTTAGGGTCTGACCAATGCTGCCATTTAATAGACAAGGGATTGAGCAGTACAGTTAAATGTCTTAGGCTCTGTCCAAGGGTTTAGTTGCCACCAAATAAGAGGCATTTGTGAAAAATCATCAGTATCCCTCTGATGTTACCCCTAGAAATTATTAGTATATTGTGGATATTCTTACCTTTTTCTTGTTAAAGAATTATAATTTTTCCTCACTGAAGAATCATAGATTGGTAGACAACCTATACCTTTATAGAAATATTTCTTTCTTTTCTAAAGTTGTAGGTGGATTATTTTTCATGCTATTGCTGTATCAGTGAATAAAAATGGAATCGTTAATAAAAACTGTATGTCTTAGCAATAGGTATTTGTTTCTAATCACCAGAGAGATAGTCAACTTAAGTTTATATATAGACTCTTTACATATATTTAAGTTTATGTATAGAATTTTGATTTTATATCAAGATTAATAAATGTGAAAAATGTTGATTTAAAAAAATACATATTATTTGTGTAATCAGTTTAGCAGTATAGGGAGGTTTCTGGAGGCAATACATCATAGGGCATATGCTTTCATGTGTGACAGCTGCAGAAGGTTATTAGGCCACTTAGATTGAATTGCTTTTTCCAATAATGGTAACACCTATTTTGTGATACTCTCCCCACCCCTGTCAGTGATTTCCTTAAATGGTTTTATTTTCTACCTTAGTCCACCTATCTCTCGTGAATAGAGTTCATCTTTAGATATGAAAATCTTGCATATTTATTCATTTGTGCCTAGTTATTTACTTGGTATGATGTAGAAGCCGTGAGCACAAACTATGAACTCAAACTGCCTTGGTTCAGATCCCAGCTTTGCCACTTTGGCAAATTACTTAACTCTGTAAATGAAATCTTTCTCATTGATAAAATGGAAATTGTAATAGTGTATACTCCATAGTGCTTTCTTGGGAATTATATGAAGTAATGGATATAATTTGGTTAGCACAGTGCCTGGCTCTTAAATGTGTTCAGTAAATATCAGATAGCAGTAGTTGTTGTGATTTAATCATGATTTATTGAATGCCTTGAATATTTCCTGTGTGTTAAACACTGTTCCTATCTCTGGGATTATAAATTTTAAAAGCCAAAGATTCTTGCCCTTTTAAAGTTTATAGTCTGGTGGAAAGAGAACAAAGGCAACAAAAGAAATGGAATATAACAAGAGAATTGCCACTATGAAGATGCGCTAAAACCCCTGGAGCTTAGCAGGAACATCTGGTGGGCCTGAGTGGCCCGGCTGTGTTGGAGACAAATTTTGGGTTGAAGTTTGAGATGAGAAGGAGATCTGTAGCCTCCTTCTTAGTTGCAAAAATAATGTGTGCTTAGTATGGAAAATTCAAATAATACTGGAGCATAAAATGTAAAAAGAAAAGGTTCTCATTTCTCTCCCTCTAATCACACCCCCAGACATATGTCTGGTGTGTATTCTCCTAATCTATGTCATATTAAAAAGATTAGACAAACAACACCATCAAAAAGTGGGCAAAGGATGTGAACAGACACTTCTCAAAAGAAGACATTTATGCAGCCAACAAACATATGAAAAAAGTTCATCATCACTAGTCATCAGAGAAATGCAAATCAAAATCACAATGAGATACCATCTCACGCCAGTTAGAATGGCAGTCATTAAAAAGTCAGGAAACAACAGATGCTGGAGAGGATGTGGAGAAATAGGAACACTTTTACACTGTTGATGGGAGTGTAAATTAGTTCAACCATTATGGTAGACAGTGTGGCGATTCCTCAAGGATCTGGAACCAGAATACCATTTGATGCAGCAATCCCATTACTGGATATATATCCAAAGGATTATAAATCATTCTACTATAAAGACACATGCACGTGTATGTTTATTGTGACACTATTTACAATAGCAAAGACTTGGAACCAACCCAAATGCCCATCAATGACAGAGTGGTTAAAGAAAATGTGGCACATATACACCATGGAATACTATGGAGCCATAAAAAAAGATGAGTTCATGTCCTTTGCAGGGACATGGATGAAGCTGGAAACCATCATTCTCAGCAAACTAACACAAGAACAGAAAACCAAACACCGCATGTTCTCACTCATAAGTGGGAGCTGAACAATGAGAACACGTGGATATAGGGGAGGGGAACATCACACACTGGGGCCTGTCGGAGGGTGGGGGACTAGGAGAGGGACTAGCACTAGGAGAAATACCTAATGTAGGTGACGGGCTGATGGGTGCAGCAAACCACCATGGTATGTGTATACCTATGTAACAAAACTGCATGTTCAGCACATGTACCCCAGAACTTAATGTGTATTAAAAAAGATTAGAAAAATGTTTATTTTATACCAGATTTTATCTTGAATATTCCAAAATAAAAATATGCACTTGAAATATATCTCTAAGGAATCAGATGTGTATCTGTGGGGAGTTCCCCATACATGTTATACTAGCATACCTTTGCTAGGTAGGTATTGGAAGACATGACAATTCCAGAATTGCCTACTTAGTAAGTCTCGGAATCGTCCTAGCAGTGGCATACACCAGGATATCATGACTATATTATTGGGTAGCAATGATATTTGATCTAGACAAATGTACAGAAAAGTAAGGGAAAGAGAAGGAATATTGAATAATGTCCTCATTATTCAATGTTTTTTATATTAGACTCACTATACCTAAAATGAAATATTAGAACCATCATGTCCTCTCTAGGTAGTCCATGGGCTAAAATAACTGAGATACTTAAGATGGGAAACACATTGGCTTAGCTTCATTAGGAAGAATCTCTTCACACAGGGCCTAGCCGGATGATCTGATCTGACTGTATCCTCATCCACACCTCCATCTGAAGATGGTAATCAGTTTGTAACTTGTGATACTTTTCACAAAACTTCTTTCCCACTTCTTGGACTAGCTTTGGAACATTACTCCTTAGTTCTACCATGAGCCTTAGCTTTTCCCCCAATACAGATGGACATCATGAAGTTCTCCTTTGGAGTCTGGTGTTTCCTAGCAGGAAGCACATGCCACTTGAAGCTGGTTAGTTCGTTTGTATATTAATCCACTTAGGCCTAGTGTTCCATTACTGGAATGCTAAACATGTGGGAGTTTTTTATGTTCTACTACTGAAGATTATTGCTAAGGTCTGATTTTTCACTCATGCAAAAATTCAAAATCGCAAACTCTAGCATAAATGGGTTAATTAGCCTTCTTTACTGCTGACTCAATTACATTTCTTAGTAGTATAACTTTCTAAAGGTATGAACTCCAAGTAAAGATGTAGAGAAATAGTAACTTTTGTACCTTCTTTTGAACTAAATATTAATTTATGTTGTTTTCTCTGTCAATGGTAATGTAAGTCTATCAAATATTTGGAAGGGACATATAAGTATAATTATCTCAGTAGGAAGCTTAAAAATTGTCTTTTAAAATAACCCCTGTTTTCAGCTGAGCTTCAGAAGCATGTCAGAAGGAGTCTAGAATATTTCAGCCGGAACAATTACTTTATATTAAGAAGCAGCTCATCTATTTTTGTGCAATTTCAGTTAACCTTGTTTAACTTAACGTTGACCAGGGTTTCTCTTTTAGGATGTTGGGAGGAAGAATTTTATGTAGGGAACAGATGTGTTCAAGTTATTGATTTAATTAGTTATGGATGCTTTTACGTTTTTATTTAAAAAGTGTATGAAAGATTTTTTAGGTGTTTATGTACAATGAAGAGTAGCATGATATAGTAGATGGTGTTATTACACTTGGATTAAGAAAATAGAAAATTCAGTCCCAGCTCTGTTCCATACAAAGCTGTGTAACCTTGGCAAAGTTACTGATTTCTGAATTTGATGTGTTTGTATCTATTTTCTGGATTATTTTGAAGACCAACTAAGATTAAATATAAATACACACACACACACACACACACACACACACACACACACACACGCCATATATACATGCAGCAATACTTTGTGAGCTTTAACACATGATCGACATTTAATTTATTATTGACTCATTTTCTGTTTGGCTTCTTCAGAGCTTCACAGAATGCCTTGCCCATTTTAGATTATCAAATTTTTGTTATGATTGTTGAAATAATATGAATGTTCTCCTAGGTTAATGAATAGCTCTGTATTTTGTAAATTGTAAAGTTGGAAGAAACAAACAAATTAAAAGTTTTTTAATTTAAATTTTTATTTTATTGTGATGTCAACACTTTATATGAGATCTACCCTCTTAAAAGACTTTTAAATGTGCAATACAGTATTGTTTACTATAGGCTCAATGTTGTACAGAGATCTCTAGAACTTATTCATCTTGCTTAACCTAATTTTATACTCGTTGATTACCAACTCCCCATCACCACCTCCCCCAGCTCCTGGTAACCCCCTTCTACTCTCTGTTTCTATGAATTTGAGTGTTTTAGATACTTCATGTAAGTGGGATCATGTAGTGTTTGTCCCTCTGTAACTGGCTTAACTCACTTAGCATAATACTCTCAAGGTTCATTCATGTTGTTGCATGTGGCAGGATTCCCTTCTTTTAATACTTGAAAAATGTTTCAAGTTCAAATATATATATTTATATATATTTATAAATTTATAAATTAAATTATATGTATTTATATATTTATAAATTATATGTATTTATATATATATTTGGCATATATATACATGAACTTTGTGCATATATATATATATGCCACATTTTTCATATCCATTCATCTGTCTATGGAAATGGTTAAAAATGCATCAAACTCATAGAACTCAACAAATTTGTAAGGAACAGAGCTGGGACTGCACTTCCTGTCATACTACTCCAAGTGTCACACACCATTACTATATCATTCTACCCCTCATTGTCAGTAGGTTGATTCTATATCTTGGCTATTGTGAGCAATGTTGCAAAGAACATGGGAAGGCTAATATCTCTTTGATATTCTCATTTTAATTTTTTTAGATATATATCCAAAAGTAGAATTGCTGGATCATATATGTTAGTTCTGTTTTTAATTTTTTGAGGACGCTCCATACTGTTTTCCATAGAAGCTGAACCACTTTGCATTCTCACCAACAGTGTATCCTGAATAACCCAAACAACAGTGTATCCTGTTCTTCTTGACAAAGAATAACAAAATTGGAGGCATCAGGTTTTCTGAGTTCAAAATATGTTACAGAGCTACAGTAATTACAACAATGTGGTACTGGCATAGAGACATACCTACAGACCAATGAAACAGAATAGAGACACTGACAGAAACCCATGCATGTACAGTCAATTGATCTTTGACAAGGATGCCAAGAATACACAATGGGGGAAAGTCAGCCTGTTTAACAAATGATGTTGAAAAAAACTGGATATCCAGATGCAGAAGAATGAAATTTTACTTTTATCTTACACCACACAAAAAATCAACTCAAAGTGGTTTAGATTAAAAAGTAAGACCTGAAAATGTGCAACGTCTGGAAAAGAACATAGTGGAATAGCTTCATGACAGTGGTTTTTGCAATGATTTCATGCAACATGCAACATAAGCCAAAGTATATGAAAACACATTTTTCCCTCATTATTCAGGGGATTTTAAAATTTTTATTTTAGATTCATAGGGTATATGTGTTGTTTCTTACATGAGTATATTGTATAATGGTGGGTGTTGGACTTCTAGTGCAAATACTTTTAAAACTTTCCATGGAAGTACTCAAATGCTGTCTACTGTATCTTTCTAATTTTAACCTGCTTCTTCCTGCATATTGTGACCTGTTGGCAAGAAATTGCACTTACTGTTTTTCTAATTTTTTTTTTTCTTGTCTGTGTAGCAGAGATCAACATACTTTTTCTTTAAAAAGACAGACAGTATATAGGCTTAGTTTTGCAGGCCATACTGTCTGAGAAATTTATTCAACTCTGATATTGTAGCATGAAAACAACCATAGGCAACACATAAAATAAATAAATTCCCAATAAAACTTTATGTACAAAAATAGATGTTGGACTAGATTTGGTCCATAGGCTGTAGCTTGCTGACCTGTGGGCTATATTATCTACTTTCATTTCCTTAACTTGGAAATCAGTAGAAAATACAAAACTTATTTTTAGTCTTGGCCAATAGTTTAAATAGAAGAGAAGAATTAGCCGAAAAGCCATGGATTTGTTAGTTATATAGTGGTCGAGGCAGAGAGCAACAAAAGAGAAAATATTGAGTTGTTACTTTAAGTGAGATTTTCCTGAGTTGCTAGAAAGCACATGGGTACACCTAGACAATGAAGATATATGTCTTGAGTTGGATGGATATATTAGGGTTCTTCAGAGAGACAAAACTAATACATATATATGATGTATAGATATATGAGAGGGCATTTATTAGGGGAATTGGCTCATGTGATCATGGAGACAGAACTGCCATAAGAGGCCACCTGCAAACTGGAGACCATGAAGTGCCCATAGCATGGCTCAGTCTAAGCCCAAATGCCTCAAAACAAGGGAAGCCAATGGTGTAACTCTCAATCCGAGGGCAGAGGCCTGAGAACCTGGTGGGGGCGGGGGAGCAGTGGTGTAAGTTGTGGGGTACAAACGCCAAAGAGCCTGGAGTTCTGTTGTTTAAGGACCGGAGAAGAGTATATCCTAGCTCTAGGAGAGAGAGGAGATTGCATTTGTGTTATATCCAAGCTGATTGGATGATGCCCGCCCATGTTGAGGGTGGATTCACCCCACTTAGTTCACTGACTCAAAGCCAATCTCTTTTGGAAACACCCTCAGAGACACACTCAGAAATAACCATTTACCAGTTCTCTAAGCAATTTTTAATCCAGTTAAATTGGCACCTAAAATTAATATCACAACGGGGAAGAGCTATTATACTACAAGAACACTGTGTAGCACCTTAACTGGAGAGCAGTGACAAAGCTTGCAAAAAAAGAATACTAAATTTCATTGCCCAAACAGTTTCTTCTTAACACAAAAGGAATAGCGGCAGTTGAGAAAATTCTGTGTCTGAATACTATTCCATGTTATTTATAGCTTCTTTTTTAAGCCCAGCCCAACTCTATCTTTCGGTGGCTATTTTAGCTTACTCTGACTGTGCTGGACCAAACCAATAGTAGAAAATGGAGCTAATAACTTTGAAAAAAGCAATTTAGTTCCTCAATTCATTCATTGTTATAGAAAATATTCAAATATTATCTAACACATTGTGAGTGATACCTAGGTATGTAATAGTGTCTTAGGAACAAGCAGTAATTATTTCCATATTTAAATGTTGATGTGAAACTAAAATCTGCTGTTTTATAGAGTTGGAAAATGTTTATTGAAAGAAATATTAATGGTAAATTGCTATTTTTTTAGAAGTGTCTCTAGTTTTCTTCTGCAAAGTAATCTTGCATGAGAGTCTGAATGGTTCTCCTCAGCAGAACTAATCAGATTTTGAAATTGATCATCCTCCTGGTTGGGATTCAAATGAGAATTTGAGTGAAAATGATTACATATTTTTCCTTATTGGGGCTGACAGTTGTTGATATTTTCTTTCAGAAGAGTAAATTGTGCAGTGAAACCAGTGTATTTGGGGTATGGAGAGCAGCAAGTCATCAACTTTGAGCTCTGCAACTGGACACCTGGGAATCAAAGAGATTTTCTACTTTGTTTATTACACAAATAAATTACATGCCCTGACCACTATGCGATACCTGATTTTAATATGCAGCCAGGAGCAGACAGTGAAAACTGCTGCATCCCACGCTGCTTCCGCTCTAGGTGTACTGATACTTCCAAAGAATTTTTCTGGAGCCTAGATTTCAATTTTACATACATCAAAAAGTAAACGACTATTTAATCTTTTACTGTAACATGAAGAGGAGCAAGTAATACATACTGGAATGGAGTTTAGTAGGATGGAAACCCAAAATGGAAAGATTTTCTATTTGAGATGAAAGTATAATAAGCTGTAAGCTTTACAAAAGCCTGGAATATGCTTTTGAGGAGACGAATGAACAGATTAGAATTTGGTTTATGTATGGGAAAGTAAGGTGACCTTTAATGGATTTCTGGGGCCGTCTTTGGAGGATTATGTAAATGAAGCCTGAATTCTAAATCTAATACAGGTATCATTAAAATCAAGAGAATGTTTACTGCATGAGGGAAATTGAAATAACTCCTAGCTTTATAATGTTCCTGAGCCCCAGTATTCTCACATGACTTTCAAAAAAATAATGCTTATTTTTTATTAAAACCTACAACATCCTTAGCAATAAAGTGGAAGGAAATCAAGGAGGTTATGATAATGAAACTTCCCCAGCAATGTGTGAAAATTTCACTGTAGAGTAAGCTACTAATGAGTATTCAAATCATTTTAATCTTTGCTAATATGAAAGGTGAAAGAAATTCTTGTTGTTTTAATTTGTATTATTTTCATTGCTAATAAGAATGAATATTTTATGCATTTATCATCCTTTTGTTTCCTTTTGTAAAATCTATTCCACAATTGTCCGTTTTAAAAACTGGTATTAAATGTTTTCTTAACAGTTTTAATATGCTAATGCCTTGTCATATTTAGATCAAATATATCTTCAGTTTGTGATTTGCCTTTTAGTTCTATTCATTCTCATAGATTATTGCAAAAGTAAAATAATTTTTTAAGTCATATGATCTTACTTTTGATGGTTTTAGATCCATGAAATAGAACTCTAGAAATGGAAACATCTGGCATAACTTTGATACATTTACCTATTGGTTTTGTAGTTATTAGTGAGTTAATATTAATCTATTGGGTTTTACACATATAGAGACATGGGAGTTTACTGTAAATTTTACAATATGTTTGTCTCCATATTTTAAATTGATGATATCTAGAAATACTTTATGTAGAAGACCATATATATGCCTATGTACATTCCATAGGCAACGTAACTACCACATGAAGCGTGGCATTGTTGTAATAGATTGTTTCTCTAAGTGTGATCAGAAGCATCAGAGTCAGCAGGGAACTTGTTAGAAATGTGTTTAATAAATTATTGATTCTCACTCCCTCCACTTTGAATTGGAAACTTTGGGGATGGGGTCCAGAAATCTAGGTTTGACAAGCACTCCAGGTGATTCTGATGCACGCTGAAATTTGAGAACCTGTTTTGGTATTTGGTCTCTCACCAATTAACTGCTTGAATTTGAGGTGAGTGGTTTAATTTGTTTACATTTTGGTTTAATCAGATATAAAATGATGCTATCTTCCCACAGGATAGATTGGAACATTCTGGATCACAGATCTCAAAGTCTTCTTCAAGTGAGCTGCCACTGTCTCCATGCTTAAGCTTAAATTCCCAGTGTTCGGATTTTGGTTGGGATGTTTGGTGGGCAAACAGACTGCGGGGTCAGGTCCTCCTGTTCCCTTTGTGTACTTTAATGTAAAGGGTCTAATTCTGCTCACAACCTCCACCCTAATTGTTTCTGTAGGAGTTCACTTCCACTTTTTTCTCAATCTCTGACCTCTCCATGATTACAAGCCTTTAGAAAAATGGAAAGCGGCTGACAATAATCTGAGGACCTTTGCACTAAATGATTTCCATGTCGTCCAGCTCCTAAATTCTATAATAATTAGGTTTTTTTCTGTAGAAAAAGTGGAAGCCGTCAGTACATACATTTTTGTAGAAGGAAGACTTCTCCCACTCCGGGGTACGGGGTGGGTCCCATAGCTGAGTCGTGCTCAGTGGCGGATACTTTACTGTGAGGCATCTTAACCACTGGCCTTTGAGGTCTCCCAAAAAGGGAAAGTGCAAGAAGCAAGTGAGGTGGGTATTTTCCTTCACAGTGCCCAGGAAGATGGGTTACCAGGCCTTCATTATTTCCTCCCCAGATTACTGTGGCTGCATCCTAACTGGTTTCCCTTTCTTACCCATGCCAGTCCATTCTTCATACTTCCAGAAGAATGCTTTTAAAAAGATGTTAATCTCATTATGCATTCCTGCTTTTTAACAAATGTTAATCTCATTATGCCTTCCATAAACAGGAGCCCTGCAGATGTGGCCCCTGGTGAGCCTCTGAGTATCCCTCCAGCCACATTGTCCCCACTGTCTCTGGCCATACCTATAGTTTGCATTTTCTTGGCAGCTATGTAACGTTTTACATGCCATTGCCTTTGTGGAAAGCACCTTCCTTTTGTCTTGTTGCCTTTGTTTTGTTTTGTTTTTGCCTGGCGAATTCCTACTCAGCATTTTCATTTCTAGTAATTTATCAGGTAGATATGTTTTCACATGATTGCAAAGGAATGTGTATAAGGGAGTTAATTATAAATTAACATTGTTTATAATAGCAAAAGACAGAAAACATTCTAAATGTATGTCAATGCAGTTAAGGACATTGTAGCACATTCATAAGATAGAATTTCTCTAGGACAATTAAGAAGAAAAGGATCTATATGTACACACATACATATACACACACACAAACACACATACACTTGTATATGAGTAAACTGTCTCTGGAATTAGTTAACATAAAGTGTCAGATTTGGACTGCCACATCCATCCCAATCATTTTTCTAAGAGTCTACCTCCACTTTCTTTGTAATCTAAACTAGTAACTAACTAGTAGTTAGTAGTAAATGAGTAACTTTTCCTTTAGAGAAGGAACTGGAGGGTCACGAAAGTGAAGATTTTTCAATGTATACTCTTTAATCCTCAGGAACCTACCTACATTCTCATTCTCTCTCTCTCTCTTACACACACACACACACACACACACACACACACACACACACACACACACACACACACACTATGTGCTTGAGCTATAGTATTACAGATTTAAAAATACTTTCATATCTTATCTTCTTATGTTCATGTTGTATCCTGAATGTGGCAGATCCTTCTCCATCCCCATCCATCTAACAACATCCTGTATCCTTACCCTGATAAGAATGATTGTCCTCTTCTCTGATTCCGTAATACTTTATTGATCTGACAGACGTGAAATACATGTGATTATATTAGAGCCAGTAGTACATTTTCTCTATTTGTGAGCTCCCTGAGGTCAGGAGCAATGACTTATTTTTGGAGCCCAGAACAATCCTGCCTTATGAAATCTAGCTTATCAAGGGTGTGCTCACTAAGTATTTGTCACATTTAATGACTGCAGAAAGCTCTGCAATATTTATAAAACTTCAATCCTGAGTATCACTCTGTGAAATGATTCTATTTATTTTGGAAATATTTCAACTTAGTCCAATTAGTAGCAATCCCAACTCCTTATCTTTAAAAATGTAAACTCTCTAATTTGCTGAACATTAGTTTTTCATGTTGCTGAAGGTTAAGGAAAGCAAGTGGTAAAGAACATGAGTCTCAGCCATCTGTTTTCATTTTTATCTCTCCAGCAGCATAAATGCTGCAGGGATTGTCCCTGCATAGCAAAGGGGATGAGGATATGCTTGTTTATTATTGAAAAGGCTTAAATGGGCCCCATGTCAGTCAGCTTAGACTAACTTCTTCTGTGGTAACACCCTACCCCCACATCTGAATAGCCTGCAGTTAATAGAGGCTTGTTTCTTGCTCCATTATTTGATCCCCCTGGGTTGCATGAGGCTCTGCTCTGTGTTTTTTTCCTGTAGGGAATAAGGCTATCAAGGTATTAATAGTCTCAGGGGAGATGGAGAACAAAAGCATGGTGGAATAAGGGATGGATCTTAAGACTTCTACTTAGAAGTGGCATGTATTATTTCCACATACATGTCATTGGCCAAAAGAAGCTGCCACATAGCCAAGTCGAAATCAACAGGGTGGGCATGTACTCACCTATCCGTCTGCCAGGGATGGGAAACAAATATTTTCAACAAGAATACACTCTACCAAAGTCTTTTTTAGAGTTCTCTTAAAAATAAATTGGTTTTGCACTTGCATCAGTGTGCATATTCAACACACATCAAATGAGCAAGTACCACAAACAGAGCACAGTAGGGAATGTGAGGCTAAGTCAGACACTCTCTTTTCAAGGAGCTGACTGTCAAAAGGGCCTAAAAATACCTGTGATACTTTCCTGCACAGTAGTCATGTCAGTATTGCTGGAGAAAGCTGGAGTTGGGATAGCGTGAAACTGTATGCCTTAGCTAGTTATCCCTGAACTAAATTTCTACTAGTGTTACTTTTTAGTCTCATAAGTAAAGGTATGCTGTTCAGGGATTCATCACATTTATCTGTCCTTTAATTGCTATCATCCTTTCAGAAATTGTGTGGTCAATATATGTCATTATTTTAAAATTATTTGCATGTTTGATAATAAAGTATTACAGTGACTTTACAAGTCACTGATCAAAATAGCTGGCATTGCCTTATTTATCATATTCCTTGGGCGCTGGATATCCATAGTAGTATATGGAAAAGTCTTACAAAAACCATTAAGTACAGTATTTTTATAGTATTTTATAGCCTTCTTTCTACTTAATTTTCTATTTACTCATTTGTTGTTTTCTGTATCGGACATTTTATTTTTGAAGAAGAAAAATCTGCTCATGCCACAGGTTGGTTTTGGATTTCTTGGTGGCCTGGGAGACAATTTTCAGTCTACCCACTGATACATGGTACTGATGAGCTAAGCTGTCAATGTTTGTCTATTGGAAGATTATTCATTCCTCACCCCTTGCCTTTGAAATATATATTCAGAAGGATCATATTTTGAGAAAGGATTAAGTATTTCAAGGGAGAAAACTCATTCTGCTGTTTCTAAAGCGTACACAGCTGTTAAACTTTAATTAAACAGGTTTTTAGGAGAGGGGACTGGAGACCAAGTTCGTAAAACTAGACAGATATGCTTTGTAAATGAAGAAGAAAGCTAATTAAGCCAAGCATAGCAGCCTAATATTAATTTTTAAAACACTTCCAGTGTATTTGTTGTAAATCTTGACACTGCTACTGCGTATTTCCTATTGAGTTATTCTTCAATTTAAGTTCAGTGTTTGGTTGTCAAAGATTCCTAGTCAGTTGGAAAATTATAAAATCTTCCCACATTATGTTAATATTTATTGCAAGAAACTTAACTCTTGAATGAAATGTAATGAATTGATGAAAATAAGTGGTGAGCTTATACTTTGGAAGTAGAATTTATTAAGTAAGGCACCAAATAACCTAGAGCAACCAGTCAATTAACAAATTGTTTTATTACCAACAGATTCTGTACACTAAAACAAAACTGACAAAACAGATATAATATTCACTTGTGTTTTTAAAGCTTATTTTTCAGTCCTTTAACTAGGGTATGATTTTTTTTTTTAAATGTACTAAAGGATAGCTGTTTCATTTTAACAAAAATTGAGCTCCACAGTACACCCATAATTCTGGGGAGCAAGAACAAAAAAGCCTAATGAATTAGAATTTGTTACCACGCTGTCACAAGCTAAGAAACTTGCAGATGAACTCAGTTATTGAATTGAGTTCATGATTTTCATTTGTGTTCTTTTGTGCATGGACTCTGTGAAGGAACATTACTTAATATTAGATTTCACCTTCTCAATAGGGAAGATATACAGGAAAAACTTGAAAAGCATAAAGGTATTTCAATTAAGTCTGCTGAGAATGAATGCAGTAAATAAAACCAAATTGTGATTTATTTATATTACTCACAAGTTTAAACCCCTTGTCTCTCATTCGACAATAAATGTCCTGTGTTATTCTCTAAATAGAACTATAAAGCATAAAGTAAGCATTGACTATATGCTTAAATGCATTAATATAATTATAAGAATTTCAAACCATTACTTAATAACTGAAAAGATCTCTTTTGTTTGTGTAAAGCAAAAGGATCACAGATACTGTTCATTCAGAAGACCTCCAGAGAATAGGAAGATGTTTGAGACTATCTATAGTTTTCTCAGACAGTCACAATAGCTGCAGATAAATGAAGATTTAGAAAGAAATTATGCTGAGCAACAGAAATTATATGGCATGTTATTCTGTGGTGCTCCAGCTGATATACTGAATAGCCATAATACGGCCATCAACAGAATATCCCTGAATATGGGATGTTTCTCCCAGTAGGTTTCTGGATAAAAACTTGTTTTACTTATGCTGAAGATGCAAAATGCACAAATCACTCTTCTGAGAGATGCATTTAACCTAAAGAGGTATTGTTACTCTAGGTCCTTACTTCCATTTTCAAGAGAGTATTATCACTGATTATGCTGAGCATAACTCTGCATAGTAGTGATTTCTTCTGTCATGCTGGATGAATGTCAACAGTGATGATTGGTCCCCTAAGAATTTTATCAGGCTGTCTTCCTTCATGCAGCACACTATCAGCAAGTGATGTGGCTGTGATTCAACCACCACTTATAAGCGTATTAATCATAAAGATTTTGTAAGTTCTTTCATTTTTTTTCCCCAAGCCACCTAGTGAATAAAACAGAATCTTGTGGTTTTTCTTTCCCATGACACCTCAGGTATTTCCTGATAGCCAGGTAAATTATTTCAGGTTGTTGTTTGTTGTGTTTGTTTCATTATTGATTTACAAAGAAGGAGAGTGACATACAGTTGCATACCTTGATGACAGAACATCAAAGCTGAGTTCAGTTCATTTGCACTCACATTATAGATGAGGAGATTAAGGCCTGAAAAATTATGTGACTTCTCAAGTTTCCATAGCTGCCTAATGAAGTCAAACTCAGACCCCTTAACCCTTCGTCTATCTTGATGTGCCAGTGTTTATTGGAAATCTATAAACTTCAGCGCAGTTATCGTTCATTCTGTTGGGTGGGTGAGTGGCTGAATGAGATCTGTAAAGATCATTTTATTTCTGAGATTTTATAATTTTGTGATTACTAATGAATAACCATCAAATATGCATATTTGGAATTGTTTTTATTTGTCTATGTTATTGTATAAATGTATACTTTAACTTTTTTTTTTTTTTGAGATGGCGTCTCACTCTGTCGCCCAGGCTGGAGTGCAGTGGCACAATCTTGGCTCACTGCAAGCTCCACCTCCCGGGTTTAAGGCATTCTCCTGCCTCAGCCTCCCGAATAGCTGGGACTACAGGTGCCTGCCACCACGCCCGGCTAATTTTTTGTATTTTTAGTAGAGACGGGGTTTCACTTTGTTGGCCAGGCTGGTCTGAACTCCTGACCTCATGATCTGCCCACCCAGCCTCCCAAAGTGCTGGGATTACAGGTATGGTCCACATTATTTTAACTTTTTAAATGGTTACCCGATTGTAATATCTCTGGAATTAGATCTCCCTTATTTCCTGATAAGGAGACTCTCTCAGTCAATGGTGTAGTAATGTAGTACTACTGTTTTGCCCACATGAGTATATAATGTCAGAATGTGTTTTACCTTTTAGCAAAATACAGCAGAGTTCCCTTCTGTTGCATGTCTGTGTCAGAACTTCAAGTCTTTTCTGTGTAAGGCCTCTTTTGCTGCACTTGAGAGCTTTTCTAACAGCCTACTATGTTCTATTGTTGATGCAATGAATACAGCGAGATACCCACATTTTGTTTAAAGATAGTCACTGAGCTGTACTCTACTGCCAGCTAAGATGACTGCTTAATTATAGGCATGCTTTTCTAAGGGAGATATATTTGTTATCTTCCATAAACAGGGAGACAGTAAAAGTCATTTGGCTTACATTCCTAGGGATGAAGGTTCAGGAAGGGGAGCTTCATTCAGTGCTTCATACTGTTGTCAACACTAACTTTACAGGTGGTGCAGGAAATTGTGAAGTCATTGGGTCCGTAGGACAGACTTTGTGCGACAGCATGAAAAATCTTATTACTTTTTTTTTTTTATTCCCTGTGTACTAGCTTTACAATTTTAGAAACAACTGATTTTTTTTTTTTTTTTTTTGCAATTTTGCATTAGATCAATGGTTTTAAAAATCTGGCCGAACATGGAAGCTCTTGGGACACTTAAAAATACAGATTTCTGGAAGTTACTTCAGAACAACTTAATTGGAAACACCCAGGAATGCAGCCCAGGGATCTGTAATTTGTAAAAGCTTCCCCGGGACACAAAAAGTCTTGATCCCATTTCAGACCAATTAAATCAGAGTCCCTGGGGATGACGCCCTGGAATCAGGCATTTAAAAACTCTCCCGGTGATTCTCATTTATAACCGTGGTTGAAAACTACTTCTCTATACTTTCTTCTACCTTTAGGAGTCAGCTTTGGGAGCTCTATTTTCTGGTTTAGAGGATTTGGCAATGTAAACTTAGCTTCTTAGGGGCAAATAGAATCTGCCTATCATTTGTATGTTCATATGTGAAGTGGTCTAGAAGTCAGTTGCAGAATCTGTACTATTAGAAGCCTAAATTTTTGGTATATTCAAACTTCATGATAGAGTCAAGAAAAATTATTTGCATATAAAAGGATCTAACATTAATATCTTCATTCTATCTCATTCCCTGCTAGCTCATCTTCTGGTAAGAACTGCATATTACATTTAACGATATTCTTCCCCTTAGGTGACCATTAAAAAAAGATCAACTATTTTTGTATTGTTTTGTAAATTTAGGGAGTAAAAGTGTAGTTTTGTTACATGGATATATTGCATGGCAGTGAAGTCTGGGCTTTTACTGTACCCATTGCCCAAATATTGAATATTGTGCACAAGATCAGTTATCCTTTTAATCAGAAACTCCAGCAGGGCTTACCTTACTCAAATGCATAAGCTGTAATTGGCATACATAGATGAATTAGTTTTGGAGGGTATGTTTGGAGTTCTTGTTGTTTCATTTGGAGAAAGGGTGGTTATTGGAAACATATTTTCAGTAAAGAAATGTGTTTCCTGTCCAGTCTGGCTCAGAAAAAGCTGTCACACTGCACTTTTCCACCATCCCTCAGGAGGCCTCAGCTCTACTTTTATGTATCCCTTAGCTGTATAGCTTTTATTGTGAAATGCTTGCCTCCCAACTAGAGTGAATTTCTCAGCCAGGAGGCATTTAGGGACATTGTTTGATACCCCTCCCTCCCTACTAGAACCTAACATAATGCTGAACACAGATTAGTATGCCATAAATGTGTATTGAATCATTTATTGATAACCCTGACTGCCTTTTAAGGATGGTAGATCCTATTAACTCATTTTACCATGTACCTGACAGATGATTCATAACACAAAAATTGGGAGTTTAGAAACCAGGAAGAGCTGAACTGAGATGCATACTGGGAGAGGAACTTAGAGTGAGGCCTGGGAGGGAGGTGTGAGGAGCAGGAATGGGAGAGAGAAAGGATTAGGGGGACCAAGGAGATAAAGAAGGCCACTCAGGGAACAGAGGCCACTTCATATGACTTTCAAATGTTTCAGTAAGTCTTTGAAGTTCTGTTGCTTGGTGTATGTGAAGTTCTTGTAGAAATTGGCAGTGCTTTTATATGCATCCTTGTTGGCACAGTTGAAACTGAGACGAGATTCACTGAAGGAAGATCCAGCAGAGGCTGCGATACTACTGTGAAAGCATAACATGCCTCTTCTGCCAGGACATAGTATAAAGTATAAAATGGGTTTTATGTCTTCACAAACAAAAACTTAGTGATATAAGCCAAGCTGAACTGGCTTTGCAAAATATAATGAGTCCAAAAGTGAACTTTCTCCTACTCCCATTCTTATTCCCAGTTGTATGGGGTTGAACCATATAATTTTGCCATCTTCTAACTCAAAAATCGTGAAATATAAGCAATGACGTGACATCCGAGTTAGAGTGACTGGAGTCATCCAATAGAAACTGTTGGCATTAAGTCTTAGAAGTGTGAACCCCTCCTAAGCTTGGAGTACCCTGAAACTGCCTTCAGATACATAAGCTGTCTGAACTGGAGTCACCTACTTTGTAAGCCTCTTCACCCCTAAACTGTGCTGCCCAAACTGGGTGTACATAAGCCCGGTGGCCCACTCCCACTCCTCTTAATGCCACATTCACAGCCTGAGAAGGGATCTTCACGTATATTTGCATCACACCCTACCTTTATCTCTAGTCACATGACACTGTATGCCAATTTTTTTTTGGCTTTTTTCACTTAGCATAATGTTTTCTGTTTTTATTAATTTCTGGGATACGTGTGCAGAACATGCATGTTTGCTACATAGAAACACACGTGCCATGTGGTTTGCTGCACCCATCAACCTGTCATCTACATTAGGTATTTCTTATAATGCTCGCCACCGGTAGCCCTTGGAAACTCCCTATAGGCCCCAGTGTGTGAAGTTGTTCCCCTCCCTGTGTTCATGTGTTCTCATTGTTCAACTCCCACTTATGAGTGAGAACTTGCAGTTTTCTGTTCCTGTGTTAGTTTGTTGAGAATGATGGTATCCAGCTTCATCCATGTCCCTGCAAAAGACATGAACTCATCTTCTTCATGGCTGCATAGTATTCCGTTGTCTATATGTACCAATTTTCTTTATCTAGTCTATCATTGAGGGGCATTTGGGTTGGTTTCAAGTCTTTGCTATTGTGAACAGTGCTGCAGTAAACATATGTGTGCATGTGTCTTTATAGTAGAATGATCTATAATCCTTTGGGTACATACCCAGTAATGGGATTGCTGGGTCAAATGGCATTTCTGGTTCTAGATACTTGAGGAATCGCCACACTGTCTGCCACAATAGTTGAATTAATTTACACTCCCACCAACAGCATACAAGTGTTCCTATTTCTCCACATCCTCTTCAGCATCTGTTGTTTCCTAACTTTCTAATGATAGCCATTCTAACTGGCATGAGATGGTATCTCATTGTGGTTTTGATTTGCATGTCTCTAATGACCAGTGATGATGAGCTTTTTTCCATATGTTTGTTGGCCGCATAAATGTCTTCTTTTGGGAAGTGTCTATTCATATCCTTCACCCACTTTTTGATGGGGTTGTTTGTTTTTTCCTAATTTGTTTAAGTTTCTTGTAGATTCTAGATATTAACCGTTTGTCATATGGATAGACTGCAAAAGTTTTCTCCCATTCTGTAGGTTGCCTATTCACTCTGATGATAGTTTCTTTTGCAGAAGCTCTTTAGTTTAATTAGATCCCATTTGTCAATTTTGGCTTTTGTTGCCATTGCTTTTGGTGTTTTAATCATGAAGTCTTTGCCCATGCCTATGTCCTGAATAGTGGTGCCTAGGCTTTCTTCTAGGGTTTTTATGGTTTTAGGTCTTAGGTTTAAGTCTTTAATCCATCTTGAGTTAATTTTTGTATAAGGTGTAAGGAAGGGGTCCAGTTTCAGTTTTCTGCTTATGGCTAGCCAGTTTTCCCAACACCATTTATTAAATAGGGAATCCTTTCCCCATTGCTTGTTTTAGTCAGGTTTGTCAAAGATCAGATGGTTGCAGATGTGTGGCGTTATTTCTGAGGCCTTGGTTATGTTCCTTTGGTCTATATATCTGTTTTGGTACCAGTACCATGCTGTTTTGGTTACTGTAACCTTGTAGTATAGTTTGAACTCAGGTAGCATGATGCCTCCAGCTTTGTTCTTTTTGCTTAGGATTTTCTTGGTTATATGGGCCCTTTTTGGTTCCATGTGAAATTTAAAGTCATTTTTTCAAATTCTGTGAACAAAGTCAATGGTAGCTTGATGGGAATAGCATTTGTTTGGTGTACTTGAAAGTGACTGGGAGAATGGAACCAAGTTGGAAAACACTCTTCGGGATATTATTCAGGAAAACTTCCCCAACCTAGCAAGACATGCCAACATTCAAATTCAGGAAATACAGACAACACCACAAAGATACTCCTCGAGAAGAGCAACCCCAAGACACATAATTGTCAGATTCACCAAGGTTGAAATCAAGGAAAAAATGTTAAGGGCAGCTAGAGAGAAAGGACGGGTACCCACCAAGGGAAGCCCATCAGACTAACAGCGGATCTCTCTGCAGAAACCCTACAAGACAGAAGAGAGTGGCGGCTAATATTCAACATTCTTAAAGAAACTAATTTTCAACCCAGAATTTCATATTCAACCAAACTAAGCTTCACAAGCAAAGGAGAACTAAAATCCTTTACAGAAAGCAAATGCTGGGAGATTTTGTCACCACCAGGCCTACCTTATAAGAGCTCCTGAAGGAAGCACTGAACATGGAAAGGAAAAACCAGTACCAGCCACTGAAAAAACATAACAAATTGTAATGACCATCAACACTATGAAGAAACTGCATCAACTAATGGCAAAATAACCAGCTATCATTATAATGACAGGCTCAAATTCACGCATAAAAATATTAACCTTAAATGTAAATGGGCTAAATGCCCCAATTAAAAGACACAGACTGGCAAATGGATAACGAGTCAAGACTTATTGGTGTGCTATATTTAGGAGACCCATCCTACGTGCAAAGACACACATAGGCTCAAAATAAAAAGGGATGGAGGAATATTTACTAAGCAAATGGAAAGCAAAAAAAAGCAGTGGTTGCAATCCTAGTCTCTGATAAAACAGACTTTAAGACAACAAATATCAAAAAAGACAAAGAAGGTCATTACATAATGGTAAAGGGATCAATGCAACAAGAAGAGCTAACTATCCTAAATATATATGTCCCTAATACAGGAGCACCAGATTCATAAAGCAAGTTCTTAGAGACCTACCAAGAGACTTAGACTCCCACACAATAATAGTGGAAGACTTTAGTGTTAAAATCTTCATCATTAATTAGGAAAGTAAGTCTGAAGAGGGAAAATCTGTACTTTCTCCTTATGTACAAAGAGTCTCTGGGATCAGATCCAGCCTTCTAAAAAGTTAGAGCCCACGGGCATTATCCATGGAGTAAGATTTGAGAGAAAATTGGAAACATCTCCCACTGTCAATATTAGATCAACGAAACAGAAAATTAGCAAGGATATCCAAGACTTGAACTCAGTTCTGGACCAAGCAGACCTTATAGACATCTACAGAACTCTCCACCCCAAATCAACAAAATGTACATTCTTCTCAGCACCACATCACACTTATTCTAAAATTGACCACATAATTGCAAGTAAATCACTCCTCAGCAAATGCAAAAGATTGGAAATCGTAACAAACAGTCTCTCAGACCACAGTGCAATCAAATTAGAACTCAGGATTAAGAAACTCACTCAAAGCCACCCAACTACATGGAAACTGAACAACCTGCTCTGTGTGACTACTGGGTAAATAATGAAATTATGGCAGAAATAAATAAGTTCTTTGAAACCAATAAGAACAAAGACACAACTTACCAGAATCTCTGGGACACAGATAAAGCAGTGTTTAGAGGGAAAGTTATAGCACTAAATGCCCACAGGAGAAAGCAGGAAAGATCTAAAATCGACACCCTAACATCACAATTAAAAGAACTAGAGAAGCGAGACCAAACAAATTCAAAAGCTAGCAGAAGACAAGCAGTGACTAAGATCAGTGTATTCCATTTTTTATTGTCTTTCTTTTTTTGTGTGTTTGTTTTCATCATTAATTAGGAAAATAAATCTGAAGAGGGAAAATCTGTACTTTCTCCTTATATAGAATGAGTCTTTGGGATCAGAGCCAGCTTTCTAAAAAGTTAGAGCCCACAGGTATTATCCATGGATTAAGATTTGAGAGAAAATTGGAAACATCTCCTAAACCAACAGCCTATAAGCCTATACGGCCTGAAGAGTCTGAGCATCATTGATGAAACGCATAGAGCAAAGCCAAAGAGTTTAAAGAAAATCTTCATGAGCCCTGTGTTAAAAGAGCACATACCTTTCACAAAATCATCATATAATTTTTCTTGTTTAATATTATAAGAGGGCTTACTTTAATGCCTTCTCTGTTGTGTGTGTAGGATATTCAGAGTGAAGTTGCTGAGAGCAGGGAGAAAGAAATAGGTGAGGAGCAGGGAGGGTTTCTTTAAAGAAAGTGGAAAAACAAACCTCACAAACTTAATTGGACCTTCCCTCCAGTTATATCTGCCTGGGGCAGTTCTAGATCACATATCTCTGTTCAAGGTGGTGTTCAAGGAGCTAGAGAACCCAGTATTTAATCACTGCCTCATTACCCCCCCTCCAGTATTTGGGCATCTGGTAATTACCTTGTTCACATTCAGTCCAGCTATGTCTCCACCAGGCTCTTCCTCTAGGTCTGTTTCTCTGTGTAGCACACTATGAAAATGAAGGAACAGTGCTTTCAAGTGTGTTGAATACTTAACTGTACATGATAAAGTTAATATAGCTGTCGTTTCCACACACTTCTTATTTGTGATTATGTTTCAAGTAAGCACAGTAACAGCAATCTTAAAAACCCTGTGGCAAAACTAAAGAGAGTTAGAGCTCTTCACTGATGTAATATTCTGAAATCACATTTTTGCAGGTTCACCCTCTTACTGCGGGCATGTATAGTCATATATCATGCTAGCAGATTCTATTGCTTTCTCCAGAAAGGGAACATGAAATTGTTTACCCTATTCTTTCAATTATCTCTCTCATCCCCATGTTGTAATTCTGAGGTTAGATTCCACAGGGAGTACCTCAGTATTAAAACAGTGTGTACAAGGAAAATGTAGGTGACATATTTTCCCCTTTTCTTGCAAAGGCAAAAATATCAAATATTTTCTCAAATGTCACTGGAGAATGTAAAAACTGCATTCTTGGGCCAGGCACGGTTGCTCACACCTATAATCCCAGCACTTTGGGAGGCCGAGGCGGGCGGATCACGAGGTAAGGATATCAAGACCATCCTGGCTAACACGGTGAAACCCCGTCTCTACTAAAAAATACCAAAAAAATCACCGGGCGTGGTAGTGGGTGCCTGTAGTCCCAGCGACTCAGGAGGCTGAGACCAGAGAATGGCGTGAACCCCGGGAGGCGGAGCTTGCAGTGAGCTGACATCTTGCCACTGCATTCCAGCCTGGGCAACAGAATGAGACTCCATCTCAAAAAAAGAAAAGAAAAAAAAAAAAAACTGCATTCTCAGTAAATATACACTAGGAAAGTAGATTCTGAAGCAGCGATTTCAGAAAGGGCTTAAGCCTCTAAGACTTTTGTTGGGATTTATTCAATCTAGAAATAGTTATTCAGCTCTTATTATGTAACTGGTGTTGTTCTAGGCAATGTGGATATTGATAAGAATCCCTACTGTCATAAGCCTGTATGCAACAGTAGTGTAGGGATGTGGAGGCCAAAAATAGGACATAAAGGCAGGCCACACACATAAATGAATGGTAGTGGCAAGTACTCTGAAAAAAATAGAAGGGGGTGTAGGGCTAGCCATTGACTAGTTTCAGTGGGGTAGGTATGCATGAGGGTTCAGGTAGTCAGGGAAGGTGATCTAGGCTAGAAGAAAGGAGTAGAAGAAAGATGTAGTCCTGTGAGAACATAGGGTCTCTGTGTTTAAGGTAGCGAGAGGAGCAGGACCCTAAGGTGCTAATGAGATTGGTCTGTCTAAGGAAGGGAAAGAAGGGTCCTCTGGTGGATATGAAGTGGAGTGTAGTGGGAGACGAGGCCAGAGAAGGTGCTAGGATCAGACTGTGTAAATCCTAGACCATGGCAGAGCTTAGATTTTACTCTAAGTAAGATAGGAAGCCACGAGAGGGTTTAAAACAGGCAGGTGACATGATCTGATTAATATGTTTACGTGATCATTGGCACCAGTGTGGGGGTTCTATAGTAACCCAGGCAAGCAATGATGGTAACTTGGGCCTGGGAGATAGAATGGAAATGGAGGAAACTACAGTAGATGGAGTCTGGATATGTTTTGAAGAACACATCAAGATTTGCTGAGGATTAGATATAGGGGCTGAAGTAAAGAGAGGAATCAGAGGTGGCTCCTTGGATTTCAGTCTGAACAACTGAAAAATACATGGTGAAAAATGTTTATGGAGATGAGGAATATGAGGTAGCGAGGAGAACAAGTTAGGCAGGAAAAAGGGTCATTGAGTGTGAGGGATAAATTACCTGAACACTAGACTCAATGAAGAAGAGTTCCTTTTGCTGCTGCCAATAGCATCCCTTCCCGTCTCAGGGTTTAATGACATCCCTTTGTTTACAGGAGAGCCTTAAATGTTTCAGGCCAGGGAAATCTCTTATTCTCTGCTTTGTTCTCATAAAAATATTTGGAACTTTCCTGCAAAACGTGTAGAATGAGGTAAAGTGTATCTCTTAGGTATCTCCAACCCAGGGTGCTTATCCTCACCCTCATATGTTCTCCTTTCCACTATCCATAGTTACCGCCTCTCATACCCTACTTCAGTCATTGTCAGGGCCATTATAACTCTCACTCCTGTCCTCAGCCCCCAGAAAAATTACAATGTCATATTCACTAGATTTTAGGTACATTTTCAGGCCCAAATGGGGTATTTTAAGATCACACAATTTATAAATGATTCAACCATTGTATATTGATACTTTTTGTGAATAGCACTTTGCTGGGTACTAAAGGATAAATTTTAAATTTGTATAAACATAGCTGTTGCTTTTAATGAACTTAGGGTATAATTGAAGCTATAGAACACATTCACATGAAATAACTACATAATAAAGTTAAGTAGTTAAACTTTGTGGAAACTACAGGGCTAAGTTTCTTATCCAGCTTGGTAAAACTCCAGTATGGTTACAGTATGATGGCAATTCTACCATCCTCTGTGACTTCAAACTTCACTAGCAATGCAAATTATTAATGTGATGATTAAGTAGTTTGGGTTTTATGTTATAGTTTATACCATTACTGGGCCACTTTCTGTGACCCAGGGCAAGTTCTTAACTATTCCAAACCTCACTATCTGTCCTCCAAGTGGGAATAATATAACCTACCTATATAGCTATTATAATACATATGTGAAAAATTACCTGATATGCAGTAAGAACCTGGTAAACATTTGCTCTCCTCTTTTTCCTCCTTCCTACTATCACTATCATTTGCTTGTGTGGGTGGTGTAAACAATGAGAGTTTACAGGTACAAGGCTGTCTGCTCCTTGGAGAAGTTCAAGTTAGGGAAAAAAAAACAAAAAACAAAAACATGGTAACAAAAGGTTTACTATTGTCCAAAACTACAGGACAAAACAGAGGATAACCTTGGTGGAATAAGTTGGTGGAGGAGCTGATCACTATCTTTCCAAATAATTGCACCAAAGGAGGTATGAAAAGGAAGTAAAGGCTTCAGCAGAATAATGAAGTTTCATTGTTGTGCCATGTTAATGCACCATGTAACTGTGTATTGACTTAACAAGGTTTCTGATTTACGCTGCTCAGTCTTATACATGATGAAATGATTAAACGCAGTATACTCATTAGCTGCAGAACGGATTACTTCTCCTGAGCTAAGACTAAATCTACCTCTAAGACTCTGATAAATTTGTCTCTTGACAAACAAGTATTTAATGGCAGTTATCTTCCCCCATCTAGCACCTCCTTTTGTGGTCATTTGCTTATTATTGGGAACTTGATAAAATTCACAACTCAATCATTTCATGACATTTCTCTTTGTAAATGGCACCTTGTCTGTCACTTCTTGATCAGAGAATTAGTCAGTAAGTGACTCATTCCTGATTTGTTAATGCAAAACCTTTTTGTTATTTAATCATTTTGAGACAGTCATGGATAGTTATTTAGCTTTGCAGATTCTTATAAGTCATGAGCTTGCTTAGGCAGAAGATGTTGAGTAGCTTGTTGAATTATGCAAAGCTAGGTTCAAAAAGTCAATCTTGATTTACAGCTGTTGCGTGAACAGTTCAGTGCAGGTTCAGTGAAGCACATTATCTGCAAATAATGCTCAGTACTTGTGTAGAAACAGCCTGAACAGAAAGCAACTTCATTCTATATGATTAATGCACAAGTGCTTTATAAACTATAAAGCAGTCTACTGATATAAAATGGAATTCACATGCAACATTTGTGTGACAGTGGGTGGAACTATCCCAAGGACAATGAGTTTCTATTGATGGCCAAGATCATAGGAGACCTTACTTTCTCAAATGGAGGGAAATATCTTAGTGTTACTTAATTCTGTGTACTGTTCGTTGATTATGACGAAAGCAACTTCTCATGAGCATTAAATGCCAACCATTCTAGAGATACAAGAAACTAATTATAAGATACTGAACTTAAGAATGTCCAAGGTTTTGTCCTACTACATTTATTCCCAATAAACAAATAGCTTGCAAATTTGAAGGGGCCACATGTACACTTAAGTCTCATCTTCACTCCCTTTTTTTTCTGACTTTCAGTTGACAAACAGAATGATTTGCTTCTCCCCATACATGAGGAAAATTTTCTGCTACTTCTTTTACCACCAAAATAATAAAGTAAAACACAGAGATGGGCTAGTGATTTCAATAAAGTGTCCAATAGTACAAATTATAATACTGAAAGAGAGTGGAAAACTGGCCAGGTGGAGATCAGCACCAGGAATCTGTGGCTAGGTCACTACATTTTGTGGCTTTGCTTAATACATAGATTTTGGAGCAGGATCCCAGCCAGTAGCACTGGGTATGTGGAAGAGACAGATGTACACATTTAATCGATTGTTCATTCCATAAGTTGAATGGGGTTTTAGGACAGGTCTCCCAGCCTAACAGAACTGAGGCACAGGCCTTGGTTACATGGATGTGATCCACACCAACGGTTGCAGCCAAGTGGCAGCTAGGTGGGCAGGCAAGTTTAGAAGAGTCGCCTGAAGCAACAGCAAGGATTCTAGTCATCAGGTAATTGCCTCTACTGTGCACCCTCTACAGTGGCTGCCTCTGCTTAGGAACCTGGAGAGGCTGAGCTGCCTTCAGGGGATTTGGTTTCTGAAGCTTAGAAGACCCGAGAAAGGAAGGATTCACGAAGTTTATAGAGCAGTTGGTGAGGGATAGATTATATTACTATTAGTGTGTTTAGAATGTTAAAATCTAGTGTAATAACAGAAATCTCCAGTAGGAATGTCTCCAAAAGGCATGTGCTGCGAGTGTTATGTCATGAAAGTATCTTTGTTTTCTTTCTATGTGTGCCTGTTTCTGGATGTATTTTATGTGTATTCCTGTTTGATTCTCTATCTCCTGTGTGTCTCTGTGAGATTCTGTTATTCTCTGTGTGTGTATACACTGAACTTTTAAAAATCATCGTTTTCCTTTTATTTCTGTGTTTTTCTCTCCTAACCTCTGGTTTTCATTTGCTTTCTACTCTCTTACTTAACCAGATGTAATAGGAAGCTGAAACAATGTGTGTATGTGTATGCGTGTGTGTAGGTACATATATACATATGTACTTACACACATACATTTTTAATTATATTTTGGATAAGACGTTTTTGTTTATTGTTCTTAAATTGAAAAACAGAAGAGCTAATATTACCATATTTTTAGAAAATATCAAACTAAATTAAATGTATTTTTGCTTCTGTCTTCAGTTGATGCCCTCCATAGTGATTTATCTGTTTTAGGGGTTCGTTGTGTTTTTAATAGAGACAAGAGAAGAAACTCTTTTTTCCTTCTACTTCATTCGTTCTGGTAGTTCATGGCGTATATATTGTTTTAGCTAATCTTATTTATTTCTGGCCCTGCTCTAAAATAGATTTGAGGTAGTATACAAAAATAACCCTAACACAGGAGAGGAAACATATCAAGAAAAAAGGAACAGAGTGGAGATAAGAGATACTGCAAAGTGAGTTCCTATTGGCCAAAACTGAAATTAAGCAAGGTCACTGTTTCATTTATAAAATAATGTGTAAGAAAACCTTCTTACATTAGAGACTTAACACAAGGGTATATAGTTTTCTATTGCTGCTGCAACAAATTTTTTTATCACAAATTTAATGACTTAATACAAATTTATTTTCTTACCCTTCTGAAGGTCAGAAGTACAGCATAGACATTATCAGGCTTCGGTGTTAGCAAAGCTGCATTCTTTTCTGGAAGTATAGGAGAGAACCTGTTTCCTTGCCTTTCCCAGGATCTAGAAGCTTCCCACCTTCCTTGACTCATGGCCCCTTTCCTCCATATATAAAACCAGTGACATTCCATCTCCTTGACCATTCTTCTATAGTCATATCTCTCTCCTACTCTCTTTTTCTCCCTCTTCCTTTTTTAAGGATTTGTGTGATTTCCTCGGAACCACCTGGATAATCTTGAGGGCAGCTAATTAGCAAACTTAATTCCATCTCCAACCCTAATTTCCCTTTGCCATGTAATGTAACATATTCACCGGCTCTAGGAATCAGGGCATGGACAGCTTTGGGGAGCCATTATTATGCCTTTCACACAAGAATAACAAGTAATCTGATATTCCTAGAGCATCTCTCTCTCTGTCTATATGGCTCAGGTAGTTGAAGTTTAACTTCTTATATATGTTGGGTAAGGTCTCCAGGGCATCTTGTACAGGAGGGAGAGAGAGACAAAGAGACAGAGAGAGGGGGAAGGAAGAAAAGAATGGGCGGGACAATAGAGGTGAAGTGGGGAAGGAGGAGGAGAAGGGAAATCAATAGGCAGAAATAAATAGAATCTGTGTTGTTTTTTATATCCGAGCCTCCAAACATTCTGCAGCACTACTTGTATCACTTTCTGTTCATTAAAACTGAGTCACTAAAGTGAGACCATATTCAAGGGTGATGAATTATATTGAAAGAGTGTCAAAGAATTTGCAGACATGTTCTAAAACCACACAGTCACTTAAAATATTTACAGTGTCCCCCAAACAGCTTTTCTTGGGGATAACAAGTAAATAAAACTTTTTTCATGGGTCTCATAAAAGGACACTGTGTGTGATATAAAAGATGATGGCCTCACCAGTATCTGTACAGAAAAAATTGCAATGATAAAATTCATAGAGATGTTTATTATAGCAATTCTAGGTGCTAGCCCCAAAGTATGTTTTAGGAAAAAAAAATCATTCTACAAGTTGCAAAAGACTTTCTTCAAAGGTTTCGAATGGACTAAAGAGAAGCTAAGCAAAAACTTAAAAATGAGAAAAATTAATGGACTATATATACATCCTTCAATTGATGCTCCATCAATATTGTATATTATAATAAAAATTTTAAAAGACTTAGGCATGAAAGAGATGAGGATTATATTTCTTGACAAGAATAATGAATAAAAGTAAATTGCATGGCCATTTCAGGGCAGATCTGTAGGTTTTTAAACGTAGTTTGGTATTTACTTCTTAAATGAAAAAATTTCAGACATAAATATACACAAACCATTTTTCTTGGTTAAATAGAGGATGAAAAGTATCAACTTAAAAATTGTTGTTTTCCAACTTGTTATATGGTCACTTCAACCGATGCAGAAAGAACATCTGATAAAATTAAATGTGAATCCTTCCTATTTTAAAAAGAACATCTTTATAAATAGGGATAAAGGAACTGTCTCACCTTAATATAGGTAATATATCAGTACAACTATATACTTAAACAATTTAAATCTTTTTATTGTAGAATATGAATACTGAAAAAAAAAATAGATGTTTTAATGTTTCAGTATAGCCTCTTAGAAAATATACAGAGGCTACTCTAGGGCTCCCATCCTTGCATTAATTGACTTTTCATCATTAGTATTTTTTTTGCAGATGTTTAAATCTGATATAATATATTTTTTAAAAACCTGGAGTATGAATATAGTAAGATCAAGTATGGGAGTTATCTAAATTAGGTCTTATACTATGTGTTCATAACCATGTTTTACTAAGAGGGTAGTAAATAATTTTGTTGATTATATCCTCCTATTTTGGCCTTCTTTATATTCTCTTCATTAATATTTTCTTTTCTCGTGGATTGAGAACAGGATCATTCATTCATTTGCTTACACATTTAGCAATTAGTGTACACGAGTCTACTATTTCCTTTGTAATTGAGCAATATAGGACACAGACTGTGAAATGAATGAATAAAAGATAATTACATGGAATACTTAATAGCCACATTCACCAGCTTTTTAATGTTCTTTCATTTAATGTTCTTTCATTTTCATTGTTGGTGTGTTTTTCGTACCTTATAAAATAGGAGTTTATAAAGAAATTCTGAATGACTGTCAAGTAGTCTCATATCTTTTCATCGCAGACAGAATGTCAGTAGATCTACATGCAAATTGAATGCAGCATCGATCTAAAAAGTATAATTTTAAAAAAGTTTTTTTAAGTTATAAAAAAAGTGTATGTCCTGGTACAGCTATGAGAGTATCTGGGGGATGGGCTCTTTGAAGTGTTTGTTTTCGTTTTTAAAGACAGTTCCTCCTACATGCTTTATGCCTAGAAGGACTTTGATGTCTGTTTGTAAGGCCATACTCGTGAAGTTAGAGTTAACTTTTTAAGACCAAATATCCAAATATATGTTCAACTGTTTATTTTCTGTTCACTCAACAGTATATCCATATAGAAAAATGAAAGCTAATCTTCCTTGGTCCTTCCATTTTAGTGCTAATATCTTTGCTATTATCTTTTTCCCTCCACATCTTATGTCATGATTCCATTTTTCACCCCAGCAATACAAGTTTCAAAAGAACACCTTTCTTCAGCATACTCCTTTTTATTCCCTTATCATGCATAGCTGTGAATGGTTAGATGTAGTTGGAAGTTTTTAATAGCTCCTTTTGTTATCTTTCTCTTACAGAAAACAACTTTTTCTTGAATATACCATGTTCTTGAAATATAAGGCTCTAGGGTAGTGTAGTGGTAGAGGCATGAACCAGAACATTTTTTCAAATTGTTTAATCAGCTGTGTATACCAGTCCTACTTTGGAGCAATAACTAGAACACATAGATGGGATAAAAAGTGGGAAATGCTGTTCCTGTCCCTTCCAAAGCACTGAAAAAAGAAATGAGGCCATTTAAATTGTTGAGTCTCAGCACTGATGTTTAACTATTGAAAAGAAGATACTTGAAGAAAAAAAAATTAGACATCCAATTATCTACTTATTTTTGCTCTAACTTGAGAATCCTGTTTCCTAGTGAGGACATTATTATCTGCCCTTTATTTACATTATTAGAATATATAATATTAAAACTGACCTGCCCAGTTCCTCATAGTGAGAGAAACATAGGACAAACCTGGTACCTGCAGCAAGAGGACCTTGTGGCTGGCCAGAGGGATGGGGCCCCTGTAATGAGTCCGGTATGTCATTGCAGGACTCCCTTGGCAAAGGTATTGCTGAAATGGAACCTCCAGAGGACTTCTTAGAAGAGAAACAAAAATAAATCCTGATCCCTATCCACACCCTTTTATCTGCCTGAAGAACTATAAACGTTTTCACCAGAAACCTCTTCTCAATTTTGCTGTAATGAAGGAAATTGAAGACACCCTGGGGACAAACAGTACTGCCTCTGTTCTCATTGGCCCAAACCTGGCTTCATGCTGATAAAGGTTGCCTATTCAAATGAATCAGTGCTCTATGTGAAATCACAAAGTGAGGAAAAGAGCATTTTAGGTAGAAGTCAGACTTCTCAATAATCATGGGAATTGTTCCTTTGTCATACATTAGACTCAGGTAGACTCGAGACTGAGCTACAAGGTGAGCTGAATGCTACCTTAAAGGCCAAGGAAGGAGACAGGCTTTTAATTCACCTGTACATCAGTGGGGGGCTATTCCTGGGCTTCTGTTGTCAATCATTAGCAATCAGGCTATAATGTGAGACAACCTGTAGGGCATTGGGATATAATAACTCTCAAAAAGGTAAGTTCTGAGAAATCAGTTTTAGTCTACCTTGAAGGAAAGCCTAAATAAAGAATAATGTCATAGTTATAGAAGAGTAATACTCTAATTTAAAAATGAGATCTTTTGAGTCATAATTTAGATCAAATTAAAAGTGTGTTGGCAATATATTTTAATTAAGTAATAATGAACTGTGACCAAAATATTTATGTATAAAGCATATTTGATAGATTTTGTTTTATGAAAAAGTAATGCTTAAATATAAAAAGGCTTAGTGAATTCTTTTGAAATATTCTACTAATAAAAGATTAGAACCTCCCTTAAAAGTAAAATGTGTGTAGACATATAATAAAGTCTCCTTTCAGGGAAAATCCAATATATTTAAGAGTTCACCTTTTATGCTTTTATGAGTTCACTCTCTATTTTATTTTTCTTTTAAGACTTAACTTTCTGGGGTTTTTTTTAATGCTATTAATGACACCAAATGCATATATACATTGTCTTTATATAGAAGGTTGGTTTGCTGGTTAAGTGTCCCTATTGAATGCTTTATTTTAATTTATTCTTAAAACAATGCTTTTTACTGGAGTTTCTCTTTTTCCTGTGTTTATGGTCAAGCCATAGAAGTTTTCTTGATAGTGTAAGAGTCACTTTTCTTAAGAATGATATTAATAATGATAGTTGTATTAATTGTTTCTTCATCACTGAAAGTTGATTCATGAGTGGTAAATGACTCGCTGTTTACATGTTCTTTTTCTTTTTTGTAGTAAAAGGACTAAAATTTGAAACTTGTAGTTATTGGTACATCAGGACAGTATGTGTTTGCTTATGCCTGGGGATCTAGCCATAGGCACGATCACCACAGCAACTGCCCTAGGCTTGTTTCCTTACAGGTAGAAATTTGTAATGGTGAAATGAAAGGCTTTGAGACAACCAATCTAATTGTTGACTGTGCCATGCAGTGGGGCAAATCAGAAAATCAATCAGAGTCCACCACTTTCCAGGTTTTATCTTGTTACACATCAAATGAAGGTCTTGACAATCAATCTGATGAGAAAAACATTACATCCAGACTTTAGCGAGAAACCAGTTTGCTTCATGATAGACATTTGAAGCAATATCAGCCTCATATTCTTACAATCAGTGGTTGCAGAATTTTTCATGATTCTAAGTTCAACTTCATGTGTATAAAACAGGATGGTGGTATTGAATCAGAGTCTTTCTAATCTCTGTGGTTCCTTGAGCCTAACCCAATCTGTACATTAAGTGAAGAGAAGAAAAACAATATTTTAAGGCTTTAAACATTTATCATGGAGTTTGAGTCACTTAATTTTAAAATCCATTCATGAGGAAATGATTATGTCAAGTGGATTTAGATGGTTCCAAACGAAAACCCTGTTAAAATACTATATCAAAGTATATCAAGACTAGATTGGGAGTTTTATATTTTGCATGTATGTTTCCACTAGGTTTATTGAGATGTAACTAATGATTTTTTCACTTATTATCTATCAGGATCCTTTGGACAGAACATAATAGACAATTGACAAACATCTTAGTATTGTTATATGCAAGCATTTGTGGAAGATATAAAGAAGTAGAATTGCACGTAAGCCTGATGTGTGCATAATTCTTTACAGTTTACAAACATTGCCGTATACGTTTTCTCCAGACCACTGGTCTTTCCAATGACCTCTTAAATCGGTAACAGCTATTTCTACAGTTCTTTAAATGCTTCTATTTTCAAAGCAAAGTGAAATTTTTGTTTTTGTAGCATCTTGGCACTCTGTCATATGAGAGTTGTGAAACACACTAGCTGAAGCTTATTCTTAATGGAAAGAAATACTGTGGCTGTTAATGTTTTTTTCTAGCTAATGAACCAAATCTATAATAAGGATACAAGTTCTAGCAGTGGTGCAAGCTCTTTGCAGTACACTGACGTTAGACATGACACTGCAAGAAAAGATAATTTCTGACTAATGCCAAGGACTCTGGAGAATTATTAAAATGCAGTACTCTGACAAGTTATGTTGGAGTAGTCTGCTGTTAACTTCTAGGAGAGATAGAGTATCCTCCTTGTGCCAGAGCAATTTATATTTCCAGTTTTCATATATGTCAAAATAATGTTCTTTGTGGTATGCCATGGGTAGTTAAGCACATTTGTGATTCCAAGATCCAAGCTTTCACATAACTGAATCGATGAAAACATAATATGATCCCAGCCAATGCTTCCAGTCTGAATAGGAGAACAGAAGAAACAAGCAGGGGAGTGTTATCTCAGGCATTTCTCTCCTTGGCCTGGTTTACTAGAATTCGTATGTGCACTTTACAGTGAAATCCCTCAAAGGGAGGGTAATTTGAATAAAACACCTTGTCTCTATTGGCTAATTAGATAAGAAATAATGCAGAGGAATAATGACGTACGTCCAGTGATCCCTATGACACATCACCTCTTGCTTTGATGTTAGATGGTGGAAGAGCTTCTGTTTCTAGCAGATGAGCATCTCAATATAAATGCCTGCAGCTACGACTCTCCCACTAGAGAAGGGAATTTATAGATGCCACTGTCTTGAGAAACGTCATAGATGGAATTGACCCTTCCATCCCCAAGGTAAAGAACCACCTTCAGTTTTAAAACAGTGAAGTGTAGAGAACTGAATCATGAAAAAATGTATTTTTGTGTAGCTACTATTTGTCAGAGTTCAGCCAATGTTATACAATGAGTAGCATATAAAATAATATTGAACAAAGCTTATCTCACTTAAATGCTTCAAAACATAAACAAAAATATTATTCAACATGACTGTCTCATTTAAGAAGCTGACAGTTCTAATTCTTATTCTTTTTTCTCTCTTAAATAACTGGTCATTCAGTAAATTATTATTTTTTTTAAAGTCATGATCTCAGAAAAGAAAAAGGACTTCACAGCAAAAACCGACGAAATCTAAATAAAGTCTGTAGTGTTAAGCCAATGTTAATTTCTTAGTTTTGACAATTGTGCTATGGTTATATAAGATGTTAACATTGGGGAAAGCTGGGTGAAAGGTGTATGCGAACTCAGCTATTTTTGTAACTCCTCTGTAAATCTAAAATTATCTCAAAATAATGTTTTAAAAAATTCCTGCCAGTTATTGGGACAAAGAAGTATCATGAATAAGAACTCTAATTATTAGTGGGACATACCCCATAGTGATCATTGCTTTCTTAAAATATACAAAGAAAATGATACACAGAAGCTTGGTAAAGCATATAAATATATTATTTCAAAAATGTGGAAACACATAAGATCAATTCCCAGCATTAGGACTTTCAAATTAACAGAAACCTCACAATAATGTCAAAAATACAGAGCATACTAAGGGAAACTCCTTCTGAAAAAAGCAAAAAACCAAATCACTTTCAAAAACTTTAAAGCATTAGCTCTTCAATGGCCTTCTATCTCAAAGACATCTGTGAAATGTTTCCTAATTCCCCAGAATAAATCAGTAACCCTGTTCTCCATAGGCACCTGGTACATCACATTTCACTGTCACTTACCACATCTCTCTGTGTCCCTACCTAGGGTGCATACATCTGGAAAGGAGAAACCTACTATATTAGGGTTCCCTAAAAGGACAGAACTAATAGGATACATGTATATACAAATGGGGAGTTTATTAAAGAGTATTGACTCACATAATCACAAGGTGTGATAGACACAATAGGCTGTCTGCAAGCCGAGGAGCAAGGAAGCCAGTCTGAGTTCCAAAACCTCAAAAGTAGGGAAGCCAACAGTGCAGCCTTCAGTCTATAGCCAAAGGCCCGAGAGTCCCTGGCAAATCACTGATACAAGTCCAAGAACCGAAGAACTTGGAGTCTGATGTTCGAGGGCAGGAAGCATCCAGCACAGAAGATGAAGGCCAGAACACTCAGCAAGCCAAGTCTTCAGAACTTCTGCTTGCTTTATTCTAGCCAAGCTGGCAGTTCATTACATAGTGCTCAGCCAGTTTGAGGATGGGCCTGCCTCTCCCAGTCCACTGACTCAAATGTTAATCTCCTGCGGCAACCCCCTCATAGACACACCTAGGAACACTATTTTGCATCCTTCAATCCAATCAAGTTGACACTTGGTTAATACAACAATCACACTTACTTTATGTTTATCTTCCCTGATGCCTTAGCTCACAATAGTACTCTGAATTTTTTTTTTCAAGAAATCAGTGAATTTGATTGAAGAAAATGTGCACATTTCAAAACCCTTTTTAAAAGAGAATTTCTGTTTCAGTCTCCTCTCCAGTGTGCGAATGAGGAAAAAACAATGAGGAAAATATTTCGCAGAAGCACTTGTCAACTTTAGGGTGCTTGAAAGCATACCCTCATTGCTCCATAGAATTAAATATAAATGATCCTGAAAACAAGTCGAGTCTCTATGAGAAAGGTCTTGGTTGGCATAGGCTCAGTATAATTTGCTGATTCTGCTCTAAGTTTCATTGGTGATTTCTACTATTGAAATCCTGGTTATTTGAAAGTTTCAGTTCATTATACCTTAACCACAAGTTTCTATCTCTGCCAATTTCTGTCTCTTATGGCTTAATTTGGTGAGTCATATTAGGAAAAGTCAAGCAGAAATTAATTACCGGGATTCAACTTGTCATTTTAAACACTTAAAGTAGTGAAATAAAAGTTACATTTGGAAGTAAATATACTGAAAAGGAAAAGTCATGCAAAAGTCAGCATATGGAAATGGATCATCCTCAGGCGGCCGTGAATTGGTTTTGACTTCATCAAAACGTCTAGTTCATGGTTGGTACATTTAGTATGCACTGTGGCTGCTGCTGTTTGAAGGTTATTAAGTTTGACCTAGATTTTATTGGTGTTCACTCTAATCTACTCAATTATCTTTTGGGGTTTGTGTGTGTCTCTGGCAAAGATGAACCATCAATTTCTATTGACATATAGAATAGTTGTGAAGATTTGATAAAATGCTAATTGATAACAATGAAAACTGAGTCACTATTTTTATAAAGACTTATTTTCTTAATCTTTTTAAAATTATTAGAGAAATTATTTTTAATGACAAGAAGAGTGATGTAAAGAAGAGTAATGCAACAATGAAATCCTGTTTCTGGGGTCAGGTGCAGTGGCTCACGCCTTTAATCCCACCACTTTGAGAGGCCGAGGTGGGCGGATCACGAGGTCAGGAGTTCAAGAAAAGCCTGGCCAACATGGTGAAACCCTGTCTCTACTAAAAATACAAAAATTAGCCATATATGGTGGTGCACACCTGTAATCCCAGCTTCTTGGGAGGCTGAGGCAGGAGAATCCCTTGAACCCGGGAGGCAGAGGTTGCAGTAAGCCGAGATCATGCCATTGCACTCCACCCTGGGCAACAAGAGTGAAACTCCATTTCAAAAAAAAAGAAAAGAAAATCCTATTTCTTTTGGTATTTTTGTAGCTCACACATCTTAAATAAGGGGATTATGATGAAAGGCACTAAAGTTTTAGAGCTGTAAGTTCAGGAATGCCATCAGAGATCATGATTACTTCATTCTCCTAACTCAGTCTAAATGCAAATCACTTGAAACAAAAAAATTTCTTCATTTTCTTAAATATCATCAATAAATAAGAATTTATAGTTCGCTTGGTAATAATTTCATAATCTGTGTTTTGAGACATCTAATGGTCTACACTATATTTGGCTATATTATCAAACTTTGAATAACTACAACAAATAGGAAAGGAAAGAAATTCCTAAAGGAGAGACTTGTACATTGAACATTGGGATATTTCGTTAATTTCGTCTACTCTTGGCCTGTTGTCGGTGGTAAAGTGGATGCTTCTAAGTGAAGTAGAAGGTGGGAGACTTAGGAAATATTATAAGAAGGGACTGATTTTATTTGAGCAGCAGTCTAGTAGTGACCTAATAATTTCTTGACATATTTTTCTAAACCTGATATAATTTTAGCAGTATTCTCAAAGTTGTTCATTCTGCCCATAAATTTATAATATTTTCACTAATTTCTTATTATCCAATTGGGAATTTATAAGCTTCTTTTTACCAGGCAACTGATGTTTTTCTATTTTTTATTTTTATTTTTATTTTTATTTTTTTGAGATGGAGTCTCGCTCTGTGGCCCAGGCTGGAGTGCAGTGGCCGGATCTCAGCTCACTGCAAGCTCCGTCTCCCGGGTTTACGCCATTCTCCTGCCTCAGCCTCCCGAGTAGCTGGGACTACAGGCACCGGCCACCTCGCCTGGCTAGTTTTTTGTATTTTTTTAGTAGAGGCGGGGTTTCACCGTGTTAGCCAGGATAGTCTCGATCTCCTGACCTCGTGATCCGCCCCTCTCGGCCTCCCAAAGTGCTGGGATTACAGGCTTGAGCCACCGCGCCCAGCCGATGTTTTTCTTTTGTAATTTATTTTTGAGTAGATAATACATGAACATGGTTCAGGAATTTTAAAAACTGTAGTACAGCAGAAGAGACCTGTCCACCTTGTTTCCCATCTCCCTGTTCTTTGCCTTCCTTCCAGGGACTTTTAGAATGTACACGCAAGCAAAGAAGGATTTATTTACTTTATATTCTTCTTTCCTTCCTATTTTTACTGGAGGAGCATGGACTGGAGTCAAATCTACTTGGGACTGAATCCTAGTTCTCAGTTTCTTCATCAACAAATATGAGTTAATAATAATGTCATCTTCACAGAATCCTTAAAAAGGTTGAATAAGAAGACTGTAAGAAATGTATCACTATTTTGACATGCAGATGGTGTTCAGTGGGTGTGATTATTGTTATTATTTTTAACCTTTGAATGATAGGAAAGGCATGAAAAGAAAAAAAAATGTAGTATTGGTGTTCTGAGGCTGTCATAACAAATTACCACAAACTTGTTGGCTTAAAACACCAGTTGTTTATTCTCTCACAGTTCGAGAGGCCAGAAGTCTGATACTGAAAGGGCTGTGCTCCCTCCAGAGATTCCCTTCCTTGCCTCTTCCAGCTTCTTGTGGCCATCAGCATTCTTAAGCTTGAGGATGTATCACTCATTCTCCGTGTCCATCTTTATGTGACTTCTCTTTCCTACTTGTCTGTCCCACGTGTGCTTTTTTGTCACATGGATACTAATCATTGAATGTAGGGCCCACCCAGAAAATCCAGGATGATCTCTTCTTGAAATCTTTAATTTAGTTACACCTATAGAGGCCCGTTTTCCAAATAACATCACATTCATAGGTTCCAGGGATTAGAATGTGGATTTATCTTTTAGGGGGGCCACTATACGAACTACAAACATCTTTTTTTGTGATTCATTTTGTGATGACTAATCTATTAACAGAAAATATGTTTTTGAGAACCATTAATATATTACCAACTATAGTATTTCAAATATAGAAACTTTGATTGACATTTTGTTTTAAATCAGCCTTACACATAGTAAAAGTTTACCAGTAAACTATGAAATATAAAATTAGCAAGTTGATGGTAATAAAACTGCCACAAGCAAAGAAAACATACATTATTTTTGCTCATAAAATTATTTGGCATTCCTGCCAGACTTTGGTTCTATATGTGCATCTGTTGGGGAATGGAGGAAGGAAGTAGTGTAGGAGAGTTAAAAAATAAGAGGGTGTATTAATGGTTTTGGTCCCATTTTATAACAGAACTTGAATTGGCTTGTCACATCTTCAAATATTCACTTTTACTCTCTGTTGTAAATTTTCTATCCCAATGATGTCCCACCTCTTTTATATAATAATAGAATGGCTTATCCATTCTGTAATAGCACAAAAGAGTTAGAAGACAGAAACACCAGATGCATTTTCTCTATGTCTTTTGGAACAGAAAAAGTAGACAAAATGTTAAAATTTTTCTTTGAAATCCATATGAGTCTGCTTCAAAGAATCACCATTTCCAAGAGAGAATATTCATGATTGCATTACAAGCATTCAGACAGAAACACTTTATGTTGTCAAAAGCTGCATTTCAACTACCAGTGTCATCACAGTGACTGCAGTGTCCTGTTACTTTTGCATGACTAAATCATACAACAAAGCAATGATTTTTAATTCTTTAATTCTTTTTATTTTTTGCAATTGATTAGCCTAAAAACTCCACATATCCACATCAAGGATGTAGATATGGCCATTGAATGTGATGTGAATCTTTTAATAAACATGTTTGCAGAATTAGAAAAGTATTGGCTATGTTAAATACTAAACCTTACACTAGCTAGGAAATGCCTTATTAGTCTTTAATTTACTACTCAGATTATCTGATAGGATGTCTCAGGAGATGGCATGATTTTCACAAATAGCCTCCAATGTGTTAAATTTTTCATCCTTAAAGCTTTTCTAAAGTCTGTCAACAGTTTTCTCTCTCTCTTTTTTGCCGTATTATAGTGTATTTTTTAATTTTAAAACATTTGAAATAAAAGTTATGTACATTCAAAATGTACAGTGTGATGATTTGACATACATACATGTTGTATATTGATTACCAGTCAAATTAATTAATACATATGTCACTATAGTTACTGTATGTGGGGAGAGGATCCTCAGCGATTACACTTAAATTCTATTATCTGAATAAGTTTCAAGTAAGCAATACAAGTATTAATAACTGTAGTTGCCATGCTATGCATAAGATCTTCAGAACTTGTTCATCTTACAACCTCAACTTTGTACCCTTAGACCAACATCTCCCCATTTCCTACACCCTCCCAGCCCTGGCAACCACGATTCTACTCTCTTCTTCTATGAATTTGACTATTTTAGATTCCACATATAAGTGATATTATGCAGTATTTGTCTTTCTGTGTCAGACTTATTTCATGTAGCATAATGGCTTTCAGATTCATTCTTGTTGTCACAAATAGCAGGATTTCCTCCTTTTTTATGGCTGAATAATATTTTGTGTGTGTGTGTGTGTGTGTGTATGTGTGTGTGTGGTGTGTGTGAGGACACGTGTGCACACAAGTGCATCACATTTTGTTTATCTGATAATCTATAGATGGACACTTAAGTTGTTTCCATATCTTGGCTATTAGGAATAATGCTACAGTGAACACGGGGGTGCAGATATCTCTTAAAATACTGATTTCATTTTCTTTGGATATATACCCAGGAATAGGATGGCTGGGTTGTATGATAGTTCTGTTTTTAATTTTTTTCAGAAACTGCCATACTGTTCTCCATAATACCAGTACTAATTTACATTCCCACCAAGTGTACAAGGGTTCCCTTTCCTCCTCACCATCACCAACACTTGTTATCTTTTGTCTTTGATAAGTCATCCTAATAGGTATGAGGTGCTATCTTGTGGTTATCATTTGCATTTTGTTGATGATTAGTGATTTTGATCGTGTTTTCATATACGAGGTCTTCAAAAAGTTCATGGAATGTATTTATTATTAAAAAAATGCACAGATTTGAAAAACTTTTGTACCAAATTAAACTCATACTAAATTTGCTGTAATGTGTCTGACAGAACTTAGTTTGAGGCATTGAGAAGAATAAGACATCACTTTGAAACGAGCTACATGAATTTTGCTAAAATTGAAGCAGGAACAAACATCACATTTATGGTAAAGGTTGGGTGGAAGAATGGTGAAATCATTGGTGCTTTATGAAAAGTTTGTGGGGACAGTGTCCCAAAGAAATCAGCAATTTACAAATGGTAACTCATTTTAAGACAGGACAAGACAATGTTGAAAGTGAAACCCATAGCAGCAGACCATCCACATCATTTTGTGAAGAAAAATTAACTTCGTTTATGCCCTGAATGAAGAGGACTGATGATTAACAGTAGAAACAGTAGTCAGCATCATAGATGTCACATGCAATTGGTTGAGCTCACTCAATTCTGACTGAAAATTAAAGTTGAGCAAACTCTCCATGTGATGGATGCCAAAACCATTGCTCCCAGATCAGCTGCAGACAACAGCAGAGCTTTCAATGGAAATTTTAAATGAGTAAGATCAGGATCCCGAAGCATTTCTTCAAAGAATTATAACAGAAGATGAAACATCGCTTTGCCAGCGTGATCCTGAAGACAAAGCACAGTCAAAGCAATGGCTACCAACCGTGGACATGGTCCAGGAGGAGCAAAAGCAGGCTGGTCAAGAGCAAAGGTCATGGCAACAGTTTTTTCGAATGCTCAAGACATTTTGCTGTTTGACTTTCTGGAGGGCCAAAACAATGATAATATCTGTTTATTATGAAAATGTGTTTTTGCCAAAGTATTAGCAAAAAAAAAACCTGAGAAAATTTTACCTGAGATCCCTCCTCCACCACAACAGTGCTTCTGCTTTCCTCAAACAAGGGCAATTTTGTGAGTTTCAATGGGAGGTCATTAAGCATCTATTTTACGATCCTCATTTTGCTCCCTCTGACTTCTTTTCGTTTCGTAATGTTAAAAAATGTTAAAGGACCCCAATTTTTCTTCAGTTAATAATGTAAAAAAGGCTTCATGGGCATGGTTAAATTCCCAGGACCCTCAGATCTTCAGGGATCAAGTAAATGGCTGGTATCATTACTTAGAAAGTTGCCTTGACCTTGATGGAGCTTATGTTGAAAAATAAGTTTGTATATTTTTAAATTTTTATCTTTTAATTCATATTTTCCACGAACTTTTTAAAGTTTCCTCATATACCTGTTGCACGTCTGTGTATCTTCTTTGGAAAAATGTCTATGCAGGTCCTTTGTTCATTTATTAATCGAATTTTTTCTTTTTTTTTTTTTTTTTTTTGCTATTGAGTTGTACGAGTTCCTTCTATGTTTTAGATTTTAACCCCTTTCTGCTCTTACATACCCGAATGTCTTCACCGATGCCAATTGCTTTGTGAATTCTTGAGAAAGGTCACATTTAGCTCCTTGGCGTTTGCTAACCAACAAAGTATTAGTTTGCTTTCGATCCCTTGGTGTGCATCAAATCTCATTCTCATATCTTAAGGGCAGGGTATGTCCGTAGCCTCTTACCTATTGTCCAATACACAGTGGTTATTAGTCTACTGGTACCTTCCTGGACGGAAGGGAGAAAACTGCTCCTATTTTCCTCTTAACTAATTATAAGAAAGACTAAACGTGTCCTAGTAATCGTAAGTCAGACTTTATATTTTATTTGACAACAAAGCATGGAAACTACAACTTCCAAAGTTTAATGTTCCCAGGGTTCTTCTTGACTACTCTTCACTCATCTGTCTTTATCATGAGATGATCTCCACCTTCCACAATGTCATTTGCCACTATCCGTTCCCTCTCTAGCCATGTCTGTCGTTTCTGCCGTTCTGCATACTGGGAGTTGTAGTTGCTGAGGAGATGCAAAATCACAAGTTCTCATAGTGTGGGTTGGAAGGGGATCCAGCTTTGGTATCTCAGGAGTCAGTTCCTGATCAGTAAGAGAGGTTGCTACTTTACTTTCAGGCTAGATGTAGACCTTGATTATCAACCTAGGAGCGAGTAGCAACTACTTTTCACAAAGCCACTGGCATTTAGTCAAACTTTGTGTTTGCTTTCTTGTTTTTACATGGGCATTGTAAATAAAAACCCAAATACTGAATTTTATAAAGATCCGGGTTTCTCTTTGTAAAACTGCCCCATTATCCTACCCTCGTGAAGTAAAAAAAAAAAAACTTTAAACGTGTGTGTCTCCTTCTATAATTTTTAATGCTCACAGAAACATACATGTACCTTTATGCTTATTTGTGTGTGTGTGTGTGTGTGTGTGTGTGTGTGTGTGTGTGTGTGTGTTTTAATCTAGAGCTTGGATTTTCTTCAATGTGTTATTTCCAGTCTGAGATCCATCACAAACATTTTCACCACAATTTAACTAATTATTTATTATCTCTGCCCAGCGTCCCACAGCTTGAACGTATTATAATTTTTAAGTTACTTACTTGAACACTTACATTGTGTTTACATTTTTGGCTGTTACAAACAATGCTGTAGGGATCATTCTAAAATTGTAAATTTACTGGCCGTAAGATTCTGATAGGTACAGCCGAATTGCCTACTAAAAAAAGGGCAAGTAGGAGTTAGAGATAGATAACTTGCCTTCTTTCATTTACAATGTGTTTGAGAGTTTTTGTTTTGTTTTGTTTTTTTGTCTTTGGTTTGTTTATTTGTTTCTCCTTTGCCATTATAACTGGATACTGGAAAGAAATCTCTCACTTAAGGCAAGACAGACACCTTTGGAATGTATATGCCTAATCAATAATTTTTTAAACAGTGCATGTACTATAGGAAGTTTCTTCCTCTCGGAACTCCTTCTGCCTTTTAGAAGGAGAAAATTCTCAATGTATTTACTGCAATTTCCATAGAGGAAATTATTTTGATACATATTTACTATCCCGTCAAAAGCTTGAAATACATACCTGAATTTTCCAGGAAATCTTGAATAGGAATTGAAAGATTAGACAGGTTAAAGTAGATAGCAGTAATAGTTGTCTCTTTCTTCCTTGATAAATGTGGGTAAAGCTAGAGAAAATATGTTGTTTGTGCTGCCAGAAGCAGAGAATAGGTATATTGCTGTCAAGATGGGAAAGGAAAAACATTTGCAATTCTGTTCAATGCCATGAATTTCATACCTGACCCCCAGATGATTTTTCAAAACTCCTGTTTCAGCCTCTTTTTAGCCAACTTGGTTTGTTACGAGTTCTTAGCATTTACACATTTGAGTATGAATCTTTTTATTTGTACAGTTTTGATTTACTATTTAAACAAAGACAAGTCATTTAATATTTATTCTTCTGTTTTCATGTTCATGAAGACAGAATAATTTCCACATTATTGAAATTAGCTAAAATAAAATTTTCTGAGTATTTAAAAGCCCTGGGAGGGAAAGGCAATTTTAGCATAAATTAATGCCTTTTAACTGACATTTTGTAATGTATTTTTAATTTCACTTTTAAAGCTGAATTTGAATGCACACATTTTTGTAACTTTTATCTTTTAGATGTAAACTTCTTACTATACAAGATAGCTTAGATAAATGACTATGAGAATGCACACAATTTTTGGTTATGTAATTTCCTTTTTTTAACTGTCTATGTATTCTCATTTTAATGTCTGGTTGTTCATCTTTATCATTTGTTTAAAAACTAAAAAAGTGTTCAAAAATTCCTTCTAAATTTATATATGGAATGATCAGTGGTTTGCTTGCACAATGTTTTAATAAATGCATGTGTGTCTTCTACTTCTTGATTCTGAGAACTCCATTATCCACATTTCCGTAAGAAGAACTATGCATACACACTTTTGTATATATATTTTTATATGTGTACGTGTGTATATATAAAAACACATTTATTTATATACATACATATATGTGATCATATATATTTGTAAACACGCTTCACATATATTGAAGAGTAAATTATAATGTTCTTTTCTAAATATCTTGTTTTATCCCACATCCTGCAACCCTCCCATTTGCTACCTTCTCTGTTCAATCACAATAACATTAACATACAGGGAGAATATTTATATACAGGCTTCTCCTAGATAAAAATATCTTCCCCAATGGCTGAGCATAGTATTACGTGTCGCAAATATCAGGGTTTTAGAATTATGAGTTGTCAACTAAAAATAATGAGTGAGAAGAGAGAATTATCAGGTCTCACATATGAACTTCATCTGTCCATGGTACCTTTCCACTTGACGAAATCACTTACTTCAAACTCAACATTTCATAGATAGATGTCATCACCTTCCCCCCAAATGCAACCCAATTTTTTCATCCTGCAGACTTCAAACTGTGGAGTCAGCTTTGATTCCCTTCTTTTGACTCAGTGACTAATATATAATAATATGATAACAATGTCAAAGTCTCTCTGATTCTTCCTTTCTTTTCACACTGTTGCCATCCTACATCAAAATTCAACATTTATATTAATGAAATTTCCCTTCCTGGTTTTGTCTACAATCTTAGCATCTAGCGCTACATTTCACCACATGGTAGGAATTGAATCAATAGTCATTGAATGAGTACATGAACACTACAAGATTCATTTTATTAATTTGATTAAAATGCAGCTCTCATCAAGTTACTTTGCTGAATGCAGATTTCTAGTTCATCTCAGCTATCAAGAGAGGAAAAATGAAACTTCTCACCTTAGTTTTTAGGGCTCTTTAAGATCTTGCTCTCTTAATTTTACTTTTATCACTACTCTTACTGTGAATGCTCTTTGTTGCATTTATGCTACTTTAAAATTTCCCTTAGTGTTTCATGCCTCATCCCAAGCCTAGCATGCATCATTCCTATATCCTGTGTTTTCATGCCTGGTTTACTTACTCCGAAATGACCTATCATGTCTAGCCTCCCTGCCTAAGGCTTAACTGAAGTTTCTGTACTTAAAAGTTCTCTCTCTCTCTCTCTCCTCTGTTTAACACTGATGCTTTTCTAACTCACAGAAGTAAGAATCCCTTCCCTTCTCTTGGAGAGTACAGATATACTTTAACGAATGGTGGGAATGGTAGGTAGAGTTTATGAGCCCATTGCAGGTAGAGGATAGAGATGGATGAAATGGCTAGATGAATGAAGTGAGAGGGTTGTTGGATAGGGAGGTGCTCAACTCAAGAGGGCCTGAAAGTGGAGAGAGTTTTTGTTAAGCCCAGAGAGTAGCCTCTGAGAGAGGGAAGTAAGTTCACACACACAAAAAAAGCCTGTAAACATGAATGTTTCCTTCCTCAAAATTTGACTTTAATATAGCCTAGCCTGATGTTTCCTGGGCAGCAAAAATAGAATCATCTTACAGCACTGTTCTCTTGCTTTCAATGCATTAGAAGTTTTCTCAAGTACCTTTAGGTGAAAGTCATGTAACTTCATTACACCCTGCCATGCTACATTGTCTGGCTTATAAGGCATTTATTTTAGGGCCATCAGTCACTGAATTTCTATGTAAAATGAACTCATGTCTCTTGTGGCGCAATAAGCAATTGTTTGAACTGTCTTGACTAAACTATTTATTTAGGCACCTAACCAGTTGATTAAATAATACCACTGGACTAAGATCCTTTGTTCTTCCAGCAAAGTGCAGTACAGTTTGGTCCCAGCTCACCACTCCTGCCTCATTTCATACTGCGTTCCTACTGCCTTTGCCTTTGCCTTTGTGCCACTCTGGCCTTTCGGTTTCTCAAATGCGCTAGGTTTCTTTTGAACATGGGATCTTTACATATGCTCTCAATCTGCCTGAAACTTTGCTTTCCTTGCCTGTGTAGCTCTCTCCACTCTCTCTGACTAGGTCAGATTCCCCTATTATAAGCATTTTTTGCTTCTTGTACCTTTTTTTCATGGTCTTTAGCACAGCTATGATATTACATTTTTGAATGATTACTTGATTAATGTCCATCTTTCCTACTAAATTTGAAGTTCCCTGAGAGTGTATCGGTTTTTACATATTTTTGCGTCCTACTGCATGGCACCTGCAAGGCACTCAATAAATAACTATTAAATTAAGTGAACTGTGAATTTAAATTTCATTTGTGAACTCATTTATTTCATAGATACAGCTTTATTCTATTACATTGTTATCCTTGTTATTTAAACCTTCTAAAACACAAAAGAAACCAAACACATCTGAAAAGACTTCTAAGCATAAATAGTTGAAAGCATAAATATAGTTATCTATTTAATCAAAAATTGATGTTTGTCTTTTGTACAATAGAGACAGTTCTTTAAAGATATGGTAACTTTCTCACGCTGCATGATTTGGGGAAACTTTAAATACATTTTGAGTATCAATATATTCCCACTTCCAAGCAAGATTATACACAGAAAAGTCTGAAACATCCTCAAAGCCTTTTACATTTCAACAGAGGGAGCCTAATGATTTTACTAGGCAACGTTGTTATACAGAGTTTTCTCAGTAGAGTGAATGCTAAATCAGTTATCCAGCAAGTTCATGTTAAAGGAAAGATGTTCAAAGAATTATTCCACAAGACTTCTCATGCCTAGATCTTCAAAGTATACCTGCGTGGTTTAGTGATACTAAACTATAAATAATTTTGAAGGAGAGAGAGAAGTTTGATGGTTTAATAAGAAAGGGGTCAGATTTTTCTGGACACTGAGTTTGCTGGATGCAGAGATACTGTTTATAAAGATAAGTCTTTTCTTCCCTTTGTAGCTGATTTTTTGAATTTCTTAGAAATATCTGCTCTAAATTTCTTGCTTCTTTCCTGAGTTTACCCATAAACCAAAAACTACATAATACTTGAGTGCAACCAAAAGAAAAATCTATCCATGATGAATGTCTTTAACTCCTCCCTCTTGCTCATGAGCCATATCTAGCCAAGCAGCAAGTACTGACCATTCTGTCACATGAGTAAGGCTTGGCTCCTACCTTTCTTCTACCTATCCACCCTGGGAATATCCTAGCTTAGCACCAATAACTTCTGAAGCATTCCATCCCACCACTAATTCCCCCACTCACTGTTGGCATGGTTGCTTCTGAAATGCAAATCTGAGTACTCCCATTTAAAACATTTAAATTGCTCATGATAACAACAACAAATGAATATAAAATTTTTACTATATACCAAGTACTGGTCCAAGTATTTTATATATATGAACTCATGATTATTCCTTGGAACGGTAAATCTAGAAACTATTGATAGGGACAGGAGGCAGGTAAATTCTGGGCAGAAGAGAGTAGGTCCCTAGTGAAGGCCCCACCCTCAAGCCAAACAGCCTGATACCACAGCCCAAAGTGAGAACTTATGTCCCTGTTTTCCCACTTGAATGTTGCCTTTTCCAAAACCACCCATGGCCCACCCCACCCCCCATCATGTGCCCATAAAAACCCCAGACTCAACCAGGAGAAAGGAGGAGAAGCAGTTGGACATTGGAGACTACAGTTTGACATTGAAGAGAAGCAACTTGACTTCAGAGGGATAGCTTGATGGCATAGCTTCAGAGAGGAGTCCGGTCAGGCACAGCTGGACTTCAGGAAAAGATTACCTTCCTGTTCTTCCTCCTTTCAGCTCCCCTTCACACTGAGAGCCCCTACATTTACCAAATCCAGTTCATTCATGTGACCTCATTCCTCCTAGATGCTGGACAAAAACTCAGGTGCCACAAGTGTGGATGCAAAAGACTGTCACACTGACCCTCCACTGATCTGTTACCACTTAAGCCATCCACAAATGGCAAAACTAAAGTGTTACTATATGTAACACTCCTTCTGGGGCTTCAGGGGTCATGGGCACCCCCACCTCACCCTTGCCTAATGCTGCTGCAGGTCCCTCACGGAGTTTTGCTCCTGCCAGCACCTGAAAGTGCTCAACCCAGCTCCTGCACCTGCTCACCTGTGCTCCCCCTCCTGCAAGTGGTTGAGAGCTGTGGACTGAGTAAGCAAGGCACCCCTGTTGCAAGGCTCGCAAAGGGATCAGGGAAGTATCTGGCTTCACTATCAGTCATCACATTAGTATAATCATAAAACTGACATTAATTGAGTGTTTACTTTGACCAGGCACTGTCCTAAGCACTTCACAATATTAACTCATGTATCCCTAAAGCAGATAAGTCTGGTTATTTTGGTATGGTCTTTTTTTTTTCACAATTATAAATTAATTAAATCATTAAGTAGTGGTTAAATAACTTGCCCACCATCATATGGCCAAGCGGAGAGGTGGCTTTCAAACCTAGGCAATTTACCTCCATCCAGAGTCCGTGTTCTGAAGCACTGCTCATACTGATTTTCCAAATAACCCCCCTAATTTTGTAGCCTGGCACACAGTGCTCATTTGGTTCTCTTTTCCAACCTCATTTTCACTAGGGTTGCATTTGCCTATCTTGCATTTTATACTGTCACATGGAACTAAACAAATGCTGTCATAAATGGATTCTTCACCTAGACCAGCTTGATTAATTCAAACACTCTCTTTATTCTTTTGTACAACATTTGTCTGAGGTCTGTGACCTAGAATGCTCACAGCTAAAAGATTACTCTGTAGGCATACTATATTCTTTTGTTTCCACCAGCTAAAATGTTTGCATTAAAAAAATCAATGGTGATTATTCTCAAACATGCTAGTTGTACCTATTATTGTAGCAATCTAATGTAATTAAATATATGAAACATGAGTAAGAAAAAAACAGTCAAATGTTTTGAAAGACTAACTTTTAATGAGTTTTCTTTTTTTAAATGGCTGTCAAATGCGGTGAGATAACTGTGAAAGGCTGGGGAAAAATTTGTAAAAATCTAGAATCATTCTGTACTCAGATTTTGTCACAAATATCTTTTTCATTCCAATGCAGAGAAACTGAAACTGGCAGTTGTAAATAGTATAGTATGGGTGTGGTATGTGACAGAAAGATTTTTCAGAACTTCAGCTTATGGATTCATACACAAAGAGAATGACTTCTTATCTCAAAAGATTGGTAAATAAATTGTGTATTACATGTTTTATAATTCAGTGTTATGATTAAGAAATGAGAGTATGATAAATTCCATGCCTTTGCCAACTTTAAAAAAATCAAGCTGACAACTCTCAGTTTGGATTGTATTGGATGGAAGGATTTCTTATTGTTGAGGTATGGTACCATATGTGCCATCACACCTACAGTCCAGTCAAACTACAGAATTCAGGGTTCTTCTAATATTAACCCATGATGTACTGATGTACTTTATGATCTCTCATCTTTTGCCGTTGAACGTGCTTTCCTTCTGCCCAAAATGCCTTTTCCTAAACTCCTTTACCTGATAAGTTCTATTTATCCTTTAGTTTTGAATATTACCTGCTCTAAAATCTTTACAGACCTCCCATGACCAGCTAGATCCTCTTATATATATTCGAAACAACTACTCAGGAAAAAAAAAAAAAAGAAGTAACTAAAAATTAAAGGGAAAGAATGAGTGTCTTCATCCTTTTTATTTTTTTCTTTAATGGGGATAAGACAGTTTTCAAAAATCTAATTTTAAGTATAGTGAAAACTTAAACTTTCCTAATCCTAGTATGTTATTCTTAATAAATCTCTAAGGCAATCACAGATGTGACAATGATTTAACGATTAATGATAATATTGTGGTGCTGAGGATGGAAGTCATATGACAAGGGAATCGTGCAAAATTTTGACTTGGAAATGATTTGACCCAAAAACTTGTTATTTTTTACATGTTATGGTCAGGTCGATCATTTCTAGGAGAGAAGTCCTGTCAGTAATAGATACACAACTGCAAGGCAGCCTAAATGTGAACACATAACTAAGTGAGACAGCAGATGGTAAGTAGGGTTTAGGTGATTGTAGAGATTTCCATGGTAAGCATATTTTATCTAATCAAAGTGGTATTTTGTAACCATGAAAAGAATATAATTGTAAGCATTTATTATCTAAGTGGGATGATTTTTGATAAGGGTGAAGCAGGATTGCTTTTGTTCAAATGAGATAGACATCAATCAGAAAATATAGAGATTATGTTAATTATGTGGTTCTGGTGCTTAAGAAGTAAGACAGGACTCTCTTGGACTCACTTTCACTGACAAATCACAGTTTAACCTACGACGCACTCGAACTATAAAGCTGAAGTCCTTACATACTTTGCTTTCCTAGTGATCCTTCTATGGCAAGCCCGTAAAACAAGGGTGTGAGTTGCATTTAATTAGGTCTCAGTAAGAAGCAAGCTATAGTAATATGTTTTGTTTAAGGTACTGAAATAAAAACAAGCATATAGACAGGGAATAGAACAAAACAGAACACAAACCCTAGGAATAAATCCATGCATATAACTGATCTTTGAAAAGGATGCCAAGAATATACAATGGGGAAAGGTATTCTCTTCAAAAAATGGTGTTGGGAAAACTGGATATCCATATGCAAAAGAATGAATTGGCACCTTATCTTGTACCATACACAAAAGTCAACTCAGAGTGGATTAAAAACTTCAATGTAAAACCCCAAACAGTAAAGTTCCTAGAAGAAAACATAGGGAAAAGCTTCATGATATTGGTCTTGGCAGTGATTTCATGGATATGACACTAAAAGTACAGTCAACAAAACAAAAATAAACAAGTGGCACTATATCAACTAAAAATCTTCTACAGAGCAAAGGAAACAATCAACAGAATGAAAACACAACCTGTAGAATGGGAGAAAATATTTGCAAACTATATATCTGGGCTTAATCCATATACAAACTGCAAATGTGGTTTTAGTCTCTAAAATATATAAGGAATTGTAATCTCTAAAATATATAAGGAACTCCTACAACTCTATAGTAAAACAAACCAAAAAATTGATAACCTGATCAGAAAATGGGCTAAGGACTTGAGTAGATGTTTCTCCAAAGTAGACATACACATGGCAGACCACTGATATGAAAAAAATGCTTAATGTCACAAATCATCAGAGAAATACAAATCAAAACCACAAAGAGATATCACCTCACACTTGTGAAGATGGCTATTGAATAAACAAAGGCAATGAATATTGGTGAAGGCGTGGAGAAATTGGAACCCTTGAACATTGTCGGTGGGAATCAAAAATAGTATAGCCACTATAGAAAACAGTATGGAGGTTCCTACAAAAAAGTAAAAATAGAGCTACCGTATGATCCAGCATCAGCATCTTAAACAAATATGTGCACTCCTGTGCTCATTTTAGCACTTTTCACATCAGACAGCATATGGAAACAACCCACATGTCAGTTAGCAGGTGAATGGATAAAGAAAATGTGGTGTAGACATACAATGGAATACGATTCTTAAAAAGAAGGAAATCCTGCAATATACAACAACATGGATGAACTTGAGGACATTATGCTAAGTGAAATAAGCTAGTCACAAAAAGACGAACCAACATTACTTGATTTCATTTATATGAGGTATCTAAAATAGTCAAATCAATAGAATCAAAGGATAGAATGGTGGTTGCCAGGAGTTTACGGAGGGGAAAATGATCTGCAGGCATAAAGTTTCAGATAAGCAAGATGAATAAGATCTAGAGATTCAGAAATCTGACATATAACATTGTACCTATACTCAACAATATTGTGTCCTACACTTAAAAATCTGTTGAGAGAGTATATCTCATGGTAAGTGCTTTTACCACAGTAAAATTTACCCAGAAGAAATACACGGCCACATACCACGTATACTCAGATACTGTCCCTGTAATCAGTGTTAGCCTGGTATGTGTAGCAAGCAAGGGCGCCACACTGGGAGAGCCTAATTGTATTGAATTCATTGAAGAATGGCTTTCACTGGTAGCTGGCTGTTCAGCTGAGTCCATTTGGCCCTCAGGCTGCTAGTCTTAGGAGGATAATTAAGTATAATGTTGTCACCTTTTTTATTAACACCCTTCAGATATTCCCCATTGCCTACAAAATAGAGTCTATATTTTTAGATTGATATTAAAGTCTCTATACGGTCCATCCCCAACCTACAACCTACATATGGTGGTTTCCATTAAACCACATTTCAGACAAACCAAAGAACTTAGGGTTTTTCTAACATGAACCCTTGATACTCTACATATATATATATATGCATCTTTTTATAATTCACGACATATTTATATTTTATTTTTCTAATTTTCCAGATCAGGATCAGCCCAATCAGAATTAATCTTTTTTTTTTTTTTAAAGGAGTGTGGACCCTTAGTTAAGTGTACAGGCTTTTAGGTATCTGGGTTTAAATACTTTATGTTTGTTTGTTTGTTTGTTTGTTTGTTTCACAAAACCTAATTTACTGTCATTTATTAGATGATTTTTTCTATAATTAATTGATAGTAGGCTGTTAATATCATCATTATATTTTGAATCTACCATTTATCACATTTTGCTTTGTGGTATTTTTTCTTTACTTATCTGTTATACATAAGGTTTTTGAGGTTAGAAGCTTTGTCATACTTAAAATTTTAATCTGCCTTAACCCTCCAAAATCATGTACATTTTAGATATTTTTAAAAAATAAATGTAGACTGAGTTGAGTTGATAGGATTGTACCTTACTAATCATGTTAAAATCATAACTTGTGGCAAATCCAAATACTGTGTCTTTCAATAATATTTATCCTTCATATAGTCTTGTAGCTTTGATGCAAATCAGTCTATAAAGTCTGTAAAATGAATCCATTCAGATAGTGCTTCTGCCATATATCTAAGTCAGCCAAATATCTGTACTTTATATCTACTTCAGATATATCTAAAATATCTTTGAAATATTTTAGTTTGTAATCAGAATCTAAGCCATCATTTAAAAAAATCTGATATGTTACTGATTGAATTTCCTACTAAGTATGCAAGACAAAATAGTCTTCACTTAATCAGGATAGCAACAAATAGCCTTCTTAAATAGTATTACTTATATGCAATATCTATATCCAGATTGAATTCCACTTTTTCTAAAAATGTAATTGTAAAAGAAGCTTCCATCAGTATGGGTAAAATGTCCACAAGGGAGAATATAAAAAGAAGTCCTGAAATGTGTTAGTCCTATCGGTTTGGCGTTTAGACTCAATTTTCACAAACTAAGTCTAGCGCTGTTAACAAACTAACCTCTCCAAGCCTCAATTTTTTTTATCTGTAAAATGACTGTGTTACCTGAAGATACCTGAAATCCTTTTCAATTTAAGATAGTATATGATGCTGTTACCAAAATGAGGGAAATGGCAACCCTAAATTGTTTATGGTATTCTAGAGGACTACTACCAGAATCCATACTCATTCATCCATTTAGTCAGTATATATTTATTGAGTATGTATTGAAAATACAGACAGGCATGGTTTTAGGTATCAGGAAGACGGTGCTAAAATCTCTACCTCCGTGGAATTTGCAGTTAAGTGAGGAAGACAGACAAAAACATCAAGTAAACAGTGGATAGATTATAAACCCAGGAGTAGTTAAGTACTATGAAGAAAAGTATGCTGAGGAGTAGAGTGTGACAGGAGGAGCTATTTTAAATAGAGAGAAGGCATTTAAAAAGGAATACAGAACATAAATTAGGTTAGAAAATAAGTCTGAAGAGAGAGTATTCCAAGCAGAGAACAGCAAGTGAAGCGACAGCCACAGTTAGAAGGGTCCTTGGTATGCTTGGAGGAACATTGAAAAGGCCCGTGTGGTTTCAGTGGAGTGAGCAAGAGGTGATGAGGCCAAAAGTGTAGCCATGGCCAGACGGTATAAGACAGTAATTCCCAGAAGAAACAATCCACACATACCGCCCCCCACCACCCCGGCCCACCCTCCAGACATTTGGCAATGTTTGGTGACATTTTTAGTTGTCACATTAGCAAAATGGATGCTACCAGCTCTAGTTTCTGGAAGCCAGTGATGCTACTAAACATCCTAAAATGCTCAGAAGCACCTTCTGACTCATTGTTTGACTCAAAATGTCCATAATGTTAAGGTTGGGAATCTCAGATACAGGACTTGTAAGCCAAAGTAAGAAGTTTGTATTTTAACTGTGATGGGAATCCACTGGAAATGTTCAGTAGGGCAGAAGGATGACATGGTTGGATCTGTTGTGTGGAGAATGACTAAAGATGGAGGAGAGGAGAGACATGAAAACTAGTGAGGAGGTGACTGCAAGAGTCCAGGAAGGAGACGCTGGTGGCTTGGATGAGCATGGACGCTAAGGAGGAAAGGAGAGAGATTGTTGTTCTCCAGATATAAGTAAATTGAATCCTGGATTTTTTTCCCCTTTTTGCTATGGTTTTCTATCTGGCTTTAAAGTTTCATGAAGTGATTTAGATCATTTGACAATTTACATTTGGAGGATAACAATTGGCCTACATGGCAGGGTGTCAAGGGGATGTATTTATGGAGGATTGACTCTTCAGTTGAGATCTTCACAAAAATAGGAGAAATTACATCTTATAAAGATTCACTTTATCCTCTTGAATCCAGTTTCTTAAGAGTCAGATATATACCATACCAACCTAGTGGAGATAGAAGTCAATTTTATGCTGTTTATTATTATTTGGGGTTACATTTAAAGTTTAAAAACCTTATTAAAAATGATTTCCTGCTCTTCCTATCTGAATTGAACATTCCCTGATTTTTCTCTTTCATAAAGAAAAAGTCAGGCTTATAATCGAGCATATTTCTTGGAAGTTGAGAACTTTGTTCTCTAATTATTGTGGCTTAGGTCATTGATAGCAAATATTCAAAGATATACAAAGACATACAAAAATATTCAAAGTTATACAAGGCACAAAATAGCCTAGAACATTTTATGTGAGCTTTATGTTTAATAGCAAACATACACAGGTGCTCTGATCCATAAGTCCTTTCATGCTTTGTAGCCCAGAGAATTCATTGGTTAGCACCCTGCCACCCACCGTGTACTATTAAAACAAAAATGTCCTGTATTGAGAAAGAAAAATAGATCTGACTTCTAAACAATTCACTGCCCTACATTCATATGAATGCTGGTAGTCTGGGCGTTGCAATATGGGTTTGTAATGTAGGTTCATGTAGGCTGAAGCAATTTGGACTTGAATTAGCAAGAGTCCTTATTTGATACTCTATAAAAACTTATTTTATTCATATTTATATTTAATGAATAATCTATAGCTGTCAAATATGGAATGTAGTATGGCATTTCTTTTAAGAAGTCATTGTATTCTCTTTCTGTAGTACTATCGTTTGTATGAAACTGTTGGAATAATTCATAAAAAGGAATATTCAGTGAGAAAAATACATGATATTAGCAAACTAATCTTTGCTAACTTTGATTAGGTGGCTTTATTATTTTGCACCATTTGTCACGTAAAAAGAAAGATTCCGATTCAAATTTAGCCATATTCCAATGGGTTCTTGTAATGTATTTGTATATTAGTAGATATGTTATTAGTAGATAAAGAAGGATTAAAAAGCCAAATGCAAAGTTCATTCAAAAGATACTGTATCATTCTACACTTTGAAGATCAAATAGTTTCATAATCATTGCAGGCAATAAATAATGAGTTGAGTTAACAGAGAAATTATTTAAAAATAAAATTACAAGCTCTATAAAGATCAAAGGAAAAGAAAGCAAATCAGTTAGTTCATATGTCTTGATTAAAGAGTTGTCTTTTTGGCTCTAAAGGCCTAAAAAGTTAAAAATGTTATTAACTCTGAAATAGGAGCACAAAGACAGGTTTGCTGAGCTTCCCACCTAGAAGAGGATAACAAACTTTATTGTAATGACTGTAGAATGGTTGCTAAGTTTTTTTGTTTTTTTTTTTTTTTTAAAAAGGCGGGGCGCGGTGGCTCACGCCTGTAATCCCAGCACTTTGGGAGGCCGAGGCGGGCGGATCACAAGGTCAGGAGATCGAGACCACGGTGAAACCCCGTCTCTACTAAAAATACAAAAAATTAGCCGGGCACGGTGTCCAGCGCCTGTAGCCCCAGCTACTCAGGAGGCTGAGGCAGGAGAATGGCGTGAACCCGGGAGGCGGAGCTTGCAGTGAGCTGAGATCGCGTCACTGCACTCCAGCCTGGGCGAAAGAGCGAGACTCCGTCTCAACAGAAAAAAAAAAAACAAAAAAAAAAACAAAAAAAACAACTCAGGAAAAAGAGCTTATCTTCTAGCTAAAGAGTACCTTCTGATTCTTTATGAATGGTATGACAGGAAGAGCCAGTGTAGACTCAGCCCATCAGTACGTGTCCCAACTCTTAAATCTTTCCCTCGTAATTTTACTCACAGATGGGGGGCAGTCTCTAGGGAAGTAGAGAATGTGTTTTATTTGTTCTGGCTTTGGGTTTGGGTTTGTGGTTTTGTTTTTTCTTTTGCCTTCCCAATCTATGCAATCAATAGCAAACTTTTTAGAATTCTAGTATATTACTTAAACAAAAGTGATTATTTTAACAGGCATCCTGTTAGAACCAGCCTTTGAGAAATCCTTAGCATAGCATAGTGAGCAGTTAGTTGAGGGCCCTTAGCAATGGCAAAATGAAGGATATTTCCATGAACTTGATTTGTCCTCTGTTCTTGCCCTCTAACATTTATTTACTGTTGCATTCAGTCTCAGAGGGAAGAACTAAATGGGAGGATTCCTGGACATATTGCCCTTAATTAATATTCCAACTTTTATAAATTACCGTTTGTTTTCTTCTTTTTTAATTTCTGCTTATTTCATTGCTATGACACAATTATTGGTATTTAAATCTTTATGTATTGAATGTATATATGTATATATAAAATATTTTATGTCTACTATAATTACTTTTTTATATGAATCCACATATAATTTACACAAAGGCATAAATATGGTAATATCATAATGCTTTGTTTGGAAGTGTTGTGTGATTTTTTTGTTGTTGTTTTTTTTGGTTTTTTTTTTGCCTATGCTCTTCCCTTTTTGCACTTTCTGTAAGTTCTCTCATCCTCCACCCATGTCAACAACCCCTCGTATATCTTCAATGTAATTTTCTTTATGTAGTGTAATGCTTCCTATATTCACATTCACATTTGCATATAGTGACTTTTAAACCTTTCCTTTTTACAAAGGATAAATCATATTGTGTGCTTTTCTGCTTTTCTATTCGATAATTTTTGAAACATCTCTGAAGTTAATTGATGGCTCTAATTTGTTCTTTTTATGGATTATATAACATTCCATGGTATGCACATACCATCATTTATTAAACCTTCCTGTTTTAACTATTATCTTTACATCCAGATTTTTTGCCACTCTGAACAGTGTTATGAAAAACATTATTGTACCTGTGTCCTTACATAGTTATGTTATGTCTCTATCCCAGGAGTAGAATTGCTAGATCACAAGACAAATAAATTTTTAAAATGTTTTGGATGCTGCCAGATTGCTTCCAAAAAGATTATAGCTCTTCCTATTTCTACCAGCAATGTGAGAGTACATGTTTCCTATACCTGTGCTAGCAGTATGTTTCAGCCGTTGACTATAAAGTCATGTTTACTCTAGTTCGTATTTTCCTGACTACTAGTGAATTTAAGAAGTTTTTCCCGTCTCATCTGTCACTTGCCTATTTGTATCTTTTATCCATTTTCAATTGAATTGTCTTTTTTAAACATAATTTCATTATATATGCAACATCTGTACAACATTTTCCCCCCATAGATACTGTTAATCGGTTGACTTATGTATTTATAGTACCTTTTGTCTTTCAAAAGTTTTTAATTTCAAAATACTCAGATATTTTTGTATGTTATTTTACAGCATACCTTTTGCTTTTTAATTTTACTTAAAAAGGCTTTCCTCAATCCTACTTTATACAGGTAGCTTCCAGATTCTTTATTTAAAATCAGCAAGAGGATCACTTGAGGCCAGGAGTTGGATGCCAGCCTTGGTAATATAGTGAGACCCTGTCAGTACAAAAAAATAAAAAATAAAAGTGAGGCATGGTGGCACATGCCTGCAGTCCTAGGAACTCGGGAGGCTGAGGTGGGAATTATGTGAGCCCAGGAGTTTGAGACTACAGCTGCAGTGAGCTATAGTCATGCCACTGCACTCTAGCCTGGGCAACAAAGCGAGACCTTGTCTCTAAAAAAAAAGCAGAATGCATTGAAATGTATTTTTTCCCTACATAACTAGCACATTAGCATATGGAAAAGACCTACAAACTAAATGATGATGATGCAAACACCCAGGAAATTATTTTGAGAGAAGATTTTCTAAACAAATGCAACAATACCAATTATATTAAATATTGATTTTTCTGAAAAATAAAATTACACAAGTTCACTATTTTATTTAAATTGGTTTGCCAGAAGTCATCCATAGAATAATGATATGATTCACTATTTTTATCCATGACAAAGTCCAATTTAACAGTAAGTAAACTAATTATGGTATTTACACCTTTAACATTTTATGCAATCTATCATCATTTTAGCAAAAACTAATTTTAAATATATTTTCTTTACAGTGTGGAGTTATCTTTTCTATATTCAGTCAACTTACATAATGTCTGTAATTATGCTATAATTACAATAGTATTTTTACTGTTTTACTAGGTTGGTGCAAAAGTAATTGTGGTTTTTGTCGTTACTTTTAAAAATGTCAAAAACCGCAATTACTTTTACACACAAATCTCATCTAGTCAGGAGGTTGAGGTGGGAGGATAGCTTCAGGCTAAGAGTTGAAGAGTAGCCTGGGCAACATGGCAAGACCCCATCTCTAAAAATTTTTTTTTTAATTAGCGGAGCATGGTGGCACACACCTGTAGTCCCAGCAAAACATGATTGTGTTTGCAGAAAATTCTGAGAACTCTACAAAATGAAACTAGAATAAGAGAGTTTAGTAAGGCTGCAGGATACAAAACCAATAGAGAAAAATCAACTACATTCCTATGTAGTACAATGAAAAACTGGCAGTAATTTTAAAATATCTTTTAAAATAACACTAAAACAGTAAATGCTTAGATATTAATTTAGGAAAATATGTGCAAGACTGTTATGCTATCAATCTCACAACAGAACAGAAACATTTTCAAAGACCTTTAAAATTGGAAAGAAATGCTATGTTCATTAATCAGAACACTCAATGTTGTTAAGATGTCATTTCTACCTAAATTGCTCTATAGATTCAGTGCAATCCCAATCAAACTCCCAGCAGGCTCCTTTGCATAGACATGGACAGGGGATTCAAAATCGTTTGGAAATGCAGAGGACTTAGAATAGCCAAAGGGGTTTGGAAAGGAGTATAACAAAATTGGGGGAATCATCGCACCTGATTTCAAGACCTATAAAGCCACAATTATCATGGCAGTATGATATTGGTATAAACATCAATGAAACAAAATAGAGTCCAGAAAAAGACTCATCCATATAGGGTGATATGGTTTGACTGTGTTCCCACCCATATCTCTTCTTGAAATGCAACTCCCACAATTCCCACATGTCATGGGAGGAAGCCAGTGGAAAGTGATTGGATTACGAGTGCAGGTCTTTCCTGTGCTGTTCTCATGATAGTGAATGAGTCTCATGAGATCTGACAGTTTTAAAAAACGGGAGTTTCCCTGCAAAAGCTCTCTTCTCTTGTCTGCCGCCATATGAGATGTGCCTTTCAGCTTCCTCCATGTTTGTGAGGCCTCCCAAACCATGTGGAAATGTAAACCACGTGGAAATGTAAGTCCAATAAACCTCTTCCTTTTGTAAATTGCCCAGTCTTGGGTGTGTCTTTATCAGCAGTGTGAAAATGGACTAATACTAGGGCAAATTAATTTTAACAAAGTTAACAAGGTAAGTCAAGGGAGAAAGAATAATTTTTTCAAAAAAATGGAAAAATTGGATAACCATATATAAAAAATTGAAATTTGAACGATATCTCAGACTGCATAAAAATTATTATAAATAGCCTAAAAGTATAAAACCAGAAGAAGAAAACACAGGAGAAAATCTTTGTAATTTTTGGGTTCAGCAATAATTTCTTCTGAAAAACATGTACTTTAAAAGAAAAATGTTTTAAATAGACTTCATCAGAATTAAAAAATGTATATTCTTTGTAGAAAAAAACTGTTAAGAAAAATTTAAAAGCACACAGATTAGGAGAAAATAGTTACAAAACATCTCTAATACAAAATTTATATCCAGATTATATAAAGAATTCTTACAACTCAGTAATAAGACAAATCACTGAATTTAATTTTTAAAAGTTGAATAGATAATTCACTAAAGAAGACATGCAAATGACAGATACATGAAAAGATGCTCAAATCATTAGTCATTAGGAAAATGCAAATTAAAACCATTCTATGCCCTTAAAATGGCTAAAATGGAAGGAATGATAATATCAAGTGCTGGTGAGATGTAGAACAACTGAAACGTTTAAACATTGCTAGTCCTACTGCTTTGGAAAACAGTTCTGTAACCAAACGCAGGTCCCATCCCTCACCCCTTGCAGTGTCTAATTAACAATAATGAGATCTGACAGAAAATAACTTTATTCCAGAGGTAGCTGGGGGAGGTATTACAAGCTCTTGCCTTGAGGGTACCACTTCAGTCTTCAGGACAAGAAGGCACGGGCTTTTAAAGGGGACTTGGCATAAACAACATGTAGAGGAGGGAGTGAGGAGGGATGGGGTCTTTGGATGTCTTACCTGTCGGGTGGTCTGGTTGGTGCCAATGTGGGCAGAGGCAGGTTGTAAATTGAGGCTACCTCCTGGTGGAAGAGAGTTCTGGAGGCACCTGGTTTGCTTCAAGGTAGGGTCTCTGGGACTTCTAAGTAAACTCATAGATAAGCTTGCCATGCCTGATGGAGAGAAGGTAAAGGCTATATTTGCCTTCATTAAGAACTAAGTAGGAGGTGGGGGGAAAAGAAAAAGAAAAATAATCATTTTTTTCCTTTTAAAAATAGGATATTTGACCACAGTTTGACAGTTTAAACATTCACTTAGCAGGTGAGCCAACCATTTCATTTGTAGAAGAGAAATGAAAATGTGTCATACTTATACTGCAATGTTCATAGCTGCTTTAGTGTTCATATTCAAGAATCTGGGGTACTGTGCTCACTATCTGGGTAATGGGATCATTCAAATCCCAAACCACAGCATCACGTAATATACCCATGTAAAAAACCTGCACATGTACCCCCTGATTCTTAAATATAATTTGAAATTGTTTGTGTAAAAAGTCAAATATTAGAAACAGCTAAAATGTTCATGGACTATTGATTGATAAATTCTGGTACATTCATATAATAGTATACTATTTTTTAAAAAAAGTAACAAACTACTTTTGTTTGAACAATGTGAATTGATCTCAAAAGCATTAGACTAAAGTAAGAAGCCAGAAGTAAAAGAATACATATTGTATGTTCCCATTTACAGTCACACCTTGTTTTATTGTGCTTTCCCTGATTGCACTTTGTAGATGTTACATTTTTTATAAATGTAAAGTTTGTGGCAGCCTTGCATCCAGCAAGTCGATTGGCACCATTTTCCTGAAAGAATATGCTCGTTTTGGGTGTCTGTCAGCATTTTTTAGCAATAAAATATTTTTAAATTAAGGTGTGTATTTTTAGACATAATGTTATGGCACACTTAATAAGCTACAGTATAATATAAACATAACTTTTGTAAGCACTAGGAAACCAAAAAGTTCTGTGACTTTGTTGCAATATTGCTTTATTTATTTATTTATTTATTTATTTATTTATTTATTGAGGTGATCTGGAACTGAACCAACATTATCTTCAAGGAATGCCTGTATGTAAAATTCTAGAAAAGGCAAAACCATAGTGACAGAAAGCAGCATAACAGGGATTGCCTGAAGCCAAGGATGAGGGTGGGGCAGATTTGCTCGCAGAGAGACATGAAGAATCTTTTTTGGGTAACTCAAGTGTTTCGTATCTTGATATAGATAGGGATTATGTGACCGTTGATTTTTAAATTCATTGAGTTGTATACTTAAGATTGCTGAATTCTATTTCATGCAAATTATGCTCCAGTAAGGGAATTCTACTGTCAATTTAATTTTCTTTCTTTTTTTTTTTTTTTTTTAAGGTAGTCCATGTTTTTTTCTCTGGAAGCTTTTCAGAATTTGAGGTTGGGAGTAGTGAGACTTCAGTGTTCTACAATTTCATTACAACATATGATGGTGCGATTTTTACTTGTTATTTGCACTGATTGCAGAATCTGCATTTGTAGCGGTCAAAGGAAAACTTCCCCTTCGCCCTCTGAAAACTGACTGAAAAGTAACTGACAAAAGGCAGATTAATAGGAGTGAAGTCATACAAAGTGCAATGGAGGCTTCAGTCACAGAGCGAGTACACCAGGCAATGGAGTACAGATCATTTTATACCCTTCTTTTTAGGGGGAAGGGAGATGGGGAAGTGTGGAGAATTTTAGGGTGGTAGTAAATGGTTTTTATGGGAATTCAATGGGGTTGAACATACAATGGCCTGAGACAAGTTGGACCCACAAAGCAGACGATGGTTTGTGACCAAAGTTTATTCAGGTATGTTGAGACTTCAGACTTTCTTCCTGCGATATGAGTTGAGTTAATGAAAACTCAGGGAATGGACTGGAGGTAACCATTTTCTTCTGAGCCAGTCTGGACTTCAGGGAGATAAGGGAACTTCAGGGAACAGCTTCATCATGAGCTTTATTTAGGAGAGACAATGGGTTGAGAAACAGGAGGTGGAAGGAGGTCAGAGAGACCTTGAGGCTTCTTCAGTTTAACACATCAAAGTGCCATATTTTGGGTTATCAATTTCTGAGGCCCAGCACATTTATTCATTCATCAATTCGGGAAAATCCTCTACCACTATCTCTTCAAATATTATCTCTTCCTTGTTTCTTTTTATTCTCTTTCTTTGGAATTTTGATTACACTGATGTTACATTTTCTTACAATGCTTCCCATATCTTTCTAATGTCTCTAATATTTTCCATTTCTTTAGTGCTCTGTATTGAATTCTACTCCAGTTCATTACTTCTTTCTTTATCTCAGAGTAATTTGCTTTTTAACCCACTTATTTAGTTATATATTTTAATTTTTAGAATTTCTATTTGGTTATTTTTCAAGTGTCTATCTTTCAAATATTATATTCTTCCTTACTCGTGTATTTAATTCCCTTTATACTTTTAAAAGTATTTAAATATAGCATATATATTCATAAATCCAGTATTTGAAGTTTGCAGGAGTCTAATTTTGCTACTTATTGTTTGTCCTGACTCACTAAGGTGGGTATTTCCAAATGAGATTTGTAATTTTGGATTGTGGGTTCCTGTTGGCTGGGATTTATCTATAGAAAACCTGAAAACCACATTTGAGGGATTATTCTCTGCCAGATGCCTGGGGCCGATTAAAGTTGATTCTTAACTGTGTGAGACTACCCAAGTAGTGTGAATTTGAACCTTAGTTTCACTTGAGAGCAGAAGGTAGATTCTCAAAAGAGAGTTTTTTCTCTTTCAGAGGCCAACACTACAAAGGCAAGTGTTCTTTTTATTTTTCTTTCCTGATGGTGGATTTTTTTTTCTGGTTCTATCTGTTAACAGTGATAAAGAGACCTAGTTCTAATTGCTGATCTTTCTGAGTCCAGAGCCCCTGACTTCTGGTCCTTCAAGACAATGAAAACCATGGATCTAGTATCCAGGGAGCAGTAAATACGCTCAGGGCAGCCACTACTTTGGACAATGAGAAAAACTAAGAGAATAATTTGAAAAATAGATAAGAATACCTTAAATCAATCATGAATTATTAATATAAATAAGTGACCTACTTAAGAGGGAGAGAAGGAAAGAGAGAGAGAGAGAGAGAGAGTGTGTGTGTGTGTGTGTGTGTGTGTGTGTGTGTGTGTGTGTGTGTGCGTATTTGGGAAATACTTTTAATAAGAAGTTCTTCCTTTCTTTCTTGTGGTAACAAGAATTACCTAGACAATACTTTTGTATTCACCCGATGACACTCAAAAGATTCAGAGACTTAAAAATATTGTTTTCAAGGTCAAATCAAATTGGAGGCAATGATTCTTTATTCCATTTATAAGACCTAGGTAACTTGTCTTGGTAAAGGTAGTACTAAAAATGCCTTTTCTTTTAGACAGGTAGTTAGAATACCATACAGAGCTCATTTTTGACTGTCAAAACCAAAATTATTTGCAAGCCATAGATACATACAACCTTGTAGGCTGACACCTCACTTAACTGTTAAATCACCTAAAAGATTATCTTGTCTTTCTTTTATGTGAATTCAGGAGCACAAAGCTATTTAAAATTCTTTCTCTAGAGAAATTCTATTAGGAGTATTATATTTCTTTGGCAGTCCTAAAAAGAACTAGCCCAATATTTTAACATCATATTTTTTAAAGCTACTTTGGATTATTCTTTAAAAAGTTAGATTGAAACCCAAGAAACAGAATATGCACTGGGATACAGCGTGAATTTTACCAGGGTTCTTCTATAGCTCTAAGTGTTCTTTCAAATCTGTCTGGTATCTAGGAAACCACTCTGTATTAGCATAGCAATATTCAAATATACAAGAGACTAGTAGGTAAAAACACAAATAGATTGTACTTTCCCCTACTACTCCCTGCATATTTGAATATGCAGAACCCAAATAGTGTTTTTACATGTAAGTTTTAGAGTGTCCCAGACGGACATAAGAGCAAAAGAGAAAAAAGATTGATTGTACCATTAAAAATAGGCTGTAGTTACAGTGCAGTCGTCGGGAGAGGAAATTACTGAAGCGTAGTTCAGGTAATTTTAAAAAACTGATGCTAATAGATGACAGAGGCTGAACACATTCTGACTTATAAAATGAAAGAAAATAATGGACAAAGGAAGACAATAGCAATAAAAACTACCACTTACTGGGTTCTAACTATACATCGGAACTATATTCAGTGCTTTACTTAAATTAAAAACAGTCTCAACTAGAAGAGAATCCACTTATCAAGTGTTTAATGTATGCCACTTTTATCTATAGAATAATTTTTTGAGTTAGGTATTGTTACTTGCCTAGTTGTGTAACTGAGGAAACTGACACAGAGTTTCATCAACTTGTGCAGATCATGTAAACTTGAAAATGTTAGGTAAGATACAAAAGCCAAGACAGGCTGGCTCCAGAGTGTATGCTGTATAACAATCTTTCCATTTTATTTTCATCTAACTACTAACCTTCATTTCAGCCCAGTTAGGGCAGGAGTCTCTGGGCCATGGACTGGTACTGGTCTGTGGCCTATTAGGAACTGGGCCACACAGCAGGAGGTAAGCAGCAAGGGAAGCTTCATCTGTACTAACAGCCACTCCCCATTGCTCCCATTACTGCCTGAGCCCTACCTCCTACCAAATCAGCCGTGTGATTAAATTCTTACAGGAGTGTGAACCCTATTGTGAACTGCGCATGTGAGGGATCTAGGTTGCATGCTCCTTATGAGACTCTTATACCTGATGATCTGTCACTATCTCCCATCACCCCCAGAGGGGACCATCTAGTTACAGGAAAACAAGCTCAGGACTCCCACTGATTCTACATTATAGTGAGTTGTATAATTTAATTCATTATATATTACAATTTAAAAATAATATAAATAAAATGCACAATAAATGTAATGTGCTTGAATCGTGCCAAAACCTTCCCCCACCCACCCTGGTCCATGAAAAAAAAATGTCTTCCATGAAATCAGTCCCTACTGCCAAAAAGGATGGGGACTGCTAAGTTAGGGTATGTCTTCTTCCATTTTAAAGATGGGGAAATAGAGGTAGAAACTCTAAGTAACTTGCAAAAGATTACTTGTGAGTAATAGTATCAAGATCAAAACTGGTCTACTCTGTTTCCAGAACCTATATACTTTCCACTCTATTATTCTGCCTTTATGACAGTATTTTTTATTCTTCAGTTATTCATTTATTTGGTCATTCATTTAACAAATGTTTATTGAGTACTCTGTGCAGTCTGTTCTGGACTCTGGGGATACTCTTATGAACAAAAAAGGCAAAGTTCCAAAGATTGCATTCCAGTGGAGGGAAATAAAAAATAAACAAATAAACCCATAAATGTATATCAAGTGTTAGCAGGCTCAATAAAGAAAAATAAAGCACTGTAAGCAGCTAGAAAATAATAGGATAAAGGCTATATTTAAATTTTTCAGATAAGATGGTCAGTGCAAGGAAACGTGTAACTGTCACTGGTCTTTTAGGATGCTGTTGCTTTCTATCACAAGTATCCTGGCTTACATGACGTTAAAACTCAATCTTGGTTTCATATCACTCTTCTGGTTTCTGGAAGAATATGCTTGATTTAAAACTCACCATGTCATTGCAGAAATAATTTTATGCTGGTTTTCCTTTGTAATTCTTGAATGGTTATTTGAAGAGACAAAATTGGTAATTGTTTTCTTTCTGAGCATTTATCCAAAATACCCAGCTTAATAAGGTGAACAAACGTTTGGACTGATTTGGAGAGTATGCCTTGCCAACAATTAAGTAAAAGGATATTTTCTTTGTCATTAACATTTCATGTAGAATATTAGTTCTTAGAAGCAGTCTAATAATGAAAGCTGTAGTGATGTCAGGAACTAATTGACTGATTTTAATTGAAGAACACTTATATTACAGAGTATATGATGGTAAGATGTGTTCAACTTGTTTTTCACTTTTCTTTAAAAAGCTGAAAACTTTCTTCCCAATAGTAATTAAAAATAAACAGCAGTCATTAACTTACTGTGGGCTTCTAATAGCCACAATATTGCTTCCTTGCATGAATGATGTACTAATCTAAAGTAAAGTAATTCAACACTGAAATTATCTTGAAAATTAAAAACCATCCTAGGTAATGAATAGTTTCAGTTTCTGTAGCACCAATTTATGTTTAGTTTTTTTTAATGTATTCTTCTGCACATATACAACTTGCTAACTAATAAAAATAGTCTCAAAGGGACACCACCTCAAAGAACAGTATGTGTGCCAAGCTCAGTTTCTGAACTCTGCAGGCTTGGAGGTGATATTTATGCACTCCTTCATTCAGCCAACACTTACTGAGAAACGTCTTTAGGCCAGGCGTTTTCCTGAGCTTTTTAGGGGATAAAAGAAAAAAAATGCAGTCTCTGCCCCCAAAATAACTTCTTATTATGGGATTAGGTTAATATTTTATTGTAAGCCTGTCTCTTTCATTTAGTTGGTTGTATCATAATTTATTGAACCAATTCTGTGTTGTTGAATATTTAGGTAAATTATTATTATTTTTTGCTATAAAAAGCCTTGTTTGAACACCCCTTGTAGTGAATAAATGTGTCTGTATTTCTGATTTTATTTTTCAAATGGATTTCTACAAGTAGAATAACTAAGTCAAAAGACAAACATTTTAGTATCTTAAAAATGTACCAAAAAGTTGCCTGAAATGGAAATACAGGGAAAAACATTATACCATTATACATTGCTACGAAAACTGTGTGAGATAGCCTTTTCTTAGTCCATTTCCTTGCCAGCATTAAGAATATAGAATGTTTTGCAACATGTGTATCATTGATCTTTAGTCTTCACAATTGTTAAAAAAATTTTCATTTTTAGGAATACTTTAGTGCTGGTTAAAAATTTTCAATATTTGATTCAATATCTGATATTGATAGTTTTTATCTAATAAGAAGTTATCCAGATTATGTTCTTTCCTTTATTTCTTATGCTGAAATTTAGAGTATTAAGAGGTTATGAAAAGTGTTGTCCATTGGTTGAGAAGTTTGACTGCAAAAAATGAAGATTGTAGTTGTGCGTGAGTCTGTTGGAAAAGTTGAATATTAACTTAAAAGTAAATGTTAAAAAACCAAGTTAGATCTGTATTTTGTTGGGGTTTATTGGATTTCATAAATACATATTTAGAATATTGTGAATTAAATTAAATAAAACACATTATATTTAGTGTCAATACATTTTTTCTAAGCACAAAATTCTTACCTATAGAAATATAAAAAGAAAAAAAATACTGTGAATAGATTCAAAGGGCTCTAACCACATCTTCCTTAAAAATGAAATTATGGAGAAGCTTCATGGTTAACCTGTCTGTAACATCTATGTAATATTTTTGCCATTCCTGAGTTTGTATGCTCAACAGTTTGATCTCTTTTCTATTCATATCTCAGTGGTTACACTGTTTATTTCCAGAACCATAGGACACAAAAACCGGTATGTCAAAGTCCCCCGTGGTCACATCTGGGTTGAAGGTGATCATCATGGACACAGTTTTGACAGTAATTCTTTTGGGCCGGTAAGTCATCTTTTATCTTCTTGTTGATATAATTGGATTTCAAAGGTGAGAACAAAAGTATGTCAGATAGGTTATTTGGGTAAGACTGATCATGAATTTTATAGTGGAATAGTTTATGTTTGAAAATTTCCTTTTAAGTATCATAGATAAAGTACACTATCAGTGTGTATGTAGGTATGTGTGTGCACATGTGTTTCTTAGAAAAAAAAACTCATACACTTCAAGAAAATACTAAAAAATGCTTTTGGCCAACTACCTTATTCCAAATTGGAAGATCTTTTTTTCTCCCACGGGAATACTTTGTAGCTTATATTTTCAGTTGATGTTTAGGTCTTGTACACATTATGTAGGCATCAGTTTTCTAAATCATTAGTTTAAAATGCAAATGTAATGGAAATCATATTAGTAAATGTACAGGAAGCAAATTTTACCTCTACCCTCTTAGGGTCCCGGCGGGGCCTGAGAATTAAATTGACATAAGACAGAGTCATAGGAGAAAAGCCTGCAAATTTAAGATAAGTTTTAGGTGGCACAGGAGCCCTCATAAAGAAATGAAGACCCAACAGGTGGAAAAACGTACATACTTTTATGTTAGATTGAACAAAGAGACATAATTGTGGAAAAGTAACTAAATTACGTGGTGAGGCTAAAGGAAGATAATTATTTTAACACATTTTAACAAGGTCTGTTGGTACAGACCCCCCTCTGTGCCCCCTGCCATGACTTCCCACGAAATAATGTTTTTTTCTCCTGGTACAGGAAGGGCATCTTTCACATGAAAAATTGTGTCTCCTGCTTTCAGGAAGAAAAGGAAAAGATTAGAATGCTCTTCTTGCATCTGCTGTTTGTCAAGTGCCTTTAGCTTAAAGTTATCCTCATGTCAAAGTGGCATATTTTGGAATGGCATAATCTGTCACCCTTTATAAGTAGAATGTTAGAATTATTGAGTTTATAGTAGACATGCAGACATTCCTTATTCCATGCTTGCACTCCATAAAATTGAGACTAAACTGGTATTTTGGGAGTTTTTTCATGTTGAATGTATACAGAAATTCTGTATTTATGAATCCCTGCAATAGCTCCTAATATAAAGTGAAGAATCTTTTAGTTAACTGGCACTACACCTGCTTCTCATTATCTAGTGTGTTTAAAAGCTTGGATCTTCACTCATTAGATTTTCCTAAAGGTAGACATATCTGTACTTGTTAACATATATGTAAGTTGAGCATCCCTAATCTAAAAGTCTGAAATCGGAAATGCTCCAAAATTCTCATATTACTGAGCACCAATATGATACTCAAAGGAAATGTTCATTGGAGCATTTTGGATTTCAAATTTTGGGATTAGATATGCTCATCCAGTAAGTATAGTGCAAATCTCCAAAATAAAAAAAAATCAAAAATTTGAAATACTTCTGGTTTCAAGTATTTTGGATAAGGGATATTCAACTTGTATAAGTTAATATTGAATACCTTTAGATATGTTTGTGAAAAACATTTTATCCATATAGTTTTTTCTAAAATTTAATGTTGGTGGTCTCTAATAAAACAATTTCTTTCACATAGTATGAGGGCACACTCCTGCTGTCACTAATGGAGCAGCCACTTTGACTCATCTTTGGCTGACAGTACAGTAATAGAGCTAGAGCTGGATAAACATATATGACTGTGTGGAAGATAACTTTAGGAAACTACTCCTACTTCTTTTTTTCTAGTTGCAATGATGATAATAAATACTACTAAGACCCTTTCTTGCCTTTGAATAGTAATTATTACAAAAATATAATATAATTTTTGTAAGGTATACTAAAGTGAAATAAACAGATTGGAAATGTTTTAGGTCGCTTACAGTGTAGAAGTGACTCTTGTGACAAAATTTTGTAGCAACTCGCAAGTGAAAAAGATTACCTAAAAACCATTTCATGTCTCTCTCATCACAGATGTGATTGGGTATGAAATATTTCCATTATGTATGATGTCTCTCTGAAATATCTTTATGCTAACCCTCTTGAGTTTATGATCATTGCACAATGATAGAAAATGTCCTATCGTCTCATGATACGGATTTGCCAATTTATGACTTTAGTTTGCATTTCTAGTGTGATAAATACCTTTCATAAGTTTACTTTAAAATTTTGATAATTGTCTGGAAGTGTTGTTCAGTGCATATTACTACTTGATTTTACTGGATTATATCATAAAGACTTGGTGATTCTAATGTGTTGCTTTATAATTGCTCAGAATATTTTCTAAGCATTTCTTTCAGTAATTTCTTTCTCTGTGAAAGACATTAGTGTCTTTTCCTTTACGACACCTGGTTCTATGTAGATGAATACATTTTCTATTGTAGCCATGATGTTCTTCACCAGCACACAAAATAACTGATTATCGTAGATAGTGACAAATTTTCTGCCTGCTTTAAAATGGAAGCACATAAAAAGTAAAGTTTGTATTTGTATTTGTATATATCTATAGCTGTGACATTTCTAATAGTGATTTTTAACTACTCTACGTTGACAGACTCTTCAATTAAAAATGCATGCAGCGATTATTATAAATATTAGTAATTATATTTGAACTGTTCTCCTAGATAATATGTTCCATTTACTGAAAACACAAATGTGATTCTTTCCATGGCCTCCAGTTAGCTTGTACATTTTCCACTTTGAAGTTTTTCTATCATTTTTATCTAGGTTTAAACTGAGAGCAACCAAGAGACTTTCACTCTTTCCTGCATAGTGATTTGTGAAATTCTAGTATCTAAAAATAAACCTAAAGTAAATTATTTATATATTTAGCACCTAAAATATATAATTTATTTTAGCTACTTTGACCAAAGGACATTAGAAGAAAAACTTTTGGCTTATACATTTCAAGGCAAACATAACTTTTCTAAGATGTATAAATGTATTTTGATTTTTAGGTTTGTGATCATACTGTGACCTTGTGAACAATTTGTGTGCCGGGACTATGAAGCATAACTGAATAATTCAGATTCAGAAGCTATTTATGATAGAGTGCGTCTTTCTGAGAATGGAAACTTTGAGCTATACTAAATATGAGTTCTTTTTAGTTCTAAGTCATTTGGAAAAGAGCAAATTCAATCACTTATTTTATTGATACCTTATTAGATAAAATATTAGCCCCCAGAGTGTTTTGTGAAGGAAATATGCCTAATAGGAGATGATAGTTTTAGAAATAAATGAGCATTAGAACTATTATTTATTAATGAAATGAACTGTTGGTTTGAAAGTGATGATATATAGAATATTAAAATTCCATAGAATTCCTTTTGAAGTTTATGAAGTACAAAAATTTTTTCACTTTTTAAAAACTAGTGAAAAGTAAAGGAGAAAAAGTAAAGGTTATGTTTTTTGAAAAGTGTGGAAAATGAATATTAAAATTTATGAAGTGCAAAAAATTTTCCATTTTTTAAAAGCCAATGAAAAGTAAAGGAGAAGAAGTAAAGTTTATGTTTTTATATCATGCAAAGCTTTTTATCTATGCCTTCAAGACACATTTTTGAGCACCTGCGGTTTGTCCACTTTGATTTAGGCTTGTGGATCCTGATGGGTGGGATGGCTCAGGAGAAACAAAAGTTACATTTAACCAGGCAGAGATTTTAGATTCTGTAATGTATGTGGGAAATGGACATTTTAAGCAATTTAGTATCTAATCATACCTGTTCTGATTTTTTTCCCCTATATAATACTTCTTTGGTAAAAAACAAAACAATAGATTCTTGGAGTTGCAGGAAGGATGAAAGAATGGGACCTTTTCTTTTAAGAGCACTTGACAGCCGGGTGTGGTGGCTCATGCCTATAATCCCAGCACTTTGGGAGGCCAAGGCGGGTGGATCACCTGAGGTCAGGAGTTTGAGACCAGCCTGACCAACATGGTGAAACCCTGTCTCTACTAAAAATACAAAAATCAGCTGAGTGTGGTGGCGCATGCCTGCAATCCTAGCTACTCGGGAGGCAGAGGCAGGAGAATCACTTGAACCTGGGAGGCGGAGGTTGCAGTGAGCTGAGATTGCACCATTGCACTCCAGCCTGGGCAACAAGAGAGAAACTCTGCCCCCCCAAAAAAAGAGGTTGAGGGAAGAGGAAGGGAGGGAGGGAGGGAGGGAGGGAGGGAGGGAGGCAAGAAGGAAGGAAGGAAGGACGGAGGGAGGGAGGGAGGGAGGGAGGGAGGGAGGGAAGGAACGAAGGAAGGAAGGAAGGAAGGAAGGAGGGAGGGAAGGAACGAAGGAAGGAGGGAGGGAGGGAGGGAGGGAAGGAAGGAAGGAAAGAAGGAAGGAAAGAAGGAAGGAAGGAAGGAAGGAAGGAAGGAAAGCACTTGACAAAGAGAGGAATTGGGACTGAGTCTTGGGAAATGTTTAAAATAGTCAGAGATTATAAGGACAGAGATTCAGGTCATAGATGATAAAGAGTGGACTGAACCTGTGAGCCTTCTGAATTCTTTTGCCACTATCACTAAACATTAAAACATACCCTGATGCCCAGAAGGAGCAGGTAAGAGGATCAACAGATTCTACCAGTACTAAGGTATAATCCCCACTCTCAAGGAAGGATGGAAGGGAGGGAGACAATCAGTCCTTCACAACACATTGTAACAAATACTCTAGTTGGGGGTATGACAGGGCCTTTTAGAGAAGTAGAGTGTGTATGAAAACCCATGAAATCTCCCAGGAGGATTTGGTAGAACAGAGTGTTCTGAAATCAGTGAAAATAACTATTTGGTAAAAATCCTGCGTTACATAAAGCACTCTAGATGCTATATGTTTTGTGAATGAAGTAATTTACGCCTGGAGTGGTTAATGGGTTTTAGCTGCATTGAAAATATTCTGCCTATGCAATACAGAATAATCTTGTGATACACGAGAATGAATTTTCATTGCATTTATTTATTGTCGAATTGTAGCATTTTCCTTGTGTAACTTCTCTAGAGCAGCTAGAATAGCTTTTATTTAAAATCAGCCATTTCAAATTTAAAAAAGGTCATTAGACAGTGTTGACAGGATCCAAATGAAGTATTCTCTTCACACTTTCTTTGAAAAAATGGTGCTTAGGCTTTAATTGGTTATATTTTCTTGTGGCTTGTAGTACATGCTTGTTCTTTAGAAAATTTTGATAGGAACTAAAATAATCTATATTTTATAGAAAAATACTGGTAACAGTAGTTTTATAGTTTTTGTTAATAAGTCATAAAGCCTCACCTTGTGGTTTTTCATCAAATGTTTCTCATGATTCCCATAAACAGTGCCAGAACCTGGCAACCTCACATGCTTTACCTAGATATAATTTTCATTTGACTGGTGTAGACAAAGGCATACATCTCATAAAAAGATCAAAGCCACTTAAAGGAGATATCATTATAATGAAAATATTTGTATAACCAAAGATAACTAAGTTTTGGAAGAGAGCCCATTCTCAGAAGCTGTGTTCAACACCAAGAAATGTCCATGCAGTAAAATGAAACAGAAAGTCCCTCAGGACTAGCTTCACTGTTCATTGGATTTGTTGCTGTAATTAAGACATGAAAAAAATATATGATTTTAAAAAGAGAGCTTGGAAACATAATATGGTGATGAAATAAATAATGTCACCCGTCTTCCCAAGAGAAGAGGCAATCTTAGCTTCCATTCCTACCAAATCAAATTTTGTCTTATGCCTTAATTATTCTGCTAGTGTAGAAATTATTTTCCACATGATTTCATTTTTAGATAGAAGAATGTCAGCAGAATTGTCATTAGACTTTATTGCTATGGCAGATACTGTTCCTTTGGGCCATTTAGTTACAGAATTAAACACATTCATTTTATTAGAAATATATATTTACTGATAATAGGTCAGGAGCCAAGATTTAGTGAAACATATGCAGGGGTTATTAATTTAGCGATTTTATAAGCGCTTAGAATTTTTTTTAAAGTGAGGTCAAAGCCTTTATTTTACTTGTTGGTACCTACATAACTGGGCATACATACAAAAATAAAATGGAAAAATATGAGGCACCCATAAGACAAAAAAAAGTGTTCTATTGAATATATTGAGATTCAAAGTTTGAGATTAAATTGCCTCATTTACATGGATATGTACTTATAAAATATTCGGTGGGTAATTTTGCTCTCCACTTCTTTTAATAAATAGCAAACTATGTAAATAACTTTGTAAACAGCAAACTATGTAAATAACGTTCTTTTGAAGCTGGGAAACAGCTTTTTTTGGAAATTTTTAATTTTCTGAAAACTTGTTGGGTAATCTTTAAAAAGACTTTGCTCTGTGTCAGTATCTTATTGGTTGTATTTGAAAAAGATGAGTTTAATTTTAAGTGTCTTGGGTGATCTTTTTTGTATAATGGAGCCGTAAATGGACCCTGTAGTGAATCATGATAACTACACTTGTAGACATTATTCATAGTAAGACCCATGTGAGTTTTTGGTACTTTAAGATTTGTCTAACTTGGTGAATCAAGCAAGTGAAAATGCAGTTTTTTACTGATGTCGTCAGAATCAGAGCCATAATGTGTATTCTACTGATAAGGTCATCACAGGCCCCATGGCTTTTGCATTAAATAGAAGTTATTTTTGTAATATGACTCCTAAATAATTCTGCTCCATTTGATATTCCTGTCACTAACAATTTTTCTGAAAAGAATCCTGATCATATCATTTTGCTTCCTAACAACAATATTATCAACCTACAGTACCTACTATATTCAATAAAGGCAAGAAAGTCCTCTCTTACCACTTATATTTGACATTATGCTAAAGGTCATTATCAGTGCAGATTAAGTCAAGTAAGAGAAATGAAAGATATAGGGATGGGAAATGAGGATTCCAAACTGTTATTTTTCATAAATATGATATTGTCTCCTTAGAAAACCCAAGAGGAATCTGCAGAACTATTAAGACAATTATGCAAACTTAGTAGTATAATAGCTATTATATACATGATGAAACATGGCTAGATATCATCAAGAAATAGAAAACATACTGTTAAAGAATTTGCCATTTAAAATAGCAGTAAAAAATTCAGGATTGGTTACCTCTGGAAAGGATGGGAATGAATGTTATTGGGAAGGAGTGAGTGTACAAAGACACCAAGTTATAGTACTTATATCTGAAGCAGAGTGGTGAGCATACAGATGTTCATTACATTATGCCTTATGCTTTTTATGTCTAAAACATGAAAGAATACTTCCTTTTTTTTTTTTTTTTTTTGAGATGGAGTCTTGCTCTTTCACCTAAGCTGGAGTGCAGTGGCCCAATCTCAGCTCACTGCAACCTCAGCCTCCTGGATTCAAGCGATTCTTCTGCCTCAGCCTCCCAAGTAGCTGGGATTATAGGTGCACACCACCACACCAGGCTAATTTTTGCATTTTTAGTAGAGACAGGGTTTCACCATGTTGACCACGCTGGTCTCAAACTCCTGGCCTCAATTGATCCATCTGCCTCGGTCTCTCAAAGTGCTGGGATTATAAGCATGAGCCACTACGCCTGCTATAATAGACTATTTCTAATAACTGCATAAGTTAAAATATTAAAAGTTGACATCAGTGACTCCACATTACTTACAAATATTAGATCGTCCCCTAATATATGTGAGGCCTAAGGCATGGAGGTCTAAACACTACATGTCTAGATATTTAACATGTAACTATAAATTAAGTTAGCAAACTGTTAAATGAAATATGTAACTTTTCCTAACTGGATAAATATATCTCCATATGGCTAAAACCAGCAAACAAAGATGACTGAATTTAATTATTATTACACATTTGAGTATTCTGTTGAAAGGTCTGTGATGTTTGGAAGAGTAATAAAATGAAAACATACATAAGCGTTAAATTACATATATATTCCAAATGAAAATTCCAAGCTGTTATTTTTCAGTTTTTTAAAATACATTTTAAATTCATTTATACATTTTTTTACTGGCCTCCATTTCAGCAAAATCTCTATGTTGTTGCAATCAAGATTTTCACATGATATGAAGGATTAAAATAATATTTAATTGTATTTAGTGTTGATAATTTAAATATATGTTTATGAAAATGTAGATGAAAATGAATGTAAAAGAATTTAAAAGTAAATTTTTTCAAGTCTTTCCAAAAGATTTTTTTGTAAAATGTCAAAATGTATCTTTCCAAACCAAAAGTCAAAATATAAATAACTATTAACATAAAATTACATCAAAATTATTTAAATAGAACTGAATTTTTAAGTATTTAAAGAATTAATTACATTTTATTGCATATTTTATAAAAGGAAATCTATTTACAGGTTTGAGGGTTCAATTTATACATGCTTATCAATGTAAAGAGTATCATGCTCCATGCATGTCATACCCTCAACTACATACATATAAGTTTAAGAGCAGTATGAATTATTTAGTAGTCACAAATGTTTCCTTTGTCACCATGCAGAACTGTGGTGAATACTGTGTTTTCCTGAGTACCTCTAGAATTCTAGAACCACAAGTTGAAACATGAAGAGCAGAAAGAACAGGGGCACTCAGCTACTGGCAAATGATACTGAGTATACAAGAATCTGTGGCCTCCATGCTGAGAAGGCTTGTCACGTCATTTAATTTCCTTCTAAGCACTTCTAAGCTAAGTGCTTTGATGGCTGAAATCCTGCCTGTGATCAACTGGTGAAGTTTCATGGCATTTGGAATCAGTCCATTTTTAAAAAAATATAAAATATATGGAAAAACATGTGTCTGGGTCCTTAATGGTGTTAGTTTGTTGTGAGTAAATCCTGGTGAATAATCGGGGTTAGAATGTCACACTTTGCTAGTGCTGAATGCCAGATCTTGAATGACATAGGGACCCATGTGTTCGTTAATAAATTCAATTTTTGTGAAACTTGTGATGTGCAGGTTCCTCAAAAACACAGGCACCAAAAAAGCAGTGCCTCTTGCCGGGGCCTGAGTGAAGTCTGGCTCAAAAAAGCTAGTGTAAACTCATTAGCAGGGCATTCAAACCCTTTTGATTCTGTCTCATGCCAAATTTTCCAGATCCATCTTACCTGCCTATGCCTTGATCATTTCATAAATTCACCATTTGGTTTTGCATTTTTGTATGTTGGCACAGGATGTCATTTCTTCTCCCTTTCATTATCTTGTACCTGCCCACGTTAATCTGGACAATGACTACTTCCAGACCTACTCTAACATGCAGTTTTGCTTCTGACTAAGCCAGTGACCCCACACAGCATTTGCAGTATAATTGCAGTGATTCTGTGTGTGTAAAGACTGTGAACATTGCCAAGGCAGCTATGGGAGCTAACTCATCCTTGTATCACTGTAGCCCAGAACTAGGAACAGAGTTTAACAGCTGTTTCATGACACAGTTAATGGCCAATTTCTGCACAGTAAAGGTTCATCTAGAACAGGGTGCAGTGAAATCTGGCCCTTGAACCAAATCTGACCCATTCCTATTTCTGTACAAAAGAAGTTATGTTGGAACACAGCCACACTCTGGCTTTCATATTGACTTTGGCTGCTTTCCCACTGTAACGGCTGAGTTAAGTACTTGCAAGAGAGACTATATCCCACAAATCCTAAAATATTTATTATCCTCTCTTTATAGAAAAAGCTTGCCAACCACTGATCCTAGTGAATTAGTAATAGATAACTTTAGAAAGATTGGTTTAGGACTGATTATGTCTGGCTGTTAATAGGAAAGTCAGAAATTTGAACATTAGAAGGAACTAAAAAGCCCTTTACATTATGGAACAGGAGAGTAATAAGTTATGAGAGGTGTCTGGCAAGACTGATTTGGGAAAATTATGAATGAAAGATTAGATTGGAAATAGGATATAGGTAGAAAATGCAATCATTTGATAATACTATTAGTTCAAATGGGATATGATTAGGCATTAGGCAAAGGTGGTGATAATAAAAATATGAAGTAGATTGACTTATAAGAGTCCTTAGGAACTAATAATTGGTTTGATGTCTGTTATATTCTGCTTCCTCGTATTAACTCACCACATCTGTTAGAGAAATTCACCAGTTGGAATACTGAACTAACTCCATGCTCATCTCTGATGGGTCAAACCTTAAAATTAAGCATAAGCAGCAGTCTTGGCTACGTGATGAGAAGTGTGCTACCTGGTAAGTATTAGATTTTTGTCCCTGACCTTGGGAGTACCAATCAAGTCTTGTTCATGACTCCTTAAATTATAGGCAAATATTATTCCCTCAAAGTATCAAAGTTCCATTCTGTTACACTTAGCATCTATGTCAACTAACCCCCACTCATTTCACCAGACTTTTCTACTCTTTTTGGTAAAGTTCTCACATGTTTCAAAAGGTATAGACAATTCCTAGAATGTAGAGGCTAAAAGAAGGAAACAGAGTGGCGAATATTTTGGTAAACCAGCTGAGAGAAAAGCATGTTTTAAAAATTTATTTGCCATTATTATTTAAAACATACCCAAATATATATTTTTCAAAATTAAAATATTTTCAATACATCAACACATTGTGGGAAGTTGTAAATAAATTTTTTAATTAAAAAATATTTTCAAAAAGAAATGTATCAATTTTTGTGAAGAAATGATATATAATGTACTTTCAAGTTACATTAATCTCCCCTTTATATTGTTACTGTATTAAAATAAGTATATTGATATTGTGTGTTGAAATTAGGATGTAATCAGTGGAAGGAAAGGGGAAACTGAAAGGCTTCATCAAGTTGTGGAATATTGAACTTTTTTGATTACTAGGCCTGATTTTCAAAAAGATAATAGTCATTAACTAGGACCTACTTAGACTAACAACTACATTAGGCTGAAGTTTTACTTAAACCTCCAGTAATTTTATTTACAGTTGAAGAGCTTCAACCAAACCATTTTCAAAGCTGCTTAAATCTCCCTTGTTGTGAAATACATCTACCTATTCCCCACTGAGGCTTTAAACTCTGTCTGCCTAGTATTTGCTGGGAAGCTACAGGCAAATGAAACATTCCTCTCGAATTAGCCATGATTATATTTGGGTTGTTCATATAAATTAAGTTTCACTTCACAAAAACCTAATGAGATTATAAATTATGTCATTTCTACGAGTCATTATGGAATTATCTAGACTCTAGTCAAGGAGAACTTATAATCTTCACAGAATATTTGGTACAGAGTCTTTTAAAACAAACTGTATTGCATTCTTCTTCTGTCATTAAAAAAAAAACACAAACACACAGCATTGTCTTTCAAACAAAGAAAATATATGTGCTGAAGAGGGAATGATAATTACTGTTAAATTAATGGATTCGTTAAATCTACTGGCATGGTTTCGCTGGGCCATTGTTTTTAGATTTAATGTGTTATCCTGCACTGACTGAAAAGTAATAGTATAAAATGAGGAAGGCTATTTTAAAGGTCATTCATCAAAATGCATGGTACTTAAATAGCTTTTTTGCCCAGATGGTCATAACTGGTTAAACTGTTATATTTTTTCAAGTAGTATTTGTGACTGTTTGAATGTGTGTCCCCTCCAAAATTCATGTTGAAATTTAATTGCCATTGTAACAGTATTACCAGGTCAAATGTTTAAGAGGTCATTAGGCCATGGCTGGGATTAATGCCTTATAAAAGGGTGACTTCAGTCCCCTTTTTCCTCTTTGCTCTTCTGCCTCCCATTATGTGTGGAAAAACTATTTTTCCCCTCCAGAGGATACAGTATTCAAGGTGCCATCTTGAAATCAGAATAACCAAACCTGCTGGTTCCTTAATATTGGACTTCCCAGTCTCCAAAACTATGACTCAATACATTTTTTATTAAAAATTACCCAATCTGTGGCATTCTGTTATAGCAGCACAAGCAGACTAAGACAGTATTGAACTGTTGAGTCACAATAGTATATTTTATAAAGAACTTCAGGTATATTTTACAGAGTAAGTTCTGATTTTATTATAGTCCCATAATATTTATCTGTATTTTAATTTAAAGAAACCAACCACCTTGCCTTAAGAAGAAGTATCTTTTTTAGATGGAAGAGCATTATTTAAACTACTGTTTTATTGCAGGAAAATCTTCCTACTATTATATGTTTGGTATAATAATATTATATTAATTTGAAATTTCATTATATGCTTCTCTACCTTATCATTACCCCTAACCATCTCACTGCTCATTCTTTTGAAGTTCACTATTCACAATACCTTTTTCTGTCACATCAAAGTAAATTTGGTATTTGATGTAAGAAGGATTATGAAGAGGTTGCCCCTTTATGGAAAGAATTTAAGTAGGATATGCCTGTGTATATAGAGACTACCCAAAATTGATATATCCCCATCCTTTAGGTTCAGGAAGACTGCCCTCTTCATAAAGTTATTTACAACATTCTCTGTTTTTAATTCCTGAAAGTCTCTCAAATGACCACTAGAATACTACCATGATCCTTTGCCTAGTATGTCTGCTTTAATGTGCTTTTGTATTACTCCACTCCTGTTTAAAAGCAAGCCAGCCAAAAACATCACAAATCATGCAAAACAAAATCATTTATAGATGCACAAAAAAATACCCTATATATTCTTTCCACTCGGTTGAAAGTGAAGTAGGCTTAGAGTAAAATACATTGTCTTCAAAACTCATACATTCTGTGTTCTCAGCCCCAGATGTTTACTACTAAGTAGTAGCCCCTCCTTAAGAGGGGAGATCTCTCCTGCTCTCAAAATTATTTTTTCTACTCCTCCCCAAAAGGAGGAAATCTAGTAACCTTTCACAGAAAAAGACAGAGAGATGAATGTCATCTCTTGCAAATGCTGCTTTCTTTCTTTCTTTCTTTCTTTCTTTCTTTCTTTCTTTCTTTCTTTCTTTCTTTCTTTCTTTCTTTCTTTCTTTCTTTCTTTCTTTCTTGTGTGTGTGGTTGTTTGTTTGTTTGTTTGTTTCTGAGCCAGAGTTTCACTCTTGTTGCCCACACTGGAGTGCAATGGCACCATCTCGTCTAGCTGCAACCTCTGCCTCCTGGGTTCAAGGGATTCTCCTGCCTCAGCCTCCTGAGTAGCAGGGATTACAGGTGCATGCCACCATGCCTGGCTTTTTTTTTTTTTTTTTTTGTATTTTTAGTAGAGATGCGGTTTCACCATATTGGCCAGGCTGGTGTCGAACTCCTGACCTCAGGTAATCCACACACCTCGGCCTCCCAAAGTGCTGGGATTAAAGGCATAAGCCACCGTGCCCGGCCAACAAATGCTGCTTTCTTTTAACCTTTTTTGTTTTGTTTTGAGACAGAGTCTTGCTGTATCACCCAGGCTTGAGTGCACTATGGCACATTCTTGGCTCACTGCAACCTCTTCCTCTGGTTCAAAGGATTCTTGTGCCTCAGACTCTTGAGTAGCTGGAACTAGGAACTATAGGCATGCGCCACCATGCCAGGGTAATTTTTTTGTATTTTTAGTACAGAAAGGGTTTCACTATGTTGGCCAGACTGGTCTCAAACTCCTGGCCTCCCTCAAGTGATCCACGTGCCTTGGACTCCCAAGGTGCTGAGATTTTCTTTTAACTTTTAATAAATGTAGCATGAACATCTCTCCTCAACTCAACATCACCATAAAAAGAAAATAATAATAAAATGGTATAAATCACCTAGCAGAGAGAGAAATTATTTTTGTGGTGGTGGCTCCTCGCAAATATCACAAGTCACTTCACTTGTCTCTAAAGACAACATCGAATAGTGCTTGGAAGGTGGTTTCAATCGTGAGACTAAAGAGGTGGCATTTACCCCTACCAGATACCTGTTGCTTCCACTCCAAGGCCTTCTGAGGCTAAGGGAAGCCTAATCCCATGGCCATGAGCATGAGCAGTTTTCCGGTTCTGCATATTTCAGTTTGAGACATGGGACAGGGAATGGTCTGACCTCTAGTTCTCAATCCAGAGGGTCAGCTTGTGTCCAGTTCCAGTCCTGCACCAATTAGCTATGACCAGTGGGGCAGGATCTAGTTGAGAAAGGACTGTGATTGGCCTAGCTTGAGGTAAGTGCCTGTCCTGGAAGAATCAATAGCTGCCAAGGGCTGGAATGTTGTGGTTGTCATAGTTTAGATCAGGTATCTACCTATAGACCAACCAATTCTGGCCTAGGGGCAGCGTTATGTAAAAATTATGGCAGCTCCATGGAAACGTTATCTTGTTGATGCCAGTACAGAGAAAGGGATTGTTGTTCCAGATAATACAGGGTGTTAGGCAGACAAAAGTGTAGACAACAATGTAATATAATAAAACGTAAAAAGTATAAAAGCCAGAGACAGGTGCAACATCATGAAGTTCATAGAAGTGATTTCTAGCAAGAAAGAATTCAAAGACATTAATCAGTTAAACCTTGAAGAAAAGATAGGATTTGGACTTACAGACAAGTGGAAAAGTAACTTTCGAGAAGTAGAAAGCAAGGTAGCAGAAGCATGGAGGTGGAAGTGTTTAGAATATGTATTGGATACTTGAGCAATTTTGTTTGGCTAGATATCCAATATTTTCGGTTTTAAGTCTAAGTGTGATTAGTTTATGTGGCTTCAAGATTCTGTTTTCTACTTGCAACCTATGCAAATTCAAATTCAGTGCAATTAAAATGACAAAGGGAGATTTGCACTGTTTAATAAATGGGAGATTGATATTAATCGTCAGGTGTTTGGAATCTTTGCCATGAGAGAGGGAGGAGAGATAAGTGGTTCTAGAGGCAGTATATAGGAGCAGTGTATTTGTAGACTTTGCTTCGCTATTCTTTGTTAAATAATTAAATATAAGTCTTTTAAAAAATCCACTATGCCTCCTCAATCAGGAGCAATAAGTAGGTTATCCTGTGCTACTAAATTCTGAGATCTTTGTTTAGATAAATTTAGTATGCATACCAGATAGTATTAAATACTTTTGGCCGGGCGCGGTGGCTCAAGCCTGTAATCCCAGCACTTTGGGAGGCCGAGACGGGCGGATCACGAGGTCAGGAGTTCGAGGCCATCCTGGCTAACACGGTGAAACCCCGTCTCTACTAAAAAATACGAAAAACTAGCCGGGCGAGGCGGCGGGCGCCTGTAGTCCCGGCTACTCGGGAGGCTGAGGCAGGAGAATGGCGTAAAAACCCGGGAGGCGGAGCTTGCAGTGAGCTGAGATCCGGCCACTGCACTCCAGCCTGGGCGACACAGCGAGACTCCGTCTCAAAAAAAAATAAAAAATAAATAAATAAATAAATAAATACTTAAAAAATTATATTGTATATCATACTTTTGCAACATATATGCCTCAATGTAGTTTATCTTAGATTAAGAACTATTAAAGTTCTGAATCTGTGGGAGAATTTTCTTTGCATCCCCTTCTTTTTTCTTTTCACCTTTCTACCTTCCATAATATTTCTTTTGCAGGTCAGCTAAACACGTGGGCTTTGTAAGATTACTCATTTATTTGGTTCAGGATTTGTCAGGATGTTGCCAAAACCTGTGATCTCTTCCAAATATCCATCTTAGTCTTTCAGCAGTATTCGATATCGTTGGCCACTTCCTTTTTAAAACATTTTGAGAATTTTCTTCTTTTAGCTTCCTTGAACCCATATAACCAGTCACTTTTTGTAGGCATCATTTACATTTTCATCCTTCTCTGCCAGATTTCTAAATTTTGGCATGCCCCTGAGCTTGATCCTGATTGTTCATCCGTACTGAAACCCTCCCTAAGAAAATTGATCCTGTGTTTTTAAATGCTGTCTTCGTGTATCGGTGCTCAGATTCGCATCTCCAGATCGTATCACACTTGGATATTCAAGAAACATTTTAAATTTAACATGTCTAAAAGGAAATTCTTCATTCCCTTCCTTCCTACTTCCATCTTCTTTCCTCAGATTTCTTCCATTTCAGTAGATGGCACTATCCACCCAGTTACTCAAGACAAAAAGTTATGAGGCATCCTTGGGGTCTCACTTTTTATTGCCCTCAACTGCCTGGTAAGGCCTGTTACTCTTCCACCAACGTCCCAGAGTCCTGTGCTTTCTTCCATCTCTGCTGCTGCCTCACTGATTCAGGTCATCATCTATGTCACTACAAGAGCCTCCTAACTGGGCTGCATGCTTCCCCTCTGCATCTTCTAAACGTCAACGTCTGTGTGGCAGCTGCAGTTATCTTAGTTATCCTCAAAGCCAATCTCTAGCCTACATGAAACACTTCAGTGGCTTCCTGTTGCTATCAGTATTAAAAGCGTTAAGTTTTCTCTGATTCCCTTGACCATGGCCTTCAGGGCCCTCCCATTGTATGGCCTCTCCATCTCTCCCCTTTCCATGCTTGCACCTCTCTCATCTTTCAATTCTTTGAACAGGTGAAAGGCCTTTTGTCCTAGCTAGATCCTCTTCCTTGAATTCACTTCCTTTAGGTCTTTGTGTGGTTGACTCTTTATTTTCCCCACTTCAGGGAAGATTTTTTTCTGTGCATCTAACAAAATGGAACACACATACGTGCGTGTGCGTGTGCGCGCACACACACACGCACACACACCTGCTTCTAGCTACTATTACTATTTTATTTTCTTTATTCATGTTTATATTTTTATCTCCTCCAATAGAAAATTGAGCTTCATGAGGTCAGGAACCTTGTCCTTTTGGTTCACTGCTGTAGCACAGTGCCCGGCTGGCTCATAATAGGCACCTACTGCATCTTGTTAAATAAACAAATTTCTGTTCTGTGAGTGAGTTTAGCACTCGCCATGCCTTCTGGTTCAGAAATAAGGAGTCAATGGAAAGTATACAAGAAGGACATCTGACATCTTTGGAAAAAAGAGACTAAAATGTGCTTAAAATGGTTAGTGGAGATTGGAAGAAGGCTCCTGACATGATGCACTTTTCAGAAAGAAGATGAGATGGATATCACCTTAAAAATAGATAGTGATTCAAGCAAAGCAAACATAACAAGGAGAAACAGGACCAAATAAAAGGTTTCTTTTAGGTAGAACACAGAGCTTTTGTGATAGGTCAGCTGAACAGGCTGGCTGAAACTAGGAGGAGGGGCAGAGTGGTAGAAATATCTGGGGACACGAAAAGAAATGATTGTCTTATCTACAGGGCAATAGCAGGACTGCAAGATATTTGTCAAGATATCAGAGGGATATTAAACAGGCAAAGTCCAATTTAGTATGGGATGGCCTGAAATCTAGGAGTAAAACTATCTCCATGGGAAGAGAGAAATCTTAGGACAGTAGAAAGAAGGATGGAGCCAAAGCTTCTTATCCCATTCTGAGTCTCTAAATAGAAATTTTGTTATCCATGACTAAAATATTATAGGACTGTTCCCCAAATTTTCATGTGTATTAGAATCACCTTAGGAGCTTATAAAAAATAGAGATTTTCTGGCTTCCTTGAGATTCTGATTTAGTAGAACTTGTGTGGGTTTGAGGAAGCTGTACTTTAGCAAGTATTCCCCAAATGAAACTGATACAGTTCTAATGCAAGGCCAGGCCATGCCTCAAGAAACACTGGCTTATAGGGGTCTATAGTTTTGTCTGTGTTCACGTACTGTTTAAACACAGTTTAATCATGTTGTGAATGCCTGAGGAAGTGGTTTGTATATGTATGTAAGTGCATGTATGTGTGTAATTGTTGATGAGGTAGATATAGTGGAACTAACTAAAAAGACATTTCATTCTAAAGATTAGACGTTCTCGTTTCTATTGAATTTATTTACAGGTTTTGCACTTACGTATAATCTGCCCTTTTATTGGCTGAGTTTTAAAAATATAATTAGTTTGAGATGATTTTCAAATAACCTGAATTCGCAGAATCAGATTTTTAATTAGAAATTGGATGTTAGAAATGAAAGAGTGTGTTAATTAAATATGTATTTTATTTTACTAGAAAGTTGCAATAGCCCCACCTGAAACTGATTCTACCCAGTTGATTTTAGTGAACTCTGGGAAGAAATAATTCCTGTTTCTGTTGTGTGTGACCAAGTAAAAACTGAAGAAACTATTTATATAGTAAAAATGATCACCCTGGTAAAAGTGATAGCATTCCCTAGAAAGAAATATTCTTGTGTTAGAAAAACTTACCGCTTCCTTTTCCAAGAGAATATAAAAATAATTGGAGTCTCCCTCTTTTTATTTTTTAAATTTTTTTCAAGAAATTTTGTTTCTTTTTCAGAGGTTTCTTTTTGCATTGAGTTCAGGAACTGTTAAAACTTGGCTGTTTTCCAGAACAAAAAAATTGATTAGATTGTTGAAAGAATAATGGAGACAGGCTAGTGGATTCAAGGAAAATTGTATGTGTAAAAAGCACCAAATACAATGCTTACTGGAGTATTCTTCCCATTGCAATTATTCATTTAAAGACAGTTGCTGGCGGACTGCTTGTGTAAACAGCAATGCCTGCCCAATGCCAGTTAATATTTTCGATGTTAGAGATTTTCTAAAGATAGAAAATGTTTTAGTAATCTTTGTGTATGTCTCCTTTGCCTAGCCCAGGGCCTGACACTCAAAAGTTTAATGAATGTCTAGATTAGACTGGAGCAGGTTGGAATAAAATATGTGATAAATTTGCTATAATTTGAACCCACTGCCTCTGGGCCTGGATTTGATGATCACAATTATAAATATATAACCTACTGTGCCACTGTTATACTTGGGGTGATTGATTTTGGTTCTTATGACTGAACTAGCTCAAAGGGTTGTCTTCATCCAACATAGTTACTATTCGTATAATTACTGAATCTATAAATTTCATGCCTCTTTTGTTTCAAACAGAAAAATGGGCTTGGGGAATAAGAAAAACGAAGAAATCCTTAGCCAAAATAATATACACCAGGTATTCTTTGTCTTGGCTTGATTTAGTTAGTCTTGCTCATCCAATACCTCATGCTTGTCTCTCCGTATCACTGAATTTTCAACTTGGTTACACACACACACACACACACACACACACACAAAACCTCCCAAGAACCTTGCATTCAGAATAAAAAGAGCTACAGATAGAAACTTTTTGAAGTTTGAGTTTGTGTCTCTCTGAAGGTCAGCTGCCTTCAGTTAATTGCTCTGTTTTGTTGCTCCCTATGTTGATTACTTTTATCTGGAACCCTAAAGACCTGTGGGGACCTCTCAGGGTGACAGCACCATGACTGAACAGTGCATGGAGGGGCCAAGAAATGTCAGCATCAGAAAACTCCATGTGAGGATAATGAGTTCAGGCGTTTCAGAAATCAACCAGCTTCAGAGAATGGCATTTGAGTGTAGTCATGCTTATTTTTGAAATATAAGAGCTTGAAGCTCCCCTACTGAAATAAAGAGTTTTCAAACAAAGGCCTGGAGGAACTGCATTGGCAGTTGCTTTCATATCTAAGGGGATGGTACTGCTGTTCAACCTGATCCAAAGTGAAATCTAGAGATGAGGGCAAAGAAGAGAGATGTTCAAGGGTAGTTAAATTCATAGAAACTTATCAAAAAAATACATGGGAAGTTTTCTTGGTAATAGTCATGTTATTTATCATCTTTCAGCTCCCCACATACATAAAGACATTTTATTGTTCATATATTTAGTTGTTTAATTTTAAAAATTTTCTTGCTCATACATTTTATTGTAGAATTGTCTTAAGGACTTGGGGCAGCATTTTCTCACTGCTATGCACTGAATTATGTCCTTCTCAAATCCATATGTTGAAGCCCTAACCCCCAGTGTAATGATATTTGGAAATGAGAACTTTGAGGGATAATGAGATCATGAGGGTGGGGCCCATCATGATGAGATTAGTGCCCTTATAAGATGAGGAAGAGACTCCAGAACTCTGTGCCATATGAGGACATAGCAAGAAGGCAACCATCAGCCAGTCAGTAAGACAGCCCTCACCAGAACCTAACCATGCAGGCACTCTGATCTGGGACTTCCAGCATTCAGAACTGTGAGAAAATGAATTTCTGTTGTTTAAGTCACCCAGTCTGTAGTATTTCATTATGGTAGCCCAAGCAGACTAATATACTTGCATAGTGATAATTATATGGCTAGGTCATTGAGTGAAGATGTTGTGAATAAAAAAGATCTCATCTGTGTAAAATTCCCTTTAACCAATAGTGTATATAGAGGTATATATATATTTTTTGTATATGAAAATCTGCCACTGTGTTTGCAATTGGTAATTATAGCTTAAGTTTCTTTTAATGTATTTTGTGTTCTTTGAACATTTTGTGAAATACAACTATGGCTGGTATACAGCAGAACTGAAGCTATGTGTATATTGTTAGATTTAGGAAACACTGGAATCTCCCACAAACAGATCACTAAATAACAAACACCCAAGATTTGGGATTTACTCCTTTGTGTTCAAGGCTTTGTGTCTCTTGGAAACCTTTGGTAAAATACAAATATCCTTAAAAGAGTAATCAGTTGAAACTTTACTATTATTTTTCCAAGCATGGAATAATTTTTAAGATTAACAAATTGTCATTTTAGGGAGGAGAGTTAAGACTCTGAGGAAGAGCAGATGAAAATAGGGAGGTTTCACTGTGGGGAGGATGGGCCCTGACGTGCTCACAAGGGTGAAGCATTAGAGGGAAGATCACACCTGAGAGAGCTCAGGTGGTACAGGGAAGCCACCTGAGTTCCTGGACACTGAGTTCCTGGAATATGCCAAGAGGAGATACCCTGTCCTCTCTGATCTCTGTGGCTTAAAAATCTTCCTTATGCCTGCCTCTGCCCTCTTATCTGAATGTTCTCAAACCATCGCCTTTGTGCTGTTTTAAAACTCACTCCCATCTCCATAACCAACTACCAGATTTTATGTGACTATTCCTATCTCCATTTATCTTTCTGTCACCGAGGCTTCGTGCTGAAATTAGTAGTTCTTTTAATCTTTTCTTCTCTTTACCCCAATTAGAAATTTCCTAAAGTAGAGTAACAGCAAAGAACGGGAAACCTGAGCCAAAGCAACAAATGTAATAGATACTCAAGGATAAGGTTTATGATCAGGCTTTGCTATGGAAAAAAGAAACAAAAACATGTCAATCATGTCTTTAAATTATTACTCAAAGGTCATAGAAATCTGTTTGCTAGACAGAATCCTTTAATTAATGTTATTCAGAGATACTTTTGCCTTATCTCTATCCTTTTACTCCTGTAGCTCCTGATACCTGGTTGTGCTTTGACATGCCTAGAGAATTTCTGAAGAAGTTCTGCTTTGTATCAATTTTTAGCCTATACTTAAGTATACTGATGCCCATGTTCTTCTCGAAAAAAAAAAATTAGTTTGGAGAATAAAGGTAGGGTTCTTACATAATTTTCCTCATTAAAAATGGAGCTGAAATCAGGTTAAATACTAAAAATGAAAAGCTGTTTTAAATGCTGCTTAATTATTGAATAGAGAAAAATACACAAGGGGCTATATCTAAAGTGACGTTTTTTTCCTCTGGGTTCATCGGTGCTGCCTACCTGATTGTTTTTTGAAGGAGGGTGTCTTTTGTGATTAAGTCACTTGTCAGATTTGTGTTGATATGCAAAGTTTCATTTTATTTAATATATCTCTAGAAGCTCCACCATCTGTTACTAAAATTCTTCCAGCAGGAAGTTCAAGAGAATAGCATTTGTAAGGTAAAAATATATCAGCCATAGCTAGAGCTTCAATGTTTTATACTTAAGATGTAGAACTCAGAGTAAATGTTGATGGAATGTGGTTGGTAAGAGTGAAATGAGGGCTAACACTGGAGAGTAGGCAAGGTGGGAAAAACTGAAAGGCAGGAAACATATTTACATTTCTTTTTGAACATTTTCAGAAAAGTCCATCTTAATTTTATTTACTTTTAGAGGATGTTTAAAATTTAGTGTTTGTCAGAATTCATCTTTTCACCCATTCAATTAATACTTATTAAACCCAACAATGAATGAATAAGCATGGTTACAGTGTGTGTGCGCGCAAATGTATATACTTCCTGACACGTATAATCTTTTATAAATAATACAGGAAATAGATAAAGTTTATCTTTAAATATACAAATTTTAAATACTGAATTAAAAACATGTTAAAGTGGGGTAAGAATAGTTAAATATTTGAGCATCCTAAATAATATTAGATAGGTAGCTAGCATGACAGTGGGGAAATATTTAGATATTTAGATAAATATCTATGTAATGTAGCATAGCCACTTAAGAAAGGAAGGATGTAGTCAATGGATCACAGCACATGGGATTGTTAAACTGAAGAGAAAATCAGGGAAAAAAGACTTGTTAGAATGGAGAACTGATTATCATAGTTTTTAGAATCCTGAAATTATGACTTCTGATTTGAAATTAGGAATATAGCATTAGTAGACAATTTTAATTGGTTCGTTGGCCTCAAAGTAAAGCATGTTTATTTCATGCAGAGTGTCTAGCATATGGCAATACACAGGTAAGAAGTTCAAAGAGATTATTTGATGAAAAGATGGCTCAAAGGATGATTACATCTGAAACAATTCAAAAGAAAAATAAGAAATAACCCTTTTTACACTCTGTGTTTCTTCAGGGTGATTTTGATAACAACAACAGAAAACTTCAAAAGGGAGCATGAGAGATGCTAAACATACTCTTTAAATAATTCTTGGAATGTTAGTTGTGATTATTAAATGATGGCTTGGTCAAACCTTTGCATTATAAATATATTTTTCTATTAATAGTAGCAGCAATATTTCTCTTCATTACTCTTAAAAATATTCTTTTCATGCTCGTGTGTCCCTGTGTATATTTGAACACATTCATACCAACTGTACTACTACCTTTATTTCAATGTATATGTCATCTCATTGAACCCATTTCTACTGTTGTTTTAAAAAATAATCATTACTACTACCTTTATTTCAATTTATATGTCATCTCATCGAATACATTTCTACTGCTGTTTTAAAAAATAATCATTGAACTTTGGTATTTTCCTGTTTATCGTAAGTATAATGCAAGACATTAGAAAGTATTTTGAAACATGGAAAGGATCTTTCAAATTTTTGATTTTGTACTAATATAATTAGTTATATTATTAACTAACATAACAAATCCTAACATAACTATCTTTTTCTAAGTATGTGTTATGTGTGGTAGAATGTATTATTTCTATTATTCACTCCTCTGCTTTGTAAGTATGTTATGCATCCTTACCTTTTCCTATTTGGGGTGATACTATTTCAGTTCTCCCTGTGGGAAGAGAGTGCTTCTGCATCCCATTGATATCGGGCTTGTCAATGTGACTTGCTTTGGCCTGTAGAGTACAGATGCTCCTCAACTTGTGATGGAGTTACGTCCCAATAAAACCATCATAAGCTGAAAATATCATAAATTGAAATACATTCAATACACCTGACCTACCAAACATTGAGCTTAGCGCTTAATATTTAAATGTTCAGAACATTTACGTTAGTTGGGTAAAAATCATGTGGCCACACAGTACACTGTCGAGTACCAGTTGTTAACCTCATGATCATGCGGTTGTCTGGGAGCTGTGGCTCACTGCTAATATTGAGAGAGAGTGCCACTATCTTGAGAGAGTATTGATACAGCATATTGCTAGCCAGGGGAAGATCAAAATTCAAAGTATAGTTTCTACTGAATGCATATTGCTTTCTCACCATCAGAAAGTGGAAAAATCCTGAATCAAACCATTGTAAGTTGGACCTTCCATGTAAGTCTGCCAGTAGGCCATGACCAAACCAAAATGTTGAAAAATCATAGTGTGGTCTTTTCCATTGCTCTTTTCTTTGTGTCATCAGAACAAACATATCCCAGGTGGGGGCTGCTCTTTTAGCCCGAATCCCCAAAAGAAGGAGATATGTGGAGCAGAGCTAAGCTGATCCCCCATGACTCGTGGCCAACATGTAAAGTGAGTAAAATGTAAGGAAACAAGAAATAAATGGGTGTTATTATAAACCCCTGAGATTTGGAGGTTGACAAGAGCTGTGGAGGGTCTGAAATGTTACCCTACTTGCAAGCTAATGTGTAAGCCAGCCATTGGATGGTGGATTCTAACAAAGGATTTAAGATTTGGTCAGAGGAAAAGGTCAGTTTATTACTCATAGCAACAGCAGTAGCCAGAGTATCAGAATTTGTGTTTGTTCTCTGATCCCCCAGTTTGTACAGGACAATGTGTGTGGAGGGCCAGGCATTATAGGAGATGGGCCTTGAACTTCAGGAATCTGAATTTTTTATATGAGGAGGTAAGTAGGCCAGCTCTCTGCTTTTTAGGGAGAGACCTTTATTTTCTAAGGTGATACGCAAACTTGCCCTTTGTGCTAGAGAAAGATATCTTTATCTTCCAAGGCTGTTCACTGTACAAATGTCCTTGAAAGATAGTCTAAAATAAAGTAATATGTTCACAAAAGACCTGAAGGTCTTCTCAGAGGTCTTTATAGACATGGAAATAGTGGGGATGATTTATTTATTTCAAGAATGCAAAAGTAAATTTATTTTTTTTAAATTAAATTTTACTTTCAGCACAGTGGCTCATACCTATAATCCTAATACTTTGGGAGGCCGAGGCAAGAAGATCACTTGAGGCCAGGAGTTTGAGGCCAGCCTGTGCCATATACTGAAACCCTGTCTCTACAAAAAGTTAAAAAAAGAAAAAAATAGCCAGGCCTGGGAGCACCTATCTGTAGACCCAACTACTTAAGAGTCTGATGTGGAAGGATCACTTGAACCCAGGAGTTCGAGGCTGCAGTGAGCTATGATTGTACCACTACACTCCAGCCTGGGTGACAGAGCACGACCCTGTTTCTAAAAAAAAATAAAAAATATATAAACAAATATAACTTTAAACATCTCCTCTAAAGGCATTCTGGATCCCCATTGGGGGATTTTATAAAAATATAAAAAATCCACATGTATTTCTATATGAGTGTAGTATGTGTTGTTTATCCATACATGCGCACAGTCTATTTAAGAAAATACATGTATACTAGAGCTGTCAAAAACTTCTAATATACAAATTAATGTTGTACATATTAGTCACTTAAAATGCCTATTTTATAAATAAACCATGCTGGTCATGTGGGCATAATTTATACTTGTAATAAAATAGTGTTAATTGGAATTAATATGTTTTCCCATATTTTCTGGATCTGCTATAGGCATTTGGATATTAGAATAGACACATATTTGGTAAAGAGAATAACAAATTTTATACCTTCTGAATTCTTAAAATATTTTAAAATTAGAAATATGTTTGTAGTTTGGTTAAACTTTTCAGAATTAGTTGATACATGAGAAATGAATATTTCAGTTCTTTTTCTTTCTGGCCTATGGTCATTAACAGGCTTTTGGGGCCTTTCAATAGTATTTTCAGAAAAATGGAAATTCAGATTTTTAGTGATTACAGTGAGAGAACTGTCTTCTGGAGGTAAGGCCCCTCTCCAAAGGCTTGCCAGAGTTTTGGTGTGTTAAACCTTTCCGGATGAAAACAATTTTTGAAAGGCCAGATGCGGCGGCTCACACCTATAAACCCAGCACTTTGGAAGGCTGAGGCCAGATCACTTGAGTCTAGGAGTCTGAGACCAGCCTGGGCAACATGGTGAAACCACATCTCTACAAAAAATATAAAAATTAGCTGGGCGTGCCTGTGCATGACTGTAGTCCCTCCTACTCAGGAGGATTACCTGAGCCTGGGGAGTTTGCGGATGCAGTGAACCAACATTGCAACACTGCACTCTAGCCTGCCCGATAGAGCAAGACCTGTCTCCAAAAAAAAAAGTTTGTCCTCTTTAGTCAAAATCACCTAAAAGCATTATATTAATGGAAAAATATTTCATTTTCTCCTTCTAATGGAAATTAAATTAGCAAAATGATTTTAGCTTATTTTTCTTCTCTCTGTCTTATAGTAGATCTCTCAATCTCACTCTGTCTCTCTCTCTGTCACACACACACACACACACACACACTCACACACAGACTGCTGGTGGTAGTCATTCTTTTACCTTTTGGCTTTGAGATAAAATGAATACCTTTGAGGAATGTTTAAATTTTTTCATAATCAGTAAATAATGACTTTAGTTAGTATTTTTGAATAGTTGGATTCATTACATACATTTTTATCCATTATTGTTTAACTAGTTCCATCTAATTCTGACTATTTTGCTTTCAAAATTTAAAGGATTGCCCTGACTTTATTTTTAAACGAAGGAAATTTACTTAACCTTTGTTTTAGTTTTCTTAGGTTTTCTTTTTTCCGAAGTGGCTTTAACACAAAAAATGTAGGTGGATTCACCTACAAACCTTGTGATTTGGGAGCTGTTGATGGCAGATGTAAAGGGAACTATAAATTTAAGCTCTATAATTAGTGAACTATCAGTATACTTGTAGCATCAATGCAGTATACATTCTTGTTCTCCAATTGTATAGAGTATGAGATGAGCAGTAATCCAGTCATATGAATCTTAAGTCATATGACTTATGAATCTTATGATAATACCTTTATTGCACTAACTATACAGTATGGACAAACGTGCTTGCAGAGAATAAGACATTTTTTTCTTCAGCTTCCTGAAAGTATAGAATTTAAGATATACTTAAGTTCTGTAATTGTATCTGTCAGCATTCAGTTGGCCAATAAAAGGTATTACCATCAACATGACATGCCTTTTAAGTAATCTTAAGGGCTCTAAGAATGTCCTATATACACAAATACCTCTCAATAGGAGGTAATATTTTCTATGAAATGTATTACTCTAGTCATAGCATATTCACATGACCGAAATATTTTTTAAATCTTAGTATAAATGAAAAATTTGATATTTATTAAATTTTTAATTATCTTGTAGTTTCCTCTTTTTTCCAATTCAGTTTCTTGGCTTTATATATTCCACAAAATGGAACACAATGCTGCCCCCACAGTTGATTTGTTTATTCTGACCATGTAACCATTGATATTGATCTCTACTTAATCAGTTCAGAATGAGGCGAAGCTTTGATTATGACAACATCAAAGCTAAACAATGACACATGTGGCAGGTTTGTTCATGAATTCCTCATGTTAATGTTTTAGGTTAAAAAATATGACATCAGTTTAAGTCCAGAGTAGATGAGATCAAGCTTTAAAAGTGTAATTCATGATTTTTTATGAGTATGACTATGAAGGATGGTCTGTAATAACTTGAACACTTTTCCTATTCTAAGTTTAGAACTTGGCCGGGCCCGGTGGCTCAAGCCTGTAATCCCAGCACTTTGGGAGGCCGAGACGGGCGGATCACGAGGTCAGGAGATCGAGACCATCCTGGCGAACACCGTGAAACCCCGTCTCTACTTAAAAAAATACAAAAAACTAGCCGGGCGAGGTGGCGGGCGCCTGTAGTCCTAGCTACTCGGGAGGCTGAGGCAGGAGAATGGCGTAAACCCGGGAGGTGGAGCGGAGCTTGCAGTGAGCTGAGATCCGGCCACTGCACTCCAGCCCGGGCGACAGAGCGAGACTCCGTCTCAAAAAAAAAAAAAAAAAAAAAAAAAAAGGTAAGTTTAGAACTAAAAAAATTGCACTTCACTCCTGACAGAAGACACAGATTTTAAATTTTTATTTGCACGACAGTTTACTCCTAAACAATTTTTTTTTTTTTTTTTTTTTGAGACAGGGTCTCATTCTGTCACCCAGGTACCCAGGCCAGGGTTCATTGCCACAGTCTTAGCTCACTATAACCTCTGCCACCCAGGCTCAAGTGATCCTCCCGCCTCAACCTCCTGAGTGGCTGCAATTGCAGGTACACACCACGCCTGGCTATTTTTGTATTTTTTTGTAGAGACGGGATTGTGCCATGTTGCCCAGGCTGGTCTCGAACTCCTGAGCTCAAGCAGTCTGCTTGCCTCGGCCTCCCAAAATTCTGGGATTACAGACGTGAGCCACCACATCCAGCCCATACTAGATTTTTATTTAACAAAAAAATCAATATTTGTACTGAAATTTTTAGTCTCAAATTTTGCTCTGAAGTATTTTCTAAAAACTGTCTTTATCTGAATTCCTAACATTTTTTCATTTAGATTTTCTGGTATGGCCAAAGATATCAGACAGCACTCAAGTCAGACTTGAGTCAGACTCAAAAAATACTTCTGAAAAGCTCTAAATTATCCAATAATACAGATCTCTGAGTCAAAATTTTCATAGAAATATTGGAATCCTCAGAATTTTGATGAGCACTCTCACTTTTATCACGAAAGTGTTGCTTGGACCTACAGAATTCCAAATCTACCTTTCGTATCAATCAAAACAACAAACCAACTCTTCATTTTCAGTGAAAAAGAAAAGAAACAGTAAAGAAGAAAGTCAACCAGTTGCTTATCTGTTTGGGGTTATCTACAAACCAAAATTGGATTGGATTGATCCAATAATTTCAGAAAGACGTGATCAGAAAGTAGAAAGAAGTGATTTGAAAGTTCTTTAAAACTGATATTGGCTTCCAGCAGATCTACTTCAACTAATGCTGTTGGTTCTGGATATTTCTAATCTGCAATGCTGAAGTCTAACTTATCTGTCCAGATTGATAGTAGACTGTAGATTTCAAACTGGTACATGGTTAGTTTTGAGTCTCCCTGTCCCCCTCCCCCTCTGCTAGTCTGAGGAGTCTGATTAAATTAGAGTGTTCCAAAAACTTTAGTCTGGAAACAGTAACCATCTCCCTGCAGTTTTTAGAGATTAAGAGGATACCTTGTTACTAATCTAGACCTACTATATTTCTGCAAGTGTATGAGGGAAAAATAGAACAAGCCCAAACCCAAATGGATATTAAATCAAAGAGAATAAAACTGATAAAACCGCTGTAATTGTTAGTTGAGATTTTCTTTTCACACTCTGCTTCTTTCCAAGAGAACTTTGAAAGTTTGTTTTTTTGTTTAACCTATAAAAAAAGATTAACACAAATGTAATTGAAAGGAAGAAAGAAATCAAAGAGAAGGACAGATACAAATATCTTACTATGAGGCGAGTATCACTATGAGTGATTGCTGTAGTTAGGCTATCAGTTTGGTTATGAGCTTCCTGGCAGCCTAGTAGAAAGTGGAGTTATTATGAATAACAAAGTTTTTGTATCAGAAAAGAGAATGTGTATCGTCTCTTACAAGGAGATGGAGTTAATGCTGAGTGGTGTACTAGCAGTGTCTTTTTAACATTTTTTTAACAGAAGCAGAAATCACATAGTTGTTTTGAGATAGTTATCAAAATGAAATAGGGCTTTAAACATTGAAACACATCTTAATCAAGCAGATCCTTCAAATAGTGAAGCTGTGTGAACGTCCACAGAGGCTAAATGCTACCCAAACATAGAGGAGCCTCACATGCCTCAGGACTGACTGGATTTTGAATCCCTTAAACTGGTATTTGAGTACTCATAACACTAATAAAGTTCTTGTTAAAAATACAGATTGTTGAGCTCTATTCCTGGAATTTCTGATTTAGTCAGTTTGAGATGAGATCCAAGAATCTCTATTTTTAACAGGTACCTAATATGATTCTAATGCAACTAGTCTGAGTAGCATTTTGAAAATCAGTGTCTTGGGCTGTCTTTTTTCATATCTTTCATGTTAGTCAAATTTTTCTTAGGAATCAGATAGAATAGTGTAATAATATACAATCTGAAGGCAGCCTACAGGGCAGGTATTTTATAATGCTGATTAGGGGAGAACTATACAGGATCACACAAATAGTAGGATTTTTTATTCTATATATGCAAATTATAGAGCCAGACTGGTATGCTAGGCTAGACAAAAGGCCAGCCCCCCCATACGTTTCCCCTGCTTGAGACCAGATATTCCCCAAGAAAGAGTTTTGAGTTTGCTCCAGTGCTTGGATTACTGATGAATTCAAACATCAGGTTAGGACAAATCAGACATAGTTTTGTGTTTGAAAATCCTTAGAGAAAGTATTACCTATGGCACACAAATAGCTATCCAAAAAGCCTTAATGATGACCCTTTGCAGGTCTCCAGATATGTCTGCCAGGATAAGTGAGCTGCTAGACGTTCCCCAGACAATTGAACACATTGACCTGTTATATGGTGCTATTTAATATCGATCAGATGAATGTCAGAGAATGTCTGACGGAGACAGTGGTTTTTGTTTCATCGAGGTTAATGATGAGTCATTCATCCAAACAGCTGGCGGCTCCCAGGAATCCCTGTCTCCTAAGACCACTGCTGTTTAATGAACACCAAGCCATCTCATCAGCATTTAGGAAGCCTAAACTACTGAGTTGTTATTTCTTATTAATTAAAGGCCACTGATTTCAGCCTCTGTTGGTTACTTAGTAACAATTCAAAGCATATCTCGATGTAAATGTTCATTAAATATACTATTGGTTTTGTAACAAAAAGATAAAGTGGATATTCTCCCTTTTCCAAATCTATTTCCCTTACTTGCCAAATTGATTTGAGCATGTCAGATCTTGCTAGCTGCTCCAGATGCTTATATAAATTTTGATCTTTTATAAGAAAATAGCCTGATTTTCCTTTTTCATGAATTTGTATCAGATAAAATAATGTCACTTCCATTATACATCACCAGGATATGGAAGGCTGCTTTTGTCTTGCTTTAATTTCTAGGTAGCATGTTCGAGGAGATTGGTTTACCTTCTAGAAATTAACATTGCTTTCCTACTTATCTTGGCAGTGGCATTATTCTGCCCTTAACTAAGTACATTTACAAGCGTTGGTAATCCATATATGCCTTTAGCTGAGGATTTTTTTTAAAAAGTTTGACATAAAATGGACCCCTTGTCTTAAAAAAGAATAAACTAAGACCTTTAAACTGCCTTTCTCTTTCAACCTTACTTTAACACACCAGACTTGATGATGAGTGTCTTTAGTAATTTTGATATAATTCTTACTGTTTTTTACTGGAAGTTTTGTAAATTTGGTGGTTTTGGAAGAAAGTGCATTTAGTCAAAAGAATGATTGCTGTAGTAGATGAACAGTTCAAACATTATAAGAAGTATGTGAAAAAAAGCAAATTGAGGCTTTCCGTATTTTCAAAACTTTTAGTTAAACTTGCTTTACTGTAAGCATACAGTTTTCTATCGTTGGGTCTATCACATTATTTTTTGTGCACTGAGTAGATTGATTAGTAGTGTTCCTATATTAAGTATAATTTGTAAGGAGATTTACCCAGATAGGTGTCCATATATAAATTAAGATATAGATTGACAAGTACCTGTCTAAGTTTAAGGAGTGGCATATCTAATTGAAGTATTGTGGGACTGATTTTAGTGATCAAATAAAGGTGAGATATGTTTGGCAAGGAATCTTGAAGAAGGTGAATTTTGGCAGAGTTTTAAAAGAAAGAGAAAGGACAAATTTGGATTCGGAAAATATAAATGTCATTCGCATTGAATAAACTGACAGATGGCTAAGGGCATAAGGGATATTAAACATTCTCTGCTAGGATAGTGAGGAATTAGCTCTCTTTCTTTGTTGGGTGTGCTTCAGCCCAGAATGGTTTCTAGCTTAGAATCAGAGAAATGTGGAAGATCGTTGACTACATCCTGCATGTCAACCTTATGAAATGAAGTCCTGAGAAGTGAGATGACTTCTCCAGGGCCAAACAATTGTCAGTGGTGCAGGTGGAGCCAAAATGCACACATTTCCAGTATAGGACTTCTTACATATTAAACGACACTGTCATATCACCCCATAGGCATTAGATCTCTTTATCCTGAATATTTTAGTCATACAGAAAAGATAGAAGTGTCTAACATGTAGGACTTTAGGTTGTATAACTTTGATTATCCATTCATTGTTTTTTTCTATTAGCAGCAATTTCTTCTTGATCAGAAAGCTTAGCAATCATTTAAGATAAATTTGTCCCTGTATATTTTGTTTTCATTGATTCTTCACAGCCCTAGGTCTGTCTTTTTAGTGCATATTTTTAAATTGACTAATCAGTTTCGGACTGTTATGTTGGTGTGTTGTCTTAAATTGTGATAGAACTGGCCTTAAAAATGTGTAGTATAACTGTCCTTTCATGAGTTAATCGTTAACATGGGTTTGGGAATAGGACACATCTAGAAGGAAAGACAGTTCTAGAAACCTCATTTTCTTTTCTCTTTATTCAACAGCAAATATTTATTTTATACTTGCTGTATATTAAATACAGTCTAGGCACTAGGCCTGTAAGGCTGCATGTGTACAGTCACTGAATTCCAGAATATTATAGTCTAGTATGAAGCAGAGATGAGTAAACAAGCAGTTATTAGAAACTCAAGCAAACTATTTTATTTCAAGATGGTGATGTCTGATTTGAGGTCTGATTATTGAATGAAAACCCCTTTGTATGTTTTTATTTTCAGAGTACGTTAGTTACATATGTTTGAAGTGTTATTAATCTTGGAATATTAGTGTGCTCACATATCAATTATCTGGTAATGTTATCTCATCTGGCTAGATTGACTATTTTCATGGGATGTGAGGTCAATATGGAGTTATTCCGTAATGTTTTAAGTGCATGTTCCAAGCTACATTATTATTACAATGGAGGAGCAGAAGCACAGTTTTATTTTTTTTTTGACAGAGTGAAACTTACTTAATGGGGAACACTTTAAAAGGCCAGAATTTTATATGTATTTTCTCCTGTGGATTTTCCAAAATGATTCAGTGTCTGTTCACTGTTACTATTCCACAGGATTCATTCCATAGGGATTAAGTAAGGCATAGTGGATGTAATATTTAAATGTATTCTTTATGTAAGTTTTTCACTGATATATAAAACAATAGTCAAAAAAATTTAAATGGAAAATATAAATATGTTAAGTGGAAAAGTAGGCAGTGTTATTTCTTTCTAAAATTTATGGTAGTATTATATACATGTAGAATATTAGAATGCCTATATTTAAAATATATATGCACCTACCTAGTTAACACTAATTAGTTTCAAGAATCTGGGACTATTTATTGGTGATTGTAAGACATATGCGCTTTTGTTTTCATTTTGATTTAATAATATTCTTAGTCTGTACTTTCAACAGAAAAATGATTCTTTGTAAATTGAGAACAGCATTTATAATGTGTTACATTTCATAGATTGTGTGTTTATCATGTACTATGGAAACTATCATTTCTCTGGCTATCACATATTAATGTACATAGTCCAATGAACTTAAATTTTCTAGGTAACCTACATGACTAGTTATTATTGACTGTTTTGCCTTGAAAATCTCTTTGATTGATTTCATGAAGAAAGCTACATAAAAATTATGTTTACCATTTATCTTTAACAATTGTAATTCAAAATCATGCATTTTCAGAATTTTCTTAAATCTGTTTTCACCAAGTGCTTCTAGAGAGAAAAATAGAAGAATTATAGTCAATATCAAGTTTCAAAATAATAATAGAAGAGGCATTATCTGTCTTCATGTATAGGAAAACATTTTTCTCTTTAAAAGATATCTAAAAGTTCTATCATCTCACAAGGTAACTAACACTATAGAAAAATGGCCTCACATTTCTATTTAAAGGAAACCAGCTTCTACTGTCTGGAACCATTCCCACTGCTATCCTAATTGCTATCCTAATTACTTCACATCACAACATGTGCGCTCAGTGCCTACTCTCTATAGACAGTTGGTGGAAGAGTAAAAGCTCATGAACACATAATCCAGAGCTTAAGGTGTATACACATGATTTTACAAAAGCTAAGGTTTTTTTTTTTCTGATAAAACTAATCCATGTCTTTATTTACAGAACAATACCAATACATATATATATAAAGTACAAATTTCGAGTCCCACCAGAACAAATCATTTTGGCCTAACGTCATGATTTTTTGTGTGTTTGTGTATGTTTGTGTTTGTCTTATTTCTATGCCTGTATAAATGTGTTTGTGTGTGTGTGTGTGTGCACGTGTGTGTGTGTGTGTGTGTGTGTATATATATATATATATATATATCTGCAAATGTAATCAAGTTATACAATTTGTTCAGGAATTTCTTATGTAATTTATTATGGACATGTTCCCATGTTGTTCTAGTAATCTTTTGCTGCATAACCAACTCAAGATGTAGTTGTTTAAAACAGCAGTATCTTCAGTCTTTGGCAGGGATCACTAGGGACAGAGCAGCTCTGCTCCACTTTTGTATCATCTGGGATGATTCAAAGTCTGGGAGCTGGAACCATGAAAAGACCTCTTCACTCATGTATCTGACAAATGATGCTGGCTGTGGGCTTAGACCTTAGCTTAGCCTATCAATTGGAATGCCTCCACTTGGGCTCTCTATGTGGCCGGGGTTTCTATTTTAAGACAATTCTCCATGAATATTTCATGGTTCTACATGATCCAGGCACTCTGAACAAAGGCATTTACAAGAACGTTTTTATAAGGAGACATTCCAGGATAGTAAAGCTTAGAGACATCTCCCTTCCTGGAGACAGTCCAGGGTAGTAAAGATAAAAACCTGTCCTCCTCCCCAGATTTGCTTGCATTCCAGAATGAGGATAATGTTTCTCTTTCTCCTGAAGGGAGGACTGGCACATCATCAACAGCCCTATAGAAGATCAAAGATTTTCTAATTTGGGGGTTTCTGTTTTATAATGCACCCCATTGCATGTGCAGGTACCATCTGGTCATCATGTTGCCCTGCAAGGACCTGGGCTTAGAAAACTCATGCAAGATGTTGTTGTTCTTGCTGTGAGTAATAAACTGTATTTATCTGTGACTCAGAGGCCTCATGTTTCCTGTGTGTATGTATGTGTGTGTGTGTTTGTATGTGAGTGTATCAAGCAATATTCATAATATTAATATGGATGTATATGGCTGTATATGTGTATACATCTATCCATCCATCCATCCACCCATCCATCCATCCTCCTATCCATCCATCCATCCTGTGGCCGTCTAATTGTTCACTTGGAAGAAAGATAAAGTCTCAGACCCTTAACAGTTTCTGACACAATGGTTTCCTCAACAAATGGTGGCTGTATTCCAAAGGCAAGTCTTTTGTGAAAGGGTCAGAGCAAAGTGGAGACTGTATCACCTTTTATATTACAGCCTCAGCAGTCATGCAGTGTCGATTTTGCTGGATTTCATTGGTTGATCACTCACAAAGGCCTGCCCATGTTCAAGGGTAGGGATGTAGACTCCAGCTCTTAGAAGAGAAATAGAATGACTCTGGAATAAAATGTGAAACCAGAAATATTGCTAGACCACTATTAGAAAATTCAGTCTGTCACATATATCAATACAAATAAATGTATCTTATTTTTAATTTCTGTATCAATTCCTATTGATGGACATTTAGAATTTCTGCATTGCTTTTAGCTTAGAATTTTTCAGATAACAATGTGTAAGGTAAAGACTTTCATGTCATAATTTTATGAGTGAGTTCAATCCTGGAGGGTAAGTGGCGTTCTTGCCTTATTTCCCTTCTCCTTTGGGAAAATGGCCTCACATTTAGGAAAAGGAAAATGAGGTAAGGATGGCAGGAAAGCAAAAATGAGAATGATTTACTGAGCTGACCACTGCTCAGTGTCAAGCATGATAGATTGCTCAGTCTTTCAGAATCATATCCTCAAAGACAACATAAACAATGTCTCAGGACAAGGAAGGAAGGGAGAGTAATTTATCTGCTGTCTCCTGTCTCCCATTGGCCAAAGTTTGCTTATGGGGCATTAATTCGTCTGTGCATCGTGCACCTGCTTGAATGGTACAACTTCTACATTAGACTTAGTAAATACGAATTGGCTTACAAGAGGTGTCTAGTGTGTTTGTATATCCTGAGTTTTTGTGCAAAGATGATCTGTTTTTATAAATCTTTGTGTACCTGTGAACTTACACCACTAAGTTTTAGAATTGAAGTCTCAGAATTTTTGAATATATACATTTAAAATTTTGTCCATTAACAAATATTACTAATTGTCCTCCATAAAATTTATATACATTTATACTCTTGCAAGTGATCAGAAAGAATTTAACCTCATACATTAGACTTAATCAATGTCCTAATTACTGCCAATCTAATCAACATAAGTCTTTTTGTTTTCCTAGTTTGTTTCTTTGAGTTTTTTTGTGATGCTGAACAAATTTTTACATGGTTATTAATCTTTTCTTTTCTTTAGCAAATTGTTTTTTCATGTCTTTGTTAGCTTTTTAATTGAGGCATATTTTCTTTTTCTTATTGATATTCTAACTTGCTATCTAGATTATGAATAGCAAGTCTGTCTACATTTATAAATATATATTCCAGTTTTAATCTTTTATATTACTGTTGTTTGTCATGTCTTCTGTCAAACAGCACATAAAAATATATCAGTCTTTTGCTTTATAGTTCCTAACTTTTGAGTATCTTTTTTATTTTTATTTTTTACTAAGAAGTTTGATTTTATACCATATTTCCTAATTTGTTATAGCATTAGTGTTACAGCACAGGTGAGCCCTAAAATTGGGGCTTAGCCCAGGAGGGTTCTTGGCTTGAGGGTGAGCCAGTGGTGTTAGATAGTAGTCTTTAATTGAATGATATCATTCCTTGCATTGCAGGGCTAACTCATAGGCAGTGCTGCCAGAGTCAATGTATGGGCTCTTGGCAACTTAGATTTACATAGGCAAACCCACTTTCAATTATATGTAAATCAAGGGGCAGGTTAATGCAAATTGAGAGGCAGGTCATTTCAAACTTTTGAAGAAAGGGGCAGTAACTTCCAGGTCTTTGTCATGGAGAAAGGTGGTAACTTCTGGGCCATTATCATGGCATCTAAACTGTCATGGCATTGGTGGGAGTGTCTTATGCCAATGAGCAATGAAGGCAGCTAGGGATCGCTGGTTCCTACTGAGATTTTTTGCTTTATTTTGTATGGACCAGATCCTGCTTTGATAGCAGAAAACAAGTCCTACCAGTCTCCTACCCCAGTTGCTGATATATATCTCTTTTTCTTATTTGTTTTCTGATTATGCATTATATTTTCTGACTTTAGTAGTTTTCCCATTGATTCTCTTTGAATTTCTAGGTAGATAGATACATCATTTTAAAATTTCATTATCTTCTACATACTTTCCCTATGTGCATCTTGAATTTTTCTTTATAAGAAAATATTTTTCTAAATATTATATTATGAACATTCTCTAAGACCGTTTGAAACCTATTCTAGTTGCTGAACTATTTTCTGCTTATGTGGCATAATCTAATTTGGTTTAGATTTTTAAAATTTATAAATAATTCTGTGAGAATTATCTTAATAAATGAATCTTTTCTACCTTGCTGGTAACTACCATGAAGCAGATTTCTAGAGGTAGAATTAGTGGGTTAAAAGTAGGAACATCTTCAGGGCTGTTGTCATATTGTCAAATTGCTTTCCAGAAAATGTTTACTGCAGCAAAATCCCAACAGCAAGGTAAGGGAGCGTCTATTTCACTTTTACCTTTTTAGCACTGATTTCTATTACTTATTCTAATTTTTATTAATTTGATAAGTGATAAACATCATTATTGTAATTTACATTTTGCTTTGATTACAAGGACAATTAACATTTTATTGTATATTCATTAGTGATTTGTGTATTTCGTCTGTGAATTTTTCTTTCATGAACTTAGTCTTTTTTAATTGAAATTTTTCAAAATGATTTATATAATATTAAGGGATTATGACTGATATTTGGGGCAAATATTTTTCCTATATTGTAATATGACTTTTGATTTCATAGACATGTATTGTTTTAAAATTACAGACACATCTCTTGATTATTTTATGTTTTATGATTTCTGTTCATTTCTTTAAGTTACCCTTTATCAGAAAATCAGATAAATATGTACACTGAGGTTTTTTACAATTAGTAAACTATTTTTTTAGAGCATTTTTAGGCACACAGCAAAATTGAGCAGAAAGTACAGAGAGTTCTCATATATCCTCTCTCCTCACAAACACATACCCCAGCTTCTCCCACTGTTTACATCCTGTACCAGAATAGTGCATTTGTTACACTGATGAGCATACATTGGTACATCATTATTAAAGCCCATAGTTCACATAGAGTTCATTCTTGGTTGTGTACCTTCTATGGGTTTCACAAATGCATATGACATATATCCCTCATTGTAGTATCATACAGAATAGTTTCACTGCCCTCAAAATCCCCTGTGTTCTGACTTTTTATCCTTTCCTCCCAACTACTGGCAACCACTGATCTTTTTACTGTCACAATAGGGTTTTTTTTTGGTGGTGTTTTTCTTCCTCAGAATGTCATATATTTGAAATCATGTAGTATGTAGCCTCTTCAGATTTGCTTCTTTCACTTAGTAATTTGCATATAAGTTTCCTACATGTCTTTTGAAAGTTTGATACTTTGTTCCTTTTTAGCAGTGAATAATATTCCATTGTCTGGGTATACCACAGTTTACTTATTCATTTACCTAGTGAAAGACATCTTGATTGCTTCCAAGTTTTGGAAGTTATGAATAAAGCTACTGTAAATGTTCATGTGCAGATTTTTGTGTGCACATAAGTTTTCAGTTTATTTAGGTACATATCAAAAAGTATGACTGCTAGATCCTATGTTAAGAGTATATTTAGTTTGTAAGAAACTGCCACACTGTATTCTAAAGTGACTATCATTTAACATTCCCATCAGCAAACAGTGAGACTTATTGTTGCTCCACACCCTCATCAGAATTTGTAGTTGTCAGCATTTCGGATTTTGGCCCTCCTAATAGGTGTGTGGTGGTATCTCGTTGTTTTAATTTGAAATTCCCTAACGCTTTATTATGTTGAACATCTTTTCATGTGCTTGCTTACCATCTGTATTTTTTCTTTGGTGAGTTGTCTGTTCAGGCTTTTTGCTTATTCTTAAAGGTGACTTATATTCTTATTGTTAAGTTTTAATTGGTCTTTGTATATTCTAGATAATAGTCCTCTATCAGACATTTCTTTTACAAATACTTTCTCAAAGTCCTTGGCTTATTGTCTGATTTTCTTGGCATTATCTTTCACAGAACACAAGTTTTAAATTTTAATGAAGCCAGCCTATCAATTAATTATTTCATGGGTTGTGCCTTTGATGTTGTATCTAAAAGATCATCACCATACCCAAGGTCATTTATTTTTTTCCACGTTATCATCTAGGGGTTTTATAACTTCATATTTTACATTTAGGCCTATGATTGATTTTGAGTCAATTTTTGTAAAGGACATAAAGTCTGTGTCTAGATTTATTATGGTGGTTGTTATTATTATTTTGCAAGAGGATGTCCTGTTGTTCCAGCACTATTTTTTGAAAACTCTATCCTTTCTCCATTGACTTACCTTCATTCCTTTGTCAAAAATCAGTTGACTGTATCTGTGTGGCCCTATTTCTGGGCTCACTAGTTTGTTCTGTTGATCTCTTTGTCTATTCTTTCACTAATAACATACTGTTTTGATTACTGTAGCTTTAAAGTCAGCTAATGTCAGTCCTCTGATGTTCTTCTCCTTCAATATTGAGTGGCTATTCCAGGTTTTTTCCTTCTCCAGATACACTTTAGAGTCAGTTTGTTAATATCTACAAAACAACTTGCTTTTGATTGGGATTACGTTGAACCTACAGCTCAAGTTAGGATCAGTAATTAGCTAGACAAAGTGATGCTATTTTACTTTTCACTTTATATTTTCTGTATTATCTGACTTTTTCAAATGAGCATGTGTTAAATCGATTATAATCAGGCTAAAAGAAATGTATTTAAGATAAAACGTGTTTTATGGTAGTACAAAAGTACAAGCAGAAAATCAGGTGCTTTCCTGTATTACACTACTTTTTTTTCCTTATCCATGTTGTACATCTTAAAAAGCTTTTCAACAAACCTTTTCAATGTATTATGGTCTAAGAACTCCTAAACCTTATTGAAACAGTCCTATAACTTTAATTTATTAGACTATGTCTAGCTTGATTTTTTTAATCAGCATGATTTAACAAACATTGCTTGAATATTTGACATACAACATTTTTTGTGCCCATGTTGTTAGAGATAGACAAATGTAGTATTTGCAAATGTAACATAACAAAATATTTCTTGAACTGTGATATTGATGAAAGGTTGAATAAAAAGGACATCTGGAAAACACTGAAGGAAACCTTAGTTCTAGACAGTAGTTTGAGGAGACCTTTGACTCCAGTAATAGCAATGATAGGATAGAGGACAAGATAGATGTCAAAGATCAACAGGGCTTGGTGACAGAAGGATTTTAATTAGATTTGCTTATTTAAGATGGTAATTGAGGAAGTTGAGTCAATGACAGAAATAGAGTAATGCCAAACACAAGAATTTGAATAACAGCTAATATATTATGAATGTCTATGTCCTTATTTATTTTCAAGTGAAAAAAGGAAATCCAGGTAAAATTTTCCCATGACCAGTTGGAAGCATTCAAGGTTGAATTAGAAATCAAGGTTTGAGTTACGTGCAGTGACTTGCACCTATAATATCAGCACTTTGGAAGGCTGAAGCAGGTGGATCATCTGAGGTCAGGAGTTCAAGACCAGCCTGATCAACAAGGTAAAACCCCTTCTCTACTAAAAATACAAAAATTAACCAGGCGTGGTGGCAGGCGCCAGTAGTCCCAGCTACTTGGGAGGCTAAGACAGGAGAATTGCTTGAACCCGGGAGGCGGAGTTTGCAGTGAGCCAAGATTGCGCCACTGCACTCCAGCCTGGGCAACGAAGCGAGACTCTGTCTTAAAAAAAAAAAAGAAAAGAAAAAAATCAGGGTTTGAGAGAGGCTGTGAAGCAAGGTAGGCAGGATCCTGACCTTAGCTAAAGAAACTTGGTGTTCTTGGAAGTAACTACCCATGTTACCTTGGCCAAGGCACTTCGCTGTTCAGGTTCTCCGTTTTCTTGTGGTTTAAATGATCAGAATGAAAGACTGTATATTTTCTAACATTACTAGTAGATTGTTAACAGCTGAAGCCTGTGATAACAACTCACCTGATTGTGATGATAATTAGAAGAGGGCTTACCCAGAGCAATGTGTGTCTCACTTCCTTTGGGCTGCTATAACAAAATACCATAAACTAGGAAACTTAGAATCAACAGAAACTTATTTCTCCACAGTTCTGCAGGCTGGGAAGTACAAGATTAGTGGCTGGCCGATTCAGTGTCTGCTGAGGGTCTCTTTCCTGATTTATAGTTGGCACCTTTTCTCTGTCCTCACATGGTGGGGAAAGGGCAAGGAAATTCTCTCTGGCACCTCTTTTATAAGGGCACTAGTCTCATTCATGAGGTCTCCACTCTCATGACCTAATTACCTCCTAAATACCTCATCTCCTGATATAATCATATTGGTGCTTAAGCTTCATCATATTTAATTTTGGGGGAACAAAAACACTTAGACCACAGCAATGTGGAATCATGAAGTTAAGGGAGAAGACAGTTTGTGATGAAGTGTTAGACAGTCTGATCAAGCACTGCAAAGAACTCAAGGAAAATTAAAGAGTACCTATGATCTAAGAAAAATCAGTTGGAAATAAGTTTAGTAAAGTGGTGTGGATGAATGCCCAGGGAGAAACAAGTGTAAATATAGCTGATAAAAATACAAAAATTTGATAAAGATAAAAGTTTATTTTATCCCAGGCCCTTAAGTCATTAACAGTCAGGAGATTATAGGGCAGGAGTTCTTAATCTGGCTGCAGAGAGGACTCAGCTGGGAGCTTTTTAAAAATACAGATGAGCAGGCTCTATCCTGCTCCCTTTGTCAGAATCTGGGATGTGGAGAATGGAGCTGATACTTTTCAAAAGCTCTCTCAGACAGGAACAAAAATAAATTAACATATATTTTCACTCATCAATTACTATCTTTATAAATAAACATTAACCTAATATTAATTCAACATGCACTGTCTGCTAAGCACTGTACTAGATGCTGAGGGAGACGGGTATACACATAAATACGGAACACAGTGAATGAAGGGGAAAGGGGAAAGGAAAGGTGAGAGGGAAAGCTCTGAGCATGTTCTTGCAAGGAAGAGCTGCTTTTTTGGATTTTAGGTTGAAATATTGGAGTTATGACACAAGCTACTTTTTAAATCTTTCTCAGCTGATGAGAGTTTGGAAATAAAAGAGCCATCCAATTTCCTAGATAAAATGAGGAAGTAGGAAACTTTTTGCCTGGGGGTCTCCCTTCAATCCTCTTCATTGCACTTTGACTCCACAGACTTCTCCGTTGTCCTTGGTGTACATGTAATGGAACCCTGTGACCAGTAAATTTCCTGGCCATAGGTAGTTGTGGGAGAAGCAGAGATGGAAATGTGGAGTTGGGAGAGAAACGGTCCATCCTTGCCATTTCCATACTCTCTTTTAGGTTGTAGCTTTACCGTGTCTCCTTCTGGACTACTATAGAAGTTTCTTAACTGTCTTCCCTGCCACTAAGTGCTTTATCTCCCACTCTGTCTTCTGCATAGGACTAGATGTATCTTTCTCAACTACATCATCATCTGGCTTGAATACATCTGAAAGCTCCCCTATTATTGATTAACCATAGGATGAAGGGCAAATACCTTAGCATATAAAATACCCACATGCATTTGTCACAAGCTTACCCTTCTCTGTGTCCTTTTTTTCTGGGTGCAAAACTGCTAAACTTTTTTTGGTTTCCATTTCATACTGAACTCTTTTATGACTCCATTAATTTGCAATTGTTGCTATCTGAAACATTTTCTCTCTTACGTCCTTACTAGATCTAATTTCAACATTTATCTCTTTTATGAAGTTTTCTCCTAGTCTCCCTTAGCATTTTATACATGCCTCTAAATACAAATTTACCTCTGATAAACTATATTTATTTAATAATTTGTTACATTTCTTGAAAGAAAACTCTGAGCTTTATTGATCTTTGCATTTCTCTCCTCCTCAGTGGAACTGGCAAACAATAGATGTTGAAAAATGTTTCTCCAATGAATACACTAACCAGAGCACACTGGGAATCCAGAGGCTTCTCTTTTACAACACTGTTGGCTCAGCAGTGACAGTGATCTTTTAAAAATGCAAATCCTGTCATGTCACTCTTCTGCTCAAATCCATCCAAAGGCTCCAGACTTCACTTAGATCCTAAGTCTTAGCACGAAACCCAGTCAACAGTCTGCAGGACCCAGCCCCTTCCTCCTATCCCAAGCATCTCTCCTGCCCTTTCACTCATGTACCCTGCCTTAGCCACCCTGGCCACCCTCTCTGCCTCCCATCCCGACACATGGACCACTTCCTTAGTCCAGAATAATCTTCCCTTGGCACTGGTTAGCCAAGGGAAGTTCCTTCCTCAGCCTTCAGGTCTCAGCTTGGATATGACTTCCTCAGGAAGGCCCTTACCCACATCACATTTTCCTACTATCATGTCACATTGATGGCTTTATATTTTTGTGGTGTTTATTACAATGTGTAATTTACATTTATCTATGTTATATCTGTTTAATGTCCATCCTGTTCACTGAGTTTTATTCTCCATTATAGCAACGACCTTGTATATTTTGTTCTAAGATGAATCTTCAGCATGGTGCCTGAGAAATATTTACCCAATAATATAACTGAATGAGTGACAACTTTATCCAAATACCTTTGGATATTTTTCTCTTCCTGTCTACTTCCTTTATTTTTAACTCCAATGCCCCGTGTTTGTCTAGTAAATATACTACTTTGTTGACTGACTGGCCCCCTCCATACCCATACTATCATCACCATCAAACCACAATAGTTTTATGCAAATGTCTAAATCTCAAATAAGTAATAAATTGGAGTATTTAGTTTGTTTCTTCGTCTTTTTTTGCCAACAAAGTTGAAATTAAGCTTCTATTTGTATATCATTTTTTTTATTTCTTCAAGATAATTGGCATTGGGCAGTTATTAAAGCATCTTCTTAAACATTTACTATAAGGCTTGCAATAAATTCAATACCATTAAAAGTTCATGTTCGCTGTCTTCTTTGTCTTTTTTGTTGTTATTGTTACTCCTCATAAAGATTGAGTTTTAGAATTACCAGCACAAAGCTATACAGACTATCTTGAGTAATCCAATAATAACCATGCATTTTATCTCAGATTTTTAAAATCTGATTCAATATAGCTAATTTAGTTTTTCTAGGCTCTGGTTTTAAATCTAATTAAGACATCTTAAATTGCCCAGTTTCCATTCGGGTAGCCTGCTTTGCCCATAATTTTCAGATTTCAAGACTTCTCTAATGAATTTCTTCCATTGCTTTCCTGCAATTAAGCTTCTCTTCGATTAAGCTCTGTCAGGCTTAGTCATAAGGCAGATTGCTAACCAATCAGTCTTATTAATTAAGAACAAAAAAAAGATTCCTAAGAAAATTCCTTTGTATACAAGGTAATTTAGGGGAACAGCCTATCCTTTTGCAAATGCCATCATATCCTTTCTCAGCACAGCAGGTAATAGGTATTTTGGAAACTGATTAACTTTCCCTTCTTCTTTACCTATTTTGTCTTCCTGACCTCTCACAATCTCCCCTCCTTCTGCCTCCCCAGAAGGTTAAAAACACAATAAGCAGCCACATACAACAATAGCGCCTGAGGTTTGAGGAAGATGGCATTTGGTTTGCCCTTTGGCAAAGAGCAAAGTAGCACTTGCCAGCCCCAGGCCTTCAGAGTTGAATATATCACTTCCAGGGTGCAATCTGCCTCTGTTGTCCTGTGGCCTGTGGACCTGAACTCAAGCCTCTGTTTCAAAGGCATTATGTTACAGCACACCATCTGGTCAGCTGGCCTAGCATCCAAAGAGATTTGGAATCACAGTGCAGAGGAGCTAATTATGTTCAGTGAGTGTTTCATGATTTGCTATTTCAGACAAATAAACAAAAATAAATTATTGAAAGATTTTCTTTCTGTTCTCCCTGTTCAGCAGATTCAAAAGTGGAGAGGAAAAAAAATCCCCAAATAGGAAATTTTTGGAGAAGCTATTGAGTCCATTTTGAATAACTGAACTGCATATGTTCTAAATTGTAATCCTTTTGGGCTTGAGATTGATAAGAATATTTAATGTGTTTCTGCCCCATTTTACAGTGGACAATTTTCATGCTAAGTGCTTTAATGTATGTCTGTACTGCTAATGTATCACTTGAGGCTGTACAGTTCAAAGCTTTGAGTGTACTTTATAAATTTGAGATTTATTGACCCAGTGTTTATATTAACTTAGACATATTTATATTTGTATCTTTTGAAACTCATGCCATTGGGACAGGGTGAAATATTTGAATTTTACATCAATTCTTAGACAATTTGATAATGTACTCATTGATCTTCACAGTTACTTCTGCAAATGTCTAAGCACTTTTTGTTTGCCAAGTCCAGATACAGTAGGTCTTATCTGAAAATTAATTTTCCTCTATAAAGTCCCAGTTCTTTAAAAAAAAAGTCTTCAAGCAATAGTATTTCAATATTTGTTAATTTTATAATATATATATTGAAGTCATATAAAATTTGATCTGAAATGCAGTGTGAATGACATATCTATTATGATAAAAGAAAGCGAGGAAGCTGTGAAGCAAGCATGAACATATTCATTTGGGAATATTTGTTAAACTCTAATTAAACTAAATGATTCTAGATTAGCCTTATTAGTTATCTAAAAATAAGTATCTATAGAGAAATGATTCTACTTTGTCATCTATCATTACTTTTCATGCATAGATTTTTCATTAAATATTTTAAAGACAAGAATCATGTCCTTTTTTTGGTCTCATCTGTTGTTTATATCCATCTCATATAGTATCCTTTTAAAAACAGAACCTTTACTTTAAAATGTTTAATTGACATGAATGTATTAAATGTTTTGAAGTAAAGGTTCTGTTTTTAAAAGGATACTATGTGAGATGATAGATATGTTAAATTGCTTACCTATAGTAATAATTTCACTATGGTTGTATATATCAAAACATAATATTGTACACCTTAAATTTATACAATAAAAAAAGGAAAAAAGAAAACTGTGTATTATACATTTGTTAATTCATCTGATATACCAGTAGGGCTTGAAAATCTAAATTTAGCTGTTCATGTGAAACTTGAAAAGTGCTTTTTCAAGTTTATTGAATGGACCCTTGAATTAAATAAACACCATTAACCAGTATCCTTTTATGAAAGCCTAGTGCCTTCTCACTATTAGAACCCAGCCCATGGTTTGTTATATTACTACCAAAATTAAGTTTATGCCTACCAAATTGCCAAAATATATAAAAACAGTTCCATTAAGAACAGAAAGCTTAAAATAGTCTATGAAATAACATTTTTGTACTTAAGAGTTTTACGTAGAAGTTAAAGAAACAAATACTATATAGAAAAGAGATGAAAATTTTTCATAAAATGAGTATGTATATGACACAATCATTAGGAGCAAGGGCATGTAATTTTTAATTGCCCTTTCAAATATATTACATATTCACAAATTATACGAAGGTAGATATTCTAAAATCTTGTTAAAATGTTTCTAAATACACTTTCATTCTATCATATGTAAATAAATTGTTTCAAGTCAGCATGTAGAAAACAAGTTATTCCATGTAATTTTCTACTTTTTTCTACCCCACCCTCTGCATTTACGTGACAGTACTATCACCTTCTCAATTTTAGCTAAGCAGACATTAACCAATAATATCAGTTCGACCACATTTATTTCCTTTTCCAGATTGTAAACTGTTTGAAAGCGGAATCAATTTCTAATTTATTTATTTATTTTTGTATGTTATAGAGCCTTAATAGGTTATATGTGTATAAGCGTGTGGGTCAGGATTCCAGAAGGAAATTGATGGCGCATTCAATTTGATGGAATTGTAGATGGGAAACTATTTACAAAGGTATGAAAAAAGGATAACAGAAAACAAGGATGGTGAAGCAGTCTTGGGCTAGCAATAGTAGGAGCTATTACCACTCCTATGTCTGAGGGTGAAAGTGGGGATATACTACCAGGACCTACAAAGAGCTTCAGTTGAGGTTGTAGCTGTAGGAGGGAACTTCTGGCAGGAGCTGTGACCTTTCAAGGAACCTGGACTGCTGCCAAACCGTAGCCCAACAGAAAGGGAATCTCATTCTCTATGTTCTGCCATTTTCTTCTCATTGGCCTTCTGCTGGCTAATTCCAAACAAAAGCCAGACACTAGAGAAGTCTGTCAGTGTAGCCCATCAAAGCCTCTTCCAGGAGCACTGAGAAGGAAGGAGAAACAGTAGATAGAACCATGGGAGGGAGGGATGTGTGCAAGCAGAGTATATTAGCTTAGTTGATGATATATGAATGCAACAATGATAAAGTCTTTAAATGTTCTAATTTACTAAAATACATCTGCCTAATATAAGCAGATATTAATTATTTAATTGATTAATATGAATAGATAGATATCATATTTTATATATATCTGTTATCTATTCATAACAGGTATAGTTTGGTAGATATATCTGCTTAATATAGGAACACATACATAGCCCTCATTATCCATTCTTGTGTTTAATATTAATTAAAATATATGTGAACACATTTAAGCATTTATGTGCTTAAATAAACTTCATTTCACTCTCTCAAATCAATAATCTGGAATATTCGTTTATGTATTTGAGTGCTTGGGGTAAAGGTATAGCTGTAGGAGGAGGCAGTTGTTAAGGACTACATACTCAACATTCTCTTGTAAGGACCTCTTTTGTCATAAAGATGATTTCTAATATATCTATACCTAGGTCAAGAAAGAATGGCATTTGTATTAACCTAAGTGGAAAATGAATTAGTCTTTTAGCACAGCCTGAATTAGCCTAATAGACTTTTTTTTTTATTTATCCAAGGAGTGTTTACAAATCCTAGTGAATATCATTTGTTCATTTGATGTTTCTAGTGTTCATTGATATATTCATAATATATATTTGGCATAATTTTGCTAATAGCTAATTGAATTAGTTTTTTTAAAGATATTCCAAGGTCTGTCCTTCATATAACAATAGAAAATTTTCACTGTGAATCATCATCTAATTTTTTCTTAAGTCTGTATTTTCATATATTAAGATGGTTCAAATGAAGGAATTTAAGGTTCAAACAATAGCATGGAAATTTGTTGTTAAACTAACGTATCCCTGATCTCTGGAGCATTAAGTATGCTGTTATTATCATATTAATAAGAACATCTACTAGATCTAAAGTGTTGAATATTCATGGAAAATAAAATCAGTAGATCTTAAAACATTTAATGCTACATTAAGATCAACAGCTGAATGGCAGTCAGAGATCATCCTTATGATATATTTTTCCTGACTCAAATAAATTAACTATTCCATGTATATATTAGAACATATAACTGGACTCAGTAAATAAAGTCTTAGGACTGTTTATTAATCTATTTTCTGTTGCTTATAGCAGAATACCTGTGAAACTGGGTAATTAATTTTTTAAAAGGGAATTTATTTATTATAGTTATGAAGGCTGAGAAGGCCAAGGTTGAGGTGTCACATCTGGTGAGGGCCTTCTTGCTGGTCATATGGCATGGGAGTTGAGCATGCTCATGTCCTTATTCAGGTCTTTCTTTATCTTATAAAACCACCAGTTCCACTCCTATAATATGCCATTAATCCAGTAACCATGAATGGAGGAGTCCAACACATGAAATTTGGGGAACACATTCAAACCATAGCAACCTATTAAACTGGAAACCCCAAATAAGAGTATACACATCACAAGAAACACAAAGGACAAACCATTGAAAATGAGATGCATAAATAAAATACAATAAAGAATCTACTTTTATTTATGTTCATAAAGCATTAAGTCAAAATATTGCTTAATAGTAGAACATGTATATTATTTATAAGTAAATGTATATTTATATGGTGTGCATGCTAAAAAATTCTTCAGGAATATAGGATCAAAGGCCCAGATAACTACTGACTGAATATGATTATTTAGGAAGCTAAAAACTAGTCTATTATAAGTTCTAACTACCATTTCTACCTATGATGTTAAATACATGTCTTAACCCAAGGCCTTTGCTGGAACAACAGTGAGATTTAATTATTCCAGCAATTCATTCAACCAAAACAAATTGAGTGCCCTAGTCTAGGCCCAGAAAGAGTATGTTCTTACATAGTCTTTGGTTTCTCGATAGAGCCATCCCCAACATATAAATTGCAATTTACAGGTAGAAATTAAAAGCTCAATTGCCAGACCTTCTGGGCATTTTCATGTCTAAATGATACTGGGATTCCCGGTTAAGAAGGAAAGCACCTGTTGGTCTCCACTGTCATTCAGAAATACACTTTCAGTAAACATTACCCTTCCCACCTTCCTCCCAACCCCCATTCATCTTAAATTTTCATGAACTAAAAATCGATTCCTTCTCAAATAGTTTGAGGCCCCTGTATAGTTGACATCAACCTATCTTTTTCATTAAGCTATTTTTTTAAAAATATAATGGTGGGCAACAATAGTAATTCATTTTTTCTGTACCAAATAAAACCCTACAGAAGTAAATAAATAAAATTTAATAATAACTTCATCTTCCCTTCTTCAGCCTCATGTCTTTGTGTAACAAGTGTTAAAATCATCTGCAGCATAGTAGTCCTTCTTTATTTTCATATAAAGATAGACACATACATAGATTTTTGCATATTCCCCACCCTTAACCTCTTTCTTGCTCTTTCTCCCTTTCTTTCTCTCTGTCTCTCTGCCTTTTGTTTCTTTCTCCTCTTTTCTCTCTCTTTCCTCCCCACCTCCTTCCCTCCCTTCTTTATTCTTTCTCCCTCCCTTTCTTCTCTCCTAAAGTGGAACACTATACACATATTCTGTAACTTGCTTCTTTTTATACAGTGTATTATAGACATTGCCCTGATATCAATACCTGTAGATCTAATTCATTCTTTTTAATAGCTGTATAATATTCCATAATATGAATGTATCATGTTTTATTTAATCATTATTGGTGAGCAGGTTGTTTTTAGTTTTGTGCCATTACTAACAGCAATAAACAACCTTGTACATAAATCCTTAGGTATTCTGCCTGTAATTTTTATGAAAAATCCCTAAACCTGAGATTACTGATTCAAAAGGTGTCTTCACCTTTTAATAGTAATGGACCTTGCCATACTACTTTTCAGAAAGTTTGTGGCAATTCACATGGCCATCAGCAGTGAAGCAGAATTTCTCTGCACCCTGGGGATCCTTATTAGTTCTGGATTCATCAGTCTTTAAAATGGTTTTCCAATTCAATTGGCAAAAATATAAGAGAATTTCATTAATGCTTTACGTTTCATTATACCACATCAGCCACCTAAAGCACAAGGGCAAACAACCAAAAGCCTAGGGCCACACAGGTTTCTAAGGGGATTTTTTCATAACTTATGATGCATGAGAGAATTTTGCCATGTATGTTTATGAGGTGTATAATCCGTTTTCACAATGCTGATAAAGACATACCCAAGACTGGCAATTTACAAAAGAAAGAGGTTTATTGGGCTTTCAGTTCCATGTGGCTGGGGAGGCCTCACAATCATGATGGAAGGTGAAAGGCACGTCTCACATGGCAGCAGGCAAGACAAGAGAGCCTGTGCAGAGAAACTCCCCTTTTTAAAACCATCAGGTTTGAGAGACTTACTCACTATCACAAGAACAGCACAGGAAAGACCTGCCCCCATCATTCAGTTACCTCCTGCTGGATCTCTTCCTCAACACATGGAAATTCAAGATGAGATTTGTGTGGGGACACAGCCAAATCGTATCATGAGCCCCCCCCCCCCCACACCAAATTTATGACAATACTTGTAAATTCAGGTTTTACTCTCAGAGAAATTCTGGAATACAACCAGCTGGAATGTAGGAATTGAGTGAGTTGATAGAACAGTGGGAATACAGGAACCAATATTAACCTAACCTTATCATTTCTGAATTGCCCTTACAGAGATTTCATTCCACCAGGTCACATGTTTACAAAGAACTCAGCTCCCCTCCACTCCTAATTTATGCAATACTGACTGAGATTTGTTATCTTATTAACTCACTACAGGATCTGTCATTCATTAATATATGTCATTTGTAGGTGCTTATAGCTACAAATGACAGTGAACAATTGGGTGTTGCCCTGGGTCTAAATGTAATTACAATGTTCATTTCAGCATATGCCATGCTCTGCAAAGCCAGTGACCCATTAGGAGAAATGGGTCAAAAGTTTTCTGCCCTCAAAAAATGTGAGGCATGTGAAGAAAGATTTGTTGAATGAGAAGAACAAGAGAAAACAAACAATGAGAATAACAGAATTATTAAAAGAGTTCTAATCTTCTGTTATTTAGCATTTATTGAATACAGTGTCATATATGCAAAGATCATAGCTCGCATTTCTACCCAGTGAATTCACAGAGAAAGAAAAAGAGATTTAGGAGGAGAAAAAAAATGCTACGGAGTTTGACACAAAGCTACCTCTGGGAACAAAGGCAAGTATTTTAGCTTGGAGAAATGATTTGAAATTTACAACCAAACGCTTTAATTGTCCTGGCTTTGCTACTTCTGGTTGTTTTCTCTGGTTCATAGTTGTCCTTGGTCCTAGGGCTCTCAGGATGTTTGGGGAGAGCAGGTTGATGAGCCAGAGACCTTCTTGGCAGCTTTCCAAGAGTCTTTGATAATCTGAGAGACCTGAGGACAAAAATTTCAGTCTATAAAAAGCTCTGCCATGCCACATGTTAAGTACGTGGATCAGACCTTTGGCCTCAGATAATAAACACCTTTATTCTTTAGCATATGATGATAGTTACAGTCATACTACCCTCTCTCCCAGCATGTTCTCTCCTATTGTTCCCCGAAATAAGCTCCTGGGCAAAATCTCTTTTGACCCGTTTGCAGCAAAGTCTTTATTTTGTTCTTACGGTTGTTCAGTGAGGCAAACATTTTTCCTGCTCTGAGCACTAAAGGTGATTTAGCTACCTGTTTTACATACTTATTCCTGCCTGAGGTGCTCTGGTGGTGAGATTCTGAGGCTAGGTGGCACAGGTGACAAGTCTTTCCCTGGGGGAAAAAAATTTTCATGTGAATGCTTCCACCTGGCACCTGCCCTGGCTGAAGGCTCTCAGTGTTTACCTGACATCCATTCCTCTGAGGGTGATTGGTTACATGGCAGGCAAGTGGGCCCTGGCAGGTAGGAAAAAGCACCTATATCATGAACACCAGGTTGTGCTTTACTCCACCAAGGCCAGGGTGTTTGAGAAAATCACTACTGCCAACTGTAATCTGTTCTTCCAATTCTTTCAGTTAAATTTGTCTTAATCCCTACAATTCTCTTTGTAGAAAAGACAGCTCCCAATCTTAGCCTACTTTCATACTTTGCACTGTCACATGCTATAGTCTTCTCTTCTTCAAACTGTTTGGAACTCAATAGTTAAGTTTTTGATTATATGATAAATACTGAACTCCAAAAGCTGTGAACTCAAAAATTGAATTCTTTGTTCTAAGATGGTATAATGGTGAGATATATATATATATATGTACACACACACATATACTTAGAAGGAGGGAGCACAAAGCTGTCTTCCTTCCAGGGGTTGTCTCCTATTTCTTCTGGTACCAGTCTCCCTGATGAATTGCTAGAATACTGATTAGCAACTTTCTTCAGGATTGAGTTGAGCTAATGTGTATATGTTACATATACACATTATATATATATATCCTGAAGAAAGTTGCATATATATATATAATATAAACACACACACACACATATATATGTACATATGATTAAGCCACTCTTAACTTGGTATTAATATGATCAATAAGGCCTGATTTATGTCTAGTGACCATTTCTTACATGACAGACTGCTGTGCTAGTATGGGAAAGTGCTAGTCTAAACTGAATGTGCTCCAGCAGTAACTACAGTGAATTTCTGTGGAAGTCCCAGTTTTAAAACTACATTTAAGATTTATTATTCATAAAGAATATTTGAAGAAGCTTTAAAAATAAATTACAATAAAAAAGTAGAGACTTCTAAATAAACTTAGAACAACCAATGAAATTATAAGGAGAAAGACTCTAGAAGCAACTTCAAATGAATTTATTAATGTAGATGAGCACTAAACTTGTTCTCAAGTTATTGGCGTCTGAAGCAAAAAAAGAAAGTAACTTAGTTGATCTAGTTCTCATTGTTTACCTGAAGAGAACTTTCATATTCATCTCAGAGGCCTTCATGAATCAGGCTGGTAAGTAAATGAGAGAATTGACTGGGCATGAACCAAAGAGAATGGTACAGCTTATGTTTGCCCCATTCAAAGGAATTTGAGCTAAAGCTAAGCAGAAACAAAAATCTTTTTCACTAACTAAATAAAACCAAAGGGCTGAGATGTGCTTAGACAGCCGAGTTAGCATTGAAATACAGCGGAAATTTATCCTGAATTTGTCATTTTAGGCCTTCTGTAACATGAAATGTAATGTTTAATATGCAAGTTATTTTATTTAAAAAAGCACATATATGGTCATTGCTTTAAATGGTCTTCTAATATTGAACTTCTGAAAAAGCTGGAAGATTAAATTTATTGTTTTGCCTCAGTGAATGTACTATGAAATCTCTAAAAATCAGCCATCCCCTCAGATGGTCTAAGAATGCCCCTAGGTGGCAGGACACAATTAAAAATACTTTAATTTTGTGATTAAAGCGCTCTCTCTCTCTTTTTTTTTTTTTTTTTTTGAGACGGAGTTTCACTCTTGTCACCCAGGCTGGAGTGAAATGGCACAACCTTGGCTCACTACAACCTCTGCCTCCCAGGTTCAAGCGATTCTCCTGCCTCAGCTTCTTGAGTAGCTGGATTACAGGCACCCACAACCACACCCTGCTACTTTTTGTATTTTTAGTGGAGACGAGGTTTCACCATGTTGGCCAGGCTAGTGTCGAACTCCTGACCTCAGATAATCTGCCCACCTTGGCCTCCCAAAGTGCTGGGATTACAGGCATGAGACACAGCGCCCGGCCTTGTGATTAAAGCTCTTTTAAGAGCTCCACTTTTTCTTGTTCTGGAATGAATATCTCCAGCAATGCAATAAATGTTCTCCCTTGCATTAAATAGGAAGCAAGGCCATAATATGACAATGGATTACATCTTACGTATGAGTAGAATATGGCAGAGGGGAGTGAGGCATTACGGATCAACAGTAGAGTTCCCATAGGAAAACATGTCAGGAGCTGTACAGGAGGGAGAAGGGAAACCTGCCCTAATCCTTTCTCCTGCTGACCTGGTTACCTAAATCCATTCCCAGAATTAGAAAAAGTCATCACAACTTCTGTGTCTATTTCTATATGTTTATGTTATTCATATGATCAGAGAAAACTGAATTCTCCCTCTGCATTCTCATACTCTTTAGTAATTTTTATCTCTGTGATCGCAGAATTCCTATGAAGAATTCTAAGTTTCTTGGTGGTACTTGTGAACAAAAGAAACTTTTTATTATTATAACTGTGTGCAAAATGCCTGTCCAGGGTTAAGTGGTGATCCCTGTGACATCAGTTCAGTTCTGGGTGGGTGTGGGGAGGTACATAGCTCGAGACGTGGGCTTCACAACGTTCTGAGTTCACCAATGGCCACCAGACCAACTAAAGCTACAGAAAAGCTAGGAAGCCTGCAGGCCCCTTTTAGATTGTGAAAAATAGGGAAGGCAGGCTGGTCAGCTGAAGAGAGGGGTCTGTGATTACTGGCTAGAAGAGAAGGAATGTGTCACATACTGGGAAGTCCTGAACTTTATAGTATGGCTTACTTTGCTAAGATGTTACTTAGCAAAACCCATGCATATACCAGGATAAAGACAGTACTATGCAAAACCTGGCTAAAATCAGAATGACAGAGTGGGGCTTTTTTTTGTTTTTTTGTTTTTTTGTTTTGAGACGGAGTCTTGCTCTGTCGCCAGGCTGGAGTGCAGTGGTGCACTCTAGGCTCACTGCAACCTCCACCTCCCGGTTCAAGCGATTCTCCTGCCTCAGCCTCCTGAGTAGCTGGGACTACAGGCATGCGCCCCCATGCCCAGCTAATTTTTTGTATTTTAGTAGAGACGGGGTTTCACCATGTTGGCCAGGATAGTCTCGATCTCCTGACCTCGTGATCCGCCCACCTCGAACTCCCAAAGTGTTGGGATTACAGGTGTGAGCCACAGCACCCAGCCCCACAGAGTGGTTTTAAAGTCAACTCAGTTTGGAAACAAGTTTTTTAAAAAACCCTGCTGGGACCTTTAGCTTCAATTAGGGGCCTTCATCTAAGCCTTTCACAAGTCTGAGAGCACTGTTTGTTTTAAAGCACTAAACACTTTAGACTTCACCTGGAAAGAATACCTGGGTACCTCTGAATAAATCAGTGACCCCAAACGTCTAGAGAACAAATGAAGATTCTGCAGATTTTTTCCCTCTAGTATTTTTGTCAGGCCAGAGCATTCGTCTTTTAGTGCATGCTTATTTTTATACTTGCTATAGCAACCCTTTATGCTTTTATTGAAATATTTGTAACCTTTCATAACAGCCTCTTTTGATAAGTTTCCACTTCAGTTTTCATTTTGCAAATGAGATGTTATTTACCAAGTTGGCTGCTTGTGTCTTTTGGCTAAATATGCAGCATATTTTAGGGCCTTTAACAAGATACGTTTGAAAGGCCAATAATTTGTTATTACCATATGGTAGAAAGAATAAAGACGTTTTCTCAAGATTCCCATTCCCAAATTGTGTAATCAAACACTCACCGAGGTACTTATGTGAAGGGACTTTGGAGACAGAATTAAGGTTAATAATCAGCTGACCTTAAATTAGATAAGGAAGCTGAATGTTTCTAGGGGAGGGGGCAATATTTAATGTAATCACACGAACGCTTAAAAGCAAAGCAGGAAAACAGAAAAGTTAGACAGAAGCTGTTGAAGACAACAGCAGAAGAAAGATGAGATAGAAGGGAAGGTAGAGAGATATGAAACATGAGGACTCAACCCACTGTTGCCAACTTTAAGGGTCAAAGAATGCAGGTGGCCTATAGAAACTGAGAACGACCTCGTTCCACGGGCAGCAAGGAAGCCAGACCTCACTCCTTCAGCTATGTGGAGCTAAATTTGGCCAGCAATACAAATGAGCTTGGAAGTGAACTCTCCCCCAGGGCCGGGCCAGCAGACACTTTAATTTCAGCCTTAGGAAACCCAGAGCAGCCAATTCTGACTTCCGACCTACTGAACTGTGAGGTAACAGACTTGTGTTGTTCTAAGCCTGTGTCTGATCTAAGCTGCTCTAAGTCTGTGGTGATTGTATATGTACTGTAATGGTAGCAATAGAAAATTGATAAGGCTCAAAATGCCTTGGAGTATCTGAGCGTCCAGGTTTACTTGATTTTGACAACAGCTGCTCAGGAAAAGAGAGCAAGGGAGGAAGAGAGAGAAAATGAAAAGAAAAAAAGGAGAGAAGGTATCTGACATTATAAACAGTAGGGACAATTTGTTCTCCATTCCATGCTATGACTCTCAAGTGGCTTCTTGCACACCTTGTGGTATTAGCGTCTCACATCACTGAGTGCATTTTTGACACTGAAATATTTTGATGGTTTTTTTTGGGGGGGGTACAAGATGGTCTTCTTTATCATAAACTGTGTCCTACTGAGTACATTATATTTATGAGTAGTTACAGTACAGGGTTGTGTATGTAAAACTGTGTCCACTTTAAGGAAACTGTAAGAGATCTTCAAGGGTATTTTGATTTCAGGTCACTTTTATCTTATAGACTGATTTTTTCCAGAAACAAACCCCCATATGAAGTCCAGCACCTTTGTTCTAAATGCTGTCCCTCCCAGCCACAGCCTTTGGAGAACCTGAGCTTCTAGAAGGAAGCAGTCCACAGGAAAGTGAAGGAGCCTCACTTGCTACTGCTAAAAAGGCATGAGGCCCATGTATATGCTGTCAACCCATCAATTCCTTCAACTTCTCTACACAAGATTAGAATGTCCGTTTTTCCTTTCTAAGCACACTACAAATCATTCCTTTTTTAACCTCTTTTCTCATACAAGGTAACCTGGGATGTTAGTGATAAATAATCTGATTTAACCTAAGAAAATTTGGCGGGTTGGGGAAGGGAATGACACTAAGCACATATATATGACTTGCCCCAGCCCTGTTCCCTCATTGGTATCCTCAATGCCCAGGAAAAAAGCGTTGATTGAGATTAATTTCTCAATGCATAATATCCTTTCTTTTTGGATACCTAGCTTCAATATTGCTTCTCTCTCAAATCTCTTTGTAATTTTCTATGTAGGAAACTTGGGAGGCCTCCCACACATTGGCTCATTTTAACAAAAATACATTTCTTCTGCCCTCTACAACCTCCAGGAGCCTTCAAAGATGAAGTTAATTATACATATTTTAAAAAGAAACCAAATACAGAGTCTTGAGGATTTCAAGTTCTAAAACCAGATTTATTATGTTCAAAGTAGTGTCTGGATAAAAGGAAAGTATAACATTAAAATATTAATCTATTCATGCCATTTAGTACTTTGAATTATTCACAAATGCTTGGGGTTTTTCTCTTTTGTTTTTGTTTTTTGTTTGTTTGTTTGTTTTTTTCTAAGAATAAGGCATTTATCTGAGACCAATCAAATAGAAAGGAATATTTTTTGCTTTTAGAATTCTTCCCATTTGGGGTTGTTTTATTATAGAACACCACCCCTCGGACATTTTATGAACTATGTTCATAACGCATTTACATGTGATTGAAGCACTTAACAGAAAAATTAGGGAAATTGAGCACTAACAGCTAAAGCAAAATGCTGGGCAACTATTTCCAAATGTAAAGTGCTTTGAGGCTGTTAAGCTGTTATATCCCACTCCCCCAAGCTCTCCTTCCCCTGAGAATTATAAAGGAGATGAGGTTCTATAAAATATTTGGTGATGTCTGTTTTGGTCTTCCATCTACATTTTCTAAGCTGATTTGGGGGTTTAGCTTTAGCACCTCCCCATTTTATGTTGTTTATTCAATGATATTCTAGGTACAGAGTAAACTTTTTGAATTTCTGCCCTCCTATTTGTAAAAAGACAATAATAATACTCATCTTTGCCAATCTCATAGGATCAGGAAACTTGAACAATATGATATACAAAGATATAAACTTTAAATAGCCGTATATAAATGAAGTATTAGAAATGATGTTACTTCTAACATTGTTATTAGCAATAACTTTACAGACTCAAGATGCTATGAAGATTTAGAAGGCCCAGAACTTATACTCATTATAGTTGAAGATTCAGAAATGTCATTTAGGCCTGGAATATTTTATTTAGGTTCTAATATTTGTTTAGTTACAAGCATTTTGAAAGATAATATTATGCTCACTAAATTTTTGCTCTCCACTCTTGCCCAGGTTTTTCAACCGTATCTCATTTACCAAAATCTTCAGAATCTTTTAGATCCCTGGTTGTTTTCCTGTGGAGAGTCTTGTTAGTGTTTTACTCATAATTGAACTTTACATGTGCTATATCTTGTGTAGAGTAGACTAGGCTTGCCCCATCTTCATTTGACATATACATTTCTTTTAGTATCACCTAAGGTCACATTTATTTTTTGCCAGTCTCCCATATAGTGTATTCCATGCTGGAATGAATTAGGAATATCAGGGGAGGAGACATACTCTGCAGTGATTCTTTGGAATTTAGGAAGGGCCATTATTGATTATATAATCGAAAGATCTTTGATTTGACACAAGAAACAGAGTGCCTGAATGATAAAGCAGTTTGCTTAAGGTCACACAGTTGGTTGTTAGCAAGGGTAGAATTAAAATTCTGATGATTCCAGATCTAATGCTCTTCCTACTATGCAGGAGAAGGAGTAGGTTAACCAAAAATATAATTTGAGTTGAAAATTATATAATTATATATGTCTTACAGACAATAACATTGCAGATGTTCTCCTTTATTAATATATTTGCTAAAGGTCGGAAATTTCCTCTTTACAGATGTTAGTTCAAATTTAGCATGAACTGGTATGGGTGGGTGGGTGAGTGTGTTTGTCAGATAATACTCATAATATGAAACATATATGTTCAGATAATATTTAGTAGTTACTCTGTAGCAGTTGCAGACCACCCAGTATTCAATGGGAAACAAAACACCAATATTCCATAAGCTACTTTATTGATATAGCTTATTTTATAATTTTCTTTGTGATTTATTAGGTGAATTAAACACATAACTTAAGGAGAGATTTTCTTGTTTTGTAAGTTTATGATGAATATTAGACCTCAGGGTAAAGTTATTGAACATTAGCACATATGCACACAAAACACTGTGATAACATCACAGAATATTTAATGATACTTGAGTTTCACATAAAATATTTTCACCTGCAAAGCCCAGAGCATTTCATAAATATGAATGCTGTTAATCAAAGATTTGAATAAATAGATGGATTTCGTATTGTACCCTGAAGATAAGTAGCTTTAGATTGTTATTGAATTTATGTCGTCTATTTTAGGAGTTAGGTGGAGGTGATAAAACTGAGCCTAGATTTTATCATCATTTGTAATAAGTGGTTCCAAATAAAACATTTTAGAATGTTACCAGAAATAAAGAGTTGCTAGATTATCATACTCTAGGTATGAAAAACAAGATAAAGATGGAAAATTAAATAAAACAAAATGAACAGTAAGTATTGTTTAAAAGGTATAGAGAAATTAAGAAAAAAGGTGTAGTCAATTTATAAAACACACGTTTGAATTGTCTTGTTTAAGCACACCATGGAAATCAATAGTTGTAGTTTCACTTGGAAGATATTGTTTATAATGATTATTTAACTAGGAATTTCACCTTCTTCTTCCTTTTAATTTGTGTTATTATCCATTTTCCCCGTTCTGAGCTCCTCTAGCTCTAAAATTCATATGATGTTCTACAGTGGGACATTTTGCTTAGTAAAATCATTGGGGCCTAATTTGCTAAAAAGATTCATACTGTGTGGTTTAAGAAATTCATAGTGAGTATCTAACAATTACATGTTGCTGAGGTCACTGTTTTTGTTACTTTGTGATGATGATGGTTTGGGTTTGCACAGAAAAGGAGTGAAAGCAGCTCTCCACCAGCACACTTACGGGGTCACTTTCCTTATCTCTACCCTATTTTAATTAGACATCCTGAGTGTTCTTCACAGTTTTCAAAATAGGGACATTTCTGCGCTTCAGCCAAAATATATGCATCACAGTTCATGTAGGGTACTGTTCATATCATACAGAAACTGCTTGGGCTTGAAGGCCTTTCTCAGTTCCAACACAGCCTCATTCCCTCCCAGCCTCCGAACGTCCCCAAACACTAAGCTGCTTCTCTTCCCCTGTAACCTATCTTTACCTTACCATGACTTCCAACAAGGTTCCACCCAAGTTCCAGTTCTTTCACAAATCCTTTGCTAACTTCTCCAGTCACAACTGATTTATTATATTGTACTTCTAGAGCACTCTCTCGGCATCTCACAGTTGAGCAGTTATAGTTCAGTGTGGTTTTACGAGGCTTGCTATTGTCTCAATTGTATTTTGTTTCTAAAAGAAAACTACCACATGTTTCCTTTTTGAAATCTACGTGGTCCCTGGCATAGTGAAGAGGAAATAGATTAAATATCATAATAAATTTCTATTAATAAGTTAAGTATTGTGATCACATCTGTCTTAAGTTCATTTTACACTTAAAATACCCATTTGTAATGAGGTTTCTTTCTGAGCAATCAATTATTAGAAATGACTTTCATACAGGTAAATTTTAATTTTATATATATATATATTTATCTGTACTTCACGAATTGTTTTTGTTGGAAAAGAATTCTACTCTGAGTGATAGAGTAAGTCAATTTCTCTAAAAGTAAAATAAAAGAAATAGAGGAAAAAAAAGAAAAACAAATCAGGCTGTTCTGGTAAATATGAAGCGTATACTTAACAACCAAAACAGTTTATTGGTTTGTGATTTTTTTTAGATATAAATGCTCCCTCTTTTAATTCTTAGCCTATTATTAATAATTAATACTCTGGTAATGCTTTTTTACTATATAGTTTTTTTTAACTTTGATAGTTCCTCAAGGTCATATACATTTTCATCTTAGGAGTAAATAGAGAGCAATGCTCTTCAGCTATTGTTTAGTCCTAATAAAAGTATGTAGTTTCCAAAATAGGAAAAACTGATAACTTCAAGTAGGCCCCAGTTAATGATTTTGCTATCTTAAAATGGCAGTTGCTTATAAAAACATTATACACCGTTCCTGTGACATAAGAAAACTTCTCCAGAGAGGAAAACTGGGGATGGAATTTGGAATGTTGCTTGACTATGTATTTAGAACTGCTCTTGAAAAGAATACAGTAAAATGGTAATGTAGCAATTTCTAGCTTATGTTCACAAGCAGAGAGAGCCCAATCCTGCCAGTCAAATCAAGAGTGTTCTCTATTTCATTGGGAATTGATGTCTTTAGTTAATACACTCAAGCATTAAAAAAAATAGCCTATGTTCTGAATTAAGTATGGAAAATACATTTCTGTCCAGGAAATTAGTTGAGTTGAAATTATTTTATCTGAGGAAACAGTACAGTAAAATTTCTTTCCTTTTGGTGTAATTTTAAAGTGTTCTTTCTATTTTAAACTCAGGCAAAAAATGCATTTTATAAATTGGGTGATGGAACTACTTTAGTAGAGAATTAATAAATGTTAAATTAGCCTAGGGCAGTATCTATAGAAAGTAATAAAAAAAAAAAATCCTGGTGTGTTTACTTAGAATTTCTGATCTGTCTATTCATAATTAAACTTCTTAGCTTTCTTATTTTTATCTACAGTTAACATCCTTCCGCCATTCCCCCTGGTAGCTCAACTTTGATTAAACAATGTTTTAGGCCAGGCATGCTAGAAAAAATAGGCCAGGTGTGGTGGCATGCGCCTGTAGTCCCAGCTACTCGGGAGGCTGAGTTGGGAGGGTGTTTTGAGCCTGGGAGATCAGGGCCACTGTGGCCCTGTGAGCATACTCACACCACTGCACTCTAGCCTAGGTGACTGAGCAAGACCCTGTCTCATAAAAAAGGAAAGGAAAGGAGAGGAGAGGGGAGGGGAGGGGAGGGGAGAAAGAAATGTTCTAACTTTATGTTTTTAAGTAATTCTTAACCCACAGACAATTAAGAATTTTCATACCCAAAAGAGACCTGAAGTAATGTTGCAAAATGGTAATTTTTTTCTGTTAAAAGGACCAAATAAAAAAAAGGAAAAACAGTTTGACTTCAACTTTTGCTCAAATGAATTCAATGAGAGAGGGAGTTTCAGTTTAAAATGAGAATTCGTTATTGAATAAAGTATAAAAATAAGATGATTTAGAAAGTTAGAAAAACTCTTTATGTACCTCTTTCCATTCTGTATCCTTTGATTTTATGACAACTTTCTCACAATATCCTTAATCCTGAAAAAAAGAGGTTAGTGGTAGAATATAGGGGAAAACATTTTACTGCAAAGTGATTCCTCATTACTCTAATTCAGCTTCATGTTGTGTCAGGTCTTCTAGGAGTTTTTATTAAGCAAACTAGTTGCAATAAAAAATGTAGTACCACTTGAAAATACCAGTTATGTGAGTGTATGTATATTTTAATAAAAATAGACTTGGCATTTGCTTGATTTGCCTTTTTTTTCTTTTAAGAAGAGAGAAATACGTAAGGAAGTATCATCTATACATGGAATTTTAGGTGAGGATAAAAGAATAACGAAATGAATGTCATGTTCTTAGTAACTTTGCATACAATAAGATCTCATTATGAGCTCTCATTATGAGTTAATGTGATTTTGAAACAAGTTTTCCCTTCTTCTCTGTCTTCACTTATCCCCAGGCTCCATCTTCTGTGAGACAATTGAGATTTCAATCCCAAACTCCCAATCCTGGTCCAGGATATGTAACTTAATTCCAAGTCTAGCCTGAGCCTGGTTTCATTAGAACCAACATATGCCTTGTCCTCCTGCTAAATAAAGAAAACCTTCTGATGCCAGTTCCTGGAAGATAGCAGTGAGATTTGGTTCAGATTACATTGTTTCTCTCTTCCGAATTATCCTGCATTTCTGTCTCCATTTTTCTTAAGCCAAATGCTTCCATAGGACTTTCTCCCCCTTTATCACTGGCTCCTTCTAACTCCTGTGTCACTCCTTAGGTGCCAAATAATGATGCAGAGGGTGATCAAAAATGGAGCTGTTGCTTCAGCTAGGGTTTTTCTACCACCGTAGTCTGCTATGGTATAAGAAATCCTATTGGTTATATTGTAAATTATTTTTTCTATATGATAGAATACTTTGCAGTAAATAAGAATTTAGGGCAGATCTGTTGCTCTGAAATGGAAAGATGTAAATAATCTGAGTAAAATAGATTCATTTCCTGTACTGTGCCACTCTGTTTAGAACCTACATATATATAAATACATACATAGGTACATTTATGTATATATACATATGTGGATGTATATATGTATATATAGGCTTATTCCATCACCAAATATATGTGTCAGAGAAATAAGGTTGGATGAGTACATATGAAACAGGCTATCGGTGATTATCCCTGGAGAAGAATAGAGGTAGAAGTAGCAGCAAAGTTCTAACTTGAATCTTATCGAATGGCTTAGGTCATATGCCTGTTCCTGAGCCACTCACTGTGGCCAGAGGGTTAGGATGCTCTTATTAGGTGGGCCCCCCTTAAGCCAGGGGTGGAGTCAATTCTACTTAAACCACATGGACTAATAACTAGGAAAGGGTGGTTGCATGAAGAAAAACCAGGATGCTGTTTCCAGAAGGCGTACTAGATACCAGGCAATAAATATAGCACATGTCCATGATAATACTCTCTTGGATGTCTTCATTTGTTTACAATATTTGCATTACTGTATATAATAGCTCTAATTACTATAGCTTAAAAATTGAACAAAAAATACACAGACTGTTTCAATTTTAATTGAATTGCTATAGACACTGAACTAATACTTATGCCAAAAATTGTAAGGATAAAAACAAAAAAAAAGAGAAAAGGGAAAGTTGTTTGTACACTTACCTTCACCTGTTACAGCTGCTTTGATGAATAAGCCCAGAATGCTATTTATAATAAATTGCCACCCCTTATATTTGTTTATGAATATATGACCCTTTATCACATTTCTCACCAGGCTAATGCTTGACATTAAGGCCTTTATAGATTTGATTTTTTGGATTTTCTGTGATATCTTCTTTATTAGTCACTAAAGTCATTCTAGAATTGGCAATTTTTAAACATTTATTAAGCCTTGTGCTTTTGGATTGTATGAGAAAAATATTTTACAGTGTTGTAAAAATAGAGAAAATTGCTAAAAAGCAATAATATTTATTTTTTTCTCAAGAAAAATGACTGTCAAGCCAATAAAAAAAAAAAAAAAAACTGGTAAGTTTCACTGGTTTCATTACCCGAGTACATGTCAAACAAATCAAAAATATCCAAGTATAGGGTCTGGTATCAGAAACCAGAGCCTGGGGAATCTTTCAGTCACCCCAGCCTTCATCTGTCCCCCATATCCTCAACACGACCTCTCCTGTCACCCCAGGGTAGGTACACAGGGTTCTATGTTGCTGGCCTGATAGAAATGGAAGCGGTTTCAGCTTTACCCATCTCAGCACATTTTCAGGGAAACAAACTTTTTATGATGTCGAGTCATGGCACCCATAATTGAAGTTTCAAAGATTTAGTTATATTAATTTGAAGAAAATGGTATATTTGAGGCTTAAATAACATATCAGTACAAACTACTTGACACATTCAGGTATTGTTCATTATAATCAATCACTTTCAAACTGAATTAGGCAATGGGCTCTTTCTCCCCAAGCTTCAAACTCTGCCATTGAGGATATTTGAGACTCATTAATCCCATTTATGCCTAGTGTTCCATTACTGGAATACTAAGCATGTGGGAGTTATTTATATCCTACTGGTCAAGGTCTGATGGCAAAAATTCAAAAAATTGCAACCTCAGGAATAAATGGGTTAAGGTTCTTACCATGATCAGAGTACTGACAAGCAGCTTAAACATTCATTCCCATGTCAACAATTCAGCTCTTTTCTTAGGCTGTTTAATAACTGACATACCAGAAAGGGGTCTCATGCCCCCAGGATATTAAGATGTTTGGAGTGGGAAACATCATAGCTCCTTTAGCAACACATGCTATCTGATTATAACTATTTCTTCAGTGACTTAGAGCTGAATTTTTCTCACTGAAGAATTTGAAATGTTAAGAGTCTTTTTACTCAATGGGCCAGAAATGGTATCAGCAGCCATATGTGAATTCTCTTATAGTCCTTTTTAGCTGAATATTGATAAGTGAATTAAATGCAGCCGTTGTAATGTTTTACCAAGTTAAATGAAAGCAAGCAAGTGAGAAGAAAGAAATTAAGAGGACTAAACAAGGGATAAGCAAAACATTTCCAGCTGAGAGTTAGGAACGAGATGGAAGCTGGCAAGGCAGAACAGTGAGGACACCGGCTCCAGATGGCAGGCATTTAGGAAGGAAGCCTTTACACCAGCCACCAACCTCTTAGAGTTGGCGTTGGTGTGCTTTGTCTTTCGTTTTTTTCATAATGCAAAGCTACTGCTGTTTCCAAAGTGTACGTAAGGCTTATGGAACTGAAGAATGGGGGAAAGGGTGAGCAGTGGCAAAGAGGAGTAATTTTTATTTCATATTTTTAGATTATTTGGGGTTTAGTGCCATTGGATAGTAGGGCTTCAGCATATATTTTGCCTAATGAATTGCATTGTTGTTTAAAACTCATAAAGTATCCAACTGATGAAACAGATAGTTGCCCTATTAGAGAAATGTAGTAATTGTTTTTTTCAGGTTTTGAAGAACTTCATTTTAACACTACTTTCTAGGAGATATGAGAAAACATAAATTATTATATTTATCTAGTTCATAATTTATTTTACATAAAATAATATTACCTTTTGGTCTGACCCATTTGTTATTAATGAAGTATGTAACGTAATCTTTTAGGTAACTTTTTTTATAAAGATAATACAATATATGTTTATTTAGGACAAATCTGGATTGGCACTTGACCAAAAAAAGTTAAAGCAAGTTATCCATAAATACAGGTCATAAGCTTTTTCATAATCTTATTCATAATTAGAACTAAAAAGGCTAATATTTTGGTCTTCTTTCTTGCTATATATGAAATAATATATATATGTTGATAGGCATGACAGGTATTTTGTTTTTTATTACTGCAATCTCAATGTCTAAGAGTATTGTAGTGCACATTTTTGTACCATGATTTGTTTTTAGTATTAATATCTTAGTCTTCTTCATACATTATTGTATGAAGATTAAATAATAAAATACATTAATAAAATAAATAATAAAATGTTATTATTTATTACCTACTGAATATTAACAGGCCAAATCCCTTCATTGATATGACTTTGCTTTTTGCCTGCCCACCAACCAGGCTCTTATTTGATGTTTTCTTTCTGCCAGTATAGAAAAATGATGTGAAGTTGAAATGGTAATTGAGCTTCACTGTGCATTTTTATTTGGAAAAGGTGACAGAGTATTGGGTTGTCACACTAAGGAGGGAGAATGAAGGTTAATGGTGATTTTCAAGTAACTCCTATAGGAAGGGTGATTTTAGCTTTATCCATTTCAGCATATTTTCAAGGGAACCTAAACTTTTTATGATGTCGAGGATTATGAATCATGACACCCATAACTGAAGTTTCAGAGAGATTTAATTATATTGTTGCTTTGAAGAAAACTACATAGAACCATATTTAGGTACAATTTCAAAATCATTTCATCCAGTTTTCACGTCTCTGTTTCCTTTAAACTATCTGGTAAACATCCAGAGATTCTGAATGCTTCCCTCTGATAGATGCAGAGAGCATTTAAGCTAACACTCAGCTGTTTGTTTATTATGTTTCCAAACTTTTTCCAGTTTCTGTTTAGTATTCAGTGAAATGGTGTAAAGAAAACCATCTGCACTGCAGCTGCAAAGGGATTACCTTCGGTTCTTCTTTTCAAAAAGAAGCCAAATGCCCTCTGTGCACAGCCCTGGACAGTTGCTTGGATCTTGTGCCATATGTTTTATACAGTACTCCTGGAGCTAAGTCAATTAATAGCTCAGAAGATACAATTAGCCTTTTAGTGACTGCATTCATTCATAAAGGGCTGCCCAAAATAAAGAAACTCTTGATTCCCTTCTCCTATTATAATTGCAGACTGAAGATTTGAAATGTTGGATGACAGCAGATGTACTGAGATTGTTAGCCCACGGTGGCTGCTCTGCTTTATACAGCCTACTACCACCAAGACAAATTACTAGGTGTGGGCTAGGGTATTGGCACAAAATAAAAATGAAGTTATCCTCAACGGAATGCATTTAAGTTGAATTTTACAGTCCTTACCATGTCTTGAGATAGTTTTTGTCTTTATTTGAATACATATTTTAAGCAGACACTGAGTATTGAAATGTAATTATTGAAATGTGTTGAAATGTAATTACTAAATGTAATTATTAAAGTGAAAAACTATTGTTTTTCCATGTACTTTCCTTCCTTGGCAATCTTTTTTTAAGGTAAAATTTTATTAAAACTTTGAGAATATTTTAGCAAACTCACTTGTAACTTTTTCTTACAAACCTTTAGGCTGCCTGTAGCTCTAGAAACCATTGTAATCATAACACACAGATATTAAGCCAAGGCCTGTCGTCAACTAGGGCAGAAGTTATACTGATTTCTTCTGACTTATATCTGGTTCAAGGGACAGTCCAAGAGTCAGTGGTTTAGCTGGGGGCCAGATTTTGTGAGGATGACAGGATTTGCGTACAGAATTGAAAATTTTCTGTTTCCTTGGTAGGATGCCTTAAGTAACTGTAACATTACTGAAGTTGTATTTAAAAGAATAGATTTAAAGACTTCTATACAAAAAGTTGTAATCATTTTCTTCAAACCTGTTTGTACACAATTATATATGTCTTCATGTATATATGTTTAAATGCTTTTTAAAGATTAATGCTTTGGGAATATCAGTTGCTTTCATAAGAGTCTTAAGTAATTTATCTCAAATTATCAAATATCTATTTGGTTAAAATTAGACTTTGTGTTTGGGTAACTAGAGAAAAGTTACAAACAAAGGGAAGTGATTAGGAAGAGGGGTGATTTGTCACTTGTTCAGGTTGGAGATGGATACAAGCACAATGAGGTTTCTTGTTTGTGTTTTTTAACACACATCAGAAAATTCAGACACACTTTCAACCTAGGTTTTTTAATGGCCAAAGAAATGTCCTCCTGGGTTGAGAATAAGAATGAAGATACTGTATTTGACAGAAAGGAGCTAACTCTATCAGCTTTAAAAAGGGGTAGACTCCATAAGGACTAGAAGAATAGGCTTGAAGAATAAAGCTTCCCACAGAGGAGAAACCAGAGTAAGCACATACAAGGAATGAAGAAAATTAGAGCATATTAGGTTTTAACCTACCTTCTAGTAAGATTTTAAAACTAAGAGCCAGAACAAGTCTCCTAAATAGTGACCAAGAAATGATACAGAGATGGGGACTGACTACTTGAGCATAGATTGGTCATTATGGTCCAACATCCATGAATAATCAGAACAGACATATACAAAGGTAATATTGAAGGATTTACACCTGTCCCGAAACATATTAAACCTTCTCCTCAAACCACAATTGAGTCATTTGGCTATTTCATCCTAAGGAAATATTTAACTGTTTTTCAAATGCTTTTTACTTCCTAAGACTGCTTTGTACTTTCTGATATGATTAAGATTTTTCTCATCTTTCATATCACCTTCTCTGACTATGCCAGAAAATTTCAAAGGGGAATTAAAAAAAAAGAAAGCATTTGAATTGGATCATATTTCTAAATTGAAAAGTTGACCAGAAATTTGGCAGCCATAGATCTGAGCACAGAAATATTTTATCATTTTAATTACTGTTTTAGTGTGCAGTATCCCTTTAATTGGTTTCATTTTTTTGAGACCAGCTATTTTTTGGCTTTTGTGGGGATTTTTCCCTTTGAAGATTGTTAAGAATTCTCATGCTTAACACCTAGGAAAGAAGATTATCTGTTAAAGTGCACAGATAACAGGGAATAAGGTATGGAATACTTTTGAAACTATGGATAAATCCTCTCAAATAATCAGTTTAATGCTATCTTGGATCCATAGCATATCTTCCTTCAATAGCCCTTACTTTATTTTAATACATTTTATCATGTTAATCTATTAATGTTTCCATGAGTTAAATGGATGCCAAATAATATCTGCATTGAACACATTGAAAAATTATGGTACAATGAAGTCTAAAGTGAGTCACCCAAAATTATACAGAAAAGAACTTAAGAGCCAGAACATGAACCAACTTGCTTGGACTTCCACTGACATTTGAGCTCGTTGCTTTAAACATATTCTATAAATAGGCTTTATACTGATTTTTCTAGTAATTTCATGGATTTAACTATCCATCTTATTACTCATCAGGTTCCCTCTGTGATCAGTAACAAGGATTCCTAATTAAGAGTGCGGTCTTTGGCCTAAGAATGGAACAAAGATAACTGGTCCGCTTATTGATTTATTGAATTAATGGCTTCCCCTACTTTAGCAAGGGTTGGTCTAACTAGAAGAGTTAACTCTTCACTGCAAATAGACTAGATAATGCCAAATATACATACACAAAGAAATATACTTTTTGATTTTTCTACCTTGTATAAATTGTGTGCTCAGGGTATAGCATTATACCACTTCATTAGGTTTTAGAAAAGTTTCAAAATATCTCTAAAACACAATTATGCAAAGTAAAGGCCACGTATAAGACAAGTCAAAATTGTAAGGCCAATGTTACTCCATTGTTAGAAGAGGATTTACTGTGTTTATTTGGCTGTGATAGAATACAATTTTATGATTCTATTACATTTTTCTTAATAGACCTGTGAGTTTATATTTTTTCCTTGACACAATTGCTCATAAATCTTGAATTTAATCAGTTAGTGTAATAGCAAAATTTTAATTATAGGATCATCGAATTTGTTAATGTTATTTAAAAGATGACTTAATGGTGGTTTGTTTTTAAGAATATTTCACGTATTAAAAGATAGGTGTAAACCTTTCAATTCTATTTTAGTATATATCTGTTCTGATTATGCATGAATGTTGGACCATGAAAGAGATTGTATTATTCGTTCATTCTACAGCTTTACTCCATGCCTATTTTGTTCCAGGAATTTTTTCTAGGTTCTGTGAATTTAACAATAAATAAGCCATAATTCATTACCGTCCTGGAGCTTACCTTCTAGCACTGACTTGTACTATGGAACAATAGTTGCCATTTTCAGACTGGTAAAGTTTGTTCTTAAAAATTTAAGTTTCTATTAAATGTTAATTTATGTTATATCAGTAATAGATGAAACACTTCGAGAGCACCTTTATTTATTCAGTAGGACTTTTGAGTCACTCATCTACCTTTTAAAACTGGTGTGACTTCTTTGTACTTTGTTCAAGATTAGGAAATAATTCAATGTAGCATCTATGGTAATATTAAAGTCAGTTTTTTCCAGGCAATTCAGTATCGTGAAGGATATCAGTGGTGATTTTATTTCCTTATTTAATTTCAGGAGTTTTCCTGTAACCTAGCTGGCTATAAATGTTTAAGCTAATGTAAAGCAGCTGAAACAAAAATGTTAGAGATTTGTTTCTCTCTTACCTAACATTCTGGCCTAGACTGCAGGATAGCTCTGAACCTTTAGATCATTCAGAGACCCAAGTTCCTTACATATTTTTCTTCCATCTTCTAAGTAGTCCTCATCTGCATGGCTGAAGCTGGATTCCTGCTACTTTGGCATTCCAGTCCCATCAGGGAGTGGGTTTGGGAGGAAGCCTGAGGAAAGCTGATTGTCTTTAAGTTGAAAATAACTAGAAATTGCACTCCTCACTTTTTGCACATCCCATTGACCCAAACTTAGGTGTCCACCTCATACTGCAAGGAAGTCTCGGAAATGTAATCCCTAGTTGAGCTGCTATGTGCCCACCAAGACTAGGAGAATGCATTGAGGGGACAGCTAGTAGTGTACCACAGGACTCGGTGTGCATTAAAAACCAGAGTTTCAGAACACCCTACCTTCTGATTGGTTTTAGTCAATCCCACAAGTGATAGGTGAATCACTACTCTTTTAGACTCCAAAGACTTCCATGTAATAAGGTTTTGCTTCAGGGACACAGAACAGCCTACAGACAAAAGTACATTATGATATGAACTTTTGCCATGCAAATATTTGGTATATAGGAGGTTCTTTTAGGAATGCCACACAGAATTTTTCATCTGGAAATAGTAATTGGCATGAAAGAAGGATCTAGCATTTAAAATAAATACTGTGTTTCTAACAGCAAGATCAGAAACACAGTGTTTACCACCCAAGTCCTGGGTGTTTAGAGATGATAAACAAGGAGGGCATCCCCTATTTCGTTTTTAGAGAGTTTACATGTGGTTTTAAAGCAGTACAATTAAGAAGTTAGATGTAGAGTATTGGCAAACAAGGCTTTTTGCACTTCCTTAATTTACTCACTGATCATAAACTTATGCTCATCTTTCAAGTACCCATTTTACCAGTTGTTCTTAAACTTCAGCTTATATCATAATTGCCAGGAAGACTAGGTAAACATATTCCTGCATGGCCCCACCCCCAGACTTTGTAATTCACTAGGTCTTATGTGGGGCAAGATAATTTGCTTGTCTAACAAGTGCCAAGGTGTTGAGATAGTGATGGCTCCAAGACCATACTTTGAAAGCTATGGGTAACTCTGACTCCCCAGGTGTTCCTTCAAGGAATGACTTCTCCCAATTGCTGGGAGTGCTCCCAGAGGATAGCCTGTCAGCCCATCAGGACTTGCCGTTGGCTACCAGGAGCTGCCTGGTCCAAGGTCACTCCCATTTCTGGAGCTCCCTCCATCCAATGACTAACCACAGCAGAGGTAGGAAGACCCAACACAAGATACTCTTCCAGCCCCTTTCAGTGCCAGAGCTCCTAGTGGTATCAACTGACTTCCCTCTCCACCTCATTCTACTTTCTCCTTCTCCCTGTGCACACATTGATCCCAAGGGTACTCTCTATAAACATGTTAAACACTAAATTCTGTTTCAGAGTCTGCCTTTCCAGAGACCCCATACTGAAACAGTAATGATTCCACACTCTGTCTGTCTGTGGCGGATCAAATTGAGTCCAGGTTCTGCAGTTTGATGATATTCAAAGTGGACATCAACAGGCTGTCTCTAAGCTCTGCAGCTCATACCTCATAGCTGCTTCCTAACCCTCTCTTCTTTGGTCTATCTGATCCTCACCATCCCCTACACAGCTCCTACTATTCATTCCTATCTCAGAGATTATGTCCATTTTGTTCCCGCTACCTAATATGCCCCTCCATTACTGCCCTTTTTACCTGTCCTAATCCTATACATCCTTCAAGGCTCAGACACAAACTCATCTATTTCAATAGGCATTCTCCATATAACTACTATGGATCTGATCTGGACAGACTTCTAGTAATTGTGTTGATAATCTTGACTTCTTTTACGTATTTCTATTATAACATCAAGTGGTATTGAAAATGGCCATTTACTTGTGTTTATCCTTCCAGACTGTGAGCTCCCTGAGGGCAGGGACCACACTTAGAGTTATCCTTAAACAGATAACTGGCCCAGAAATAAGTACTGAACCATTGCACTGATGTGCCCATAGTGCCTTGTAATTTCTCCACCAGCCTTCGATATGTATCTTGCTTCATCCTCTGTACAAGTTCCTCAGGGTCAGGACTTTGTTTTTTCGCTCTCTTATATTCTCATGGTTCTTAGAGTTGTGCTTTAAAGAGAGCAGATGTTCAATAAATACTCACTGAATAAAAAAACCTATTATAGTTAATGGTTTTTATGGCCCATAACAAGGAACACACTAATAATGTGTATTCTGAATAGAAGACCATATCTTATGATTTTATTATATATTTCTCAATATTCGAATGCTTATATTTCCTTAAAACATGAGTTCTTCATAGTCTCAGTATTTTATAGTGCATTTATAAATAAAATTACAAAATAATAATGGTATAGGATATTAATTTGAAATAAACTAAAAAATGCCACCTAACAATATGGGGGAGAATATAATAAAAAAAAGAATATAGAGCTGAACTTACCAACACACACACACACATGCACATACACACTGTCTTTAAAAGAAGAAATCCTTTTAAAATATAATCCGTACCACCAGGTTAACCTCAGGATCTCTGATTTCATGAAAATTCAGAAGAGAATTTTTAATAATGTAAAACTTCCTTGTAATCGTCATATTTTCTATTTCTGCTAGGCTAGACCAAGGAGTCTTATCTATATTCAAAGATGACCAAGATCAATGACTTGGATTTAGTTAAAATTTGCTTCTAAAATTTGCTGGTTATTCATAACACGCAAAGAATATATGTTGTAAAGAGTACAGGTGTATGCTCTGGGCTCCATGTATTTCATAGAGACATATCTAAGGTTTGTCAATCTTTGCTGTCATATGGAATGAGATATCTCTGCTAAGTAGGAGGATCCTAAAACTGGGGATTTGCTGCCTCTCCCACCACCTGCCTCCGATAGCTGTCAGCACAGAGGTAGGCATACAAGGCAATAATCCTACAACTCAGCAAGCTGTGTCACCCAGCCCAATATCTGTTTCCCCATGTTCCAGACCTCAGCAATTCTGTTGTGCCAGCAGTGGCAATTCATCCCTTATCAGTGCCTGTGTACAGGACCTCAGTATTCTCCATTTATGTCCCTGTTAGGACTCTCTCTGTGAATGACTAACCATGACCTACTTCCTTTTTCAGTATCAGAGGGTTCACAACTGAAATGATTGAAGAGTGAAGTTGATCTCACATTCTTAAACCTATCAATTCCCAATTCTAGCTAAAATTGTAACAGCATAAATAGAAATGTCAATGCTTCTCTTACCCATCATTTAGGATATGATTATATGGCATCACTGTTTATAGTTTTCTGGCAATCCTTATTGTTCAGAGTCTCAGTCAACTGAGTTAGTTCTCATAAGAACAATGACCAAAGAAAAGTATAAGTCAAGCACATATTTGGAAAATCTAGTTTCAAGACAGAGGTCTAGAGAGCATACTTTTGTTTTTAATATGGGAAGTTCAAATAAAATTTAGACAAGCAGTATATAGGAAGGCTCAATTTGAGCAAAATATTAGATTCAAACAGCAACATGCCCCTAAAGGGGCAACCACAGCAGCTAAGTAAATAACAGACAGCAGGTGCAGGCTCTATATTAGAGTATATGAGAAGTTTTGGCTTTCCTGTCAGACCTAGAAATCTGGTGGAAACTGAGGCGTAGAAACATTTTCAACTATGTACAGCAGTCATGAGTTAAAAACAGTCGCAGATAACATTGTGCTGCCATCCATGGATAAAAATGAATCTACTAAACCGTGGGCTGTAAGTCATGTGGTTTGGTTTGTTTGATTTGATTAGGGTTTTTTATTTTTTTGTTTTTAGTGCCTGATCCACATTTCTGATTAAGGTACCCATTGTGAACAGTGGCCCCCATTTATGAGATATCTGACTAAGACTTGTGGAATAGAGTAGACTCATCTTGGAGCCAACTCTTAATCCTATGTTATTGGCACCTGCCCTTACCAAATGTACCCCATAAAGAAGTTATGATTGTCTATTACATATCTAGGTATATGAAACTTAAAATAGTAACATGGATAGGGCAAAATGATGCTAACCTGTCACTGTTTCCAAGACAATGTACAAATGTCCTTTGCCACAATGAATAAAAATGCTGTGATATTATATTTGTAAAACCATCATCTTAAGGAAAATTTGTTATAAGGAAAAACTGGTGTGTCTACATCCATATATTTTCATTCAAATCGGCATATACACTTTTTGCGAAGAAACTAGTATTCCTTCTTTTTATAACTTCTCAAAGAGTTGGCAGGTGTGCACATAAGGGAAGCACTTCATGACTGTTTATTGATTTGATCCTTTTGTTGTTTAATGTGTATCTGTGTATTTTCTGGTTTTGTTCTCTTTTCTTGGCCATTCAAAAATTATCTGCAGATTCATGTAAAACCCTGAAAATTAGCTTATAACAGTAAGACATACATCATTAAATCAGATGGACATGCCATTCAGCTTTGAGTGGGAGGGAAACTTGATAATTTGTTCTCTGTATTGTCATTCAGTCTCCCAGTACTTCTAATACTCCAATTGTTGTATCTATTCCTGTAGGCTTCCCACTTGACACTTTCTCACACTTCCTAATGATCTTCTCTATTAGTTAAATGTTTTGTTTATAGAATGTACAGCCACAACAAACTAGAAATTTATAAATAAAAAAGATTTTTAAAAGCTATCAATTCTTCTTTCAAGTGCATGAATTCTGTTTGAACAGATATGACTTTGAAATAATGAAGAAAAGATTAATAAATATTTTACACATGCATTTAATATTTTAGCAAATCTTTAAGGTCAATTTTGTGTTAAAATTTATGGTACCACTTCAGGGAACATTTATGGAAATGAATTTCAGAATTCACCCTCATTGTCATGGAGTGATTTACAGTAGAGTTGGACAGGTCTATATCACTGCAGAGCTAGTTATGTTAGAGACTCTATGGGTGAACTGAAGCAAAGCCTCAACAGGTGGAATTGGTAATTCAGACACAGCCATCAATATTGCCAGTGAATCACCCATCTCCTTGGCCTAGGCTGTCTTGACTTTGCCTGAAAAGGCTACCACTGAACGTTTTCTGTCTTTATTTGAGAAATAAAATGACTAGCTGTGAATAAAAATGATAAATTGTCATCTTTGATCTTTTCTTCCAGAAGTTATATACAGTAGTTCCTCGAGTAAATTTGACTCCAGTATGTTTCCCTTTACTAAAGTATTTGGGCAATCATGTATTAAATGCAAAGGATGTGGTGATCCATACATTATGACATGCTTCCAAAAACAAATTCAATGATATAAAATAGAAGATAATTTTATCCTCTTTCTTTTAAAAATAACTTTACAATCTAAATTCATTTTATAATATACTCAGTAAATTAGTCCACAAATATGTCCTGACTTGAGTTTCAGAAAAAAGGCACATCATTCATTTAATTTTTCTTCAATTTGAAGTTCCCTTTCACTAGGTTTTCGTGAAGGAGTAACCCTTTCAAAAACAGGTTTTAGCACCCTCAAATTTAGTTCTTCAGTTTTTAATTATAAGCTTATAGATATACATGTGGTAACCATGCAGTTAGCAAGCAGAGGAGTCCATACTCTGGGCATTCTTTGTAAAGACCTCAATGTTAAATTGACTACTACCCAGCTCAGGCCAATAGTATCAAAGGGAGATAACTGGTATTTGAGATTGGCAGTGTTCACTTATTCCTTTACATGTTTTTCAAAATTTATTTATAATTCAGTAAATCACTAGAAAACAACAAGCTTAACTGACATAAAATGCCTTATTTGAGTCACAGATTATTACCATTGTTTCAGCTTTTATCAAAAGTCAGCAAAAGACCACATGAAAAGCCTTTCTATATTATCTGCAGGAGACTATTGATGTCGCTGCTCATTAATCACAGAGTTCCTTATAGATAAATTTTTTATATGTATGTTTCTATATGTAAATTTCTCTTTTACTTCCAGGTAAAAAACATCTGTTTGTGGAGATGTTTCCCTTTAATCAGATAATAAGAACTGAAAAAGTAATTGCTTCTCTTTTTCCTGAACTAGTAGAAAACTCAGAAATAAATATAATATTCTATTGAAGTCATCATCTTTCCTCAGATCTTAGTGTTCCCCTCCACCCCCGGTTTCTTCCTATTTGGCTTTAAATTTATTTTTCTAGCATTAATCTCAATTTTCTATTACAAATTGGTATAGCGTTTTTCTAGAAATAGAATGAATATAAGTTACTAATATAAATGCCAAAAGTTGGAGATTCTCTCCTTCATTCATTTATTCAAACATTCATTCATCTAAGTTTATCTCTTTAAAAATATTAGTTGATGATCTCCTATGAGTCAGGGTGTGTACTGGGCACTGTGGATATAATTGTGAATGAGGTATATTCTCTTCCTTCAAAAAGCTTCCCTTTTGATTTCTTCTTTGTGCCTTTCATGATGCCAAGCACATAATAAATGTTCCTCAGAAATGTCTTGTGTGATTGCCTCTTCTCTTAGTTGATTATTTTTGCGACTTCATTTATTTGAATGTTTTGAAATAAGATGAATGTTATCTGTTTGAATTAATCACAGTGTCTAAGCTTTAACATTTTGTGCTTTTCTTTTTTTCCTGTAGTTGTGTCCTAGTGTGATTAGAATCACAAAGAAGAAAATATTTTATATTTTGATAAATAAGTTATATATAAACTCAATGACCTCTATAAGATTCTTATGGCTTTGTGATTAATTGCACATCTCATACCTTTTCTTATACTTTGACATTTCTTTTGTGTTAATAACCATTGTTTGCCCTTCTGTCATTATCAGATAGAATAGTTATTCTTTAAATCCTTCTTCTACATCATTTGATTTTTCATGGGCAAAATGCAAGATCCATTTCAAAACAAATGATGTTAGGTTATTTATCACTTCTTGATGCTGACATGACACTTATTTTATACTGTCATGCACTGCAATCATTCGTGTGTTTTCTTTCTGTTAGTAGATTTCAACTTTTAGGAGATCAGGGATTATTTTATAACTTTTCAACTCTCCTCTAGGAACTAGCAATGTCTTCCATATAGCAGGGAACCAATAAATAGCATGTGAATAAAGTAATCAGCTCCCAGTGAATAATATGGGTATTTAGAATGGCAGATATGTTTATGCTAGTGCCCAATGTGCTCACACTTACAAGCATGAACTTGCTGTGGCACAAGAGAAACATGTTTTCTAATTGCCTCCTCTCTTAGTTAATTATTTTTCAGGCTTCATTTAAATGTGTGTTTCAAAATAAGATGAATTTTATCTGCTGAATTGGTTAATTACATCATAGAGAAGGGAAGATGATATTGAAAGCATGCTTTAATTCAACCTAAAAATGAAAACTTTTTCCATTAATAATTTATTCTTGAATAAAGGTAGATACTTAAAACCAATATTATTTCTCTCTCAAAGTTCCTCTACTACACATATGTTCTACTGTGTAATTTTGATGAGGAGTCAAATTGGGTGATATGTTTCACTCAGGATTTTTATGTCACTCAGACTTTCAGTTTGTGAAATAAGGTAATAATAATTTAAGTTTCAAAGCAATTTTTTTTATTTTCTGAGACAGAAGTGAAGACAGAACCGTTGCTTCCTGAGGAAAAGGATCATGAAAGATCACCTTGCTCTTTACCTTTTAAATTGAGAATCAAAGCTCCATAGATCCTGCATTTTAGTACTTACATGGGAGGTGTTTACTCATAGGTAGTGAGGAAAATGAAACTGCCACTCTTCTTGGAAGTGGGGAGTTCTGATTTACTTTTTGCTGCCTTTGCTATACAAACCAGAGGCTTACAATGAATTAACTCAGTACTTGCTGAGGTCCCAATAAGTGATAAATGACTGGCTAATGTAGGCAAAGGCATTTAGCTATACTTTGTATGCATTGTAAATGTGATATTTTCTGGAGTGTTCTGCTAACACCTTGTAGATATCCTTGGTTAATTAGCCAAATATTGAAAGAAGGAAGCCTGTCTTTCACCTGTGATCTTGCAGGTCTTGCTTTCTAGGTAAGCAGAGCTGTGGGTTGTAATACAAAGATTTTTGTTGGTATGTGAATTCTGAGTTCTTCCTTATCTAGCTTTAACTGTTTCCTCTTCCAAAAAGGAAAAAGTATATTCCAGAAAAATAGTCTATGAAATAACATAATATAGTGTATATTTTTAGTATTTGAAAGAAATTGAGATTGTCTTTTAAGTTACCATAGGATGATACTTGGTCCAATAATATTTCACTAGAGAGTTTTTGTTAGAAAATCTCTTTCTAAAAGCCAGAAACAAGGGTTTTGAATAATGAAGACAAGAAAAGATAGTAAAATAGCATACCATTTGAATTGTTGTGTTGGAAAGGGCACTGGGTGAGGAAGCAGTAAGATAGAGTTCTATTTCTGCCTTGAACTCATTTCTTTACTTCTCTGCAGTGCTTTACCTCTCTGCAGCTTGGCATCCAGGTGGAGAACTGGATGAGTTCTAAGTCCATCTGTATTAGTTCGTTCTCATGCTGCTAATAAAGACATACCCAAGACTGGATAATATATAAAGGAAAGAGGTTTAAATGACTCACAGTTTAGCATGGCTGGGGAGGCCTCAGGAAATTTACAGTCATGGTGGAAGGAGAAACAAACACATCCTTCTTCACATGGTGGCAGCAGGGAGAAATGCAGACTGAAGGGGGAAAGCTTCTGATAAAACCATCAGATTCCATGAGAACTCACTCACTATCACAAGAAGAGCATGAGGGTAACTGCCCCCATGATTCAGTTACCTCCCACCAGATCCTTCCCACAACACATGGGGATTATGGGAACTACAATTCAAGATCAGATTTGGGTGGGGACACAGCCAAACCATATCACCATTTATCTGTCCTACTGCAAGGTAAGCATTGCTTTGTATAATGCTGTCCTTGAGGGTAAGAAAGTGGCCTTCTCCTTCTCTATATCCCAGAGCCTGGGATTTAGTAGCTGCTTTCTAAATGTTGATTGATTTCTACTCAGTTCCCAGATGTATGACCAAAATCTTGTGTGATTCCCTGGTTCAGTGTACAGGGCATCAGCTCTGGGGTTAAAAAGCAGGATATGGACCTGAATCCCAGACTGACTGTGCATCCAGTGCCATCTTCTCTTTTTGTCACAAATTTCATGTGTCTCTACATTTCTGGTTCAGCAGATGTTTCTTTATGGCTGCTATGCGTATGCTTGAGTTGGTTGTCAGGGCTGTTAAGTAAAAAGCCCTGTCAGCACAGTGTCTTGCCCTCAAGAGAGGATGTAACTTCAATTTTATGACAATGTTTATTATTACTGATATAGGAAAGAAAGTCCCTTGCTTGTTTCTGGCCCACTTGCTCAATACTTTATATTTAAACCATGATAGGATACTAATTTTTTTAAAAATATACCAATCTTGCTTTAGACTTGTAATCATCACTAAGTAAGAGAATCTGTAATCATGTGACAAATACTGAGTCAACAGCTAGGAAAACCATACTAGTTTGGTTTGGTAGTGGCCAGTAAAAAAAGCAATGTTGGGCTGCAAATAGAAAGGAACTCAGCCATAATCTTAAAGCATATTTCATTTGGGGCTCCATCATAAAGTTTGCAATGTTTGTCTTCAGCATGTTCCAGCTACTTTTAGTCCCTTTTCTTATTCTCTCTGTTTGGAAAGCACCTGGTGTCTTAAATCACCCTGACTGCCCAGAGTCTTCGCTGCATCTCCCCATCTGTTTCTCTCCATGTATCTGAACCAGAGGAAAGAGCAGTGAGCCAGAAGTCAAAGACTGGACCAGGCCCAATTGCTAACTAAATGTAAAACTGTGGGCAAGTCATTTAACTATTCTTTGTCTTAGTTTCCCTGTATGTGTGTGTATATATCTATTCATTATTTATTAATTCATTATTATTAATGAATATATGTATTCATTATTTATATTTAAAGAAGGAGTTGGAGCTAAAAGTTTCTTTTAACTCATATGTATGATTCTATGAGGTCTTCATCTCATAATGAAAACATTCTTATACTTTCCTTATTTTCTTCTAAGTAAACCTGGAAACTTTCTTCCAAGGTGACAATAGCAATAGTCATATACTGTGGTAGAATCCCTAGAAGGCTGGGGATTTTGTTTTGTGATGGTGTTTTGTCTTGTTTGTTTTTTACAAGCTTAATATCCTAAATGTCTTAACTCAAAAAAAGGAATATATGATGATTGCATTTAAGTACCGTTTGAAAATAATGGAAGATATATTTTTTAAGGAATTTTCAATCAACACTAAAAATACTGTCTCTATAGTTTTGCATATATCCAGAATGTCATATAGTTGGAATCATACAGTAGATAGCCTTTTCAGATTGGCTTCCTTCACTTAGTAATATTAAGGTTTCTCTATGTCTTTCTATGGCTTGAAATTTCATTTCTTTTTAGTGCTGAGTAATATTTCATTCTATGTATGTACCACAGTTTACTAAATCTATTCACCTGCTAAAGGACATCTTGGCTACTTTCATGTTTTAACAACTATAAATAAAGCTGCTATAAATAACTATGTGCTGGTTTTGGTGTGGACATAAGTTTTCAGTTCATTTGGGTAGATACCAAGGAGCACCATTGCTGGATCATATAGCAAGAGTATGTTTAGTTTTGAAAGAAACTGCCAAATTGTCTTCCAAAGTGGCCGTGCCATTTTGCATTTCTACCAGCAATGAAAGAAACTTCCTATTGCTTTACATCCTTTCCAGCATTTGGAGTTGTCAGCTTTTTGCTATTCCAATAGTTATGTAGTGGTAACTTGTTCTCATTTGCAATTCCCTCATGACATATTGTGTTGGACACCTTTTCATATGCTTATTTGCCATCTGTATATATGCATTTAAATTTTTTTATATAAGTTTTTTTATATTTAAGGTATAAAACGTGATGTTTTGATATGCATATACACAGTGAATGATAACTAATTAACATATCCATCTCCTTACATAGTAATTATTTTTAAGCATGTATGTGGTGAGAACACCTAAAATCTGCTCTTTTAGCAAATTTCCAGCATACAGCACTGGATTATTAACTGTATCATACTATACATTGCATCTGTAGACTTACTCATTCTATACAACTGCAGCTTTATACTTTTTTTGTTGTTCTAAAGAAGATATAAGTTCTAAATTACTATGGCATTGTGCATTTTTGTTGATCTTTTTTCTTAGTTAAAACTAATTTAAAAATTTTATTATTTTTATTTCAATAGGTTTTTGGGGATGAGATGGTGTTTGGTTACATGGTTACTTCTTTAAGTTGTTTTGTTTGTTTGTTTTATTTTTTTTGAGACAGAGTCTCGCTCTGTCACCCAGACTGGATTATAGTGGTATGGTCTCAGGTCACTGTAACCTCCACCTCCTAGATTCAAGCCATTCTCATGCCTCAGCCTCCCAGGTAGCTGGGATTACAGGTGCATGCCACCACACCAGGCTAATTTGGGGGTTTTTAGTAGAGATGGAGTTTCACCATGTTGGGCAGGCTGGTTTGTACCTCCTGACCTCAAGTGATCCACCCACTTTGGCCTCCCAAAGTGTGGGATTACAGGTGTGAACCATCACGCTCAGCTGGATAAGTTCTTCAGGGGCGATTTCTGGATACATTTTGACCAATATCTCCCCATTTTCCCCAACTGCCCACCCTAGTAACCACCATTCTTCTCTCTATTTCTATGTGTTCAACTTTTTTAGATTCCATGTGTAAGTGAGAGCATGCGGTCTCCTTTTTTCTGTGTCTGGCTTATTGCGTATAGCACAATGCCCCCCAGTTTTATCCATGTTGTTGCAAGTGGCAGGACATTCTTTTTTAAGGCTGAATAATATTTCATTGTATGGTTGCCAGGGGCTGGGGGAGGGGGAGATGACTAGGTGGAGCACAGAGGATCTTTAAGGCACCAAAACTCCTCTGTGATGCTATAATAATGGACACATGCTATTCATTGCGTGTGTGTCAATAGAATGTACCCCTAGAATGTACAGTGTTAAGGGTGATCATTTTTTTTGTGTGTGTGTAAACTATGGGCTTTGGGAGATAATGATGTGTCAATGGAGGTTCATGGAAGAATAATCAATGTACCACCCCAGTGCAAGCAGCGTGCAAGACATTGTTAGTGGGAGAGAATGTACTGTGGGGGAGATTGAGGTATATGAGAATTCTCAGTGCTTTCTGTCCAATTCTACTGTGAACCCAAAGCTGCTTGAAAAGATAAAGTCCACTTAAAATTTTTTTTAAAGGCCAGAAAAGCCTGAGGTTTAGTCTCAGTGACTATCAAGAGGTCAACCAAGTGGCAGGGTCTGGAAAAAACTTACAGGGTTGATTTGATACAGATTGTAATTTCTAAACTAGTACTGAATAAGACTTAGAGAAGGAAAGAAAATGGTATCAGTTCAGCAGCTGTATGCCAGTTCTTTCACATTTGTTTCCATTTAATTCTAAACCTAGGAGGTAAGTATGTATAATCCCTTTTCATGTAAGAACATTAGATTCTGAGAAGTTAGTTTATTTGCTGAATTTGACAAGCTAAGGGTAAAGGGTGCAGGTGTCAAACCTGTCTGCCTCTCTCTGTGCCCAACAGCCACCAGCTACCTCTTTCATGTATATGAGGAATAATGAAAAAATGAAGTACACATAGATGGTTGGTAGAAATCCAGTTCTCTGACTGTAGATAAAATTAGTTCCCTTGCCCAACTTTGAAGGGCAAGATGGAAGAATATTTATTCTCAACTCCATGTTCTCATAGAGGGAGATCATTTTTACTCTGCTCTCCAGAAGGGAAAAACATGTGAGGAAGACATGCCCCTGTTTCTGTCCACCTCATCATTTGCCCCTTCCAAGGCAGGAGGAGCGACTTCTCTGATAGTTGAGTTTCAGAGAAGGAAATGATGGTGCCCAGATCATCCTTCTGGCTCCTGTCTGCTGGACACATTCTCTGCTTCTCTACTGAGTGAACTTTCAGGCTAGGGTCTCCTCTCAGACATCATCTGACAATTGTTCAATTCAGGAGTATTAGAAGGTATTAGGGGGCTCACTGTGATGGTACCTCTGAGTCATGCTCTTTGATCAACTTTATTAGTAATAAAGCTGACATTTTGATATTTTATTTATTCATCACACAGTTGGTTCCAAATTAGGAGAGGAAGAGGAATATAGTTTTGTTTACTGGCCCCTGAAAACCTCAAAAAATGGGTAGGATAAAATCTAAAGTATTCATATGTTAAAATATATGTATGTCAGAATAATTATCATTAAAGATAACACAGTAATAGTTTTCATTTCTGCCCTTAGGGAAAAATCCCTGGCAAAATATTTTAAAGAGACTGAGTGACAAATATGTTTAAAGGGTTATTAGCTTATGGAAGTGTAGAGTTGGTCCGGTAAGCTTGCTTTTTCTGCTTGGATAGCACCAAGCCAGTGGGACTCATTTTAATGGCTGCTCCCTAAGAGCTGTACTTATGATGTTTCATTATTTTATATTCCTTATTGGTCCTAGTCATCAGCTATCTTACAAATTCTTTTTCTCTTATGTGCATGTTGGGAGAAAGGCATGCAAGTACTTCGTTCTTTACTTGAATGGTGGTGTTTAGCCTTTCACTGTGGTTTTTAGTGTGATTTTTTTCCCCCCAGTATCTGTAAATGTTATGAAGAGCTATGTTTTCATGGGTAGAAGTTTGTATTTATGGAATTTTCTTGATTGTTCACCTGCCAAATACCAAATCTGTCAGTTTTCAGGGTGCCCAGTTAGGCCATCTGTGTGTGCAGGTGTCAGGGGTGCTTCTCCAAGACAGTGGCACACATAAGTATTTCTTATGTGAGGTGTCATTACTGGTCTCTTTGCATATTTTTATTCAAATTCAGTTATTGTGTTGAGTGCCCAGACATTCTGAGAATCCAAGAATTTACTCACTGGATTTTAGAACTTTAGTTTGACTAAACCGTAGTACAATTGAACATTGCTTTGGGACTTGCTTGCCGGCGCTGAACTCAGCATGCTAAAATAGGACCCTTGTTTAAAGTAAACCTACTTCGAAGTGGCCCCATTGTACCACTGTTTAACCATTTGCTCAGGCCCAAAAATCTAGAACCCATCCTTGATTACTCTCATTGTCTTATAACCAAGCTATCATGTCTGTTCAGCTCTACTTTGAAAAGCAGATACACCCTGTATCTGACCACCTTAGGTACTTCTGTCATTACCATTGCAGTTCAAGCCACCATGATATCTTGCTTGTTTGAATTATTGCAAGAGCCTCGGGACTGGTCCCCTTGATGCTTCATTCTCTCTTGTTCTTCATATAGATGATTTTCCACAGAGCATCCAGAATAATCTTTTTAAAATGCTACTCAGATCACATCAAATGCCCTTCAGTTTCTTTCCATCGGTCTTCTCCCTAGCCTCTGAAGACCTACATGATCCAACCTTTGGCTACCTCTGTGACCTTCTCACATACACTCTCCCCCATTTTCATTCTGTCCCAGTCATATTGTTTCTCAAGCAAGTCAAGCTAGTTCCTGTTTCAGCCCTTTGTATTTATTCTCCCCTATGCTTGAATGGCCTTTAACAATAAGAAATATTTATTGAGCTATGCACTAGAGACTACTGTAGGCCCAGTGACTAGAGCTCTCAACAAGACAAAGTTTATATCATTAGCAAGCTTTCATCCTACAGAAAGATGACAGAATGTAAACAAATTAACAAATGTATAAGGGCTCAGGTAATGGTAAGTCAAAATTAGAAGAATATGATCCATGGGCATAAGATGTGCTACTTTATGGAAAGTGTTTAGAGAATACCTAACAAAATGACTCATGAGTAGAAGCCTTGAGGAAATGAAAGAGTGGCCACATAAATATTTGGGGTAAGTATATTCCAGGGAGAAGGAATAGCAAATGCAAAGGCCCTGAGGCATGAGTGTGCCAGGTGTTTTTAGGGAAGAGCAATGGCACCAGTATGCCTAGGATGTAACACGTCAGGCAGGAAGGACGGTAGGAAATAAGGTCAGTGTGGTGGTGGAGACTCAGATGATGAAGGGCCTTCTAGGCCGTTAAGGATTTAAGCTTTTAATCTATATCATAAAGGAAGCCAGTAGACAGTTTTGAGCATTGAAGTGACATAACTGATTTATATTTTTAGAGAAGTACTCTTCCCATTGTGTTGAGAGTAGACAATAAGGGAGGGAAGGTAGAAACATGAAGACTAGAGGCTACTGCAATAGTCCAGATAAAAGATATGATGGTATGAAGTTATAGGATTCTGGATGTATTTCAAAGAAAGAGCTGGACTTCACAAGGTTTGCTGACAGATTTAATGTGGGTATGAGAAAAAGGGAGAAGCTAAAGATGAATCCAAGTTGTCCTGAGCAACTGGTAAATCTCTTCCATTTACCATTATCTTAACAAACTTAGTGACATAAACCAGCCATGTTATTTTACTGACATATTTGATGGGTTAGAAATTCAGATGGGGCACAGCAGGGGCATCTTGTCTGTTCCCTCTATTCCACAATGTGTAAAGCCTTGGTTGGGAAGACCCAAAGCCTGGGGTTCACTCAGTGGTGAGAGCCTGGAATTATCTGGAAGTGTCTTCATGCACATGTCTGGCAATTGATGCTTGCTTTTGATTAGGACTTCAGCTGGTTTGCCAGCTGGAACACCTACCCACGGCTTCTCCAGGTAGTCTTTCCAGGCAAGTGAGTTTGGACTTCCACACAGCACAGCAGCTAAGTTCCAAGACTGACTGAACCAAGAGAGCCAATTAGAATTGCATTTTCATGATCTAGTCTTAGACATCACATAACCTCACTTCCACCATTCTCTATGCAATGAGACAGTCACAAAGGTTCACAAAGAATCAATGACAGGAAACAGATATACTACCACTTATGGGAGACATGTCAAGGTCACATTGCAAGAAGAGCAAGCAAGATGGGAAATATTGTGGCAGCCCTCTTTGGAATACACAATCCACCATCATGGGGAAGGCTGTGAGAATAGCAGGTATGTATCAGAGTGCAAAATTAATTAGATTTTGGCAGTGTTGTATTTGTGATATCTATAAGACGACTAAGTGGGGATGTCAAATAAGCAATTGGATGTATGAATTTAAAGAAGGATCTGCACTGCAGATGTATTTGGAAGCCACTTCTCTGTTTGAAAACATGGAGCTGGATGAGGCAGAGTGAGTATAAACAAAGAAAAGAAGGTCCAAGGACAGAGCCCTGGAGCACTTCAATGTTCAGGCTTAGGAAGATGAAAAGGAGCCGTCCAAACAGACTGACATAAGTAGCCAATGCTACTAAGACAGTGGTGTTCTAGAAGCCAAGAAAAGCAAGTATTTACATTAGCTTAAATCCACTGCATCAAGTGCTATTATACGATGTGGACTGAGAATTAATTCTGTCAATCTGAAGGTCATTGATGACCCTTAGGAGATATTTCCTTGTTGTGAAGCTCAAACCCAGCTTAGTGAGGGTTCAAGAACAAATGAAAGGAAAATAAGACTTTGAGTGTGAACATCTATTTCGAAGAGTTTGACTGTAAAGGGAAATAGATGAAAGAGATGACTTTTAGAGGAGATGTCAGGTCAAAGAAGGGTGTTAGTTTTTTTTAGGCTGGAAGATTTTAGAGTGTATTTGTAAGCTAGTGGGGGAAAAAAGCAGAAAGTGGAGTAAATAATGATCGGGGATATCAGCAGGAGCAAAGTCCTTGAGCAGGCAGGAGGAAAAGGCATGCAGTGTAAATGATGTATGCTGGGTTCCCTCCCTTTCCTCATGTAGACCTGTATTCTTCTCCTTGAAGAAACCTTCTCTAACTACTTATATAGAAGAACCTACTCCATTCTCTTAATCTGTTTGGGGTTTTTTTTTTTTTTTTTTTTTTTTGTCCTTCCTGGAACTTTACCATATATTCATTTATTTCTTATCACTGCATCAGAATGTGAACCCTATTAGGGCAAGGATTTTGCCATATTGTTCCCTGACCTATTCCTAGTACCTAGGACCTGGCATATAAAGCATATTTAGAAAAATGTTTTCAGTGAATGGATGACTGTGGGATAAATTAAATTGGAATCTTTTTGTTTTGGCTTAGCATCCCTCAAAATTATTTTACAAATTTAATTCAAACGTGATTTTGACTTCACATTTTAATTACTGTGTCACTTTGAGACTCCTGGGGATTAGCAGAAGACTTAATGGGAAAATAATTTGGGAGATTTTATATTTTCTAGTACCAAGATTGTCCTTGGCAACTTGATTATTTCTGAAGTGGATCCTCATTTGACAGACTCCCAAGATAAGAAATTTGGCATAAAGCAACTACATAAGCCCTCCTCTACCCTCCATTGATCACATTGAGTAGCAGTTCAGTTGCTCAGGAGACGGAACTGAAAATCAAGAGATAAAAGCTACAAGAAGCTTTGTAAAGTTCTTTATAAAATACGTGTCCATACACTAACTCATCTTACCTATTAGGAAAGGTTGCAATACAGCATGTGAATACTTCACTGGGGGTATACTGCAACATTATGAATTAAGGGGTGGGAAGCACTTTCAGATTCTCAAATAAAAGATGCTTTCTTAAGTTCACAGTGTCATTATCATGGTAACTATGACAAATGAAAACATTCCCTTCACTTTTCTCCCTTATAAGTCACATCTTATTGATTTGTCATGTCAGATAAAATTGTATTTTCTTACACATTTTTTTCTTTTTTCCTGCTTTAGAGTAAGAAAGTAATTTCACAGCAAGAAAAGAATACTATCGTGTGGAATATCATGCTATATATCCCAAGTTTTTTTTATTTGACAAGCACTCCAAATTCAACTATTGACTTACAAAGCTGTGTTATTTTTCATTATGTTATGTTTTTGGCTTTCAGTGTTATGGAGAAATGCCTGATTAAAAGGAAGCCTGCAAGTTAATTCCCAACATGCCCTTTGGCAGCTTTTTCATTTCACTTAGAGGTGGGAGCAGGTGGTGTCATTTAGAATTAAATACATCATGTCTCAGTTGGCAGGAAAACAACATTCAGTGATGAAATATCCCTGCAATGAATCTCATTAATTGTTCACCAATTTGTTGTAACTTTATTTGTATTTGCATACTGTAATACAAGTACAATGAAGTGTCGTACATTTAGATCATACTTAGTGTTAGATTTAGCTATCAGCTGTAAAAGGCCTTTGGTGTAACAACTCTGAAGGGCTGGTACGTGAGTGCCAGTCCATCTCCTACGGGAGGCCCCCTAAAACAGTCTTGTTTCATTTCCACCATTTTCCAGTGAAGTGATAGCAATTTCACAAAACTGTAGTACAAGCTTAAGCTATTTTTAGCATCTTTACTCCGTGAAAAGATAAAACAGATCCTGTTTGAACTCTCATGTGTTCTCAGAGACTTAATACTGCTGCAAATTATAATCTTTTTTCTAGCATTCAAATGTGCCTGAATGTCAAAGGGCAACTGAAAAACTCATCTGATATTTTCCATAGAAAGATACATATTGGGATTCAAGTAACTATGTATTATATTTGATACAGCTTATTATAAAAGTAATTCTGGGAACATTAGACTAAACTAATCTCTTCTTATGAAGCTGTTTCTATCATAGACTGAAAAAACATGAAAACATGTTAGTTAAAAGACTTATTATAATATTTATTGTTAATATACAGAAAATGCGGCAATGTTGTAAGCATCCTTTTTCTGAATTCATCATTTTCATTTATAAAAGGACTTATAGTACATCTGTTATGTGCCTGGTTTGGGACTGGCTTGCAGAAAATGTGAAAGATCCTTAAGATAGACTCTCCCTTTCAAGGAATCAGAAGTATCTTTAAAAACTAGATATAGAAATATGAAAGACAGAGAAGAATACGTATCAATGTACAATTGACAAATCATGTGGAACAGTTAGTGTTATAGATGAGAGTTTCTTGAAGTTTTATTACAGTATTTTCCATTATTAAAGGTTTTTACTTGTAATAATTATATGATGAAATAGCCTATTGATCAGATCCAACATCTCTGCAATAAAATTAAGTGGATATGGTTTATAATGCTTTCTGTTGACAAATATGCATTCCTGTCATTGGTGATGCAAGGCGTTATCCTGGAAAGACGACTATAGTAGAGGATGGAAACACTGATTCTATCTTTGCTTCACCTCTTCCTAGATGCGTTGCCTTCAAGAAGTCGCTATTTTCTAATCTAATAATAAAATGGGAAAATGTATGAAAAATCCAGTGCCTTAGGATTTACTTTTGCTCCCCAAGCTCATTGTATATAGTCCTAATACTGAAAAAGATCCTTGGGACTCTACCATCCTAGAGGATGAGAGTATCTGATTTTCAAGGTCACCAGAACCATTTTTAAATCCAGCCACACTGATGTGGAATCACCACCAACAGAATTAGAGATATTTAATAAGAAGATATATTATTTAAAAATGACTGTTACTTAAAAGTGATAATAAGCAGAAGATTGTATTGATGCAAATTTTTAAAGGTGGCAAGCCTTGTTGTTTCAGGGATATTTTTCTGGGCAAAACACATTTATTTTTAATCTTTTTTACCAATAGCTTTTGGTAAAAAGGACTTCAGACATAATTGAACATTCTGACTTCTGCCACCTCCTACTGTACTTTTAACACCAAAATTTACTTATCATATCTGAATCTATTCTTCTAAAAAGAATGTCATTAAATTGATGAGAAGTTAAAATTAACCTTATTTCTGAGTAAAGGCAGTTTCTAATACCATGTTTTAGAAAATGTTTTACAAATGTTTCTTGTATCTTATTTTAAAATGACATCATTTAACATGGAATTATAATTTTAAATTTTATGTCAGTGATTATAATCTCTGTGGTGAGTGGCTACCATGCTGGACAATGCAGCTCTAGAGAACTGGTTGTCAACCCTGGTAGCAAAGGAGAGCTCTAAGTAGAGCTTTGAAAAATCTGCTCTCCAGTCCCACTCCAGACCAATTACATAAACATCTCCAGGGTGGGATCCAGTCATTAGGATTTTCAGAAGAACTTTCCAAGCGATTTCAATCTGCAGTGAAGATGAAGACCACTGCATGAATTGGAGACCTCACTGAGACGTTTTGTTTTTATCCTAGAACCGCGATACATCTTTAAAGCCTTAAGCATGGATGAGGGGTGATCACATTTACATTTTTAAAAAATCACTCTGGTGAAAGCACAGAGATCAGATTCGAGGGAAATACAATAGATGTAAATGTTGGCAGATCCTTTTAGTGGCTTGGGCAGTAGCCCAGTTCATGGATGATGGCTTCATGGTAGATGAAGATGGAATCAAGAGTTATTTGGAAGATGAAAGGTCTTGATTACAGATTGAATGTAGAAGGGTAGGGGAGGAGATGCTGTTCAGTGTGGGGGAGGATACTGCAAGTAGATGCAGTTGTTACATGATTTTTTAAAGATCAAATATATGCAAAAGCTTGTCGTGAGTTTTGAGCCTATGCAAACAGATGCATTAAAAGTAAAATAAGATATTTCCATTGCTGAAGAAGTCCATAGGTTTTGCTATCAAGTGTTTAAATTATTAACTGTAACACTGAAGGAGGTTAGGAATTGTACCAATGAAGAGGAATATTACTTATTGTATTCTTGTTACCTAGATGGTAAGTCATCCAAAGGAAGGGCAAATTAGAGTGTAATTCTTTTATTGTGGGTTCATGTGTGACCCACTAAGGTCCTTCTGAAGAAAATATTTACTTGTGCCTTAAAAGACATAAAATTAATAGTACTTGATTTTTGACTTTAAATAGTTATAATGAACTTAAGGAGAGGCTAGTCCAACGTCTTTTTATGGAGGGGCCAAAGCTCCATGGGGTTTAGGAATGTGCTCAGGTCACACGGTTTTCATTTCTCCACACTACAATGAACTTGTTGGATTGGGTGCTAACCTGTTCTCTGTAAACCTTTGGCTCCTTAGAGAGCTTGCTTCTCCACATTTACATACGTTTCTGCATTTTCTTAAACTTCTATGTATTTTTCCTCTTCTTGTATTGAAAATACAATGTAATCTGAGACAGACTTCTTCCTCTTTCAATTGTTTGATATGGAATTTTTCACAGTACCCTGATATAGTAAAATGCTGTGAAAACTCTTTACTCAAACATCACATGTCCATTGAGTAAGACTGTCTATATATATACCAGGAGTAATTTTTTTACATATTTGTTCTAATTAGCAGACTGTTTACATTTTTTTTCAGTTCTTTAAAATCCTGCATTTCAACATGTGAACATTTCATAATGGCATTTACTAACATGATCTAGTCATATTGTAATAGAAACAACATCTAATTTGAGCTGGAAAGAACAGATTACTTAAGTTGTGACTTAAGAACCACTTTGTGACCTCAGAAAAGTAAATTATTTTTGCTGACCTTTAGTTTCCTCGTTGTAATTGAGGATGTTGGTACCTACTTGATAAAGCTATTATAAAATTCACAGAGATAATATTAATAGTAATACTGGGCTTCAGTCTCTATCAATAAGATATAGGACTCCACAATCACAAAACTCAGCTTATTAGTATGCTGTCATTTTCCCTGTTCTATATGGTCCCTGATAGCTGAGTTTAAGCTAATTAGACCCAAGCTAGAGAACAGAAAACCTTGTTAACATTATACACCTCCCAGATCCACTGTTCCTGTTCTAACCTCAGTGTACTCAAGAGCGCACATCTCCTGCTCATATCCTTTCAGAAAAAATCATAATTATCCCTTACTTATTCCTCTTCCATTGCCTCAGTCTACACACTAAAATTTATTTACTTAATTATTTTATTGGACTTCAGGATTGTGGTCTTTTCTGCAGTTGCATTTTCACGATCTTTTGTGACCTTTCTACATCCCTGTCCTTTGAATCTCTTTATTCTTATTCCAAGGACACAATATTTTTTGTGCTCCTATGCCCATATTTTACCCAAGGCATGTGATAGTTTTGTACATAGCTGAAGATTTAACTGACCTCTAAGCAAAGAGTTTCTGAAGGATATGGTGCTTTAGACAAATTTGTATGGAGACATGTAGCTGAGTGCCTAGCACACAGTAAGTACCTAGTAAGTGTTAGCTTAAGCTTTGGGTTATAAGCGTTCCTTGTGTATTTTTTTTAAGGGACCTAATATATGCAAACAAACATGCCCTGAAGAGAATACTTTGTCGAATTGCTTGACAGACCATCAAAAACAGTTAAAAAAAAAGTTAAAAAGGACTAATGTGGTTCATAGAGGTGCCTTTCCATCTGTCCCCGCCTCTACCAATAAGGCTGCATTTATCACATTTAAGCAAACAACATATTGTCAGAAAAAGAAACTGTCAAATTGACAATACTAAAGTAAGTACTAAAACTGTTAGAAACACATAGCAGGTTAGATTCTGATGCTGTTTGTTTATTTTTTCCTCTACTGTTATTTTTAATTTAAAATAGTCATGTGTATTGTCTCACTTTGACAATCTTTCTGAGGACTGGAACTGTTCCATCTACCTTAGGCTTAAAATATGTTTATCATAAGATGTAAGCCTTGTGGATATCTCAGAATCTCTTTTTTGTGTGTACATCTGGATTTAAATACTGGAGACATTGAAGTAAGGCTGAGAGGAGGCCAGATCTTCCTGCCGACTAGAACAGCCTATTTCAGGCGTTTATTGAGCTAACTCAGCTAGTGGCTAAATTAATCTTCAGGTCTCAGCTGTTACAACCACTACTGGGTTAGAAAGAAACAATGATAAACTTCATATTCAAAGGGACAGGCTTTAAATTAATTGAAGAAAGTGATCATTCTCTTTCTTGGAAAAGAGAATTTGATTTCTATTGCCTATTAATTTTTCAAAGAAGTTTAAGGGCTATATAGCATATCACCTTAGGCATATAATTATAATGAAACTTTATATGTACTTTTTGTTATTAAAATAAGTATAATTAGGTAGGCTGACTTCCCTTATAATTATCTCCTTAAAGTTTTATTTTAGGCACAATCTGTTGTTAATATTTTATATGGGTCTGTTTTAATTTGGATGAAGATTTTTGACAATTCATAACATATTGTCAGATAAGATCCATTTATATCTTGCCTAAATTATATCTGAATGTAGGAAAATGAATATTATAGTCCATTTTAGGAACATATTCAATATATGGTTTTCTTGGAAAAATACATATCTGTATCTCAGAAATAATATACTGACTCGATATTGAGTAGATATTTGATTGAAAAAATAAGAATACCATATGGCAAATTAGAATTTGGTAGTTTATTTTTTGTCATTTTTAAATTAGAGAATATACTGTAATATTCTTTAAAAAGCCGTGCATTTTTTTCACCTTAAAAATTAATTTAAAAATCTGAATTGTGGAGTTTACATTTACAATATGTAGACTGAAACATGTCACACTAAGCTGGGAATTTGTACTCAGTATTGTATCGTGGATATAGATGTTTTACATTACTGGAGGAAAAATAGGAACACCTTTCTTCAACTCCCAGTTGAACAAAGGGATGGTTTTTGTAGCACAAGATGAATTAATTACTGTTGAAAAATAGGCATACTTTTGCTGCTTTGCCCCATATTGCTAACAAACATAGTCTGTATAATTAAAAGCCTTTTCAGTGATCTATAAATTCTTATAAACTCATGACCAATAATTATCCTTAAATGTTTCAAGGTTAGCAAATGGAACACATATGTAAAATGTTAACTTCTAGCATCTTCCCCATTTCCTTGAAAGATTCTATTCAAATCTCAATTAGTCCCCTAATGAAAAGCTTGCATCTGTATATAATAAGCCCACACTGGTGGAACTGCTCTCTCATGCAGCTGCTGAACTCACAAGACAGGGAGTGCAAATAATGAGACAGGCACTCTGAAGGAAAAAAGGCTGGCACTCTGAGCCTGTTCTGCGGGGAAGTAGAGGGGTTTAGCAAAGGCACTCTCCTTTGTTAAATGAGATATACACTTATAAGTTTGGTAAGTAAAATTCTTTTAAATAGAGATAAGTTTGTAAGATAAGACTTCTGGTTTTTTTTTTTTTTTTTTCTTTTAATCAGCTGATACTTTTCTGGAAATTAATCGGCTCCCAATTGAGAATAAGCCAGAATGGGAAGGGAACATAGAGGTAAGCTGGCAACCTGGAGAACGGGTAATAGCAAGGGAGAGAGATCAGGCAAGCAGGGCTGTGTGCTCGAAGAGTTGTGATATGAGAGGTGAGAGGAGCCTGAAACAATAGAATCAATAGAGTTTGAAAATTTACCCCTGAATATACTCTGTTTATATGTGGGAGTTAGCTCTAGAATATTTGCAGAAATATAGAGACTTTGAGAAAATATTTTCAAGTAATACTCTTGCCAGTGGTGAATTCTCAACTCTCTTTTCAGCACCAGTGTAAACCATAACAGTTTATTTTTTTAACACAAAAGCCTTTTTCTATCTAGTATATAGAGAACTAATCCAGAGAGTCAGCTTCTAATTCAATTACAGGAATTGAACAGTACACTTAATTTCCTGAATACCAATTTGGATCAACCTTGTTTTTGAAGCTTTGGTGCAAAGCACTCAAATCATAATGAAGTACAAAAAGGAACAAGGAGATCTCAGCCCTTCCTCAAGAGATTCTTACCTAGGCGAGCCACAACTCATGTGTCAAAGATGATTTTAAAGACACTACAAAAGGTAGAAAAATAAAATATTTTATTTAATTAACATTAGCAGATATGTTCTTGACAGTACCCATGCTAAAAAGATTGTAGGCAATGGTTATTTCATTTATTTCTTTTATAGCCAAACTGTGTTTTCCTCTTTCTTTAAATCAAATTCAAAGTCCAGATCATTTACTAACTTCCTAGTTAGGCAGTTCCCTAGGAACTTTACTCCTGTATTTTCCTTACTATTATAATAGTAACAATTCTTATCACCATGTCTCATGGATGGCTTAGTAAGATCCTGCCAGGAAAATAAATATTAATTCTTTTAACCTGGGTAATTCAAATTAATCCCTGGTAGAATATGCTGTGGTGTCCAAGGGTCCTGCAAGGTGATAACACCCCTCTTAAATAGTTTTTCCTTGCTTACCGTAAAAGTTGGGAAGTACTAGATAAGCCATCTGTCTGCTCCTAGAAATACCACAGATCTGTGCATTGTAGACTGTTTTGCTACACATACTGTTTAGAGTTTAAGAACTAGCTACACACAGTAGCACATCACCAAATATTCCCCTGAGTCAGAAATGCCTTTCTCCCCCTGCCATACCTCAGTTCCAGTCATGCTTTTCTCAATAACTAAACCTCCATTGTTCAAATGTAGTGAGAACAGTGCCTGTTGACCCAAATTTGCTTTGCCTCCATCAGTAGTTGTGATAACTTACTATATTTTTCAGGTGTAGAAAACGTTTGAATGAAAAGACATTATTTACACTCATTGAATATAAAATAACTTTGATTTAGTTTTATTTGCTTATAACAAAAGCTATAAGAATAACTAGTAGAATCTCTTCCTTTATTTATTACTTATATATCAGACTGTTGTGAAGTGGACAAAATAAAATGACTCATGACCAGTTTGTGCTGGGACTGGCTTGTATTGACTTCTGGGAGATGATTATTAAGTTTTCAGTTTTTTGATTGATTGTTAAAATGTAGCCATGATTAAAGGTTAAATTTTATAAAATTGTTACTTACAATTAAAGGTAATAAATCCTCAAGACTTCACTTTCTATTCATGTTACTGCATTTTACTACTATACATGGTGGACATAATGATATACCACTGAGCACCACTTCCCAGCTGGATGTTCAATCATTTTAACCCGATGACTTGATTTTGGCCATGGTGAGAGAATTTACACCACAAAAATAGGCAGACACTACAAATTAGTTTCACCCTACTGAAACCAAATTGTTATTTCCAGCACACCACTTATAGCTGAATAGCGTTTGAAAAAAAAAAAAATAGATGCTGTTACAGTTCTAGGGCCACATATCTAAAATGATGTTTCTTAAAGCACTTATGTTCCTAACCTCTGCTTACCTTATTCAAAAATGTAGTTTCTTTGGTTCCATCCTTATTCTTCTCAATAAGGTTATTTTGTCCACGTAATTATTGTATACACTAAAATTTAAGAGCAACTGTCCTAGAGCTTTCTGAAATATGGAGGAATAAAAATAAGTTTGTGCTACTTTAGTTTATTTTTACATTGAGAAAGAAGCTAAATTCCGGTGGTAATAGTAATGCTACAGCAATGAGAATAAAATCATTCACTAACTTACAACAGAAGTAAATGATGATGAATGTGTGCATCATAAGAGATTATCAGCATCTTTATATCCCCAGCACTTCTTCCAATATATGGCATAGATGCTAAATAGATGTTCCTTAAGTTGAAGACAAAATTCTGAATTGTTTGATGTCTTCTATTTCCTATATTTTGTTTAATACACTCTTTTCTTTAAGATTTATATTTGTTCACATATGTAAAAACACGAGATTTCAATTGTTTTTCTTATTAGATAGAAATATTAAATAGAATTGTTTAAAATATCTTAAAGCTTCTAGACTCTCTGTCCATTAGATTTCTTCACTGGAAAACCTTTGTATGACAAAATATTTTTTAGCTTCTACATTTTTGCCTTCATTTGGTGGCTCTAGAAGCCAGATGTTCATCTTAGTAAAGTTGACATATTCTCATCTTCTTCCTAACCCAGCACTGCCTTAAAAACTGCCAAGAAGTTTTAAGTGTGGGTGTTTCGGTAAAAAGGAATTCACTGCTGTCCATCAGTTAGAAAATGTTAGGTTTCCATTTTTAGACCAACAGAACAATAAATGAAAAATCAAATCTTTAGAACAGGAAAGACTTATTTTCAGTCTCTTAAAATTAAAATAATTAATTAGGTTTAAAATAAGACTGCATATATAACCACCAAACTATATCTTTTTTGACAGTTTATTTGGCATTAAGATTTTCTCCCTTGTAACTGTCAATATGGAAATTTTAATATAGTGGATCTGTAAGCCACCACTATTGCAAATCCTCAGAATAACACATATTGTAGCAAAAATAATGCAGAATGACACTTCTGCCAAACGTATTTATAGAATGAAGCTTATATAACATAAGACATTCTAGAAGCAGTGTTCATTCTCCAGCTCTGCAGCTTTCTCAGCAGTATTCCTCAATATTATTTTTGGTATAAGATATTCATATTAAATTAATGGACTAAAGAAACTTCAATTTAAGGGGTCTTATTGGAGCAGCAAGGTTAAAACTAGGTTGTGGGGGAAAATATTACTGTAGGAAATATGCATTAGTAGCAGGTTTGATTGCTTTCAAATTGTCCCAGATGACTACATCTTGCTTATTAACATTGCTACAAATCTATTTCTCCCTCATGGAAACAATGGCTTGTGGGGCTGTCATAGCTCAGAAGAGTTGTGTTCATATATTTATGAAGTTATTGCCTGTGTTTTCCAGATGTGGCCCAAGCAAGTGATTGTCAGGCACACCTGCTGAGCTGGGCTCCTATTATAGTTGCACGAGGATGCAGTCTTAAGAAGTATGCATCCCTGAATGGTGTGCCAATGAGAAGGCCCATGGGAAAGGATTTGAGACATTCCCTCGAATTTCTAGTGATACTAATTTCTCACTACTTTTATCCTCCCCCACCTTCCTTATGTTTAACATAGAGCCGCTGTCAAATTCATAGCCACAAATATTAACAAACCCTGTCTTGGAAAGTTGCAGGAAGTTACCATGAAGTTTACATGGTCCCTAGCCTACACTTCAATGTGTAAAGAAACACAAAATCAGTGGGGAAGACAAACATTTTTTAAAAAATCAACCGTTTGCAGTAAGATAGAATAAACACAATACCAGATACAGTGGGAGGTATAAAGTAAGAAATAGTCTTTACAACTTGAGACATAAAGAGAAAGCTTGACCAAGAAAGTGACCCATGGGCTGAGTTGTATAGTCATCAGGCTTTCAAAAGAAATATCGGTACCTTCTAGAAATTGAGGATAAGTGGAAGATATAGATGTCTTCCCCATTTTAAAAATGTAAACAAGTTATAATCTGAATACTGCCATACATCTATTAGTGTGCAAGTGCAAAGTTAGTCAAGAACTTGTTCATTCCTACTCAATTCAACAATTAGCTTTAAGGAAAAGCTACTCCAACAATTAGCTTTAAGGAAAACTTCACTCCCTATAAGATGCAACAGTATTATAGTGGTAGGATCAGAAAGCCTTCTGGTTTGCTCAGGTGATGGTGTCCTCAGTTAAGGGGGCCACACAGCTAAAGCAAATTCTAGACCTGGTGTGCTATTTGACTGTTGGGCTGCTGGATTCTTGTTCGTGGAAGGTAGAGATACCTGCATCATTTTTCTGGGAAACCACCTCTCTTAAATACCACTCATTTTTATCAAAGATTGTTTTTAACATTACTGAAGCCAATTAACTCACCCTGTAGTACAGAAATAATGGTGGTATTTGAAGTGCATGACATAACCATCTCTGTAGTGTGGACTCTTGATTATGATCTTCTGATGCTAACTGCCCTGAAGTGTGAATTACTAATGACTTTGGTGTTCATTAAACATCCATAGGGTGTAAATTAGAGATAATTTACACATATATACAGTCACTTTATTATGAAGCATTTTATTCAGATTACAGATAATTTATTATTGGCAGGGGTATGATGTTTTAACTATATTTTGAGGTTTATAAGTTCCTTCCTCAATAAGTTATTTTTTCATGGGTATTTTTTTGTACATGTGTATATTTTTCTTATTTTGTACATATATTTTAAAATAGCTAGTTGACTTTGTTGCCCGTGGAGTTCCACAAAACCAAGGTAATGCATGGGCATGGAACACTAACGAGGAGAAACAGTTTCCTGTTTAAGAACAACTCCCATGTTTTTCTTTTAGAGGAGAAAATTGAGAGCTGTTTGGTGGCTGCCATACTTTACATTTACTTTACATTTAATGTTTTGTTTTCCAACTAAAGAAGAGTAACATTAGATGCAGCAAAAAGAAAACATATTTTTATTCTTCAAAGCTTTCAATTATGAAAGAATGAAACTTGAAGATGAAAAGTATTTTGAGGGTTCCTCTAGGTGTGGCTTTGAACTAAAGACAGATGTGTATATTTGAAAGTTTAAAACATTCAACAATTTTTTTGTGTCTGGGAATACCAAAATAAAACCTCCATGGGCTGCTCTCTAGTCATGGTTTTCTCTACTAGTTTAAGTTTAGAGAACACTTCATACAAATGCCCTCTTCTTTAAGTTTCCAATTGTTATCAGGTATTTACTTGGAATTTAAATAGAATTTTTCTGTTTCAGGTGACACTACCCATAGCAATTGACTCAACTTACTATCAGTTCTATGTTTTGTAAATGTACACACTTTAAGCTACACATACAAACTATGTTAAATGAGAAACACGCACACGCACACACACACACACACACACTGCTGACTTAAGCATCATACACTAATTGTAAAATATTTGGAAAATGCAGAAAAGTAAAAGAAAACAGGCATGATCTCATTATCAAGAGTCAGTAAATGCTTGGGATGGTAATGTATTTCCTACCCATATTTTCTATATGCATACATTTTATTCCAAATTTATTCCAAAATTGAAACAGCATATAAAGTTTTATATCTTCCATTTCACTTGCTACAAGCATTTTCCTATATCACTAAGTAATCATTGAAAGTGAGATTTTAATTGGCTGCATGGTATTCCATCCTAGGGATTTGCCAGGATTTATTTATTTAACCACTTCGTTATTTTTTACACTAAGGAGTTTTGTTTACAATTTAAGGATGTGTATGTGTGTATTTCTATACATATGTACAGTCACGCATCACTAAATGAAGGGGATAATTATGAGAAATGAGTCCTTAAGCCTTTTCGTCATTGTGCAAACATTACATAGCACATGTACACAAACCTAGATGGTATACCTACTATACACCTAAGCTATATGGTATAGTCTGTTGCTCTTAGGCCACAATCCTGTGCAGCATGTTACTGTTCTAAATACTGTAGGTACTTGTAACACAATTGTAAGTACCTGTGCATCTAAACATAGAAAAGGTACAGTAAAAATATGCTATTATAACCAATGAAAATTTTGCTGTCATATATATGGTCCATTATTGACTAAAATATCATTATGTGGCACATAACTATATTTAAATTGAACTTACTAAGATTTTAAAGCAGATTTATATTATTTCATAATATAGTGAAGGGCTTTTTGTTCCCTTCTAGATAAAAGTAGTAAAAAATACTGTTAGAGATAAAGCAATATTTTTATGGATGACTATTAGCCTTGGGGCCAGGAAAAGCAGCTGGGGATATTCACTTAGTACCATTTTTACATATTAACTTTGCCCTTTCCATGCTTGCTTGATGACGTTTGCAGCACTGAAGAACGGTTTCGATTACTAGCCAACCAGAGAGCATGATCAAACCAAGCATGTTGCCTGTTTCAGGAAAAAGAGGTTTTAGGTAACTGAAGGCTTACCAGTTACTGATTCCACAATCTTCTCTGTAAAATATTTTCTGCCTATTATGTAGACTGGTGGTTTTAAATGTGGTGAAACTATGATATACCATACAGTATTTTAATGTGGCACCCTATTTTTCAGCCTTCCCCCTTCCCAAAGTATTGTTGGATACAAGCAGCCTTCAATGGCAACAGTTATCAAGGACAAAAAGAAAGTAATTTGATTTCTAGAGATACAGAAAGAAAATATGCCTGTTTCCTTTTAAATGGCTACTTATAAACATTTTTTTATTATTTTACCCGATGTCATGATTTGGAACTCTGGCAGAAAATAGTTTAAAGAATAGTAGTGAAGAAACTAAAAGCATAAAATAAAGTAAAATAAAATAAAATAAAATACTATTAACTTCATTGAGCACTTGCCTAATTGCCCTCCTGGACACATTAACCTCCAAGTGAAATGACTGATTTAATTCTGCCTGTCCTTTCTCACCTAGAACTCAATTTGGATGGCCAAGTTTAATTCTGTTTCTAAACATCAGGTTAAGTGGTTTAAAAGTTTCAGCACAGTTGTTTTGTTGTAGCTGCATTTTTGTTTTTATGTTTATAATTCTTTGGGAAATATAGTGCAAGGAAAATTGTTCTTATACCTATACTTATATGTTGCTAGACAGTGGTTGGCCAGTGTTCCAAATTGAATCTGTCCCTGCACCTGATAGGTAATGACTGATTTTTTAATGTTCTAGACAGGACCCACTATATGAAGTATTTCAAAATATTAGATTGAGATGCTGTTTCAGGATGTCTTCAGATAACAGTGATCTAATGATTCGTTTTTACTGTTTTCTAACACCTGAATTTTCTGTGGCTGCGTCTCAGCCAATTAGGAGGTAGATTTAGTGCTCTTTGCTTAAAGCAGTTGCAAGATTATAGCCCCACGCAGGTTGTAAACATTTTGTCAGCATAGAGACCTTAAAACATTGAAAGGTTCAACATTTCATTTGTTTACACAGTTGAAAATCCTTGGTTTTCTAGCACACACACAGTGACTAAACTGATAATACCACTTTTTCTGCTTGACAGTATCTTGTGAAACGTTGCTCCAAGATGACCAGAACCCTTTTTTAGGTCTTGTTATGTGGAATTTATACACTGCCTTGGAAATATATATCTCTTCAATGCTTTAAAGTTAAATTACTTTTTAAAAAATCCATGTTTGTAATTATTTTAAGGGTAGTATCCATTTGAAAGGACAAAGGAAAAAAAAAAGAAATGAATATGGCAGATAGTACTTCTCGTTCGAACTGGAGTGTTCCTGTGCACAGTTCTGAGTGCACGTAATTTACTGCACTTGGTCCTTAATATGCAGGCATAAGGCCTCCTGCCAGTAATACTGGGAAGATGGGAAGTCTGAGCTTTTCTGTCCAGTGCTCCACACCCAGGGGTTGCATAGTGCTTACAAATGACTTCAGTTGGGGAGTCAAGACCAACTTGGTCCTATCTCATTGCAGTCAAGGGGGCCTGGCTTAAGCCTTGTCTAAAGCCATAATTTCTGAACATTTTGATGGGCACAAGACAGTGCATGAAATGTAAAGATCTGAACTTTGGTGAAGAAGAAGTGTGACTGGGAGGGGGAAGGTATTTCATTGTTAATTTTAATTTATTCAGAAAAATTCACGAAATAAAATACATTTTCGCTGATGTTTCCTAATCATAAACAAAGGCTAATTTCTCTTAAACCTTTTAATATATTCACAGAAATGTTTGTAATTTGCTAATGAGTGTCATTATATTGAGGGGCACATTGCACATGAAGGATTGCATTTGTGCAGGAATGACCCTGCATAAATGCACATGGCTTCACATTTGTTGTAAGGGAATTAAGTATGAGCACTTCCATCCCCTGAGTTCTTCACAGAAAATAGTTTGCTATTGCTTTATTTAAGTGCCTGAGATTTTATAGCACTATTAGGTTTATCTTCTAGATTTTAAGAAAGAATTCAACTCTCTAAGTCCCTTTGGGATCAGGAAATCGTTGTAATTGGTAACATAATCGTTACTGTTTTATGTATGTGACTGTGTCTGTTTGTATGAGTGCATAGGGACTGGGGATTCTTCAGTGGCTTATATCTACTTGAACAAAGACGACCCATTATGAAACCCAACAGTTCAGGTAGTCAACACATTGGGTTTTTAAACTACGGTGTGCTAAGTCAGTCAGATGAGTGGTTATTTGTTCTAAGGTTTGGATTGTTTCCCATCAGGAGATACAGTAGAAGAAATTGATTCAAATCTGGGGCTGACTTTACTCACTTACTGGTTCAGCAGTATAGTCATATAACGTCTATCTTACTTTTAGCTCTCTTTTCTTTCTTTTTATTTATCGCTAACTTTTATTTCTTTTTTCTTCTTCTGTCCATTTTCTTTTCAGTTATCCATGTTAAGTGGTGATGAGAATAGCATGAATAAATGACACCCATAGACAGCTTATAATTCTCAATTGAGCCGATAATTTCAAACTTGTCTTCCATCAGATCTTTTTATGAGAGCTGCTCAAAATGATCAAAATTGATTAATTTGCATTTTACTTCCTCTCTTCATCTCTGCATATTATCTAGCAGAATACAAAAATGCTGTGGCCAAAAGACAGCAGAAGAAGGAAGGAGGAGACCTAGATAATCTATTAACTGGACAATCAATACCAGCATAATGAGGAATTAGTTGACTACTAAATTACAAGCTTATATGCAAATGAATGGTGGTATAAAGCAGCAGCATGTGTGTTCTCTGTACAAAAGGTCATTCCTGTTATGCCAGATGAATGCAAAATGGCATGGAAGTGAATGTGGAAGTTTAAGAGCTAAAGAGGCTGGACATAAGAAGTGACCAGGAAAGAACAAATACTAGCCTAGGCAGGTAACAAAAATAACAAGGAAATTTAGAAAAGCAGCAGAAGAAATGTGCTATGAGAATGAAAATGTATTCAAAAGACTGGACCAGAGGAATATGTGAAATTGTGCTATCAGACAAAAAGGTACCAGAACATTTACATGGACTTTAGCAGCATACTCTGTTTATTTTCATTAAAAGAAATTTAAGCACACCTAATTCTGTGCATGTTTCCATTAAGCCATGTCTACCCCATAAGCAATCAATAGTCATTATTACTTTAAAAAAAAAAACTCCCTCATTTATTCAGTGAATATGTTTTGATTGCCTGCTGTACATTGGGGCTCTGAGCTAGTGCTGGGTAAACAGGAACCGACTAGGCAACGTGGGTTTTGAGGAAGCTGATGATCCAGTGAGAGAGATAGGAAAGTAAGCAATCACAACATGTTGCTATAAGGGCTATGATACTAGCTTAAAACCAGAAAGGAGGGATGTCTATTTCAGCTTGAGAGAATAAGTTTCCTTGCTGCAGTGATGTCTGCACTGAGAGGTCCATAGGATATGCCGAAGCTGGCCCGGGAGGGAGGGAGACATTGAAGGTCTTCCAAGCTGAAGGAATAATATGTATACAATCCTGGAGAAGGAGTATGGAAATTTGTGAGGCCAGAAGTAGTTCATTATGGCTAAAGCCTAGCATCAGGAGAGAGTGGGAAGTAAAGAAACCTGAAGGAAGCTTTTTTTTTTTTTTTTTTTTTTTTTTTTTTGACACGGATTCTCGCTCTGTCACCCAGGCTGGAGTGCAGTGGCGCAATCTCGGCTCGCTGCAAGCTCCACCTCCCGGGTTCACTCCATTCTCCTGCCTCAACCTCCCGAGTAGCTGGGACTACAAGTGCCCGCCACCACGCCTGGCTAATTTTTTTTTTTTTTTTTTTTTTTTTTTTGTATTTTTAGTAGAGACTGTCAGGCCTCTGAGTCCAAGCCAAGCCATCGCATCCCCTGTGACTTGCACATATATGCCCAGATGGCCTGAAGTAACTGAAGAATCACAAAAGAAGTAAAAATGCCCTCCCCCGCCTTAACTGATGATATTCCACCACAAAAGAAGTGAAAATGGCCAGTCCTTGCCTTAAGCAATGACATTACCTTGTGAAATTCGTTTTCCTGGCTCATCCTGGCTCAAAAAGCTCCCCCACTGAGCACCTTGTAACCCCCACTCCTGCCCGCCAGAGAACAACCCCCCTTTGACTGTCATCTTCCTTTACCTACCCAAATCCTACAAAACGGCCCCACCCTTATCTCCCTTTGCTGACTCTCTTTTCGGACTCAGCCTGCCTGCACCCAGGTGGTTAAAAAGCTTTATTGCTCACACAAAGCCTGTTTGGTGGTCTCTTCACACGGACGCGCATGACAGAGACGGGGTTGCACTGTGTTAGCCAGGATGGTCTCGATCTCCCGACCTCATGATCCGGCCGCCTTGGCCTCCCAAAGTGCTGGGATTACAGGCGTGAGCCACTGCACCCGGCCTGAAGGAAGCTTTTAATGTGAAAATCAGGTCACTCCTCTCTCTACTTAAAACCCTCCAGTAGCTTCCCATAGTGCGCAATGGAACTGAAATGGCGTAGTGGCCTGCAGAGCCCTGTGCATCTGGCCTCTTTTTAACACTCTAGCCTTACATCCTTTACTGTGGTCATTCTTTTTCTTTTTCTTTTTTCCTTTCTTTTCCCTTCCTTAAACATATCAAGGTCATTCTAGTCCCAGGCTCTTTAAAGGCAGGGTCTTTCCGTTTTTCACGTGTTTCTGTTTATTATTCTAGATTCAGTCATATGTCACCCCTTCCTGGAGGCCCTCCCCAATCACTGCAGAATTAAAGCAGCATCCCAAGTCACTTTCTGTAAAGCTCTCTTATCTGTTTTAGTTATAACACCTATTAGTCCTGAAACTCTCAAGTATGCATTTATCTGTTTGTTTTCTACTTTTCTCTATTAACAGACCTCATGGGCAGGGATTGTGCATACTAGTTTATTGCTAGTTTATTGCTATATTACCAGCATCTGGAACTGTGCTTGGCACATAATAGACAATCAATAAAATTCTCTTCAATCACTGATAAACAGATTAAGCAGAGGACAATTTCCAAAAAAAAATGTCTTAAATGCCATACCAGGGGCTTTATGACAAAAGCAATGGGTTTTAACAAGGTAGGGACATTACCAGGATTCTGTGCTTTAGAAAAAACGTCCTGGCTGTAGCATGAAGCATGGATTTAGTACGGCTTGATGGGAGCAGGAAGACAAGTTAGGAAACTATTGAGATTGGTCCAGTCCTTCACCTGCTTAGTGCTGACTTGCATGACGAGAGTAACGTTGGAAATAGAGGTAGAGACTGAATATATGGTAGTGTTATGCCCAGACCGTTTATTCCCCGAAGAAGACCACCAGAGTCCAGAGTCAAAGCTAAGCAGCAAGGATCTTTATTACAGGTTCGAACCTGGAACTCTCCCTCGCTCGTGAAACGAGACGGGCAGGAGAGCTCCCCCACTGAGCTCCGAGCAGTGTTATATAGTCTAAGAAAAGTGGGTATAGAGTTATTATACAAATCAGATATATGATTGGCTAGTGTTTGAACAAGGCGATTTGGCTAACTATGATTGGTTCCCGCCATTTCTGATATTTTGGTTCAAACTTTGAGGCGGGAGAGCAGGTTTATGGCAGCAAGAGTTTATCTTACTTAAACACGTCTTGTGACCTTGCCTCAGAACTTACAAAATCTCTGGTATGTGCAAAACAAAATCTCTGGTACGTGCAGAAAACCAGGTACTCACAGAACTTACGAAATCTCTGGTATGTGCAAAGATTAGAGAGCAGAACAAGGGTGTAGCGGGTGGGGGGCGGGTACACATCTATCTTTGTGTCCTTTCACTAGGTGATGATTAATTGATGGGCATAAGATAGAGAATGAAGAGTCAAGATGATATCTAAGTATTGTTCTTGTATAAGTGAGTATATGAGAGAGATGTGCGCAGGAGATGTGGATTTGCAAGTCATCAGCAAATAGTTTGGTAAAGGACACGGTTATAGTGGATGAGCTTAGCCTAAGGAAAGGGTGGAGAGTGACACTAGGAGAGAGTTAACATTAAAACCCTAAAGTATACAGATCAATTCAAAATCAATTATTTAAAAATGAACCAGTTTAAACCCATACTGAAAGTAAGTTAAAGTAATTAAAAACTTGGTTTAGGAACATTGTTTCTCCCATGTATGAAGTCTCTTTCTGGTTCTGTTTGCTTGTGTCTGCCATCAATCTTTTCCATTTTGCAAAAACACAAACTCGTTCTTTAGTAGGTAAGGTTATCTTTGGGCAAGTCTGTCCAACTCATAAGCAACAACAATATGGCTTAATAGGATAAATAAATTATATGACAGACTGAAAGGTCAGTTTGGCATCTTGCAAAATAAATACTAGAACAAGAAAAACAGATAGCATTGTAATGAGTCTCAAGTTAATGCTTCCAGGTAATCATTAATGAAGTCATTTTAAATGCCAAACAAGGAGGACCTTGTTTTTCTCCCCTCACACAGACAGGATCCAGTGGCCCAATTAAGCATGAAAATTGCCATAAGTTTCATCAGAAGCCCTGGGAACCCAAACACCAGGTTCTACCCTTGAATACTTAATTGCCTGAAGTTTCTGATTACAACTGCTCTGAATACATCAGAATCTCTAATCAGTTATGTTTCTGCCTTCTGTACAGAGAGTCCAAAAAGCAAGATATTAAGCATTTTCTCTTGAAGAAATAAAAAGTTAGGATAAATGTAAATTCTTAGTTTTCGTAAAGGAAACAAGTCAAAAGGGATTAAAAATGGCAAATTAATGTGATTCCATTTCTTCCCTCAACTCCCACCATAAAAATTTCCTATTCGCACATAAGAAATGAAAATTCATTTTTTCTAGGTTACATACATTTTTATATATATATATTACATGTTATATATATGTATATAATATATATGGCTTACTAGGATAAATAAATTATATGTATATGTATATATACACAATTATATGTATATATATTATATATGTATATATATTACATATATGTATATGTATACATATATATAATATATTTTAGATGGAGTCTCGCACTGTTGCCCAGGCTGGAATGCAGTAGTGGTACGATCTCGGCTTACTACACCCTCTGCCTCCCAGGTTCAAGCAATTTTCCTGCCTCAGCCTTCCAAGTAGCTGGGATTACAAGCATGTACCACCATGCCTGGCTAATATATGTATTTTTTAGTAGAGACAGGGTTTCCCCACGTGAGCCAGGCTGATCTTCAACTCCTGACCTCAAGTGATTCGCCCACGTCAGACTCCCAAAGTGCTTGGATTACAGGAGTGAGCCACTGTGCCTGGCCACATTTATATTGTTTAATTTTTGACAAGTTAAAGCCCTTCCAGATTGGAATCAAATACAAGTTTATTAAGAGTCAGAAATTAGTTGGAAATAGTCTATCTTTAGATTGTATTTCACCAATTAAACTATTTAAATAAATCTCTCCTATGTTATTTGGAAATGTGTAATTTATTCTATTTGTAGATAACTCAATAACCAATACAGTCACAACAAATTCTATTTAATTAAATCATTAGAACTAATAATTACGTGGTCAATAAATTATATCCACATGATACAGAATTTCTGCTGTAATGTGATGTGTGTGGTCCTGAAAACACCCACAATGTGCACAACCACACACTGAAAATAACCAAGTGTATTTTTAAAAAATAGGATGAGGCACACCACTCAAAACTTACACAGCTTTGTAACCAGCACTAGCAAAAACAGTTTTTAAAACCTAATGAAAATACTAGCCTACTTTTAAAAAGATGTGTTAAATTCCTATTTAATAAATAGATGGCTACTATAGTAAATAAAGTTTTAAAAGCTAAGTGTTTGAGGTTATTGATAAGCTACCCCAATTTGATCATTTCACAATGTATAGATGTATCTAAACAGACATCGCACTGCACAATTTTTAGATGTCAATTAAAAGAAACTTTAAGATTTCTCAAATGAATGAATGATTTCCAGTAGTTATGACCTACCCATTACTCCATCTACTAGCAGCATACCCTAACTATAGGCAAAATACTAAATACTGAATATAGAATCCTCAATATCAAGTGGTTGTGGTAATGTGATATCAAAGAAAAAAATGTTTTGAAAACATTGACAATTCTCTTCAGTCCATACTGTGTCCCCCAGTATGATATTTAGTGGGCATATCTTGAGAGTCGTGATAGCTTCTTCAGCCCACCCACAGTTTTTGCAGACTTGGAATCTCATTAGTAATCTTGTCTCCTCTTCTGGGATATAAATATGTCTATAACTTTCCTCTGTAAGTATTTAATTTCCTATGATAATGTTTATGGTTAGAAACTTCTATTCACCATTAACCTTAGCAATCTGATTTATTATAGGCATAGAATATTTTATGAGGAGAAATGAAAACTGTTCCTCTTATCCTACCTGCTTTTGCATAGTAGATGTGTACTGTTCAAATCTACAAAGTATCTTTTATCTTGATTTTGCTGTCTATTCTGGAGGTTAAGCTTTTCTTTTCAGATTGCTGAATAAGAATACAGCAGCAAAATGTCTAGGTCAGCAGTATTTCTTCATTTTATAGATGTAAAAATTGAGGTTTGGGATTCAAGTTCAAGCCTGTTACTGGATCGGTATAGTTTTCAGTAGCTCTTCCCTTCATCATCTTGGATCAATACAAGAAACCACAAAGACATTAACTAGTTTTTAATGTTTTTAATAACATCTTGGTTGGCTAGAAGATTAGAAGTAAAAGAATAATAGTAGCATGTATTTTGAACTTGATGGATTTATGAGTAATGCTTTTAGGAGTAATGATACTGCATTTAAATACTAGTATTTTCTCCCCAAGTAATTTAGTAACAAAAAAGGAGCTATGTATTCTTTTTCCCACTTTGAAGTCGTAATTCTCTTTCACTGACATATTCGTTCTCCTACACTTGGATTTTTATTATAATTAGGTGCTACTTTATGAGCAAATATTTCAAAACAGATGTTTGTTGATTTGTCAGGTTTGCAATTTTTTAATACAGGATTTGTTGATAATAATTGTGCCTTATACAGAGAATTCTTAATACCAGTGAGTTATTTAAAATCTTGATCGTGATATACTGTTGTAGAGAATATTACATGTGATGATATTCTTTCATCTATTTGCTTCATTTTTGGCTGAATAATGCAAATAGGAATATTTGGCTTTTTTGAGTGGGGCGCTCACATATTGCTTTATGATTAAATGAATTAAAAAACTTGAAAATCAGAAACCTCTTTTGAGTTTATTGTTAATGTGCCATATGATTGTATGTATTTATGACATATTGTGAGACTCACTGCACCCAAGAAAGGATTATAAGTACTTTTTTTGATCATCTTTAAGTAGTTATATAGTTGGCATTGTCAGTAGGTGGTCAGAGCCCTTTCATTTGCCAGAAGGCATACTTCGAAGATGATTTCAAGGTTGGCAAGTAGTTATCCAGTTCTGTTACCTTGCATTCAAGTCAGTTTACATTTCTTTATTATTTTCATTAAATGGAAACGAGGATGTATCACTTCATTTAAGGCTTCTGTGAATTCAAGGCTTTGAGTAAAACCTCATTAATCTGCACCCCATTTGTTCAGAGAATGTAATAATTCAGCAAAGAGCTGGGCTGAAGTTTACTCTCCTGCTATCTGTAAAGAAAAGATTACTAACCCATTAACCAAATTAATAGTGCAAACAAGATTGGAAGAACAAATGGCATTAAACACCCTTAAGCGCTTTAGAAACAGCCATATACCTACAGACAATCTAAGCTCCATATATAAAATATTCTCAGAGTTTTCTTTAAGGAGGATTTCTGTCCAACAACAATGATGAGAGTTTAAAATGGCCCTTATTAGAAATACTTCCCTAATTTACTATTACCCTGCTTTAAATCAAGTTGCTCCAATTTGTGAGGTTTGGCTGAACTTGGCAGGCAAATTATGAAGTTTTTATAAAGACTTAGGTGGTTTGTCAGTGTTATATGGTAACTATTAGAAAAGACCTTCCCATTTAGTAGTGTTCAGGTGGGATTTTGATGTCTAAATTCTAGTACAGCCAGATATTTGGGATCGAAACATTTAATTTGTTGTGTATATAATACTCTTTCACAAAGATTTATCCTATTAAAAACTTATGAACCTGGACCCTAGTACACTACCCACCATTGGGCTTTGTTTGCTCAGAGTAGACACTCAATGAATGTTGAATAAGTGAATGAATGAATCAAATTCAGTATATGCTGGAAAGTGTGTCGTCAGGGTCAAAAGTTCTTTTCTTCTCCATTGAATAGAAAGTGTAGTTTTCATCTCTTCAGGGAACTAAAACAAAGGAAATTCCATAACTAGCTTATTGAAATGTTAAGCTTGTTCTATCACTTGACTCCATTTTCCTTCCCCCACTCTCAATAACCTCTCAAGATTGCTTATTTCTTTTTCTCAGGATGTTATCCCGAAGAAGGAAAGAAACCCAATGTGGATTTCATCATTTTCCTCCTCCTCCTTTGCTGAACTGTGATCACACACTAAAAGCTCCATCCTGTGCTGATGTTTGAGAATCTGTTACCATGGAGCTATTCCCCAGCTCAAAGGATGGTTTTATTGCATATAGTGTTACAGGAAAAGAGAATGGTTAAAATTAAACTTTAAAAAAAATCCTGATTAATAATAATAGAAAATGGGAAAAATGCTTTCAAAAACAAACGCAGGATGGAGTATATTTTTGTGGTTGCCCTTGCTCTTGCTCTCCAAACATTTTCTTTTATTTTTTGCTTTCTGTTTTTGGGAATTGTGTTGCTTATAAAAGACCCTGCTGTCCACTAGCTTCTGGGCATGTGTCCAAATTACAAGTGGACATTAAGTCAATTTAGCAGATAAGATTTCCTTAGAGACCTCCATAGGATTTCACTAGTCCATTCCTAGCAGCCTGCCTCTGACCTCCGCCCTCCTAGACAAAGCTACTTAAAAAAAATAATAAGATTTGGTGCTTGTGAAGAGGTCAGGAAGGATACAAAAGAGTGAAGGATAAATACAAGATTTTGAAGCAAAGGTGACTTGGAGATTGATACCGAGGCAGGCCTAGAAGGGAGGTGATGTTCAGGCAATGTGATAAGCTCTTCAAATGAACATGTTCATTATACACAGAATGTGCCACTTTGCAGCCAGCAGTGATCTTACCATGAAGGCCATAACCTTGTTTTCTTACATAGATTGATTGATTAGGATTTATAGTTTTTATGGACCCACAATTTTAAAAATTCAAAATTTTATAGTTATAACTCTAGTATTTTATACGTTTCTGAGCACTCTGAAGCACCTTGCTGATGGGAAAAAAAAAAAAAAAAAAAAAAAAAAAATGATACATTTACCAGAAGTCTCTTTCCCAGATAAAACCTCTGAGAAGTTATTTTATATAACTTTTAGGAGAAATAAAATTTAGAAATACATTAGGAGGCAAACGTAATAAGTTGCAATTAAATCTTTTAAATGCCTTAAAATAGCTGTTAAAATATTTTCCAAGTTCCATGATTCTTTGGAAAGGAAAGGATGATGGCTATTAGAGAAAGAATTCAAAGCATTCTCTGCTTTTAGGACCTCAGTCTAGGTAGAAGCTAGAAGTGGTCCAGGGGCAGAGGTATGGGCCCCGTGTTGACCAGGGAGCTATGTTGGCAGTGTTTAGCTTTGGTACAAACAGAACATTTAAGGTATGTTACGTAGGCCTGACAATTGTCATGATGACACTAGAGGTCAGAAGTTAAAGAAATGAATAAGCTGTGATTTATACTTAGCATGGCATAGAGGTTAAGGGCTCAGGCTTCCAATTAACAGCTAAGTGTTTGTTTAAACTCTTTAAGCCTCAGGTTCCTCATCTGTGAAATTGGATTTGTAATCATATTTGCTTCACAAGATACTTGTAGGGATTACATTAGGCAATACATGTCAATGAGGTTAGCCTTTACACATAGTAAGTTCCCAGCCTACAGTAAGCATCTGATAAATATAAATGGTTATTTCTATAAAAATTTAAAATCTCCTGAGAGGTACTTGATGGATGCATATCTACTTCAATTTTATGGCACTGTGAATCCTTCCTGTAGAATATGTTGACTTTTGGAGATCATTAGGAAGGACTTCAGCATAGTGCTCTTGATATCTTATAACCAGCCTAAATGGAGATGGGTGTAATTCCACCCTAGTACTATATCTGAATCTAGGTTGAAGAGTTCAAGATTCTTCTGTCATGGAAAAGGACATCATTGATCACTGGAAAGCTTTGTTTGCTAAACAGTCAGCAGGGCTTGATGTGAGCTAGATAAAGAGGAATGGCTATATTTTTGTTTTTTACCATCCCCATCATCAAGAAGTCATTATTTCTCATTTGTTTTTCTGGCAGAGTGCTCATATTCTACAGACTGAGAAACCACTTAGTCCCCTTCTGGAATCCCACTATGTTAGAAATATTTGCTAACACCAAAAGTTTAAAATTTGACTGGCTGAAAGGTGGAGTAACTTTGAATCTCAGCCATCCATAGGAAGAACTACTCTGATATACCAACAGCTCTCATTCTCCCTTACTTATCAGCAAGCTCTGTATTTGGTAGCAGATGCTTTTAAAATTCACCAGTTTTCCCGGATATTGCTGCATTGCAATGTTTGCTTTCTCTATTCTCCAACCCACTTATGTGACTTATACATCTGGTTTGACTTCTCTGGCTCCTGTGGCTTATGGGGCCATAATTTCCTCTAGGGTCTGCATGATCCTTGTGAGGTGCCTACTGTGATGATCCTATCTGGTGTTCTACACTTCTAGTAAGAAATAGGTGTTTAGTCAGAGCTGTTAACAATAGTCAGCAAACCTTTTGAGATATTCCAGGTATTAAGTGCTATGAGAGATATTGAAATAAATATATTGTAGAACAAAAGAAAGCACAGACTAAAAAAATTCAATTCTGTGATATGTTGGAAGGAAAACATAACCAACACTTTGCTCCCTTTCAATATGGATTGGTGTCTTCTAGGCACTTCATTCCTTCCCAGCAGTTGCCCTCCTGGGAGTTGGGGCCAACAAAAACTCTTTTATATAAGCTGAAAGCAGTGAATAATAGACCACTTCTTAGTCTAGTTGCTGGTATGGGCATTTCATTTCTGACCTTTAATGTAATTTACCTACACAAACAACTGATAATGGAAAACATCAGCTTCAGAGCCCTTCACAGTTTTAAAACATTTTCATCTATTGCTGAATTATTGTAGTTTCCTGAAGACTATACAGATTATCTCTATTAGAAAAAGAAGTTTCCAATTTAAACTTAATGTGAAGGGTAGTCCAATATTGGATGTAAACAACTTTTCTAAGACAGATGCAGATAAACACTAATAGAAAGGGAATGATACTATCTTAGGCCTAGACGTGGAGAATTAAGACTGAATTCTCAAGGTGGCACAAAAGCAAGTGAATTCTCAACCCAAGGCTGATAAGTAGATAATAATTAGAAAAATAAAACGGTTTTCTTTTGTGATGACAAAGCACAGATGTCTCCACTTGATTTCATATTAAATGGAAGGCTTAACTGGCATTGTGGGGAGAAGAGGAAGCTTTTTTTCCCCTCAGAAAGTGCTGAAGCAGATTGTCTATTAAAAAGCTTAATAGAGAATTCAAAGACAGAGACCTCACAGCAGGGGAAAAAAAGAGTAACTGGGTTGGGAAAGAATGAATCTAATAATAATAAGCAACTTTGCTTCTGCCAGGAAGTTCAATTCTGAAAATTCACACAACATAAACTCAAGTCATTTGTATCCTCTCTTATTTGAAATTATTGAAGCTATAACTTCAGTAGTTCATTGATGTCAAGATTCCCCTAGAAATAAAAGTTGAACAAGGGCATGTATATACTTTCTTAAGGAAACAAGTAAAAGCCTAGTCAGTAATGTGTTCCCTGACTCTTTTTTTACCACAGCCATTTTTGAAAACAGGGCCTCTTTATAAAATACTTAGAATTAATAAGAATATGCATCATGATCGAGACCATCCTGGCTAACACGGCGAAACTCCATCTCTACTAAAAGTACAAAAGATTAGCCAGGCATGGTGGCGGGCACCTGTAGTCCCAGCTACTGGGGAGGCTGAGGCAGGAGAATGGCATGAACCCAAGAGGCGGAGCTTGCAGTGAGCCGAGATTGCACCATTGCACTCCAGCCAGGGTGACAGAGCGAGACTCCGTCTTAAAAAAAAAAAAAAAGAAGAATATGCATCATGAACCTCCTTTTCTCATGAACACTTATACAAACCTTCTGCCTTAGTATCCATTTACTCCATTTCTTTCCTCATATATCATGCTATTTTATTTGACCAGCCTCCTTTCAGAAATTTATATTTATTCATTTGGCAAATATTTATCTCATATCTACCCTGTGCAAGTCACTGAGGACTCAGAGGAAGGTAAGATAAGGTGCTCATGGTCTGAAAGAGATAGAAATGTAAACAGATCATTACAAGGCAGCCTGTTCAGCATCATTGCACAGGTATGAACAGAGTACAATAGGAACAAGAAGGAGATGTTCTCCCTGGGGGTGACTCCGGAATGTCTTCCAGTGGCAGTGACATTTGAGCTGTGTCTCCAAGGATGATGAATCTGTGGTCAAGCGTCACATGCAAGATTCTCATGGAAATAATGGCAAGTAGAATACTAAACATGCTGTTTATATAAAACAGTTTTCTCAGAAATGAAAATTACAATGAGTATTAAGGCATAGAGACTGAATACCTTTAATTTGGAGGAAATTTAAGGTTAACAAAATCGGGATAACAGACTGTGAAAAGATCTCCACTGGCTATTGCTAGATGTCTCTGTCTATAAGCACTTTTCTTTTTTTTTTTTCTCTCTCTATAAAGTTCTGTAGCAGCAAGCATCAGAGAGATTTGGTGCCTGGGAAGGTTTACTTATATAACTCATTAATTTTCCAGGCACTGCAATGACCAGTAGTTACTACATTTTATAATTAAAGGCAAACTAAGTCTCACAAAGGTTGGATGTTTTGTCTGGGATCTTGGAGCTCATCAGTGACAAAACAGTTCGTTAAACTCCAAGATCTTGATTATATAATAATGTCCTAACTGCTCACAAAGTATTGGAAGGTTGTATTGTAGGAAGACTGAAAGTCAATATTGATTGATTATTATCTACTAAATAGCTCAATGTCACATGCCCTGAGACCTCTTCTTGCTCATAGGCAGGGCTGCACTCTGCTTATTTACTAGACTCATCCCCTTTCACCTACAAGGACATGGCTTTAGCAATTCTTATGCTCTCTCCTGAGCCATCAATATTATCCTGTCTGTAAGGTCTTTCCCAATAGCATACTAACGTGCTGTTTGTTATTCTATATATTTTGTTGAAATCTCTCTCTCTCTGCTTCTGCCTCCCATGACTTCCTATGTCTCTCCTTTTCTTCACTGCGAAACTCCTTCAAAAAGTTGTCATTACTCACAATTGGTGTTTTCTCTCCTCCCATTCTCTTAAGTCCACTCCAGTCAGATTTTCACCCACACCACTATACAGAAACCAGTCTGCTCAATGTTAATAATGACCCCAAGATGCTAACTTCACTTATCCATTCTTCATCCTCATCTTATTTGACCTTCAGCTACATTGACACACTAGCTCCATCTTTCCTTCCTCCTTGAAACATTTTCTTCCCTAACTCCTAGAGCAACATATTCTTCTAGTTTTCTTCCTATCTCATATTTACTTGATGGTTAGTAGAAATTTCAAGCTTTTAATGAATGAAACTGAACTCATTTACTACATCACTCCTACTTCTACCCCAGAATCCCCAATCCCACTTCCTTCTACCACCTTCTCCTCAGCTGTTTCCAGTGCCTGAAATGTTCTTCCTCCAAACAGCTGCATGGCTTCCCCTCCCCACTTTCGGGAGTCTACTCAAGTGCTACCTTCTTAATGAGGCTTTTTCCGTCAGAGTGCTGGCAAAACACAGATGGCATACTCAAAGTAGAAAAATTTAAGAAAGATTTAACAAAAGTATGGGCAGGAAGCAGAGGGAGTCCAGGAAGGATATGCATATCCCAGGCCTGATAAAGCAGAGCTGTTACCACTGCTGGACAAGGGCTGGGAGCACTTATAGAATCCAGTATATGAGATATGGGTAGACGGGCCTCCCTTGAGAAAAGCAGTGACCTTTGAACTTCAACTGGGGATCCTTATTATTTGTACCAAATTAGAAGCCAGAGGGCAAAGGAGCCCACTAATACAATCCACATAACCTCCTGGGACAAAGAGTTCAAGAGAAATGTGGAGAGCATATCTGGTGAGAAAATAAAAAACATCGCATACAGGCCTCCCTCGCCCACCATATTTAAAATTACAACCACAATCAACTGCATCATTTGAGGTGTATAGTGCAAAATGAAAATGCAGAATAACTTGTTAAAAAATATATTAAGCTCTAGATGGTGATGATGAGTATTAAACCAAACATGAAGCCCTTCTGAATGTGGTGTCCTGTATGACTACCCAGGTTGCACACCCGTGAAGCCAGCCCTGATTTCACCCCTTGCCTCTAACACTGGATTCCTTCCCTATGCCTCTTTCTGACTTTTGTTTTCTCCATTATGCCTATTTCAATCTAACTAACATGCTATATCATTTTACTTATTTATTTGGTTTATTTCTCTGACCCACTTGAATTTAAGCTCCCCAGAGCAGGAATTTTAGTATCTTTCATTACATGTTGCATATAATGCCTCAAACACTCCATGGCACATAGTAAACACAATAAATATGTATAAATACATACAAATAAAATGTATAAACTTTTCTCTTAAAAAATGGAAGAAGAAAGGCTACAGGAAGACATCAAACCCTTACTGATTGGTTCCCTTTCCACAGTCTGACCTCCTCTCTTCATTAGCCATAACTGAAAGCTACGTGCAAGCCAGTATCTTTCATTGGAAAGGATAATTTTTAAAACTCTCAGTATTTAAGATCATCTGTCTTAACAATTTTCTATATAAAGGCAGTAATCAAAACAAGTAAGTCCTGTAACTTAAATTAACAGTTGGCATGTAGAGCAGAAATGTATGCATGAATATAATTTTAAAGTTTTATAAGGTTTATTTCCCTGACATGAACCTACCTAATATTCTTTATGGCCTGCCCTTTCCAGAATCAGTCATTCTCAGAGTTCGGTGCTTGGCCTACTTCTTTCCTGACTATTCAGACTCTGCAGTATACTCTAGCCATGGGTTCAAAATAACATCTTAAGCAGCTGAGGCACAAACACTATTTCCATCCTATATCTTCCATCTGGGCTTTAAAATATATATGCTACATTCCACTGCCTACTACATATCATCACTTGTAAATATAGGGATCTAGAGCTTACTCAGAATGGATGTAACTGCACCTCCTTCTCCTACTCCAGCCACTAGCCTGCTATTTCTGCTTTGTCTCTAAGGACAAGCCACTTTATTCTCCATGATCCAGCAGAGAACCTGGGCATCACTGGTGGCTTCTCTCTTTCCTCATGCACCATCTAATTAATCTGAGCAGACTCTTTGTTTTCCACCTCCTAAATATGTCTCATGTCTGCATCTTCCTTCTTATGTCCACATCTGCTATCCTAGTTCACATGTTCATCATTTCTAATCTAGATTTTAACAGTGGTCCCTTCAGTAGTCTTCTTGCCTTTAACTGTGCTATTAAATCTGTCACCCACAAAGCTGCTAATAAGGTTATCTTACATGCAAATCTTACCACTTTTTTTTGTGTAAAGTTTGTTAAATGGCTCCTCATCACCTGTAGCATGAGTGGCCTCCTTTAAAATGGCAATATAGAATACTTCCAGATATTCTCTTCTGTGTCTTTTCCAGTCTTGCTCCAGAAATACCAAACTACAGTATTAGTGCTTATTCAACCAAATCTTTTGCATGGCCTCTAATCCCTCCAGGCCGTAGCCCCTAATGTTGGTTCCTACAGCACCTACCAGGTATGTTTTTCCCAGTCTTATCAACCCAGCAAACTTCCGTTTCTCTTCTAAGACCCATCTTCTCCTCAGTTCCGCTACACTTTTTAACAACTTCACTGTAGCCTTCCATAGAACATTGTAAGGAACTGTTGAAATACCTTTCACACCACTCTACTTTAAAGCTCATTCAGAGAAGAGACATTTTTTAAATCTCTGTATCCCTATGCCTTGCACAGTGCTCAGCACAGGTTAGGTGCTCTATGAATATGTGATGCTATATTTAGATTGTGGCTATCACACAATATGCATATCTGTGTAAAAACTTAACCTACAGGTATAGAACTACATAACTATAACTGTAAATAAGTACTTAAGTTTTCAAAAGTATTTTAAACAATATTTCAAATAACCAGTCTGTTAACTTTTCTCTATTTTTGTCTAGAAATTACTAATGGCAGCTAGTTTTATTTTTCTACTGATTGTGAAAAAAGTTACTTTTAAATAAAAAAGTAGTAGTTTGTAATTGTTGTATTTATTTAAAAGCTTTATAAAGAAAACTAAATATACCTAAATGAATATATACAAACATGCAGTAAACATATTTATGAACAAAATATTTAAGAGTTTCTTTAAAAACTATAGTTTTATGGTCTAAACTGAGGATTAACCATATGTAATTAAAAGTTAATATTTTAGACCCATAGCTTATGTGGCAGATATTGTTATTTATGCTTAATCCATTGCCTGTATCATTCTGCATCAAATAATAACCTCTTTCAGTTCAAGTGTGTACTAATTGGAGTATGTGTTATCAGAGCCTGATGGTCACATTAAAATTTGTCATTTGAATTTAATTTCAAATTTAATATTTAAAAAAAAAATAGAATGTGCTGTAACCCTGCTATATACCCTGGTTCTCTGAGGGCCACATTAAGAGCATAATGTTCTTGTTGGAGGAATATATAGAGCAATAAACAGTTTTGTGGGTGATTAAACAGTGAAGTAAAGCTGAATCTTCCAATTGCCAGCAAAAGGCTCTTATGGCAAATATGTTATGGTACCATGAAAATTTTTTTTTGTATATTAGTTTTTCAAACATTATTTTATGAGTTTGAATATAATTAGATTTATACTAAGCAGTAAGCAGATGTGTTTCTGTTCACTTAAAAAATTCTGACAAGAATTTCCAAAATTCAAAATCCATGTTAATATCACTAGACCCAAAAATAACTTTTCATTTTCTATAAACTATTTCTGTACCCACAGAAAAGCAGGAAGAAGAGAAGAGAGGACTGACATTTAATCCAGAACAGATATGCCTTTAGGTAGAGATAGCTGCTGTGTAAAGCTGACAGATTTCTACAAAAAGTACAGTTCATAGATAGAAAAACTGTACTCTACTTCTACAGGCTATTAAATATGGACTTTCTGAACAAGGACCATTAGTTAACCCTGGTAGTCTATGAAATAAGGTATTATTCATCTTGTTGTAGCATCCGTATTCACTGATTATCTTAATTGGGGCATCATTATTTTTACACTAGCAGTAAAACATAGAAAAAGAGCTGGTAAACCATTACCTTGCTTTTTCCTCCCATGGCACTATGACTTGAATGTTGATGTCTTTTACCTTTTGACCCCATTTTTAAGGACAGCCTCCCAAAATAGATTATTTGATGGAAATGTATAATCTTGAAAAGAGGATAGGAAAAATGATAGTTGAAGAATTTCTTTGATAGTGAAATAAATGTAATGATGGTTTCAAACTATGCAGATTTTGTAGAAAGAACCTTAAGACCTGTTTACTGGGATGCTTAGATGGGACCAAAACCTTTATAATAAGAAGTAAAGATAGCTGGGCCCCCATTTGTCCTTCTATTTTTATTGGAACAATGATTCCTGAACAAGTAATAAGTTAGTTATAGTGGTGTTTAGACATAATTTTCCTCCACTGTCTATATTCCCTCCCTATTTTGTCTTTCTTCCTCTTCTTCTAAACACACATACACACACTTCACACACTCACAAACATGCTTTCAAATGAAAGCCTCTTACCTTTTTGGCCATTTCTCTTTGGCTGCTTTTCTTTTGAAAAATCAGACATGATGTATTATCATGTGTTCTTGGTATCTACTAATATGAATGTCCACTTAAGGGCCACACGTAATGAATACATTTATAATTCCTGAATGTGGTTGTTAGAAAATTGAGGTATCGTGATATTGCTATAATAGTTTAGAATTCAACATTTCATTGAAATGTGAGCTTCTTTATACACAAATCCTTTGGTCATAAAAGTTAAATGTCAGAAGGCATTATGCCCATTTGCAGGGATCAGTAATGAAAATAAACCTGGTATCCACTTCTTAGCTATGAATTAGCAAATGAAAAGAAGTATTCTGATCAAAGCCACCATGGGTCATCCATATTTTCCTCTATTCCCTTTTCTAATATCTAAGATCATGTTGAGTAGAGTCTTCTATTTAAGTAGGTAGTTTGAAAGCACATTGGACTAACTAGATTATTTGAGGTAGAAGGATTCCAGGTGATTTAAAAACTAATTGTTGATTTATAAAAAAGCAATGGAGTTTAGAAATATTTGCAGTGATTTCTTTCATTCTCCTTACCTTCTGCTACCCCAGCATCAACCAAGCATTTCCCATAAAGTATAACTGCTACAAAGGAAAAGCTTATACACCATACTCTGTTATGAGTTAAAGCAACTTCATGGAAACTGTAATAACAAGTGTTAGTGTGATTCTTTCCTTTAAAGGACTTAGCAATCTCCTTAACCTCTTCCTGTATTTACTTCCTCTTTGGTAAAATGAAAGGCCTTACTTATTTGTTCCCTCAAATCTGTTCCAGCTGTAATATTCGATAATCTGTGATGTTTCTTTTACTACAAATTCAGGTTTCCTTCTATTTCCCACTGATGATCAAGATGTGTTGTCAACCCAACCTCTTCTTTTAGGCAAACCGTTTTCTTTTCTCTTCCCCACATCCCTTCAGAGTCTGGGGGTTTCTTCTTTGATTGGCTGAAAGTGGGCCTGCCTGCCTCTACCAGTTTGTCCCTGAAGCAGTAAGGAGATGTGTATCAGAGGATCTTCATGATGTCAGAACAACCCTGCTGCTATAGTAATGGAGGGCCAGAGAACCCAAAGACCCTGGGATACTAGACTTGAAAACAATAGAGTGAGTGTCCCAGTCACTTTGTATTGTTTAATATAATCATCACCAGGATTTTAAAATACAGCAAGTAAAATCATTAGATATATAAATGTGTATATATAAATAGAAAAGTTGGTAATTGTAGTGTCTCATAACTTAGGACACAGACATATTTTTAAAAGACAGAACCAAAAATACTATCATCATGGGTTAGACAGTTTAAGATCAAGACAATAAAGGCATCAAAACATACTTTTAAATTTTTTTCTACAGTAATGGCCAATTATGCATCCCAAGAAATCTATTGTAATTACCATCAGTAATAAGACTGAACCAGAAGAGATTATATATCCTATATAATGCTTTGTAGCTGACCATTTCTATAGCACTAAACCTCAAAATGCATCCCAGGAGCTATTTTCTTCATGCCTATTTCTAAAAGCCGAAGTTAAAACTCTATATTCAGCAGTGGTTCTCAAACTTGGGCACACATGTAAGTATCACAGGGGTTTTTCCTAAAAGTGCCATTTATGAGGTGGTAACCCTAGAGATAATGATTTAGAAAATCTTAGTGTGGGACTTAGGATCAGCAATTTCAATAATCTTTCCCACCCAGTGGGATGAGAATTTTGTGGGTTCTCAATTCCAGAACCACTCGGAAGTTAAAGGTTTTGGGATGCATGTGATCAAAGGTCATAATCCATGTATTCTTTCATTTTATTTAAAGATATTATTAGGGTTTTTTTAATCTTATGACATTTAATATGAATAAATATAAAATATTTTATTGTTACGCATGATCACAAAGCCATTAATTTAGAAGTATTTATTTTCATTCATAAAATGCAATCTAGGTTTAAACAAACCTGTCTTTAGTTCATTAAATATTAGAATTTCCTGGTTACTAACTTGCTGTGTTACAGCTGTGAGGCAGCTACCTTCTTTACCTTATTACAATTTATTATGTTACAGCTAGATCTTGTTTCAGTGTTCCAAAGAAAATTTCCTAGAGCACTGACTGGTTATCAGGGTTATTCTTTTATTCTCTTTAGTACTCTTGCTTTTGTTTCTTATGAATGTTTCATCTTATTTCCTCAAGGCCTCTTAGAGTTGCTTAAATGTTGGCTTTCTAAGAGATTGTTTGTAAAAGGCTTAGAAAAATCAGTAGAAATATCTAGACAATGAAAAAAACAGGAAAACAGGATGTTAGCCAAATATTAAGTGTGTTTCTAAAGGAGTACTGTCATGATATTTTTCTTTTTAAAATTCCTGTTCTAACCATCTATCATATATAATGAGATTTGCTTTGTACATATCAATGTGCTGTCTTTGCATAATGAATCTCTTCTAAAGATCCCCGTGTCTTACATGTGATTTTTTTTTAAGTCTCTTAGTGAGGGACAAAGTGGAAAGATTCTGGATGTTGTTTTCCCATTATGTTCTCAAGAGAGTATTGTTTAAGGAAGATCCAAAAGTATTAAAAAGAAGCAAGACATTCTACTGAAAAGGTTTATCTTCTTTTCACTCTGAAAACGTTTTTAAATGTGAAATTGCTTTTATAATTTCCACTTGGACAAAGTAGTGTTTGGTATATGATTTCTGATAGATGTTTATTAAAATTTTAATATTTTGTTAATCATGGATTTTCTGCTTTTTTGTTTTAAAAATATTTCATAAAAATATTGTTTGTTTGGATTACTAAGGGGATTTTTGTTTGTATATGCCTCCTTAAATTTGGTGCCCAAAGTAAACATCTCAGTAGTTTCAACCTCGTCCTGGCCTTGTTTCCTATTATTAATGTGGCCTGTATACAGAAAATACAGTATTTGGGAAGCATTAACAGTAATCTCAGCAATCTACAGTGTCTGGCATGGGGCAGGCCCTCATTAAATTGGATTACAATTTTGTCAGCATTTAATTGTTGTAAGTTTTTCTTATTTATCTTGATTTTCCAGAGTGAGTCACCGTAATTGCTATTAATTTATTATTTTCTTGGTATTTATGTTCCTTTCCATTGCTTTGAAGGAGTAAAGGCATTTAGTTTAAACTATATAAAGATAAATGCAAACAATTTTATTCAAATACGCTCTTTGCTTCTATTTACAACGTAATCCAAGAATATCCCAATAGATATTCAGGGTTTTCCCAAAGGTGTCTGTTTTTCCATGGGTTTCAATGCTTCTCAGAATTATTCTTTTAGAATTTGCCCTTGAACAATCCCTTTATGGAAGTGAAATAAACAGAGTGCTGAGTCTTTCTATAATGCAGTGACTTTGCTTTGTATTGACAAAAAAACTCTTACAACTGTTTCTTGTGTACTGTGTGTATTGATGTGTTTCTGAAGGCCCAGATCAGTGAGTAGAAGCTATAACTGTGCACTCTCTTTGTGGAAGTTTAAAAACATTGCTTTAGACCACAGAGATTTTTAGCTATATCATTAAATTGAATTTACACGTGAAAACTTAAACCAGGTAATCCTTACAGTGTTTGTCTATTGAAAAGTTTTTATTTTAGTGACATATTTATGCTGTTAGAGTTTAGTCCTGGCAGCTTGTCTAAGTAAAAGTATTACTTTCTGGGAGCTAAATATTAGCTGCAAAAGGTTTGCTGTAATATGAAGTTTAACATAATGGCAATTGTTTTTATTATTATTATTATTATTGTTATTACCATTATTATTATACTTTAAGTTCTGAGGTACATGTGCAGAATGTACAGGTTTGTTACATAGGTATACATGTGCCATGGTGGTTTGCTGCACCCAGCAACCCGTCATCTACATTAGGTATTTCTCCTAATGCTATCCCTCCCTTAGGCCCCCAACCCCCAACAGGCCCCAGTGTGTGATGTTCCTCTCCCTGTGTACATGTGTTCTCATTGTTCAGCTCCCACTTGTGAGTGAGAACATGTGGTGTTGGGTTTTCTGTTCTTGTGTTAGTTTGATGAGAATGTTGGTTTCAACATCATCCATGTCCCTGCAAAGGACAAGAACTCATTCTTTTTTATGGCTGCATAGTATTCCATGGTGTATATGTGGCACATTTTCTTTATCCAGTATATCATTGATGGGCATTTGGGTTGGTTCCAACTCTTTGCTATTTTGAACAGTGCCGCAATAAACACACGTGTGCATGTGTCTTTATAGTATAATGATTTATAATCCTTCAGGTATATTCCCAGTAATTGGATTGCTGGGTCAAATAGTAATTCTAGTTCTAGATCCTTGAGAAATCACCACACTGTCTTCTACAATGGTTGAACTAATTTTTACTCCCACCGACATTGTAAAAGTATTCCTATTTCTCCACATCCTCTCCACCATCTGTTGTTCATGACTTTTTAATGATCGCCATTCTAACTGGCATGAGATTGTATCTCATTGTGGTTTTGATTTGTATTTCTCTAATGACCAGTGATGATGAGCTTTGTTTCATATTTTTGTTGGTTGCATAAATGTCTTCTTTTGAGAAGTGTCTGTTCGTATCCTTTGCCCACTTTTTGATGGGGTTAATTTTTTCTGATAAATCTGTTTAAGTTCTTTGTAGACTCTGGATATTAGCCCTTTGTCAGATGGATAGATTGCAAAAATTTTCTCCCATTCTGTAGGTTGCCTGTTCATGCTGATGATAGTTTCTTTTGCTGTGCAGAAGCTCTTTAGTTTAATCAGATCCCATTTGTCTATTTTGCCATTTGTTGCCATTGCTTTTGATGTTTCACTCATGAAGTCTTTGCCCATGCCAATGTCCTGAATGGTATTGCCTAGGTTTTCTTCTAGGGTTTTTATGGTTTTAGGTCTTAGTTAACTTAAGTTTTTATTCCATCTTGAGTTAATTTTTTTATAAGGTATAAGGAAGGGATCTAGTTTCAGTTTTCTGCATATGGCTAGCCAGTTTTCCCAACACCATTTTAATAAGTAGCGAATCCTTTCCCCATTGCTCGTTTTTGTCAGGTTTGTCAAAGATCAGATGATTGTGGATGTGTGGCGTTATTTCTGAGGTCTCTCTTCTGTTCCATTGGTCTATATCTCTGTTTTGGTACCAGTACCATGCTGTTTTGTTACTGTAGCCTTATAGTATAGTTTGAAATCAGGTAGCATGATGCCTCCAGCTTCGTTCTTTCAGCTTAGCATTGTCTTGGCTATGCAGGCTCTTTTTTGGTTCCATATGAACTTTAAAGCAGTTTTTTTCAGTTCTGTGAAGAAAGTCAATGGTAGCTTGATCAGGATAGCATTAAATCTATAAATTACTTAGTGCAGTATGGCCATTTTGATGATATTGGTTCTTCCTTTCCATGAGCATGGAATGTTTCATTTGTTTGTGTCCTCTCTTATTTCCTTGAGCAGTGGTTTATAGTTCTCCTTGAAGAAGACCTTCACATCCCTTGTAAGTTGTGTTCCTAGGTATTTTATTCTCTTTGTAGCAATTGTGAATGGGAGTTCACTCATGATTTGACTTTCTGTTTGTCTGTTATTGGTGTATAGGAATGCTCGTGATTTTTGCACATTGGTTTTGTATCCTGAGACTTTGCTGAAGTTGCTTATCAGCTTAAGGAGATTTTGGGCTGAGACAATGGGGTTTTCTAAATATACAATCATGTCATCTGCAAACAGGGACAATTTGACTTCCTCTTTTCCTAATTGAATACCCTTTGTTTCTTTCTCTTGCCTGATTGCCCTGGCCAGAACTTCCAATACTGTGTTGAATGGAGTAGTGAGAGAGGGCATCCTTGTCTTGTGCTGATTTTCAAAAGGAATGCTTCCAGTTTTTGCTCATTCAGTATGATGTTGACTGTGGGTTTGTCATAAATAGCTTTTATTATTTTGAGATGTGTTCCATCAATGCCTAGTTTATTGAGAGTTTTTGGCATGATGGACTGTTGAATTTTGTCAAAGGCTTTTTATGCATCTATTGATATAATCGTGTGGTTTTTGTCATTGGTTCTGTTTATGCAATGGATTACGTTTATTGATTTGCATATGTTGAACTAGCCTTGCATCCCAGGGATGAAGCCCACTTGATCATGGTGGATAAGCTTTTTGATGTGCTGCTGGATTCAATTTGCCATTATTTTATTGAGGATTTTCACATCGATGTTCATCAGGGATATTGGCCTGAAATTTTCTTTTTTTTGTTATGTCTCTGCCAGGTGTTGGTATCAGGATGGTGCTTGCCTCATAAAATGAGTTAGGAAAGATTCCCTCTCTTTCTATTGTTTGGAATAGTTTCAGGAGGAATTGCAATCCTGGTCTCTGATAAAACAGACTTTAAACCAACAAAGATCAAAAGAGATAAAGAAGTTCATTACATAATGGTAAAGGGATCAATTCAACAAGAAGAGCTAACTATCCTAAATATATATGCACCCAATACAGGAGCACCCAGATTTATGAAGCAAGTTCTTTGTACCTCTGGTAGAATTCGGCTGTGAATCTGTCTGGTCCCGAACTTTTTGGTTGGTAGGCTATTAATTGTTGCCTCAGTTTCAGAACTTGTTATTGGTCTATTCAGGGATTCGACTTCTTCCTGGTTTAGTCTTAGTAGGGTGTATGTGTGCAGGAATTTACCTGTTTCTTCTAGATTTTCTAGTTTATTTGTGTAGAGGTGTTTATAGTATTCTCTGATGGTAGATTGTATTTCTATGGGATTGGTGGTATCCTCTTTATCATTTTTTATTGCATCTATTTGATTCTTCTCTCTTTTCTTCTTTATTAATCTGGTTAGTGGTCTATCTATTTTGTTGATCTTAAAAAAAAAAAAAAAAATAACCAGCTCCTGGATTCATTGATTTTTTTGAAGGGTTTTTTGTGTCTTTGTCTCCTTGAGTTCTGCTCTGATCTTAGTTATTTGTCTTCTGCTAGCTTTTGAATTTGTTTGCTCCCGCTTCTCTAGTTCTTTCAATTGTGATGTTAGGGTGTCAATTTTAGATCTTTCCTGCTTTCTCTTGTGGGCATGTAGCACTATATATAAATTTCCCACTACACACTGCTTTACATGTGTCCCAGAGATTCTGGTACATTGTGTCTTTGTTCTCACTGGTTTCAAAGAACATGTTTATTTCTGCCTTCATTTCGTTATTTACCCAGTAGTTATTCAGGAGCAGGTTGTTCAGTTTCTATATAGTTGTGCAGTTTTGAGTGAGTTTCTTAATCCTAAGATCTAATTTGATTGCAGTGTGGTCTGAGAGACTGTTATGATTTGCATTCTTTTGCATTTGCTGTGGAGTGTTTTACTTCCAATTATGTGGTCAATTTTAGAATAAGTGCGATGTGGTGCTGAGAAGAATGTATATTCTGTTGATTTGAGGTGCAGAGTTCTGTAGATGTCTATTAGGTCCACTTGGTCCAGAGCTGAGTTCAAGTCCTGAATATCCTTGTTAATTTTCTGTCTCATGGATTTGTCTAGTGTTGACAGTGGAGAATTAAAGTCTCCCACTATTATTATGTAGGAGTCTAAGTCTCTATGTAGGTCTCTAAGAACTTGCTTCATAAATCTGGGTGCTCCTGTATTGGGTGCATATATATTTAGGATAGTTAGCTCTTCTTGTTGAATTGATCCCTTTACCATTATGTAATGACCTTCTTTATCTCTTTTGATCTTTGTTGGTTTAAAGTCTGTTTTATCAGAGACCAGGATTGCAACCCCTACTTTTTTTTAAATTTCCATTTGCTCTGTAAATATTTCTCCATCCCTTTATTTTGAGCCTATGTGTGTCTTTGCATGTGAGATGGGTCTCCTGAATACAGCACACCAATGGGTCTTGACTCTTCATCCAATTTGCCAGTCTGTGTCTTTTAATTGGGGCATTTAGCCCATTTACACTTAAGGTTAATATTCTTAATGTGTGAATTTGATCCTGCCATTATGATGCTAGCTGGTCATTTTGCCCATTAGTTTATGCAGTTTCTTCATAGCGTCGATGGTCTTTACAATTTGGTATGTTTTTTCAGTGGCTGGTCCTGGTTGTTCCTTTCCATGTTTGGTGCTTCCCTCAGGAGCTCTTGTAGGGCAGGCCTGGGGGTGACAAAATCTCTCAGCATTTACTTGTCTGTAAAGGATTTTATTTCTCCTTCACTTATGAAGCTTAGTTTGGCTGGATATGAAATTCTGGGTTGAAAATTCTTTTATTTAAGAATATTGAATATCGGCCCCCACTCTCTTCTGGCTTGTAGGGTTTCTGCCAAGAGATCCACTGTTAGTCTGATGGGCTTCCCTTTGTGGGTAACCTGACCTTTCTCTCTGACTTCTCTTAACATTTTTTCTTAATTTCAACCTTGCTAAATCTGACAATTATGTGTCTTGGGGTTGCTCTTTTCGAGGAGTATCTTTGGGGCGTTCTCTGTATTTCTTGAATTTGAATGTTAGCCTGCCTTGCTAGGTTGGGGACATTCTCTTGGATAATATCCTGAAGAGTGTTTTCCAACTTGGTTCCATTCTCCCCATGACTTTCAGGTACACCAATCAAACATAGATTTGGTCTTTTCACATAGTCCCATACTTCTTGGAGGCTTTCTTCATTTCTTTTCACTCTTTTTTCTCTAATCTTGTTTTCTTGCTTTATTTCATTGAGTTGATCTTCAGTCTGATATTCTTTCTTCCTCTTGGTCGATTTGGCTATTGATACTTGTGTATGCTTCACAAAGTTCTCGTGCTATGTTTTTAGCTCCATCAGGTCATTTGTGTTCATGTCTAAACTGGTTATATTACCCACCTTCTGGAGCCTACTTCTGTCAATTCATCAAACTCATTCTCCATCCAGTTTTGTTCCCTTGCTGGCGAGGAGTTGTGATCCTTTGGACAAAAAGAAGCATTCTGGTTTTGGAATTTTCAGCCTTTTTGCACTGTTTCTCCCCACCTTTGTGGATTTATCTACCTTTGGTCTTTGAAGTCAATGACCTTCAGATGGGGTCTCTGAGTGTACATCCTTTTTGTTGATGTTGATGCTATTCCTTTCTGTTTGTTAGTTTTCCTTCTAACTGTCAGGCCTCTCTGCTGCAGGTCTGCTGTAGTTTGCTGGAGGTTCACTCCAGACCCGTTTTGCCTGGGTAGCACCAGCGGAGGCTGCAGATCAGCAAAGATTGCTACCTGTTCTTTCCTCTGGAAGCTTCGACCCATAAGGTCACCCACCTGATGCCAGCCAGAGCTCTCCTGTATGAGGTGTCTGTTGGCTCCTACTGGGAGGTGTCTCCTAATCTGGATACACAGGGGTCAGGGACCCACTTGAGGAGGCAGTCTGTCCCTTATCAGAGCTCAAACGCTGTGCTGGTCGATCCGCTGCTCTCTTCAGCGCTGCCAGGTAGGGACGTTTAAGTCTGCTGAAGCTGCGCCCACAACCACCCCTTTCCCCAGGTGCTCTGTCCCAGGGAGGTGGGCGTTATATGTATAAGTCCCTGACTGGGGCTGCAGCCTTTTTTTTAAGAGATGCCCTGCCCGGAGAGGAGACAGTCTAGCTGCAGCAGCCTTGCTGAGCTGGAGTGGGCGCCACCCAGTTCCAACGTCCTGGTGGCTTTGTTTACACCGTGAGGGTGAAACCACCTACTTAAGCCTTAGCAATGGTGGACGCCCCCCACCCACCAAGCTCCAGTGTCCCAGGTCGAGCTCAGACTGCTGCTGTGCTGGCCGCAAGAATTTCAAGCAAGTGGGTCTTAGCTTGCTGGGCTCCATGCGGGTAGGAGCCGCGGAGATAGACTACTTGGCTCCCTGGCTTCAGCCCCCTTTGCAGGGGGAGTGAATGGTTCTGTCTCACTGGTGTTCCAGGAGCCACTGGGGTATGAAAAAAAAAAAAACTTCCTGAGGCTAGCTCAGTGTCTGCCCAAACAGCTGCCCAGTTTTGTGCTGGAAACCCAGGGCTCTGGTGGTGTAGGCACCGGAAGGAATCTCTTGGTCTGTGGGTTGCAAAGACAGTGGGGAAAGCACAGTATCTGGGCCAGCGCTCACAGTACAGTCCCTAATGGCTTCCCTTGGCTGGGAGAGGGAGTTCCCCGACTCCTTGCGCTTCCCTAATGAGGTGATGCCCCACCCTGCTTCAGCTCGCCCTCCTTCGGCTATACCCACTGACAAACCAGTCTCATTGAGATGATCCAGGTACCTCAGCTGGAATTGCAGAAATCACCGGCCTTCTGCGTCAGTCTCGCTGGGAACTGCAGACCAGAGCTGTTCCTATTTTGCCATCTTGCCAGCAAATGGAAATTGTTTTTTTTTTTTAATTTTAAATAAATAGGACATCTCATTTTTATTAACTTTCATTTAATACTTGAGAGTTATATCTAAGTCATGTCAATGTTAATTCTGCAAATCCAGATTCAAATGCATGATTTGATAAGGCATCATAACTATAATGTGAATAATTACTATCTAAAATATGATATAGACATTTTCTGCCACATGAAGTCAAATTGACTATCTGAATTTCCTTCAAACTACCTTTTCTCAGACCTAGACACCACATAGCTCTTCACTGCCCAACCCTAGACCTATAAAACTATTTAACATATTTTTGAATTTTGAGAACCAACATTAATCTATTTTCTTTCAAGATGACTTTCAATAAGCTTTTCAGTAGCATTGAGTTCTAATTATATGAATGTTACCTGTATTTGTGCTAGGAAATTTGGAAAATACAGAAAACATTAAAGAATGTGATAAAAATCGCCACTGATATAACTCCCTAGATAGCATTAAAATTCAGGTGTTTTTCCTTTTAGGAATTTATCAGTGTGATGTACATAGGAATGTCCGTGTGTGTGAAAGAGGGGGAGAGAAACGTTTGTAAGGGGATATGTGACTTAATTTGTTATGTTGCTTCCCCTACTTAATGTTGGGCATTTCATGATGTCAGCAAATAGTCTTTGAAAGTATAATTTTTATTTTTTTTATTTTCTTTTTTTTTTTTTGAGACGAAGTTTAGCTCTTGTTGCCCAGGCTGGAGGGCAGTGGCACATCTCCATGCACTGCAACCTGCGCCTCCCAGTTCAAGCAATTCCCCTGCCTCAGCCTCCTGAGTAGCTGAGATTACAGGTGGCCGCCACCATGCCCGGCCAATTTGTTTGTATTTTTAGTAGAGATGGGGTTTCACCATGTTAGCCAGAATGGTCTTGATCTCCTGACTTCATGATCCACTCGCCTCAGTTTCCCAAAGTGCTGGAATTACAAGCGTGATCCACCATGCCCAGCGGTCAAAAGTATAATTTTTTATAGTTGCAGAATGTTTCATTGCATGGCTATATTATAATTTGTTTAACCATTTTTGCTTCTTCTGATATATAAGTTGTTTCTAATTATTAAATTGTGTTATTATAAATTATCTGTAATGAATATCATTGGAATATCTTTATTTATAAAATTTTCATGATATCATAGTTTCTTTCTCTAGGCTCTTAGAAGTCTAAGAAGTTTACTTATGGTATATAAACAAATTTAAGGCTTTTGGATGTATTATTGCCATTGTGCTTTTCAGAAATGTTGCTATAAACACATTTTTAGAAAAAAGTTGCCATTTGAAGTAAATATACAAAAATAACCTCAAAGTCTTCATGTAACTAAACTAATTTATATTGTCACTCTGTTTTTCATGTTTTTATTTTATAATACTGTTGTTCTCACATGCTAATGTTGTAATTCTTGAGGCTACATTAAGCATCTAGCCTTGCCATTACTCAAAATTAGTCCAGCTTTCTGAGTATTAACCTGCCTAAGTGGAGATAGACTTTTCCTCAATAGACTACGGAATACCTCATACCCCTAAGACTTTCTAGATTCTATGATTATTTTCTTGCCAATTTGAAGAAGTAGAATCTAAATGTTTATACTGATTGCCTCCTAGAGCAGTAGTCTCCAAATTGATTACAATCCACTGAGATTGGAAAGACAACATAAACATTTTATTTATGTTTAATTTTTATTTTATTCTTTAACAAAATTATTTGTTCATATTTTATAATTTCTATAAAATAATAGCATAATGGAGTGTGTCTATAATTTATAAATAAATATATTGAGGTTTCATGCTGTCTTAATTGATTCTGGCTGCTGCAGCAAAATACCTTATACTAGGTAATTCATAAACAATAGACATTTATTGCTTACAATTCTAGAGTCTGGCAGGTCCAAGATCAAGGCACCAACAGAGTCAGTGTCTGATGAGGGCTTGCTTTCTGCTCCAAAGATGGTGCCTTCTTGCTGTGTGCCCTCATGTGAAAAAAGGACAAAAAGGACAAATAAATTCCCTTAGATCTTTTACAAGGGCACTAATCACATTAATCACAATGAGGGCTCTGCCCTCATGACGTAATTACCTCCTAGAGGCCCACATCTTACTACTATCATACTGGAAATTAAGCCTCAGTATGAATTGTATTTTGTTTCGTTTTTTTTAATTCACCATTTTTTTTTGTATTTTATTTTATTTTACAATTTTTTGATTTTTTTATTTCAATAGGTTTTTGGGGAACAGGTCATGTCTGTATATGAGTGAGAACATACAATGCTTGGTTTTCCATTCCTGAGTTACTTTACTTAGAATAATAATCTTAAAGTTTATCCAGGTTGCTGCGAATGCCATTATTTCAATCCTTATTATGGCTGAGTAGTATTCCATGGTATATATAAACTACATTTTCTTTACCCACTCATTGATTGATGGTCATCTAGGCTGGTTCCATATTTTTGCAACTGCAAATTGTGCTGCTGTAAACATGCATGTGCACGTATCTTTTTCACATAATGACTTTTTTCCTCTGAGTAGAGAGTAGATACCTGGTAGTGGGATTGCTGGGTCAAAGGGTAGATCTACTTTTAGTTCTTTTTTTTTTTTAGTATACAATAACTTTTTTATTATTATACTTTAAGTTCTGGGTTACATGTACAGAACGTGCAGCTTTAAGGAATCTCCACACTATTTTCCATAGTGTTTGTACTAGTTTACATTCCCACCAACAGCGTAAAAATGTTCCCTTTTCACAGCATCCATGCCAACTCTATTATTTTTTGATTTTTTTTTTTAATTATGGCCATTCTTGCAGGAGTGATATGGTATTGCATTGTGGTTTTGATTTGAATTTCTCTGATAATTAGTGTCAATAGGATTGGCAACAATACTTCTTTGAATGTCTGACAGAATTCAGCTATGAATCCATCTGGTCCTGGACTTTTTTTCGTTGGCAGTTGTTTTATTACCATTTCAATCTCACTGCTTATTATTGGTCTGTTCAGATTTTATGCTTTCCTGGTTTAATCTAGGAGGGTTGTGTATTTCCAGGAATTATCTGTCTTCTCTAGGTTTTCTAGTTTATGCACATAAAGGTGTTCATAGTAGCCTTGAGTAATCTTTTGTATTTTGTGGCATCAGTTGTAATATCTCTGACTTTGTTTCTAATTGGACTTACTTAGATCTCTCTGTTTTTGTTTTGGTTAATCTCGCTAATGGTCTATCAATTTTATCATTTCAAAGAACCAGCTTTTTGTTTCATTTATCTTTTGTGGGTTTTGCTTGTTTGTTTCAATTTCATTTAGTTCTGCTCAGATCTTTGTTATTTCTTTTCTTCTGATGGGCTTGGGTTTGGATTGTTTTTGTTTCTACAGTTTTGTGAGGTGTGACCTTAGATTGTCTATTTGTGCTCTTTCAGACTTTTTGATGTAGGCATTTAATGCTATGAACTTTCCTCGTAGCAGTGCTTTTGCTGTATCCCAGAGGTTTTGATAGGTTTTGTCACTATTATCGTTCAGTTCAAAGAACTTTTAAATTTCCATCTTGCTTTCATTGTTAACCCAACAATCATTCTGGAGCACGTTATTTAATTTCTTTGTGTTTGCATGATTTTGAGGGTTCCTTTTGGAGTTGATTTCCAATTTTATTCCACTGTGGTCTCAGAGAGTACTCGATATAATTTTGATTTTCTTAAATTTACTGAGACTTGTTCTGTGGCCTATAATATGGTCTATCTTGGAGAATGTTTCATTTGCTGATGAATAGAATGTATATTCTGCAGTTGTTGAGTAGAATGTTCTGTAAATATCTGTTAAGTTCATTTATTGTAGGGAATAGTTTAAGTCCATTGTTTCTCTGTTGACTTTCTGTCTTAATGACCTGTCTAGTGCTGTCAGTGGAGTATTAAAGTCCCCCATAATTATTGTGTTGCCATCTATCTCATTTCTTAGGTCTAGTAGTAATTGTTATATAAATTTGGGAGCTCCAGTATTAGATGCATATATATTTAGAACTGTGATATTTTCCTATGGGACTAGTTCTTTTATCATTATGTAATGTCCCTCTTTGTCTTTTTTAACTACTGTTGCTTTAAAGTTTTTTTTTTTGTTTGTTTGATGTAAGAATAGCTACTCCTGCTTGCTTTGGGTGTCCATTTGCATGGAATATCTTTTTCCACCCCTTTACCTTAAGTTTATGTGAATCCTTATGTGTCAGGTGAGTCTCCTGAAGACAGCAGAAACTTGGTTGGTGAATTCTTATACATTCTTCCATTCTGTATCTTTTAAGTGGAACATTTAGGCCATTTACATTCAATGTTAGTATTGAGATGTGAGTTACTATTCTACTCATCGTGCTATTTGTTGCCTGAATACCTTATTTTTTTTCATTGTCTTATTGTTATATAGATCCTGTGAGATTTATGCTTTAAGAAGATTCAATTTTGGTGTATTTCAAGGATTTGTTTCAAGATTTAGAGCTCCTTTTAGCAATTCTTGTAGTGCTGGCTTGGTAGTGATGAACTCTCTCAGCATTTGTCTGTCTGGAAAAGACTATCTTTCCTTCTTTTATGAAGCTTAGTTTCACTAGATACAAAAATTCTTGACTGATAATTGTTTTGTTTAAGGAGGCTAAAAATAGGATCTCATTTTTAGTTTCTGCTAAGTTTCTGCTAAGAAGTTTCTGCTAAGAAGTTTCTGCTAAGAAGTTTCTGCTAAGAGTTTCTGCTAAGAAGTCTGCTGTTAATCTGATAGGTTTTCCATTATAGAACCTGATGCTTTTGACTCACAGATGTTGATTCTTTCCTTTGTCTTTAGATAACCTGATGACTATGTGCCTAGGCAAGAATCTTTTTGTGATGAATTTCCTAGGTGTTCTTTGAGCTTCTTGTATTTGGATCTCTAGATCTCTAGCAAGGCTGGGGAAGTTTTCTTTGACTATTTCCTCAAATGTGTTTTCCAAACTTTTAGACTTCCCTTCTTCCGTGGCAACACCAATTAGTCTTAGGTTTGGATATTTAACATAGTCCCAAACTTCTTGGAGGCTTTGTTCATTTTTTAAAATTCTTTTTTCTTTGTATTTGACATATTGGGTAAATTCAAAAGTCTTGTCTCTGAGTTCTCAAGTTCTTTCTTCTAATTGTTTGATGGCTGAGACTATTGCTGAGGCTTTCCAGTGCATTTTGCATTTCTCTAAGTGTACCCTTGATTTCCTGAAGTTGTGATTGTTTTTTATTTATGCTATCTATTCCGCTGAAGAATTTTACTTTCATATCCTGTATCATGTGTTTGATTTCTTAATTTGGACTTCACCTTTCTCTGCTGCCTCTTTGATTAGCTTAATAATCAACATTTTGAATTCTTTTTCTAACAATTCAGAGATTTTTGTCTTGGTTTGGATCCATTGCTGGTGAGCTGGTGTGATCTTTTAGGCATGTTAAAGAACCTTGTTTTATCATATTAGCAGAATTGTTTTTCCGGTTTCTTCTCTTTGGGTGGACTATGTCAGAGGGAAGATCTGGGACTCAGGGGCTGCTGTGCAGATTCTTTTGTCCCACAGGGTGTTCCACAGATGGAGTGTTCTCCCCCTTCCGCTAGGAATGGGGATTCCTGAGAGCTGAACTCTAGTGGCGGTTTCTGCTCTTCTGGGTCTAGCCACCCAACAGAGCTACCAGGTTCCAGACTGGTACTGGAGAGGGTCTTCAAAGACTGCTGTGATGTGATCTGTCTTCAGGTCTTGCAGCTGTGAATACCTACGCCTGCTCTGGGGGAGTTAGCAGGGGAATGAAGTGGACTCTGTGAGGCTCCTTGCTGTGTTTTTGTTTAGTGCACTGGTTTTGTGTTGCTTGGCCTCCAGCCAGTAGGTGATGCTTTCAAGAGCTCATTAGCTGTGGGCCTATATGGAGGATGCAAACTTGCCCTAGGGACATCTGATTAAGTATTCAGGTTTCCCAGGTGGTGGGCAGAGCCATAGAGCTCCCAAGAGATTATGACCTTTTTCTTCACCTACCAGGGCAGGTAGAGAAAGACCACCAGGTGGGTGCAGAGATAGGTGTGTCTGAGCTCAGCCTCTTCTTGGGGTGGACTTGCTGTGACTGCTGTGGCAGTTGGGGGTATGGTTCCCAGTCCAATGGAGTAATATTCCCGGGGGGATTAAGGTTTCTTCTGCTGATCCATACAAGTCACCAGGGAAGTGGGGGAAAGCCGGCAGTCACAGGTCCTACCCTGCTCCCATGCAGCCCTTAGTCCTAAAGGCTGGTCTCACTCCCACTGTGCCCCAACAACAGCACTGAGTCTGTTTCCAGGCAGCCAGTGACCAGGGCTGAAAACTTGCCCCAGACCATAAACCTCCCCATTGAGAAAGTAAGCAGACTCACAGTTTTTTGGCATCTCAGGGAGCCTGCAGTGGTAATCCAGTTCCTTCAAAGGGTCTGTGGATTATCTTGGCTTTCTGGTATATTCCTGCTATAGTTCCTGGAGCCAAAGTCCACAGTGTGAGTCTCCACAGGCTGCTCTGTCCATCCAAGTGGCAACTGCAAGCTAGTCCTGCCTCCTGTCTGCCATCCTAATCCCTCAATTTCTCAATATGAATTTTGGACTGCCACAAATATTCAAACGGTAGCATTCTGCCCCTGATCCCCTAAAATTCATAACCTTCTCACATGCAAATACATTCATTCCATTCTAAAATCTCCCAAATTTCTGACTTATTTCAGCACCAACTCAGAAGTTCGAAGTCCAGAGTCTCATCTAAATATCATTTAAATCAGATATGGATGAGACTCAAGGTATGATTTATCCAGAGACAAATTGCTCTCCAGCTGTGAATCTGTGAAATCAAACAAGTTTTTGCTTCCAAAATGCAATGGTAGGACAGGCATAGAATAGATATTCCCATTTCAAAAGGGAGAAATAGGAAAGAAGACATGGGAACAGACGTCAAGTAAGTACAAAGCTCACTAAGGCAAAGAACATTAAATCTTGAGGCTTGATCTTTGACTTTATGTCTGCTTTCTGGATATACTGGGGTGGAAGTTGGGTCTCCAAAGCTCAGAGCAGTCCTACCCCATAACTTTGCTGGGTGCAGCCCACAGCAGCTTTCATGGCATTGCAGTGGTACTCCTGCAGTTCTCCTGGGCTGAAATTACATGCTGGTGGCTCTGCTGGTCCAGGGTCTTGGAAGTAGTCCTGCCCACACAGCTTTACTGGACATTTGCCCTAGTGGAGGTTCTCTTCGGCATCCCCAACCCTATAGCTTACCCCAAGCATTGCCCTAATGGGGACTCTGCGGTGACCCTGGCCCTGACCCCATGGATCTGCTAGGTATTACCTTATCAGGGGCTTTCTGTGATAGCCCTGCCTGTGCCTGAGCCCTGGGGCTTTTGGGGTTATCCTCTGAAATCTAGGCGGAGGTAGCCAAGCCCCCATAGCTCTCGTACTCTGCATGCCTGCAGAGGTGTCACTATGTTGATGCTACCAAGGTTTACTGCCTATGCCTTCCAGTAGGTTGGCCCCAGCTGCACCTGGGCCCACTTGAGCCACAGCTGGTGCAGCTGAGGAGCACTGCACCAGAATCTGGGGAGCAGAGACATGAGGTGGTGCTGGGCCAGAACCCCTGAGCCCTTTCTGAAATTTTTCACACAGGAGCCGTGGGCTGTTTTTTTTTTTGAAAATTTTCTGCCCTCAAGACCCTGGCAGTCTGGGCCTGTGATGAGAGTGGCAGCTCCAACAATCTCTGAAATGGTTTTGGGGTCATTATTTCTTTTTTCTTCTTTCGAGACTCTGTCACCCAGGCTGGAGTGCAGTAGTACGATCTTGGCTCACTGCAACCTTCATCTCCCAGGCTCAAGCTAGGACTACAGGCGCACGTCAGCATGTCTGCCTAATTTTTGTGTGTGTGTGTGTATATATGTCTATACAAATATATATTTATAAATAAATTTATATAAACATATAAATTTATAAATGTATTTATAAATTATATATATTTGCCTACAAATATATATATTTGTAGACATAGGGTTTTGCCATGTTGCCCAGGCCCACCTCGAACTCCTCAGCTCAAACGATCCGCCCACCTCAGCCTCCCAAATTGCTGGGATTACAGGCACAAGCTACCGCACCCAGCCTCTTTCATTGTCTTGATGAATAGCATCTGACTTCCTTTTGAAGTGGCCTCATTGTCTGGAGTAACACGCAAAGTTGGTTGTCTCATGGCCACAGAGATCAACGATGTGAACACACAAAGAGTGACTTTAAGAGTGGAAGTTTAATAGGCAAAAGAAAGAGAATAGCTCTCTGCTACAGAGAGGGATCCTGGAAAAATGGGTTGCTGATTCGCAGTTTGGATACAGAGGCTTTTATAAGAAACTGATAAGAGGCTATGCATCTCATTTGCATAAGGCATGGGTTTCTGGTAGTTCCACCCCATATTCCTAGTGCACATGCAGGCTCTTAGCTTGAGTTACTCCATTTTGCTTTGTTCCCCTTACTGCGCATGTTTCTGGAGATGGAATTTTCCATTGCAGGCATGTTGGTTATTTCCATTCCAGGCATGATGGTTATTATTCCCAAGCTGGCTATGTAAGTGTCAGTTATCACGTGTAGAATTTATGCAGTAAGATGGATGAAGAATTGAGGAAAGCATGCCCTCTCCCTGTCAAGGGAACCTCTGTGAGTCTGTACGTAGTTCTGCTTACATTTTATTAGCCAAAATTTAGTCACAACACTCTACTTCACTGACAAGAGAGCCAAGGAGTATGTTGTTTTTAGATAGGTTGCAAAGAGCCCCAGTCTTCTATATAGCCTTTCTCATCTATGCAGCTGTGGGCATGTCTTAGGCAAGCCCCCTGGCTAGTTCCCTTATCTATGCCTGCAATTTGATTTTTCAGGCTGTTTTTTGTTTGTTTGTTTGTTTGTTTGTTTGAAAGAATTTAACTGAGGACCCACCCTATCTGTCTGCCTGACTGGTTTCTTCCTTTCTCCTCTCTCACTTTTATCCATCCTGATTTTCTAATCAAATGGTCATTTGGCCACACTGTTGGTGTTTTCTTCTGAACACACTTTTTTTTTCTTCTGAGATTTTTCCACATCTTTAAGTTCTGCTTCCCTTTAGATTATAAATTCCATCTTTAATTTATTCTCTCTTCCTGCATTTTACTAAAGCAGTCAAAAGAAGCCATGTCACATTCTCAAAACTTTGATTAGAGATTTCTTCTGCCAAATGCCCTATTTCATTGCTCTTAAGATCTTCCTTGAACAAAATACTAGGACACAAATAGTTCAGCCAAGGTCTTTGCATGCTGTCACAAGAATGGCTGTTCCTCCAGTTTCCAATAAGTTGTTTCTCATTTCTGTCTAAGATGTCATCAGAATGGCCTTTACTGTCTATATTTCTACCAGCATTCTGTTAAAAACCACTTAGATAATCTCTAAGAAGATCAACACTCTCTTTACAGCTCTCTTCTTCTTTGAACTCTCACCCGTATTGCCCTCAATGCCCCTCTGTTCATGGCAATGTACTTTAAAATTCTTCCAGCTTCTACTCATTACCCAGTTCCAAAGCCGCTTCCACATTTTTAGGTATTTACTTCAGCAGCACCCCATTTCTGGTGCCAATTTTTGTCTCTGTTCATGCTACTATAACAAAATATTTTAGACTAGGTAATTTCTACGTAGTAGAAATTTAATTCTTGTAGTTCAGGAGGCTGAGAAGTTAAAGGTCAGGGTGCTGGCAGAGTCAGTGTCTGATGAACGCTTGCCCTCTTCTTTGTAGATAGTACCTGGATGCTGTATCCTCACATGATGGAATGGATGATTGCAGTGCCCTCAATAATAGAGGAAGGGCCAGAGGGGGAAAAAGGGCCAAACAGGCTTGTTCACCCCATTTCTAAGGGCACTAATCCCCTTAATATATAGAGCCCTTACGATTTAATAACCTACTAAAGGCCTTACCTCTTAATACTGTTGCATTGGAGATTAAGTTTCAACATGAAATTTGGAGGTACACAAACATACAAACCATAGCACGCATTCACATTTTTAAGTTTATATGAATGTATGTTTATGGCAGAGATTGAGAATTGGCTTCTAAAATCTGTTCTTCCTTCTCTCTTTCTCTTCCTTCTTCTTTTCTTAAAAATACACACATTTTTAGCTGGGCTCTTCGCAACCTATCTAAAAAAGAAACACTCCTTGGCTCTGTCAGTTAAGTAGCATGTTGCGACTAAATTTCGGCTAATAAAATGTAAGCAGAACTATGTACAGACTCGCAGAGGTTCCCTTGACAGGGAGAGGGCATGCTTTCCTCAATTCTTCATCCATCTTACTGCATAAATTCTACACGTGATAACTGACACTTACATAGCCAGCTTGGGAATAATAACCATCATCGTAGAAAGTTAAGATAGAAGGAGACCAGTCCCTGACAACCCTGTAGAGCTGTTGTACTAGCACAGGACAGCATAACTATGACTTGTATCTTGTTTAAATCACTGTTTCAGGAGTCTATTTTTTGCAACTAATCCAGTCTTAACTGATAAGGTATCAAAGCAATTGAAGGCCAGGTGCAGTGGCTCACACCTGTAATCTTAGCACTTTCAAAGGCTAAAGTATCACTTGAGGCCAGGAGTTTGAGATCAGCCTGGGAGTCATAGTGAGACCCCTCTCTACTGAATATTTTTTAAAATTAGCCAGATGTGGTGGTACGTGCCTATAGTCCTAGCTGTTCGGGAAGCTGAGGTGGGAGGATCTCTTGAGCCCTGAAGTTTGAGACTGCAGTGAACTGTGAACATGCCACTACACCCCAGCCTGAGTAACAGAGACCCTATCTCAAAAAAAAAAAAAAAAAAAAAAAAATTCATTGTGCTTGAGCCTTCATCTTTTCCATTCGTCAACTTTTACCACATATCTGGAGCATTTACTAAGCGTATGTAGTAGCTTGTTCTGCACCTAGGAAATAACTTTCTATCAGAAAAATTGAAGACATTTTCCTGAAAAAAAAAAAAAAACAGTTATTTTGCTCAGGGAGTATTAATTTTCCCATGAGTTCCAAGTGTTCGTGGACAAGGTACAAAATCCTTATAAAAGCAAACTGGTATAAGCCCAGAGGAAAAGACTTCTTGCTATCTGTGTCCATTCTTCCTCAGAGCAAATGAATTCAGTACCATATCGATTTCAAGCCCTCAAACCATAATGCACATGCCAAATTAGGGAGAGGCAGTTCCAAAGACCTCTTTATTTGTAATTAGAAAAAGATTATAGGGACTTATTTTAGGTCTTTGTATTCTTCCTGTTTTGATTAAATTCTGAAGCTTCTTTGAAAGCAGCTAGCTATTACTAATAATCAATGGAAGAAATAAAATGAATATGCTTGACTTTCAGGGAGATATTTTCATTCAGTGTTATTACCTGAGGAGTATTAGCTCATAAGTCCTTTGATGAACTGTCCCTTGTTGCCTCTTCAGCTCACTCTCTACCCACTACCCCCTTCCCCAGGACAATGAATTCTTCATACTCTCCAGCCCCTTGAACTTCACCGTAATAGGTGTTCTCCCAGTACAGTGTCTCCAGCCCCACCCTACCCAGTCTCAGCTTTGGTATCACTGTGCCTGGAGAACTCTTCTGAAAAATCCCTCTTGTGTGCTCTTATAGTCTTCATTAATTTCCCATTTGTAGCAGACATGCTGTTTTCTAATTGCTGGTGAGTTGTTTGTGTCTCTAGTCTAAGAACTCTAAAAAGAGACTACTTTTTTCGTTCAGCACCTATTTCAGTACCTGTCACCTGGTAGGTGCTCAGTAAGTGTGGAATGATGAATAGATTATGATAGTTAAGTCCCTTTTACCAACTTCATCCTGAAGTCAACAGAGAAAATAGGCTTTATGATCTCATACTTATGATATAAATAATTACCATAAAATTTGAGCATGTCAAGAATTCTTCACCTAATTATTGCAAGGTATTATATTTAATGGCATTTTTTCATGCTTGTATTAGTATGTTTGCCTACATATTTAGGGGAACAAAAGCTACAAAAACAGAGACACCAGTTTGAATTCAGGATTCAGGACCAGTTCGTGTATAGTGTGTCTTTGTGAGCTCCCTCTCCTGTGTCACCCACAAATTACAGAGGCTGCTGGTAGAGTTCATTATTGCAATGACAAACGGATAAGGGCACTATCCCCCACTATTATTATGATGGGGGAATAATAACAATAATAAATACTAAATACATTCTTGCTGTTAGCAAGGAACTCAGAACATCTGTATTCATTTAATATTTATTGAGCATCTTCTATAGATCAAGCACTATACACAGTTGGGTAGCTAGATATTTATGTTTTTATGATATTCTGTACACTAAAATACAATAAGATTTCTTATAAACATAATAAGTGTTAACATTTTATAGGTTTCTCTAGATTATAAAAGTAGTTTTTACATATGTATATATAATTTCCCTTAATTCTGATGGCAAATTTTTATTTTAGATACTAGGGATCTGAGTCTAGGAGAAGTTAAATGAAGATACAAAGTAAAATATGACATTCAGAAGAGTTCACCTGATTGGATATTGTGTTTTAAATTTATTTAAATGGATACTTCTTTCTAGTCACACCCATCAGCTGCAACATGTGTTTAATTATGATTTAGTTTTATATTGTATATACTCATATTAGTCAGGGTTCCCTAGAGGGACAGAACTAGTAGGATACATGTACATATAAAGGGGAGTTTATTAAGGAGTATTGAGTCACGCGATCACAAGGTGAAGTCCCATAATAGACTGTCTGCAAGCTGAAGAGCAAGAAAGCTCTCCAACTCCCAAAACCTCAAAAGTCGGGGAGCTGGCAGTGCAGCCTTCAGTCTGTGACTGAAAGCCTTTGAGTCCCTGGCAAACCACTGGTGTAAGTCCAACGGTCCAAAAGCTGAAGAATGTGGAGTCTGATGTTTGAGGGCAAGAAACATCCAGCACGGGAGAAAGATGAAGGCCAGGAGACTCAGCAAGTCTACTCTTTCCATTTTCTTCTGCCTGCGTTATTCTAGCCATGCTGGCCGCTGATTAGCTGGTGCCCACCCAGATTGAGGGTGGGTCTTCTTCTCCCAGTCCACTGACTCAAATGTTAATTTCCTTTGGCAGCACCCTCACAGACACGGCGAGGAACAATACTTTGCATCCTTCAATCCAATCAAGTTGACACTCACTATTAGCTATCACAATACTCTGAACATGAAAATCTTTCATGTTTAATCTTTCATGTTTTCATGTTTAATCTTTTTGAAATTAAAAGCCAACCTCTTTGATTTTACCTCATAATGTTCAATAGATTCCCAAAACTAAAGAAGAATTGCTTCTTCATAAGAGATGCATTGCTTTTTTTTTTTTTTAATCAACTTTTATTTTAAGTTCTGGGGTACATGTGCAGGATGTGCAGGTTTGTTACATAGGTAGATATGTGCCATGGTGGTTTGCTGCACAGATCAACCCATCACCCAGGTATTAAGCCCAACACCCACTAGCTGTTCTTCCTGATGCTCTCCCTCCCCCCAACCCCCTGACAGGCCCCAGTGTGTGTTGTTCCCCCCACCATGTGTCCATGTGTTGTCATCGTTCAGCTCCCTATTCATGTCCCTATGACAGAGACTTCACCCCAAAATGAAAATAGCTTTGATTATCATAAATTAGCAGGAATGTTGACAATGACTCTTGGTATGGTTTGGCTCTGTGTCCCACCCAAATCCCATCTGAAATTCTTATCTCCATGTGTCGAGGGAGGGACCCAGTGGGAGGTGACTGAATTATGGGGGCAGTTTCCCCCATGCTATTCTCGTGATAGTGAGTGAGTTCTCATGCGATCTGATGGTTTTAAAAAGTGTTTGGCAGTTTCCCTATGCGCTGTCTGTCTCCTGCCACCATCTAAGCTATGCCTTGATTCTCCTTTGCCTTCCACCAGGGTTATAAGTTTCCTGAGGCCTCCCGCGCCATGCAGAACTGTGAGTCAGTTACACCTCTTTTATTTATAAATTACCCAGTCTCCAGTAGTATCTTAATGGCAGTGTAAAACAGACTAATACGGCCAGGCATGGTGGCTCACGCCTGTAATCCCAGCACTCTGGGAGGCCAAAGAGGAGAGATCACAGGGTCAGGAGTTTGAGAACAGCCTGACCAACATGGTGAAACCTCATCTGTACTAAAAATACAAAAATTAGCCAGGCGTTGTGGCGCGTGCCTGTAATCACTCAGGGGGCTGAGGCTAAAGAATCTCTTGAACCCGGGAGGCGGAGGTTGCAGTGAACTGAGATCGCGCCATTGCACTCCAGCCTGGGTGAAAACAAAACAAAAACGGACTAATACAACTGTTTATCCCACTTTTACCATACACTATTTGTATGACGATGGACAAGGACCTTAAGTCCTAGTTTTTCATCAGTTAAGGGGGATAATGATTGTAGCCACCTCACAGAACGTGGTGAGGAACAAATGAGATAATATGCACAGAACCCATAGTACAGTGCATGGAGATAGACATTCAATGCAAAAAATACTTTTTTGAGACTGGACTTATTACTGTCCTTTGCATAGGAGGGGGATCAGTGGCAATATCTGGGTTTGTTGGTTTGAAAGTAGTTAGGAGGTGATTAATAAAACATGTTAATGGTGAGCCTTGTGCCCTGATTATTCTTTGCAGGTAAGGTGGGTCAAAAGGGGCGTTTAATATTGTTATTTTATTTTATTTTATTTTATTTATTTGTTTGAGACAGAGTCTCACTCTGTTGCCCAGGCTGGAGTACAGTGACGTGATAATGGCTCACCGCAACCTCCGCCTCCCAGGTTCAAGTGATTCTCGTGCCTCAGCCTCCCAAGTAGCTGGGATTACAGGCACACACCACTATGCCCAGCTAACTTTTATATATTTTGTCGACACAGGGTTTTGCCATGTTGCCTAGGCTGGTTTCGAACCCCTGAGCTCGAGCCATCTGCCTGCCTTGGCTTCCCAACGTGCTGGGATTACAGGCGTGAACCACCACTCCTGATCACCTTTAGGATTATTAATAATATTGATAACAATAATAACAAGCATGGCAGATATTATGTATGAATGCTTACTATTGGCCAAGCATTAAATTAAATGCCTTTGCATATTATTTAATTTAATCTTCCCATCAACATTATGAAGTATATATTAGTACTCCTGTTCTTCAGAAGAAGAAACTGAGGCAAGCTCAGATAAACTGGCTCCAGAGCCAGACTCAAGCTTCCCGTGCTGCCTTTACCATGTTAAGAGAAATGAGCAGAATTACGTGTGTGTGGGTATGCAATGCAGAGATTGTTGTGTATGTAGTTGTTATGTTGACTTAGTACAACTTGTTATATGTAATTATTTGTAAAAATTTACCTCATATCTGTTTAAATCCTCCTGGTGAAGCAGTTCTTTTCTTATCCCTTGATATAAGTTCAGGCAAGTCCCATGACTTTTCCAGACACTCTTAGATAATAATACACTCTATAGTAGCTTTGGGGGTAAGAACACAGATTCAATTTAATAATTTAAATATCTAGCTCATATTATATTTAATATTCTAATATTTTTTAAAGTTAAAGCTTCTCTCCTTGAGCTATAAAACTCAAGCTCCTGTAGGCAGGAAACCTGCAGTGGGGAAAGGGATACTTGGTCTCCTCTCTCTTTCCCTACCTTGTCTTCTCCTCTAATTTGCTAACATCAGTTTCTGACCCTGCCTGGTTTGGAGCACTGGGAGGGAGAGGAGGAAACAGGGATAGGAAAGTTCTTCCTTGATAAGTTCCATAATGTTAGTCTAGCATTGGTGCTCTCTGAACTTGGAGGATTTTTAATATTTATTTATGTATTTATTTAGAGACAGGGTCTCACTCTGTCATCCAGGCTGGAGTGCAGTGGCGCAGTCTTGGCTCACTGCAACCTCCACCTCCTGGGTTCTAGTGATTCTCCTGCCTCAGCCTCCGGAGTAGCTGGGATTACAGGCATGCACCACCCTGCCCAGCTACATTTTTTTTTAAGTATTTTTAGTAGAGATGGGGTTTCACCATGTTGGTCAGGCAGGTCTCAAACTCCTGACCTCAGGTGATCCACCCACCTCAGCCTCTCAAAGTTCTAGAATTACAGGCGTGAGCCACTGCGCCCAACCTGGACTTGGAGGATTTTAAAGCTGACTTACTTCTGAATGCTTTTATTGACTCTGCCCTCTGAAATTATTTAATGCCTAAGGAAGCATTTCCATTCTGGCTAAGAAAGCCAATGGTCCCTCCCGTGTTTTCTGTTGAGATCTTGACCCTTTCCAGATGATCTTCTTAGACATGACCAGAGGTGACCCCATTCTGACTCCTTCTTACAAAATGCCCACAACTGGTCCTTAGGAAACACTCACATATTATGAACCCCAGTGTACTTTGGGCATTAGTGATTCCCCACTCAGCAAATTTCTCTTTGCTCCAGCATAAGTAGAGCTAGACAGTCACTTGGCCTTTAGGTTTCTCATATACATGAGGCAGATACCAGTGTATATGCACATGAAAATGCAGGGGACACATATTAGGGTTTCTAAAGAGGTTCTGTTGAAGTGTCTTTCCCCATGCTGAGGTGAGGAAAGAGATATCCCATTCTTCAGAGCCAAAATCACAGCTTATCAGTAACTTTTTCCAAATAAGATCCCCGTTTTAATTTCAGACACTAGGACTTTGATGTAGGTATGGCATTTTAGAATTGTGTAACTGGTTTCTCAGAATCCTCCTTTGGAAATTCAACATATGAACTTACACCTCTTTGGGAATGTGTTAATTATTGTCTTGGTGCTACAGCCAAAACTTCCATTTTAATATTCCATGATATATAATTATTACTTCTGGATAAAGGAGATTTCCATGCTTTTGTATGCTTTATTTTCTTCTCTTTCTCTCCTATCAGAACAACTGAATATATATTTCACATACCTATTCAGATGGTGAGGGTGATGTTCAAGGAACCCAGTGTCTGAAGATAGCGGAATCATTTATCTCATAATTCTTGATATGCTACTATTCTCTCCATTTGGGTTGGCCTGTTAATGCTCTTCCTTGGTGAATTTCTATATGAGAGGCACTTTGATATAGGAGTTATGGACAGAGTCTGGGGCTAGACCATTTGGATCAAATTCCAGCCCCACAATTTATTAGTTGTGTGTCTTTGGGCAAGTTATTTAATCTCTATGGACCTCAGTTTTCTTATCTGTAGAATGAGAGTAATAGTACCTGCCTCTTAGAGTTGTGAGAATTAAACGAGTTAATATATATAAGACTCTTAGAACAGTGCTTGGTGTATAGCAAGTGCTATGTAAGTAGTAGCAGCAGTAGCAGTGCTTGTGATTACTAATATTACTGGTATTCATTCTTTAAGTTTCAGTTTAAATATTACATAGTTTATGAAGCCTTCTGCAATTGTCCCAATCAGAACAAACCAGCTTCTAATCCGTGGACTTAAATGAATGGTCTACCGCCACCCTTGTCACAGGGGACCAAGGTTATTGTTAGCTATCTACCTTCTCCATTAGCAAGTGATTATTACAAGGTTATTGTATTTCTTGCTGAACACAGTGCTTAAACATAGTAGACATGATCAGCAAATGTTACGTCTTTTCCCTTCTTATTTTTGTTGAATGGTTGACTCTAACTCTTCAAATCTAAAAATGAATATATAGTATTTTTACAATATTATAAAATAAGAATATTCTTTTAAAAATTTGGATGTTGAAGGAAAATACCATGGAAATTAAATGAATTTTGAAATAATTATTAATAAAATCTTTCATCTATTTCCAATGGATATGAGACCAAGAAAATATATTTCATTTTGTATGGCTTGTAACAAAAGCCAAAATTTACCAAAATACTGACTTATTTAAGTTAAAAGCAAAATATTTAGAACAAGAATTTCTTTAGTAACTGAAATCATATTAATGCCAAATGAAAGCCTAGATTCCGCTTTTCATACAAATTGTCATTTCTGGTTTCCTCTCTGTAAAATCAAGATGGGCAAGTGTGATCCATGTCTGAAATACCTTTGTGGCATCAGTGATAAGGTGAACTCTGGCATAATCAGTGTAGTTTCCAGAGTAAAGACTTTGAGGATACCATGACTAGTTATAACAAATCTGTTCTTTAGACAGGTACTGCCTCATTTTATCTATCTATCCCAAGGGACTTAAAGCTTTGCTATTCTCATACTCCCACAGTCTCAGCCCTGTCATCCAGTATAATGGTGTAGTTAAATGAATTGCACTTGGAAATGTTTTTACTTTAGTCAAGGTCGTGCAGGTTTTAGCATCTCACAGCCAATTCTTGATAAGCCACTTACAGGTGTATGATACCCTTAATATCAGTGATTCTTGGATGAAAAGGAGTTGACAGGTGATTATTGATGAGGGGAGGTTTAGTTTAGTTCTTGTGAACTTTAATAGTCATTTTTGTTTTAAACTGAGGAGTTGAGCTAAGAACCATATTTGTAAAAACAAATTTACAAAACTATTGGAATTATTGGAATGCCATTTTCTTTACTAAATCTAATTTTTAAAATATCTCTTTCCTGACGCAAAAAAAAAAAAAAAAAAAAAAAAAAAAAAAGCTGAAGACATTTTCTCTTATCCTTAGCAACCTTGGAGAATCCACCTGCAACACTCCTCAGAGAAACTGCAACATTAAAGTTATAGCAGTGCATACTATTGTTGCTTTCCGACAATGTAGCAAACAGAAACTTTGGTTCCAGAATGTTCCTGAATGTAACACAGTAAAATTTCTTGATAGGAATGCTTTACAAAAGATGTCATTGAAGATACCCAGTTTGGAAGTTAAGGCGTTGGCTCTGACATTAGTTTTGCCCCATCTAAGCTTAGTTTGGTAGAGTCGTATATAGGGCAGGATCTAGCTAATAATTGTCCTTAACTCAACAACATAATCTTATTTCAGGTAGAAAGCCACACCAGCTTAATTGCCAACCAGATAAATGGTGATCACTTGAAATCTGTTTTATACTTATAAATAAATCTTGAAATATTATCCATGCTTAAAAGATGAAATGATATTTTGACAACAGGCACAACTTGGTTCAAGTGTCCCAAATGTTCTACAGTATTTTGAGGGGTTGTTGGTAAGCAGAATTACTTAAGGAACAGAAAATAGCTAGAAATGATATTGAAGCAACATAATAAAATTTAGCATAAACTTTACTTTTATAATTCATATAAATTACTTATAAGCTCTTTCTATTAAGCATTTGCAAATGTTTCTGCTAAATATTTTCTTAGCAATATTTCCCTCCTAAGTTCCTTGTGATTACTGTTCCAAGATGTCTGTTCTTTTCTTTTTTTCCTTTGTCTCTAGGTAAGTCAACCAGAGCAAAATATCTGTTCTTAAGTGTGGGGATCATTTGAGATTGTAGTTGAAGGTTACATGGCATATCTATATCATTACCTCTGTTTTCTAATTCATTTGGCTCCATAGCCGTAACCAGAGGATATAAAATAAAGGTTCCAGTAAATATCTCTTGAAACTGTGGGTGTTTTTATTTTTTTTTTTTTACAAACAGCATTTTATTAAGATATCTTGCCAGACATATGGACTGTGTCTTTTTTCCATCAATCAGTTTTTAGAACTACTACAATTGCTAATCAGTAAAGGTTTATTTAGAGGATTAAAAAAAAAAAATCAAACCTAAAGAATGGATCACTACCAGTTAGCTACCTTTTATTCCCTTTAGTAGGAGAAAATTATATTGACTTCAAAAAATTAAAAACCAGACACTCGCAGACATGTAGGTTTCTGTTTGCTTGTGAGCAAGATTGCCATGTGGCAGCTGCATCTCAATTGTAGGATCAAAAGCTTGGGTCAAGATTTTGCATCAAACTGGTGGTAGTTTATTCTGTTAGCTGGAGTGACAGTGACTTCTAGTCATCATCTTTGCTTGGAGGGGAATGTTTACACACATGCATAACTTCTGTCCCTATTGGAGAAGACTTCAAAATCCCAATCGTAATACAATTTGGCATCCCCATTTATGGTCCAGTGGCCAAAGTTTTAGACTATCGCTTGATGACCATTTCATTATTCTTTATTACTTACACGAATGTTTTTCATCTTATGGTTGGTATGTCTGTGTTTTATGAAATGCACTGCAATATCTTAGGTACGAGGGAATCTGCCTATTAAGGAAGACTTGACAATTGGTACATAGAACTGAAGACAAGTTTGCCAAGGTTGCCTGCTTCGCAGCTTGAGTTTTTTCCTGCAAAAATTGTAACCAATTCCAGATCCTCATGGTCTGAGAAGTGTGATAATGAAGAATAAAGAGCTTTTATTTTCAGAAACTTGCTTCACCCACACATTTCTCTGCTCCACACCCCTACCCCATCTTTCTAGCATCTATATTCTCTGGTAATTATAGGAATGGTGGGGCTGAGTTATAATCCCTTGTTATTATAAGAAGGTCCTCTAAACTAGGGGTTGATTTCCTCACTGGAAATAATGGTATATGCTGTGTTTCAAGGATACCATTGAAACTCATAACAACATTTACCATAGAAACAAAACTTGGCATATATTTTCACATTGAGTACAATGTATGCTATCTATTTGCCAGAAAGAGAAAAACACTGGATCCAACTTTCATGTGGAGAAAATAGAAAATAGATTGTATTATGTCTTTTTTTTTTTTTTTTTTTTTTTTTTTTTTTTGAGACGGAGTGTTGCTCTGTCGCCTAGGCTGGAGTGCAGTGGCATGATCTCTGCTCACTGAAAGCTCCGCCTCCCGAGTTCAAGCCATTCTCCTGCCTCAGCCTCCGGAGTAGCTGGGACTACAGGCGCCCACCACCACGCCCAGCTAATAGTTTTTTGGTGTTTTTTTTGTTTTTTTGTTTTGTTTTGTTTTTGTATTTTTAGTAGAGACGGGGTTTCACCGTGTTAGCCAGGGTGGTCTCAATCTCCTGACCTCATGATCCGCCCGCCTCGGCCTCCCAAAGTGCTGAGATTACAGGTGTGAGCCACCACTCCCGGCCAATAGATTGTATTATTTCTTAGTTTTCATATGAAAGAAATAATATTCATAGTAATATTAGCTAGTGTGACAGTGACTTTTAGCTCTAGAAGTTAGATGGGTTTTGAATCCTGACTTTGTCTCTTACTACCTAGGTGTGCACTGGCAACTTTTTTTAACTTTCCTGTGCCTGGTTTCCCATTTTTAAAAAAGGCAGAGATGGTACATCTCTGAAAGAGTTGTGGTTTTTGATAATTGAATGAGATAAAAGTACTAAATATGTATTAGCTACTTAATGAATTCTACTATTAGTAATATAACCCCCACTACTGTTCCCACTGCTATTACTCTTAATATTGTTATTATTACATCTCATTACTCAACACCCTTCAGGTTTTTCATTGCTCCATCCCCACCCTATTCTGCTTTTTTGACTACTATTAATATTTTGATTATTATCCTGGAAATGTCTTCTTTCACACCTATTGAAATCCTATTCATCTTTTCAGTGCCAGCTCAATTGAGCCCTCTCACTAAATCTTTGTCAGTCTACCCAGTTAAAATCAATCCTTCACACAGCTGTGCTTTCAAATGCTTAGATTTTCTCCTTTATTACAGCACTTCAATTCTGTCTTAGCAAAGTCTTTCCATCCTCCTTTGCTAGTAAAAATTTCTTAAATCTTTATTCAGTCCCCCTACATATAATCGCCTCCGATAAGCACACAAGTTTTCTATATGGTCACCATTCTGTCAATATTTGTTGAATTAAATTGTCATTCAGCATTAATAGCAAAGATTTCCATTCTTTGCTAGAAAAATGAAAATTGATGGTTATACTTATAGTTCTCTGAGTTCATTGAAGAGACTGAAATGTTCTTTAAGTAATCAAATCACAGTCAACATATTTTAGAATTTTTTTTTTTTTTTATCATAGTCTGTTCTTTTGCTTTTGGTCACCCAAGAAAACCTATAAGATAGTTTCATTTCCTATAAATCTCCATAGTTCTTAGCTTGGATGTTTTCATTGGATAAACCATTTGCAAGGGAAAATTGCAATAAACAGTAATAAGAACAATAACAATAATATTAAAAATGTCAGACCTTAATTGAGCTCTTACTATTTGCCGTACACTGGCCAAGCACTTCACAATGCATTATTTCATTTTAGTCCTTGCAACAACCCTGAACAATGTGAGACTTAGGGAGGTTAAAAGTTTCCCAGAGTCTTACACATAAAGATGGTATCTGTCCCTTCCAGCTTGTCCCTGGAATGGGTCAGTGTCTGTCTGTCCATGCATTTGGTCAGTGTACAAAGCTACCTCTCAGTAATGACACTAGATGTAGTATGGGTGTAGGATGGTAATTTCATTGGAAGGGAAGCAAGATAACTCTTCCTGAAGCTGATTTTGTATAACAAGCATATACTATTTTTATATATTAAATGTTAATCTTGATGCTGACTCGCGGGCGGGGGGGCGGCGGTGGGGAGAAGCTGAAAGAAAAATGGAGGGCTAAGCCGTCCCAAAGCACCACTTGGTACTGCAGTTGCTGTCAATCCAGAGGCATGAAGGAAAAATATGTGTTCCTAGATACCTGTGAATGAAAATTCACTTTTGAATTCTGCCTATCCTGGAAAAATAGGTTGGCAAGAATCCCAAAGTATTTCCTTGCTATTTTAAAAGCATAGACAGAACCACTAAGACAAGTGCACTTAAACAATTTCAGAAATATTCGGCATAGAATACTGAGTCTCCAAGGGTTATATTCCAATGAATAGAGACAGCTAATATAAGAACAGAAGGGCCCCAGCCAGTATCATATTCCCCAGCAATTAGTAGTAGAGCAAAGCCTACATTGTATGTTATTTTCCAAAATTTAAATTGTTTTATTGTATGTACATGAGACATCCTGTGGCTTAAGTTATTTTAAGATAATAATACTGACATAGTCATTTTTACTTACAAACCTCACACAATTATGACAATATTCCCCTGTGGTGGTGAACAGTTTCATTATTGTTTATATTGTTGCTTCAGCTCATCCCTTTAGTCCTCTTTTATTTCTTTCACTAATTGTTACAACAGCCTTGAAGAAGAGCGATTACTTCCTACATAAATGTTTTGTTAGAATAATTGCCAGGCTCGACTGGGGGCTCTGACTCTTTATCCCTTAGCTGACTTTCTAGAATAAAATAGCATTATACCTCTATGTGTTATCAGCCTTTTAATAGCCACACCTTAATTCCAATTTGGGTACCTCTTAAATTTTGTTGTTCATGATCTCTTGCTTTTGGCTTTGCAGTTAATGGCCCCTTACTGTGATTCTCGTGTAAGTTTCATCCAGTAACAGTGATCTGTCCATGCTCCTCTCAGCTAGTTTCCCAGACATTATGAGATTTCCAGGATTTTAGTTGGAATACATCAAGTCATCCAAAATTGTGGTTTTTAGACTTCAAACACTAAGATATAAAATAACTCTTGAGTTTTACAGCTGTCAGGAGCAAGAACATATTGGATCGGTTTAAGCCAAAAATATTTCATCTCCAATTTGATTTACTTGATATTTTGGCTAGAAGTACAGAAATGTTATAAATAGTGGGTGGTGATTTACAATGTAACTACATAAAAGAGTGCTATCATTCAGAACCACAGGATAAAGCATGTGATGAACTCTCATTATTGTAACAGGGCCTGAATTGACAGCTTCTTCTCATTTAAAGCTGGTTTTTTTTTTCCTACGAAGATCACAGAGCAAGGTCATTTGACAACGCAGATGACATTTTGCTTTGATCGTTCCTTCAGAGATGTTCAAGCAGAATAAAGCATCTTATATTCTATTGAGACACAAAACTGTTACTTTATAAACATTTCAAACTTAAAAGAACTTCCTGTTAATTTGTATGATGCTAAATAGAAAAATATTAGGATATATTTTGAGAAGTAAATTTTTGTATTTTAATAATGGGGTTTTTTCTGCAGAGCACAATAACTTCATTTGACTCTACAGCTTTTTAATTGCCTATTAAAAAAAAAATCCTGATTAATTTTCTGTGGTACCCTTGGTTGTGTATTACATGGGTAACTAAATTAAAATTAGTGAAAAAGGCCTTTTTTCTTTTTGCCTTGAAATACCTTTTCCTGAAATTATGGACTCTAAATTTTACCTTCATGTTTGCTTCTGCATTGACTCATCCGTGTGCCACAAGGTGTATGTGTATTCAGATGGTACATGAGACCAATTTGTAGCAACAGTCGTTGACTTTTCCTTTATTCCTATCATTTCTGTTTTTGCTCGTGTTCAGTCCAGTGTTTGCCTGGATTCAGATCTGATTATCCTTGTTTTGAATCTCTCGCCTTAACTTTCTGAGCTACATCACTAATCACTCGATATTCCTTATTTCAACCCTCAGTGTTTCCCAAAATCAAAGTTTTCCTAAGTTGTGTGTTCTGGTGCACAGTCAGGGAATAGGGTGGAGTGGGTTACAGGCGTGTCTGGAGTACTGTGTCATTCCAGCAGTAGGACCCCTTGATCTAGTCATTTACAGCTTTAGCCAGCCTCATTTGTGTATTCCAGTGTGCAAAACAAATATTAGCATTTTTAATTTGTGCCCTGAGTGCTCAAAGGTATCTTCTAGCTCTTGCTGCTTCTGGCTATTTCAGGTAAGCACCTGAGCCAACCTCTATTTGCACCTGAGGCTCCCACCACAGTTTGGAACCACATCCAACTAAATCTGCCTTTTATGATTCAAGACTATGATCTCTTATCCTTGAAGATCCCATACTCCTTTGTCCCTCTGATTCCCCTTGCTGTTCAAATGCTAAAGCACTTCAGTTACCTCCACCAACTTAAACTATTGCCAGCTTCCTCCCAGGCTAGCTTGCAAGTGCTTTTAACTCCCTGGTTTTTATCTATTCTATCATACTTCTCTGCCAACAGCTAGCCTTAGATTAAGTCTGCTATTTATTTTTTTGTTTTTATACTAAGAACACTGAATGCCACCGAAGAAAACCCAACCATTGAGTAGATTAGTGCAAGCAACTAAAATTTATTATGTACTCTTCCGTTGGATAGCAGTAGTTCTTTTCACATATTCATGTTAAACTCCATAATCTAGTGCCAGGATTTGCTCCAAATATCTACCACTGTCTTCAGAATTCCTACTTCACTTCCAACCCTTCTAAAAAAACAGCATTGCTACACATTGAGAATAAGTGTTCTCAAAGTTTCTTCTTTTACACCAGAAATCATGCCTATATTTCCTCTTATTCTTACCTCCATACAGATGTAGGAGAGAGAGATCACCACCTTATATCATAAATCTGGGGGCTATCATCGTCTCTTCATTTACCTTCACTGTCCCGATTTAACACTCTATAGATAGAGAAGTCCCATTTTTGGTCCTAAACTAATTCCTCCATTTCTGGTTTAGAACTCATCTCCATGTCCCAGGGACCATACCTTATCAGTCATGCCCTTTTTTGCTGCTTTAATTTCTTCCTCCCGTTGGCTTCTTTCCCTACATATAAACCTGCTTACATCTCTCTTAACTTACAAAAAGTGTTCTCAATAATATTTCCTCCTCTAGTTTGATCTATTAATAATTCCTGCTGTTTGACAGTATTTTTGAAGGTGAAAACAGTTTTCAACATCTCCACTGCTTCATTGTCCATTTGCTCCTCTATCCATCTCAATCTGGATTCTACCAACAAAACTCCACAGCAGCCATTCATGATGAGGTTTTTAATGACTTTCTAATTGCATAATCCAAGGACATGTGAATGCCACTACAAGTGATTCCTTCTTCTTGAAACTCCCTTGCATTTGGTTTTCATAACATCACTATCTTGGTTTGTTTGTTCATTTATTTAACAAATGGCCATGTACTGTGTTCCAAGTAGAGTAATAGGTGCTATGGATATATACAATGGCAAGTAATACAAGTACCTTCCCTTTGGGTGCTTACACTTTGAGTTGTGTTTTAAACTGAGCCTTTATAATCTACTTGGATGCTCTTGATTGTTCAAATAAACCCTTAGTTATTGCCAGACAGTAATACCCTATCTTCTTCTCAGTAATACCCTACCTTCTTCCTCATTCCAAGTTTTCTCCTAGATAGACTTACCCAAATCCTCTAATTATCTTATTCCTCATATTCTTATGGCATTCAGATATTTCTTCATTCCAGACATCTATCATGAAATATAATTCCACATTTCTAAATGCTTACTTCTTCTTTTAGGTTTCCAGTTTCAATGACTAACACCATCATTTTATATTAGAAACCTGAGAATTGCTTTGACTTTTTTTTCCCTTCTCACTTTCAATCACATATAGGAGGTCCATATTTAATTAGTCAAACCCTTCAACAGAATATATCCTTTATCCTTAATATTTCTAACAACCATTCACTCTTTTCAGAGTTGACCATTCATTTCTTTACCAGAAATATTGGGATTAAGCAGTGACTATCAGATCACATGCAAAGAGAACCTCATCAGGCTAACAGCAAACTTCTCAGCAGAAATCTTACAAGACAGGAGAGATTAAGTGGCTATTTTCAGCATTCTTTTTTTTTTTTTTTTAATTTATTTATTATTATTATACTTTAAGTTGTAGGGTACATGTGCATAACGTGCAGGTTTGTTACATATGTATACTTGTGCCATGTTGGTGTGCTGCACCCATCAACTCGTCATTTACATCAGGTATAACTCCCAATGCAATCCCTCCTCCCTCCCCCCTCCCCATGATAGGCCCCGGTGTGTGATGTTCCCCTTCCTGAGTCCAAGTGATCTCATTGTTCAGTTCCCACCTATGAGTGAGAACATGCGGTGTTTGGTTTTCTGTTCTTGTGATAGTTTGCTAAGAATGATGGTTTCCAGCTGCATCCATCTCCCTACAAAGGACACAAACTCATCCTTTTTGATGGCTGCATAGTATTCCATGGTGTATATGTGCCACATTTTCTTAATCCAATCTGTCACTGATGGACATTTGGGTTGATTCCAAGTCTTTGCTATTGTGAATAGTGCTGCAATAAACATACGTGTGCATGTGTCTTTATGGCAGCATGATTTATAATCCTTTGGGTATATACCCAGTAATGGGATGGCTGGGTCATATGGTACATCTAGTTCTAGATCCTTGAGGAATCGCCATACTGTTTTCCATAATGGTTGAACTAGTTTACAATCCCACCAACAGTGTAAAAGCGTTCCTATTTCTCCACATCCTCTCCAGCACCTGTTGTTTCCTGACTTTTTAATGATCGCCATTCTAACTGGTGTGAGGTGGTATCTCATTGTAGTTTGGATTTGCATTTCTCTGATGGCCAGTGATGATGAGCATTTTTTCATGTGTCTGTTGGCTGTATGAATGTCTTCTTTAGAGAAATGTCTGTTCATATCCTTTGCCCACTTTTTGATGGGGTTGTTTTTTTCTTGTAAATTTGTTTGAGTTCTTTGTAGGTTCTGGATATTAGCCCTTTGTCAGATGAGTAGATTGCAAAAATTTTCTCCCATTCTGTAGGTTGCCTGTTCACTCTGATGGTAGTTTCTTTTGCTGTGCAGAAGCTCTTTAGTTTAATTAGATCCCATTTGTCAATTTTGGCTTTTGCTGCTGTTGCTTTTGGTGTTTTAGACATGAAGTCTTTGCCCATGCCTATGTCCTGAATGGTACTACCTATGTTTTCCTCTAGGATTTTTATGGTATTAGGTCTAACATTTAAGTCTTTAATACATCTTGAATTAATTTTCGTATAAGGAGTAAGGAAAGGATCCAGTTTCAGCTTTCTACTTATGGCTAGCCAATTTTCCCAGCACCATTTATTAAATAGGGAATCCTTTCCCCATTTCTTGTTTCTCTCAGGTTTGTCAAAGATCAGATGGCTGTAGGTGTGTGGTATTATTTCTGAGGACTCTGTTCTGTTCCATTGGTCTATATCTCTGTTTTGGTACCAGTACCATGCTGTTTTGGTTACTGTAGCCTTGTAGTATAGTTTGAAGTCAGGTAGCGTGATGCCTCCAGCTTTGTTCTTTTGACTTAGGATTGTCTTGGAGATGCGGGCTCTTTTTTGGTTCCATATGAACTTTAAAGCAGTTTTTTTCCAATTCTGTGAAGAAACTCATTGGTAGCTTGATGGGGATGGCAATGAATCTATAAATTACCTTGGGCAGTATGGCCATTTTCACGATATTGATTCTTCCTATCCATGAGCATGGTATGTTCTTCCATTTGTTTGTGTCCTCTTTTATTTCACTGAGCAGTGGTTTGTAGTTCTCCTTGAAGAGGTCCTTTACATCCCTTGTAAGTTGGATTCCTAGGTATTTTATTCTCTTTGAAGCAATTGTGAATGGAAGTTCATTAAGGAAAGAAATTCCAAACAAGAATTTCATATCCTGCCAATCTAAGCTTTTCATAAGTGAAGAAGAAATAAAATCTTTTCCAGAAAAGCAGCTGCTGAGGGAATTAGTTACTATTACACCAGTCTTACAAGAGATCCTTCAGCAGGTTCTAAACTTGGAAACAAAAGAAAGATACCTGCTACCACAAAAACACACTTACATACATAGCCCTCAAACCCTATAAAGCAACCACACGATAGAAACTACAAAGTAACCAACAAACAAACGTCATGATAGGATCAAAACCTCACATATCAATATTAACCTTGAATGTAAACAGTTTATGCACCCCACTTAAAAGGCACAGAGTTGCAAGGTTTGATTAGAAAAAAATTTTAAAAAGACCATCCATCCCCTCTCTTCAAGAGACCCATCTCACCTCTAACGATATCCATAGTCATTCCATTTGCACGACAGATCTTTTCCCAACCTTCAAAGTAAAGGGTTGGGAAAAGATCTGTCGTGCAAATGGAAAACAAAAAAGAGCAGGGGTCACTATTCTTATATCAGATAAAACAGACTTTACATGAACAAAAGTAAAAAAGGAAAAAGAAGAGCGTTACATAATGATGAAGGGTTCGTTTCAGCAAGAAGACTTCACTATCCTAAATATGTAAGCACCTAACATTGGAGCACCCAGATTCATAAAACAACTACTTCTAGACTTAGGAAAAGACTTAGACAGCTACTCAGTAATAGTGGGGGACTTTAACACCCCATTGACAGGTATTAGATCATTGAAGTTAGGTTAGAAAACTAACCAAGAAACTTTAAACTTAAGTTTGACACTTGACCAACTGGACCTAACAAACATCTACAGAGCACTCAACCCATCAATCGCAGACTACACATTCTTCTCATCTACACCCCAAACATGCCCAAAGGTAGACCACAAAAAAGTCTTAATAAATTCAAAAAAACTGAAATCATATGAACATACTCTTAGACCATAGTGGAATACAAATAGAAATCATTACCAAGATCTCCCAAAAATGACAAAATTACATGGAAATTAAACAGTTTGCTCCTGAATGACTTTTGGGGAAAGAATGAAATTAAGGCAGAAATCAAAATATTACTTAATAAATGAAAACCAGATACAACATACCAAAATCTCTGGGATGTATCAAAAGCAGTATTAAGAGGAAAGTTTATAGCACTAAATGCCTGCCTCAAAAAGTAAAACATAATTTCAAATTAATGATATCACACCTACAGGAACTAGAAAATCAGAACTAGAAAAATAAGAACAAACTAACCCCAAAGCTAGCAAAAGAAAAGAAATAACTAAAATCAGAGTGAAAGTGAAAGCAATTGAAACCCCAAAATCCAAAGAATTCACAAAACCAAAAGTTGGTTCTTTAAAAGGATAAACAAGATCAATACACTGTTAGCTAAATTAACAAAGAAGAAAAGAGAGAAGATCCAAATAGCACAATCGGAAACAACAAAAGTGCCATTGCAACACATCCCACAGAAACATAAAACATCCTCAGAGACAAATATGACACCTATTTGCACACAAAATAGAAAATCTATAGGAAATATATAAATTCCTGGAAACATACAACCTCCCAAAATTGAAAACTGGAAGAAATTGAAACCCTGAACAGACCAATATCAAGTTCCAAAATTGAATCAGTAACAAAAAAATTGGCCAATTGAAAAAAGCTCCAGAGGCCAGGTGCAGTGGTTCATACCTGTAATCCCAGCACTTTGGGAGCCTGAGGCAGGCGGATCACTTAAGGTCGAGTTCAAGACCAGCCTGACCAACATGGTGAAACCCTGTCCCTACTAAAAATACAAAAATTAGCCAGGCGTGGTGGCAGGCACCTGTAATCCCAGCTATGTGGGAGGCCGAGGCGGAAGAATCACTTGAGCCTGGGAGGTGGAGGTTACAGTGAGCCAAGATTACACCGCTACACTCCAGCCTGAGTGACAGAGCAAGACTCTGTCTAAACGAACAAACAAACAAACAAAGCTCTGTACCAGATGAATTCACAGCCAAATTCTATCAGTCATACAAGTAAGACCTGGTACCAATTGTACTGAAACTATTTTTAAAAAGTTGAGGAGGAGGGATTCTTCCCTAACTCATTCTATGAAACCAGCATCATCCTGATACCAAAACCTGGCAAAAACCCAATGAAAAAAGAAAACTTCAGGCCATTATCCCTGAGAAACTCATTACCTGTGTTTATCTATGTTTTGTTAAGGTGGAAAATCCTCAACAAAATACTAGCAAACAAAATCCAACAGTGTATCAAAAAGTTAATTCACCGCAATCAAGTAGGCTTCATTCCTAGGATGCAAGTTTGGTTCAATATATACAAGTCAATAAATGTGATTCACCACATCGACAGAATTAAAAATAACCATGTGATCATCTCAATAGATTTGGAAAAAGCCTTCAATAAAATCCAACATCTCTTCATGATGAAAACCCTGAAGAAACTAGGCATTAAAGGAACATACATCAAAATAATATGAGCCACTTATGCCAGACCCACAGCCAGAATCATACTGAATGAGTAAAAACTGGAGGCATTCATTCCCCTTGAGAAATGGAACAAGACAAGGATGCCCATTCTCACTACTCCTATTCAACATGGTACTGGAATTCCTAGCCAGAGCCATCAGGCAAGAGAAGGAAATAAAAGTCATCCGAATAGGAAAAGAAGAAGTCGAACTTCTCTTTTCACTGATGATATGATGTATACCTAGAAATTCCTAAAGGCTCCTGGAACTGATAAATGACTTACATAAAGTTTCAGAGTACAAAATCAGTGTCCAAAAATCAGTAACATTTCTGTACACCAGTAATATTCAAGCTGAGAGCCCAAGCAGGAACACAATCCCATTTACAATAGCCACACAGCAAAACAAAAACAAACAAAAACTAAAAATAAACTAAAAACACACCTAACCAAGGTGATAGAAGATCTCTACAAGGAAAACTATAAAACACTGCTAAAAGAAATGAGAGATGACACAAACAAATGGAAAAACATCCCATGCTCATTGATTGGAAGAATTAATATCCTGAAAATACCTTACTGCCCAAAGCAATTTACAGATTCAGTGCTATTCCTATCAAACTACCAATATCATTTTTCACAGAATCAGAAGAAACTATTTTAAAATTCATATGGAAACAGAAAAAAGAGCCCGAAAAGTCAAAACAATCCCAAGCTGTAAGAACAAAGTCAGAGGCATCACATTACCTGACTTCAGACTAATAATATAAGTCCACGGTAACCAAAAGAGCATGGTACTAGTACAAAAACAGACATGTAGACCAATGGAACAGAATAGAGAACCCAGAAATAAAACTGTACACTTATAGCCATCTGATCTTTGAAAAAGCCAACAAAAATAAGCAATGGGGAAAGGACTCCCTATTCAATAAATGGTGCTAGGATAACTGGCTAACCATATGCAAAAGAATGAAACTGAGCCCTTACCTTTCACCATATACAAAATCAACTCAAGATGGATTAAAAATTTAACACCTCAAACTGTAAAAATCCTAGAAGAAAGCCAAGGAAACCTCATTCTGGGTATCAACCTTGGGAAAGAATTTATGACCAAGTCCTCAAAAAAATTACAACAAAAACAAAAATTGATGAATGGGACCTAATTAAACTAAAGAGCATCTGCACAGCAAAAGAAACTATCAACAGAGTAAACAGGCAACCTACAGAATGAGAGAAAATATTCACAATCTATGCATCTGACAAAGATCTAATATTCAGAATCTATAAGGAACTTAACAAGCAAAAACAACCCCATTAAAAAGTGGGCAAAAGACATAAACGGACACATCTCAAAAGAAGTCATACAAGTAGCCAACAAGCATGAAAAAATGCTCAGCATCACCAGTCATCAGAGAAATGCACATCAAAACCACAGTGAGATATCATCTCACACCAGTCAAAATGGTTATTATTGAAAAGTCAAACAACAGATGCTGATGAGGCTGCAGAGTAAAGGCAATGCTTATACACTGTTGGTGGTAATGTAAATGAGTTCAGCTACTGTGGAAAACAGTTTGGATATTTCTCAAAGAACTTAGAACTACTGCTGCACATAGTAGCTCATGCCTGTAATCCCAGCACTTTGGGAAACCAAGGTGAAAGGATTGCTGGGTCCCAGAAGTTCAAGACCAGCCTTGGCAAGATGGCTAGACCTCATCTCTACAACACAATATGGAAATTAGCTGGGCATGGCGGCATGTGCCTGTAGTCCCAGCTACTTGGGAGGCTGAGGCAGAAGGATCCCTTGAGTCCAGGGGTTCAAAGCTGCAGCGAGCCAGGATTGCACCACTGCAGTCCAGCTTAAATGACAGAGTAAGACCCCATCTCTAAAATACATAACTACTATTTGACCCAGTAATCCCTATTACTGGGTATATATCTAGAAGAAAAGAAATCATTCTACCAAAAAGACACGTGCACTTGTATATTCATCACAGCACTATTCACAATAGCAAAGAGAAGGAATCAACCTTGGTGCCCATCAATGGTGCATAGGATAAAGAAAATGTAGTACACATACACCATGGAATACTACACAGCCATAAAAAGAATGAAATCATGTCCTTTGCAGCAACATGGATGCAGCTGGAGGCCATTATCCTAAGCAAATTAACACAGGAACAGAAAACCAAATATTGCCTGTTCTCACTTATAAGTGACATAAAAATGGCACCAACAGACACTGGGGACTAATAGAAGGGGGAGAGGGACGGGGGAGGAAGGGTTGAAAAACTAACTTTTGGGTACTATGCACACTATCTGGGTGACAGGTCATTCATATCCCAAACCTCAGCATTATGCAATACACCCGTGTAAGAAGCATTTACATGTACCGCCTGAATCTAAAATAAAAGTTGAAATTATTTTTAAAAATGACTGCACTGACATAAAAGTTAAAACTTACGAGATGAAATATTTTGACCCGCTTCGTCCTTTGGATTAATTTCAAGACGTTTTATATAACATTTTATAACGTTGGCAAAATTAATTACCGGGGGGTCTACCTCTTAGGGGTTGGACAAATCAGTTCACAACAAGCAGATACGTTTCATAGTAAATAAGCAAAGTGCCATGCAGTAAGTTTAAAGTTGCACTTTGTTTTTTGATCTGAGATATAATCATGTGTTTACTGTTTGTTCACCTAAAACATTCTAGTATACTAGAAACTATTAGTCTCTTTCCTCTAATATAACTGTTTGATGAGGTATCGGAGGTGTTTTAGCCAACTCTTGATTATCTTTGGTGATGGATCAGCATGGATGAAAGACATTTATAGATCATTTTAAATTCTCTTCTTAGTCAGTAGCTATAAATTCCTCCATCACTAAATCTCTTAGGACATTGATAGTAAGCTTCCAGTTTAATCTCCTTTTAGTTCTCTATGATTATTTCTGGTGGAAATAATAATAATGAGCTGATAATATATAAAAACGATGACTTACTTTTTATCATTCAATTATATAATAGGAATTGACTGCTTTTTCAAAAAGAGGTGATTTCATCTGGTTTGAGAAAATGCTTTGCTGGAAAGTTTTCTTAGATTGGTCATATGCTGTGGGATGAGGGTGAATAGCCAAGTGTGAAATGAGGGGTAACATTAGACAAACAGGATGAAGAAAGAGTCTCACTAAACCCCCAACTAGTTAATTAAGATGATTCTCACCAGTACTTAATTTTTCCCCCAAGAGACTTCTGAGTTTACTTTTCCTAATAGTCTTACTTTCTTCTCTTCTCTTTGGAAAAGGTAATTTCTTATTAGTCTAGCAAAACCAAATGAGTAGAAATTGACATTTAGAACACAAACACTTGATAAACTGGGTCAGACAAAGTTAACAGTCTAATGAATAGCTTACCATGCAGTCTAATGTTCCATGTTGTCACTTGACTTCTGGTAGGGCAGTTGGAGGCAGCACTGCCGCAGAAGTGCTTCTCCCTGATGCAGAATTCACCACATAACAAAATAATTAGGATAGAGTCTCAGCAATTAAGAAAAGAGAACTATAAATATTGTTCAGAATAGCTTATAGTTACACCATGCATTGGAAAGTTGCATTATTTAATAGGTGTGATAATATTGTAAGAGAAACTTGGAAATGTTAGGAAGAAGCAATACTCCTAAGGGAAATTATTCAACCTAAAGTAACAGGCTCAATTTTTCTTATTCAGCAGTCAGGAGGTTGTTATTCACACGTTAAATTGGCGATTTTTTCCCACTGCACATGGTTAACAAATGTAGTTATGTTGACAGTTTTCCTTAGAAATTATAAAATCAATTGAGAATATTAGGAATTTGGTAAGTAACTCCTAAAGCCTTAAAAACCCCCTCTTGCCAGCACTTTGGGAGGCCGAGGCGGGCACATCACGAGGTCAGGAGATCAAGACCATCCTGGCTAACACGGTGAAACCCCATCTCTATTAAAAATACAAGAAAAAGAAAAAATAGCTGGACGTGATGGCGGGTGCCTGTAGTCCCAGCTACTCAGGAGGCTGGGGCAGGAGAATGGCGTGAACCCGGGAGGCAGAGCTTGCAGTGAGCCAAGATCACGCCACTGCACTCCAGCCTGGGCGACAGAGCGAGACTCCACCTCAAAAAAAAAAATTCCCCTCTTAATAGCAATTAGAAAACTATTATTTTCTATATAATTACAATTCTGTAAGATTTTGAATATATTCCACATTTTATTTTGAAACCTAGTCATTATATAAGCAATATTCTTCATCACACAGAGACCTATTTGCAAACATCAATGTTTTGTTTTCTGAACACAATATTCTGTTTCTAATGATATTGTGACTTTCTTTGTTCCCATTGCTTTTCATAGCTCATATTTCTACAACATTATTTCTACAAGGCAAACTGATTTTATATATTCATTATTTTAAAATATGAATGAGCTACAAACTGAGGTTTTGAAAAAGTAAAAGGAATTATCTCTGAGAGATTAGTATGCAGGGAAATAAAGTAGAAATTGTGGAGAACTCCCTAACTCATCTGATAAGCCAAGAATTGGCTTGACATTCGAACTAGACAAAAACAATACAAGAAAAAAAACTACATACAATACTCCAGTGAATGTAGACACAAAGATCCTTATGAAAATATTAGCAGATTGACTCCAAAAATACATTTAAAAAAGGATAATATGTTGTTACCAAATGGGGATTATCTCTGGAATGCAAGGGTGTTTAACTTTCAAAAGTCAGTGTAACTTAACATAATGAGAAGGCAAAACCATAAGATAATTTCAACTGATGTGGAAAAAACATTTGAAAACACTCAACATCTATTCATAATAAAAATTCTGAGAAAACTGAGAATATAAGGGAACTTCCTCATTCTGAAAAAAGTACCTATAAAAACCCACAGCAACATTATAGTTACCATGATGCTTTCATAAATTATAAAGGGCTTCATGGTTATAATGCATCATAAATGATTTCTTTCTGAAACAGAAAACAAGGTAAAGCTATCTGATCTCATTACTTTAATTCAGTGTTGTACTGAAGGTTTTAGACAGTACAGTACAACAAGAAACAGAAATGAGAGAGGCATACAGATCAGGAAGTGAAAAGTAAAAGTTTTAAAGACATGATTGTACATTTAGAAAATGTTAAGGAATTTATTTAAAAAACTACTAGAACTAATATGTAAGTTTAGTAAAGTTGAAGAGTACAAGGTCAATATGTAAAAAAAAATTAACTTGTTTCTATATACTAGCAATAAACAATTGAAAATTGAAAATGTTAAATCATATTATTTATAATGACATTAAAATCTTGAAAAACTAAGGGATGAATTTAACAAAATATATGCAATACACTCTGAGAACTATAAAACATTGTTGAAAGAAATTAAGACCTAAATAAATTGGAAAATATACTGTGTTCTTGGATAGCAAAGCTCCATATTGTTAAGATGTCAATTATCCATGATTTGGTTTATAAACTCAGTGTAATTTCAGGCACTTAGATCTTAATATTAATATTCATGGTTAGTGTTAGCCATTGCCCTGAAAGTATTGTCTATTTTATATTGAATTTTTCTTTTTATTCATAAGTACCCACTTATTCAAAAATTTCTCTGAACATGTATATGTGTATATATTAAAGCCAAATAGTATATGAGCCAAAATAAAATCCAAATTTGTATCCCAAATTTGTCACAAGTGTGACCTTTTAATAAGATTTTAGAAACCATTCAGGGGCCAAGTGTAGTGGCCCACTTATAATCCCAGCACTTTGGGAGGCCGAGGCGGGTGGATCACTTGAGTCCAGGAGTTCGAGATCAGCCTGGGCAACATGGCGAAAACCCGTCTCTACAAAACATACAAAAAAAAAAAAAATTAACTGGGCATGGTGGCATGCACCTGTAGTCCTACCTACTAGGGAGGCTGAGGTGGAAGGATTGCTTGAGCCTGGGAGGTTGAGGGTGCAGTGAGCATGTCACTGCACTATAGTCTAGATGACAGAGTGAGACCCTGCTCAAGGAAAAAAAAAAAAAAGGAAACCATTCACCTACACAATGTATTTGACTATACACATATAGAAGTCAAATTAGAGCTAATCTACCATAATGGGATAGGAAATCTGGTGTTAGAACAGCCTGAGTTTAAATCCTGGTTTGCAATTTTGTGATCTTTAAAAATTTATCTAGTGTCTTTAATCTTCTAGTTTCTCATGTTTAAAATGGGATTAATAATTCTTTTGTCGGCTGGGCATGGTGGCTCACACCTGTAATCCCAGCACTTTGGGAGGCCAAGGCGGGCAGATCACCTGAGGTCAGGAGTTTGAGACCAGCCTGGCCAACATGGTGAAACCCTGTCTGTACGAATAAAACACAAAAATGAGCTGGGCATGGTGGTGCACACCTGTAATCCTAGCTACTTGGGAGGCTGAGGCAGAAGAATCACTTGAACCTGGGAAGCAGAGGTTGTAGTGAGCCAAGATTGCGCCATTGCCCTCCAGCTTGGGCAACAAGAGTGAAACTCCATCTGAAAAAACAAAAATTTTAAAAAAATTCTTTTGTCATGTTTCCCCAGATTTAATGAGATAATGTATGTAAAGCATTTAAAATAATGCCTGATACTTAGTAAGCACTAAATACTTGGTAGATGCTATTATTGCTAAAAGTGACAGTAACTTGCTATTAGGGGCAGTAAATGCTATAATATATACTGTATTATATATGATATAGTAAATATTCCATTTTCACTGCAGTTCATTTCTAAAACCTACACTATGATAGGTTAGGGTGAATAATAATTTTTCTATAGGAATTTTGTAATAAATGGTCATTTCAAAATGGCCTATTCAAGATTGCCTCATATATAACAGAAGTGTGATATGTGTAAAATATGTGTACAACATGTCATAAAACAAAACAGATTCCTTAACTGTAACCCTTCATAATAATTTAGGTCCGTTAAAAAATAATTTACATCTGCTTTTGAAAAAGCTGTTGCAAAATCTATAAAATGGATATAAATGTACTGCAAATATTCATTGATGTTACAGTGCATTCCAGTTTCCCCAAAATTGAACACATGCAAAATTAAATTATACATACTATATCAGTACATAGTAATACTAGTATCATGGCCACATTAATAAGCATTTAATACTGAATTTCTTTTTATTTCTTATAATCAATGGGTGGAGTTCTGTTTTGGTTTTGAAATGTATGAGAAAGGCAAAATTGAAGGAAACGACCAGGTAAGAAAGTCCAATATCGAGCGGATGCTAACCTCAAGTTAGAGTTCAGGTAAACCCATGAACACTGGAGAGTTTCTGATAAGGTGAGAGGTAGTGATGCAAAGCACTGGAGATGCCAGAGTGTTTGGGGAAATATTTTGGGGGAATCCAGGCTGGCAGGTGGTTATTGACCAGGAGACCTGGCTATGGGTAATATCTGACTACTGGTCAAACAGTATTTGTGCCAATCTGTGTGAGGACTATGGGGATTGCAGTAGTTACGGCCTGAATATTTGGAAAAATGAGATTCACCAGGGCAAGGTAAAATCTACAAGGCAGTATATGGGGGTTTGGGATGGTGGTAAGTGGTGGTGCTTTGAAAGAAAAATGACCAAAGCTGAAGCTTCAGTGCTGTGGACTAGAGCTTCTGAGATTCAGAATGGCTTCAATTAAGTGAAAAAACCAATGCTGGGGCATTGGGTTCCAGATCAACTGAAAGCAAGGGAGGCTTACGGGTGTGTTAGTTTTTTTGTGATGCCTCACAAATTAACACAAATGTAGTGGCTTAAAACAAGCCATATTTACTATCTCACGATTCTGTGGGTCAGGATCATGGCTGACTTAGTTGGGTCCTCTGCTCAGTGTCTCACAAGGCTATAATCAAAGTGTCAACTGGGCTGTGTTGTTATCTGGAGGCTTGACTGGGAAAGAATCCATTTCCAAGCTCATTTAGGTTATTGGCAGAATTCATTTCTTTGGGGCTATGGGCTGTATAAGAGAGGGCCCTAACTTTTTACAGTCTGGGGACTTAGAGACTGCCTTTAGGTCTTTACCACTTGATGCTTTCTGTAGGCTGCTTATAACATGTTTTTCTTTAATTCTTTAAGGCCTTCACACTCAGTCTGTTAAGACAGACTCACATAATGTAACAACAATATGATCATGGGAGGGATATTCTTTCACCCTTTTTTTTTTTTTTTTTTTTTTTTTTGAGATGGAGTCTCGCTCTGTCACCCAGACTGAAGTTCAGTGGTGCAATCTCAGCTCACTGCAACCTCCGCCTCCTGGGTTCAAGTGATTCTCCTGCCTCAGCCTCCCCAGCTGGGATTACAGGTACACACCACCATGCCCAGCTAATTTTTGTATTTTTAGTAGAGATGGGGTTTCTCCATGTTGGCCAGGCTGTTCTCAAACTCCTGACCTCAGATGATCCACGCACCTTAGCCTCCCAAAGTGCTGGGATTACAGGCATGAGCCACTGCTCCCAGCCTCCTTCACCATTTCTATTTTCTGTTGGTTAGAGTCAAGTTCCAGGTTCTACCTGTACTCAAGGAGAGGGGAGCTATATTCAGTGGGTGGAAATCATAGAGACCATCTCAGAATTCCTTCAACCACACTGAGCAAGCCCAGTAACTTACTAGGCATCACAGACTGTTTGTCCTAATATGTGACTTAATGTTCTGGGTACCATTAAATGAGATATTAGAAAGGATGGGTACTTAGAGATTCAGTTGAGGCTGTCACATAGTCTAGGGCAGCATTATTTTTAAACTGGGGCCATCTCAGCACAACTGAGAGAAGCTTGGGAAATCTGAGGCAGGGAAGAAAGACTGGGTAGAGGAGTTATGGGGAAGAATAACACTTTTCCTCAGTGGATGTCAAGTTTTAGCTGCTTAGTATCAGATGAAATTAAGGCCCCTAAGAATAAAGGCTTTTAAATCTCCTTACCTTTCACTGCCACAGTTTGTTTGACACTCTGCTGACAGCTGTCAAAGCACCTCACCCTTCATTGGAAATCTATAAAAACAATTACCATATCATTAGCATTTACTTAAAAAATAAGAATTCAAAATATTTCTTAAAGCATCCAGATGGACACAAGGCCATAGACTATCAAGGCATGTGTTGATGTCTTTCTGTACTTTGATATTTATGAAAACTTTTGAAAGACTTGCAAATGATGACTCAAATGATGTGGTGGAAAGATGAGAAGGTGAATACTGGACACATAGTGTGTATTGGTTTGGGCTAAATTTAACTGCATGTAGCAAAATCCATTTGGCTTCCTCCCACTCTTAAGAGGCCCAGAGCTCCTCCTGTCTTCCAGCCCTGCCATCCTTGGAGCATGAACTTTTAGTCTTAAAGGCTTCTAAAGTTTATATGCCAGTTTCTATGGCTGCTGCTGAGCTCCAGCCATCACTTCTGAATTCTACAAAGGATGAAAGAGGAAGGCAGTGGTGGGTAGAGGGGAGGGTATTCCCTCATGGCTCCATGCATCCATCCATCTGTCCTTTTACAATTCTGGATGCTACTGGTTGAATTACAATGAAATAATAAGATTCCTATATTCAAGGGCAACTACTTAAGTATTATTAGTAAGGGATAATATTAAATTACATTATATGTTGAGATATCATTAAGATCTGAATAATGACTAAGCCTATTTATTCCAGTAGGTAACAGTTATACATGATTGATTTCTCTTTTCAGAGAACACATTATCTTAGGCACTTTTCAAACACTGTAATTTCAGTGTATCATACAATTCCATATTGACTCTTTCTGCTAGTACATAGCCAGTGACTATGGTGGAGAGTTTGGGTAGAAACTCAGTCTGTGGCATCTTCTACTGTATTTAATTCCCAGGCCCTGCTGCCTCCCCATGAAATTTTAATGATAAATTCTTCAAATGGAAATCGATGATACCTTAAAATGTCAAAAGACAATTTTTTACAATGAATATTTTGACAGATATTAGCATTTAGTGACATGTATATTTAGCCATAGGATTTTAGCAATAAAATATTTAAGTCTCCCAAATTATTAAATAGCAAATCTTACATGTATTCATTACACAAAGACAACATGCCATCTTTAGCCATTTCATTCCAAATAATGTGCACATGTAATTCTAGCTTATTATTTTGAGAAAATTTCTTAAGAATTCTTTTTTTTATTTTTATTTCTTAGAGACAGGGTCTCACTCTGTTGCCAAGGCGGGGGCGCAGTGGCATGATCACAGCTCACTGCTGCCTTGAACTTCTGGGCTCAAGTGCTCCTCCCAAATCAGCCTCCCAAATAACTGGGACTACAGCACGTACCACCATGGCCGGCTAATTTTTCTGTAGAGACAGGATCTCACTATGTCGTGCAGGCTGGTCTCAAACTCCTGGCTCAAGCAGTCCTCCCACCTCAGCCTCCCAAAGTGCTGGGATAACAGGCGTGTGCCACCATGACAAGCCAAGAATTCTTTCTGTGGTCGCTGTTAGTTAAAATTCCAAACCATGAATAACACTTTAAACCAACAAAATAATTTGTTGTGATTCTGTTGGAGATTCCTTCGTCTACTCAGTGAGGTAAATAAGCCATTCTTTTTAAGGGTATAGACATTTGAGTATAAAGTTAATATTTTTTAGGTTCTCCTGTGTTTGTGTTCAGGTCAGCACTGCTGTGGTAATCAATGTGCTTCAGCTATGATTACTCAATTCACTCTGAATCCATCTATATCTGTTTTTGTACCCAGCATGCTTCCATTGTGGTCATAAGGATATCATGAGATACTGTCACATGTTCAGCTGAATTCAAGATATGCCATGTCTAAAACACTTCCCTGATTGTGAGTCTAGGTACCTCATCACAAAGGAATTGAGGTTAATTTGGCATAACTAGTTGGCAGCAAACTCAGGTTTGCTTCTGGTTGATTTCTCTCCATTTCCCCAAGTGCTTACAGACCATCTGCATAACAAACTTGAATTGAATTTCAACCCTCATACCTAAGGATGTCTCCTTCACTTCTCATCTCTTTCCTCAGGTTTTATTGCTGTTTATTGAGCCCTCCACCTGGATCTTCCTGCACATTTCAAACACAATACATGTCAAATGGAACTCATGTCTGTCCTACTTTTTTTAACTAATGACACAATTACCCATCCTGTCCCCCCGATCAAATTCTTATTCTCTTTGTCTTCTACTTCCAGTCAGCTTTCTGATACACGTTTTATCTGTCCCTTTTCCCTCATACGACAGAAATGTCTCAATGCAAGGCTGGGTACAGTGGCTCATGCCTGTAACCCCAGCACTTTGGGAGGCTGAGGTTTGCGGATCACCTGAGGTCAGGAGTTTGAGACCAGCCTGGCCAACATGGTGAAACCTGTGTCTACTAAAAATACAAAAATTAGCCAGGCATGGTGGCAGGTGCCTGTAATCCCAGCTACTCAGGAGGCTGAGGCAGGAGAATCGCTTGAACCTGGGAGGCAGAGATTGCAGTGGGCCGAGATCGTACCATTACATTCCAGCCTGGGTGACACAATGAGACTCTGTCTCAAAAAAAAAAAAAAAAGGAATGTCTCAATGCAGATACTTATGATACTTATTCCCTCTGCCTGGAATACTAGACTCTATTTCTCACTGCTCTCCCTGCCGGTAGTCCATTTTTCTTCTTTCACATACCTGCCAGAATAATTTTCCCAAAGCAAAGCTCATGTCACTCACTACTTAGAAACCCCCATGGTTTCCCATTAGCTGATAAAGATAGTCCAGATTTGTTAGCCTGGCATTCGGGTAGCAGTCTGGACGGAGTCCTTCTTGCCAACCTTACTGCTTATGGAACCCCTTCATGCATGTGACGTGCCCTGTGTCTTCATGTGCTTTTCCCTCTTTTCATTCACCCCCCTCTGCAATCACTCAGTAAGAGATGGTGCAAATGTTTATAGAGCTTTTACTGTTTCCACTTTTGAAAAGTGGTTTCTCTTTCTTCTGAATGATCCTGACATGTACATTTACCTCTATCATGGCAAAAGGCCTTCCTCTGAAGTCACAGCTATATTAGAGTGTTAGCTTTTGGAGACAAAGACTTCAGTTTATTAACCTGTGCAGTTCCCACAGCATATGTCATCTGTGGAATCTGTCATTCATCTTTTGTCTCTGTGCTCTGCCTCCTTAATTGGAGACTATCATTCTTAATGGTCTGTCGGACTAGGCTGTCTGAGTCTTCTTTTCACAATTCTGTTGCTTTGGTGTCTCTCTACACTATTAGTCTCAGGAAGCACCCTACGTTATGCTGCTGCCCTGAGGTTTGGGCTGTTCTAGAAACATAACCTTTTCCATCAGGGACTGCTGCTCCCTCCTCTACTGTCTTTCCTGCCCTCCCGCTTCTATCTTTTCAAAAATTTAATTAATTTTTTTAGCCTTTGAGACTATCTTTATTATTTTCATTATTGAGGGGAAATTCAAATAACATAAAATTATCCACTTTAAGTGAACATTTCTGTCTGGGCACAGTGAATTACATGCCTATAATCCCAGCACTTTGGGAGGCTGAAGTGGGAGGATTGCTTGAGCCCAGGAGTCTGAGACTAGCCTGGGAAACATGACAAGACCCTGTCTCTACAAAAAATTTAAAAATTAGCTGGGGGTGGTGGCATTCACTTATGATCCCAGCCACTTGGGAGGCTAAGGTGGGGGGACAGCTTGAACCCAGAAGGTTGAGACTGCAGTGAGTCACAGTTGTGCCACTGTACTACAGCCTGGGTAACAGAGCAAGACCGTATCTCAATAAACAAATGAACAAATAAAAAGTCAACAATTCTGTGTCATCGAACATTTTTATGATGCGGTACAACCACTATCTCTATCTACTTCCAAAATGTTTTCATTACCCCAAGGGAAGCCTCTTATCTATTAACAAATTACTCCCCATTTCCCTATCCTCACAGCCCCTGGAATGACCAATGTGCATTCTATCTCTGTGGATTTACCTATTATGGATATTTCATATAAATGGAATCATACAATATATGGCCTTTTGTGCCGAGCTGCTTTCACTTAACACAATGCTTTCAAGGTTTATCCATGTTCATTTACCAGTATTTCATTTCTTTTTATGGATGAATAATCTTTTGCAGATATATAGATATATATCACATTTCAGTTACCCACCCATCCACTCACTTCTAACTATTGTAAACAGTGCTACTATGAACATGCAGGTTCAAGTATTTGTTTCAGTCTGTTTTCAATTCTTGATATATACCTAGGAGTGAAATTGCTCGATCATATGTAAATTCTGTGTTTAACTTTTTGAGGAACCACCAAATTCGCGCTCTCTCTCTCCTCCTCTTTCTCTCTCTCGCCCTCTGTTTCACTATGCCTCAGTCAATTGCATCTTCAGACCTGAGTACCTTCTCAGAAAGCCTTAATAATTGCCAAGAAATCACATTTACTCCTTTGTGTCAGAACTTAGACTGTGTCTCAAAGGCAATTAAGGACCTAAATATTACTTTTTCTTTTCCTTAATTTTCCCCTGAGACTTACTGGACTCTATTAGAGTTCTTTTTCTGTATCATGTATATTGTTCTTTTTTTGTATCTGATTTCATCTGGGTTTACAACATCTTCATCCAGTGGGCACAGATGCCAAACACTTTCTTCCTCATCTCCTTAAGATTGTGCTCTATCCCTGTCAGGAACCAATTGTTCTAAGATCATAAGTCATCACAGAAAAATAAATTCTGGTCTATTCTTTTTTAGCCAACTATTCACTTGTATGTGATTTTTTTCCCCTTTTTTCAAAGACAAAACCTTTAATTGGAAAAAGAAATAAAAAGACTTAATCTTATGTATCCCAGAGTTTCACAACTCTTTTTCACAGGGAGATCGCTTTATTTTTTACGACTTTATCATTCTTCCAAGTCATCAGAAATGGTAGTATCTGCAATCTCTTGTAGTTGGGATACTCATTCCAAGTGGGAAACATAACAACTCATTAAGATGAAGGTCCCCTCTGTTCCCCAAGAAGGAAAGCATCCATCACCAACACATGGCCTCCCACTTGCGAGGGTCTCTAGAGCCTCCCTTGCATTGTTGCTACCATAAGTACTCCAGAAAGACTAGCTTGACCTTGTATTAAGAACAACAACAAAAAACAAAACAAAACTGATTTCAGTGCAAGAGTTCCAGAGGCTTTGAAATTCTTTCTTTCTCTTTGTGTGAGGTTCTTCCCACATCAAGCTCGTGACACTGGTTTGGTTTGCCCTGTACTCAGAAGACATCTCATTTTCAGGTGTCTCTGGATTTTTTTCCTGTTCCCTTTAGGAAAGCTTCATCCTCTCTAATAATCCAGAAGGAGGAGAAGCCTTCCTTAAGCACTTTCACTTATTTATTCAGGAAGTGTTTGTTGAGCCTTTACAGGTGCGAGACAGTCCCTCTGGGCACTCAGGACACAGCAGTTAACAAAGCAAAGTTCTGTTCTCAGTTTCATAGCCTAGTGAGTAAATACAGATAGAGAACAAATGAGTAAGTCTATACTGTGCAATGTGTCACCTGGAGAAAAGTGCTATAAAGACTAGATGGCACTATTTTAAATGTGGAGGACATAAAAGGCTTTTCCATTGTGACATTTGAAACCAATTAGGGGGCTAATGAAATAGTCCTGGTATAAGATGACGGTGACTCAGACCAGAGTGGTTGAGACAGATGTGATTTTCCTATGTTGTATTCTCTTATAGCTGGGAGATCACTCAACATTAGAGCGCACAAAACCCCTGCCCTTCTTAAGAAGTAGACAATTCAGTATATATCCTGTAACTCATATAAGATGTACTTAATTTTCATTCTTTGTCTCAAATGGAACTTCAGTTCTTTGTTATATGATTTGTATTTTGTTACCAGAATGATTGCTTTTATATACTTAACCAGTTGATCTCAAACTTGAATATGGTGATGCATCACCAGGAAGAATTGTTTAAAATGAAGATTCAAAGGAGCACCCTGGGAGATTCATGTGCAGATGGCTTGGACTGCATTTTCACAAACACTGCACTTAGTCCTCTCCTTAAACTGCGCTGGTTCCACCGTACCACATTGCTAAACTGTTGAAGATTTTTTGCAGCTAATCAAGTGATTACTAGTGTTCTTCTAGTTAGCAGTCACATTGGGTCTAACAGTATCTAATAGAATCTCCTGCCTTTCATGAGAATAAACAATGTTTTGATTTCCTGCTTCTAGCAGTTTTCACACTGGTTCAGACTGCTCTGAGTAGTAATTCCTCATAGAAAGAGCTATTTTTCCCCACAGCTATAATCTATACCAAAAATAAATAACAAATCATAAATAATCAGCAAAATTTGAAACTTATTTTCTTTAATAAAAGATTATTTTCAATGACATCAAATGCAACTGTTATAGTTAACAATCTGTAGATTTGAATCTGAGATATTATATTTAGTAGAGTCCATTTTTACCAACCAAATTTTTTTTTTTTTAATTTCAATAGCTTTAGGGGTACAAGTGGCTTTTGATTACATGAATGAATTATGTAGTTGAGAAGTCTGAGATTTTAGTGTATCTGTCACCCGAGTAGTGTATATTGTACCTAACATGTAGTTTTTTTATCACTCACCCTCCTCCCACGTTTTCCCCCTCCTGAGTCTCTGACGTACATTATACCACTCTATATGCCTTCGTATACCCATAGCTTAGTTCTCAGTTATGAGTGAGAACATACAGTATTTGGTTTTCCGTTCCTGAGTTACTGAGTTACTTCACTTCAAATAATGGCCTTCAGCCCCTTCTAAGTTGCTGCAAAAGACATTATTTTTTCTTTTTTATGGCTGAGTAGTATTCCTTGGTGTGCATGTTGGGGGGAGTGTGTGTGTGTATACACATCACATTTTCTTTATCCACTCAGTGTTGAATGGGCATTTAGGTTGGTTCCATATCTTTGTAATTGTAAGTTGTGTTGTTATAAACATTTGTATGCAGATGTCTTTTTGATATAATGACTTCTTTTCCTTCGAATAGATACCCAGTAATGGGACTGCTGGATTGAATGGTAAATCGACTTTTAATTTTTTTGAGAAATCTTCATACTGCTTTCCATAGTGGTTGTACTAATTTACATTCCCACTATCAGTGTATCAGCATTCTCTTTTACCACATCTATGCCAATATTAATTGTTTTTTGACTTTTTAATAATGGCAATTTTGGCTGGGGTAAGGTGGTATCTCATTGTGGTTTTAATTTTCATTTCCCTGATGATTAGTGATGAGCATTCCTTCATGTTTGTCAGCCATTTGTATGTCTATTTTTGAGATATGTCTATCCATGTCATTTGCCCACTTTTTGGATAGGATTTTTTATTTTTTCTTGCTAATTTGTTTAGTTTCTTGTAGATTATGGATATTAGTCCTTTATCAGATGCATAGTTTGCAAATATTTTCTTATTCTGTGGGTTGTCTGTTTAATGATTATTTCTTTTGCTGTGCAGAAGCTATTTAATTAGGTTTCATTTATTAATTTTTGTTTTTTCTCCTTTAGATGTCTTAGTCATAAATTCTTTGCCTAGGCCAAGTCCCGAGAGTTTTTCCTGGGTTTTCTTCTAGAATTTTCATTGTTTCAGGTCTTAGACTAAGTCTTTAGTCCACCTTGAGTTGATTTTTATGTATGGTGAGAGAGAGGGATCCTGTTTCATTCTTCTACAGGTGACTGTCCGGTTTTCTTAGCACCACTTATGGCATAGGGTGTCTTTCCCCAATTTATGTTTTTCTATGCTTTGTCAACGACCAGTTTGATGTGTGTATTTGGCTTTATTTCTGGGTTCTCTATTCTGATCCATTGGTCTGTGCATCTACTTTTATACAAGTACCTACTACAAGGTTACTATAGCCTTGTAGTATAATATGAAGTTGGGTAATGTGATGCCTCCATCACATTATGTGATTTATTCGTTTTGTTTAGGATTGTTATGGCTATTTGGGCCCCTTTTTGGTTCCATATTAACTTGGGGATTGTTTTTTCTAATTCTGTGAAAAATGATATTGGTATTTTGATATGAATTGCATTCAATCTGTAGATTGCTTTGGGCAGTACGGTCACTTTCACCATATTGATTGTTCCAATCCATGAGCATGAAATGTAGTTCCATTTGTTTGTGTTGTCTATTATTTCTTTTAGCAGTATTATATAGTTCTCCTTGTAGAGATCTTTCACCTTCTTGGTAAAGTATATTCCTAGGTTTTTTATTTATTGGTCTGTTTTTGCAGCTATTATAAAAGGGATTGAGTTCTTCATTTGATTCTCGGGTGGGTCATTGTTGGTATATAACAGTGATCCCAATTTGTGTATATTAATTTTGTAACCTGAGACTTTTCCGAATTTATTTATCAAATCAAGGAGTCTTTTGGAGGAGTCTTTGGGATTTTCTAGGTATACGATCATATCATCAGCAAATAGAGGTAGTCTGAATCTCTCTTTTTCAATTTGGATGCCCCTTTTTTTTTAAGATGGAGTCTCGCTCTGTCGCCCAGGCTGGAGTGCGGTGGCACGATCTGGGCTCACTGCAAGCTCCAACTCCTGGGTTGATGCCATTCTCCTGCCTCAGCCTCCCAAGTAGCTGGGACTACAGAGCCCGCCACCACGCTGGGCTAATTTTTTGTATTTTTAGTAGAGATGGGATTTCACTGTGTTAGCCAGGAAGGTCTCGATCTCCTGACCTTGTGATCCGCCCGCCTCAGCCTCCCAAAGTGCAGGGATTACAGGCATGAGCCACCACACCCGGCCTGGATACCCTTTAGTTCTTTCTCTTGCCTGATTGCTCTAACTGAGACTTCCAACAAGCAAGTCTTTTAAAAAAACTAATTGCAAGAGCAATATAACAACATTAAAGGAAATGTGGAGGTTCTATCAGTATGGCAGACTGAACTAAAGTGAAATTTCCTCCTTCCATAAGCTCTTAAAAATACTGAACAAAATACAAAGATGAACCTGAGGGAAAAAAAAATGTTCACCTGGAGGACACAAAAAGAAGACATGAAGCTAAGAACGATGAGCTCAAAATGTGAAGCTGTCATGGTTTGGGAGATTCTCAGACTGGATACAGGTCCCAGCATCACAGAACAGGAATTGTGGCATTGTCTGAGCTGGGGGGTGAGTGGGTGCCACAAGAGAAGGCTGGCCTGGACTCTGAAAGTCCTGACCCCTCAGTGAAAGGCTAACCAGCAAACTTTACCCAAGGTACAAGGAAACTTTATCCTATGTACAACAAAACTAGTTTTTTTGTCTCAGGACTTTAAATGACAATAATATAGAAGCCTCCCACAAAAAAAAGATATATAGTGTGAATTTACAATACATGCATGGTGCTTGAAGTTCTAAACCAAGAAATTAGAGCACAAACTGGTCTAGACCAGAGAAATTCCTGTTACCTGGCAAAAATAAGTACAAATCTGCTGTGCTGAAATACTTCCACAACCTCTCTTGAGACATGTGCAGATAAAACAATTCTCTGAAGAACAGTTTAAAATAAAACACTGCAAACCAAATGATGAAAACATCTATCATAAAACAGGGGCAGCAGATAAGACAAGCATAACGATTAATTAGGAAACAGAAAACTTGGGGTTCGAGGATGATCTCAAACATACTAACTAAAAAGTGCATTTACAATTATTAAAGAGAAAGTATACATCCTACAATAAAAAGAGGTAACTCTGAAAATAAAGTAGACTTGAAAAAGAACAAAGCTGACCTTTAGAAATGAAAAATATAGCAGTTTGAAATTAAAACTCAATGGACAGTTTAAACAGGCAGCTTAGACAGAAGTAAAAAGACAATCTACAAACTGGGAACTAAGTACAGAGAGATAAAGAGTTTAAAAATATCTAATAGAAGCTAAAACATATGGAGAATAGAATGAAAAAAATGGAAAATAGGTGGAAAAATAACGTGCATACTACTCTAATCATCTTTTTCTTTGCTCTTTTTAAAAAATTGCCATTACAAATCTTTATAAAGGAAACACATTCACTTTTTTAACTGAGAAAATGCCATATTTCCTTTTTAAAAATTGCAAAATATGGTGAAGCCATTGTTTGCAAGCTTTAGCATGCATCAGTATTGCCTTGGAGGCCTGTTTGAACCACAGAATGCAGGGTTCCACACCTAGGGTTTCTGATCAGTAGGCCCAGGATGGCACCTACAAATTGGCATTTCTAGCAAGTTGTCGGGTGATGTTGATTGTGTTGGTTGCAGGACCACACTTTGAGAATCACTGCCTTGTAAAGTCTTAAGAAGAAAACAGAGATGACCTGTAATCCTACCCCCTAAAGATAATGAAATGTTTATGTGCGTCCTTTCAGACCTCTTTTTGATAGAAAAAAAAGTGTGTGTATATATATACACATGTTATGTGTATGTGTATATACATACATACATATAGAGAGAGAGACAGAGAGAAAGGACACATATGTATCCTTTTAAAAACAGTCCCACATAAGCTTTTACTATTCACAGTTTTGTAATTGGCTCCTTACATTTAATATACTTTATTGTTAGTATAGCTACATCATCATTTTTAATGGTTACGTAGAATTTCAGTATTAGGATACATCATAATTTATGTAAACTAATAATGGACATTACCAGAATATATTTTTGCAAACTTGTCCTAGTTTTGTTTTTTTTTTTAGCCTATGTTTCTTTGGTAGTTTTCGGCCTACTTTATAACTTAGTCTTTAGTATGCTTTTGTGGCGGAGGCTTGACTTGGAAAATATTAAATATATTTAATCTATTTTTATATTGATTAATTTTTTGCTAAGGAAAGGACTAAAGGAATTAGTAAACTGGCCAGTATTTGGTTTTGTTTAGAACATTTAAATCACAAACATAGCAGTTTTTGGTTCATAGCTGTCTCTTTTGTAGTCATACCATTTTTTTGTGTGTGTGAACATAGTTGTACAGGTTCAAATTGGTGATGAGTAGTGTTTCCATGATCTATTTCTGTGTAACAAGCTACACCAAACTTATTGGTATAAAACAACACTTTTATTTTGCTTACAATTTTACAAATCAGGAATTTCAAAAGGGCTCAGCTGGGTGGTTTGTGTCTGATACACATGGCATAAGTTGGAGTGGCTCAGGATAGAGGATCCACTTCCAACATGGCTTCTTCACTCAGATGTTTGGTACCACCATGTTCTTTCACTTTTCCCTCTCTCTATTTCCACGTGACATTTCATCTTCCAGGGACTCTCAGTGTGGCTTGGGCTTCTCACAGTATGGTGATTTCATAGACACACTTCTTACATGATGGCTCTTTTCCAAGAGGCAAAAAAGGAAAAGCTGCCAGGCCAGTTAAGTATTATGCCCAGAAGTGGTCAAAGCAGTCACACCAACACATCCCCAGCCAGATACAAGCAGATGAAGAAATAGACTCCACCTCTTGAGATGGGTTGGTGGAAAGATTACATCACAGAAAGGTGTGTGAGTAGGGATATATTTTTGTGGCCCTCTTTGAAAAATGTAATCTGCCACAGATAGCTTATTAACATAAAGAAATAAGTAGAATTATTTACGTACACATGCTTTGGCTATTTCATCAAAAACTGTAATATTTTTAATTTATTCTTTTAAAAGTATATTTCTAATAATTAAGATCTAAATGTTAAAGTAATTTGTTATAAAATATATTTAATGCAAAAGTAATTCATAGGTCCTTTTTTGTCAGCCATGCACATTTTGAAGTTTCTTCCTGAACTTGCTAAGTATTGTCTAAGGGAATGTCGTTATTTATAACCTTTTATTTGTTTATGAATAAAGTATTCATTGAGTGCCTACTATGGATAATATGTTGAGTACTTTAAAAAACAAAAAAGATGAATTAGACATGGATTCTGCCTTTGAGGTCCTTATAGACATCTCAGGAAGATAGCACATATAAATAACGATAAATAAGCTGATGAGAGAGACATTGATAGAAGTGGGGGTAGAAAAGAGTCATTTTTTAAAAGCTTTCTGAAAAGGCTTTATGGAAAATGTTGCTGGATGTTGAGAGATGGGTAGAATGAGGACATGGAGGTGGTGATGAGGAATAATACTTAACAGGAATAGTGGGCAAAATGTCATGAATACGGAGTAACCATGCCGGTTACACTGTGACCATTTCAGTTTGTATTTTAGCAAAGAAGTTCTTAAGATTTGATGGGCACAGAATTCATCCTGAAGACCTTGTAAGGAGCTTGTTCAGGGTATGTGGTAGAGGAGTATCAGGAAAGAAGAATGAAAGAGTGGATAGGTGGGCATAATACTGTGATGGTTCCTGAATTCCAGGCTATGCATCTTTTCTTTATATTAGTAGAAAGTGAAGAATGATTGAAGTGTGTTAATCGTGGGAATGATCTGATTGAAGTCAAACTTTAGAAAATTAATCTGCTACCAGTGTGTATAGCAGTTGGGGAAAAACAAGGTTGAAATTGGAGAGTTTTATATTGAGGTTACTGTGTTCATTCAGGGAAGAGGAAATCAGAACCTGTTCCTTGATAAGGGCAGTGAGGGTGGAAGGAGCGGATGATTCAAGCAAGAAAAAAATCTGTAAACTAATTAGAAACAAGGGTGGTGAAGCAACGACAGAAGTCTAATTATGGCTGAAAGGTTACCGTTGAAGCAGGCAATAGGGAGATTCCAAAATCGAGACACCAGGGCATGAGACTCAGTTGAGGCAACTGAATATGAACTGGTGTGGTACCTGCATTTTGTTTGTATACTGAGGGGGATACCCTATTGGGGTTGTCCAGCTAGCCACTGAGAAGAGAATCAAGTCTGGAGATCAGGAGAAAGGATAGGACTGGAAATATGGATTTGAGGGTTACTGGCAGTGTGGTAGGTGTTCCAACTCTAGTGTGGATGAGTTTACCAAGAGAAAGAATATAAAGAGAGCAAAAAAAAAATAGAGAAGACAAACCTCAAGAAATAGGTACATTCAGGAAACAGGGGGATAATTATAAATCAGCAAAATTGTATAATGTGCTCAGAGTCCTGAGCTATGCTACTTACCTTCTGCAGAGAAGACATTTTAGCAGGTAGTGATCAGCAGAGTTAAAGATTACAGAGGGAGATGGAGACTAAAGACAAGCCATGGAAGGTGTTGGTGACTTTTAAGAATGCAGTTCTGTCACATAGTGAAAACAGCAGGGCTTAAGGAATGAGTCAGTGATCAGAAACTGGAAACATTTATAATGCAGTGTTAGTTTGCTAGGAAAATTCATACTTCCAATGGACCTTTTAACTGCTATTGAAGAGCTGGGAGAAAACCAAGAAAATATTGCTCATTTAACTAAAAGCAATTTCTTTGCGATCTGTCACACGTGTAATTTAAAGCAACAATGGAAGTCTTCCATTCTTCTTTTGTTCATTACTGTAACTGCCTCTACCAGAGGCAAAGGTCTCATAGGGATGTTACCTTAATCCAAAGGATTTTATTTTTATTGAGCTCATCTTAGTACATAGAAAAGCTCCTTCAAAACCCAGCTTTGTGTCAAAAAAAATGAAACATAACAGCAACCACATTTTATTGCTATTATAGATAGATTTTCTAAGAAGAAAATTGGTTGGGACAAAATTTTGCAACCATTTTATACTTACGATAAACCATCATAAACTAGTATCACCAGCTAACCAAATACAATTTTTCTCAAGGGCATAACTCCTACTTCAGCACCATTAACTGTCAACAATGGGATATGATATAATGCAGCTTGTTTCTTGTTATTATTGTTGTGTAGTACATCAGGCTTAATCTGTACCTGACTTTCTGTGGGGCTGCCATAGCAGTTAGTGTGTAGCAGAGCACTGGGCTAGTGCTTTGCAAATTATACAAATTTAATTCTTGTGGCAGTCTTGCAGAGTTGATATTGTTATTCCCATTGGACAATGAGAGAAGGAAGAATGAAAGAAGTGAAGTTACTTACCAAAGATGATGCAGCTCTTAATTTTCTGGATCCTAACCTGGTTTTCTGACTCCAAAGCTTGTGCTCTTGTGTTCTGTGACTGATGATCACTCCACTCCTGTTTCTTGAACTGTCTGTACATTATGGTGCTCCAGGAGCATGGATGCTGCACTATTGATGCTGAACTATCAGGATTTTTTTTATGATTAGAGACAATATTCTCTATTTGACCGATGGATTAGTTTGGGTTGAGACATCCCTCTCCCCCCCAATCCTTAATGAAAATTTCTTTAAGATAATGAAGAAGTTGTCTTTTCAGCTTTAAGGGGATGTAGAAAAGCAAACTGGAAAAAAAATTTAAAAATCACTTGAAGGAAAAGGAAAATTTGGAACTGTAGTTTCAAATGCCAGGTAGCACTGGATACAGTAGGTTGAGTGTGGCCAGAAGTTTTTGTGAAAAAGACTTCATCCATAGGCAGGGCAGGTTCTACTCCTGTTGCTGCATGCATATCTTGTTCCATTCCACTTTGGTAGGGAAATGGATTGATGACAGTTTCTTAATACTGGGAGAGGACACAGAACAGGAGGACAGGAGTGCCAAATACGGTGAGACCTTCATCACCAGCCCAAATCTCTCTTTCTCTGCACAAGGCAGTGAGCATTTCATTTACACAGGGGCTAACACACCTCTATCTTCAACCCTTGACAATGTAACATTATCCCTAGGTCTATAAAGCATCAAGAGTTTTAACAGTCAACCTCGTCTGTTTGCCTGACCAAGATCAATCTAAATTATCACACAACGGAATTGTGTGATATATTGTAAATTAAGAAAATTTACAAATTAGAGCTAGCACTGAACTATCTGAGTCAGTGGAGTAAAGTTATATATAATCTATAGCAGTGGGTAATCTCAAGATAATTTGTAACATCGCTTTAAAAAAATTAATTTGTCTCTGTCATTATACTTGCCTTAGGCTACCATTAAAATGATCTACCTTTTCTCTGGCATAGACATAACGAACCACAAAAAAGAATTAAGATTTATTGCTATTCAGTCTACTTTAGGAAATAACAGCTTGGAATATAAACATTTTTGTAAATAAACTACACTCAAGTAGTCAGTCCATAGTTAGCCATGAGGAATTTCTTCTGGTTTATGGTAGCTCTACCAGTTTTATTTTATTGCTACTATGTTATATTTGACATGGCTCATCTGTCACTTTATAAATTTCAACTTTAAATAATCTGCTATTATTAATTTTCAGACAATAACTGTTTACATTCAAAACCAAAAGACTACATGTTATTTACTCTTAGCAGTTTCAGTATATGGAAATTCGAATATCTCACAAAGCATCCCAGCCATGGCCTTGTGCCAGCATGTTTATTGATTGAATGTTGAATGACCGTGAACAGATTTCTCTGAATTAACTACTGTAATCAAAGTACAAAAGCAAGATAACTATTATTTGTAGGAACTCAAATCTGAAAAAGAAAAAAAAAATCACAGAGTCAATAGAAAGTGTACAAAGCTGGAATGACTCCAGTAACTTAATTTTTCCTAATGTAACAACAATATATTCAGGGACTAAATATCAATACTAGGACTGACATTGGACCAATATGCCTTTAAGATGATCACAGTAACATTACTTTGTCAGTCATTCAAACTATGCTTTATTAACAAGATGATTTCTCAAGAAGACAGATTGAGTCTTTACAAAAAATAAAAGTAGCAAAAATCTGTATGATAGTTTAAATTTCTTGTTTTTTGCTTTAATTTGCTTCGTAGTTGATCTGATAAAAAGTGAACATATATATCTTAATATTTAAAGTAAAACATTTACAATTATTTCTCAGAAATGGTACATATTTGCCATTTTTGGTAGCATCTTTGTTTCACATAAACAAAAGTTTCTTTCTAACCAAAGTAGTATTGAAAGCTTGTGAAATTCATTTAAAAGTCAACTAAAAATTATATAAAGCACTGCATTTACCCTTCTGAAAGCAAAATGTTCATAAAGTAACATTTATTTCCATTAGAGGAGATATTTTAATTAAACTACTGAGAGGTTTTACATTATATATTTAATCTATATGAGTCATGTGCATATACACAGATGTATAACTGCACTACCGGAACATAGTTTTCAGGATTTTAACAGGCATTATCTAGATCTTTATATGTTCTATAGATTCAATAAGAAAAAAACCCAAATAGCTGCAGTTTTAAAGGTGATGTTAGAAGTATGTCCCCCACTCATCTTTAACTGCTGTATTCTGTTGTGCACTAATCTCAATGCCTCCGTTTTTATAAGTAAAGCAATGCTTCTCTACTTGTGCATGTCTCATGAACTCCGGTTTAAGGGTGGATGTGTTACTCAAACAAGTTTATGAATTCTTGCATATAGTCGGTAGCGTTCTAGCATTACCTCCGAAATGCTGTGTTCCCCCAGGTGTCTGCCCTTAGTGCTCTTGCTTTCTTCTCCTTCCCTCTGTGAGCACTGTGTTCCCATGGGTGCAGTTGGGTAACTCCTGAATCTCTAAGTTCTGCTTCACACCCTCGCCTGAACTCTCACACAGAATTTTCAACCATATGCAAGATATCTTCTGTGGCATTCAATAGGAATCTCAGATTCAGTAATACAAAACTGAATACATCATTTCCCAAATCTGCTCCTTGTACTGTGATCCCAAGACTGTTAATGGCATTACCATCTTTCCAGGCAGGTGAGAAATAATGGTCATCTCCCTACCTTGTTCTTTTCTCAGCTCCAATATCCAATCAGTTGCTGAGTTGTGTCTAATCTACATCTGCATTTTCTGCAGTTTCATTTTTTCATTTAATCAATTGACAAACATTTTTTGAGCTTCTTTCTACTTTTATATCATGTCTTTGGAATATGAGGCAGTACCTGCTTCAAGAAGCTCACACCTAGTAAGAGAGAAAGAACTAAATAGATCATCACTGCCCAGTGTGATAATTACTAGTTTGAATTAGTCACAAGCTGCTGAAACTGAGAAGAGGTCATGGAAGCCTTCCAGAAGGAGGTGGCATGTAGGCACTGTCTGGAACGATGAAGAGGAGTTATCTAGGTAAAGAGCAAGAGAAAGCCTTCTGGGAGGCAGAAACAACAGTATGTACAAATGTCCAGAGCTGTGAGGGATCAGAGTGTGCTGTGAGAGATCTGAGTGTTTTCAAGGAGGCATAAGAGTGATTCAGGCTACAAGCTGAGGAGTGCTGAGAAATGAAACGAAACGGAGGAACATTTATGAAGGGCCTGGATGCCAAACTAGGGAAGTTGGATTTCAATCTCAAAGTATTTTTCTTTCTTCTTTTCCTATGCATGGCCATATCTTTTGTCAGCAACATTGCAAAAAAGTCCTGACTATTCTCTTGCTGACCACTCTCTTGCCATTTTTTTTTCCTTCAGATTGCAGTCAGTGGTCATTTCCCCAGTGAGAACCTGTCTCTCTTCCTGATCCTTCAATGGCTCGAATTACTCACTAGATTGCTCTCAGTTCCTACAACCTCTTCTCCACTTCTGCCAAACACATTGCATGGGTCAAGCTTATGACAACTGTCCTCTTTGGTGAATTATAGCCTTTTAAGGCCTGATTCTATGTCTCACACAGCTTGGTACATTTATGAAATAGAACACCTTGCTGTGTGCTTTGCATGTAGTAGGCCTGTGCATATCTGTTGTGTTGAGTAAAAGGAATCTTACCACATTTCTCTATGTTTCAGGGCCTTTTATGCCCATTGATGTAAAGTTGCTGTAGTAATCACTAGTTTTCTTGTTGCCCTCAGCAAGTGTTCCTTACAGCCCAGTGGCTTGTAACATGCCCTGCTGCTACAAATCAGAACAATTCCCAAACAGAGTGGCATGGCTGTGTACAAACCTTCATGTGCAGTGGTGTTTTTTTGTTTTTTTGGTTTTTTTTCCTGCAGAAAATGAAAGACCTCACTTTTCCCTAGAGTAAAAGCAGGCATAGAAAGCGTGGATGCGGGTCCCTTAACAAACATTACAATTTCTAGGGTTCTTTCCTCATTTCACTGATCGGTATAGTGAAAAGGGCTTCAAATTAAGAGCCAGAAATAGGTTTTGAAGTCCCATCTCTAGCTAACTGAGTGACTCTGGGTAGCATTTCTGGGCCTCAGTTTTCCCACCCGTGGAACTGGGAATTAGAGTTAATTTCTAATCTCCTTATAAACATTATTCTTTCAGCAGTATTTCCACATCAGCCTACCAATCTGGCATCTCAGTTTCAAACAACCCAAACCCATTCTCAGTTTTGTTTTGTTTTGTTTTGTTTTGTTTTGTTTTTTAAATCCTTACTAATTTTAGCAGACAAGATGTCATTAGAAGAATATTGGCTAGCTTACAGAAAAATTGCAATGAAAACTAGGCTTGGGAATTTCACAGCTAGCAACACAGCACACCCCTATGCCACTCCACAGGAACAACGCAGTGAGGATGGCATTTGGTGTTTCTGGACACTTTCTGGCACTCATGTCTCTGCCAGTAATCTCTGCTTCTGTGTCTTCACATTACTCCCTCCATGTTCATGATCCTAGATGTGGGCATCTGATTGGCTGGGCCCAGGACAGGTGCTTCCACCTAACTGCTGGGAGTGGAGAAAAGGAATATCTGGATCATTTTCCTGGAGGAGTAGGCAATAGAAGAAGACATTTATTTTCACAGACACATGGACAGACATGCAGCCATCATTAAGACTGGTGTTGCCAATTGTGCCATGCCCACACCTGTAATGATCTCAGTGAGGTAAACCCTGCTTCACCATGTGCACACTTAAAACTTCAAGCACATGCTAGATCTGTTTCTTCCTGAGAAGTCAGTTTTTCTCGGATTTAGACCACTTTTTCCATTACCTTTTATTATGCTTTATTTTGTCTTCAACAACACAATTTTCTGGATTTTCTGGTGTAAACTAAGAACTGCAGTTATAGCTCTGACCGCTCAAAGTGTCATTTTAGGGTGAGGAGACAGGCAGAGTGGGGCGGCTCACTCATCTGGCTCATCATTCACTTGCAGACATGTAGCAATAGTTTGGAATCAGGAATTCTCTCTGGCCATAAACAAAACAGATCTTATATATGAAAAACACAGTTGAGAAAAATAATTGTAAGGGCATTCTACCTATCTAAGTCTCCACATAATCTAAGTTCTCATCATTGGAATAAATTAGGTGTCTAGAAGATTACATATAAGACCAAGTCACCTTAGTCTCATGCAAAATAATATTCACCAGATTGCCAGCAACTTGAACTCTGTTTCCGCCTTTTTTGGGGCAACCTAATGTGTGAATATTGTTCGTTATGATACTTAGAGTGTCCTGTACTAGTCCCTATGTTAGAAATGTGTTGCAAAAATTAAATCAGAGGAAAAGTTAGTCTCTCTTTAAAAATATGAAGTTTCCTCTCATATGAGAGCTGTGTGAATTAGCCTGTTGTCTTCTTCATGTGGCACCGGATGTGGTGCTAGTCACAGCGACTATCTTGGTCTTTGTAGTTGTTACTTTTATTTATCTTCTTTCATTTCTGGTTGTTTATTTTCCAAGCCTCTCCCCTTTTATTTTGAAAGCAGACACAAAGAGGGAAGGGAAGTAGAGGGAGATGTTTAGATAGAGAGCGGAAGCAAAATAGCCACCCAGATGAACAGAGGTAACCCCAGCAGAGGAATGGCTGCGTTCACCACAGCAGCGGGATTGGCAGTGGGTATCAGACACCTTGTCATCCCAAATCCTCTCTTAACCAATGGCAGTCTAGTCTGTCTCAGTGGCTGCCTGCCTAGTTGGTCTAAATGTGGTTTAAAACAACATCATCAATATTAAAGCCTTTCACACCTCTCCACTCATGTATTTATATGAACTGTTTTATCTCCAACATAAAAATAACATGTGGGACATCAACTACTGGAAAGAAAACGAGAAAACAATGAGACATCGGTCAGTAATGTCATCCATCCACCTTGGATTATTGTGAATAGTGTGAGCTGTTAACTATCCAAATTATATTCAAATATTTCATCACCTGCTTAATCAAGCTGCAAAATAAGGAGTTAGACCACTTCAACTCCAGTGATTTGATTATGTGATAAAGAGACTGGTGCATAAACATCAATCCTGGGAAATTAATTCATGAAAATTAGCTGGAGATACCCCCAGAGGCCTGTTTTGTATCTATTTTTGCATAAAATGTTGAACTGACTACTTACTGAGGGTGTCTTGGGGGGACTAGAATGATTATGCATGATTCTGTAGTTATCTAGAGAGAAGCATGAAGAGGCTATGAAGTGACCTGAAAATGCATTCTGATTAAAGCTAAGTCTTGAACAGGAAAATTGCTTTGAAATGATTAAAGTTAAAATTGTTGGTAATGAAGGAAAACACTTGTCCTAGAATGAGGCCTTTGAAAGAGAGAGTCTCATTTTGAATGTCTTCCAAACCATAGGGTCTTGCTTTTAAATTGCAAAATATTACATTGTATAAACCTATCACATTATCTCACCTTTGAAATTAATGAAAGATTAGGAGAATGTTCTAGATAAAAATCTGGAAAGGGATGTCATAAGTGAAGATCTGTCCTTAGGGGAGTGAAGTCAGCAGTATCCTTTAGAGCTAACTTAGATGAATCTGCTCAGTGGAGCCTTTTCAAGGCTTGGCCACAACCTCTACTCTCAGGGTACTTGGCTCCTTTGTATGCCTAGCATGCCAGGTTGTAGTTCAAAACTTTGTTTAAACATCTGTCTTTCCCACCAGATCATGAGGTCCTAAGTGACAGGGATCATGTTTATTACCTTCTGTATATTTCCAGCATCTAGTAGGGTGCCAATCCCACCTAGGATTGAGCCTATATCTCTGATTATATTTATTATCTTTGGTACATATTCACCTTTGCTTATATTTAAAGATGTTAATATCGCATCTGAAACTAGGAAACTTATACTACAGAATTCAAACTTTTCAGCTGTTGGAAAGGTGATATCAGTATCTATAAACAGCATATTTAAACTATGTCTATGCCATATGTAACATAATACCCCCAGCAGAGACTGAGGCGGCTTCTAGAATCAAGCACATTAATATTTCTGCCGTCAGAAGTATGAATTGGCATACTCTATGGGATAAATAGACTATAATTTTATAGCAGCTCAAGTCAGGTCAGATTTTGCTACCAGAAGGTTACAAAAATCTTCATATTTTTGGAACTCTTTTGATTTTAGAATTGCTAGTAAGGTCTGTGGACCTGTATTATATCTTCAGGAAGGAAAGAGTTCTTTTCTACAGGAAATATTCCTAGGTGCAAGGGCCATTACTCTTCTGAGTTCAAGGAGGAGGAAGAAAATGATGCTGGGTCTTTCTGCACAGTGACATGCTTCCAGAACTATCACTACTGCTAGGGTCTCGCAGGATGGTGATACCAGAGGGGGCAATCTCAGTAGCTCATTTCCCACAAAGAAAGGTCACCCATTGTGCCACCCCTGACTCTGTGCCTTTTACTTTATCTGCTGCTCCTTCCTCCCTGTACTAACCTGTCTATCCATTTTTTCCAGAGCCTCCCTTCTCCACTCCTCCATTGCTTTCTATCTGTATTTTTTTTTCTTTTATCCTTTTTGGCTCACCGAAGCTTAGAGCTTAGGAGTTTTGAGGCTCTTCTTGTTTGCCTTCAGCATAATTCTTTGGCACATGATATTCATATACCTCATTCACCTAAACAACCAAAGCTTTGCTCTTATCAGGTTGTCTTTGAGTGCATATCAGTCAGTGCTTACGTGGAATGGAAGCATTCTGTGTGCATGCCTTTGTTTGTTAGGAGTTGTGTTTATCTGTTCTGTATGCTGTGTAGATAAGCATCGTGGGAATGTGTGAGTGGATAATAGGCTAATACTGTTCTCTGTATGAACCTAGTCTCCTGTATCCAAAAATGTTGGTGAAAAAAGTCAAGTATGGATATGTTAATCCATGTTTAAAAATAAAGTAGGTAGCATGATTGATATGCTTTAGTCTTTTTAAAAAGTATCTTTTTGATCATTTTTAACAGTGCAATTGTTCATTTTTCTATGTGACATTTGGTCTTGGATGCCTTTATTTCTAATTCTGTTTGATTTACTTAAACCATGCATCTGCTTTGCTAGTATCCACAAGAAATCTCAATGTTATGCTATTTATTAAAGGAATCATTTTGTTGTTCTCACTTTTTCTTAGTCTCTTAGATTGCTTTTAAAGTTGTGCCTTTATTGTGGTTGTTATTGTTCATGTGTAATGTTGACATGAGCAAAAACTGGTGACCAGAGAGGTGGGATCAGGAAAGCAGTGTCTCTGTACATCAGGACATCCGCCTGCACTTGTGGCATCATGTTGAATGCATGACATCACAGTAGAAGCTGCAAGTGAAGTCCTGTGCTTCTTGTTAGTGACCTTGCTCTCTCTTTGACACTCACAGCCCTGGTCTCAGCAGTGACTATACGGGCAACATCCCCCTTTGTGGTACCCAATCCAGAAAGAATTGGGGCATGTTGTCAGTGCAGTACCAGGAAGTGTACTAGGGAATTCCATATTCTACCTTTTAAAAACACTTTTGAGACTGTCTCACAGTTCTTTGTAGGGATAGATTGCTGTCAGTCCATTGTGGTATATCATCAGTGATTATGGAAGCCCTCCTGTTACTTAATACTGTTTTCTAAAGAACTATGGGTGTTTCCATTAATGTAGGTTAAGGAATTTCCTTGATGCCCAGATAATAAAATACAGCATTTACAAACAAGCTTTCCTCCTTAATTCACGCATTCAGTAAATACTTATTGCTGACAGGTAGTTCCCAATCTTGTTCAAAACACCATGCTAATTTATAATATAGAAAAGGTGAGCTAGAACCTCTGCCTGTCCCATCAAAGACGTTATAGGGTCTAGAGTAAAAATCAGGGGTTGGTGAACAATGGCCCTCAGGCCAAATACAGCTTGTTGCCTGTTGTTGTAAATCAAGTTTCATTGGAACAAATGTTATATTCACTTACATATTGTCCATGCCTGTTTTGTGCTGCAGGTACAGAGTTGAGTAGTTTCAACAGAGATCATATGGCCTGTAAGCCTAAACTATTTACTCTCTGACCCTTTAGAGAAAATGTTTGCTGACCCTTGCTATAGTGATGGAAACATAAATTATTACATAACATCACAAAAGAAGCAGTACCTTATAGTGGGAGGAGCATGAATTTTGAATCATGCCTATTTCAAATCTTGCTTCCACCATTTACTAGCCCTACAGCCATCAGCATGTTACTTAGTAATTCTGAGCTTTTTTTTTTTTTTTTTTTTGCAAAATGCAATTAGTAATATCTATATACTGCAGGTTTAATTTTAGTAGTAAGAGAGGTTATATATGTAAGGCCCTCAGAGTATAGCAATAATCAATAAATGTTCACTTGTCAAAATAATGGGATGACACATAAGGAGGATGACTGTATATCCTAGAGCCACCTTGGTTTACACCTACTGTCCCAGTTTAATTATTAATAGCCCCCTTCACTCTTAAATGTCCTAATTTGGGTAATAAATTGCATGGTCACACTATGCTTAGGGAATTTCTTAAATCTTCATTTGTGATTATCTTATTTTGATGAGGTACTAAATTTGTTTTAAAACTGTAAGTTTTATTTAAAACCTATTTTAAAGCTGTAAGTACTATGATAAGAAAGTAAATTACTTTGTATTGGTCATTGCTGACCTAACCACATGAATGTTTTGGTTCTTATATTATTAAATTTTGTTCCTTTAAGCAAGAAACATTTATTAACCCAATAATAATGTTTTCAAAATCTCATTAAGAAGACTTAGAAATAACAAAACCAGTGAGAAGAAAATTGGTTTTCGGATGTCACAACCTGGTAGTAAGAAGCCCAGGAGGAGTGGGTTCTGCCTTTGATGAAATACGGGTGCATTTGGGGAGAGAAAAACTGGGAGAACTGAGCCTGTTTTTTTTGAGCCTAATAAAGGATGTAGCCACTACTGTGCTCATTTTGTTCATTTGAATTAAGTTGGGGCCCGAACCATTGGTTTTCCCTTTAAACAAGGACCTGAAGGTAGGGATCACTGGCAGGTAAGTTATGGTCCAAAAGGGATCACCACTTTTAATGATACCTCACTAGCCTTATACTCACCACTAGCCTTATACATGCTGAGAGAAAACACTGGATGATAGCTGTATAATCCTCTGGATCCAAAGGTGGGAGGTCAAGAAGATAAGAGATGTGCTACTTTATAAAAAATATATTTAACTCAAATATATTGATCTTCATATTGGGAAGAACTGGATATTGGGGAGATGCTACACCAGGCTTCGATTCCTTGGTCAGGAACAAATGGATATGAATTGGAGTGGCTGGGATGGAAGAGTCAGGACTGAATTGGGTCTTGCAAGAGGGATCCAGGGATCTAAGGAAGAGGATTACAAACTGAAAGGACAATCAGAAGCAGGCAGATAGATATGGTATGTCCTGTTGTGGGTGCTCTGGAGAGGCCCTGAGAGTAGAGTACTTGTACTGAGAAATCATGAAGATGAGTTTGGAAGGATGTGACTGTGAAGGACCTTTGATGTCAGATTGGAGAGCTGACATTTCTTTAAGCATTAAGAAATCAGTACTTACGTTAGAACAACATTTCAAATTTTGGATATTGTTTCAGTTTGTTTTGACTTTTGAACATAATTATAGGTAATTTAATATTGTAGAATAAATATCATCTGACTGCTGCTTTGTTTATTTGGAAATTTCTCTCTCTTCTTACGCTGCTAAGTAAATTCATCAAAATATTTTATTTGCTAAAAGTGCAGATTGTTTTTCCTGCATACAAAATATTTTAATCAAATGGATTTAAAAGTTTTGTGCTTCACCTCATTCCTCACACCTCACATTGATCATCTTCTGACCCTGGCTCTAGTTCTGACATGGTTTGGCTGTGTCCCCACCCAAATCATATCTTGAATTATAGTTCTCATAATCCCCATGTGTCATGGGAGGGACCTGGTGGGAGGTATTTGAATCATGGAGGTGGTTTCCCTCATGCTGTTCTCATGATAGTGACTGAGTTCTCATGAGATCTGGTGGTTTTATAAGGGGCTTTCCCCCTTTTGCTTGACACTTCTCCTTGCTGTCACCATGTGAAGAAGGACATGCTTGCTTCCCCTTCTGCCATGATTGTAAGTTTCCTGAGGCCTCTCCAGTCATGCTGAACTGTGAGTCAATTAAACCTCTATCCTTTATAAATTACACAGTCTCAAGTAGGTCTTTATTTGCGGCATGAGAATAGGGGACTAATACAGTAAGTTGATACTGGGAGTGGGTTTCTGCTTAAAGATACCCCAAAAAGTAGAAGCAACTTTGGAACTAGGTAACAGGCAGAGGTTGGAACAGTTTGGAGGGCTCAGAAAAAGACAGAAAAGTGTGAGAAAGTTTAGAACTTCATAGAGACTTGGAGGGCTCAGAAGACAGGAAGATATGGGAAAGTTTGGAACTTCCTAAAGACTTGTTTAATAGCTTTGAGCAAAATACTGTTAGTGACATGGACAATAAAATCTAGGCTGAGGTGGTCTCAGATGGAGATGAGGAACTTGTTGGGAACTGGAGCAAAGATGACTTTTGTTATGCTTTAGCAAAGAGACTGGTGGCATTTTCCCCCTGTCCTAGAGATCTATGGAACTTTAAACTTGAGAGAGATGATTTAGGGTATCTGCTGGAAGAAATTTCTAAGCAGCAAAGCATACAAGAGGTGACAGAGTATAAAGTTTGGAACACTTGCAGCCCGAAGATGTGGTAGAAAAGAAAAACTCATTTTCTTGGGAGAAATTCAACCCAGCTGCAGAAATTTGCCTAAGTAATAAAAGCCCAATGTTAATTGCCAAAACAATGAAGAAAATGTCTCCAGGGCATGTCAGAGACCATCATGGCAGTCCCTCCCATCACAGGCCTGGAGGCCTAGGAGGGAAAAATGGTTTCATGGGTTGGGCCCAGTGCCCACCTGCTCTAAGCAGCCTCAGGACATGGTGCCTTGAGTCCCAGCTGTTTTGGCTTCAGCTGTGGCTAAAAGGGGCCAAGGCACAGCATTGCTTCAGAGGGAGCCCCAAGCCTTGGCAGCTACCATGTGGTTGGGCTTGCACGTGCATAGAAGTCAAGAACTGAGGTTTGGAAACCTCTATCTAGACTTCAGAGGATATATGGAAATACCTGGATGTCCAGGAATAAGTCTGCTGCAGATGGGGAGCTCTCATGAAGAACCTCTGCTAGGGCAGTGTGGAAGGGAAATGTGGGGTTGGAGCCCTCACAGAGTCCCCACTGGTGCACTGCCTAATGGAACTGTGAGAAGAGGGCCACCATCCTCCAGACCCCAAAATGGTAGATCCACTGATAGCTTGCATTGTGCACCTGGAAAAGCTGCAGACAGTCAATACCACCCCATGAAAGCAGCCAGAAGGGGAGGTGTTCCCTGCAAAGCCACAGGGACAGAGCTTCCCAAGGCCATTGGAGCTCACCTCTTGCATCAGCATGACCTGGATATGAGACATGGAGTCAAAGGAGAATCATTTTGGAACTTTAAGGTTTAATGACTACCCTACTGGATTTCAGACTTGCATGGGGCCTGTAGTCCCTTTGTATTCACCAATTTCTCCCATTGAAATGAGTGTGTTTACCCAATGCCTGTACCCTCATTGTATCTAGGGTGCAACTAACTTGCTTATGATTTTACAGGCTCTTGGCAAAAGGGACTTGCCTTGTCTCAGATGAGACTTTGGGCTTAGACTTTTGGGTTAATGGTGGAATGAGTTATGACTTTGGGGGACTGTTGCAAAGACATGATTGTGTCTTGAAATGAGAGGACATGAGATTTGGGAGGGGCTGGGTGTGGAATGATATGGTTTGGCTGTGTCCCCACTTAAATCTCATCTTGAATTGTAATTCCCACAATCCCCACATGTCATGGAAGGGACCTGGTAGGAGGTAATTGAATCATGGGGTCAGTTACCCTCATGTTGTTGTTGTGATCGTGAGTCTCATGATATCTGATGGTTTTATAAAGGGCTTTTCCCCCTTTTGCTCAGCACTTCTGCTTGCTGCCATCATGTGAAGAAGGACATGTTTGCTTCCCCTTCTGCTATGATTGTAAGTTTCCTCACAGTAACTGTGAGTCAATAAAACCTCTTTCCTTTATAAATTACCCAGTCTTGAGTATGTCTTCATTAGTTATTAGCAGCTTGAGAATAGACCAATACAAGTTCTGAACATCTTTCTTTTTTTTTAAGCATCTAAACAGAAATGTATTGCTCACAGTTCTGGAGGTTAGGAAATCCAAGATTAAGGGGCTAGCAAATTCAGTGTCTGGTGAGGGCCCCTCACATAGTAGAAGTGCCTGAACATCTTTTTTAAAATGTCTTTCCTCCCACTACTGGTCTTGTTCTTCCTTATTTTCTTTCCTGTGTTTTTTCCTCTATCCCAACTCAAGGCTCTTTTGCATTTGCTTGTCCTTATCATGTCCTTGCAAGCCTTTCCCTCAAGAGAGGGTGAAACTACCTGAAGCCAAGAAATGAAAGAGTGTTCTGTAGACTATAGGTTTGTGGAAAGGGAGGGGAGGGAACCAGAGCCACACACACCTGTCCCCCTGGCATCTGAAGGAAAGGCTGGGCTCATGAAGACTGTGTCTACCAGATGCCAAAATAACTTCTCAGTGGAGCCAACTCAATCAAAGACAGGCAATTCAGTGCAAATTTAGTCCATGTGGTTCATTGGCATTGTGTGGGCGAAACAACCCATTGATTGATATCCCTGATCACTTTCCAGCCAGTAATTTTGGTGTTTCCTAAAACAGAGATTGCTAAAGTGGGAAGGAGGAATATTCAAGTAGTGAATACAATGATCCATGGGAGGCAAGAAAGAAATATCAGAACTTCTATTTGTATCTAAAATAAGAATCTAAGCCATATTAACATTTGATTTTATGGATTGTTAATAGTATATATGTAATTTTAACATAAATAATAGGGATGAATCCTCAAATTTTTTGCTGATGCATAATCAAAACAGTTTGGTGACTACTGTTCTAGATTACAAATTCCCAATCTGTGGGCTCAGTGTCCTCCCACTCTACCATAGGGGCAACGGTTATTACAAGAGTTCTATTAAGACATGTAGGGGACTTATCTTCACATTCAGTACATATTACAAATGCAATGATCTGCTCAAGGTTTTCAGGGTTCATTTAATATGCTTTTGCTATTGTGTTTTGAAATTTACTGTAAAAGTAACTTTCTTATACCTGAAAAATGTGAATACATTGAAGGAGACACAGTTACACATGGGACACAAATAAGTAAGGAGAGGGGAGAATCAAGTTCCAACAAGATGTTAGATTAGTTGTTCAAAGTATTTAACTTATTGGAAGAGTTATATATACTTAATCATCTCTCTTTTTCTTTAAAGCAAAAATTGTTTTGCTTTTCTCTCAACATATTTCTTTGTTCCCCTATTTTGAGGAGTAAGTATTAGGACATTTCATGGACCTGACTTCTAGCAGTGTTTTTTTTGTTTGTTTTTTTGTTTGTTTGTTTGTTTTTGAGACAGAATCTCCCTCTGTCACTGAAGCTGGAGTGCAGTGGCGTGATCTCGGCTCACTGCAACCTCTGACTCCAGGGTTCAAGCGATTCTTCTGCCTCGGCCTCGCGGGTAGCTGGGATTACAGGCAGGTGCCACTGCATCTGTCTAATGTTTGTATTTTTAATAGAGATGGGGTTTTGCCATGTTGACCAGGCTGGTCTCGAACTCCTGCCCTGAGGTGATCTGCCCACCTCGGCCTCCCACAGTGCTGGGATAATAGGCGTGAGCCACTGCACCCGGCTGCACAGTGTTATTTTAATTCATGTGTATATTAGCTTGCTAGGGCTCTCATAACAAAATACCACAGACTGTGTGGCTTAAACAACATAAATTTATTTTCTGACAATTCTGGAACTAGAAATCCAAGATCAAGGGTTCAGTATGTTTGGTTTTTTCTACAGTCCCCCTCCTTGACTGTTGATGGCCACCTTCTTACTATGTTCTCACATGAACTTCTCTGTGTTCACATGTGCTTCTGGTGTTTCTCTATGTGTCATAATCTCCTCTTCTCATATGATCACTAATCCAGTTGCCTTCTGGCCTCATTTTTACTTAGTCATCCCTTTAAAGTTTCTGTATCCAAATACAGTCACATTCTGAGGTATTACGAGTTAGGACTTCAACATATAAATTTGAGGTAACACAATTTAGCACATAACAATGTACACTTACTTGTGATGAGTCTATTTTTTCAGGAAAGAATGTGGGACCTAGCCGTATTGAGAAGCAACTATATTAGGGCAACTATATTCTGATTTGTCAAGGACAGTCCTGATTTATTTTTATTGTCCTGACTTAATTAAACTAGCACCCCCTTGGACTGCCAGAAGTGTTTCATTTGGATGATAAATGATATGGTGATCCTGATAGAAAGCTTCTAGAAAAAGAGTTTATGTATTTGAGTCTGGACTCAAAAAAATGCATTGCTGCACCTAGACTACCTCGACTATGAAATAGAGGCAGTAATAGTACTTACCCCATGGGTTATTGTGAGAATTAAATGAGTCAGTATGTGTAAGTCATTCAGAACACTGCCCTGCATAGAGTAAGCACTGAGTGTAACACTGAGTAAGCAAAGAGCAGGGGGATTGTATTTGTCAGGTGTGATGGTGAATTTTGTGTGTCAGGTTGGCTGAGCCAGTGTGCCCAGATCTTTGGTCAAACATTATTCTGGATGTTTCTGTGAGGGTGTTTTTGAATGAGATTTACATTTAAATTGATTGACTTTGAATAAAGCAGGTTACTCTCTGTAATGTGGGTAAGCCTCTTCCAATCAGTTGAAGGCCTGAATAGAACAACAGGATGACTTCCCCTGAGTAAGAAGGAACATGCCAGCAGATCGTCTTCAGACCTCACCTGCAACATTGACTCTTCCTGGTTCACAAGCAGTCTGCCTTTGGACTCGAACTGCAACTTTTTCCTGGGTCTCCAGTCGGCTGACCTCCCTTGTCAGATTTTGGACTTGCCAAGCCTCCACAATCACATGTGCTAATTCCTTAAAAATAAATCTATCTCTCTCTCTCTCTCTCTCTCTCTCTCTATATATATATATATATATACACATATATATATATGTACACACACATCCTGTTGGTTCAGTTTCTCTGGAGAACCTACCTAATACAACCAGTATGCAAGCCAAAACTGTACCTGAAGGATAACTTTTAATTTTTACAAAGTTCATATATTTCTGGATTTTTATCTCCTTCTATATTCACTATACTCTTTGCCTGCCTGTAGATATATCAATTTTTAAAAATGAAGATCCGTGACAAGACACTATGGAGGATGAATAGGTTCTCTCTCTATTATTCTCAGTATTAAAAAAAGAAACCCTGAATTTTGCATTCCATACCATGTTTTGAAGGAATATTGATGTTATCTGATAGAATCCTCATCATTCATCATTGTGAAGATGAATTTTTTTTTTCAGGAAGCAAGATTAGTAGCTTTAATGAATGTTTAAAATAAAAGAATTCTAAGATTGGTTTTGGTAAAATGAGTGTTAAAAAAATTGAATCACTATGCCCAAAACTGAGTCCAAAGCTAAGCAAGCAAGCAGATATATTGGCAAGAGTTCAGCCAAGTTAGAAGACTGGCAAGTCACCCTTATGAAAAAAAAGTTAAACATCTTGAAAAGCAAATAAAGGCTTGAGGTACATCTGAGTAGCAGCTATCAAATTTTAAAAAGGGTTATTGTAGAAGAGATGGAGACCAGCTGTTTTCCAACTCTGCTGAGCTCAGATAAGAACAAAACTGGATAAAAACTGCAATATGACAGATCATTTAGATCTAGGGAAGTATTTCCTGGAAGTTAACGTAGTTGGAATGGTTATTTAGGATGTTCTGGAATACATTCAAGGGATTCTTTAAAGCTGATTAGGTTTACCTTTTCAGGATGTGAAACAAAGTGGAAACTACAGATTTAGGTTCCCCAATTGAGTAATCAGCAGAATCACTAGGGTTAGATGGGGTGAGGAGACTTCAAAAAAACACAGACTTCATTTCTATGAAGTGATAGAGGTAGCTTCCAGGATATATTGTTGAAAATAAAAGCAAGGTGCAAAAGAGAATACAGCATGTTACCTTTGGTATAAGTCTAAAAGGGAAAAAGGAACACGTATGTATGCTTATTTGCTTTTTTTCCTCTTCAAAAAGGAAACAGAAACAGCAAACTGGAAACTAATAAAATTAGTTACCTATTGGGGATAGGTGGAAGATGGGAATGGGATTTCTCTTTGTATACTTTTTGTTTTAGTTTCCTATTGCTGATAGAATAAATTCCCATAAATGTAGATCCTTACAACAACACAAATTTACTATTTTACAGTTCTGGAGGTCATAAGTCCAATATGGGTCTCATTGGGCTAAAGTTAAGGTGTCAACTGGGCTGCATTCCTTCTGAAAGTTCTAGAGGATAATTCATCTCCTTCCTTTCTCTAGCTTCAAGAGGCTGCCTGCATTCCTTGGCTCATGGTCCTTTTCTCCAACTTCAAAGCCAGCAGCACCACATTTTCAAATCTCTTTGAATCTGACCCTTCTGCCTCTTGCTTTCACTGTTTAGGACCCTTGTGATTACATTCAGGTCCATAAAATAATAGAGAATATTCTTGTTATCTTAAGGTCAACTGGTTAGCACTCTTAATTCTTCTTTATTCTCTAACATATTCACAGCTTCTGGCAATTAAGATGTGGACATCTTTTGCCAGGACAGTGGCGGAGGAGGCATCATTCTGCCTACCACATCTTTAAAAAATAATCTTAACTTTTGAATGATGTAAATTTTTATATATTCGAAAATAAAATGGAATCAAAAATGGGTAATAAAAGCAAACTCTAAAATTGAATATAAATAGAAACAAATGAGCCTAACTCTATATCAAATGGTAACATAACTATATGGGGGAGAAAATAAAGAATTTATTCCAGGCCAGGCACAGTGGCTCATGCCTGTAATCCCAGCACTTTGGGAGGCCGAGGCCGAGGCAGGTGGATCACTAGGTCAGGAGATCGAGACTGTCCTGGCTAACACAGTGAAACCCCCTCTCTACTAAAAATACAAAATATTAGCTGGGTGTGGTGGCAGGTGCCTGTAGTCACAACTACTCAGGAGGCTGAGGCAGGAGAATGGTGTGAACCTGGGAGGCAGAGCTTGCAGTAAGCCGAGATTGTGCCACTGTACTCCAGCCTACGAGTACACCCTTAAAATGAGATATATTTTAAGGACTAAAATAATTACATAGAAATCTTAATTTGTACTCAGCAAATTTGTTGTTGGTAATGGTTGTAATGTAGTCACCTTGAAACTATTTTGAGTATATTTTAGGGAAGTATAAATGAGTAAATGTGTTAATGTTGTGGGGAGCCAGGATAATCACTGTGGAAGAAGGGAGATAAAATATGGAGTGCAGAAGGTGAGGGAGAACCTTGTGGTATTGGATTTTTTATATGTATTCCCTGAAATGGCATAGAATATTGATACCCTAGGAGCACTGAGCACACCTAGTACCAAATCTTGGTTTCTAAATAGCATTCCTTGCTAAAAGAAACCAAGGCACTTTAAAGAAATGTCTGATCTCAGGTGGAACAGGTATAAGATAAAAGGTAAGCCTGTAACAACTAGTAGTGTCAAAAAGTAAGGTAGTGCTAAAATACAGATGGAGATGTCTCCAAAGGACACATAGAGCTCCCACTGGCCAAACTTAAGACATTTGAGCATCAAACAGATAAATAAAAAGTAGTCACAGATTTTGACTTAAAAAAGGACTTCTTGATATTACAGTAGAGGCAGGGTGAGAGGGAAAGCACTTTTTTTTAGAGAATAATGCCAACTAATAAATGCAAAAGAAAGAATACATTTGGAAAATCATTGTTTTTATAATCCCTAATGTAATAAGTGATTCAGCAGGGTCATCAATGAATGTTAAAACAATTAGATGAAATATAGCTGGCATATAGGATATTTACATTATTATAAAATATATCACAGAGTTATTCCATTACAGAAGGAAAAAGATTTATTTGTGATGGAGAAATCTAGTCAATATTGCCTTAAGTGATCAAACTTGCTTCATAACAATGAGATGCACCAACATTTTGTGCCTCCTGATTTGATGGAACTTGACTCTAGTCATGAGGGAAAAAAATCAAGCAATTCCAGATATAGGACATTTTACAAGGCAACTTGCCGGGACTCCAGATTAAAAGAAATTAAATGTAAATCGAAGCAAAACAATGAGCATCAAATGCAATCTGTGACCCTTGATTAGACCTTGAGTTTTTAAAATAATGGCTATGAAAGACATCACTAGAACAATCGGAAAATTTTGAATATGGACTCTGTAATAAGTAATATTGTATCTACATTAAATATCTTGTGTATAATAATGCTATTATGTTCATATATGAAATGGTCTTAGTTCTCAGGAGATATATGATAAAGTATTCAGGGATAAATTTAGTATGATGTCAACAACTGTCAAACAGTTTAGAAGAAGTAGCTGTGTACATGTAACATATATGTACACACACATAAAATGAGGAAGAAATGAATGCAGCAAAATGTAAACGCTTACTTTTGATGGAACTGTTTTTTGTGCCACACTTTCAAATTTTTTATAGGTCTGATTTTCAAAATAACAAGTAGAAGAAAAAACCCTTTATTGAGCCCAAGGGCTTCTTACTACCCTTCGTGCTTATTTAGTTTGTATTTCAAGTAGTTGTTAAAAGATTTTTCTTCTTCTTCTTCTTTGTAAACAATGTGTTTCTGATTATCTTTTTGGAAACCTTCCCTGACATCCAGCTCTGTCTTTGAGTCCCTAGACAATGTGATTTTTTTGAATATGTACGATAGCAAATAGAAGAGATTTCTTGAATTCATGTAATAGCAAATAGAAGAGCTTCAGTGAAAAGAATGTTTTATGTTAATCTCTGTGGAAGTCCAATTTATAGGAAAAACATTTGAAAATGGTAAATAAAGTGGACGTATAGTATTACTTTATAACTGGCACTCAGTAAATATGTGCTAAATATGAGTGTATTTTGTAAGCTTCTAAATACCATTAAAATATCATGTGATAATAACTATAACAACACTTTTTTTAAAAGCACAGATTTCCAGGCCCTCCTTCAGACCTGTTGAAGGGGAATCTCTGAAGATAAGACCCTGATCTTCCTTTTAAACAAGTTTGCTCTGTTCTTCTGTTTGCTGAAATTGATGTCTTTAAGAAGATATAAGATGTTTAAGGGCTCCCTTCCTGTCTTTGGGCTCAGCCTTAAGTCCTCCCCCTCACCTCTTCCATCCTCGCCAATCTCTGCTCGCCTCTGCTAATGGGGATTCTTTACCATCTGCCATGATCTGTATACTTTATTATTTTTCCTCACTACCCATCCCACCTTGTTTGCTTTCTCTTGGTTTTCCACCTCTCTCCATGAGTACTAGATCCGCGTTACTCAGTGTACTCTCCATGGAGACAGCCCACCCAGTCTCACACCTAACTCCTGCTGCTCATCTAGTAGGTGGGACAATGTTTTTTACAAAATATGTATATTTTTTAGGGCTCTGTGATTTTTCCATAAAGAAAGTCTCTCTGGGATACCAGTAACTCTGTGGGAAATTCTGAGAACATACACCAGATTTATGCTTCCTGGGTCTATGCAATCAGGCTCTTGAGGATAATGGTTAAGATGGTGGACTCTGGTGTCAAACTGCTTGGTTCTAAAGACAGACTAACCACTTGGTAGCTATATGACTTTTGGCAAATTTTTTAACCTCTTTGAGCTTTGCTTTCTCGTCTGTAAAAGGGAAATATTAACAGAACCTACCTCAAATGGTTTTTGTGAGGATTAAAGGAGTTTACATGTAATAGCACCTAGGAAAATGCTATATAAGTGCTTACTGTTTTTTTCTTTGTATTTCAATGGCTACAAAAGGTGTTTACTTTTTTTTTAAATTCATCTTCACCTTTCCATTGAATGTTAAACCTGGATTAAATTCTGCTTTCAATATATTAATAACTATTTTTATAAAATGATTTATTTCTTGCTTTCTTTGTGTTTCTCATGAATTCAGGTTTCCCTAGGACTTCTGCATGCCCATGCCACACATATCCTGTGGCCCCCAGAGCGCTGGCAGAAATTAGAATCTGTTCTTCCTCCAGAGCGCTTACCAGTACAAAGAGAAGAGGAATGACTGCATGAATCTACCTGAGTTGCTGGCATTGGGATGCCAGTTACTGGAGAGGAATGGAAAAACAAAACCTCCAAAAGGGAAAAACTTCCAACAATATGATGCTGTGTGAGAAAAATTTACAGCACATTAAGACGATCTGTATTATTAAATAAATAATTTTCAAACGTTAAATAGTATTAAATGGCACCTGATTTTGTGTTAAATTTTAGTTCCCTGTTGTTTAATGCCCCCAAAATATGTAGATCTTTGAGAATGTAAAAATACTGCATCCACATGTCTTAATGGGGCTAAATTTCAGATTATTTGTTACATATACTTATTCTATTGATTGTTGGGTTTTGATTTTGGTGCTTGCTGCTGAAATAAATTGAAAATTAATATTCAATAAAAATGATGTATTTGCCACTTACTGTTAAGGTAGAACAAGAAGGAACACATATTATACATATAATGATGGGAATTATATTGTGATTTGTAGTATCTACAAAGTAGTAACTGCCAGTTAGGAAGAACAGTAAACAGTGATGTTAAAATAAAACAATGATTGGTCAGGTCCTGTCTTGAGTGTTTAATTCTCATTGAGCACATCCATTAATGAGGAATTTCTTACCTGTTCTGAAAATAAGGAATTAAAGTAATGGAGAACCCATTCTATTGATACTTGCATACAGTCAAGCCTTTCTTATTGGCCCTTTTTAATCTTACATTTCTGAGTAATATCATGCCTGTTCACAATGATGGGTAAACCCATTTATCAGCATTTAGTCATACTATTTGTTTAAAAGTTCTGAGTGAAATAGAAGAAAAAACAGTCCAGATCAGCCAAGTTTGATTTTCTTCCCCTAATTATTTCTCAGTATTCACGTCTGTAATACTGAAATCACCAATTGCAAAGTTATAGTAGAATAATAGAGTCTGTAATTTGTATGGATAAGGGAGTAAATTCCCTGCATCTAAGTCTGTGTTTATGAAAGCTTCTTTTTCATCATAGCATCATCATATTCAACAAATATTGATGAGCACTTATATATTAATGTTGGTCAGAATTTTTTTCTAAAGCAGATCGCTTAAAATTTTTCTCTGGCTCTTCATTGCCCTTCTCAATTCTTCAGTTCAATTTTCTCTTCCCCAACTTGAACTTCATACCCTGGCTTTTAACTGCAGTTGACCAAATACTGCTATTTCAAAGCTTGTAATTTTTTTTTCTTTCTTGGCAAAGTGCCTCCCTTGGAATTATTTGTAAAATGTTTAGTGCATAAGGGTATTGACCCTTTACTTGCTGGAACACAGGAAGGTCTAAGGGTCATATAAGAGAGGATTGGGAGTACTGAGGGGAGGTAGAGTAAAGAACAAATAGGTGCTGGTAGTGGCTGCTATTTACCACTGGTATAGAAGAGTTCAATATTTTAACAGTTTAGCCCATTGGCTATCAGCCTTGCTACCTTATTGACTACCCGTGCCATTGTTACTCGAACTATTCATTCAAGATTCTAAATCTTTGGAGGGAAGGTAAATGCTCTTCCTATTCAATTTTCTATTCACTAGCCATCCAGCACATCACCAGCAGAGTTAATGCCTAATGCTTGTTGAACAGCTCAGCTGACTAGTTACTTCTTCAGGAATACGACCCCAGGCAGTCACTGCTCTACCTGACATATACGTTCATTAATGTGTCACTGTGCATGTTAATGATTTGTGTACATATTTTCTCCCCTACTAGACTGTGAGCTAGTAGTCTATTCTAGAGCAGAGTTTATCTTGCTCAACTTGGTCATACGATTGTTCATAATTGACAATAAAATTCTGTCTAATCAATGTATGAATCCTAGGCACTGTGTTAAGAACAGGAAAATCAAGGTAGATAAAACATAGATTCTCATAGTCTACTGGTGGGGGAAGGAGGAACTGTAAAGAGGCAAACAGTTAACATACAATTCAGCAGCAGGTATAGAGCATGGAATAGGTGAAATGTGAGCAGAAAGGGCTGTAAATCTGATTGTGTCTGGGGAAATAGGGATGGGGGAAACCGTCACAGAAGGGGTGCCATAGGCTGAGCCTTCTAAGATGAATGGAGTTCCCCTCCTGTGAATTATAAATTTAATCTGTATAAATGATTTCAGTCACTTAAATAGTTTCCTCTCAAACATTACTGCCAGTTTACTGCTCAGGGTGTAGTGTGTATATTGTGTTTTATACATTTAGTTTGTAAAATGTGAAATAATGATTGTGCCTCAGGAAGATTGAGATTTGTAATTTTTTTTTCACTTTACAGAAGTCATTTCAAACAATTTTACCAAGTAATTTATAAAAATGTGTTGTATATCAGAGGTTCCAAGATGGCCGAATAGGAACAGTTCCATTCTACAGCTCCCAGCATGAGCAATGCAGAAGATGGGTGATTTCTGCATTTCCAGCTGAGGGTACCAGATTCATCTCACTGGGGCTTGTCGGACAGTGGGTGCAGCCAACAGAGCAGGACAGGGCATTGCCTCACCTGGGAAGCACAAGGGGTCAGGAATTCCCTTTCCTAGCCAAGGGAAGCTGTGACAGACGGTACCTGGAAAATCGGGATACTCCCACCCTAATACTGCACTTTTCCAAGGGTCTTAGCAAATGGCACACCAGGAGATTATATCCTGTGCCTGACTTAGAAGGTACCACGCCCACAGAGCCTCACTCACTACTAGCACAGCAGTCTGAGATCAAACTGCAAGGTGGCAGCAAGGCTGGGAGAGGGGCATCCACCATTGCTGAGGCTTGAATAGGTAAACAAAGTGGCTGGGAAGCTTGAACTGGGTAGAACCCACCGCAGCTCAAGGAGGCCAGCCTGCCTCTGTAGACTCCACCTCTGGGGTCAGGGCATTGCTGAACAAAAGGCAACAGAAACTTCTCCAAACTTAAACATCCCTGTCTGACAGCCTTGAAAAGAGTTGTGGTTCTCCCAGCATGGAGTTTGAGATCTGAGATTGGACAGAATGCCTCCTCAAGTGGGTCCCTGACCCCTGAGTAGCTTAAGTGGGAGACACATCCCAGTAGAGGCCAACTGACACCTCATACAGCCGGGTGCCCCTCTGAGATGAAGCTTCCAGAGGAAGGATCAGGCAGCAACATTTTCCGTTCTGCAATATTTGCTGTTCTGCAGCCTCCACTGGTGATACCCAGGCAAACAGGGTCTGGAGTGAACCTCCAGCAAACTCCAACAGACCTGCAACTGAGGGTCCTGATTGTTAGAAGGAAAACTAACAAACAGAAAGGACATCCACACCAAAACCCCATTGCTATGTCACCATCATCAAAGACCAAAGGTAGATAAAACCACAAAGATGGGGAGAAACCAGAGCAGAAAAGCTGAAAATTATAAAACTCAGAGTGCCTCTTCTCCTCCAAAAGAATGCAGCTCCTCGCCAGCAACAGAACAAAGCTGGATGGAGAATGACTTTGATGAGTTGAGAGAAGAAGGCTTCAGACAATTGGTAATAACAAACTTCTCCGAGCTAAAAGAGGATGCTCGAACCCATCGCAAAGAAGCTGAAAACCTTGAAAAAAGATTAGACAAATGGCTAACTAGAATAAACAGTGTGGAGAAGACCTTAAATGACCTGATGGAGCTGAAAACCATGGCACAAGAACTACATGATGCATGCACAAGCTTCAGTAGCCGATTTGATCAAGTGGAACAAAGGATATCAGTGATTAAAGATTAAATGAATGAAATGAAGTGAGAAGAGAAGTTTAGAGAAAAAAAAGTAAGAAGAAATGAACAAAGCCTCCAAGAAATATGGGACTATGTGAAAAGACCAAATCTGTGCCTGATTAGTGGACCTGAAAGTGATGGGGAAAATGGAACCAAGTTGGAAAACACTCTGCAGGATATTATCCAGGAGAACTTCCCCAACATAGCAAGGCAGGCCAACATTCAAATTCAAAAATACGGAGAATGCCACAAATACAGAGAAATCCTCAAGAAGAGCAACTCCAAGACACATAATTGTCAGGTTCACCAAAGTTGAAATGAAGGAAAAAATGTTAAGGGCAGCCAGAGAGAAAGATTGGGTTACCCACAAAGGGAAGCCCATCAGACCCACAGCAGATCTCTCGGAAGAAACTCTACAACCCAGAAGAGAGTGGGGGCCGATATTCAACATTCTTAAAGGAAAGAATTTTCAACACAGAATTTCATATCCAGCCAAACTAAGCTTCATAAGTGAAGGAGAAATAAAATCCTTTACAGACAAACAAATGCTGAGAGATTTTGTCACCACCAGGCCTGACATATAAGAGCTCCTGAAGGAAGCACTAAACATGGAAAAGAACAACTGGTCCCAGCCACTGCAAAAACATGCCAAATTGTAAAGACCATCAATGCTAGGAAGAAACTGCATCAACTAACAAACAAAATAACCAGCTAACATCATAATGAGAGGATCAAATTCACACAGAACAACCTTAAATGTAAATGGGCTAAATGCTCCAATAAAAGACACAGGCTGGCAAATTGGATACAGAATCAAGACCCATCAGTGTGCTGTATTCAGGAGACCCATCTCGTGTGCACTGATACACATAGGCTCAAAATAAAGGGATGGAGAAAGATCCACCAAGCAAATGGAAAACAAACCACCAAAAAAAAAGTGGGGGTTGCAATCCTAGTCTCTGATAAAACAGACTTTAAACCAACAAAGATCAAAAGAGACAAAGAAGGCCATTACATAATGGTAAAGGGATCAATTCAACAAAAAGAGCTAACTATGCTAAATATATATGCACCCAATACAGGAGCACCCAGATTCATAAAGCAAGCCCTTAGAGACCTACAAAGCAACTTAGACTCCCACACAATAATAATGGGAGACTTTAACACCCCACTGTCAACATTAGACAGATCAGTGAGACAGAAACTTAACAAGGATATCCAGGAATTGAATTAAGCTCTGCACCAAGCAGACCTAATAGACATCTACAGAACTCTCCACCCCAAATCAACAGAATATACATTCTTCTCAGCACCACATCACACTTATTCCAAAACTGACCACATAGTTGGAAGTAATGCACACCTCAGAAAATGTAAAAGAACAGAAATTATTTAAAAAAAAATTTTTAAAAATTAAAAAATAAAAAAACTGTCTCTCAGACCACAGTGCAATCAAACTAGAAGTCAGGATTAAGAAACTCACTCAAAACCACTCAACTACATAGAAACTGAATAACCTGCTCCTGAATGACTACTGGGTACATAATGAAATGAAGGCAGAAATAAAGATGTTCTTTGACACCAATGAAAACAAAGACACAACATACCAGAATCTATGGGACACATTTAAAGCACTGTGTAGAGGGAAATTTATAGCACAAAATGCCCACAGTAGAAAGCAGAAAATATCTAAAATCGACACCCTAACATCACAATTAAAAGAACTAGAGAAGGAATAGCAAACACATTCAAAAGCTAGCAGAAGGCAAGAAATAACTAAGATCAGAGCAAAACTGAAGGAGATAGAGACACAAAGAAACCCTTCAAAAAATCAATGAATCCAGAAGCTGGTTTTTTGAAAAGATCAACAAAATTGATAGACTGCTAGCAAGACTAATAAGAAAAGAGGGAAGAATCAAGTAAATGCAATAAAAACTGCTAAAGAGGATATCACCACCAATCCCACAGAAATACAAACTAGCATCAGACAATACTATAACCACCTCTACACAAATAAACTAGAAAATCTAGAAGAAATGGATCAATTCCTGGACACATACACCCTCCCAAGACAAAATCAGCAAGAAGTTGAATCCCTGAATAGACCAATAACAAGTTCCAAAACTGAAGCAACAATTAATAGCCTACCAACCAAAAAAAGTTCAGGACCAGACAGATTCACAGCCAAATTCTACCAGAGGTACAAAGAGGAGCTGGTACCATTCCTTCTGAAATTATTCCAACCAATAGAAAAAGAGGGAATCCTCCCTAACTCATTTTACGAGGCCAGCATCATCCTGATACCAGAGCCTGGCAGAGACACAACAAAAAAAGAGAATTTTAGACCAATATCCCTGATGAACATCGATGCAAAAAAATAAAATACTGGCAAACCAAATCCAGCAGCATATCAAAAAGCTTATCCACCAAGATCAAGTTGGCTTCATCCCTGGGTTGCAAGGCTGGTTCAACATATACAAATCAATAAACATAATCCAGCATATAAACAGAACCAAAGACAAAAACCACATAATTATCTCCATACATGCAGAAAAGGCCTTTGACAAAATTCAACAGCCCTTCATGCTAAAAACTCTCAATAAACTAGGTATTGATGGGACCTATCTCAAAATAATAATAGGTATTTATGACAGACCCACAGCCAATATTATAGTGAATGGGCAAAAACTGGAAGCATTCCCTTTGAAATCTGGCATAAGACAAGGATGCCCTCTCTCACCACTCCTATTCAACATAGTGTTGGAAGTTCTGGCCAGGGCAATCAGGCAGGGGAAAGAAAGAAAGGGTATTCAATTAGGAAAAGAGGAAGTCAAATTGTCCCTGTTTGCAGGTGACATGATTGTATATTTCGATAACCCCATCGTCTCAGCCCAAAATCTCCTTAAGCTGATAAGCAACTTCAGCAAAGTCTCAGGATACAAAATCAATGTGCAATAGTCACAAGCATTCCTCTACACCAATAACAGACAAACAGGGAGCTAAATCATGAGTGAACTCCCATTCACAATTGCTTCAAAGAGAATAAAATACCTAGGGATCCAACTTACAATGGATGTGAATGACCTCTTCAAGGAAAGCTACAAACCACTGCTCAATGAAATAAAAGACACAAACAAATGGAAGAACATTCCATGCTGATGGATAGGAAGAATCAATATCATGAAAATATCCATACTGCCCAACGTAATTTATAGATTCAGTGCTATCCTGATCAAGCTACTATTGACTTTCGTCACAGAACTGGAAAAAAACTACTTTAAAGTTCATATGGAACCACAAAAAGAGCCCGCATAGCCAAGACAATGCTAAGCAGAAAAAACGAAGCTGGAGGCATCATGCTACCTGACTTCAAACTATGCTGTAAGTCTACAGTAACTAAAACAGCATGGTACTGGTACCAAAACAGAGATATAGACCAATGGAACAGAACAGAGCCCTCAGAAAAAATACCACACATCTACAACCATCTGATCTTTGACAAACCTGACAAAAACAAGAAATGGGGAAAAGATTCCCTATTTAATAAATGGTGCTGGGAAAGCTGGCTAGCCATATGTAGAAAGCTGAAAATGGATCCCTTCCTTACACCTTATACAAAAATTAATTTAAGATGGATTAAAGACTTAAATGTTAGACCTAAAACCATAAAAACCATAGAAGAGAATCTAGACAATACCATTCAGGACATAGGCATGGGCAAGGACTTCATGTCTAAAACACCAAAAGCAAGGGCAACAAAAGCCAAAACTGACAAATGGGATCTAATTGTACTAAAGAGCTTCTGCACAGCAAAAGAAACTACCATCGGAGTGAACAGGCAACCTACAGAATGGGAGAAAATGTTTGCAATCTACCCATCTGGCAAAGGGCTAATATCCAGAATCTACGAAGAAACAAATTTACAAGAAAAAAATCAGACAACCCCATCAAAAAGTGGGCAAAAGACATAAACAGACACTTCTCAAAAGAAGACATTTATGCAGCCAACAGACACATGAAAAAATGCTCATCATCACTGGCCATCAGAGAAATGCAAATCAAAACCACAACGTGATACCATCTCACACCAGTTAGAATGATGATCATTAAAAAGTCAGGAAACAACAGGTGCTGGAGAGGATGTGGAGAAATAGGAATACTTTTACACTGTTGGTGGGACTGTAAACTAGTTCAACCACTGTGGAATACAGTGTGACGATTCCTCAAGGATCTTGAACTAGAAATACCATTTGATCCAGCCATCCCATTACTGGGTATATACACAAAGGATTATAAATCATGCTGCTATAAAGACACATGTACATGTATGTTTACTGTGGCACTATTCACAATAGCAAAGACTTGTAACCAACCCAAATGTCCATCAGTGATAGACTGGATTAAGAAAATGTGGCACATATACACCATGGAATACTATGCAGCCATAAAAAAGGATGAGTTCATGTCCTTTGTAGGGACATGGATGAAGCTGGAAACCATTATTCTGAGCAAACTATCACAAAGACAGAAAACCCAAATATCACATGTTCTCACTCGTAGGTGGGAACTGAACAATGAGAACACTTGGACACAGGGTGGGGAACATCACACACTGGGGCCTGTTATGGAGTTGGGGGAGGGGGGAGGGATAGCATTAGGAGAAATACCTAATGTAAATGACAAGTTAATGGGTGCAGCACACAACATGGCACATGTATACATATGTAACAAATCTGCATGTTGTGCACATGTACCCTAGAACTTAAAGTATAATAATAAAATAAATAAATAAATAAAATAAAATGTGTTATATATCAAAGAACTTTTAAACTTAAATGAATGTTAAACTACCAAATTAGCTTGCTCATTTTTGCCTTGCACATGTAATTTCTGAATGCAGATGGTCAGAAAAAAAGGAAATTTAAAGAAATTTTTATAAGTTACCTATACTACAGATATAAGACTTCACTGGCATACATTGGGAGAGAGTGGAGACTGGCGTTTGGAAATGGAACTTGGAAAATATTTTAATATTCTTAAGTTACAGTTTACATAATCAACTATAGTCACACTTGGAATTTTTTTGAAGTTTTACCCACAATAATATTAGTCTATGGCATAAAAATATTTTCTCTATTCCTTCCTAAACCATATTCACCTCTGTATACCTGGTGATTTCCTCCTGAATCTTTCTCGGGTCTACGCAAAACTGCCTTCTCATGGAACTTCTATGGTCATCCTTTCTAAAGCAGCCACTGCCCCTTTGTCACTTTCTATCCACCTAGGCTGTTGCATTTCCTTGACAGCACTCTCACTGTTGTGATATTATGTTATTTGTTGATACTGTGCCAACTGGAATGTAAAATGCATGTAATTTATGTTATTCAGCACTATATTCCAATGACTACGGAAGTGTCTGATGTGTCTTCATCAATACTATCACACTCAGATCATATTATCTCTTCTTTCTTGTATTACTGTTTTTTAACTGTCATTGAACTTTTCTTACTATTCTCATTTTTGGATTTACATTTCTTCTTTTTTTTTTTTCCTTTGGAGACAGAGACTCACTCTGTTGCCCAGGCTGGAGTGCAGTGGCACCATCTCAGCTCACTGCAACTTCTGCTTCCTGAATTTCCAGATTCAAGAGGTTCTCGTGCCTTGGGATCCCGAGTAGCTGGGACTACAGGCCATGGGCCACCATGCCCAGCTAATTTTTTTGGTATTTTTAATAGAGATGGGTTTCACCATGTTGGCCAGGCTGCTGTCAAACTCCTGAGCTCAGTCAATCCACCCACCTTGGCTTCTCAAAGTGCTAGGAATACAGGCATGAGCCACTGCACCCAGCCTTTTCCAGTTCTTTATTCCATGCCTGTAATATTCTTTTAAGTTATTTTTGTTTCTTGTTTCATAATTTATTCTGCATTCTGGATATGTTTGTCAAATTTATCTTTCTTATCATTAATTTAGTTTTCTGATATATGAATATGCATTTTGCTATTTCCAACATTTATTTTATTTTCTTGCATATTTCATTTACTTTTATTCTTTTTATTTTGCCCTCTCTTTCAGGGTAGATGTAACATACATGTGCAAATTGAGGAGAGAAAATATTTGGTTTCTAAAATTCTCTTTTTTAAAAGAAGTAACCTTACTTTATGGAAAAAAATTATTTCAAGCCCTTATGGCATGGTTAAAAAAATATGTTACAGAAATTTTTTCAGTGTCTTACATTGCATTTTTCTTTATCCTCACTTGACTATGATTGCTGATCTATGCTGCTGTTCAGAAACCAGGTGTCTCTGTTAACATCAAGTTCTACTCATTCTGGGGCTGGAGAGTTTTAAGTTGGTAGCATAGCTTTTTAACTGCAGTTGCCATAACTCAGGGGCTGGAAGATAATTCTTCCCTGAATCTAGAACTGAAGCTTTGGCTAACTGTAGAGCCAGGGCTTATATCTCATCTCTACAAAACACCTCTGATTAGAACCACAGTGGACTTGGTTGCTCCTAAAAATATACTCTATCTTGAATGATTTCTTTAATGTTTTTACTTTTATTTTTAATAAACAACAATGGACCAAAATTAGAGAATTGCCAGGGAAAAAATCATAATGAAACAAGCTTACTAATATGTCCTAAACTCCTTACAAACTCCCCACCCTTAAAAATTATTTATATAAATAGGTATACATGTATATCACACATATATTACTAAGAGGACTAAAAGAGACCTGCCAGGGAAAAATCATGAGACAAGCTTGCTAATAGGTCCTAAACGCCTTACACTCCATCCTTAAACAAAAATTATTTATATAAATATGTGTACATATATATTAAACATATATTACTAAGAGGACCAAAAAGGTAAAAATAGCATACTACACACAAAACAAATAACATCTACAATGTTACGTATTTACAAGAGTCTTGAATATTACGCTAAGTAGAAAATCCTAATTTAAATCAAAACAGAAGTCTAAATTTTCTAACCATAATGTAATGAAAATAAATAATTCTGATTTTGTCCATTCAGGCTGCTACAGCAAAATAGATTAGATAACTTATAAACAAGAGAAATTTATTTCTCACAGTTTTGGAAGTCAAGAAGTCCAAGATCAAAGTGCCAGCAGATTTGCTCTCTGACGAGGCCCTTCTTCCTTCCTAGATGTCTTCTCACTGTAACCTTACGTGGAAGAAGGCGCAAACAAGCTCCTTCAGGTCTCTTTATAGGGCATTAATCCTATTCAACAGGCCTCCACCCCTGATCCAATGACCTGCCACACTCCTCACTTCCTAATGCATTGCACTGGGGAGTCAGGATTTCAACTCACCAATTTTAGAGGAGAAAAACATTCAGATCATAGCATATTCCTAATATAGACAATGTCAGGACCTCAAATCACTTTAAGTCTATTTAACAACCATTGCCTTTTGTGCCATCTTTGTCATTTAAAAAATACATCTATTTTAAACACAATACATTATTATTGTTTAATATAGTCAATATTTTAAAATTTTACTCACATATTTACTATTGTTTCCTGCATTTCCATGATTTCCATGCAGTTGTGTCTAAATGGTTGTTAAATCACCCATTGAGTTCCTAAGTTCAACTATTACATTTTTCAGTCCTAGAATTTCCGTTTGATTCTCTTTATAGTTCCTATTTTTCTGCCTAAATTCCTAATTTTATCTATTTCTTAAACATATTGATAATTATTATCTTAAAACTACATGATCACTTTGATTTTTGAATTTATCACGTTTGTTTCTATTGTCGATTTTTTTTTCCTGGAGTTTGGTCAGTTCTTGCAATTTTGTATGCTTATACATTTTTAATTCATTTTGAAAAATCACATTTGAAAAATTTTAGAGATAATTAGAAACTATTAGAGATAATATTTGAAATAATTCAATAAATATTAACTTCTACCAAAGAGGATTTCTATTTTGTCTTCACCCTCCCAAGATGTAACCATTTGGGGTCTCAGGCTATAACGTTTACCATAGATCCTCCTCCTTTTCGAGTCCGCCAAACCTATTATTAGCTTTTAAGCCTCTTTGCTACTGTATTCACATGAGCAGATACCTTAAGAGAAAGAGTGAGCTCAGTGTGATACACATCTCAATTTCTCTTATGTCTAGAATCTTGATCTTAGAAGTTATTGGTAAGACTCACTCAGATAAATTGTCCAGATTTCTAGTTGTAATAGGCAGGCGAGTTGGTCCAAAGAAAATTATCTACTATTGTAAGATCTAGAATCTTGCATGATTTGTATAGGTATTATGTGGGCTATGGAAAAAGGTGGAAGGGGTAAATGTTTTGGCATGACATTTTCGAATCTCTTTTTAGAATTGTCCATTTCAGAAGAGTATTTTGGAATCTTATCTTTAATAGATGTCATTTGTTACATTATAAGAACAATATAAACTTAGATGTAATTTTGCATTCAAATTACTAGATGTCTATGTATTTTTTATATCACATCAGATAACAGAATCATATTTGCCAGATACCCATTTTAAGTTTGTACTTGATTCTGGTCCACATCTCTTTGGTTTTATGTGAAATTAGATCAAGTGGTCATTTATTTAACTTTTCAACTTACATGTGAATCTTTATTATGTACCAGAAACTCTACTAGGTAGATTTCCATTTCCACTGGGAGAAATGTTCAGGAGAGATAAGGGAAGGTGGAGGCTAAAATTAATATTTAATATTTAAATTTGCATCATAAATAGCAGTTCGTATCTGTTATTTCTTTTTATCACATTCCTACTAAATGTAGAGTGGACATAGTGAGGAGAGGACACTGGGTTCAAAGGGTTGAGTAATTATTTATCAACCAGCTTCACCTTTTATGTTGCTTATCCCAATTTAATTTTTCTAATAGTGAAGAGAGAATCGTGGATATCATTTACTAAATGAAAATTTTAGAACACAGTTTCTGTGTTTTTGTTTTGTTTTGTTTTGTTTTTGTAGTCGGGGGGAATGTGGAAGTTAGTACTTTCAGACTATGCTCAATGGGAAAATATAAATATTAAATAATAGTGTATACATTTTGCATTTCCATGAACAGATTCCAAATGGTATTTTTAAATTTTTATTTTATTTTAAAATGACCAACATTTCTTAGATTCTATAAATTGAACATCAAACTTCTTACAAATTAAATAAGTAAATGTATCATAAATTGAGATAAATCACAGAAAATCTATTAATAAAAAGGGAATGTGTTCTGGAATCTATTGGTTTTTAGAAAAATAATGCTGAGTATAACACTAGTTGGACAGCATTCCTGACACTTTCGCTTCAGCCCCTTCCCAGCAGTCCTCGCAAATGTAATTCATTTCAACACACATAGGTTCACAAGAACACTTAAAATGTAAGCTGCTTTTCTCTCCCTGTTTTTGTTATACGATGAAACACGGTATTTGCATCATCTTGCCTCATATTGCACTCCACATCATTATTATTCACCTAGTCAGCTTCCATTTATTTTCAGAGATTGCCACATTATCAATTCCATTCTCATCATGTTAAGTAGGCTTCATGCCAATTTATAGTATTTTCCTTTTTTTTTTACAAGTCTAAATGTCCATAGTTTGAAGCCTAAAGAAAAACTAAGCCTCAATTTTTTGTACATTTTTAATTGCAGTAAAATATTTTCATAAAGTTTGTGTCAGAACCTACTCTGATACTTGTATTACAGTCTAAGCTACGTAACATTGTGTGTAATCTTTATATTTCTGAGAATATTATTTCAACTAAATCCACTAAAGAAATAATTTTTAATAGAGATTATCTACCATAAAAGTTAGATAAACTTTTTGGGGACTTACTAAGGGCTCCTGCTTAATAAGTTAGTCTTCCTTAACAGTATATTGCAAAAATAAAGTAACTGGCAGAAGTATGAACTAATAATACATTTAAATTTACTCTAGGTTATATCATGACAGAATACACTTGACAGTCATTTATTCTTGATGTTATATTTTAGAATATGAATATTCATACATCAGTTAAGTTATGTTTGCTCACTTATCTTCATATTCTCATCACCAAGTTGTAAAACATGGGTGCTTCAGAGCTTTCCATTTTGATTTTCAAGCTTAAACCACTGAAAGGTTGTGTCACGGTGTGTTCTTCTCTGAAGGCTTCACTGCCAGTCAGTCTGCAATTTCTCTTGTAAATCTCTGGTTGTTTGGTTTCTAACTGAATGACAGTTAAACATTTTGAATTCAATTGAAACTTACATTTTAGGAGTTTACTTTGCATTATCATCTGGATATTCAATATCCTTGCATTAATAATAAATGAAACAAATGACAGGTGGATTTTACTTTTCCCTTCAAAAAATTCTTTATAGCTCTTGTTTGATCACCAATGGATATCATATTCACACAAATTGTTACCCAAGAATCCTGTGATTATATGTATTAATCCTGTATTTTGGCATTTATAGATCTAAATCCTTCATGTATCGCTATCATTTGATTAACATACTTTTGATGAGGTTATAATTAAAGAAATAGATTTCCCTTAGCTCTCATTTAGTCTCTGAATTTAAGTGCCTTGCTCTTTCTAAGATCAAGAGGTTTTTTACATCTTCTCCATTTTCCTGCAGCAGCCACATACACTTTAAATCAAGTTTGGAGATCTTTACAACTAAACCCACTTTTTCTCATTACGTTAGGTAGATATGAGTATGCATTGATTTTTATTGAATTTAATTTTCATATAAGTTTTAAAGTAAGGTCATTAAACCTCCTAAATGAGATCAAATTGCTGAAATTATATGATGCCCTGACATATGTCTAAAGGATAAGATAATTTAAATATTTTTGAGTTTTAACATCTGAATTTTTGATTTCTCATTAATTCTCATTTTCTGTTTGAGAAAAAAAATACTGAGATTTGCTAAAATGTTGCTTTATCGTCTATAGAATTCTCTCATACCCCATCAGTCTGGCTTTCTCAATTATCTCTATAGTGGAGCATTATGAACAAGAGTGGAGCCTCTAGTATTTGTTCATTCTGTGTGACATTACAGTGCTATGTAGTGGCAACTTCCAGGGAGCAATTCTGGGCAATATAGCGGTAATGACAATGACTATAGCTGTTATTTATTGAATACCTCCATGTATCAGACACTGTGCTAATTAATTTACAAATATCATATTTAATCACAACAACATTTTCTTCCCAACAATATGTATGTAAAGGTAGATGCTATTCCTAATATAAAGTTGGGAAGACTGAGTATCCAAGAAGTTAAATGATTTGCCCAGTGTCACATAGCTAGTAAGTGAAGGGTTAAGATGGGTATCCAGTGTCTATCTGGTTATAAAAGTATTAGGTTGGTGCAAAAGTAATTGAGATTTTTGCCATTACTTTTAATTGCAAAGCTGCAATTACTTTTGTACCAACCTAATAGATTGTCTTTTCTTTATCTTAATGGTTTGTCAACTTGAATCATTGTGACAGGCTCCTGACTGTCAGAGATAATTTTCTAAAAATACAGATAATCATGGGATTCTTATTCTTATTGGCTAGAGAGGATTCAAATCCCAGGTCAACTACTCGCTAGCAATGTAAATATTGGGGCAAATTACATTATCTCTCTAAAACTATCATTTCATCTGTAAAATGACTATAATGGAAATAATGGCTAATATTGAATAATTATCATTTAGTGCATATTTATATTAATTATTTAATCACAGCAACAATTCAATGAGGAGATTATGTCATTTTCCTCATTCTATAGGTGGAGAAACCAAGGCAAACAAAAGTTAATTGACCTTGGGTGGGGTGGATGTTGCATAACTAAAGACTAGTGGAACCAGGATTTTTACCTATGCCTGTCAAACTCTCAATCTCTGAGAGCCTATGCTTCTAACCACTTGGATATTCTATTTTCAGTATAATACATACTTTGCAGGGTTGAAGTGAAGATCAATTAAAAAAAATGAAAGAAAGTATGAATGCATGTATCTTTTCATGTGAGCAAGTTGCACACAGAAATGAACATATCTAAGCTCTGTCACTTAATCATATTTTTTATAATTCAAAAAGGTAAGCAGCCTTGGTAAAAAAAAAAAAAAAAAAAAAAAAAAAAAAAAAAAAAAAAAAGTACACAAATGTTAATGTGTCCTTACTACTGTTACAAGATTATTCTACTGTTATGATAAGAGAACAATGAAGGTTTGGTTACCGTTCTTTTTCTTTCTTGTCCTACTCCTTTTCCAAGATAGATGATGACATTTTATCATAGTCCTTAAGAAATATCTCAGATACACCAGCATTAACTTGTGTTTTAAAGAAATCACTTAGCAACACTAAAATTCGTTAGAGAATCATCCATGCAGAGCAAAGTGTGACACACAATGCTGCAGTAGCAGTGGGTGATTATAAATGATTCGTCCACAAAATGTGACTCTGCAACCTTGAAATTGTGCCACTGGGGTATATTATGCATATGGCACTGATGCCCACGCAAAGATTTGTAATTACCAAACACATATTACAGGATATAATTTCTTGCTATGGGAGAAATCAAAACTCTTGTGTCTCTTAGCTCAAGCATGGCTCACATCACTTTAATGTGTGACAGAGGTACCATATACTCAATTTTACATGTTACCTCTGAATGTCAAACAATGCCCTGGAAATGTCCAGTAGAATCTGTGTGCAAACCCCAAACGGGAGGTATATCACTCAGGACAAATGTTTCTAGGTTTCCTTCCCAGGAAAAAGGCTGTTACATTTCCTTGGGGAATGAGCTAAACTTTTTAGTTGCAAGAAGCAAAGCTAAAAATAAAAATGCTCCTGGAGAATAAATCAGGAATAGGCAGCACTTAAGGACTTTGGATAAGCTTAAAGACAAGGCAGTGTTTCAAAAGATAATGAGATTTCCTTATCATTGATAGTCTGAGAGCTAATGGAAAAGATAACCAGAGTCTTCAAAAATCTGGGACTCTAGAACCCCTATCGGCAGGGAATCACATCATTGTATTCTGATATCAACTGAATATGTGACTCTCATTCCTCAGTGCCTGCCTCATAAAGGTGCCCTGTAGGGATGAAAAAGTTAAGCCTCTCAAGTGCTGGATTTAGTAAAGCAGGTTCAATTTCTGTCCCAGCAATGCTCAGGCTTATTTTAGAGTAAGCATAGGTTCCTAAACTATTACAATCTACACAATCAGAATAGCTCACCTTTACATAAATTTATATACACTTGTCAATATGAATATTGTCATTATATATCACAGGTTCACAGGTGATCTTCACAATTGTCCTGTATGGATAAACTAGTTTTCTGTGCTCTCTCTCTCTCTTTTTTTTTTTTAAGAGATGGAGTCTCACTCTGTCGCCCAGGCTGGTGTGATCTCAGCTCGCTGCAACTTCTGCCTCCCGGGTTCTAGGGTTCTAGCAATTCTCCTGCCTCATCCTCCCGAGTAACTGGGACTACAGGTGTAGGCCACCATGCCTGGCTAATTTTTTGTATTTTTAGTAGAGATGGGTTGCCCAAGCTGGTCTCCTCTTTTCTGAGCTATAACGCCAATCCAAGAGCATGACCCAATTATACATGCTAGAAGAGTCCTTGTTTCCAAACATGAATGATGTTAGCATTTCTACAAGTGCATATTAATTACTTCCTTTTTCTCCTCTATTGACCAAGACTTTAGTTTTCTCTTTCTCCTCTTTGTAGAGATCTATGGTCTCTTTGTGAAGTCAATTTCAAGGCCACTGTTTTCTGCTTTATATATGAGGATGGAAATATATCAGCCTGGAGGTAAAAGATAAAGCACTAAAAAAGAGACCCTGAAGCTATAAACCAGAACTACAGAACAGTTACTACAGAGTGTTCACCAGAAAGCCAACTGAAGAGTCTTTTATGGTGAAGAAAGTCATTTTGGTTTGTGGTATGTTGTTAGATATTTGGATAATGAACTGTTATTCTGCTTTTGTACTTGACACTCAAACGTTTATGCTTTAAAATTACTTTAACCTTTAAGACAGAAATAGCCTAATGCCCTTCGAAAGAAATTACATTACCACAAATATGCATTTACAACATCTGTTTTCTTCTTTCATTCTCTGTCAGATTAAGTAAAGTCTTTAAAAGGTGACACTATCCAGAACCTCATAAAAATGTACACAGTGATGCTAAACCTTAGGCTGCCCTCTGTGATCAGAAGGACAAAGCAGCCATAGGCTGAGCAGAACAGCTTCCAAATGACGATGCCTCTAAATACGTCCCCTTTTCTAGGTGAGGACCCAAATTAGTGTAAGCCTTTTGATTTCTTATTTTGGAACATATGCAATGCTAGTCCATAAATGCACCTCATTTTCTTAACTGCATTACTTATAGAAACATCATAAACACTTTTGGAAATAATATTTTCCCCTAAATGTTTAGATTGAATGGAAATTTTAGAATAGAAGAAAATTGAAACTTCAAGTTGTATCCTTAGTAGACCTTTCTCACTTTAATGAAAATGTACTCTATAAAGTTAATGTTTTTCTATTACCATTTACAGTTCGTTCCCTTATTCTATGTCTAAAACTTCTAGGTTATAGGGTTGCAATATAATAGAAGTGGCACCCACCTGGGAGCCCTGCTCTCATGCTGGTAACACCACTACCGATTGGTAAGACACTGACTATGTCCTATGAAACTGAGAGACGCTTTGCTCTCCTCACAGGCTTGCTGCAAAAGTATGAATGAATAAATATTTTGTTCTTTTAAGGTATCTCCCAGCAGTGTGACTGATTCGATATGGTTTCTTCTCTCTGATATTCTGCACGTGGTTGTGCTGTTCTTTTTATGCTTGGCTGTTCATACTCATCCCACCAACTGAAACATAGCTTATCCACAGCCAGTTCTTCAGGTTGGCTATCCTCAACGGCAACATTTTTCTTTAATTCTTCACAACAAACACCACACAGCCTATCATATGACAGTTGCTTAATAAATACATTGAATTCAAACAGTTTAATACTTCTGCTTTATAGCATAACATTTGCTAATTAGAAGAAAGATACTGTATTGTTATAGATATGTTAACTGACCTAGCCTAATCATCTTCTCTCTCCATCCATCTGTCCAGTGTTGAACAATAGAACTTTATGAGGTAAGGAAATGTTCTATATCTGCACTGTTCAATACTGTAATCACTAGCCTTGTGTGGTCATTGGGCACTTAAAATGTGGCTGCTGCAACCGAGGAACTAAATGTTTGATTTTCCTTAGTTTTAATTAATTAAAATTTAAATAGCCACAAGGCTAGTAGTTCTTGGTACTAGATAGTACAGACCTATGCTGACCAAAATATTTCCTAGGGATAAGATAAAGTTTTCATGGCCACTAGGATGCTTAAAACATTTTTGACAGACAATCTGTCAGCCTATGTAAGTTGTAAAATTACTTTCATGTTAAATTCTTTCCACAGTCATTAACTAATTTTTTTAATAGTCTGTGTGTGTGGAGCTAACACACCTGGTAATGACTTTCAACCATTTTCCCATGAAGGTTAGCAAAGGCAATGTATCAGACGTGGATTGGTCCTCCTATGACTCAAGCTTCCATTTTCAGGGGAGATATTTTGAGCATCTTAATGATCACTGATTCTCAGATATGGCTTCAAAGAATACTTGGAGATGACTCTTAAATACAGCCATAAGGGAAGAGAAGTTAAATGATTTTAATTCCACAGAGGTCAATGTTCTTATAAAAAACGAGGAAGAAATATATCAGCCTAGTAGTTAGACTGTATTTTCAAGAGAATTCGATTTTTATCTTCGTTGGGAGAAAGTCATACATGAAGAACATTCAGATACAAACCTTTGCGAGGTAATTTTCTCAAAAACAGAGTCAAAATTCAAAATCTGTGGCCTTTTAGCAAAGGCTGCTTTGGAATAGAAAATAAAAATCATGATTAAAACAACAAAGATGAATCAAATACCCTGAGGCTCAGCGAGAAACTCTAAAACTGACAAAAAAAAGAAGAGTCTGGTCTGACAAGAGCAAACACAATAAATTTAGGATCAAGTATGCAAATCATGGCCATATAATAGATTCTCTAAATCAGGGCATTTCATCATGAAAAGGGGCACTCTTAATAATTATGCCGGGAGTATAGGTGGAAATTTGCACCTCTACTGAGTTAATACAGATGTATAATCACATTAACTTTTTGGGAAAATGTGTTGTGAGTTAGCATTAACTGTTTGACAGCAATGGTTAGGACATTTCTGCTCTGCACAACATATCCTGGTTCTTTTCAAAGGCTTGCATTTTCAGAATTTTCAGGAACTGGGTTTTTAAAGGTTGATAGTAGTTTTAAAAGTCTCCCTATGCAGCTGCCTTTCGAGGAGTGCCCTTCATGATGCCGAAGCTCTGTATCCAAATTAGTGGTGAAGTCTTCTGTTATTATAAATCTTTCCTTAGACGCACCCTTTAGTGCAGTCCAGAGCTATGTGGATTATTTAGATAAGGAGTTGGCAAACATTTTTTTTTTTTTTGAGAGGGCTAGATAGTAAATATTTTAAGTTTGGTGACTGTATGGTCTCTTTTACAGCTACTCAACTCTTGGAGCTCTGGTTACAGCATGAAAACAGCCATAGACACTACGTAACTGAATAGATGTGGCTGAGTTTGAATAAAGCCTTATTTACAAAAACAGGTGGTGGGCCAATTGATTTAGATAGACCCAAGCATGAAAGACACAGAAGTCAGACAAACATTAAAGTCACCTATATTCTCATAGGGCTCTTTGTCACACAGATACAGCCTCCTTCCTTCCTTTCTTCCCTCCATCCCTCTTTCTTTCCTTCCTTCCTTCCTTCCTTTATTCTTTTTTCATTTACTAAGCAAATGTATACTGGAAACCAACTCTGCACCATCAGTTGGGATTACAAAGATTAATAAGGTAGATATCTTCACATTTTTTTCTCTGAATAATCTTCTGTCATGCTGCCCAAAGGTGTGTGATACGGCTTAGTGTTAGAGAAACTGAGGCCCCAGGCCATAGGATGGCTGAAGCAGAGCCACACTAGACCTCACTGGCCTGACTCGGTGCACTGCCACTTTCTTCACCCCTGCAGCTTGGAAAGTGTTTGGAAGAACAAGAGAAGCAGTAAACCAACATTAATCCATTTTTGAAGATCCTTTTATAACTTACATTCTATACATAGTCGTATTTCTCCAATCTCCCAAGGAAAATTTTTAATAACCCACTCATAAAATGAATAATAAATATGCTTTTCTATATGGTATTATATTTTCATCAGAAACAACTGGAAATATGTAAAGCATTATAATGGCAAAGCAATTAGCACTTCTAAAATTTTTATTAGACTCAATTAAATATTCTGCTATATAATAACTATATACTAATTAGCAGAAACACTAATGTAAAAGTGCTTTGTCTTTCTGCCATTCTATAACTTTTTTTCTTAAAAGATATTTATCTTAGAGTTGCATGTTTTCCTTAGATCTAATTACTAAAAATAAAACAAACTCTATCTAGATGTAATGTTTAGATTGGTCTTAATAGTAATCACCCAATTTCTTACGTTGCAGTCGCAGTAACCACATTCAGATCACCAAGAGCACCCTTGTGATTTAACCTCACGGAGCAAGTGAAATGCACTATGGCAGCTTCCACATGTTAAGTCAGAGATAGGGCACCTCTAGCCCAAAGTGTCTCATTAACTTGTACATAATTTCTTAAAGAAATACAGTATAACATCTAGGTCAGGGCACTATCTTTTAAGTCTTCAAAATAGCCTCCAAGAATATTATATCATTGTCTTGACTTTCCTGGAATACCTGTTGTACAAGACAGACAATATTTGTTCTACTTACCCTTACTACAAGATTAATTAGAATATCATATAGAATAAAATGCACCAGACTTTGCGTTAATATCTTCCATAATTCTCATTTAATGCTCACTAAAACCATGTAAGTGTGGAAAAAGAAAACTTCCCTGGGTCTCTTGGTGCTTTTGTAAAAAGCCCTAGCTTCCAGGGATATCTTTCCCTTTATAAGCAGAGAAAAATCATTTGTCCTCTTCCCTTACCTACGGAACATCCAGCTACTCACGAAGGGCAATTGACCTGGCTCTCATTGCCTGGTTCCAGGGGTAAAGACTGGGGAAAAAGGCAGACAATGCACTTAGCATTTACTGTGAGGTAATAAGAAACCTGTCTCTGATCCAGAATAAATACCTCCTGTGTGCATTCAGAATAAAGGTAATAAAGATGACTATGAAAAACCTGGCAGTGAGATAAATAGATTTTATAGACGAAAAGATGACGTTTACTAGCATATAAGGGAGTCTAAGTTAACAGATCAAATAGGGATACTGAAATTTCTCCTGTCAGTAAGATTACAGTTTTAAAATTGTCCCTTTTCTTTTTCCTGGTTGTGGAAGTGGTGGGAGAGTTTCTGGACCATCTTCCTCTTGGCTCCAGTTGCCTGCCCTTAACCCAGGGCTTAAATTTCCCCACCCCAAACCGCCTCCCCTCCCCCCGCCTCCAGCACTCTGGGGCCATAGGCTGCTCTTCAGTCTCCAGGGCCTCTGCATCCGTGTCCTTCTGCCTGACATAATACCCGCCCATGTGTGGGTGAAACAGCCCCACTATGTGTGGTGCCCTTCTCCTTGCTTACCGCACTTTCCTCTTTCACGTGGATGATGATCATTCAGTCATTCATTCTTCATGCAACCCGTGCCTTTGCTAGCTTTGTTTCTGTTTGCTTCCCTTATTTTTTTGTAAGAACCTTTTCCTGTCTCTCTGTATATTACCCTCTTTATGCTGCTGGTTCTCAATGCCTTATCCACAGTTCTGAAATCCAAAATGTCCTGAAAACTGAGAGGTTTCTTACTTGTTTGCTTGGTTGGTTGGTTGATTTTTTACCTGCCTATTTGGCAGGAAAACCCTCCCGGCCTGACCTGAACACATTTGAGGGCAAAACCTGACTTGAATTGATAGAAGACTATTTAGAGACTTTATTTCTTCAACTTGGTGTGAATATTGTATGTTTCATGATAACACCTTAGTGTACTTCTAGAATACAGATTTTGATCCCCTGGAGGTGAGAGGGGGATTGTGTAATATGTACTATAAGCCTCATACTACTCTATTTTGAGATTTTAGATTCTAAAAAATATTTTTTACTTCCCGAACATATCCAGCCTGAGGGGTTCAGAGAGGGAACTGGGCTTTTCATTTTCTGAGCTGACACAACAAGGAGATGAGTTGTGTCCCAAGACTGTTTTCTCCCTGTGCCATGCCTACTCAACTGAGCAGGCAATGTTATGAAGTCTTTTTACCCCTTATGTTAAAATTAATAAAGTCAATTTTCTGCTCATCTGAGGAGAGTTCTGGAGCTAAGACAACAATGGAAATACTTAACAGAGAAGTCTCTCCATTCAGAGGCAGGGAAACACAGTACTTTCCATAGGAAGAGGGCAGAACTTGGGATTAAGTTCTAGATAGTGATGCTGATTTTGAGTGTAGACTCCAGACCTTATGAGCGTGGAGGATGGGGCACTTGTGGGCCTCTGAGGAGGCTACACTCAAGACAGGATGAGGACAAGATCTAGAAGGGAGAATTTTGGCAGATCACTCAAAATTAGAAAGGACATTAAGACTTTTGTTTTTACCATTTGTTTATCTAGCAGTGGGGCTCCTAGGAGGCAGAGACTCTGGAGACAGGAGTAGAAAAGAAAGATAGGGATTGCTTCAGGAGAGCAAGACCCTTAGAAACTGAAATTTCCTAAAACAAGAATTTGAGGCAACTTGCCTTGGCAAACTACAGGGAGGGTGGGGATTTGGGGATTGAGTGACACAAGCAGAAGCCTGGAGAAGGAGTAACTAGGGTTACTGGTCTCTGCCCTGTGATATCAAGATTCAAACCTGAGTTCTCTATTCTAGGAGAAATCCAATACCCTTTTTAAAATTCCTCCTAAAATTTTAGATGCTAAGACGTCTTTAGGCTAATGGTAAACTAGGGAAGAAATGCTGCATCTAAAGGTATTCGAATCCAGTTAAAACATATAAATACCCTTATGATGCCAAATTGATGAATGAGCAACAAGTTTGTGAACCTGCCTGAAGGAATCACTGGTAACAGCTGGTAATCATTTGTTTATTTCATTATGGCCAGTAGAAGATGTTGACCTTCTTGATCCCTCATGCTATTCTTTTTTTCATTGGCACAGCTGTCTTGTTTTTCTTAGAAATGTAGTTCTTCCTCTTTTTCCACCTCCTTCCTCACTCCTTTGTTCTCTTTAACCCCAGAGCATGGCACCATTCTGTCCTGCACGCCTCCCCGTCCTCCATGTGTCTCCCTCTTTGCCCCTGTGTGTTTTCATATCCCTGCCCTTGTAATAATGAACATATACATGCATTTTAAAAGTTTACTTATTTAGTAATAATAATAAACAATTCTGATGGTAATTTTTTAACATGAAACTAAATGGAAAGATTTGTTTTCCTCAAAAAATCTTGTCCCTCTCTTGCCCCCTTACCTTCATTAAATATAACCTTTAAACTTGGGTCCAGCTCATGAGTATGTATTTTTTTATATTGCTCACTTATTCTTAATCAATTTATGGAAATAACTGTGTGCTGTTATTTAAAAGTTCATGTTAAAGCTTTTCTTTTAAAGAGAAGAAACTATCTTGTTCTAAATAGTTAATTATAATTTGCAGTGAATGATCATTACGATTTTGCCATAATAAAGAACGTAATTGAAATGCGTCTCTTTGGGAAAGCATATGCAGTATATGACTTCTTTCTGACCACGAATTTCCCTGAAGCAAAATTCTAGTGTAGTCAAATTTACTTTTCTATACCTATTTAGCAATCAAGAGAATTTTGTTCTGAGAATAAGCAAATATTAACTGCCCACCATGGGAAATAATTAGAAAAGGGAGGACTGGGGATTTGGGAGAAGAAAATGGGGATTGAGCACACGGCAAACTAGGAGTAGAGGTTGATTGCTGTGGTTTTCAGAGAGGAAAAGGAAGGCAGAAGTTGAGTAATTTGGGTCTCAGAACGGCCTTCCTGTATAGTGAGAAGAGCAGAAGTCAGGAAGGAGTCCTCAAAAACAGACTGGGGAGCCAAGTCCAAGCATCCTGCCACATTCTAGAATCTCCTGGTGTTTAGAGATTTGAAAACACTCATTTGCTGCTAGAGCAGATATGCTAAATAAGGCAACAGTAGCATGTTATCTGAAGTGTTCGTCATCCTGCAGCCATGCAGTAGAGTTGGACTTGGGAGTCCAAGATCATAACTCTGATTTATAAAATCCAAAAGGCATTGACCTCTTGGAGGGAAGAAAAGATGGGAGAGGGAAAGGTGAGAGAAAATGCCTCTCACAAGGCAATGCTTTCCTCACACAGAGCACAATTTATTCTAAGCATGTCTTTGACAATGAACAAAAAGGGAGATCTTGAGCAATGAATGGTCTGAAAATTTCATCTCGGAACCCATTATTACTATTTAAGTTATATAAAAATTAAAGATAGCATCTTCATTTGCTTTGTGTGGGGGTCTTTATTGTCTCAGTTTTTGCTGATATTTAAAATATTTTAAGATTCCCTTTTACGCCCTTAGTTCTTATAACATTGTTTATCTCATAAAGGTTTTTAGTCCTTCAACTTAAAATTCTCTTGCTATGAGGGCTTGCAGAAAGGTCGTCCTTACAGTTATTGGAGTTGTGGGGAAGAATACTGGACATTTGATTTAAGGAATTTAAAAGATCGTTATCCATATATATCATTCCTGAGAAGTAATTACCTCAGCTTTGTTTAAATGCCCAAGTGATAGAAAATGTGTTGTCATACAGCAGCCCATTAAATTTAAAATAGGATTATTTGTTTGACAATTTTCCTTACATTGATCTAAAATTTTTCTCTCTGCAATTTATTCTGCCCTCTGAAATAAAGAAATATGATCTATTTCTAAGAGGTGGTGACAATTTATTTTTACGTGTAGTTCAAGTTCTTTCCATTAGCAACAAGCTTCCTGTATATTCCTATACATTGTGGGTTTTTAAATTATCACATATGATACTTTTATGACTGTAATTCCTTATATCTGACTTAGGTTGATGACTTCATTTAATCTCATTTGATCTCTCTAATCCTTCCCCCTTTTCCTTCCCTGGCTACTGTTCTTACAATTCACTGTCCCAGACCTTTCTACTCCTACAGCTCCCACCTTTTCTTGTCCCCGATTGTACCTTCTCTGCAAACAAACAAGAGCCTGGGCCTGACAGGTAGCTACTCTGAGGCTGGTGGATATGTCATGGGGACAAGTGGGCATCTGGCCAAGTGTCAGCCACCTTCCATGTGAGGGAGAGAAATCAAAATGGCTGTGTCTTACAGCCGCCAGCCTCAGTGAGAGCAGAGGCGCTTCCCAGAGGTAGTGGCTCTAAAGGCTCCCTTGCTGGAGCTAAGTTTGGCAGGAAGGGGCTGGCGTCCCATGGGGTCAGCTGCATTGGAGCCTATAGCTTAGAAGCCTGTGGGAATTGGGTACCAAAGTCATAGGAGCCAGTGGAGGCCAGAGGGATGTCTGACAGAGTCCATACATTTCATATTTGAAATGCCTTAGGAACATGGATTCTCTGATTTTTACAAAAATAAATTCTGACACTTAAAAATCATAAAATGCTAGTGGTAGTACTGGTAGATCAGTCTTACAAGAAATAACGCCAAAATGCAGTAATGCTATTTCCTCCTGCATTGCAGCCAGTCCACCTCCAGCAAACCTTCACTCCTCTACCAGCTTCCTCCTCTGTTCCTAAATGACAGGATTTCGGCCCCATTTCCTGGATACTTTCTTGTTTTAATGCATAGTAAGTTTATGGGACTGACTTTGGCATTCGTCTAATAATAACAGCTATTAGGTATGCATTCAATGCACACTTAGTGAAGCCAATTCTTGGGCTCTGGGCTGAGCACTAGGGATTTAGCAGTGAATGAGACAGAGGGTTGAGATGGAGCTCTGGGGCCAGACTACTTTCATTCATCCCCAGCCTTGCCACTTACTAGTTCCTCTAACCATTATTTAATATTTTTGTTGCAGTTTCCTCGTCTATCAAACAAGAATAATGGTAACAATTAATTGATAATCTAATTTTCAATTGAAAATCTAATGGAGTTGTCAGGATTAAATGACTTTATACATGCAAACCACTTAGAACAATACTTTGCAGCCACTAAATATTAAATAACTGGCATATGTTATTACATTAGATGGTTCCTACCCTCAAATGCCTTATAGTTTAGTAGACAGAAAAATAAGTCTCTCTCAATTGACACTGGTGAACTGATCAGAAACGTTCGTTAAGGCTATTTGATTATCTAAGGCTCCACCAACAGCACAGTTTTTCAGCCCTTATTTTTAAACCATATATTTTTTTTCTAATCTATAAAGATATCTCAAGATAGGCCAATTACCTTCAGATGCCATTGCCTAGTGCATTATGGTTAACTAATACGGTATGTGGAACATAAAGCAGTGTGGTACTTTTGAACTGGTATATATTTGCTGTTAAAGAGCCTGGCTACTAATTAAGTTCTGGAAAAAGTTGAGCAATGTTTTAGCTCAGGATGCTATAACAAAATAACATAGACTGGGTGGCTTAAACAACAAGTAGTTCTGGAGGCTGGGAAGTCCAAGATCAAGTTGCTAGCACAGGCCCTGGTGAGGGCTTGCTTCCTGGTTTGCAGACAGCTGTGGACTTCTTACTGTGTCTTCCCCTTAGAAGGGCACTAATCCCATCATAAGGGACCCACCCTCACATTAACCTCATCTAAACCTAATTACCTCCCAAAGGCCCACCTCTAAATACCATCACATTAGGGGTTAGGGGCCCATAACCAGTAAGTTACAAAACTTACCTACAACTCAGATTCTTTACTCTACAGTAAAGATCAACAATACCAACACCAACACTCTCTCAGGCCTATGAATTTGCAATGAAATGTTTTATATAGAGGCCATTGCTCAGCATTTCAGAAGTTCTTCTGTCCAGGAGTTAATAATAATGAATTTCTAAAAATACATAATGGAGGTATAAACATGTATCCTATATTATAGTAATTTGCAGTTGATAGATAATTAAAATTAACTGCCTTCCTGGTACTGTCTTTCCACATGATTTTTGCAAGTGTGTCAAAATACTATTCCAGTCTTCTAAATGGAGGGACCATGTACATAGCTTTTGAGAGCACAATTCTAATTAAAAGATGGCAGCTGAGAGGTAGTTCAGTCTTTGTTATAACTCAAACCTTGTCAGACAGAATTTGAATTGAATTTAAACATCTTCCACTGGAATTTTGTTTTTCTAGTCCCAATAAATGTATCCTTTGCCTTTATTTTTTTAGACAAAATATGGCCTTTTGTCCAAAAAAAGTGTTTTTACTTTTTTTTAAAAACTTCAGGCAGGGATCCTGTGACTGTTGGGAGCCAAGAAAATATGTATGCTCAAAAATACTGGCCTGGCTCAGTGGCTTCCGTGTGGGATCCAGGGGTTCTCAACAACAGTCATGATATTTCCTTGGAAGCTGCACACCAGTGGGAGCTTGAAGCTCGTGAAGAGAGTGTTTGTGAGTGGCAGGCAGCTGTGGGCAGGTAGGTAGGATGGTAGTTACGGGGCTGACTTATGAGAAGCGGTCCTGCCTCTACTGCAGACTTCTAGAGGACAAGAATGAGCTGGATACGGACTACCAGGAGAGACTGAATAACATTCAGGGGCTCTGCATGCCTCTGGTAGACACTTGTTTGGTCTTTGTTAAAATATTGGCCTGTGGAAAACAGGTTTGCAGTACTATTTTGGCCATTTTATATCCATCAGGAGAACTTTTGATTTATTTGGAAGCAAAATGGTTTATGAGAGAAGGTCAGGCTCTGAGTCAGGCAGCCTTGGGTTCCCAGTGCCTCCATTTCCAAGCTGTGTTGTTTCGAGCAAGTTACTGAATCACTTTGTTGCTCAGTTTCCTTGTACATTAAATAACTAGTTTCAGAGGGCTCTTGCGAAGATGGAAAGTGGGAGGGTAGCTGTATACCCGGAGCATTGTAGGTGCTCTAGATACGTTCCTTTAAATCACATTCTGGAAGGACAGCCACAATATTATTTCTCTTCGGTTTGAATTTAACTTGTATTTTTTAAAAGCAAATGCCTTTGTATTAATTAGAGATATTTGAGCTGCGAGTAAAGGAAAGCCACACTAATAGTGTTTTAAATAACAAACAATTTATTATCTTACATAATAAGAAATCTAGAGGCATTTCAGGGATCAGTTAACTCAACAATGGAATGATACCATCAAGGACTTGTTTTCTTTCCATTTTTTCTACTCTGTGACCACTAGTGTGATGATTAATACTGAGTGTCAACTTGATTGGACTGAAGGATACAAAGTATTGATCCTGGGTGTGTCTGTGAGGGTGTTGCCAAAGGAGATTAACATTCGAGTCAGTGGGCTGGGAAAGGCAGACCCACCTTTAATCTGGGTGGACACAATCTAATCAGCTGCCAGCATGGCTAGAATATAAGCAGGCAGAAAAATGTGAAAAGAGAGATGGGCCTACCCTCTGAACCTACATCTTTCTCCCGTGCTGGATGCTTTCTGCCGTCCAACATCAAATTCCAAGTTCTCTTCAGTTTTGGAACTCAGACTGGCTCTCCTTGCTGCTCAGCCTGGAGGTGGCCTATTGTGGGATCTTGTGATCATGTGAGATAATACTTATTACACTCCCCTTTATATATATATATCTATTCCATTATTGCTATCCCTCTAGAGAACCCTAATACAACTAGCATGTTAAATTTGGTGCATGTCATCTCGAGATGACACCAGTATATAATTCCACCAAGGAGTAGAAGGCACATTCATGAATCTCTCTCTCTTGTTAAACCTAGGATGGAAATCTATCCCTGAGTCCCCACAGAACTCAGGGAGGGAGACTTCTGAAATGCTGAGCAATGGGCTCTATGTAAAACATCTCGTTGCAAATTCATAGCCCTGAGAGAGTGTTGGTGTTGGTATTGTTGATCTTCACTGTAGAGTGAAGAATCTGAGTTGTAGGTAAGTTTTGTAACTTGTATGTGACAGAAATGTGTCACATACCCATGCTAGACCAGTCATTAGCAGGAAGACTAGAAGAGCTATGAGATAACCACAATGAGCATTCATCTTCTGTGTCTGGGGACAGATCTATAAAATGGGCCTCCAGGAATCTAACAGTTGTGCAAATTTTGGTAGCAAAAGAGGGAGTAAATTGCTTTGTAAGAGACAGTAAATGGCTGTTGAATAGGCAGCCAATACAAACTCTATAGTACACTATTACTAGTTAAACAAGTCAAAGTCAGACTATCATGAGACAAACTCTTTCAGAAAGAAACTGAAAGAGGAAAGCCTTAAACAGTGGAGATGGCTAAAGCCAACCTCAGCTGTCCAAGAAACGTGATGTATTTACATATTGGTAACAGCTACAGTGGCCAGAAGTTGGAGGTTGGAATAACTTTTGGAAAGCTGCTATTTTCTCTCTTCCTTAGGACAAAGTGGACACTTCTTCTCTTCCGATGGGGAAAAACATAACTATGTGGAATGCGTATTCACTTCCTTAAAAATGCTCTGTGTACTTCTGTTTGAGATGTTTCAGCTACTGCTCTGTGAAAGGAAATGCAAGGAAGTTAGGATAAGGAGACTACTGTCTTCACCCATTCTCACATGTCCACATGAGGAGAGATACAAGAATAACCAGATTTATCAATGAGATGAGAGGAAGCTACAGGGATGCTGACTTTAAGAAAAGTCAGGAGTAGGGGAGAAAAATCCAGTGCCAAATGTCTGACAGGTAAGAGCCTATATAATATTCCAGTATTTTTAGAACTGTCCAGAAGATGAGGCAAAGTCGCCCCGTTAAAGAGGAACATTTATTATTTGTAGGAGAAAAAGTCACTAGCCAATAGGGAATTTGTTAACAGTCTGAGTGCAGATAAGGAGGCTGGGTTGAATTTAAATGTTTTCTTCAAATACATATGACGCTGTTTTGCAGAAGATAATGTCTGTTTGTTTTTACGCCACACTTAAGTCCTGAGTAGAACTTGAGTTGACATTAAGGGATGAAGGTTTGGAAAGAGTTACAGAGGAGAATTTCTTGAGCATTTGTGTTACCACAAATGAGAATGATTTGCTAGTGGAGGCTGTGCCCTATTTCTTTGCCAGTCTCTGTCAAAGAATAACTTTTTATCTGCTATGGTTTAAGCATGATTCAAGAAGGTTGGATCTGATTGTATTTCAAGCTTCCTTCTAGTCCATTAAAATGATTCTTAGCCATTTTAAGGCCACTGGGGGAAGTGTTAGTGTTCAAGTTTCCTCTGTGAAAAGCAATGGCATATGAATGGTGGCTGTTGGCAAAACAATAGCCAGAAGTGGGTGGGATTTTTGCATTCAGACACCCTTGTGAAGGCATATACTTTCCATACAGTTTTATTTGTCTTATCCATTCAACTTCTGTGTCTGCAGAAGAATCAGTGTTCCTATGTGCGTATGTATATATGTGTGTATATACATTTATACGTGTGTGTATATCTATATACATACACACATATGAATTCTTTTGAAAGATAGATAAGTAAGTCTGAGTGTAAAGAGATGTCAGGGGAAAAAGCAATGAGATTCCATGTCTTGTAATACATGAGAGACGCTCAAAACACTGCTGACTACCCTGGCAGTTTCTTTTAGTTCCTAGGCATATGTATTGGTTTTATTTAATAATCATATTCTAAAAAAGGAAAATGGAAACTGACAAATAAGGATGGAACATAATTCAGCAAATCTAGTTCATGTCAGAATTTAGATTCAAAACATTTTTGAAGAAATGGAAGAAATAAACTTTCAGAGGGATATGCTTCTAACCCTTCATCTAATATTCCATTAAAAGAACTCAGAAAATAATGTCGTTACAGGAAGCTCTCACCCTGCCCTTACATGGGTTCAAACACATTTCCTTTCTTTTTTAGGTTCGTGAATGAAAGGTGGCTATATAAATAAAACTAATTAGCTACCAGGGGAAAACCATAGCCTTTCATTACAATCAAAGTTGATAGGAGTTCATCCAGAGGTTTAGTATGTTTCAGGCCTTGTCAATGCTTAGGAAGGAATTGGATAATCCCCATAATTAATACAGAAACTAGATTTGATTTTCTGCTTTGAAATTTTATATTAAATTTAAAAAGTGAGACTCGCATAGTAATTAAAGTTTAGATACATAAAAGAGGTAAACAAATTATGATGTACAGTCAGGAGAATGCTGCTTAAATATTGTAATCTAGTAAGTTATGATCTGAAGGGACCATATATATAAATGAGATTGTCATAGCTTCAGATAATTCATTGTTTAACATCTAAAATCAAATAATGCAGTACTTTTAGTGTCTCCAGCCTCTGACCTTCATTATTAAAGTGAAGCTCTAATTATAAATCCTACTATGCCCTTGGGTAGTTAATCCAGTAGTGACACTGTTTATTCATTATGTACACTATGATGTTTTATTGCATAGTATATTCTGAAAAATTAATTTTGCTAGTAGAAGAAAACTGTGCTTCAAAATAGTAGGCCAACTTTAGGTCTTTTGAAGTGGGGTGTTGTTATTTTAGATTTTCATCAAGTTCGTCTCCTGTGTAGATAAATCGAAAGCCTCAAAACTAAGTCCTGTACATTCTAAATATATGAAACATTGATGACCCATAAACATTTAAAAAGTTGTTCAAGAGTCGAATCTTTCCATTGTCACCCTCTCTCCTTACTTTAGTTTTGGAGATAAAATAGCTGGTTGTGTAGGCATTGGTCAAATTTATTTGTTCTAGGTATCATGTAAGTAGAGTCTTATTGCTATGCCTTCCTTTAAATGCATCCTTGTCTCCTCTGAATATCAGAAAGGTGAGGAAAGATGAGAAGAAGGGAAGGAGGGAGAGAGAGAGGAATGAAATTGACTTTGTGTGAGGAAGGGAGGAAGAGAGAGAGACGAATGAGATTGACTCTGTGTGCACCCCTGTTGTTAACCCAAACCTTCCCTAGCTTATTCTTGCTGGCATCACTGATGATTTTGCCTGCCGCTGCTGCCTCAATTGAGCCCATCCTTACTGAGGCAGGACAATGAGGTAGCAGGTGTAGTTGGTAGTTTTTCTTCTTTCTATAGAACCAGTATCCAAGCAATTGTGGTAGGCCCTGGGTATGTGAATGTTCACTGAAAGGCAGCCTGCATTACTCATGACCTGTCTGTGGTCCAGTCCACATAACTGGGTCTTAACCTCAGTTTCCCTGCCTAGCCCTCTTCAACTTTGCAGGCCTGCCACACTGCATGGGCTTGTGAACCCTCTCCCCTGGACAGAATGGGCAAGAGCTCTTCTGAAGGACATCCAACTTCCCCAACCCAACACCCATTGTGCTGCATGCTGGAGAAATAGTGATAAAAGGTGCCATTCCTGTCTCACAAAGGTTAGAGACCAGTGAGGAAGACAGGCATTAAACCAGCACCAAGCCAATTAATTGCCCATATGCTAATTAGTATTAGTAGAGAAGCTATGGGAGACTGAATTGGGCCTGCGTCTTAATTTGTAATGGTAGCTGAGCAATGAAATCGAGATCTTAGTGACATTGAAAGAAAGTGTTTTTTTGTTTGTTTTTTGTTTTCTTTTTGAGACGGAGTCTTGCTGTCTCCCAGGCTGGAGAGCAGTGGCAGGATCTCCACTCACTGCAAGCTCTGCCTCCCGGGTTCACGCCATTCTCCTGCCTCAGCCTCCTGAGTAGCTGGGACTACAGGTGCCCGCCAGCACGCCCGGCTAATTTTTTGTATTTTTAGTAGAGATGGGGTTTCACTGTGTTAGCCAGGATGGTCTCGATCTCCTGACCTCGTGATCCGTCCACCTCGGCCTCCCAAAGTGCTGGGATTACAAGCGTGAGCCACAGTGCCCAGCCATTGAAAGAAAGTTTTTAACACAGTTTTCTCAGAAATGAGAGGCACAGCACACCACACAGGGCCACACACCTGGGTGTCACACTTGGGGGCTGGAAGCAGATAGAGAAATTGGGATAGTGCCTTTATGTTCGTAGTGGTGGGAAGCAACTAGGTAGAGACATCCCTATCTTCCGCCCCACTCCTTGGTAAAAATTTTCTGTATTAGTCCATTCTCTCACTGCTATAAAGAAATACCTGAGACTGGGTAATGTATAAAGAAAAGAGGTTTAATTAGCTCACTGATCCAGAGGCTGTACAGGAAACATAATGCTGGCATCTGAGGAGGCCTTAGGAAACTTACAATTAATGGTGGAAGGTGAAGAGGGAGCCAGCACTTCACATGACTGGAGAAGGAGAAAGAGACAGAGCTGGGGAGATGCTACACACTTTTAAACAACCAGATCTTGTGACAACGCTGTCATGAGAACAGCAAGGGGGAAATTCACCCCCGTGATCTAATCACCTGCCACCAGGCCCCTCCTTCAACAGTGGGGGTTACAATTCCACATGAGATTTGGGCAGGCACATAAATCCAAACCATATCAGGTACTAAGGGGAAACAGATCATGGTGAATGGTTGGGGGAATTGTGACATGCTTTTTGTGAACCCATGAAAACTCAGGTTGTTAGTCTGGTCCTGTGATGCAGCATACTCATGGAAAGATTAGGAATAAGGGATGTCAAATAGTCAGTACAGAATCCAAAAACATGGTTAATACAGAAGCCAGAAGAGAGGGACATGACTGGGATTGGATTGTGTAGCTGGTGTGGTGGGGTCATAAAGAACGGGCCTGATGAAAGTGATGTGAACTTGCTAACGTCCTCTCTCTGGCTTCCAACTGCATCTGGCATATAATCTCAACCCCTTGGGTGACTCTCGAGGCCCCCCACAATCTTTCCTCATCTGGTGCATCCCTGCCTGGCCAGCCCTCTCCCAGTTTCTCTGATTCACTGAGCTCTTTCCTATCTCAGGGCTGTTGCATATGCTGCTCCCTCAGCAGGGAAAACTCTGGGGGCAGGGAGGTCAGACAGGGAAACCTCCGAGAAAGTGACTTCAGCTGAGAACCAAAGGATGAGGAAGGAAGGATTCCCAAAGCCAAAGTTGAAGGGACAAGAAAGATCATTCCTGTGAGAGGAGGGAGGGAATGGAGCACACTGAAGGAGCCCAGACATTGCCAGTGTGACTAGGGCATTTCCTGGAAGAACAACGCAAAATGAGGCTATGGACAGAACTTCCGGGGTTGGACCAAGTGGCCCCGTAGGATGTTAGTCTTTCTTCTAAAAGCAATGGGGAGGTGCCTACTCCACCAACTTAATGCCAGCCATTCTTGAGGTTTCAGCTGGAGTGTTATTTTCAAAAGGAGCTCTGCTCTGTCTCCAATTTATATTCACTTCCCCTACCTTTATAATCTCTGGCCTTGACCTCCTGAGGACTTAGCCCAGGTTGTAATTATGTATTTCTTTGTCTAGGGCTGCGCTGTCCAGTCTGGTTGCCACTAGCCACTTGAGCACTTGAAGTGTGGTTGGTCTGAATTGAAATGTGCAGTAACTGTAAAATGTAAGTTCAAAGACATAGTGCAAAAAATATATAAAACATCTCATTAATAATTTTGAATACTGAATGCATGTAGAAATAATGCCATTTTGGATCTAGAGGGTTAAGCAAAATATATGTAAATTAATTTGACCTGTTTCTTTTTGTTTTTTAAATGTAGTTACTAAAAAAATTTAAAATTACATATGCAACTGGAATTTATATTTCATATTACATTTCTCTTGTACCATGCTGGTCTAGACTGTAAGCCCATGTGAAGGGAAGAGCTGGTTAACTCTGCTCACAATAGAATCATCACATATATAAGGAGCACCCTTAATATTTGCTCAATAAATGACTGTGAGAACTTCAGTGGAGTTGTGAAGGTCACATGGGAGTTAACCACATGAGGATGTGTGTTTGTTTCGGGTGGGGAGGGAACGTGGGCCGGCAGCACTTTCTAACAGAGAAAACAGAAAAGCAAATGTGTGGAGGCATGGACTAGCATGGAGGTTTTAGGGAACTGACATTTTAGCGGAGTAAACATGGGCAGGATCACCACGGAGATGCACGTACCATAATAAGGTATTTGAACTTTGCTGAATGCAAGGGGAACCAGACTCAATAAAGAATTTTAAGCAGGGAAGCAACTTGATCAGATTTATGTTAAAGAACTAACAGGGAAGTCAGGCAGAGGCTGAACTGAAGGCAGGGAAGCCACTTTGGAGGCATTTTTGTAATCCAGGCAAGAAGGATGAAGTCATGAGCAAAGGAAGACTGGGTACCAAGCAAGAACAGTGGACTAACTCCAACTTTCTGGAAGGTAGACTCCAAAACTACGGAGTCCAAAGGTGGAGGGTGGAGACGATTTTCAGCTTCTGGGTTGGGCAACAGGATGTAGGGGGCATCTGTTAATAAATGAAAACTACTGAGGAGGCAACCAAAGCCACTTTGTCAAAATGCACATCTAATTGTGTTGCCATTCTCCATCCCTCTCTAGCCTCCATCCCCATCTTTAAAGGCTCAAAAATCTTCCCCTTGCTCTTAGAACAAAGATTAAAATCTTACAGAACCAGTGTGGTCCAACCCTGGAAGTTCTCTCCATATTCTCATTTAACATTGTTCTTCCCAGGGGATGCCACAGTCACACTGGTGGCATCCGGACTCCCACAAAGTGCTCTGTTCTCTCCCTCCTCTCCCAAGAGTGATCTTTCTTTTCCCTCCCACTTGGCCTTGGGAATTCTTCCTCATCCTTTGGTTCTCAGCTGAAATCCCTTCTCAGGGATGCTTTCCCTGTCAGCCACTCTGCCCAGGTGCTTTTGTTCAGTGCTCCCTCACTATTGCATTTTGTTTTGTTTTGTTGTTTTTCTTCAGAGCCCTTCTGACATTTATGTGACGATTTGATTCATCTACCTTGCTCCTGCTAGACTCTCAGCATCCTGTGGGTCTGTTTTCTTCACCTTCACGTCCTCTTGGCACATTGCTGGTCCTCAGTACATACTTGTTGAAAGAAGCAAGTAGGTCAATAAATGAGCCTGGAACTTGGAAGGCGAGTTGCAGCTGTAAGCTCAAATTCATATTTGGATAGCATCTTCCTAGGCCAAACCTGTGTGCGGTACCCTGTGTTCCCTTGCATCATGAACTTGCATGATTACCTGTACTTCCAAAACATCCTTCCTGAAACCTGACCCAACTCCAGATACCTCCTCTCTCTTTCTAGCTTGATTTTCTAAGGAGCCAGCTTAGTTTTGCACATATCACATGTTTTGACCAAGAGAAACAGGTGATATGGCAGATTTAATGAAGGATGAAATGGAGTATTTTGGCATCTTAAGGATCTAAATTTTGAATTGTTTTTTACTCCTCATTTTCACATAATTTTACAAACTGATATGTCAGTGGATTCAAGAATTATTGCAGAATCCAGCCACCCAGAAAGTTTGCATTAGAAAAATCAGCATTAGAAATGCTAGGATGTAGAAATACAGTGAAAGCAGAGTCTACTTTTTATCATGAATAATTTATGCAATTCTTCTATTAACTGTTCAATGAAATAGAAAGCCTCAAGGTGACTGTTTGCCTGAGTATGTTATATTCATTTCAAGCTCTTTGGTGTTTAATTTGGTTTACTTTCTCTTTAAATACTAAACAGCTGGTTTTGAAAGCTGTATTTAACACTCAACAACCAGACAGAAGAGGCAACTGCTGTTTGCTATGCATGAGATAGCCACACTCAATGATAAATCTTGGTTTAAACTTTAATGTGACACTTCATAAATAAATAGGGAAAACAGCATAATTATCCCAAACACGTGTTACTTGCCTGAGCCATAGTTTAATGCATGCAACCTGGCTGCAATCTGTACAAAGAATATCTTTAAAATTTTAATGTGGCATCCCATGGATGGAAAAGTAACCATTATGAAGTTGTTAAGATAGTAGTTTTCCCTTGTTGGTTGGAAAATAATTCTAATTAGGACAACAGTAATCTTGAATACACGTTATGTTCAAAAAGGAAAAACTGAAGATCCTGTATTCTTTTAGCTTACCTAAAAGTAGTGCCCCTCACTTAAGATAGGCAAGAATGAACTTGTAAATCACTCGACTCAATTTAACATGAGGACCAACAAAGAAAAAAAGGCCTATTACTATATCAATACATTTGTTCAGCATGATCATAAGCAATATGGCAATATGGTAAGATCTTTTTTCTTTTTTTGCACTGCTTCAATCATCTTTATTCTACAGAATAGCTCTTGTTTTGTCTATCCAGACCTCTCTCTGTTCTGACAACAGAAACTCTTTTCCTAGCTACTGGTGGTGGGAAGGGTCTACATAACTTTTTAGCCCTTGTTCTTGTGACTGATCTAAGCGATGGGTAGGTCATCCAACCTGGGACAATCCAATTCCTATGTGGGGACTTTTCAAATTCAGGATGTGAAAAGAGAGCCTTTTTTCTTCTCTAGTCATACGTCCTGGGGGTATGGACCCAGGTAAACCCAGAGTGATGTCTTTTGCTACGTGGAGAATATGATCTGAGGAAACGAAGCCGACGAGAAAATGCAAGAGGTCGAGCATTCAGATAAAGGGATTTGAGTCCTTGGTTTCAGCCCCAGAGGTCAGGTCCACTTCTGCCTTTTCAGCAGATGGGTCATATGAGCCAATAAATTTCCCATTGTCTACTTTGGCTCATTCACTTGGGGATTCAGTCACTTGAAACAGGAAGAGACATGATAGATACATCCCGTTAATAAGGCAACAACTCAACAAAATAATGAAGTGGCTACCACGTTCAGGTATCCTTAAATCCAAAAAGACAACATGTCTTTCACTATCATTCTGCTTCTTTCAAATAAACTTACTTTCCTTAAAAAAACAAAACCTTCCACAAGACTTCAATGAAGTGATCAAGTAACTGCTGCCATTCCTAATGATTAATATTTTAATTTAAAAGCCAGCATTTTATTCAACCTAATCTCTAAAAAGGACCTCCCTAGTAGGCAATCAGGGCTGTCAAATATAAATATGACACTGTTGATGTAAAGTGGAATTTACATCTGAATATTCTGCTGTGAGTTGCCAGAAGCATTTGTCATGATATTTTTCAAATCCTATCACCCTAAAGCAGCAATGTCATCTGTCTTTGCTTGTAGCCATTTCCATGCAGCGACATTAAGAACAAACTTAATTGACAGTCACTAGGAACCCAAGGGCAGCACACATGATCAATTATCTAAATATGCCGGCGTTATCAAAGAGAATGGAGTTCATGAATCTCGTATAACAAGACTTTTATGTAAAAAAAAAAATGTTCGTTCTTTGGTGGCATGGAGCTATCACCTGAACCTGAGTTATTTTTATTTAAAATATATATTAAATGAAAGTTCAATAAGCTTTTCCCAGTTTGAAGTCTAGAGAACTTTATGGATGCAAACTAATCCTAAAGAGGATTACCAATATGAAGAGCGATAGGTAGTTATCTGTCAGCTCTTTTCTATATTACTCTTTTGATAGAAGATTCTTGAAGTCCCCATCCTTCTCACTGGGTCTATCAGTGCACTGTCACAATTACATTTTGGGAGAGGGAAGGGATTCTATTATGGAGATTGGCTTCTAGCATTATTTTCCTGAATTCAAAAATTATTGGATATCAAGTCTCTGTTTTAAGAAGTCATTTGTATTAGAGATAATTAATTTGGCTTGTCACTGTAGGTCATTTTGAAAAAAAAAAAGACTGATACGTTATTCAGAAGAGCTTGTGTTTTACATGAAGAATTTTGAACATTCAGGAGCATTCTCTGGTGGAGAAAGTAGGGTTTGGGTTTTGGAATCAGATGGACTTGGGTTTGAATCCCAAGTCTGCCATTTACCAACTGTGTAACCCTATGCACCTTTATTATCTTTTCAATTTCCTCATTTGTAAACTGAGTGATGATATTATATCCCTCATCAGATTGTTCTGAGAATGAAATGAGATAATGTTTGAAAGGGATTTGCAAAGAACTGAGCACAGAGTGAATATTTAATGCTTTGTGTTTCTTTAAGAATCTTTGGATTAAAAAAACTGTGTTTAGATGGATATACTGATGAGAATTGGTTCTTATGGTTTGAAGTTAGAAGTCCTTTTGGATCTACGGATTCTATCGAGTGGGACAACAGTTAAGCGAGGCTTAATTTGTATATATCAGCAAAGTCCCTCTCATCATTATTATTCTTTAGTGAGGTCCCAGAGGTGGTGACAAGCTATTTTGAATTTCTGACAGTCTGACAAAACATTGCATGGTACAAAGTGTACATCTTTATTCTATTGTTGAAAAGTATTATTTTATTTTAAATATTTCTGTGTTTGTGTACTTATTTTTCATGAATTGATTTTTATTACCTACTATATGCTAGAGTGGTAGGTAATATCGCAGGGACCTTGTGCCCAAAGAATTTACCTGCAATCTGGGAACATTGTTGAGTGAGGCACACATGTAACTACAACAGAAGCCAGTAAGAGAGAGCGATGCAAATGCTGCAGAGGCGTAAGAGCAGAAGAGATTTACCTTCAGCTGTGTGTGTGAGAGGATGATTCATTGTTCTGGAGCAGTAGTCCTCAATCCTGGCTGAACACGAGAATCACCTTGAGAGGTTTAAAGCAAAAGCCAAAATTTGAAAACTCAAAACACAACAAAACAAACAAAAAATAGTGTCTTTGCCCTTCCCCAGATCTATTAAATCAGAAACTCTATGGATCCCAGGCATAGGTAATTTTTAAAAATCTCCCAGGTGATTATAATATCTAGCTACCTTTAAGAGCTACTGCCATAGACAGTATAAGCAATAACTTAGCTGATGGAAACAAGGGTTGGTGAAAATCCCAATGGAAATATTAATGTCCACAAAGTCAAGAACATTAGATGGAGTGCAGCATTATTAGAGGAATGGTGAATGACCTAGTCTGGCTAGAGTATAAGGAATATTCATGCTTTAAGGCTGTGTTAGGACCAGAGTATAAAGGAAATGTATATTCAGTATAAAATCATTTTAACTGTTGTTTATAAGACAACAAAGAATCATAGTGACAATATCAGATTTGCACTTTAGGGAGATAATGTGAGGTCAATCTGACTATGATATCTGTCATCCTGTTGATCACTCTGGTTGAGCTGGGATCCATTCACATCTTCTTTCTCATAGAAACATGACTGTATTTAGGCATCCAAGTGTCTCTTACACAGCTTGGGGAGCATATGACTCTACCTGTCTTCTCCTGGGATGGATTCTCATTAGTTTAAGTAAACCACTGCATAGCCTTTACCTCAAAACTCTTTAGAATTCATAGGCAGTCTTGCAAGCAAAACTGGCCCAGTCAGATGGAAGGGAAGTATTTATAATCCAATGGGAACATGATTTCTCCCTCTGGCTGGAACTAGCAGTGTTGTCCTAATTGTCACTTTAAGCATCATAAAGAGATGTGACCATAAAGAGACCTAGACTTAGGATGAAGCAACAGAGCACAGGGGTTGAAATAACCCAAGCCATAGTTGATGGCATTGGTCTGTTGATTAGAAACTCCTCCTTCCTTCTTCTCTCTTAGCTTCCATACTGCCTCTGGATTTGCAGTTAGGCAGGATAACTATTTCCTATAGTTTGAGTCCATTTTGGGCACAGTTTCTGTTCCTAACAGTCAGAATCACCCTTATGGATCCTAGGGAGTTTGGGTAGAAAGGTTTGAGTAGTAATAGGTTAAAAATTTAAAAATTGACTAGGAGAGTAAAAGTATTATTAATAGGAATAAAAATGTTAGGAAGAGAAGCAAATATTGATTGTTGTCATGTGTTTGAGGGGCCACTGGGAAGTAGACACAAATGTCCAGCTTTTGAACATGCTGCTCTGAGGATTAGAAGACAGACTAAGACTAAAGATACATATTCAGAAGTCACCTGTATACATATGGTCTGGAATTTTAAAAAGTAAGCGAGAGTCCCAAGACAGAGATTGGTAGCTTGATCTCACCTACCTGAGCCTACAAAATTAATTCACATTTACCTTTATGTCTTTGTTACAGATACCTCTCTCTTCCTCTCTGCCCAAGCAGGAACTTAAATGGGGATCACTGTGGGAGTGTTTTCTGGGAGTCTCTGAAGGAGGAATCACACAGAACGCCAAATGTTCTGATCCCAGAGGCTCAGAGACTGGAGTGGCCCTGTTCCACAGGTGAGAGCTAGTTTTATGTCAAACTTCTGCTATTCTTTGTCCTCTAGACCTTAATGCACTTCTTCTTTTGTACAGAATTTCACAAAGGGGCTAGAAATTCTTTCAGCTTCTAGGCTGAACTACACAAAGATTTTCTTAAAACTGGTTCTTCCATTGTGTGAAATTGCGTAAAGGGGCAATGTTTTTAGCTTGTCCTTCTTCCATCCTAGTGACCCACATTCAGTCCAGGACTCTAGATCAACCAAAGAACCAATTTTTTTCTTCTGGTTTCCTCATCTCTCCCTTCCCCCTGCCTCATCAAAAATAAATAAATAAATAAATCCCCTTTTCTTTCCAGTGATGGAACAAATATCCATTCTTATCAGTTACTGCACATGGATTCAGGGTGCTATGTATGAGTGAGGAGGAAGAAAGAGTCCAATATCAATAGCTTATTGTTCCAAGGTAGCCAACCTCACAGGTGATCCCCAGTGATCCTGACTTCCTGTAGCTCCCCACCCCTAGTTGTATCAAGGTTGATCTGTGTGACCAATAGCATATGGTGAAAGTGGCGGGATGCCAGTTCTAAGATTACATTATAAAAAAATGTGGCTTCCATCTTAGGTGCTAAATGTTGAGATGAGTGGGGAGCAAAGATATGGAAGTAACACATGCAGTTTGTCTTTTGAATAGTTTGTTAGTTGCAGTTTGGAGGATAATTAAGCTTGGGGAAAATATATAATAGGGTGGAATAAAAGATATATATATATAATAAATATTATTTTTATTTTTTGAAAGTTATATTATTTATGTTGTGCTGGGATCGAACTACACATGATATTTTATTTGGCTTTTGAAAGCAGCAACAAAGTAGTCCTACCCCAAAACACACATAGGTATAAATTATGTATGTTACATGGGTATGAATGTTTGTATGTATTAGTGAGGTCCAAATCAACAAGACTTTAAGATACTAAGTATAGTATTTTCAATACATCTTTCAATTTTCACTATAATTAAGTCTTCATTACAGTCTCACTGTTTTTAAGGAATAAAATAGTAAATACTATGTGAAAATATTTAGATCATTAATTTGGAAGAAGTACTGCTCAGGTATTTTGTAGAATATCCTCCAAACCGGGCATATATGATGTTTTTGTCATGATTAGACTGGGGTTGTAGGTTTGGGGGAGAAAGACCACATGAGTAAAGTACCATTCTCATCACCCCCTACCAAGGGTATATGCTATTAACAAGATAAACCTGATGATATTAACTTTAAACATTCATTTTTGAGGGACTTATATTTGTTCAAACCTCAGGGCTATGTACTCTGATACTCATTTACTCATGGGGATACCAGAGCCTAGAAACTGGGACAATTTAGCTGGAGCTTCACCCATGGTAAGGGCCATCTGGAAGATGCTTAGCCATGCAGGGAGGGAGAAGCCATCTGACTAATTGTGTGACCATGGAGAAGACACTGCTGCTGTGGTGAGCTTGCCGCCCTACCCTGAGGCAGAGTGAGGGAGAAAGCGATGCCTTGGCCTCTCCCCTCTCCCACACTCCAGTCATTCTCCAGTGTCTCCCACTGACTGAGCCTACCTGGAAGCCAGTGAACAAGGGAGTGGGGGCAATGCAGTGTCTCTGCTTGGCAGGGCAGAGCTGGGGAACGACAGAGTATAAGTCTGAGCCTCAAGCAGGCAAGTGATGGATACTGCGTGTAAAGGGATGTGGGTGTGCCAGAAAATGAGAATGATCAATTGATGAGGGAGCCAGAAGGAAAGACCCATTTTTGCTGGAGTGAGAGTTCAACTGATAAAGACCCACAGAGGACAACCTCTTTAATGATGAATGAGGGCTGATTCGGGAACAAAGAGAGCAAAGTTGATTATAACTATAGCTGTTACTAAATTTTAGGTAGTTTGCTTGTCTTGCAGAATCTAAAACTCAAATATTTAGACTTTGAAGGAAATTGTAAAGTCTGCAATTGTAATTTATGCATGAAGAAGTATATGGAAGTTATAATATGGAGAGTATTAATGAATTGAATCAAGATTTGCAAATATTCAAAAGAAAATGGCTTTAGGAAGTGACCTCTGATTTCTGGTTCTGTGGCCTGGTGTTGAGTGTGAGCTCACATTCAAGAGAAGTTCTACAACCAAACCTGAAATTTTTGTTTCTGTACTTGAAAAATAGAGATTATGTAATCTTCATGTAGCTCACTGGCATTGAGAAATTACAGGTGCACTTCAAATAACAAGTAATGTAAGACCAAACTCACTGCTAATGCCAGACCTCAGACTATGGACCATAATACTAGCTCTAAAACTATTATATAACCTTAAATATGAAATCACATTCATCTCTATAAATAAATACCAACTTCATTCACCTTGAATTCAACTAACCTATCTTCGGCTGCTAGTACCTAGGGGAAAATGTGGCCTTTTTCTTTAGGTATTATATTTTAATTTGATTTTAAGTCATGAGACGTATGACCTCAATTATCTAAATACAGAAGATATGCACATCAATGACCCTTTTTCTGATGATATATTTTTACGTGATAATTGACTGAATCTGGCTTATACATGATTCTAATAAATTGCTACTTGCAATTTATTGTGTTTTTTACATCTATAAAGAGGTAAATTGCTCATATAATTATAGTCATCATCTCAGGTCCCATGAAAGAGAGGTACCTTGCCCAAAAAATGCCAAACATTCTGCAGCCAATTCTACACAATTATCCTTTAAAAATATAGATGGGACCTGTCACACCGTAAATAATTATTACCCTTCCTTACCTGAGACATGAAAGACTCAGTTAAACATTTCTGAGAAAAATAATGATAGTTAAGAAATACACATAGATTAGAAGGGAAGGGAAATATATCTGGAAAAAGGAAAGGGGCTATGCTTTGTAAGTAAAAGGGCAAAGAACTTCAAATCCTTCTATTTGGCTTAAGGCTGGTTTTGAATATGTTTCTAGGGAACATTATTATATAATTTCTAACTCTGAATTGCCTTAACATCCTACAGTAACAATCGAAATTTAAAAATAGTTATTTGCTTAATAGCTGGTAACAGAATTAGGAGGGAATTGTCTTTATTAGAAAAATTCCTCGATCTATGCCTGTGATGGGAGAAAGGTCCACGGACCTGGGCATGTCTGAGTCTCGAGGCTTCTGAGGGAGAATCATTCTGCCTAGAAAAGAAGTTTTTCAAGCTGCCAGAACCGTACAGCAAGGAGGAAGTATGAGGTTCAGATAGATGACAAAAGCTTTATGGTCTGTAAAGTAATTGCTATGATTGACCTTCAATTCTCCAGTAAGAGCTACTAAACTCATGACCTATAGATCTATGCCTTTAGTGGAAACCAGTGATGGGACTTTAATGTCTCAAGAGATGTTGTTATAAATAGAAACACTACATCCATTTGCCAGAGTCCCGAAGCCAGGGGAGCCCATGAGCATGGATTTTGTGAGAGAATTTACAAAAGTCTTGATGAGTGCTCTGAATTTTATCAGCCAGAGAACTGTTGAAAGAGCAGGGGTCTTGAGCTAAACTGACTTGGCTCAGGGTAGCAGGAGGACCATGGAGGCCACTTGGGTTTCACTGCTTATTTGTCATAACTGTCTTGGCCACTCCTTCTATACACTTCTCCTGGGAGAAAGACAAGAGAAATGAAATAAATAAAAGTGCAGTTTATGTTTGAATCGAAATGAGCTAAGGTGGCAAGGACTAATGTTGGCAGTTGAGGACAGAAAATCACTAATATAAGTCAAAGGTTGGTGGGGTCACTGACTCTCTTCAGAATTCAAGCATGCCAAACTGAATTCTCTGCTTCTCAGGACTTTTACATTTTTCCACATGCCTCTTTTCCACCAGAAATCACTGATTTGCTAGTTGATCATCTAGGGTTTTTGAAATTGATAATAATTATGTCAACAGAAATAGTACATTTTGTACAGACGGTTCTTTCCAATTTGTAAATCATTTAAAAATCATCTCAGTTGATCCCTCTAGTAACCTTAAGGATACATGGGACTCAATTATTATTGTCATTCACAAATAAAGAAAGTAAATTCCAGAGAGCCCAAGTACTCTCAGTCACAATTAGTAAAAGGTGAACTTAATTTATTTAAACAGATTTATTGAGATGTAATTGACATATAATAAACTATACATATGTGCTCTACAATTTGATGAATTTTGACACATATGTAAATCAGTGAAACAATCACCTTGATAAAGGTAGTGAACATATCCATTACTCCCCAGAGTTTCCTTGTTCCCCTTTATAATCCCCCCACCAACTGGACCCTCCTATACAACCCCAACACCGATCTCCATGTAACCACTCATTACCTCCTGTACTACCCCATCACCCATCTCCAGGTAACCACTGATCTGATTTCTGTCATTGTATGTTAGTTCACATTTCCTGAAACGTTCCATAAAAAGAAGAAGAAAAATAGAACAGACCAATTACTGATAATGAGATTCACCCAGTAATGAAAAGCCTCCTTACAGTTGATGGCTTCATTGCTGAATTCTACCAAACATTTAAGAAACTAATATCAGTGCTTTGCAAACTTTACCAGAAAAATAAAAAGGAGAGAATTCTTCTAAACTCATATGAGGCTAGCAATACCCTGCTATCAAAACTAGAGAAGAGACCACACACACAAAAGAAAATGACAGGCCAATATCCCTGATGAACACAAAAATTCTCAACAGAATACTAGCAAATCAAATCCAGTAGTACGTTAAAAATGTCCTTCATGGCCAGGCCCAGTGGCTCATGCCTGTAATCTCAGCACTTTGGGAGGCCAAGGCGGGCAGATAACATGAGGTCAGGAGTTTGAGACCAGCCTGGCCAACATGGTGAAACCCCGTCTCTATCAAAAATACAAAAATTAGCCATGTGTGGTGGCACATACCTGTATTCCCAGCTACTGGGGAGGCTGAGGCAGGAGAATCACTTGAACCCTGGAAGCAGAGTTTGCAGTGAGCTGAGATAGCACCACTGAACTCCACCCTGGGCAACAGAGCGAGACTCCATCTCAAAAAAAATATTAATAAAATAAAAAAAGTGATCCACTATACTCAAGTAGGATTTGGTCCAGGGATACAAGGGTAGTTCAACATAAGCAAATCAAAAAATGGGATAAATTACATCAACAGAATGAAGGACAAAGTCTATGTGATCATCTCAATAGATGCAGGAAAAACATTTGATAAAATTTAACTTCTTCTCATGATAAAGGCTCTCAAAAAAGTAAGTACAGAAAGAACATACCTTAATACAATAAAGTAAACATCATACTGAATGGCAAAAAGGTGAGTTTTACCTTTAAGAACTGAAACAAGACAAGGTAGTCATTCTCACCGCTCTTACTCAACATAGTACTGGAAGTCCTAGCCAGAGCAATTAGGCAAAAGAAAGAAAGAAAGGGCATCTAATTTGGAAAGGAGGAAGTCAAATTGTCTCACTTTTTAGATAACATAATCAGATATAGAGAAAACCCTAAAAGCTCTATCAAAAAAGTCGTAGAATTGATAAATTCAGTAAAGTTGTGGGATGCAAAATCAACATACAAAAATCAGTAGCATTTCTAGGCACCAACAATGAACTCGCTGAAAAAGAAATCAAGAAAGCAATCCCATTTACAATTGCTACAAAAAATTACCTAGGAATAAATTTACCAAGGAGGTAAAATATTTCTATGAGAAAAACTATAAAACAGTGATGACAAAAATTGAAGTGGTCACAAACAAATAGAAATACACCTAATGTTCATGAATTAGAGAATTTAATATTGTGAAAGTGACTGTACTACCAAAAGTGATCTATAGATTCAGTGCAATTCCTATCAAAATACAAATGACATTCTTCACAAAAAAGGATAAAAAATCCAAAATTCATATACAATAACAAAAGACCCTGAATAGCCAAGGCAATCCAGAGTAAAAAGGACAAAGCTGTAGACATCACACTATCTGACTTCAAAGTATACTACAAAGCTATAGAACCAAAACAACATGGTACTGGCATAAAAGCAGACACATAGACCAATGGTACAGAGTACAGAACCCAGAAATAAATTTACATATTTATAGGGAACTGATATTTAACAAAGACACCCAAGGGTACTCACTGGGGAAAAGACAGTCTCTTCAATAAATAGTGCTGGGAAAACTGAATAAACATACACAAAAGAATGAAACTAGACCTCTTTCTCTCACCATATACAAAAAATCAACTCAGAGTGAATTAGACTAAAATGGAATACTTGAAACTATAAAACTACGAGAAGAACACACAGGAGAAAGCCTTCAGGATATTGTTGTGGGTAAAAGATCTTATGGATAAAATATTAAAAGCACAGGCACCAAAAGCAAAACTAAACAAATAGGATTACATCAAACTAAAAAGCTTCTGCACAGGAAAGGGAACAATCAACAGAATGAAAAGGCAGCCAGTAGAATAAGAGAAAATATTTGCAAACTATTCATCCAACAAGTGATTGATATCCCTAGTATACAGGGGAGTCAAACAACAACAAAACAACAACTAAAAAATCAAATAATCCAGTTTTTAAAAAATGGGCAAATGAGATGAATAGACATTTTGCAAAAGAAGACATAGGCATGGCCAACAGGTTCATGAAAAAGTTCTGCCATTGTTAATCGTCAGGGAAATAAATGCAAATCGAAACCACCGTGAGATATCATATCACCCAGGTAGACCGCCTATTATCAAAAAGACAAAAAATAACAAATCCTGCTAGCATGCAGAAAAAGGGGAACTCTTTTACACTGTTGGTGGAAATTTAAATTAGTATAGCCATTATGGAAAACAGTATGGAGGTTCCTCAAAACACAAAACATAGAATTGCCACATGATCCCTCAAGTCCACTACTAGGTTTATATGCAAAGGAGATAAAATCAGTATGTCAAAGAGGTATCTGCACTCCCATGTTTATTGCAGCACTATTCACAATAGACAAGATATGGAATCAAACTAAGTGTTCATCAATGGATAAAGAAAATGTGGTATATATACATAATGTAGTACTATTCTGCTGTAGCAAATGAAATTCTGTCTTTTGCAGCAACATGAATGAGCTTAGAGGATTTTGTTTTCTATTTTTCCTTTTTTTTTTTTTTTTTTTTTGAGAGTCTTGCTCTGTCGGCCAGGCTGGAGTGCAGTAGTGCGATCTGTGCTCACTGCAACCTCCGCCTCCCAGGTTCAGGTGATTCTCCTCCCTCAGCCTCCCCAGTAGCTGGGATTACAGGCACCTGCCACCACGCCCGGCTAATTTTTTTTTTTTTTTTTTAGTAGAGATGGGGTTTCACTGTGTTGGTCAGGCTGGTATGGAACTCCTGACCTTGTTATCTGGCTGCCTCGGCCTCCCAAAATGCTGGGATTACAAGCCTGAGCCACCGCGCCCAGCCGAGGATTTTATGTTAAGTGAAATAAGCCAGGTACATAAAGTATTGAGTATTTCACCCATATGCACAAACTACCAATGTTCTCAGAGAAGTAGAGAGTAGAAGAGTGTTAACTAAAGGCTGGGAATCATAGAGTGGAGGAGGCGATAGTGAGAGGTTGATTAATGGACACAAAATTACAGCTAGATAGAATAGTATTTTACAGAACTGTAGGGTGACAATAATTAACAACAATTTATTATATATTTTCAAATAGCTAGAAGATTTTGAATGTTCCCAACACAAAATATGATAAATATTTGCAGTGATAATATGCTAATTACCCTGATTTGATTATTACACATATCAAAATATCACACTGTACCCCCTAAATATGTACAATTATTATGTGTCCATTAAAAATAATAATAAAAACCAACTACTGAGTTGTATTCCATTGTGTATATATACCATAGTTTGTTTATTCAGGCACTTGTTGATAGACATTCGAGTTGTTAACAGTTTTTGGCTCTTACAAGTAAGTCTGCTGTGAACATTCATGTACAAGTCTTTGTAGAGACTTATGCTTTCTTTTCTCTTAGGTAATCACCTAGGAGGGGAATTGCTGAATTATATGGTAGGTGTATGGTTAAGTTTTAGGAAACTATTAGACTGTTTTCTAAAGTGGCTATTCCATAACACACTCCCATCAGCAGTGTATGAGGCAGCCAATTGCTCTGCATTCTTACTAAAACTTCTTATGGTCAATCTTTTTACTTTTAGCCACTCTAGTGTATGTACAACTGTATCTTATTGTGGTTCTAACTTACATTTCTCTAACGAATTATGATGTTTAGTATTTTTTCATGTGTTTCTCCGCCATCCACATACCTTCTTTATTGAAATACCTGTTGAAATCCTTTGCCTGTATTTAAACTAGAATTTTCCCCATGTTATTATTGAGTTGGCAGAGTTCTTTACAAATTCTATTTATGAGTTCTTTGATGGAGATGTTTTGAAAATATTTTTTCCTATCCGTGGCTTGCATTTTTATTTTCTCAACAATGATTTTAAAGACACAGAAGTTTTTATTTTTAAGTCCAATTTATCGATTTATTTCTTTATGGATCATGCTTTTCATGTTGTATCTAAGAAAGCTGTGCCTAAAGTAGCAATATTTTTTCTTCGTTTTCTTCTGGAAGTTTATAGTTTTAGGTATTGCATTTTGGTCTATGGTCTATTTTTTAGTTAATTTTTGTATGGCATGAGGTATGGACTAATGTATATTTTTCTTTGTATGTGAATTTACATTCGTTCCAGCACCATTTCTTGAAAAAAAAAAAAAACGATCCTTTCTCCACTAAATTGCCTTTGCAATACCCTGCTGGTTTAACAGCTCTCAGGTCCAGAGTGGGAAATAAAAGCTTAAAAATCTGTGATTTGAGATTCTTGGGTTGAAGGATTTAGGACTTTTACATGACTTCCCCATTTCTAATAAGAAGTGCCATGACTCAAAGAGTCTCCTTACTCTAAGACTAAGAATCTCCTATCAACGTTTAGTATAGTCATCAACTTTAGGGCATAGTTTCCAAAGCACTTGTGAGTAACTGTGCTAATTAACGTGTCTATTTCCTCTTAAGAACATGCCAAACTTTCATCTGTCAGTCAGGCAGATCTAGGAGACATTATGCCCTCAGCTGAGGAAGCCCTATTATTATATATGAAAAGGATTCATTGAGAGCATCACTGTCAGAGAAGTCAAAGGAGAGTATATAAATGGGAGAATGTAATATGTGATCTGATCCAAAGCAATTAATATAATTTTCTGTTTAAGTTAAAATTGCTGATATGACAGTAGGGCAGGGTGTGATTCATGAGGAGTTGATTTAGACCCTAAGAGAAAGAAGGAAATTAATCTAGAAAAGAACAGGATTAAAAAAATTTTATGGTACATGTCCTTATCATTGTTAATTAATATTAATATAACAATGTTAATTATAATGTTGGTAATATAGTCATTATTAATATGCTGAGGAGACTAAGATCCATTATATATCAACTTTTGATTTGAAAGGAGGTTATTGGCTGAGACCTTGGTTAACAGTCATTTATTATTTCCCATTTGGAATAGAAGAATAGGTCATTTTAGTTTAACCTATATAATCAGAAAAACTTTGTTTCAGTGCTTCTATGGTGAACAAGAAGTGATATGTTCTCAGTGTTTTATGACAGTGTTATTTCTCTGTCTCTAGGAGGAGAAAGACTTTCTCTTTTTAAAACCAGAAGTACATCCCTCCTGAAATAACTTGGAAACCTCCTCGTTGTGAAGTCTACAGGGACATCAAAAAACCACAGCTATCTGTTCCCCAGCTGTATCTTCTTCTTTATCCCTTGGAACATTTGTAGCTGCACTTCCTACAAGAAGGGACCATTTGTAATCATGAGCAAAGATTGATTCAACATTTTACTGAAGGTATTTAAATATTCTTCATTTGAAGAGTAGTTATGTGCTTCTACGGGCAGAGGCCAATCTAATTTTTCTTAATGTCCCCAGAGCCTACCATGTTGCCTGACAAGGTATAGATGCTTGCTCAACATTTTCTGAAAATGGAGGCCAATATCACAGAAATATCTAATCCCCCTCAAATCTGGGGATTTAGTTTTCTTTCACTCTGTTCTCCCCCTACTAAATATCCACACTTTCCATTCCTCCATCCTTTTGAGCTAGGTATATTTTAATTTTCATTATATCAATTTAATATTTATATTATGATGATTATAAACACCTTTTATAACCACACCCACTTCTTCCTCACCCTTGGCAACCTCCATTTCTAAAATTTTGTCGTTTCAAAACCATTATATAAATATGGAGTCATATAATATGTAACCTTTGGGATAAGTTTGTTTTATTCAGCGTAATTACTTAGAGATTCATCCAAGTTATTGCTGCATGTATCAATAGTTGATTCTTTTTGATTGCTTAGTGAGATATCACGGCATGTATATACCACAGTTTGCTTAAACATTTCCTTATTGAGGAACATTTGGGATGCTTTCAGTTCTGGGCTTTCATGAATGAAGCTGCTTTGAAGACCCAGGTCTAGGTTTTTGTATGAACATAATTGTCATTTTTCTGGGAGAAATGCCCAAGGGTGCAATTACTAGGTCATGTAGTAATTGCACGTGTAGTGCCACAAGAAAATCCTGTTTTCCATGGTGGCTGTGACATTTTACATTCCCACCAGTAATGTATGAGGGTTCTAATTTCCCCACATCCTCATAGACACTTGTTGGTCCCCCACCATCATGCTTTTTAAAAATTTATGTAAGCATCCCAGTTGATGGGCAGTTGTGTCTCATTATGGCTTTGATTTGCATTTCCCTAATGACAATTGATGTTGAATACCACTTTTCACATTCCTCTTTGGGCATTTATATGTCATCTTTGAAGAAATGTCTATTCAGATCCTTTGCCCATTTTTTAACTGGGTTATTTATCTTTTTATTACTGAGTTGTAAGAGTTTTTTATGTGTTCTAGATACAAGTCCCTTAACAGATACATGATTTTCAAATATTTTCAGTAGACTGAATTTTCACTTTCTTGATTGTGTCCCTTGAAATACAAAAGTTTTTATTTTGAGGCAGTTCAATGTATTTATTTTTTCCCTTGGTTGCTTATGTTTTTGGTGTCATATTTAAGAAAATGTTGCCTTATTCAAGTTAAGAAAATTTATGCCTGTGTTAACTTTTCTAAAGGTTTTATAGCTTTGGCACTTACATCTAGGTCTTTAATCCATTTTGAATTAATTTTTGCATGTGGTATAAGGTAAGAGTCCAAATTCATTCTTTCAAATGTAGAGTTTCATTTAGCCCAGCACTATTTTCCCAAAGACTATTCTTTCTCCAGTAGATGATCTTGGTACCCTTGTTGAAAATTGATTGACAGTAGATACATTGATTCTCAATTATATATACACAAATATATATGTGTGCATGTGTGTGTTGATTACTATAGCTTTGTAATAAGTTTTGAAATCAGAAAGTGTGACTCCCCCAACTTTGTTCTTCTTAAAGATCATTTTGGGTATTTGGGCTTCCTTGTATTTTCTTATAAATTTTAGGCTTAATTTCTGTGTTCACTGTATAAATCTTCACTTAATCTTTTCAATATAGTTCCCTTACCCTCAACTGTGCCAGAGATGTTGTTTACTCTGCAGAGGATAAGTCCCCAGTCCTCTTCTGGGTAGGAGAAGAGTAGTTGCTGGCTGCATGGATCTGAAATAGTCTCTAGGTATCTAATGACTTCTACTACTTCTTTGAAAGTACATATTTTTAGCTTTTTTTAGAAGAAAAATGAAAGGAAGAAAAAAATTTAGAAAAAAATTGCATCTTTATAAAGCTTCGTGCTTTATCTCTGATTGCTTTCCTTTTCTGCTTTGTTATTAAACATTTTTCCCTAACTGCTTTCCAACTTTATGGGTTTTATGTCTCCTTTACAACCATTTTCTTAAGTACCTGATGCCATTAATTTCTGAGGCTTTTACAAGTTCTGGAATAGAATGGAAAGCATGTTGCTTATTGGTTCTTCCCATTGCTGACTTAGAGCTCAGCTTTTCTTGGATCTTCTAAGTCAATGGCTACATGTCCATCTGCTTTCTGACATTTAAGCTAATGTTGTTCCTGTTTCCTTTCATCTTGCCTTTGACTTTGTGGGTTCATTCCTTGAAAAAACCCCTTTACTATCATATTAGACTTTCAACAAAGAGTGAATTCAAATGTAGTGTTCAATTTGCCATTGCCATTTTTTACTGGAAGTCTCTTTATTAAAAGTGTCTTTCTGTAATGTACTGAGAGCTAGTTTCAATATGATTCAATTATTTCACTATGTAACTTTAAAAGCTACATTACATTCTATTGTGGGAATATATGATCATTTATTTAACAACTTTATTTTGGCTCATTTCCAAAATGTTAGTTCTGGAAGCAATGCTGTGATGAACATCTGTGTAGAAATGTTGTACAATTCCATAAGTATTTCCCTAGAATAAATTTCTAGAATTGATCTTATTCAGTCAAACGGTGCATACATATATTAAGACTTCTGATATCCATTGATAAATATCCCAGCAGAGAGATTTTGTTAATGTCATGTCTACCAGTTGGATATGAAAGTGTTCTTTTCTGAACACACTCATTAACGTTGGGCATTTAAAAAATTCCTTTATGCTTTTATTTTTTAGTTTTCAAGCCAGAATTAGATTAAACACAGTGGATTTTACAATAACACAATTTTTAGGAGGAATGGCTTAAAATCCATTATCCTAAAGCTGGGTACATTATATTTGGCAGAAGTCTCTACAATTTAATCAATTTATATTAAAAATAAATAAAACCCTAAATATAGCAAATCATTTGGTTTGCTTGTTAAGAAGTATGTTTTCTTGTTAATTCTTCCTAGAATTTCAACAGGAAATTTTTTTACTCAAGTAGATATTTATTGAAGAAAATGTGAGACTTATTTTCTATGGTGTTAGCAGAAAATTTATTAATCCTACTTGGATAATCTTGTGGGCTACTCACTGTAGAACAGAGTTTTGAGAATTTGAACAATTATTTCTTCATGGCTGGAACAGACCTAAGTCTCTTTTTAAATTATTTATTTATTGTTTATTTTTAGAGACTGGATCTTACTCTGTCACCCAGGCTGGAGTGGAGTAGTGTGATCATAGATTACTGCAGCCTTGAACTCCTGGGTTCGAGTGATCCTCCAACCTAAGCCTGCCAAGTAGCTAGGATTGCAGGCACATGCCGTCATGCCTGGTTAACTTTTTGATTTTTGTAGAGACGAGGTCTCGCTATGTTGCTCAGTCTGGTCTCCAGCTTTTGGCCTCAAGTGATCCTCCTGCCTCAGCCTCCCAAAGCCCTGGGATTATAGATGTGAGCCGCTGCACCTGGCCAGGACTCTTTTTGTGTAATTTTGGGGGAATATCTTGGTCTTGCCTGAAGGCATTCCTTTGTCCATTTTAGTGATGATATAGAAAGACCACATATTCAAGAGGGAGTCATAGTCAACTGCCCCATTTTTAATCAAGTAATGTCAGTGAGTCTTATCTGTTTATTCTGTCTTTAAACAACATGCAACTGTTCTTAACATTACTAACTATACCAAGTCAACTTTTCTCTGTTCACATTAGTTAAAATTTTAGAGACCGATAGAAACTATGAAATATTGTTTGAATAGTAAGCAATTCAACTACCCTCATGAACTGTGATTTTAAAATAACTTTGAACCCTTTCTTTACATGAAATTTTTAAGTCCTATTTGCTTGAATTCCCCTTACTTCTGATAAGATGAGCAATTTCCATCAGGGAAGTGCCAAGAACACTGTGCTGGCCCTCTGAAAGAGAGTTATGTAATTGATTGTCTCCCTTTTATGGCTGCAAAGTGGAGCCAAATTTCATAACAGTATGTCTGCATCCCAACTTTCCGTCTCATGTAATCCATGTATTTACTTTTTCTATAGTGATGATTAATTTATAGTCATATTTTTTCTCTTTTTAAAAATATATTTTGTCAGCTTATAATTCATTGTAGAACAGGTTGAGAAACAGGAAAACATATTTTGAAAAATATCATGGTCAATAGGGAACCAGTGAAGATTTCTTAAAAAATTATTAATTGATAATATCTTTACCTTAGAAAAATAATACTGGTATCTCTGTGAAAACAGATTATAGGGAGATCATACTGGAGACAGAATGGCAGATCAAAGACATTCGTAAAGCCACTGGCTTCTAGGAGCTACACAGCCAAGAAGGGAAACACAACTTCACATGTCAGACAGGACACAGGAAACCAGAAACCATTCTAAGTATTTCTAACAGAGGGGATTCAATGAAGAAAGTATTTACATGGGTGTTAGAAGAGCTGGAAAGCCAAACATGAAATGGTAAGGCAACCTACAGTTTAGCAACAATAGGAAGCACTGCCACTACTACGAATGGAGAGACACAGGAAGGAGGTGATGTGACAGAACCCACAATTGCAGCAGTTTAATGGAGCCGCACCCATGGTGAGGGCTGTCTGAAATGTGCTTAGCCATGCAGGGAGGGAGGAGCCATCTGACTAATTGTGTGACCACAGAGAAGATGCAGCTGCTGTGGCGGGCTTTCCATCCTTCCCTGAGGCAGAGGGAGCAATGCCCTGGCCTCTCCCCTCTCCCACACTCCAGTCATTCTCCAGTGTCTCCCACTGGCTGAACCTACCTGGAAGCCAGTGGAAGAGAGAGTAGGGGGTGATGCAGTGTCACTGCTTGGCAGGGCAGAGCTGGGGAAGGACAGAGTATCAGTCTGAGCTTCAAGAAGGCGAGTGATGGATACTGCATGTAGAGGGATGTGGGTGTGCCAGAAAATAAGGGTGAGCAATTGATGATGGAGCTAGAGGGAAAGACCCGTTTCTGCTGGGGGGAGAGTGCAGTTGACAAAGACCCACAGAGGACAACCTCTTTGCTGATAAACGAGGGCTGATTTGGGAACAAAGAGAGCAAAGTCGATTGTTACTATCCGTGCCACTAAATTTTAAGGAAGTTGGTTATCTAACCTGGATTTTAAAGAAGATTGGGAATTTAAATCAAATTTTGAAAGAAATTTCTAGTCTCTAATAAATTTGTGCATGAAGGAAAACATATGGGAGTTGATTTCTTTAACATGGAGATTTGTAAATATTTAAAAGAAAAATGATTTTTGGAAGTGACTTTTAAGGGCTCCAAAGAGAGGGACCATGAGCTATACTGCATGGGACTCAACGTAATCTCAAGAAAAGTTGAATTTGTCTTCATGCAGTTTGAAAAGCCATTAAGCAATTAGAAGCACATTTTTAATGCCCAGCATTCCCACAAATAACATGAAACTAAATTTGTTGCTAACAACAGACCTAGACTACCAACCATGATTTTAGCTCATACCTTAGTCATACTTATCCCCATACTTAAATACCGAATTTCTTCTTGAATTTGACTGGCTTGTCTTTGGCTGCTAATGTGTGTTTCTTTGGCTTCTTTGTTTAGGTGTTATTTTATTTTATTTTTTTTAGATGGAGTCTTGCTATGTCACCAGGTTGCAGTGCAGTGGCACGATCTCAGCTCACTGCAACTTCAGCCTCCTGGGTTCAAGCAATTCTCCCATATCAGCCTCCCAAGTAGCTGGGATTTCAGGCATATGCCACCATGCCCAGCTAATTTTTGTATTTTTAGTAGAGACAGGGTTTCACCATGTTGGCCAGGATGGTCTCAATCTCCTGACCTTGTGATCTGCCTGCCTTGGCCTCCCAACTGCTGGGATTACAAACATGAGCCACCGCGCCCGGCCTGCTTGATTTTTAATACTGGAATATAGCTAACCCATTTTCTAAATACAGACAGCATGAAAATTATTATTTTCTTGACCATTTATGCTGAGTGAACTCATTGTATATATGACTCCCTTGAAGACCTGACTATACTTTTTTATGTTTCTCTACCTATAAAGAGAATAATTGCACTGATTTTTTAGATCTCAATGTATATTGTGTTCTTTTCTTTTTCACGTATTTTATCCTCCATGACCCTAGTCTATACAAAAGCTCAACATTTTATTTTGTAGACCAGATCTTCTAGGATGCTTAAGGATTCCATTTATCCCTGGGCTTTTAACATTAAATATTTAAACTCCATTTATAAGATTTTTAGGCAACTGGTCTGTGCAAAGATAATACCATCATCCCGATATAACATATAATTCTAAAAGTTTCAGATCTGATTGAACATAAGGGTGTTGCAGAAGACTCATTTGCTGAGGCTTATTCTAGCTCCACTCTGGATTAATGACCAGAGAAACCTACTGGGACCCTCAGTTAAAAATGCCATTATATACAGATAAGAGCCTTTTATATCTGGAAGAATTCTTCAAGTTTATATGGTCTAATTAGTGGGGTGCTACTATCTTCATACGTTTGGCAGAAAATATAATTTCTTTGATATGTTTTTTATTGACACAGTTTCAGCAGTGTTTTAGAGTGTCATCCATCTCTCTTGTTTTCTTGTCACAATTTACATAAAATGTCATGGAGGATAGCCTGGTTTGGTGTATTAACCACTCTAAGAATGACTACTTTTCTGTATATCTAAAAATCACATTTGAAATATAATTATGACATTCTAAGCCTAAGTCTTTTGTCTTGAAGCCAGAATAAATAACTTTTTACAGTATTTGAATTCTGAATGTCAGCTGCTATAAATTCATAACTTTTCGATCGGGAATTCGATCAGTATGAATTACAGGGGTGGTAGTGGGATAGAAAGAGTCTAAAATTAAAATCTCATCAATCTAGTTAGAGCTCTACCAGATGGATTTAATTCACTACAGAGGCTAAGCAGGGCCAGCTGCCCAACCTTCCCTGGTGATCAGCGATAGAACTGGTTTGATAGTAGTCACTGCTTTAATAGATTAGCTTTGTGTCTTTCTGTCTCTCTCAATCTTTCTCTCTCCGTGTTTCTCTTCTTTCTTTTCTGATGGGGGTTGCATGTAAGTTCAGGCTAATACTGACTGTTAGTATGGATTTTAAATTTCATAGACCTTCTAAAAAGAAGGTTTTTTGTTTGTTTGTTTTGAGACAGGGTCTTGCTCTGTGGTCCAAGTGAAGTGCAGTGGTGCAATTACAACTCACTGCAGCCTTGACCTCCCGGCAATCCTCCCACCTCAGCCTCCTGAGTAGCTGAGACCACAGGCACATGCCACCATGCCTGGCCTTTTTTTTTTTTTTTTTTAATTTTTGTAGAGACAAGGCCTCCCTGTGTTGCCCGGGTAGGTCTTGAACTCCTGGGCTTAAACGATCGTCCCTCCTCAGCCTCCTAAAATGCTGGGATTATAAGCGTGAGCTTCTGCTCCCTGCTCTAAAAATAATTTTGACATGATGACCACTGTGCTATTCTTTGCTAGATACAAGCAAACATTTTACAGACCTGAAAGTGTTAACACAGCTTTCAAAACAAACTAATTTTATAACCCAATCTAGGTTCAGCTCCACAGAAATTAAGCTCTCTGATAATATTTTTGATACAAGAATTCAATTAGTGTATCTGGATCTGATTGACAAGATAGTGGGGCAGTTGTATGAGGTAGATATTATTACTATCTCCTCATTTCATAGAAGATAAAAATGAGGTTTTGAGAAAAATATTTGCCCATGATAGTCACAGAGAGTATCTCCCAAGGTCACCTAAAATTTTCAGAAGACAGTAAGTGAAGGAATGGTCTAAACTCAGTTCTACTGACTCTGAAGCCTAGGAACTTGAATGGCTACTCTATGAGCCTCCTGTATGTGAGGGAGTTAGACCCTGTGTTAAGAAACTGGATTCCCTCCTAGCAAATTTCAAGTATAAAGCTGAAGAAAAAAAGGAAGAAATAGAATACTCCTCATGTAACCATCTCTCTCTTCTTTTCGGGGGGCAAGAACTGTGCCAGCTTTATGATTGTGCCCATTCTCTCAGCGTCCCAGAGCTGCACGTGTCTCTCCACTTCCACCCTACTCTCTTCTTAAAGCACAGGATTTTGGGCTCTTCCCTTCCAGACTGGCTGTACTTTCATTCCCCACCCTCCTTTCCTACCTGTCCTTTATCTTCTGTGGTTACAGCTCTTCTCTCGATCATCTTATTGGACTTTTAACATCTCGATGGAAAGAAAAAAGTTTGCAACAAATGAATTTAGATATAATGTCCATCCACTGATACTGAAATATTTTGTTTACCTTCAGGTAGTGTTTTTTGGGGGCTGTGAGAGTATGTTCTCACATTTTATCATAACTACAAAAGAAAAGAACAACAGAACAATCATAGCAGCAAGAGTTTTGAGTTTTGTGTCCCAGAACATTAGTTTTCTGTTTCTGGCATAGTTGAACACAGGAGTGAAATCTGGGAAGAATGGGAGGAAACTCAAATGAGTCTTCCATGTAGGACCTGCTTTATTTCTCAGGCGTCTTGCTATAGTGCCTGTGAAGAACATGAGCTTTTCAAAAATTTTTCTTAGCTTTTATTTTTGTTTTAGACGTAACAATGTCTTGGTTTTGAAAATGCAATAACAAGGCTGGGGGCAGTGGCTCACGCCTGTAATCCCAGCACTTTGGGAGGCCGAGGCGGGTGGATCACCTGAGGTTGGGAGTTCGAGACCAGCCTGACCAATATGGAGAAACCCCGTCTCTACTAAAAAACACAAAATTAGCCGGGTGTGGTGGCACATGCTTGTAATCCCAGCTACTCAGGAGGCTGAGGCAGGAGAATCGCTTGAACCCAGGACGTGGAGGTTGCCGCGAGCTGAGATGGTGCCATTGCACTCCAGCCTGGGCAACAGGAGCGAAACTCCATCTTAAAAAAGAAAAAAAAAAATCCAATAATGTTAAAGGGTTATAATAAAAGTTAACTCTCTTGCTATCCTTCAGTCCCAGTTGTTCTTTGATAGTTACCTCCACGTCTCTAAATAATATGCTTTTACCGCCATTTCTTGACTTGTAAATTTTGAAATCGGTTAACTTCCTGCTATGATAGTGTCAAAAAGAAAATCAGATCAAATTAGAAGAATTTTTAAAGTTTATTGTTATACAAAAAGAAAAAGTACAGATCATGAGGAGGGAGACTTCAATCCAAGGGGTAGGAAGATGGCCTTCCAGCAGTTCCAGCTCAGTTTATGGAGCATAAAGGAGGAAGTATCTTGACCTTTTTTGTGATTGGTTGGTATGCTTTAACATTCTTTTTAAGGCAAGCAGAGCTGTTTAAGCTGATTTTTTCTATAGTTGATTGATTTAATTTCACTGAATCATGCTGACAAGGACATAAAGCTTCTGTTTTGTGTTTCATTTACGATTAGAGCTAGCATTTGGGGGAAATTAGGATGACTTCAGTTTTGGTGGTGTGGTTATTGGGCTGTTGACCTTGAATTATGTCTAAACTGTGGCCTTCACTTTTTTTTTTTTTTTTTAAATAATAGGAAGAATGTAGATCTCTTCCATCATGCTCTGCCTTTCCTATGATAAAATCATCTTTGGTGATGTCAATTATGTTTACAACATGAAGAATATGTACATATTTGTTATGCAACCAAATCCTGACTGTAAGAATATTTCCTTCTTTAAAGAGCATTCTACTCTTCTTGCTATTTTCTACTTTAGCATTCTCACATCTTTAGGATGTCCCAATCCTTAAGTGGTCTGTGAGCTGGGGTCTTATAAGGTAATTTGGCTAACGCTTTAGGCTATTATCAGTTACCACCTCTGTGCCCTGTTTCCATCTTTCAGGAACTTGTGGGTATTTCTCATCTGCTGAAGGTCCCTTTCTTACTGTCTTTGTTGGTTTATGGTGTTTCATTTCACTACTGAATTTTAATTAGATCTGCAAGGAGAGAAAATAAACAAAGTGGTTAATCTATATTCTTAATTTGGGAGTCTCAGGTTACAATCAGGGACGTAAGATTTTCAGAGGTGGGCTTTAGAAAGAGCTCTCTGCTGTGTAGAAAAGATCCTGGAGGGCGTGAGTCTGGAAGCAGGGAGTCAGCCAGGAGGGAAAGATGGGATTTTCTGCCTGATTGAGTGACTTTGACATCAGGGGATGCAGAGTCATAGGCCTGTGTCATACCCATTTGGCCTGTCACTGGCCTTGTGGCCATGGTTAAGCTACTTTATTTTTCTGAGCCCCAGTTTTCTTATCTATAGCTCTATAATTCCCATAACTCATTTTTAGTACATACAAAAATACAAAAATCTAATTTAAAACAAGCAGTAAAGAAAGAAAAAGAATCATACGAAATAAAAAGAGCCTAGTCTCTTTTATCCTGCCCACTCTCTTTGAATACATCTTTTTATATTTTCTCAGAGTAACAGCACAACTTAGCTTGAATACCTCTCAGCCAAAAGACTTCTAGAAGCAGTGTCTTCTAGAACTGGCCTTCTAGTATTGGAGTCACTATACTTATGGCCCTGCTTTGGTAGCTGAGTTGAGTCTAAAGCTTACTTTGTGAAGAGATTCCTTTCCAGGGAACATCTTCGGGTGGGAGGAGGAGTTCACATGAGAATAGAGAAGCTGATTTGCTTATACTGGGCTTAAACCTTTGGCATTACCATTAACCATGCCGTGAAAAGACATTATGGTATACCAGGATGGAGAAAACAAGCAAAAGGACTTTGAGAGATGTCCAAATTAATCTTTAAAATGCATTCTATGACTAAGAAACATTTTAATCTTGGACTCAGTACAAAATTTCAAAACTTAAACTCAATGAGCCGTAATAGGACTAATCATAAAATTCTTAACGGTAACAGCCTTTAATTATTGCAAGCTGTAGCAATGCCTTGTAATGCTAACACAGATGATATGCTACCACACTCTTTTTTCAAAGGGTAGAACTATTTCAAGTACCCTACAAAATAATTACACTTCAAAGTGCTCCCTAGGCTTGGGGCCAAAAAAGGAAAAAAAGCAAAAGGGAGAAAGTAAAACCATACAAAGACAGAAAGCTTTCACCTCTGTAGAATTTTATCTCAATTTATTGACATGATATGATAATTGTAATTGGAATTATACTGAATTCCATTATTTCAGATCTGAGGAACTAAAATTCATAGACTTATTCATGTTAAAACTGAGAGCAATTTGTTCAAAATATCCTGGTGAGAAGAAAATTGCCTTACGTCTTTGAGGGGTCGTAATGGTTTTCACGGTGTCTCCAATAAACCCATTGCAGGACATAACAGATAATTGAAAACAACAGCTGAACATATTAAGTCTGTTAGTATCAAGGTTAAAGTAGTGGAATAAAGTATTCAGCTTAAGTGATGCTATTAATGCAGTGCCTTCACATGTGGTCCATCTAACACATTAATACTTAATATGGCACTTATGATTTTCATAGAAAGCTTCTACTCTCACTGATAATTTGAATATTTTTTGGAAGGTAGAAAATTTTTTCCACAATGAACATTTTTTCCTAAAAACCTTTTAACTGTAGGTTAATTCAGCAATTGTGGCATGATCAAAAAAGACCAAAACTAACCTGAGGGACAAATCATCGTGACTGCCAGACCCATGAATTTATTGTCTTATCCTGTAAAATGAAAACATATTTATAGTATCTATGCCAATAACACATAGACTGATGAAAGCAACTGTATTGAACTCATGAATGGCATTAAGCCTGTATTTTCCCCAAAACCTTGAGGGGAAACATTTTTTTTTTTAAATTTTTTCAGTTATTTAAAAAGAATACCTTCCCCCATCTCCATTTTTTCCCTTGTTTTGCATCCTGTATTTGTCCACTGCACTTTTTGTTCATGTTATTTCCTCCTATTATTTTCTCTTCCCTCTTTATTTCCTCCCTCCCTCCTGCTTTCCTTCCACATTTTACTTTTGCAGCCTTCTTCTAAGCAACAGAAAGACAGAGGCAGTGAATTATATGCTTATTCAAAGTGTTGAAATCATAGAATCTTCAGTATTTACATAAATCAAAGCCATGAGAAGACCCTGTTTCTACTTTAAGTTTTTTTCATCCCTACCCTGAGCTTATCGCCAGTAATATCCATTAATATAACTGAATAAATTAATATTATTTGAATAAGTCAATATTACTATTTAACTCTCTTACTCAGGTCTTTATTGTCTCCAATCCAAACTATTTGCAGCCATGAAGGATTTTTGGGCATACAAATGGGACCGTCTTTTGCCTCAGAAATCTCTGTGGCTTCCCAGCAACCACAGCAATGCCATCACCCTTGATATATTAGGCTCATCACTGTATGATCTCTGCCAGCGGTTCCAGTCTCTTCTGCCTCCCTCCCCTAATGGCAGCATTCCCCTCCTAGACTTCAGACTTTACTTCTGCTTTTCTCTCAGCTGTCTCATTCTTTCTTCCACTTATCTGACTCCTTAGCAGTCTTTAAATTTCAATCCAAATTAGACATTTCCATGGTAAATATCCCTGATGCCTCCTTTCTCAGGCAGATTGAAGCGTAATTTTCCCTGGGCTCCCATTTTAATTTGTGAGTACCCACCCATTAATATATATGGTAATTCCATGTATGTTTGCGTGCCTTCACACAAGACGCAGAATTCTAAATTCCTTGAAGGCAGACTGTAATCCAGACTCAGGTCTTTCTGACTTCAAAAGTCACTATGTTTTGTGTCATATTGGATGTGAAAGGTTGATGTCAATGGAGAAGTTGAAGGTGCCACTGAGATCTCAAGTTTAACTCATTGGAAAGATGGTGATATTGTGGATGGAGAGAGGAAGCTGAAGGAGTAGGTTGTGGGTGGTAACATTAAATACCCATAATGGATGATTTGAATAAAAAGAGAAATTGGGTGAAGAATGGTTTGCTGAGAAAGGCCAACATTAAAGGCATGATGACAGGAGCTCGAAGAAGCAGTCAGAAAGGACAAAAGCAAGGATAGAAGCCAAAATAGACACATTTTTAAGGAGAAAGGAGTTAACATGTTAAAATGCTTTAATAAGTCCATTAAGTTTCTGGGCTCAAAATAGACCATTGTACATTGAGTTTGATAAATAGAAAATCATTTCAAAGACATTTCAGAATCTGGGGTGGGATAAATCAAATTGTAATAAATTCTAGAGGGAGATGAAGTTGGAGAAGTATAGATTTGTATGCCATTTATGACGTTTGAACTTGAAAGTGGGTAAGGAAGAGAGGGTGGTATAGTTGCTGTAGGACCTATCTTAACTTGAAGGGAGAAAGAAGCTTATGTGAAGGAATTTTTAACATACTTGTAGGTTTAAAGAAGGCAGCTGGCAGGGATGAAGGATTTGAAAGTGCAGAAAATATGACATATAATTGATGGGATTAATAGGTACAAGAGAAATAAAGGGGGCAGAATGCAGAGGACAGATGGACAGCTCAGCCTGGGTGAACAGACTTTCTCTAGATGGATGAATGGATGGATGGACAGACGGGATATTGACTGAAGAGGTAGTTATATGTGGCAAAGAACAGGGAGAGACTGGGTAACTTTATAACCCATGATCTTGATTTTTCTTTTGCTAAATGAGACAAACTCTGTGAATTGAAAAGATATTATAAGTGTTAGCTTTCTCTCTCTGTCTTGTCTTTCGGATTTTATGATGTTGGGGTGGGCATCACCTGCTTTAGTCCAACTGATGAATCTATCAGTTGCCATTCATATTAGTCTCAGATGAGCAACAATCTTCTGTTGCTCATTATGGAAAAGCAATTAAGCAGTACTAATGGACTGAACAGGCATTTACCTTTAATTTTGATATCTGAAGGTTTCTAAAAAATGCTTATGCAGGAAAATAATTTTTTCTTTTCTTGGTAGGATGGCTGGTTTGAGTATTTAATGCAATTAAAAGCAAACAAGCTTCGTAGTGTGTAGCTTTGCTTACTGGGTTAGTATAATTGCACAGGGTGAAGTTGGAGATGTACATATAATGCTTGGAAAGAATTGGGGGGCCTTGAAAGATTAGTTTTGGTAAAAATAAAATGTTACACTCGTAGGACCAAAACACCCAAAGCAGAGTAGGGGGCCTACCCGAGGGACAGAAAGTCAGCGTCTTCATCTTCTTATCTGAAATTTTCAGGTAGTATAACTTGGGGGTAGGTCATATTTTAATTCATCCATATTTTCCAGACAAACACACTTAATTCTGTATGATTGCCTGGGCATAGATATCAATATTCCCCCCAAATCTTCACTGTGTTTAATTCATGAAATCTTTGTTTTTATGAAATCTTTGTTTTATGTTTTAAATGCCTTCAACTATTAAGTACAGTCTACTTTAAATATTTGATAGGTTAATGAAAAGGTTTTGAGTATTTAATTTTTAAAAATGGATTTTTTTTCAATATGAGTTGAAATTCTCAATATAAAGAGGCCTTGGGGATTGGCTTTTTTGGCAAAATCATAATTGCTACTAGTTATAGAGTCCCTTCCACATGCTAAAAGCATTGTACACATTATCTTATTTATTTGGACAGCCACCATCTAATCTGACCATTTGTAAGTTTGGATGTTGCGTGCTTGTTGACTCTAAAATTCCTCTGTAATAAGAGAATTAGCATGGTTTTTTTTTAAAAAAAATTCTTCTTCTTAACCTATCACATGGTTAAGCCAAAAAAACAAACTAAATAATTGCTATCTAAATAAAGCAATAATTGAAATGAAACAGTCATGTTTTTCTTCACAGAGACTGGTTTAGAAAGTGATGAATGCAAGGTAGTTTAAAAGTGCTAAATAGCCATTAATAAAATGTTTGTTGAATAAATTCATTTAACATTGTGAATACTACACGTAAGATTTTTAAATGTTCCACATAGCCTGGAATTATTTGGCTCATTTTTCATGCTGCTTATGAGATTCTGATTTCCTCGAGTTGTTTGACAGCCATAGTATAAATTCATAACTTTGTGTATTTTCTTTGAACAGAGGAGAATACAACTCACACAGTATTTGCTGAGTACCTTTAATGTATTTGCAGATTTCTGGGGTAGACCTCGGAAGGGAAGAAGCTGGGAGTATGGGTCACCAAGGGTTGGGTAGGAAGGATGCAAAATCAGTATATTTTCTGCTTGTAGAGTTTGCACACTATTGTAGGGGAGAAAGGGATAATACAAATTACTATGACACATTTAACAAATGCCAAGTAAAACTTATGAATGAAAGTACTGAAAAAAACTACCATTTTTATATGATTCTCTATTTAACATTTAAAATCGATTTTATGTTTTATTTCTATGGGATACAATGAAGCTTGAGGAAAAGAGAAATGTATCTCTTCCTCCATTTCCCTTCTTCTGCTCCCCAGAAGTGCATCAGAAAGAAGTGCTATTTTCCAGGTTGAAATCTGGCCTATCAGTTCTAGAATGCCTATTCGAATTTACCCTCCTATTTTCTATTACATCTGGAATTTGCTAAGTGTTTCACAAACTAAACAATGAGCCAATTAGCAATTAAGCATTAATGACTCACTGCGGTAGCTCTTAGAGCTAATATATTTACAAATTTATGGGAACTTTTCTAAATCAAAATATTGGCTACGGTGGTAGTAATTACTGTCCACAGGGTGAATCTATGGGGAAATATTTTGGAGCTAGATTAGGTTTTGAGTCTTTTGTGTTAAAAACTCTTTATAGTCTTAGATTTCATCCTTCCTGCAAGACAGTTTCACACAAGCTGGCAAAATGTGCAGGACTCCTAGATCAGATATAAAAGGCAAGGTTATATGATAGATCTTATAGTAATGCTCACAGGAATAGCAGTAGCCAGAATATCATCATTTTATTTTACCACTTCCTACGCCCAGTTCCCACAGGATGATGCAAGAATGACCTGGTGATGCCTGCACACTGATAGGCTGTGTGTCAGGAGAGGTATGTTGAGCTTAGGGAGTGCAAATCTTTTATGATGGTATCAAGATAATCTGCTCAAACTTTGTCCCAGAGGGAGACATTCTGTTTATGATACTGGATGATAGGCAAACCTGCCCTTTGCTCTGCAGGAAGACACCATCTCTATCTTCCAAGCTGTTCACTATATAAACATCCTTGCAAGGTAGTCATAACAGAAGGGCAATTAGTGCCTCTGTGTGGAAGACATTCAGAAATGCACGACACCCATGGAAAATTGTCTCCTGACACTGTATTATGAGTTGTTTTTCAGCAAGTACCTCCTTTTACAAGCCAAGCAATGTTTTAGGTGCTCTAGAGTACACTTATCAACATCCTCATTTATTCCTCAAATGACGCTATGAAAGATATTTTATTATTTCTGTTTTACAGATGAGGGGCCTAAGGCTTAGAGAAATAAAGTTACCTGCTAAAGTACAAACAATGAGTGTCATTGTTGGGATTTAAGACCCAGATTTCTCTGACTCCCACATGACTGCCCTCTTCACTCCAAAGATCAACCTACTTTTCTATATAAGGGGCCTTGACAACTATAAGCACCCCATTGGAACATAAATCTAACTTAAAGGACTTTCTGCAGAAGGTGATTATACATAGCAATTCATTAAATGAATGAATAATACTCCTCTTTGTGTTTATGCGCCATTGACTAAATTCATTTAAAAGGAGAGACGGGATTAGTAAAGAAAAAGAAAAAGAAAAATCAGTCTCAATTAGGCTCAATTAAAGAACCTCTGACTTAAGTCTCCAGTTTTCTTCATATTTTACCTGTTTAGCTATCAGATAAATTCCATTACTGAATTTGATAATTTTTCTTTAAAAAATTTAAAAGGGGCCGGGCGCGGTGGCTCAAGCCTGTAATCCCAGCACTTTGGGAGGCCGAGACGGGCGGATCACGAGGTCGGGAGATCGAGACCATCCTGGCTAACATGGTGAAACCCCGTCTCTACTAAAAAATACAAAAAAAAAAAACTAGCCGGGCGAGGTGGCAGCGCCTGTAGTCCCAGCTACTGGGGAGGCTGAGGCAGGAGAATGGCGGGAACCCGGGGGGCGGAGCTTGCAGTGAGCTGAGATCCGGCCACTGCACTCCAGCCTGGGCGGCAGAGCGAGACTCCGTCTCAAAAAAATAAAATAAAATAAAATAAAATAAAATAAAATAAAAATAAAAAATTTAAAAGGGTACTTTTCCTTTAAAAATTTTTAAAAGTGTACTTTTCTCCTTTTTTACTATAAAGGAAGTGGCTTTTCCTAATTCCCTACAGTTTTTCTCCTAGAGGTTGTCCTGATTGTGTGAGTGCCAAGTGTAGCAATTTTTGCCTACGGCATCAGATGCTGGTTTTTTTTAGAGAGGAAAGGTTCAATAATAAGATCAAGTAAGACTGCTGATTCTGGCCAGAATTCTTCAAAAGAAAGGTAGCTCTCTAGTAAATAAATACAAATTCTTTTCTTTTTCTTTTCCTTTTCCTTTTCCTTCTTCTTCTTCTTTTTTTTTTTTTTTTTTTTTTTTTTTTTTTTTTTTTTGAGATAGGGCTTCACTCCTGTTACCCAAGCTGAAGTGCAATGGCACAATCTTGGCTTGCTGCAACCTCCGCCTCCCAGTCTTAAGTGATTCTCCTGCCTCAGCCTCCCAAGTAGGGAGGATCACAGGCACATGCCACTGCATCCGGCTAATTTTTTTGTATTTATTTTTTAGAGGTGGGGTTTTGCCATGTTGCCCAGGCTGGTCTCAAACTCCCGAGCTAAAGTGATCTGCCTGCCTTGGCCTTCCAAAGTGTTGGGGTTACAGGCGTGAGCCACCATGCCTGGCCTAGTAAATATTTTCTGATCTTCACTTGGTTCAATACTTTGATTCTTTGGGACAGTTAATTGCCATCAAGAAGTTGGTAGTAAGAATAGTCTTGACTTACTAACTACTAAAATATGGTCTGTGTTCTTGACCACCAAGGTGTGTTGAAAGTCACTTATGAATAGCTCTACTGTCCCACTTTATGTCTCACTGTTTGTGTGCATGTTTCTAAGCACCATTCCCAGGACATGCTCTGTGTGGTTCTCTTCCTATGGTATAACGTTTAGGCTGCTCTTTTTGCCTCTAATGCTCTCCTTCCATATTATTTCATGATCTTCAAGTTTCATCCCAAGAAGAGATGCCTGATCTTTCCCACAGATTGTAATACTTTCCTAAGGTGAACTGCCTTAGACTCTAGTTTTCCTTTTCATGGATCATTTTGATTTATCCACACAGACATAATGTAAACTTCTTTTGGCAGTAATGGGTGTCTTACTTATCTTTGTATATTGCATAAATTATATTTGACATCTGATATGGTTAGGCTTTGTGTTCCCACCCAAATCTCACCTTGAATTTTAATCCTTATAATCCCGATAATTCCCACGTGTCAAGAGAGACCAGGTAAAGGTAATTGAATCATAGGCAGTGGTTTCTCCCATGCTGTTCTCATGATAGTGAGTGAGTTCTCATGAGATCTGATGGTTTCATAAGGGGCTCTTTCCCCTTCACTCAGCACTTCTCATTCTTGCTGCCTTGTAAAGAAGGTGCCTTGCTTCCTCTTCGCTATCTACCATTATCGTAAGTTTCCGGAGGCTTCCCTAGCAATGCTGAACTGTGAAACAATTAAAGCTCTTTTCTTTATGAATTACCTAGTCTCAAACAGTTCTTTATAAGAGTATGAAAACAGACTTATACAACATCTTATAACTTTGAGGAGGCCCGAGGATACACTTCAGAACAACTGGCAAAGAGGACACATGGAATGCAATGTGAGGAAGGTCACTGCAAACATTTCCCTGGTGTGATTAGGTCCCAGCTCCTTCTGCTGTATGCTAAAGGGTGTATGCTTCCACTTCCTGCCTGGCTGGGTGTGCCCACTCTGTTGGTGCCTTGCTTTCTGCACTAGATATTTTCTGCTGAGACATTGAGGGGAGCTCCTTCCTGTGTCTTGACTTACCTAAAACATTCTGGGTCTGCCCTAGCATTGTTTGTTCTGAGGTCTCAGTACATGATATACAAGGAAAAAAAAAATCTGATCCCAGTGTTGCTCACTTTTTTTTGTTAAAAGAAACAAACAAAATAATATTCTTTTAATAATTAGTAACAGTAATTAGTGTTGTGAGCAGATGGCTTTCCATCTTCTTCCTACTTAAAGCAGTGTACAGGTTACACTTCAGTTCTCCAGATGCCATGGTCTCTATGTGATGTCAAATGAGTAAAAATTAACTGGAATGTGTGTTACATTGGCATAAATATAAGATTTCCATGATGTTCCTTTTCCTGCTGCTTTTTTGTATTATATGTATTCATATATTTATGTATATATAAATGTAGTTTATATATGTGATATTATATGATACATATGTATGTAAATCGATGCAGATATATACACAATACACCTCAATTCTACAATGCATGTTTTCTGACACTAGTGTGCTTCTTACATTGACTTGTATATTTAATATAGCATTTCTTCTTTTGCAAAGCTATATTGAAAAAAGCGGATGGATCACGCATTTTACAATTGATAGCATCTTAGGAACAACTGAATATATTATTTATATGAGGGAAAGACTAGTTGAAAGAAAATTACCATAGTTTATAATGGGAACGAAGTCCTTTTACCAGAGTTAAGCACACAAATATGATTGCTCTGCCCTTAGATTTCTGAATAGAATGAGAGGCAGAGTCAATGTTTGGCTTCAATATAGCATTTACACAAGATGGCAAGCATTCCTGGGGATGCTATAGTTCCAACAACACAATCTTCTCCAGTCTAACATCACAGTAATCTTTGTTGGCATTAAAGCTATTTCATCTCTGGCAGAGTAACATTCAGTGGATGGATTAGGAGTCTTATCTTGCTAAAACCAGCAACATCAGGAATCGATAGATGAATGACTTCTGCAAACAGTACCTGAGGGAGGAGCATACTTTTTTTCTTGAAGTTTCCAGGGATAATCCTAACATTGCAGATGGCACAAATGATGTGGTGGTAGAAGTTGATTATTCTGAATTTTTTTTTTTCAAGCTCATATTAGGTCCTAGCAGATGAACAACCTAGGTTCAGCTGTGTTTTTCGTTTGTTGTTTTGTTTTAAGCAATGGAAGGAAAATAACAAAAACATTTTGTTCCTTTTCTAGGTACAGAAATTGATATAGCACATAAACTTTACTGAAAACATCTAAATGAATCCTGCCAAACTGTTTGTAAAGCCTAACTTTATTTTTCATAAACAGTTTTACTCACTTCTGATATAAATATAAATATATGTGTATATTTCATTCACATGAACAGAGATAAAATGTTTTCTTCTGGGGTAACGTTCTTTTCTCTTTAAAAATGGTAACTTGTCAATTAAGAACTTTTCTAGGACTCAGTTTCCCCATATGAAAAATGGTGAAAATGATAGTTTCTACATCAAAGGGTTACTATGGAGAATGAATTACATAATGTAATAAGGCACTTAGCCTGATGCCTGACTAAGTAGGATTTCCATAAATAATAAATAAATAACAAGTAAATAATAGATAATAAATAATAGATAAATAAGAATTGTATGTAGCCACTTTTCACACTCGTACATTTTTAGGTGTGTTCACAATTTGTATGTCTATCGTCCATCAGCAGAATGTTTGTGCAGATATGCTCCAGTGAAAGCTGGGCTTTGCTTTTGTTTTCTAGTCCCTGCATCCCCACGCTTGGCAGACATCTTTTCAGATTCTGCCTGTAAGAAGCTTATTTCTTAGTGTCCAGAGATTATAGACATGTCTATGTTTGGCTCTGTGGAGGGCTGGTTTCCATGTGTATTCTCACAGCAAGACGAGTCCCCACAGTCGGAGCCTGGCTCACAACAACCACTTTCAACTCCCACTTCATTTTCCAGCCTTTCTCCATCTTGTGATGAGCAGTGGCTGCCACCACTGCCATCTCACTCAGTCATTCTCGGTCTCAAAATGCAGTGAAGCTTCTCTTCTCTGATCTCCCTACATTGAAGCAAATTATTCTTGCTCTTGTTGCTGGTGGAAAGTGAATTAAATTGAAGTCTGGAGTGCAGCCGACTGTACAAGAGACTCATTTTTTGCTAAGCGATGTCATCAGCCCACAGCTTACATTTTCCTTCTTGGTTTTGTTTATTTGTAATTTGCCTACATATGGCATTAAACAAGCGCTGGAAAAAGAGAGAAAAAGGTAGAGAAGCTGATCATTGACATCCCTCATGCAAATCCCTTTTCTTAATTGTCTCACTGTCTCTCTGAGTGCAAAGTGAACACAACTCCATACCAGTGAATGGTTCTCTGCCTTGGCGAAATAATACAGGGGCAAGCCTTGCTCCTGCTTTCTAGGGTAGACACAGGGAGCTTCTTCAAGATACAGAACAATTCCAGGGACAGTTTCTTCTCTCACACATCATACATGCCACTGGCATGAATGGAAAAGGGTCGCCAGAGACCTAATGTGTATTGACTGCCATTGAAGTTCCAGAGGCTGTGTTAGATATTTACATTCTTAAAAAAAAAATCAATAATAAAATGAATTGATTAGGAGCAATTGCTTCAGACTGTTACCGGAAGGCAGGCCTTAGTGTGAGATGTGCTGTTTCTTGGCATGTTGAACAAAGAACTGAACAAAACACACAAAGTAACAAAGGACGGAAATAAAGGAATGAAACAGGGAAAGTAAAGATGTATTGAAGAAAGAGTACACTCCACCCGGTGGGAGCAGGCCCAGCCAGTGGCTCAAGGGCCCTGGTTACAAGGTTTTTCGGCATTTAAGTACCCCCTTTTGATGTCTCAATTGGCCGGTCCTGTGAGTGAAGGATTTCGCTCATGGCCAGTTACAGGCTGGAGCAGATCGCGGCCCTATGCACATGAAGGGCTGATCCACGCTTCCTCCTCCCCTCCCACATCCGGGGCACTTTCCCTTTCCTTCTGAGCCATAGTGGGCAGGGAGGGTTGTAGGGGAGTCGCCTTTGATCCTTTGTTACTGGGGTGTAGGGAGATGGGTTTTTTTTCTTTTTTGATTCACCTTTAGGAAGTTAGCATAAATTGGCCTTAGGTTCCCTGCCCCCAGACCCAGGTGTTTTTTGATCCAGCTTTAGGACGTTAGCATAAATTAGCCTTCGGCTGCCTGTCCCCAGACACAGGTGTTTTCCTTTTAATGATCTAGCTTTAGGAAATTAGCACGAACTGGCTTTCAATTCCCTGCCTCCAGACCCTATTCTTCTGCCTCAAGACTTCTGAGAGAGCTGTGGTGTAATGGAAAGGAGAATTCAACCCTGCAAGTTAGGAGACCATCGCTAGTACTGGTTCAGTCACTAAGGACCTGTGGCGGTACAGCAGAATGTCCCTTCACCCTCTGTTTGTACGATGAGTGAGTTGAGTTTGTAACTTCTATGCTTAAAGTCACAAGATGGGCAAATTTTGGTGCCACTTTAACTCCTGGTGAACATCAGCATATGTTTATCAGTAACTGTCTTATTTTAATTTTCAGTTATTTAGTGATTGCTTATATAGCTGATAAAGCTTGGGGCTTTCTGATTTTTTTCCCTTTCCTCCTGCTGCTCACTTTTGGGCCATTTAAGCACTCGTTGATATATTTATCTCAGACTGGAGAAATAGCATAGATAGGGACTCAATGAAGTCCATTGAACTCCTTAGTAATAACTCTGATAAAAAGGATTCAGGTGAAAGGGCTGAAACCTTGCAATTCCAGTGAAATTTGGAAATTTATTTAATATTTTGATGAAGTTTGAGAACTTATTTTTCCATTTGTTTTGTATGTACTTTTGCAAATTAGAGGCAGAAAATGGCTATAAGGTAAACAAGAGTCTAGTTGGAATGAGGGATGTATAATCTCAGATAAATCAAGGGACTTTGCATGGCTAACCTTGAGTTCCAAATTCATTTGGTACAGGACTAAAAACTAATTCCCATACATGAAGTGCCAGGATGACCTATGAAAGCAGATGGAGTATTTTATATATCTACTAGTACAAGCCTTTCCTGGAAACAGACTAAGTCAAGGATTTCCCAGTAATTAAAGAAACATTGTCAGGATTGTTTGCTTAATTGGCTAAATTGTGTACTTATAAAAAACACACCTTCGGGAGGCCAAGGCAGGAGGATCACCTGAGGTCAGGAGTTGGAGATCAGCCTGCCCAACATGGTGAAAACTTGTCTCTATTAAAAATACAAAAATTAGCTGGGTGTGGTGGTGGGCACCTGTAATCCCAGCTACTTGGGAGGCTGAGGCAAGATAATTGCTTGAACCTGGGAGGTGGAGGTTGCAGTGAGCTGAGATTGCGCCATTGCACTCCATCCTAGGCGATAAGAGCCACACTCTGTCTCAAAAAATAAACAAAAAACAAACAAACAAAAAAAACAAAACAAAAAAAGCCCCACAAACAAACACCCCTTTGAGGGATTAAAGAAGACCTAACATCCTAACATTATTACTATATATCTGGCATTTTGTCTAGCTCATTATATACTGTATTTCATTTAATTCTCAAAAAGGAGCAGTAACATCTATGATGCCCAAAACATACTTTATTCCGTTAATGCCAACAGGAAGGCCATTGTTGTTCACCACATTTATTTATTTTTTCCTTTCTTCTGCTTGTTTTCCTCTGCTCACATCTCTTCCTTGTTCTACTTTCCTGGACTCCTTGGTCCCAGCAGCTGATAGTCATTCGTTTTCTTCCTTCCCCTTCCATGTGCTTCCTGCTGTGCAGTCTTGGGCCTGCCCCAGGCTCCCGTGGGTGTCCTTTAACTTCCCTGGCAACTTTTGAGATTAAAACTGTTGCAGGCTGCTGGCATAAGTCAAGTCACATTTGGCAAAATGTGTGTTATGTATCTGGAAACTGGGTTGTACTCATTCTAGGGCAATTAACTGGATAATTGCTCTGGCATAAAGACAGCCTTGTACTATTCTTGTAATGAAATAAATAATTTTAACTACAGTTCTACCTACTACTTCCAGAGTGTAAAAATCCTGGCCCATTCTTACTGTAGATCAATTAAATGTCTCTGAAGCTTCTTTATGTTCTCTTTTGTAGGAATTTTGCTGGCCGTAATCATTGTGTCGTTTTTGAAGTGGGTGTCCTTGGTCTCTCATGGAATAAAAACCAAATGCTCCCTGAATTAAGCAAAGTGTGCATGGGAGGAAGCAAAAATCTCATAACCTTTTCTTCCTCTAATTTTCTTTGGCCAGGGCATTCTCCTGCCTTGTCTAGCACTTCAGATAAATGAACACAAAAAGGGTGAAGAAGTCCATAGTTTTAATGGGTGATATTTGAAAGAATTTTACAAATGAGAAGAGGAAGGATATTCCTGGTCTGATACTGGTATTATATATATCATTGACTAGTCACTCTAGCTGATCTGACCTAGATCAGCTTCTACGTAGTTACAGAGAACCTAAACCATGTGTTCAGTTTTGTGCTGTGTGCTGTTCTGCAAATGGGGAAAATAATTGGGTAACTTGCCCCTAGGACCTTATCATGCTTTTGGGAAGTTCAGAGACTCCATACACCTAACAAGAATGAACTATGCAGGAGAGCTGGGGTGCCTTTTAAATTCTTTTCAGTGCATATTAAGAGCTGCTGGTATTCAGACGAAACAAAAAGATCTGTATGGTCCAAAAAGATTTTTTTTTTGGAGAATTTGGGACTGGAAATAAGCCTTAAAGAATGTGTGGCAAGTTAGTAAGAAAGAACAGGGTGTCTCAAGCAAAGGATATTTTTCCTTGTGTCTCTCTCCTCACTCCCCATCTTCCCTACTCTTTTATGGTGAAACTGGGCAAACAAACCAATCAGTGAGGCAGAGTAGATGAGTTTTCAAGTTTGGGAATCTGATTGTTGGTTTGGATTGTTGTTTGTCACTCGCAGGCTGTGTGTTCTTGATTCAAATTTCAAGTTTGTCATCTATAAAATAAGGATGATGATGGCACTTATCTCTGGATTTTTCAGAGGATTCCTTGTGATATTCTTAATTTATTCAACACATGTTTTTGAGCACTTAGTTCTTGGTCCTCTGCTAGACTTGGAGAATGTAGAAATGGACACAATGGATACATCTTTATCCTCAAGGAGCTTAGAGTCCAGCAAGGAAGGCAGATGCAATTACATAACATGCTTCCCAGAGTTCCTGGGTCATAGCAAGTCTTCAGTTGTATATTGGTACATATCAGCTGCTATTTTCAATAATTACAGTAATCCAAGTGGGGACCTACAAAATAGAAAAAAAAAAATACCTTTAATCTTCTGCTGGCACAATTGGATTAGCCAGTGGTATTTTGCAAATTCAATATTTTGTGTTGAGTTACCAAACTTCCTTGAAAGTTTCCCAATCTAAAGAGTATCATAGTATATTGATCTTAATACATAGTTATACATTAGGTTGAACTATACCTCTTTGAGAACAGTAGTTCTGTCTTTACCTTTGTATGACCAGTGACAAACTGTATAGCATGGTGGGGCTAGTCAACTATGAAACTGATTTACTTTCTCGACTTTCATTCTGAATAAAATTTATCTAGTCACCCACATCTTTGGCCTTCAAAGCTGCAATGCTGTGTAAATGATACCTTGGACGTATCTCAACTCAGTAATCACTTCGTCTTATAGAATGTTGTTGTCTTATCTACATTTTGTCCTCTCCCCCCCTCAAGTTTTTGATGCCAACCATCACAGATTCCTGAGAAGCAGACTGTGATTCAGAGATTGGGGTACAGGAAGTTTATTAGAAAATTCTCTTGGGGCCATATTTGATACGGGGAGGGATGGAAAGAAAGCAAGATTGGTCAGAGGGAGAAGTTGGGCTATCATGAGGCCTCATTGGAGGTCTCAGCCAGCCCAAAGGGAGCTCTGAAGTGGGATGGGTCTTTCAGAGTTGTCCTGAGTTAGGGCAATGTAGCCCCAGGCTGTTATGTCTCCATGTTGATCAATCATTGGATGAGGGCTGTCCCAGGAATAGGGCATGGGCTCAGGTGAGGTGGCTGTCTCCAGCCAAGGCAACTCCCTAAGAGAACTGGCTGTCAAAGGAGCAATCCCAGAAGCTGAGAGAACAAGACCCTATTCCTGAAGTGGGATCTGGGTGGCACGTCACAATACCTACTACACACACAGTCTTCCCTAAAAGGTAAATTTGAGATTGGGTCTAAAGTGATATGTTTCTAGTTTTTATATTCTACCAAGGGAGCACCCATGCTGTATTAAATGATTATAGAATCAACATTCAACAATTTTAGGTCTTCTAAAAGCTTCCGTCACAAGAGAAACTTGACAAGACAGTATGACTTGGATTCTCTGAGCTATGTAGTCACTGGGTTAGAGAGGAGACTGGAGAGTATCCATATAATCAGTCCATATTTACGACTAATCTTTCCCCCTCATATTTGGTTATATGTGAAATGGCTGAAAACTTTTGCTTTTTTTTTATGAGCTGTTTCTTGAATTCTGAGTCAGCATTCTCTCAGGAAAATGTTATAGTTAAATTAGATAGTTGCTTATCATTTACTGTCTTCTCTATTGCATGTGTATTCTTAATCGTGTTTACATTAGCAATAAATAACTCCTGGAGAGCATAATGATACTTTTATTTCCATCAAGCGCTGTGATCACAGCTTCAGTCATATCATAACACATTGCTGTACCGAGCTAAGTTAATGACTCCTCAAGACAGTGTAATAAGCTCATAAATGAGCGTTTATTCAATTTTTAGTAATTGTGGGTTAAGTCTTCCAGGAATGTATAAAATACAGAGCCTTCTGAGTTTATGATTATTTTTCTTGCTTTTAAATTAATTTAATTTGTTACCATATATCTGATGTATTTCAATTCCAAGTCAGAGATGTTGATATCGTGTCTTGTTTAAAAATTCATTCTTTAATGGTTTATGTTTATTTTTTGAAATAAAAAAAGAAACCCTATAATGTAACATGGGGGTGGGGGCAAAAGCAAATTATATGTAAAAAAATCAATTTTCATCCCAATGATGTGTCTTATTTGAGGCTGTTCATGCTTTTGAAGAGAAAATATGTAATACTTAAGAAATTTGCTTCTCTGGATAAAAGATGTTTGTTAACATTATAAGCCATGAGCTTTCTATTTAGCTATATTTTTCTATGCATGTTTTAAAGAAAGTGTTTCATTTTAAATGACCAGAAAAAAAATCCCCAAACAAAACAAAATAGGTTAATGACCAGTGACAGATCTAAGAATTTGCATTTTAAATTTTCTATAATTAAACCTAAGGCTGTTCTTTTCAAACATTTTAAAGCTTCATAATATTTTTACTCAAATACTGAAATATCAGTTGAAAAAACATTCATTTTAGTTTAGTATGGAGATTCATACTCCCCTCCAAAACTAGGTATTTTTGATTATTTTCTTTTCTAACTGAAAAAAACTTATGCAAAATCTCAGAGAGATATATATGTGTGTGTATATATATATGTGTGTATAAAAACTATAAAGGATAAGATGATAAACCTCTATGTATCCATCACTCAATTTCATCATTTATCAAGTCATGCTGAATCTTGTTTGTTTTATGTCTACCCTACTCACTCTCCTTTGTCCCTACTTAGATTATTTTAATATTTTATGATTTTATCTATATATACTTTAATAGGTACCTTTATAAGGATTATTTAAGACATAGTACCAGAGGCTTCTTATTATACCTAAAAGTTAACAATAATTTTCCAAGAGCATTGGATACCCAATAAGTGTTCAAAATCTCTGACTATGTCAGTATTTTAAAAAAGATTATTAGTTTAAATCAGTATTCTTATAAGGCTTATACATTATAGTTGGTTGATAAAACTTTGATGTCTCTTTTGCCATATAGGTATCCTCTCCATCTTTAATTTTTTTTTAATAGTCTCTTTGCTGAACCAATTGGCTCATTTATCTTGCACAGTTTTCCATAGTCTGGATTTTGCTAATAGCATCTTATATCAGTTAACACGTTCCATTGTCCTATTGCCTATAAATTGACAGTAAGATCTAGAGAATTGATCAGATTTAATTTTTTGACAAGAATATTTCAAGTAATATGTTGTTTATCTGTCAAGAAGTGTGAAATACCTGGATGACTTTTTTTTATTATTGACTAGATATATTACATAATTATGATGTTGAAACATTAAAATTCTATCACTCCTACTTAATTTATTAGCTGAGATACTTCTATAAAGAAATACCTCTCTTCATCAACTATTTAGATATCCTGAGGTATATACAGTTTGTATACAGATACAGTTTGCCTTATTTTTCTCTTTATTTGCAATTTTCAAAATAACAAATTGGTTCCCAGTATACTTTAAATATGATAAGTGAATTTTTTAGTTGTTATCTATCACATTTTAAATATATTTAATGTGTTCATCCATAGATGCAATTAAACTTATTGATATTCAAGAGTCCCATCTTTGGCCAGCGGGAGCCTCTTTAAGTTGGCTTTTATGACCCTTTAACCCATCCGAAATATTCTTCAGTAGCTTTCTAATTTTCTATATGGCAAGAAGTGCCAGGCTCATTTTATGTCAAAGATCTGGAATCAGTCATTGCTCTAGAATTCTTGGAAATAGTATTAAAAGTAACAATCTAGGTGGTAGGAGTTATTTGCTTATTATGAAAGGCCACTTATTGCTATTAGGTTGGTCATTGTATCAGGGTTTTTCAGTGAACCGAGCTTTTTTTGGTTAGTAAATTATATCGTAAGTTCATATTGACATATTCTACTCACTTTTAATACTATAAGATTTTTTTACTTAACTCCATTGATCTGACATGTGTTTCCTTTGTCTTATGCTGAAAATCTCAGTTCACAAGGAAACCAGTATAATGATTCATTTGCTTTGTTTCATGATATACACACAATGGACACAGAATAAAACATAAACACTGCCATCAAAAATATGATGACTAAAGTTTAAAAAAATTTGCAGTTATGTGTGTACTTAGTTTACATCTCACCTAGCATATATAGTAGAGCTGTGGTGTTTCAAAGTCAATTAAAATAGTTTTCACAGGGTGATACGATCCAGCTCTGTGTCCCCACCCAAATCTCATCTTGAAGTTTAATCTGAATTGTAATCCCAAAGTGTTGGGGGAGGGACCTCGTGGGAGATGATTCGATTTATGGGGGCAGTTCCCCCATGCTGTTGTTGTGCTAGTGAGTTCTCATGAGATCTCATGGTTTTATAAAGGGTTTTTGCCCCCTTCGCTCTGCACGTCTCTCTCCTGCTGCCATTTGAAGAAGGAGGTGTTTGCTTCCTCTTCCACCATGATTGTAAGTTTCTTGAAGCTTCCCCAGCCATGCAGAACTGTGAGTCAATTAAAACTTTTCCTTTATAAATTACCCATTCTCAGATATTTCTTCATAGCAATATGAAAACAAATAATACATAGGGTAAGTTATGCTACAAACTCAATACATAGGGTAAGTTATGCTACAAACTCAATACATAGGATTCATTTGTTTTGTGTTGCTTTAACCTTTTATAACTTTTAAAAATATTAAAGTTATTTACAATATTTTAATTGTTCCAATGTCAAATATAATAAACAAGGTATATTCAGAAAAGTCTTGTCCTCTTGGCCCCATGCCTTATCTACTATAGAGATAACCACTTTAAAAAGTTTTTAATTGATCTCTCCATAAGTATTTTATTTGGTATTTAGGAAAGTTCTAATTTTTACTTTATACTAATATTCTTATACAATAACCGTAATCCCTTTCTTTCTGAACGTTGTCTTTTAGTGTCCTATCACAAGCAACATTAAAAGTAGCAAATAGCCTATTTCCTCCTTCCCCATTCTTTCCTAACATTTAATGTAAAGCATTAATTTTTTGGTTAATAAACATAAGACAATCATTAATTTTGATAATTAATTTTGATTAATCATTAATTTCATATACTTCATTCTTCACTTTGATTTTTTTAAGAGACAGGGCCTCTGTCTATCACCCAGACTGGAGTGCAGTGGCGTGATCATAGCTCACTGTAAACTCAAACTCCTGGGCTCAAGTAATTCTCTCACCTTGGCATCCCAGGTAGCTGGGACCACGAGTGTGTGCCACCATGCCCAGGTAAATTATTTTTATTTTTATTTTATTTATTTATTTTCTTTTTGAGATGGAGTCTCGCTCTGTCACCCAGGTTGGAGTGCAGTGGCGTGATCTTGGCTCACTGCAAGCTCTGCCTCCCGGGTTCACACCATTCTCCTGCTTCAGCCTCCTGAGTAGCTGGGACTACAGGTGCCCACCACCACGCCTGGCTAATTTTTTGATTTTTAGTAGAGAAGGGGTTTCACCATGTTAGCCAGGATGGTCTTAATTTTCTGACCTTGTGATCTGCCCACCTCGGCCTCCCAAAGTTCTGGGATTATAGGCGTGAGCCACTGCGCCCGGCCCTATTTTTATTTTTAGAAGAGACAGGGTTTTGCTTATGTTGCCCTGGTTTCAGACTCCTGGCCTCATGCAGTCCTCCCACCTTGGCCTTCCAAAATGTTGGGATTACAGGCTTAAGCCAATGTGCCTGGCCCACCTTTGATGATAACTGTAAGAACATATAGCCATGACATATTATAATTTCTCTCTTATAATTGCCATTTTGCTTTAGTTTTTCAGGTAAATATTTATCCAATGTTCATCACTGGTCCTAACATCATTGTCATTCTAGTCATTTTGGTTGTCAGAATTCCATTCTTGTTAAATGCCTGAAGAAGGGTTTACAGGCACAATATTCTCTGAATTCTGAAATTTTCATAATGTTTTATTATGGCTTTTATACTTGATGTCATTTGTGCTACATATAAAATCATTAGCTCTCATTTTCTTCCTGATTTTTCTCAAATACTTTGCTATATTGTCTTCCATCATGAAATGTTGCCGGGAAAAAATAGCTGTCGCCCTTATTAGTGACTAGGTCTTTTTGCCTGGCTGCTCAGTGGATTTCGTTTTATTTTTCTTTAAGTTTCATATTACATGTCTCTGTGTTGTTTGTTCTGGTTGCAGTTTCAAGCAATAATTTTTGTTCAAGTTGGGTTTTTGTTTACTTCCAAGTTTGTAGAATTAAAATTTTTAGTATTTGTTTACTGCATTTTGCTGTTTTCCTTCATATATATAAAATGAAATCTCAAGTTCATTCTTGTGTTTCTTCTAGTTCATTCTTTATATCTGGAAATATTTTCCCTTTATTTCTGTATCTTTCCTGCATTTTCCCAGCTATCTTTTCAAGTCTTTCTTTTCTCTAATAACATAAATTCTAAGTTTTTCTGCATCATATTTGTGTCATTATTTCATTGTTTTCCTAATTTATTATAGTTTATTTTTAAGTATTAGATTATAATTTTCATATTTTCAGTCAAATTTTCTGAGGTTTATTTATTTGTTTATAGGATCTTTTTGTATATCTTATTCTATTTTTCTGAAACATAGATTTTGAATACTGTTTTATTATAATCCTTTTCTGTTATCCATGTTTCAGCATGATTATTTTTTCTCTGTTCTTATAAGGAGAGATGGGTCAGAATCACTTTCCTCACCTGACAGCTTTGGGATTCCTTCTTCTGTTATTTTCAGTGTTAAAAATATGGCCCTGGGCTGGGTGCAGTGGCTCATGCCTATAATCCCAGCACTTTGGGAGGCCGAGGTGGGCAGATAACAAGGTCAGGAGATCGAGATCAGCCTGACCAACATGGTGAAACCCTGTCTCTACTAAAAATACAAAAATTAGCCGGGTGTGGTTGCATGCACCTGTAATCCCAGCTACTCAGGAGGCTGAGGTGGGAGAATCACTTGAACCCGGGAGGCAGAGGTTGCAGTGAGCAGAGATCATGCCACTGCACTCCAGCCTGGGTGACAGAGTGAGACTTTAAAAAAATAATAATAATAAAATAAATACATATATCCCCTGTACTTTCCAAAATGTGGAGGCCCACTTTCACCTGGATCTGGTCTCTGTTTCCCTGTCTTACTTAACTTGGATTCCGCTTCCAGCAGTTTCTCCTCAGTGCGAACCTTTGCCCCGAAAGGAAGTTTTAGTTGATTAGTTTCCAGAGTCTGAAAGGCCCACACTGCTCCACCACAATTTGACCTTATTGTGGTTCTATTCCATTACCCTGCAAATTGGAGCCCATAAACTTCCCACCCATTTTTGGCTGCTGTACTCAGCATGGCCTGTTGAGCATTCTGGTTAGCACTGTTGGTTTTCTGGGCCTCATGGCCATCTGGAATCCTCCTGTTTTTCTCTGTTTCTTCTTTTACAGTTGCTGAGGCCACATGGACTTTGTTGTTTTGGTAGCTTGTAGCTCCCAGTTTGTGTTTTTAGGTTTGGAGGATGCCTTGCAGTTACATTTTATCTGGAAGTAGTTTTTGGGCTTTTGGTCTTATTATTCTAGCTGTTCTGTCCGTTATTAAGCCTAGTGGTGGGATTCAAATATATTCAGAAACTTTGCCACTATTACCATTTTATCAAGCTAGTGTTTTAAACATACATTTTACTCAAAATTTCTGACATAGAAAAACTATATGGAAAATTTGCTTCATGAACTAACTCAGAGTTTTACTATATAAAGTAATATTATATTTCTATTTGAATTAGCTATACAAAAGCTTCTGCAAAGATAGTGTTCTAGGAAAAAATAACAATAAATCTATCCTGCACTTTAGTGTGGGGGTAGTGGAGAACACACGGGCAGTGTTGTTAGACTTGAATTTGGCACTCACCAAGATCACCAAATAGTTTACTAGTAATTGTGTTTCTGAGCCTCAGTGTCAGTGCCTAGCACATAGTAGGTTACTGATACATTTCATGAATAGATAATTGAATTCATTTGATTCCTGGTACCTTCCTTGTCAGATTATTATGAGGGTAACAAGCAATATGTGTAAAAGTGATGGGTTCATCACTTTCCGCACCACACATATCCATTTCTTGTCATTTCTTTGTTTTTCCTCAGTTATATTTTAGACCTTGTACCTACCTTTGATGTGATTTATGTTGTTTTCTCAGTTGTGGTAGAATTGTACTGAGCCATTTTTATTCCTGTGTGTTTGTGCATGAGGCTATCGATCTGCTCATTTGTGAGACCATGCACAAACTCATGTGTAAGGACTGGCTTGTGTTCATACATGACAAGATGTGTGCATTCATGCATGAGAGTGTGTGTGTGTGTTCATGAGGCCATATGCCTGTACACAGTATCCTTCCACACTAATTGTCTACATTTCTTGTAGCTTTATATGGTAATATTTAAGTGAAATCCAGGTTTAAAAAGGGTTAGAAATAAGCTCTGGTGATTCATTTATTTATGAAACTGCTGACAATCCTAGCTTTCTGTTGTGGGGGATTCTGGTTAGTAGATTATCATTTGACCTTAGAAAAATCTCAGACAACATCAGCAAGGCTTGGAAACAGCAAGGACACTTAACTGAGGCTTTTGATGCAGGCTTAGCTATAGCAATGATAAGACTGGTGATTACGAACAAGCAGAGGAATAAAATGCCAATTTTTAGAAAAGATCAACACTCACAACCATCCAAAAAATGAAAGCTGACAGGCAATTGATTGCTTCACTCCATTTCCACTAACTATAAGGGCAATAAAACTGGATAGAGAAAAACAACTGATGGATGCCTGGGATTTGCCTAATAAAGAGAACAACCCACTTACCTAATAGAAGCCAGAAATATCCTTTCTCTTTCTCAATATTAGTTTCTAGATCCTTAGACCAGGCTCGGATCAAGCAAAAAGGTGAGCAAATGGCTGGCAATGGAGGAGATGCTGCTTTTTAAGGCAGCCAGGGCATTCTTCTTTGTTCCATGACTCCAAACTTCTGACATCCATTTGGAAATTAATTTCAGCAAATAAACAGGGTGGGAAGTAGGGGAGACTGGTAACTCCTTAAGCATCGTGGCAGCTGTAACCACCTCAGATGTGGTGCTGTAGATAGGGGCTGAAATAATAAAAATCTTGGTAGCACTGTACGCTGAGGATTTGAGTTTTCATATACTTCATAATTTCAAGGTTTTAGAGATCGAAAAAATTGGCATGGAGAAAATTATACTTAGCATGTTAGAATATATAGATGAATGCGTGCTAAACACAGAAAATTGAAAACAGCCTGGGCTTATAAATTTGTCTTCTGACTTTAAATCAGAGAAAGGATGTTCCACAAGCACCTAAATGGATATTGAGCACAGGCATTGTCTATCCTGTCTGCTGGCAAATGTGAAGTTTGTGTAGAGTTTTTAAAAAGTATACAGGTAATTACATAGTGATAAAATTCCAAACAAATAAACAACTTGAGTCTATGAAAAGAGCAACAACAAGTGACAGCAACCACAACAACAGATCTGCAGAATAAGAGAATGGGAATATCATTTTAATTATTTCGAAGAGTAACATGCCACCAAAAAGGACTGATTTTCAGAATTCACAATGGAACTAGAAAAACAATAAAAATGTTCTGCTTCAATAGTATATTTGGAGGAAAGGAGAAATGTTTGTAAAAAGTGGAACAAAGTGAGGTAAAAAATGAGATGGTTAGCAAAGGAAGAAGTGTTACAAAGAAATAATGCAACAGCAGAATTAAAACCTACGCATAGTAGAATGGCATTGTCGGAAATACAATCAGTATGAAACAAAAGTGAAGTTATCCGAGCACATAAAGGTAAAGTATAAAGAGATAATGATGATAGAGATCATGATAGCAGAATAACAGAGAACAAAGATGTATTCTAAAAAGTAAACGTGTTTCTGAATTAGAATAAAGCAATATTTAAGAACATAATAAAAAAACTTTACTGAACCAAATAAAATATCTGAGGATGCAAACTTAAAAGACTTCCCATAATTGATATAAAAAAATCTAAGGAAAGAGATACATCTCTAAACCTATACTACTAAAAGTTTTTAGGAAAGATTAAGAAAAAAATTAAACTTTTATTGAGTTAGATTATTTTCTACAAAGTAACAAAAAATCTGGTGGACCTTAGACTGCTCTTCTGCAATGTGACATGCACAATAACGAATAAAATGGAATATTTGGAAAAAAGTTAAATTTGGGGGAGAGAAGGGGATGATTTAACTTATAGTGATTGTCTTTTATATGTAAAGGCAAAAGGAAGTGTCAATAGGTATGCAAAGATTGAGGAGGGAAGATATGTTATCCACATAATCTTCTTAAAGACCACTGAACATAATGCTTACTCAAAAATTAAATAACTTAAATATAAGAATGTCAAGCTCACTTGAGTTCTTACTTATTTGATACAAAATTAAGATATATGATCAGATTAGGAGTTATCAGATCACCCTGTAATCTGGATTCAAATCTGAGGCCTATAATTTTACTAAGTCATTCCTCTTTGGATTCTGAACATGTTTTTACACTTTAAGTGCTAAATCATGTGACTGATTTCACAGTTAAGGTGTAATCTCTTGCTTTCTTTGAAGATCACCTAAAATAATTTGGTTGTAACTATCAGCAGTATATATACATAAATATATGCATAGATAAGTTTATATAAATACAAATATATAAAGAAGTGTCTGCATATTTTTATAGGCATCATGAACACGAGGGTTGCTGTCTAGAGTTGAGTGGTTATGCCACCACAAATGTGACTAAAATAGTAAGAGGGGACTGAAATTTGGTCCTTGGTTCTCTCACAAGGCACACCCTAGCAGAGAGCTGTTTCTGCCTGGAGAAAGACAATGAGGTGACTTTTCTTCATCAGAATTCCATGCCTTGTGGCCCCAAGGCTGTGTCTCATTGTAATTCATTTACCTAGGAAAGATGCGGTTTGCTAGTTCTCCTGGAGGCACCATAAGGGCTATCAGTATGATACAGTGTAGACAGAATTACTAAACAAACTACTGTGTTTCTTCTTCCCACAAAAGTTGTTCAGACAACAGAAAGGCCATTTTGATTGTCAAAGACCTTGAATAATGACTTTCTCCATCTTCAAATACAGACTGAATGACCTGGGTCATGCTATTTAATTAACAAAAAGTGGTAAATAAGCCTGTGACAGATTTTTATGTTATGACGAAACTCCTCATCATATCACAGTTCATCTAAGCCCAGTAAGTGTCCTTGAGATAACAATACTTTAAAAGAGTCAGTAAAATGTGCTACATGCACTAGCACATGGACTAAAAATAGGCTGTCCCTTAACAGTGGGACTTTATTAAATTTAAGCCCTCTGGTCTCACTTGACACAAGTGACAGAAAGAGGGGAAATTTAAAGAAATGAAAGATGAAGGGTGAGAAAGGTAGAGGAGGTAGATGGAAGGTAGGGATGGGAAAGAATATTATACATGGTAGCAAAAATGGAATGCTCACCCAGAGAAAAACAGCTACATGGAACTAATAAAAATATAACCAGTCCTTATTTGTCAAGTGAGGTCCCTGAAAATTCCTATTTTCAAATTTTATATAAAAGTGAATGTATACCATTTTATAGTATACCAGTATAAAATCATGCCACGTGATTAGAACTCTGGGAGAAATATTTTCAGAACAAAAAGATTATAAATAAATACTTCCATGGGTGGTTATTTTCCAAGGTGGCAAGACAATTGGATATTTTATTTTCTCCTATATTTCTGTAACTTTAAATTGTCTATAATTCACCACATATTATTTTTTAAAACCAGAAAAATAACCTAGTATACTTCATTAAAATTAAAATTATAGGAAATTTGTAACCAGACCTCAGAAATAAAGCCAATTCCATTTCACAGAACTGATGTGAATACTCTAGATTCAATGCTGCTCTTCTGTTGTTATTTATACACTACTTAGCTTATGACAATTCTTCATTTACAACCACAAAGAAATTCTATATAATGAAGCTCTTGTACAAATATTGTCTTCATAAAATACTAGTTGAGGTTCTTTTTTTAATTCAGATTTAATTTACTTTGACTCTTTGCAAGCATGCTGATAATATTTTCATCTGGAATTTATAGGAAACATATTTGTTCTTAAATGCTGTTTTTTCCACATCAAAAATATCTGGGAAGGTTTTATAAATATTACCTATTAATCTTGATGACATTTTTTGTAAAGTATGAACCAACAGTGCTCAATCTCCATTTTAACTGAGCCAAGTGAGAGTTTAAAAGCTTTGCCTCAGTCAGTAGAAGTGCTGAATGGGGGCTTTTAGTCCCTGGCTACTAGCCATGTCATGAATGTGCCTGGAGAAATAAATCTGAAAAAACCATTTTTTCTTAAATTTGTTTTTCAAACTCTTCAGGGACAGACTTGTTCAGGAGTCTTCTACAGCCATCACCAGTGAGCTTCTGCACCACATGAGTGACCAAGACAGCCTTACCATTCCCCTCACCTTCACTGAACTTTACACAGGTTTCTTTCTGACTCTAGGTCTCTGGCCTCTCTTTCCTTACAGTGTTTACTTTAAAAAATCTGCTGTTGTAAAATTTGTCCCTGCCCAATTTGAGATGTAAATCTTCTACAACCCAGGAACGTCTTTCTCATGAACCTGGGACCCATTCCTTTGAAATGTGATCCTCAGGAAAGATGATGTTCCCATTTCTCAGTCTCTGTGGGAAGGTAGGAGACTAAATTCAAGGAGCTCCAACAGGCAAACACAGATGACCTAATCATGCTGAGTCACCCTGCCTTTAACATCCTTCAGTGCTTTTCCACGAACTCACCGTATAACTTAAAAATTCTCCTTCCTATTTCCGTGGAGTTGAGTTCAATCTCTCTCCCCTATTGTAATAATCTTGAATACAATTTTCCTTGCCTGTTTTAACTCTGCCTGGTACTATTTCTCTTTGACATGCCATATAGTATATATTTATCAGGTCTGGAATCATTGCACCAGAAATTACTAAGTCTAAAGCTTCAATTACTCTCTGAAACAATATGTTAACACAATAATCAAAGACCAGTTTAATTTCCAATTGTGGGTCACAGCAGAGCCTTGTAGATTAAAGGGTATCTAAGTTGCATTTGCTGGCCGCTTAGAACCTGCTTTCTATCCCTTGTTTACGCTACTTACCATCCTGTTTTCATCAGAAGTCAGGGTTGCAGGAATAAAATGTTATTTCAATGTGTTTTTTTTTTCAGTTTATCATCCTTTGCTCTTCAGTAACATCAAACCTGGTCTCTACAAGAACATCCCACTTCCAGAAGACCACTCTATATATCTTCTAGGACTGGTACATGCTTTTGAGCTTATAAAAGGTATAGGTTGGTAATTAACATACCCTTTTAAATGTGTCCCCTCCAAAGTTCATTAGTTGAAATTTAATCCCCAATGCACCAGTGTTGGGAGGTGGGGCCTAATAAGAGATGATTGAATCATGAGGGTGGGGCCTTCAAGAATGGATTAATGTTACCTCACGTGTGGAATAGTTATCATGAGAGTGGATTGTTAAAAAGTGAGTTCGGTCTCTGGTGCCTCTCTGTCTTGTGTGCCCACTTCTACCTTCTGCCATGAAATGATCCTTACCAGATACCAGTGCTACTTTTTGGACTTCTCAACCTCCAAAACTATAAGCCAAGTAAAGTTTTTTTCTTTATAAATGACATTTTGTTTATAGTTTATTTCATTTACAATTTATAAAGAAGCTTCTTTATAAACTTCTTTCACATTTCCTTATAAATGTCCCAATTTATAGTATTCTGTTAAAGTAGCAGAAAACGAACAAGGCAACACCCATCTCCCCATCTAGACTGTAAGCCTTATGAGGACAGAGACATTGTATGTTTATTTTGACTCAAGCAATGTCTTCTCTAGTCCCACATTAGAACAATCATCCATCTGAGATTTTGAGATCCTGGTAGGTCCACCTTCTCTGTTAGGGCTTTTTTGATCCTCTTTAAGGTCCTTTGTGAGGTCTAAATTTGTTCCAAGAGAACTATGAATGTTTGCACCATTGGTGGTTAGGTCAGTACGTTCTCAATGCTGCTCCATCTACAACCCCCTTTAAAGTCTCCCAGAGGAGAATTACACACCTAGGAACATATGTCAACCTATCTCAGTGGAACTCTTTAAACTCCTTCATTTGGATGAAGGTGAGTAGGAGAGAATCTCCTTTTGAAGGAGAAAGAACAGCCCAATGGTATATCACTGTATTTCTTTAAAATACACACACCCCCCCTTATATATACTTAAAAACTCTATATATTTCTACTTGTATAAATCTTTTAATATATATCTCAATATAATCTCTCTATGGAGTCTTTATATAATCTATATAAATATATCTCATAATCTCATATTGTATATAATATGGAATATATTTAACTAAATATGTATTCTATTAAGCTATATATAATTAGATATGATATATTTAACTTACATATAAGCTCTATTATATTAGTTATAGATTAATTTGTATAATTGATAACCTTACTCCACATAGTGTACTATATAGTATATGCTATATACTCTATAGTTTTAGTGAACTATTTTGTATATATTATGTAGTATATATTATACAATTTACATGTATACTAATATATTTTCAATAGTTATTCACTATATTATATACAAAGTATCATTAATAATTTGTGACATATTATACATATAAATATCTATTGCTATATATTATATAATCTTTATTACATAATACGTCATCTATCTCCATTTTTATCTTGTTGAACTGCTTGAGAGTAGTCTGCAGGCATCATGACACTTTGTCCTAAATACCTCACATATATCTTCTATCTATGAGGACGCTCTTCTCATAGGATATCCTTGATCATTTTCACTCAAGAAACTTAACAGGGATATAATACAATTACATAATATACAGCCTACATTTCCATTTCTAAATATTCGATAATATTCTTCATTGCTATACTTTTAAAATAAAATTCAGAAAATAATCAAAATAATCACTCATCAAATTTAGTTGTCTGATCACTTTGGTCTTCTTTACTCTCTTTCTAGGACAGTTTCCCTTCTTGCCCGCTTCCTGCTCTTCTTTTTTCCTCTAAGACATTAACAGTTTTGAAGTCCAATTATCTGGATCTGACTTATTATTTTCTCATGTTAAGTTCCAAGTAAACTTTTTTGTCAAGAGTCCTACATAGATAACTGTGTTTCCCTTCTGTGGCATCACACTAGGGGGTATATAATGTCAATTTTCTTCAATATTGGGGAAGCTCTACAACATCACTTGGTAAGGTGGCATCTACTAGATCTCTCTACAGTGTAGTTATCTTTCCTTTTGTAATTAATAGGCAATCTGGTGGTTAAACTTTAGATGGTGTGAAAATCCTGTTTCCCAACCACCATTCATCTAAATCTCTTAGTATCAACTGCTCGCCTGAGTCAGTTATTAAGTGATGGCTACAAACAGGACTCCATTCTCTTTACTGAGAATGGACAGTCCATTACTGTCATCAGTAACCTAGCATTTGAGCTGTGGGCACTTTGGCACCTACTTCTTATTCTTAGTCTTTGGTGTCTTATCCTAAGTTAATGGAGACAGAATCCCAACATAGCATCCTGATACTATTGTTTTTCTTCTTCGTCTTTTAGAACTGAGGTTTTTTGCTAATTTTCATTATATACACTGCAGATGCCAGCACAGTTCCCTCAAAATGGTATGTGTCCAATAAACTAAGTCAGTTGAACTAAATGTGAAAGAATACAGTGCATGCATGAGTATATATCTTTATGTTAGAATATCACACTGGCCCTATATAATAGAAAATCCTGGATTAAAAGAATACATCAATTTGACATTTTAAGCAACTTGATTGTGCCTAAAATATTTGACAGTTGGGAAGTAGTATAAAGTAATGGTTAAATGTAGTCTTTAGATTTAGACAGCTGTGTGAGTTTGAGACAGTTCTTTAAATTTCTGTGTCTGATTTCCCTAATACTTAAAATAGGACTAACGATATCCATTTCTCAGGGAAGTTTTAAGGTGAAATGATATAATGTAGAAATAGTTTGGCATAATGCCTGATACAGGGCTATATCTGAAACAAGGCACTTGGTAAATGATAGCTAATGTTATTGTTTCTACTGCTTTAACATAGTTTAATTCTGAATTATAATTAAAAGTATTACTTCTCTATTAAATATATTATTTATGCATCCTTTTGAGTATGTACAAATACTATATCCAATTAACACGTAAAATATAAGCCAAATGTTAAAATTTGACACTATCTGTTGGCTCTTCTATGCTGCAGACATTTGTGAGTGTTCTTTATGGCTTTTGTTTATAGCAGATACTTAAAAATTTTAAAGATTCACATTGTAGTTCCTAAAAATACAGCTGATTCTCTTTCAAGTCATGACATGTAAGTTTTTCAAAAGCCTTTCTAGAGAAACAAATGTAGGTTGTTTGGGGCTTATTTTCCCAAACATGATGTCTAGTTTTATTCTGTAACTTCACTTCTCATGATGGCCTTTTTACTTTCCTGACAGACTGCCCCAAAAAGGTCAGCTCTTTTGACTCTCTTTATTCATCTCTTTCTTTCTTACTAAGACATCCAGATTCACTTTGTCTCTTTCTTCCAGGAACACAGCACTTACAATTTTCTGTAGCTCTTTTACTTCTTCTGTAGCATTTTCACTTTGCCAAGCTGTGTGTACTGCTCTCTGAAGAGTTAACACAGAGTCCATCTGGTACCTCATAACAGCATGCCTTTTAGTCTACATTTTATCATAAATTATCTTCTCATACTGCACAGAGTCCTTGCAGTGTTCAGCCGAATTGAAATAAGCTTTCTGAAGCCCATCCTGGGTTGCCTGTTCTTAATGGTTTTGTCTTCACTTTGAACAGGGTTACTGCACCTTAGAGCAAAATCGGCTTTGAAGCCATGGAAGTTTTAATGACTCCTAATGTAATAGAGAGTTCACCAAGAAAACTTGAATGGGAATATTTATACACATTTTATTTAAATTGAGCTGGTTACACAGCTTATAAAACTTTCCAGAATCATCCTCTGTTTTTTTTTTTTTTTCTTCCCCATGAGGAGGTGATCTGGGATAAAAACTAATCTTCAGAGACTCAGGTGCTTATGGGAAATGAGCATGAGAGAGTCCACCTGGAAATCAGGAGATACTGACAAGCAGAAAGAAGGAGGTTCTGAGAGGAAATGTCATTTAATTTGCTTGGTCTTTCTTTTCTTTTTGTCTTGATTGTCTTTTGGGGAAACCAGGACTCTATGCACATAATGTAAAAAAAAAGACAGAAAAAAAAACATTTTGGAAAGAAATATACTTGCATATGTGAAACATGTGTGTGACCACAGCAGGATGTTAATATACAAACAACTCACTACCCCAATAAATTTTCTATTAAACATTTGTTTCACTATGATTTGCATGTATCTGAACTAAACCTTATCTGTGGTTTCAATTACCCATGGTCAACTATAGTCAAAAATATCAAATGAAAAATACCAGAAATTCAAAATATGTAAGTGTATTGTGAATGGAATTGTATGCCATTCTGAGGAGCATGATGAAATCATGTGCCACCCTGCTCTGTCCTGCCTGGGATGTGAATTAGCTTTGTCTAGCAGATCAATGCTGTCTATGCTTCCAGCCAATAGTCACTTAGTAGCCTTCTAGGTGATCGATCATATTAGCTGTCACAATATCACAGTGCTTGTGTTTAAGTTACCCTGATTTTACTTAATAATGGCCTCAAAGCCCAGAGAGTGATGCTGGTAATTCACAGCTGCCAGTGAAAAGCTGTGAAGTGCTTCCTTTAAATGAAAAGGTGAATGTTCTCAACTTAATAAGGAAAGAAAAAGAAATCAATTGCTGAGGTTGCTAAGATCTTTGGTAAACATAAATGTATGTATGAATAGTATGTAGTTATAATTGTTCCATTTTATTATTAGTTATTGATAATCTCTTACTGTGCCTAATTTATAAGTTCTTTATTATAAGCATGTATGTACAGGTTTAAAAAAACCATAGTATATATAGGGTTTGGTAATATCCATGGTTTCAGGCATCCACTAAGGGTATTGGGACATACCCCCAGCAGATAAGGGCAGACTACTGTACTACAGAACTTACATAATCAACTACACATCTTTGAAAACTTATATCTGCTGAGTATAAACAAGGTTCTAACTTATTGGCACCACCTTATGCTGGCTGTCTGCTCTGGAGACCCAAGGCGAGGCTGCCTGTGAGTGGGCTGATGCGTAGATAATACCAAATTATGCTGAAGAGCTGGGTTCTGCTGTATTAAAATTTCTTCTAGTCTAGGGCAATAAATTCTCCTAGAGGAACCAATATATGATTTGTGTATGTGAAAACTTGGGAACTTGAAATAATCTTTTTGATTAAGTTGTATTTATAATGTCAAACTTTTCTTTCAGTCCCAGAGTTGGTTTAGACCGGAAAAAAAAAAAAAAAAATCTACGGAGTGGCTTTCCATCAATTTCTGATAGAAGTATGGTTGGCTGTCTCAGGCCATGATTTTGGTTAAGGTTTTCATGCTGAAAATGCTTCCACCTAGAAAGTGATCTGAGGACAGCACTAGGCACTGTACATGCAGGGAGCACCTTGGTGGACAAATGTCCAGCTGTCTCGCCTAGGCTTTTCAACTTCCTTGAATTGGGCACCAGAGAAGGAGAAAAAGGAGGAAAGGCTAGAGTTTTGGTGAGTTTGGACCCAGCAAGGGGATAGGGGACATCAGAATGGCAGCACCTTAGCAGTGGTGTTTCTATGGACATACACTCAACCCTGAGGGTAGGCAAAGATTGTTGTTTTGAAAGGTGACTGATCTGAACCTAAGACATTTCTCATGTCTTCACTCCATCCAGTCTCTCTGGTTCAGCTATTTGATTTGATCACTGCCTTCTCTTGTCCTGATTTGGTGTCCCTTTCTTTCTCTTCTCCCAGCCAGTTGTCATGTGTGGCTTGTTTTATGCTTGGTTTGTCTCTATAGCCTGAAGGTTTCCTTCTCTTGCTTTCCATTCTGTAGATTCCAACTTTGATCTGCTTTAAGTCCTAGGTCAGAGCCTGGTTGAGTCACTGTGTCTCTCCCTAGTAAGGATGTGTGATGTTAGCTGGTAAATTGGGTCAGATGTCCTTTTTCCTCCTGTTCAGATAGAAATTGGCATTGAGTACATTTACATTGCCAGTGCTCTGGCTCTGAAGACTTAGATTCTGACTCTCACACACACACACACACACACACACACACACACACACACACAGAGGGATATGGAAATATGGAAATTCTGGGTCTAGTGCTAGTGTTTATGTGATGTTAGAGTATAATTAAATTATTAACTGAAGTAATAACTTGCTACTTTGTCAGATCTAATGGACACTGGACCATTTCTTAACTTCCCATTCCGTTCTTGGGGTGGTGTTTTTTTTCTCTTGACTTTTGTGATAACACTTTCATATTTTCTCCTATCTCACTTGTTGTACTTTTTTCTTAGTCTTTTTGCCAGCTTCTTTTTCTCAACTAGAACATTAAACATTGTAGAGCCTGTGGGCATTGTCCTAGGTTCTTTTCTTTTTATTGTCTCTTCCTATCTCATCTCATTCTATCCTAGGGCTCTGCAAGCTATCTATGCCCATGGCTCACAGATTTTTGTCTCCAGACAAGATTGTCCCACTGAATGGCTCATCCTAAAACCTGAATCCTATCAATTCTTCTCTTTTCATTACCACCTACATCTATCTATGAGCAAGTCCTGCCACTTCTCTGCCCACTTCCCCCTGCATCAGTCCCAGACCATCCCACTCGCCTCTAAAACACCATCATCTTTCACTAAAGCTGCTGTAACAGTCTTCTTACATGTTTTCTTCCTTTTGTTCTTTATAACCTCCAATATCCATACAAAAATCAGTGATTAAAAATGTATGTAGATTCATGGAACTCTCCTATTTAAAACATTTTACTGAGTTCCTATTTTACCTAGAGTAAAATACATTGTCTACAAGGCCATGATCTGACTCCTACCTACCTTGTTGGTTATATCTTATAGTGCTGTCCCCCTAACTCACTACTGTTTAGGTGCATGACCATCCTTTCTGGCCTTTACATTTATCAAACTCTTTCATACTTGTCTTTGCACTTACAATTCCCTCTTTGGAAAGCTTGGCTCTCGGCTTAGGACACTGCCGTTTCTCTTTCATCCATCTTCTTTCATCATTGTTGTTTATTTTTCATCCTTGGCACACTGTTGTCTGTCTTAATACACTGTTGTTTTTCTTTGTGCAGCTTATCCAAAGTGTACCTCCGCTTTGTTAATCTCTATTCTATCACTAACTTTTTAATGGCCTTCACACTTATCACTCTCTGTAATTATCTACTTGCTGTTTATTTTCCATTCATTCATCTCCACTGTTCTGTCTCCCCATAAGGTAAGCATTGTGAGCAGAGGGTATTTGTCTGTCTTGCTTATAGTAATATTCCTAGGGATAGAAGTTTCTTGCCTCTATAAGATACTCAACAAAATGTTGATGAATGAATGCATGAGAAGTTAAGTATAGCCACTCTGGCTTCTCAGGGTAACAGTCTTTTATTTTTTTCATTTAGGTAACACTTTCATTAGGTAACACTTTCTTCCTTCTTTCCTTTTTTTTGGTAGAAGGAAGAATTGCTGAGAGAGTATTAGCAAACAGACAAGGGTAAGAGTCCCTGGAGCTCTTTGTCATGCTAAAATATATTGTAGCCTAAATATATTTGGAAATCTCTGGGTAAGGAGTTTCTTGTTCACCTCTATGATGGGTTTTAGTGTGTTTCCTGTTATTTCATCAGATTACAAAAATGAAAATTCACAGCTTTTAGAAGAATCTGAAACAAGGCTAGTTTTATTTGCTGCCTCCAGTTATATCAGGATTCTACTGCAAGAAAATAATGATCAGAGTTAATGAGGAGTTAATAGTGCAAGCCAATCTGAATAAAAGCCAAAAACAAATACCTAGCATAGGGTTTTTGTAACCAAAGTTCAAAAAGCTCTGAAAAGTGAAAAGATTTTTTAAATGTTTGTGGCAAACTCTTTGTAAAAAAATCCTGACCTGAACTTACAAGAGACAATTTCAAGTCCTTATTTATCCCCAAATTCATGTTTTCCTGGAGAAATATTAATGATCTTAGTTAATATGATATTTATAACATAAGTTATAAATATGAAGATCCACATTTCCACGGTGCTTTGAGGGCCTTCCAAATAATGGTGTCACGCATTCTGGGCTAAACTCAAGATTGGTTCTTCTGTGATGTCCCAGAATTAGACTGTATCATTGGATTCAAAATATGTGCTACTTCCTTTCATCATTTATTATATAAGTAAGCACTTGTTAAGGTGAGGGGCAAATGTTTTTGCCCAGGAATTAAAAACATAGAAGCTTCTGGTAGCAGTTATATGGAGCAAGAAAATAAGTTTCTTTTTAGTAATGATATGCAATGCTTTAGAGGAGATTGTAATGAATAGAGTGAAGTGGTGGTGCATGGAATGAAAAAATATAGGCAGTAATAAAACATACCTTACAGTCTTAATGGTTTTTTTAAATGAATAACAAGTGGTGACAAGGTTTGGGGTATGATCCAAGTTGAATTGGCCATCACTAATTACCAGGTATTTTTTGTTTGTGCTTGGCTTTCATACAAATTGGCTTGCAGTTATGCCCAGATTCAGTCAACTGCAAACTCAAACTCAACAATTTCCAGCACTGACAACTGTCCATTAACTCTGACCATCATTTCATTGCAGCTGAATCCTTGTCTATCTAGAGGGGATACATGAGGAACCAGCCTTGTTTCAGGTTCTACTGAGGGGTATTTATGTCTTGAGGTGCTGCCACTGCAATTAGTCAATCCTATGTTTGGTATTTTTTACTTCTAAGGGTTCAGGACTACATGTTTGATGGCTGGTAGATTGTTTGACATCTGGTGCTATTGAAAGCAGTATTAGTTCCAAGGAAAAAAAAAATAGACTGTCAGTGCTTTTTATTTTCTTTCCTATATCTGGTTCTTTATTCCTTTTTTGCTTCTTCAATCTGTCCCTAATGGACCCTGGTGAACTTAGAAACTCAAAGTTAAAAATAGAAGCTTTCAGTGACACGAAGAAAAATGACTCTGGGTTGGTAAATATTACTGTCCTAAAGAAGTGAGAGTAAAGTGCTTGATTCAAAACATTTAAATAGAATTTGTGAGTTCTCAGTGTGATGATCTCCTAGATGGGAAATATCACCTGAGTAAAGTATCAAGAGTAGTTTATTTCTTTTTCCCTAAGATTGTATATTTTGTAAGAACAAAGAAAATAACTTCTGTCAGCAATTTTAAATACTACTTTTTGGAGGTAAAATACATTTACAGTGAAATGTGTATATCTCAAGTGAATAATTCTGTGAGTTTTGATAAATGCGTACACTCATCTAACCCACTCCCCTATCAAGAGGTAGAATATTTCCATCAACTCAGAAAGTGTCCCTCTGTTCAATACATTTCCCAGTCTCAAGAGGCAAATGCTTTTCAGATTTTTATTATGATAAATAATTTTTGTCTATTCTTGATCTTTATGTAAGTGGAATCATTATCATATACAGTGTTTCGTATCTAGCTTTCTTTGTTCAGCATGTTTTTGAGATTCATCCATGTTGTTTTGTGTATCCATACTTTTTTCATTTTTATTGCTGAGAAGTATTTTATTGTGGGAATAGAACAGGTCTATTTTTTTAAGTCTATTTTGTTGATGGAGATGTGGGTTAGAATTATTTCTAACACAGGCTTTATTATGAATAAAGCTGCTTGAATATTCTTGTACAAGTCTTTTTGTGTATCTGTGTTTTCATTTTATCTGTATAAATATCCAGAAGCAGAACTATTAGGCAATACAATAAGTGTGTGTTTAGCTTTGTAAGAAACTGCCAAATAATTTTCCAAATTGGTTTCACCATTTTATTTGCTTTCTGGCAGTGTATAGTGGTCCCAGTTGCCCGATGTTCTCTTTAACAGTGGTATGATTAAACATTGGAGTGAGTGTTTTTACATCTTGATAGTTTTAGTTTGCACTTCTCTGATGACTAATGAGTCTAGGATGGCTCCTACATTCCTATCTTGATATGGGGTTTGGGTGTGGTGAAGGAGGCAGTTCACAGAGATAACACAAGAGGAGAAAAAGGGAAGTGATAGAGTATTAAGGTTTGGGGGTGTTAGACAGATAGAAACATGAACTGAATTTTAGAAAAAGAATTTGGAGAAAGCACAAATTTAAGAATCAACAAGAGATGACTTTGGGCAGATGGTGGAATAGGAGGTCACCTGCTCATCTTCCCTCCAGCAAAATCAAGAATTCTGCACCTACTCACAACAAAAGTCTCTTTGTGTGAGTCTAGGAATTCAGTTACAGCCTGTCTCAGGCACAAACTGGAGCAGTATAGACAGCCCAGGGATCCATCCAGTGACCCGTCAGGAGCCCCCCTAGAAACCTGAAGGAAGCCGCACCCATCAACACACCTTGGAAGGAATATGGACATATTCTTGGGAGAAATATGGGCAAATGGATTCAGGAAGCTCAAAAGGCCTTAAGCAATATCAATTTAAAAAGGAAACTCTGAGACACATTATAATCAAATTATCAAAAATCAAAGACAAAGAGCGAATCTTCAAAGCAGCAAGAGAGAAGAAATTGTCAAATATAAAGGACTACTTCTCAGTAGACTTCTTAACAGAAACCTTGCAAGCCAGGAGGGCATGGAATGACACATTCAAAATGCTAAAGGAAAAAATTGTCAATCAAGAATACTACACACTGAAGAGCTGTCTTTAAGAAATGAAGGAGAGATAAAGAAATTTGAAAACAGGAAAAGGATGAGGCAGCTGGTCATCATGAGACTGGCTTTACAAGAAATGTGAAAGGAGCTCTTACAATTGAAACAAAAGGATGAGAAGTATCAATATGAAGGCATATTAAAATATAAAACTCACTGATAAAAGCAAATGCGTAGTCAAATTCAAAATACTCTAATACTGTAAAGGTGCTCTGTAAATCACTCTTTGGTATAAAAGTTCAAAAACAAATGTATTAAAAACAACTATAGCTATAAATAATTGGTAAAAAGATATACAATGTAAATAAATATAAAGTATTCCATCAATAGCATAAAATATGGTGGTGAGGAGAAGTACACAATTGAAGTTAAGGTATTATCAGCTTAAATTAGGACATTATAAGATGTTTTATGTGTGCCTCATGAAAACTGCAAGAAAGTCTAGCAGACACAAAAAAGATAAAGAAGAATCAAAGCACAGTATTACAAAAATATAACAAATTATAAAGGCAGCAAAATTGGAAGAGAAGAACAAAAGAACTATAAAACAGTCAGTAGAAAATTAACAAAATGCCAGTAGCAAGTCCTTACCTATCAGTACTTACATTTGACGTAAATAAATGAAATTCTCCAAAAGAAAGAGTGATTAAATGGACAAAGAGACTCATTTTAGCCTTAAGAGCACATATCGATTGAGAATGAAAGTTTGGAAAAAAATATTCCAGGAAATTGGTAACCAAAAGAGAGCAAACATGGCTATGGTTATATAAAACGAAATAGACTATAAGTCAAAAAGCATAAAAAGAGACAAAGAAGTACATTATGTTATGATAAAGGGGTCAATTTATCAAGAGGATATAACAATTTAAAATATATATGCATCCAATATTGGAGCTCTTAAATATATAAAACAAATATGAATCGATCTGAAGGATAACATAGACTATAATACAATAATATTGGAGACTTCAATACTCCACTTTTAACAATGGAGAGATCATCTATACAGAAAATCAATAGGGAAATAGTGCCACACACCCCTTCAAGAGGAGGGCATTGTATAGAGTATGTTATACCATGATGCAGGAATCCTAGGAGCCTTCTTAGAATTCTGCTTACCATGCTGTCTCCCAATGGCTGGTTGAATGACTTTTCTTTGTTTAATGGATGCAACTTGCTGATGACTCCTAGGTGACAAGTACGCAATGGACAGGTAAATAACTGTTAGTCTGTATCCTATAGTGTAGATATAGCATATTTCTCAACAAATAAAAACATGGCTGGAGTCAACTTTTTTATTTTGAAGAAGCATCAATTGCTTTTTATCTCCTTAGAAGTAAACTTTATACCCTAAGAATAATTTACTGTAAAAGCAAAAGAAATTTAATACTATAAATATACAAGGTATTTGATATTTCTTATGTTAGTATTTGCAGGAAACTATTTTTATATAACTAACTCCTGCTGTAATTCTTATTTGACATCAGGTAGTCCAACCCCACAAATTCTTCTCACTGAAAAGGCAGTCTGGGCCAGGTGCAGTGGCTCACTCCTGTAATCCCAGCACTTTGGGAGGCCGAGGTGAGCAGATCATGAAATCAAGAGATCGAGGCCATCCTGGCCAACATGGTGAAACCCTGTCTCTACTAAAAATCCACAAATTAGCTGGGCGTGGTGGCATGCGCCTGTAGTCCTAGCTACTCGTGAGGCTGAGGCAGGAGAATCACTTGAACCTGGGAAGCGGAGGTTGCAGTGAGCTGGGATTGCACCACTGCACTCCAGTCTGGTGACAGAGTGAGATTCCAGCTCAAAAAAAAAAAAAAAAAAAAAAAAAAAAAAAATAAATAAAGCAAGGAAAAAGTAGTCTCCTTTAGGATGGAAATCAGGAAATATGCCTAATTATGGATGCCTATTGAAATTTTTAAAGAAAACTGAATGTTTATATGGTTTGCCTATGTGAAAAAAATTTTTTAGCATCTTTAAAACATTCCCATTGATAGTTTCTTGATATTTACTTTCAAAATGTTCAAGCACTTTACAAATGCATATTATGTAAGTAATTATATAGAACTGAACATACCATAAAGTTGAGGGTAAACAGTAAAAATCAGTGATGCAGAAAGAAACCAGACCTTTTATATTTTGTTCTTATTTTAAATATATTATGCCAATTATATATCTCTTGAATATGACCTTTTTATTAAACAATCGAGTAGGGTGATGAAAATACTGATATTTGGAAGAGTTTTGAGTAACACTAATTTCTTGGTTTTACAGGGTTTATTCATAGAAGAAACTCTTAAAACTTCATTCTTTATATGATTCATCTCATAAGACAAAACTTTAACTTAAGAGAAGGCAACAAAAATCAGCAATGAACATGTGAAATAAGTAACTCATATAGTTTTTAAAGTCTTATATATAACACTTTTAACATGTTTAGGGAAGGAAATAAAGGTACCTGAAACAGTATTCACTTTCCTTCTTGTCCCTCTGCCAGGGCAGCTCACATCACTTCTGTAACACCACATAGTTGTAGAGATTCATTGGCCTGTAGTGTGTGTGTATGGGGTGAAAGGGGATAATTAAATATTTGAACTGAGAATCATCACCAGAAAGAGTACTGCAGTGTTTGCTAGTGGCTTCCATGAACAGTGGAAGGCAATTTTTAAAATTTAGTTTCCTGGAGGAAAATAAAAATAGAGAAAAGAAGAAAAAGACATGCTAAAGGAAAGGAAATAGGAAGTTTTGCTCTTTTTCCCTACTAAATTGCAGGTATTTAGTGGTATTCACTAGTTATAGAGAATCAGAGACCCAGAGCAGACCCAAACTGGTAGAAATGAGTGTGGCTTTGGGAACTGGAAGCTTGACATGCAAACAAAGATCCTTGGAAGTGCTAGGATAGTCAGGGTCTAGACAGGATGGGGCCTCCAGGAACCTCAAAGGGCCTGTGCAGAGTAATTCCTCTGGTAGCTCTAAATACAGATGGTGAAGCAGGGGGTATGCTGCTTCCAGCAATTATTTGTAAATTTGTACTTGATACAGTCATAGTAGATAGAGCTAGTAGATATAGTGTATAATTTTATTAGTGTTTGAAAAGAGTAAAGATTGGCAGGGTGGTGTATTTTGAGGTACTTAACTTGGTGAGCAGACTAGGAGGCATGTCTGTTTCCTTGTAACTGGTGGCAGCATGATGGACTCATCCAGTGATGCTTTTTAGTTCTTTGCAACAAGTTACTATTTTAGTAACAGATTAGAACCCCAAAGCTGATTTTATTTGGAAATTTATTATTAAAGAAATAAAATACATTAATTGTAATAGGCTTAGCATGAAAGATTATCCTGTAGAGACTATGGATATGATGCAGTATGTGGCTAGATAGGTTCCAAAGTGCTGTCCTATCTTTCCACGAAATAGTAGCTTGACTCTGGAAAAGATTGACTTGAGAAAAAAAAATAGTCTTTTCTTCAGACATTTATTGAGCCCTTAACTTGGGCATTGTGTGAGGAACTGAGAATAAAAAGATTAAAAATTCAGATTTCCTGCCCTCAAGGAGTTTATAGTCTAGTAAAAAATGCTACACAGTACCTATGTGCTCTTTTCTCAAAATTAAAAAGCAAAATTATGAACTATGTGTCCTTTTGGAATCATTTGTATAAAACAGAACCATGAAGACAAAGAGACTGCAGAGTATAATTATATCTAATGCCTATAGAAAGTGTCCATACTCCAGCCATGGGTCTACATAATTTTGTAGGTATTGTATTCTAATACTGCTGTGCAATATACAATGACAGACTCTCAGAGACATAAAAAAATAGGCATTTATTCACCTCATTTATCTGAGCATTGGCTGGAATTAGCTAATCCAGGCTGCGTTCACCTGGGCAGCTCTGTATCATGTTTCCGTCATCCTCCTCCTGGGAGCAGGGGGCTGCTCTTCACTGGGCATGTTTCTCCCAGGGTGATGGCAGAGAGTAAGCACACCAACAGGCACCATTACTTTTTCCCAATTCTATTAGCCAAAGCAGGTCATATGGCCCATTTAAGTCAAGGGGTAGGGAAAAAATTTACTCCTGTAGAGAAAGAAACTGAAGTCATGTGGTAAAGAAGACAGGGAAGGCTGAAGAATTAGAGTGAATAATGCAATGTAACTACAGGTATTGACTTAATTCTGACAACAGCTTCATGAGGTAGATATGCTCAATGGAAGAAGGGTAGTATAGAGACTATTGCATCTGAAGCCAGACTGTACTGGGTCTATTGCTGGCTCTTCCACTTACTAGTTATATGACTTTTATAACTTACCTTTTTGTGCCTTAGTTTTCTCATATATAAAATGGAGATAATAATTTTACTTACCCTATAGGGTGTCATGAGAATTAAATGAGTATGTCTGTAATATGTTTAGAGTCATATTGGACACGTAATAAATGCTTATTAAATTTTGGCTCTTTTACTGAATGGATAGCTAACATTTCTGTAGTTTTACTGTGGTCACAAAGTCATGTAACTCAGTGTTAACAGCAATAATGAACAGCTTCTGCTCCTACTTTTGCCATGTGATGTGCCTGTTCCCGTTTTGCCTGCTGCCATGATTGGTAGCTTCCTGAGACCTCGCCAGAAGCACATGCTGCTATGCTTCCAATACAGCCCTCAGAACTGTAAGCCAGTTAAATATCTTTTCTTATAAATTACCCATTCTCAGGTATGTCTTTACAGTGGTGCAATAATTGACTAACACAGAAAATTTGTACTGAGGAGTGGGGCATTGCTATAAAGATACCTCATAATGTGGAAATGACTTTGGAACTGGGTAACATGCAGAGGTTAAAAGAGTCTGGAAGGTTCATAAGAAGATAGGAAGATGAGTGAAAGTTTGGAACTTCTTAGAAATTGGTTAAATGGTTGTGACCAAAATGCTGATAGTATTAGGTTGGTGCAAAGGTTTTTGTCATTCAAAATAATATGTGGACAGTAAGGTCCATGTTGATGGGGTGTCAGATGGAAATGAGGAACTTACTGGGAACTGGAGCAAAGGTCACCCATGTTATGCCTTAACAAAGAACTTGGCTACATTGTGCCTATGCCCTAGGGATCTGTGGAAGTTTGAACTAAAGAGTGAAGATTTAGGGTATCCGGTGGAAGAAATTTCTAAGCATCAAAGCATTTAAAAATAACGTGGCTGCTTCTAAGAGCCTACGTTCAGACATAGGAGCAAAGAAATGATTTAAAGTTGGAATTCATAATTAAAGGGGAAGCAGAACATAAATGTTTGGAAACTTTGCAGCCTGGCTATGTGGTAGAAATGAAAAGCATGTTTTCAGGGCAAGAACACAAGAGAGCTGTGGAGAAACTACTTGACAGAGAAATTTGCATAACTAAAAAAGAGCCAAGTGCAAATAGCGAAGACAATGGGAAAAAGGCCTCAAAGGCATTTCAGAGATCTTTGAGGCAGCCCTTCCCTTTACAGGTCCAGAAGCCTAGGATGAAAGAATGGCTTCAGAGGCCAGGCCCAGGGCAGCACTGTTCTGTATCACCCAGGAGGCTGCTCCTCATATCCTGGCTGCTCTGGCTACAGCCTTGGCTCCAAGGACTCCAGGTACAGCTCAGGCTGCAACTCCAGAGGGTGTGATCCATAAGCCTTGGTGACTTCCATGTGGTGTTAATCCTGTGGACATGCTAAGTGCAAGAGTAAATGAGGCTTGGCAGCCACTGCCTAGATTTCAGAGGATGTATAAGAAAGCCTTGGTGTCCAGACAGAAGCCTGCTGCAGGAGTAGCACTCTTACAGATAACCTGTACTAGGGCAGTGTGGAAGGGAACTGTATGGTTGGAGGCCCCACACAGAGATCCCACTGGTGCATTGCCTAGTGGAGTTTTGGGATGGGGACCACTATCCTCCAGACCCCAGAATGGTAGAATAACCGGTAGTGTGCAACTTCAGCTTGGAAAAGCCACAAGGGTGGATTCTTGGGAATCTACCAAGGCCTTGGGATTCTGCCCCTTGCACCAGTGTGCCCTGCACATGGGACATGGAGTCTACCCCTTGCATGGAGTCTATCTCAAGGCCTTGGCATTCTTCCCTGTGCACCAGTGTGCCCTGGACATGGGACGTGGAGTCAAAGGAGATGATTTTGGAGCTTTAAAATTTAATGACTGCCTTTCTGGGTTTTGGATTTGCATAGGGCCTGTAAGCCCTTTCTTTTGGCCAAATTCTCCCTTTTGAAATGGGAATGTTTACCCAGTATCTTGAAAGTAAATAATTTGTCTTGATTTTACAGATTCATTTGTGGAAGAAACTCATCTCCATATATTACTTGGGAACTTGGACTTGGGAATTTTGATTGAGTTGATGCTGGAATGAGTTAAGACTTTGGGGGACTGTTGAGAAGGCATGATTGTATTTTGCAATTGAGATGGACATAAGATTTTGGGGACCAGAGGCAGAATGATATAGTTTGTATGTTTGTCCCCACCCAAATTTTATGTTTAAATGTAATCCCCAATATGGGAGGTGGTGCCTGGTGGGAGGTGTTTTGATCATGAGGGCTGATTCCTCATGAATGGCTTAGGCCATCCCCTTGGTGATAAGTGAACTCTAGCTCTGAGTTCACACAGGATCTGTTTGTGTATAAGTGTGCAGCACCTTCCCTGCCCATCCTTGCACCTGCTTTTACCATGTGATGTGCCTGCTTTCCCTTTGCCTTCTACCGTGATTAGAAGCTTCCTAAGGTCTCCCAGAAGCAGATGCCACTGTCTGCAGGCTTCCTGTAATGCCTGCAGAACTGTGAGCCAATTAAACCTCTTTTATTGTAATTAAAAATGTAGTGAACTCAGAACAATTGATGTCAAATCATATCTACTCTTGTTCTTGATCTTAAAATCACAGGCACTGTTCTCCACCTGCTATTCACAGCTAGCGTTTTTTAATTAAACAATATTTTGAAGACATCCTTATCGGTATTGTTACAATTTACAATAGAATGAAACGTATCACCCTTTTAGTAAAGGCTATACATTAATTTAATAATAGTTACTGATAAATTTTTATTCACTATCAGGAAATATTCAGGTTATGTCACTTAGTTTTCATGAAAAGCTCTGTTTCAAAAAATATATTCTTTATCCACATGTTGTATTTTTCATTTATTTCCCTCAGATTGCTGTAACTTTTTATTGCCATAACCCATTATTCATACATATATAACTTAGAATTTTTGAAGTTGCAACAAAGGTATAAAGATTTAAATCTGAGTATTCCAGGTTTTGTGTGAAGAGTTTTGTGTTTGAGGAGGGATCATCTTGTGACAATATACTGAAGTAGATAATTATTCAGTTATGAAATATTGCTTATATATCATCTACTCACAGATAAAAATTGTAGTAGATACAGAGAATACAGATAAATGAGATGTGGTTCTTGACTTCAAGAGTTTATAGTCCCATGGTAAAAAGTAAACTATTACAGCGCGGTGTGGTAAGTTCCAATAAGCATCTACACAGTACTCTGGACATCTTACCTAAATAAATGGCAGGGAGGAAATTAGGGAAGTCTAGGAGTAAACCAAACGGAAAAGGAATATGCAGAGTGGAAAAAGCAGAGACTCTTAGGCAGGCAGTAGTGAGTGCAAGTTTAGTGCTTCTGGCAATAGTTTGGAATGAATAAAGAATTGACTTGTAGAAGTGGGAACAGTAAGAGATGACTCTAGAGAAAAATAGGCATGAATCGGATCTTTAATGATCTTGGATGCCACTCTAAGGACTTTGGACTTTACTTGGAAGTATTGGCCGGCCATTGAAGGTTTTTACACAATCTCATTTACATATGCTCATGCTCCTTCTGATAGCCTTGAGAGAAATAGTTTGGCAGAGAAAAAGAGAAAGCAGGGAGGAGGGCAAGATTAATTAGGAGGCTGTAGCCTCTGGGTAAGAACTGACAGGGCCAGACTTAAGGCATGGCAGTAAGAATGGGAGAAGGAGGCAGATTCCAGAGATGTTAAGTATCTGGCATGAAGCTTTCAATAACTATGTTTAGGGTACTTCCTTACAGTGTTTGTTTCTTAAATAGGAAGATAATTAGGCTTTGGCTTTCCCTACCTCCTAACCTGGTAGAGTAAATACATTCATATATGTCAGTTGCAGCTGCACACACCTCCAGTTGCTTTTCCTAGCTCCACAGAGAACATTTGGGCATTTAGTAATAAGTGCATGGTACCGTAAACCAAAAGTGGATACATAGGCCATCTAAATTGATTGGATGAAGATCCAGACCTATTAGGTTGTAAACTGGCCCCAATGAAAAGTGTTTTCATTTAATCAAACTACACATGGTCACTGACTTAAGATGGTTTGACAGGAATTTTTAATTTTATGATGGTGTGAAGGTCATTCACATTTCAGTACTTTGAATATGCATACAATTTTGAATTTTGATCTTTTCCTGGGCTTGTAATATGAGGTACAATACTCTTTTGTGATGCTGGGCAGCAGCAGTGAGCTACAGCTCCCAGTCAGCTACACAGTCACAAGGGTACACAACTGATACTGTACTCTACAGTGGACAGTATATAACAAATTATGAGATATTCAACACTTTATTATAAAACAGGCTTTCTATTGATAATTTTGCCAAACTGCAGGCTACTTTAAGTGTTCTGTGCACATTTGAAGTAGGATGTGCTAAGCTATGATCTTTGGTAGAAGTGCATTTGTATTAAACACATTTTCAATTTGCAATATTTTCAACTTTTGATGGCTTTGTCAGAATGTAACCCCATCATAAGTTGAAGAGCATCTGTAGTTCATTAGAATGTTAGAATTTTAGAATTTGAAGGTAACCACAAAAACCTATTGTGCAGATGAGAATACTGAGATCAAGGGATGTAAGGGCTTTGTCAGTGATAAAGTGGTGTTAAAATCTGGACAGTCTTAGTTTGCAACACTTTCTACCATATCACACAGCTACTATTATTATATTTTATTTGAAACTTATCCTTGTTTTTTTTGTTTGTTTGTTTTTCTTGTAGTCTTTGAAAGAGTGGCAAATGATCTGTTTTTATTTAGTTTCAACATTTTATCCCTACTCACTTTTTATCATTTTGTATTTTTAGTTCCACTTGATGATTTTCCTTTAATGGAATAAAATTTTACTTTTAGTTGGTACTGCAAAAGAAATGAACAAAAATAAAACTTTCTAAAAGAATAATTTAAGCCTCAAATGCATCTCCCAGTAATTTCATATTAGACTACTTTTAAATAAATTATAGGTAATTAAGCATGCAAATACACTACTTTAAGTACCAAATTAGCTACCTTAACTGAAATAATTGTCCTGGATAGCATATTTTTTCAAAGGTATTTTTCAAGGTGCTACATAAATCTTTGTTTCTGGTGTGAAAAATGTAATTACTCTTGGAAGAAAGAATATGATAGCAGTTGATTGTTCAGGAATACAAACGTTGTAGCATGACTTACTAGCCTCTTCAGACCCCCATGTATTCATCTGTTAAATAAAAAAACTGACCTAGAAATTTACAGACGTTTTCTCCTTCTCCAAAGTCTTATAATCGTTTATCTATTAACTGTGATCAATAACTTGCCTTGTCTACAGGCACCTATGCATTCTCCTAATTTTCACTTGTTAAATACCAAACTCTGCAACAATGTCCCTATTCCAGCCCTGTTGCATCTTATTATTTTCCATGTTCTGTGAGATAGTGAATTGCTTGGAGTTTCTCCTTCATTATCTTAAACAAACAAACAAACAAACAAACAAACAAACACCTCTCAATTTCTGACCTGTAAGCATATCCTCAAGTATCTGTATGTCTGCTCTCTATTTTTTGTTTTCATTTAAGTTACTTTCTAATAACGGCTTTACAGATTATCTATGTGACTCCTCCTGTCTGGGTACTGCTGCAAGATTTCCATGCCTGTGTTACTTTTGTAAAGTCACACCAAAGGAAGAATGAAGAGCACACCATCCCTTACCCTTAGGACTTACATTCTTTTCCCGTCATTCTTTTAGTATTACCTTTGAATATTCAATGTGCGTGTGCACCTTGATACAGTCTAAAGTTAGCCATATCCCTATACTCCTAACAATTTAATATATTAGAATGCCTAAAATAGAATCCTTCCCTATATCTAATTTGTTGTTATATACCATTTCGGTTCTGTTTGTTTTAAAAATAAACTTCTGGGCTATGATTTACATAAAAGAAAATGCATACATGTGAAGTGTACAATTGGGTGAATATTGACAAATGTATACACCCATCCATTTGACTTTTAACATCCTCAAAGTTAGTCATTACAAGTAAATCAAATCACATGTAATTACCAATAGGGTTCAACCACATGTGTATTATAGTTGGATTTAAATTTACTTACATACTTTTAATTCCTTTGCTCCTTATTGCTTCTTTCATTTTGTATTCAATTTTCTTTCAGAAATACAACCTTTAGGCAATTACATGTAGACCCTCAGGTATTGACAGTTAATTATCTTTCAGCAGGTTAAAGTTAGCTTTTTCTGCTGTCTTCTTCCACTGCTGTTGTTAAGTCTGCTGCCAGTCTAGTTGTTATCTCTTTTTAAGTGAATTCTCTTTTCTCTTTAGCTGCTTTTAGATCTCCTATGGTTGCCCTATAATCATATTGTTGAGAATTTACTATTATTTATTCTATCTTAGATCTATTGAAGTTTCTTGAATTGGGAGACAGATATTTTTCATGAACTCTGAAAAATTCTTGTTTGTTGTTACTTCTAGGAGTTTCCTCCATTTTCTCTATCTCGTCCTTCTGTGTCTCCTATTTGGCTTGATATTAGACCTTATCCTTTTACCCTTTGTATCTTTTACTCTTTATTTCAAATTTTAATCTCTTTATCATTCTTGCTGCAATCTAGATAGTATCCTCAGTAATATATCAATATATATGAATTTATTTAGTTGTGCTTGACATAATGTTTAACCTGCTTATGGAGATTTCAATTGGGAACATCTACATTTATCCTTATGCAACATCTATTTTTTTGCAATGTCCTTTTTCTTCCTTGTTTTTTTTTTTTTTTTTTTTTTTTTTTTTTTTTTTTAACATTTCTGTATGTCTTTACTCATTTTTAGCATACCTACTATAGTAGTCAGTTTTCACACGGCTTTAAAGAACAACCTGAGACTAATTAATTTATAAACAAAAGAAGTTTAATTGACTCACAGTTCTGCATGGCTGAGGAGGCCTCAGGAAGCTTACAATCACGGTGGAAGGTAAAGGGGAAGCAAGGCGTATCCTACGTGGTAGCAGGAGGGAGAGATGGGGAAAGGGAACTGCCAAACACTTCAAAAGCCATCAGATTTCATGAGAATTCACTCCCTATCACAAGAACAGCATGGGGGAAACTGTCCCTATGATCCAACTATTTCCCACCAGGTCCCTCCCTCCACACATGAGGATTACAATTCAAGATGAGATTTGGGTGAGGACACAGAGCTGAACCATATCACCTACTTTATAATTTTTTAATTGATTTTCTAGGGATGCTTAACAAAATATGACAAAGTCAGAGGCTTAAACAATGGTCTTTTATTATTTCACGGTTCTGAAGGCTAGCAGTCTGAGAAAAAGATGTCAGCAGGGTTGGTTCTTTCTGAAAGTTGTGAGGAGGAATCTATCTGTTCGTGCTTTGCTGGAATCTCTGGCCCTCCTTGACTTGTGGAAGCATAGCTCTGGCCTCTGCCTCCATGTTCCTGTGCTGTTTTCCCTATGTGTGTGTCTGGCTCTGTCTGAATTTCCTTTTTCTTAAAAGAACACCAGTCATGTTGGATTCTGTTCCCACTCTTTAGCATGACCTTATCTTAACTAGTCACATTTGCAATGATCCTATTTCCAAATAAGGTCACATTCTAAGACACTTGGAGTTAGGACTTCAACATATGAATTTTGAGGGGGGACACAATTCAATGCATAATTACCTCACATTCTGGTTCCAAAATTTGAGATCTTGGGGTCCTAATTGCCTGGATTTCGTGTCTGCTGAGCCCGTTGTTGCAGAAGTCTTCTTTTGGGGCTTTGAAATTTTTGAACATGACTTCGAGTTTTCAATGGGGAAAACTGTCTTTTCTCTGTGGGATGACTACAAAGCTGTGTGATGAAGGGTACCTCCAAAGCAGTTTTGCACGTACTTCTGCTACAGGCAGGCTTGAGTATAGCACCACTTCAGGGCCATTTTTATTGTTGCTGTTATCAATTTCTGGCCTTGGAGTTTCCTGCACCACATGTCTGATGTAAATTTGTGTTCCAAACTCATGAGAAACATAAAACTAGAGTTTACAATTCTCTCTAAAGGCTTTTATTTTTCATCTAGAGCCAGGATAGAGAGCAGTTTCATTGTCTTTTCCTTGAGCTGTAGGTCTGAGGATGTATTAGGCCTTCCTTACTAGAATTGCAACCCTCACAGGGGCCTAGATTTATGCAAGATTTTAATAACTATGACTCCTCCTCAACACCCAAGGTCTCCTAATATGTCCCATGGGGGAGTAAAAAGTCCAACTTCCTGCCATTCCTGAGACTGCAGAGCTGCCACTCTGGCTTTCAACTTTGTTTTCTCGGTTGCTATCTGAGAATTTTGCTTTCTTTTCACCACTCTTTACAAAATCTCAAGCATGATTCATAAATTATATTTTACCCTGCATCTCCACTTACCAGTAGAGAGAAAGTTTCCTCAATGGTCTTTGCTAGAACTGGAAGTTACAGTCCCTCTTTCTGAAGAGTTGCCAATAAATATTCAAAAGTCGAAGTGCCTTAGCTAAGTTCATGCCATTATTTAGAACTCTAGTCTTTTGACTTCCTGTTTGGTGACCTTATACACTCTCTCTCTTCACCTTCTCATTACTGTCTTTCTTACCCCACTATTGTCACCTTATTCAATAAAGCAACTCACAGGTTTTTGGGGAATTTGATGTAATTTCCCCTCAGATTCTAGTCTACCTCCAAAGTGTTCTGAATCCCAGAAACCCCAGCAGTAAGTGGCTTGAAAACATAGCATTGAATAATTTTAATACCATTAATGATTATTATATAGAAAAAAATATCTCCTTCTCTTCTCAAGGTTCATCAAATGCCAAGTGACACTATAATCCTGACATTGGCTAGTTCTCAATGGAGTGCGCTAGACCTTTACTATTAAATTATCCCATGCTATTTTAAAGTATGCATTTATTGTTTCTTCAATTTCAGATGAGTGTTATTTGAGCCCAAGTCAGGTTTAGTTGATTCCTTAATTAGAGCCTCACTTAATTGTCCTTGGGGAAATTGCCCTAGATTCAGCCATAGGTGTGACTTCTATCATGAGGCTAGCAGGCATGAGATTTTGTAGGGAAAATCTTCTGGAGATAAGTATGATTGAGAGTTAGATTTATTGGGATTTCTGTCTTATTCTACAGTCTCCATGTATAAGAATATGTGCCAACTTAAATCTCATTTCCCATTAGGCCAGACTGACTGTCATTACATATCAAGACCTGACAGTCTCTCAGATGTGCCTTGTACTTAAGACTCTTGGATCAAAGTTCTTGGATTGCACATAGCAATTGATGTAAAATTGGAATTAGTGTGGAAAATGAATATTCAGACCTTTTATAATATGCCCTCGCCCCATATTTTCAGCTTCATCCTCAAGAGATGGGGTTCTAGTGGTTTTTAGAATGAGCCTAAATGTAATTCTGCACTGTGAACAATAGATGGATTTAAGGAAAGGGGCACAGAAAAAGACAGAAAGCTGGAGTCCACAGTAGACAGACTAGCAGCTGTTTCCCAAAACATGGTATCTCACTAGATTTTTCAATGAAAGAGTTAGGGATCAAAAAGGACCTGGGAAGTTCTCTTGTTTTTTCTGGGCTGTCAAGAGCTATGTATGCATGTAGGTATGTGTGTACGCACATGTGTGCACAGTTACATGTTCCTGCCCCTTGGGCTACAGTTCTTCCGAATGGCAAGCCCTTTCATTTACATTCCTGTTAGATATCAATAGAATCTTGCTGTGCCGTGACATCTACCAGATCAAAGAAAGCCAGCAAATAATCTGGTTGGTAGACTATACTCCCAAATTTTATTTTTGGTTGAAACCGAAGATTTTTTTATGCAAAAGGAGCACCAATGATTTTTGCTATTCTGTGCAAACCTACCAGATAAACAAAAGTAACATTTAAGATAGACTACTTTCCATTAAGCTAGGAAACAATAAAAAATTTAGAAAAGAATTTATTTTTACCTTGCAGTACAAAGCATAAAACACCATTGCCTTAGTAATAAGTAGCACAAGTATGAATTTATATGGTTGCTCAGATTTCAATGTGCTACCATTCTGAGAAAAAAAATGGATATTAGATCTCATGAAAAATCATGTCTTGTTTATCTAAAAGACCTAAGTAGGCTTTTAGGATCTTACTCAAGGATGTTTCTTTCATATTCATTGTTTCAAAGGAATATTAGTAATTAAGAAAAGGCAAATTCATAAGGGTGCAGTTATTGCAAATGAGACTCCTAGTCCCTGTTTTTAAAGTTAATGAATAGATACCTCCTATGTGATGCGAAAGTATTCATTCCACTTATAGTATTTTAAAACTCCAACCTCTGGAATAATCTGAGAAATATGCCTACCATCAGGTTCTGCATTACATTTAGAATGCATGTTTTAATGACTATGTCCCTATTATTAAGCTTTATTTCATTATTGGATATTTGGCATTTTACCTTTCCTAAATTAAAGAGTTTTATCCAAATGCAAAGGGAAAAAAACAAAAAAACAAAAAACAAAAACAAAAGCTTGCTCATCAAAATGATAAAAAAGAATCACTTTTAACCCATCTTGCATTACGGTTTCTACTTTATCCAGCAAATTCCGTTTACCTTTCCAAATAAAGTATCTAAAAGTGTTTTGTAAGATAAGTATTTCTTTGCTCTTTTGTACTGGTGTTGTTCCTATAGGAGCTAACTGATGGGAATACTTTATGAGATATCACCAATATTTTAGACTTCCTTAGCATGCTTTTCTTTCCTCCTTTGACATTTGATGTATGATATATACAAATTGATACATTTGTCATACTCTTGGCTAGAGAAAGAGACCAAAACAAACAAACAAATAAGCAAACAACCCAGAAAACCTTGATCCCAGCCTCTAAAGGGCACATAATACAGAGTAGTAAGCCCTGTGCAGAATTTCGTAATAGATAAAATGCCCAAGGGGCAACTGGTGCCCAAAGGGGCAATTAAGACACTTTGGTGGGGCCAGCAATGTCTTCATGAAGGAGAAAGTCCCTGAGTTGAGTTTTGAAAGACAAACAGAATTAATGAGAAGTGGTAGAAGAGTATTCTAGATTGAGGCAGTGGTACATATGAAGTCACAGAGGCATTAAATAATATGATGTATCTGAAGAAGTTCAAATTAACTTCATATAGCTTGAACAAAGAATGTGAGTAGAGGAAGAGAGTGAAGCAAATCATGAAGGGGTTAGTGAACATTTTAGAAAGATCACTTTGTAGCAGAAAGGGGAGGTTGCTAAGACGAGTTAGAGTGACCAGCTGGAAGCCAATAGAGGAACAGTGAAAACCTAAACTAAGGTTGCTGCAGTGGGATGATGAAAAGGTAAATTATTTAAGGGAAATTAAGGAGGTAGATGGGCAGGTCCAGGTGACTGGATGAACTGGCACTGAGATAAGTGAGTTGAAGTCAAGGCTGATTCCCCAAATCGTCTGGGCCAGACGGAGAATACTGGAACCATTCACAAAGAGAAAATAGAGGTATAAATGCAAGTTATTTTAAAGTAATCCAATGAACTTGTTTTTAACTTGCAGAATTTGACATGCTTATAGCATATCTCAGAATATATGGTCTGTACCTGTTGGATACAGAGGGCTGGAGATTAGCAGACTTCTGTGTTACCTATACAACTGTAGAAATCTTCAATGTATTCTACTTGCCTTATGCATTCTACAGAGGTGTCTTGAGAAACAAGTAACATGGTGTTGGAAGCAAATACGTTGCTTTTCACAATTGTATGGTAGCTACAATCTATTGGGTGTATTGGGCTAAGTGCTTTACAGAAATTCTTGTTACAATCTTGTGGATAAATATTTACTAAGGCTTAAAGTCATTGAGTAACTTGGCCAATGTCACACTGCTTGTACATCCTAGACAAATGATTTGAACCCGGGTCTCTGATTCAAAAGCCTGTCCAGTAGACCACTGGACTACCTGACTTTTGATTTATTTTACTTCTGCAGATAATATGAATTATTTTCCACTAGGCAGCTTGACATACACATTTAAGGAAATTGGTCCTTCAGAAAATATAATTGTTAATATACCAGTAAATATTACTCAAAGTTCCATGAAAAAAGTATGTATTTCTTCATTTTGTATAGACAAAGGTAAAGATCTCGTTGGTAACAGCAATTTATTTTTAAAAAACCTGATGTCTAAAAAAGAAATCTAAATATAATGAACTTTCATTTGTACAGAATGGTTGATGGAAAGGATGACTTTCCTGTCTTTATAGAACTCTATAAGTTACAAAAATTCTGATACATCATTCATGATTCTTACAACAGACCTGTGAAACAGGTGTTCTTTTCATTTTCATGGCTTAAGAGACTGAGTTATTTAGGCATATCAAATACTTGGACAATCATTGTTTCCTCTTTGCATATTAACATATCCATGACACTGAAAAATGTAATGCTCTTATATTGATATGTTGGAAAAGCTTATCAAGGAAATAATACCCAGTCAAATTGTTGCATGTTTTAATTTCCTAAAATCTCCCAAGTGGTCAATTTTTCTTTTCCTTATAAGAATGATGATTTTCCCTTCACAGAAACTGAAAACTTAATTAAACTTTAGTTGCTGTTTAGCCAAACTACAACACAATTTCATTGATTAAAAATGATGAATCATATTAATAAATTCAATAGCATTAGGAAATGAAAATATATAATGCAATATTTTAGGAAAAGTCACTTTCATGGAAGGAAAGCAATCCTTTAAGAAGGGTTACAAAAAGAAAAGGAAAAATTAAGTGTAATATTTATAAGTTTGATAATTTTGTTTATTTATTAACAAGTAACTATCATCTTAATGAACCCATTTACTTGTGGATATGAGTAATAAGAGAGCCTGGCCAAATGACCCGTCCATTCATACAAACAGCTAGAGCTTGAAGGTTGAGTAACATTTTTAACACTCAGTCTGGATTCACCACAGTAGGTTTACATAAAAATGCCATGGGCAGAAAGACGTGTGTGTTCTTGCTTTCACAAGAGCCAGGTCATCTAAAGAATTTTATATATGAGGCTGGAGGGTGCTAAAAAATAAATAAAAGCTAGAAAAAAGTGAGGAATTTCATACAGGAGTATTCTTAAATTTCATGTTTATATTTAGGCAAAGCACTGCTCTAGTAAAAGACGCACTGCACTGTTTGGAAAAACATTTTTGCATTATGTAATAAGCAGATGAAAGTGATATTTTTAATATACTTTGCATACTTAATTCAGAATTATTTACAGAGATTATAAATGATGTTAAGTGGCAAAAGATATAACTGAACTATATTCAGAAGAATTCAGCGGGGGCTCTGGATTGCAACAAGAACATGATTAGTAAAAAAAAAAAAAAAAAAAAAAAAAATTCATGGTATCTTATTGTTATCATAGTGAGAACGACCTAAAAGGTAAGCATTTAAAAAATGGTTTCCCTTTGATTTGCTAACTGCATTGGAAAGGAGCACAACGTGAAATGGCAAATTGAGAGTTCAAGGTTATTTTGGGCTTTATGTAAAGAGTGCTTTGGAATAAAAGTGCCAGTTCTTTACTCTGTGACTGGAGTGATGTTATTCATTGAGGAAGGGGGTCTCCTTAGGGATAAAAGAAATGCTGAAAGATAGTAGAATTAGAATTGAGATTTTTAAATAGATCAGAGAATTGTTTTATGAAAAGAAAGCTAAAGTAAAATCAGGAACTAGGCCAGTTGCCCATTTGCTTCAGAATCCTAGGACCTCTAGTTTTTAATTCAACAGAGCTTGAACAGAACTTCCATGTATTTTCTAGTGCACACTTCCAGAGGCCCTGGTGCAATAATTACAGAGGACACCCAGATATGTCAAGTTGAGTCCATGTTCTCAAGGAATTTACCTTTTGTTGAAGGATACAAAAGGGGCAGACATAAAAATAATATAAAGCACAAAATGAGAGATTTCTCAACTCAAAAGTAGTACTGCACAGAGTCAGAAAGGGAGAGATTTCCCTTAACACAGATAACCAGGAAGGGCTTTCTGGAGGATGGGGCTTTGAGATTGGTCTTAAAGAAGAGGTAGAATCTTGACAAAAGAGTTACATTGAGTGGAGACTAAACAGAGATTATAGATTGCAATGAATTGAAAGGGTTGGGAGTGCTGAACTAGAATCGGATTCAATTGTAGGCTATTTGGAGGGGATCAGTGAAAAACCAGGCTGGAAAGGTTTATTGGGACTTTGCAGATGGGAAATTGGAGTGACGGGAAAGGAAAACAGGCAGGAGAGCCCTTGATAGCTTTTGACAGGCAGATGATTTGGTACATGGGCGTGGGTGTCTGATAAACCATGGATGTAAATCCATAGCCTGCTCTTTATGTGATGAATTTCCTTGAGCAAGATTATATTTCTTGGAACATTTATCTTCCTCTCTACAATAAAAACAAAGATTTTTAGTACCTACCTCCAGGAGTTATGAGAATCTGATAAGATGATGATGTTGCTCATTGTACAAAGTAGATGATTATTAAAGGTTTATGATTGATGTTTTTATTGATGCTGTGATTAGGAGAGATTTATCTAACAGCAATGTATACAGTAGATTTGGAAAAGGATATACTAATGGTAGAAAGGCCAGTACAGAAGCTAGAAAGAGAGAAACAATGAGAAAGTTGAATTTATAGGACTTAGCAAAGCAGATTTTTATAAGACATTGTGAAAAGGGAAGAGTCAAGGATAACTGCAAAATTTGATCCTATTTGAGAAGGAAATATTACAAAGCCAGTTTAAGTTTTTCTCATGGAGAAGATGAATTAGATTTATGACATACTGAGTTTGTGGTTTGGATATGAATATATCACTTAGATATGTTCAAAAGGCAGCTGGAAATACAGGTCTGAGGTTTAAGAGAGAGGCTGAAGTTAGTGCAATGAGCTTGGGAATCTTCTCCTGAGAGGTGATAGTTAAGGTCTTTGCAGAGAATGACATCATCATGGGCTGCTATATAGAGACGAAAGAGGGTTAAGAACATAATTCTGGGGATCATCTTCATGTGGGGCCCATCAAGGAAGATGAAGAACATACCAGGATAAACCTACTAGCACAGTCTCACGAGAACCAACCAGAGAAACAGGGGGTTTGGAGAAGAAGGAGAGGTCTACCCAAGATACAAAAATGTCAAGGGGATGAGGATTCCAAGAAAATTCCCTTAAATTTGGTAAAAAGGAAGCCTTTGAAACTACAGTGTGAAAAAGCATTGGGAGTACAAGTTAGAAGGTAAGAGATTTACAATAGAAAAAATGAATATAGACTATTGAAAAGAAGGTTAGTAGCAAGGATAAAAAAATAGAACTTGAGTTAGAGATGATAGCAAGAAAGAGGAAGATTTTTCAACTGAGTGTGTGTGTGAGATGGTGATGGTGATGGTGTGGGATTGGTGTGTTTGTAGACAGAAAGATTGGAGAAGACAGAGCCAAATAAGAGGAGAAAAGGAAACCATTTCCTTTGTAGAAACCCTTAGAATGAAAGTAAGACCTCAAGTAGACCGATGAGATCTTGTGGCTGGTCCAGAGTGACATCTTAGATATTTAACAAGAATATTTTTTGGTCAGAGGCTCAGGCTACTTAATGGACCCAACTGTATTATGGCTGAGGAAGTGATTCTATGGATGGAGTTATAGTGGGCAGTCTGAGGAGGGACTGCACAGGAAACAGCAGTGTATGCTCTCAGAACAGCAATGAGATTAGATTCACAAAGGCCCAGGCTGAAACAGTGTCCTTACCACTTATTAGCTATGTGACCTTAGGAAGTTTCTTAATCTTTGGAGACTTCAGTTTCCGTATAAAAGAAAAGGAATTTAGAGAGCCCCTTCTACGTTTGTTTTAGGCACACAGAAGTTGCTAAATTTAGTGTAAATTACCATTAATAATTAGATATACTATTCACATTTTAATTAATGTTATAACTTTACTACTAATACTCTATCACAGTATTTTTTCCCAGTCATTAAGTTACTCCTTCATCCACTGCAATAATAATTTAGTATCTGCTTCCAAGTGAACTGAGAAAACCACTGTATGTGCCTAGGAGTAACTGATCAATTGTCTTTCTTACTGTCATCAGGAATTAATTTAAGATATTGACTGAGCATTTCCTAATGTGTATAAAATTATGCAATAAAATATAACATGATTAATTGAAAGTGAAGAAACCCTTTCTTCTCATTAATGAGGTCAGATATATAATTATCACCTTTTAATGTCATGTTCTATCATCTTAATTTTACGTACATACACTGAGAATGACCTTATCAGAGCCCAGGTATTTCTCATGAGTCTGACAGAGAGTGGTTTCCCCTTGTCCATATTGGGCTCATCTTCTGAGGGAATCTAGAAGACTTTGCAAACAGTCAGTTAATGTTCATATGTAGTACAGGTTTCTTTTCTTTTCTTTTTTGTAAATCTTTCTTCATTTTGAATTAGAAAAAAGCATTCAACAACCTATTTTGAATATCCACATCATTAAATGCCCATCCTTTCTATTCTTCCCACTTGCACGTTACCAAAAAAAATTCATGGATGGTGAAGTGGATCACAATTTTATAGAAGGATCTAAATTAGGCACAATCTAAAAATAATAAACTTCTAAGAAGGAAGGCATCTGACATGCTACACACAGGGCCACTGGAAAAGCTACAGTGGACTGAGAAAAGAGATTTATTTTCTGATACCTTTAAGATTCTGTATTTCCTCTCCTTCTTTGATTCATTCAAGGAGATGGCATATTATTCAATAATGGATACTAACAGGCTTTTCTAATAAAGCCAGATTTAGAGAAAATAGACTTGACGTGAATTAGGATTTTCATGAGACTTGAAGATCCCCCTAATATTTTAAAGCAGGAGTTTTTCTTCTTTTACTTTTTTTTTTTTTTTTTTTGAGGCGGAGTCTCGCTCTGTCGCCCAGGCTGGAGTGCAGTGGCCAGATCTCAGCTCACTGCAAGCTCCGCCTCCCGGGTTCACGCCATTCTCCTGCCTCAGCCTCCCCAGTAGCTGGGACTACAGGCACCCGCCACCTCGCCCGGCTAGTTTTTTGTATTTTTTTAGTAGAGACGGGGTTTCACCGGGTTAGCCAGAATGGTCTGGATCTCCTGACCTCGTGATCCGCCTGTCTCGGCCTCCCAAAGTGCTGGGATTACAGGCTTGAGCCACCGCGCCCGGCCTTCTTTTACTTTTTAAAAATGGGCAGAATCTATTACATATTCTAAACAACAGCTTCATCCAGAAATGTAATAAATAAAAAGGATTAAAGCAGTAGTGCTCTGCTAAGGGTTGGGGTCCTTTTGTCTACTTTCTGGACTTTAAACTCTTTGAAGTTTAGGGCAGTGTTTGGGAAGCCAGTAAAACCATAAGAGGTTTTCTCTATAATGTTTTAACTATTCAAGATTACTCATCAGCGTTAAAGTAATCAGCATTTTGACAGGGAGTAAGTAGGGAGGAAAAAGAGGTGATTTAGGAGTTAACTTATATTTAACTCCTAAGTGATATAAAGTGACAGAGGAGGAAAATTTGAGTGGGAAACTTTGAGTGGCTAAAGACAGTAGGAAGATCTCTGGAACTAAAGGATTGGGCTGAAGCAGGGGATAAGGAAAAAAGAATTATAATTACTTTTTTTGAAATCCTACAGGATGCCAAACATACTAGTAACATTTAATCTTTACAACATTGCTGTGAGATACACATAATATCCATTTTACAGGTTGAGAAGTTAAGGCTTAAAGAGTTTAAATGACTTGTCCATTGTTGGTAAATAGCAGAGTCTGGATTTCAGCCCAAGTCTATTTAATTCCTGATCTCAGATAATTCACTAAGTAGGACAAAGTGTGGAGAGAAGGAGACATTCACTGACTTTGAAAATCTCTATTTACATCTCAGTGTTGTCCAGTGCTGTCTCTAGACGTTGTACCTCCCGGTGAGGGAATGCAGGTGTTACTCAGCAAGTATTAGGCTAACTCTAGGCAGATGCCTCCTTTCTCCAGTCTGACAAGCCCAGGCTTGTGCTTATTTCTCTATCTAACCCTGCCCAGGCCCTGGGGAGAAGCCTGGTATTCTTAGTGTTTATTTAATGGTCAGGTCTCTCTGTTTTATGACAATACCCTGGCCTTTACTCAGTACAACCTAGGACTGTAAGATAAACCTATTTTTCTTTTTTTTTTTTTGATTTTTTAACATTAAAAAAAATCTTCTTAGCTTATGACTATTCAGGATTACAGGGTAGAATGTTAGAGTTGGAAGTGTCTTCAGGGGTTATCTCACCACACCTTGGCTCAGAGCCCAGGATGCTGAGTTATCTGCTGTGTAGGCTAGTCGAACCAGGCGTGTGGGGCTCTGAGCTCCGTCACCCTCTGGGTTGATGGCAAGAACGCAGATCTAGCTGCAGTGGCCGTAGACACTGGGTGTGGGTCAGTGTTTCAGTCTTGGTAAGAACCTAGCAAGAAGGTGAGGCCCAGGGCAAGGGCCTAGTATATGAAACTATTTATAAGGGGACTTAGGCACAGGGAACAGGAGAGGGATCTGAGTGCCAATTCTAGAATAGTAAGGAGGCCTACATTTTTTGAAAGATAGGGGTCTAGTTAAGAGTATTACACATCAAGCCTGAGAAAACAGCAAATGTGTCTCAATGATGAGTGTTGGGTTTGTTCTCTGAATTCCTAGACATTGCTTTTCAATGAAACAGGGCAAGTAGTTGGTGGGCTTAGCTTCCTGTTTACTTCTATTATCATGAGTGTGGGAGCCAGGCAGGGCCTAACATGACTTCTTTGAGGGCTAATGAGTAGAGCTTTGATTCCACGCAGAACAAGACTCATATCCTACCTCTGTTAGTGGCAGAATGTATCTGTATGGGCCTTAGCAACCTCAATTCTTGCCTCCTCAGAAGAAAGAATTTGACTGAGAGGCTTAAGGCAGAAGGAGAGACCAAGGCAAGTTTTAGAGCATTTGATATATCTGTCCCTTAACAGATGGACATCCAGCTTTTAAATAAACTTTTCACCCTCAATGAACTTATTGGCTGAAAAAGCCATCCATTTTGTCATTAGATACCTCTAATTATTACACAGTTTGGGTGGGGACTCAATATCTACTTATCAACTTATTTAATAAAACTATAAAAATCTATAGGCTTTTCTCAAAATCTACAAAAGATACTTATCTTTACTACCATATTATATTCACAAATATATGTTATATCTTATATGAACACCTATCAAGCTTTAGGTTCATACTTATTATTAGGTTGGTGGAAAAGTAATAATATTCAAAGAAATCGTCAGCTATGTCTTTGTAGGCGTTAATTTGCATTTGGCAGCTGGCCTTCAGCAAAAAGTTCAATATCCTTCTTGCAGATATGACTTTGACATTTATTCTTGGCAAGATAAATACTGTTCTAATGCTTTCTCTTTAAAAAATATCATACTCACATACAGAAGTAGCAACAGCAGACAAAGAAAAGACCTGAATTTTCTATAAAATAATTTTGAATTGGTATACTATCTTGCAAATCTCAACATAAATTTCTAATTTAATCACGAGGTTCAATTACTTCTGTAAAAAAGAAAAGAATAACTGAAAACCAAAACTTCAACAGTAATAGACATAGTTGAGTATTTTGGTTGGGAAGCTTCAGTGGAAACATGGATTATCAGTTTCATTTAGATAAAATCGTTAGTATAGTCATCCCTCAGTATCCACAGGAGATTGGTTCCAGATTGTACCCCACCCTGAACACCCCAGGATACCCAAATTCACGGATGCTCAATTCCCTTATATAAAACAGCATAGTGTAACCTATGTATATCCTCACATATACTTTTAATCATCTCTAGATTACTTATGATATCAAATACAATGTAAATGCCATGCAAATAGCTGTTATACTGTATTGTTTAGGGACTAATGACAAGAAGAAAAATGTCTGTACATGTTCAGTACAGACCCAACCATTCTAGACCTAACTACATTTTTGATCTGTGGTTGTGAAACCCATAGATACAGAGGCTGACTATACGTCAGAGGAATGAAAAACAAAAAAAGATACCTGCAGCCTTTGTTGTTGTTGTTGTTTTCTTCCTCCTTTATATAAACACTGGGTCTGTTCTTCAAATGTTTCAAAGAGATAATATGTGCAGAAAACTTTTTTTCCCTGTTTTATTTTGTGTTTATAACCTCTTCATGCTCAGTCTAAAACAATTTCCAAAATTCAGAGTCACAGTCTAAATCTATTCCCCCTTTGATGATTTCCCAGGAGGTCTGTGTCTACACGGCAAGAAAAGAGCCAGCTGATTTGACTTTTTCTGTAGAAAAATATAATATTTTATAATGGCATATAGATAGTAATAATTTTGGGATACTGTAGATTATGTTTTTTTCCAAACTAATGGGTGATAAAATAATAATAATAAACATTTGTTAAACACTTCTTAAATGTCAGGAGATTAAATCTTTATCTTGAATTATTACCTCTCCAAGGTGACTTGTATAAACTTAATTTTACAGAAGAGGAAACTGAGGCTCAGAGAGGTTAAGCCACTTGCCCAACTCCTCTCTGTTAAAGAGTGGAGTGAAGATTTAAAGAGAGATCTGCTTAGTGTTGCCAAACTTCACCTTCCACTGAACCGTCCTGAGTCCTACCCAGATTGAAAGACTGCTTATTGAATGTGTGAACCCATGTCAGGTCCCCAAAGCCTATTTTGTGTGGCAATTACAGTTGCTGCACATCTGATTGTATATGCCATAAACACAAGGGAAAAATGCTTAAAAAGGGGAAAATACTCTAAAATGGAAGAAATCTGTACAAAACCATGAAAGTCTGGAGATTCATTATTTTCCCAAAAGGATAAGATCTAAGACAGAGAACTGTAAGCAACCCTCAGTTTCCAGACCCTCAGGAGAGTTCTTCTGTTCATTTTACAGCTATCTGTGGTTTTATTACACCTTTAATTGGCTAGAGCCTTTAATTATGGTTAGGTGAATCCATTTGTGTGAAATAACAAGCACAAACTTTCTTCCATTTTCAAAATGAACATTTGTGCAAATCCATATATTTTTTTGTTTGCCATTGTGTATATTCTTTAGTCTCCCATTTCTATGTAATTTGTGACTTTCAGACTTCCTATTATTAGCTGTGGAATGTGACAGGTAGAAAAAAAGGCATAAGGTCATTTCATTATTCTTTGAATCAGTTTCAGGTGCATCACTTTCTTGGCTTAAAAAAAAAACCTGATAGCTTGTGATTTAATTTTCTGTTTTAAATATCTTCTTTCCTGACAACATTCCTTCTGTGGCTTGATTCAGCTTAAATGCTAAAGCAGATATCAAATTTTTCATTGCATTCTACATTTTACTTTAAAAAAATATAGATAAAGCAATAAAATTCACACCTGATTCTGCGAAGATAGCATCAATGGCAGCATAAGTTTTGGATCTGAATCCTCATACAGAAATAGAGAGACGGCTGGGCATGGTGGCTCACGCCTTTGGGAGGCAGCACTTTGGGAGGCCAGCACTTTGGGAGGCCGAGGTGGGTGGATCACGAGGTCAGGAGGTCAAGACCAGCCTGGCCAAGATGGTGAAACCCCATCTGTACTAAAAATACAAAAATTAGCCGCGTGTGCTGGCACATGCCTTTAATCCCAGCTACTCAGGAGGCTGAGGTAGAGAACTGCCTAAACTTGGGAGGCGGAGGTTGCAGTGAGCCGAGATCCTGCCACTGCATTCCAGCCTCGGCGACACAGTGAGACTCCATCTCAAAAAAACAAAACAAAACAAAACAAAAAACAGAGAGACTAAAAAACAAAAGCAAAAAGCCATGTTCGACGCTGGCAACAATACTAGGCATCACCACAATCCCAGGTGGGAGCCAACCACCACAGCCACCAAACTCATGTGAAATAGGCATTTGTTCAGTAGAAAGTGAAGAGAAATGGTATGGCCAAACGCAACGTGTTATGCAATGATTGACAAATAATTTAAAAACTATGTAGTCCAAAAGGATTCTTTGGTAGAGCTTATAAAGAGGCCAGTATTTCTTGCTATAGGAAAACAGAAAACCAACTGGAACCAAACCCACTCTCCCAGGGAAAGACACTCTGCCCCACTAGGCTGCAAGAATCCCTCTTGACATCTGCTCTTGCTTTTTTTCCTGGCTGCCCAATCAATAGCTGGGGTTAAGTTGCAGCATAGCCTAGATAGGGACATGCTGGATCTCATACGAGGAGAATGGAGCTATACTCCAAAGGACTGCAAGAATTAGCCAGTATGTACTAGAAGAAGCTGCTGGAGAACCCATGGGACTGGATTTTGAGGGTACTGGACCACAGGGATCAAAACATAAGACTAAATAAGGAAGACTTTATTCACTTGAGAGAATTCTTTTGGGATGCAACATGCAACACTGACAAGGACTTCAGAAGATGGTGCAAACTACTTAGGTGCTCCTAAAAACCTAGAGAAAGTCATTGTTCGTGTTGAGTGAAATGGAAATATCTCAGTTGCAATGGTAAAGGGCAAAACAAGAGGTTTAAAATGTTCTGGAAATGGGCATATTGGAGTGGCTATAATATGTCAGGCCAAAAGACCTGCTAGAGGATTATGTTCTACGGAAAGTCCCAGAGGACACACCACTCACCAAGGTCATCAGGAATGTGATGATGATAAGCAAATGAGCATCACCAAGAAATTCAGTGGTGGCTTTCCTCTGGAAAGCAGGACTGATGGGAGGAGACACTATTCTGGAGATTGGCTTGTTGATGATAGCAATGGGAATGAGAGGGTCCTAAAGTAATAGAGGCTAGGTAGTGGCACTTAACCTCTAGATGTCAGGAAGGGGCAGCCAAGTGGTATTGACCTACAGAGAATTGTAAAGATGATCAACAGACGTGACGTTCTCAGGGGCAAAACCTATGGATAGCCAGTAAGTTCTCATGAATATACATAATAGCAAGGAATTTGATGGTCAGGAAGTAAGAATGAATGGGCAAGAGACTGAGAGAAAATTCCCCAATAAAAATTCATACTCTCTATCCAGTTTCCAAACCTAAACCATTTTCCAGACCTAGAGTTCACTGACTGAAGTAGTGGCTAAGTCTCCAAGAGGAAGGACCTGGCAACACCATGACATATATATGTTGTAATGATTCTCCCAGCCTTTTACCAAAGGACTTATGGGCCAGTAGGTTTTAAGTCTAAAGAATGAATTTGTATTGGGGCAATAATAACAAAAATAAAAAAGCAAAAATCAACTTCCATCAGCATTTAAACCTCCATATGTTCCATAGGTCAAATCTAAACCTTGTACATATTTTTCCAATTTAGTGTCACAGTGATTGGTCCTGTGACAAAAATGGCATGGTTCATCTGATTGGATAGACTGTCAAGTGGCTTAGTGATCTGATATTTTGTAAAACATAACAACCATTTTCAGATGCTACTTTTTGGTATGCTGCCTCTTTCCCTCTGTCTTTACCTTCATACTGAATCTACAGAAGGCTCCAGCACCAGATCCAGGCTCAGTCAATTGCTAAGGCAGTTCAGGATGGAGTCGAAAGATGCTGGAACTCACAGTCTCATGCTAACATCTGGTGGGCCAAGGATGGCTCAGAGGGCTATGCAGCTTCTGAATCTCTCAACATTCTCCTTGTTTTTCTTGTGTCGTTTTAGCCCAGTTCTACAATTGAACTTCAGTTTTTACCCTACTCTGTTTCTCTCTGGTAAGCCTGCTCAGTTTTCTAGTCTCTCTTATGGCTTGGGGGTCCCAACTTGAATTTGTTCCACTAATATAGTCTGGTTCTTGCTGGCCAATCTCTATCCTGTTCCCCAATTTATGGATGAGAGAGTAGGTTATGTTTCTTGAAACCAATCCTATACTTTACATTGCTACTACCTGTTGTCTTGCCAGGAACCAGCTGCCCCTCTATTTCTCTGATAATCTGGGTTCCTCTAGCCCTTTTGACTCTGCACCAAATACCTACTTCTTTCCTCAGCTAGATGCCTTGGTCTACTAATTGGGCTTTCTGGAATCCAACCCAGGTCCTGGTTATTTTCCTTACATTTTAGCCTGGTCCTAGTATGTCTCAGAAAGTAGTCTGGTATTTTTGTGACCTATCAATAGAAAACAAAAGCTTACTATTTGTCTATGTTAATTTTATTTATTAGTACTACCTGTGTGAATAAAATGAAATTCGTCTTTTTATTTTCATACAATAGTGAAAAAAAATCTGGTTTTGTGGATTGAATTTGAAGCCTTTCCCTGTCTCAAGAACTGTGATGTGTCTGAGATTTTACCCTACATGCAAACTAACATGTTTGCTTGCTATAGTTCCATGGATACTGGCAGAAGACATGAGATTTGTGGTCAGAGACAGAGGACCCTATTACGTATAACAATAGCAAGTGGAATGAGCATACTATTTGTATCAGTTCCTCTCCTCTCCCTGTCCTTTGTAGGTAATATAAAGAGATCCATATGAATGCTGCAAACACAGGGGGCTTGCATCACAGGTGAGGAATCCTGAGTTAGGGAACTTGAATATCTTATAAGGGACAGTAAGCCTGACTGTCCTTTTCCCCAGAGGAAGACATTATCTTTTTTTTTTTTTCTTTTTTTTGTGAGACAGAGTCTCCCTCTGTCACCCAGGTTGGAGTGCAGTGGTGGGATCTCAGCTCACTGCAAGCTCCACCCCCTGGGTTCACTCCAGTCTCCTGCCTCAGCCTCCCAAGTAGCTGGGACTACAGGTGTGCACCACCTATGCCTGGCTAACTTTTTTGTATTTTTAGTAGAGACGGGATTTCACCATTTTAGCCAGGGTGGCCTTGATCTCCTGACCTTGTGATCCGCCCGCCTCGGCCTCCCCAAAGTGCTGGGATTACGGGCGTGAGTCACCGCGCGTGGCCGGAAGACGTTACCTTTATTATACAGGACAGTAAATTAACTTTCTGCTTGCTCTGGAGGGAGATACTGTCACTATCTTCCAAGTGTGTTCTTTCTACAAATATCATTGAAAAGATAGTTTGGGACTAAGGTAGTCAGTGCCTCTTCTCGTAACACTAGACACCTATGGAGAATTGTCCCTCAACATCTCATACTTCAGTAGAAACACAGTGTACCTCAGAATCAGTCACCCTATCCAGCTTCTCTAAAGACATCAAGAGGGCTACTCTTTCACTGATCAGTTAATCCTTTTATTGTCCCTCAGAATCTGCTGAGATACTTCTGACTTCATAATATGAATATTTTTCTTCTGTGATGACGAAGACCAAAACATCCAAGTAGAAGTCCTAGGAAAAATAATCTCTCTTTTTAACCTTATGGAACAAGTTATTATCATCTCTTCTTTCTAACTAAATGACATGGCTGCCTCCCTTGCCTTCCCTGTCAAGTATCCAAATCTCTTGGAATGGGAACATTTACTGCAGTGTAGCTGAATTCATTGCTTTTGATCCTCTCAGATTGACTGTGGGACTCTGGGAAGTGGAGACTTCAGTGGCAGGACTTTTGTGACATGATATTTATCTTCCCTGGGTGGACTCTTTAATCTCAACACTGTCCTTATTTCCTCTGGAGCTGGGACTGCTGAGTGTGGTGTTTGCATTGACCCAGGTACCTGTTCTTATGAATTAAGGAAGAGCATTTATCTAACTCTGACACTATACTGCTCTATAATCTTAGGTAAGTCCCATGATGTCTATGGACTTCAGTTTCCAGACATGAAATGCAAGAGGCTTGGACGAGTTAGAAATCAAGAATTTGAATGCGTATGGTCAGAGCCATGAGGTGAGTACAACTCCAGGTTCTGATATTCAAATTATGGTCTATGTAAATGGAAACCCCTGAGGCACAACTATGTGAACATGGCCTTCTATAGGTGTACATTTTGGGGGCCCTGTCTATAGGAAAGTCAGGCAGTAACGCCACTGTGCTAATAGGGCCAGGATATGACAATCCAGTGTCATCAGAGAAGTCACACATCATACGGCAAGTCAATCAGTTTGAAGGTGTAAGAGTCTTCATTCTCTGGTGAATATTGTCTCTGGAATGCCTTCCTGGTTCTACAATATATGATTTTGCTGGTTTGTTGGTGTTTCAACTTTTGTTTTCCCTGCTTTCCCTCTGAGGCATGGTGCTTTCTCTGATGGTCACAATTACTAGAAAGTGGTAAGGATGAAATGAATGGATACAAACAAGAGCTCCGTGGGGGATAAACACCTTTCCTGCTCAGAGAGAGCTACAGTTCTGATTTTCAAAGACTTGTTGACAGACTAGCTGCAAAAGAATCACCTGGAGAACTTAATTAAAAATAATCAAAAAGCTTTCTCAGCCCACACGTACTAAATAAGCATCTCTGGGGTTGTAGGCCAGGAATTGATATGTTTTAAAGGCCCCCACAGGTGATTCTAAAACTTAGCCAGGGTTGGGAACCAGTGACTGTCTAAAAGTATCTGGGAGGAGCAGAGATCTTTTAGTGGATTAACTTCTCACCTCCATTGTAAAGCTGCTCAGCCTGGGCAGAGATTAGATACTGCGGCATGAATAGAATCAGATAAAAGACAGCACTTCTTTATCTTAGACAGCTGGTTTAAGAAACACAGATACTCACATGAACACAGGTTTGGATATGCTTAACAAACTATATTTTGTGGCATTAGCTTTAATGGGTGACTGAGATTTTGGAAGCTGAAGATTCATTTAGGATTAACAAAAGTGTTATAAATGCTCAAGTTACTGCAAGTGCTTCAGTTAAAGTCAAGTAAGTTCCTTTTGGGCTTCACTTTTTTTTTTCTTTTTTAAGTTTCTAGTTAATCTAGTTGAGATTTGATTCTTAATAGGGTATATACAGACTTGCATTGAAAAGAAAATGTTCCTGTTCAGATAAAAAATCAGCAGAATTCATTCTTTTAACTCTTATATCTGGGTCTATATAGCACAGGTGAATTGGGTATAGGACCATACAGCTAGCCCAGGAGTGTTCTCTGGAGGGTATTTTGGTGGTAGATAAACATCAGCCTATTTATGTCCCTTACCTCGTGGCTTACCTCTGAACGGTGATTCAAAGTGCACTGCTAATGTCCAGAACCACCTCAAAAATGATCTGTAGTTGTGGTATAGTGGGAAAAGTGTGGGAGAAGGGAAGAGACCACTTATTTGACCTTGAGGAGATTATTTCCTGTCTCTGGGTTTCATGTTTCTCACATGTGAAATGAAAAGGCTAGTTCCTTTTCAGTGTTTCTTCTTTTTTATTGAGATCTTGCTCGCATATGGCTATGTTGTACCAGTTAGGGGCATTAGCTCATGGCTGTTCGGTAGTTTTAAAAAATGTAAGCCAGCTCATTCTATACCTGTTGTTACTTTCTCAGGTTAACCCTAGATGATCTCTAAGGTCTCTTTCAGTTTTAAAAGAGCAATATCTATGAGCTTATATACTGAATGTTGTGATTTTTATAGCTTAGGCTTCTGCTGTATAAAATAGATTTTCTGTTGTATAAAATAAATTTGGAGATGGGTAGAAGTAAATTTTCGTGAAACTCAGAATTGGATACTCAGAACAGGTTCTTCCTGAAAGAAGGAATTCTTTTGCCCTGAATTTCCCTTCCTCTCCTTTGGGGGAATCTTTTAAGTTCTCTGAAGTATAGAATATCTAATGTTTTACTTTCTGACTGGGTTACATTTAGCTGTTAGAGTGGCTGACCAACTTTCGAACAGAAACTTCCAAAGGTGAAAGTTGACAAAGTATGCCAACATATGGGAGGCTGAACTTGGCCCAACAACTTATCCAGAAACTCCTCCTTGCCTCAATTAATCATTGACCTAAGGGCCTCTTCTCTCTGTAGTGGCAAAAAACCCACCCAATGCTTTGTTTGAACGACACACTTTGTTGAGTAGGTCTGTTCACAAGGGAGCTAGCTCTCCTTGAGGGCAGTGTCACCGTTCACACGTCTGTTTTGACAACAGAGAGCAGACATAAAGCGATTAAGGTAGAGTAGTGTCTTTTTTTTTTTTTCCTTTTTTCCAGAAATGATCAGTTTCAAGGCAAAACAAACCTATCAGCTTCTACTGGGGATAAAAAAACTGATCTTCAACTGCCAAAACCTTAAAGTTCTCCCTTTAAATCTAAAGGAGCCATGAATAATCCTTTTTTAAAGATGTGGTACATGAACAAAGTGCTGTGCTCTTTGAGGGTGTGATTCAAAATACAAAAGGTGTTATTCATAATACCTCTTTTACTGTAAAAAATGCATGCTTGCTAACTTGGGCTTCAGCTGTTGTTAAAAGAAAATCTGCAGATAGAGCGAAAGGGCAAAAGGGTGACATCTGGCATAACAGACTTTCTAAGATGGTTTTGGCATACAGCCTGCATTAAACAGCAGAGGCTGAAAAAAACTATTGAAATAAAAAGAAAAAAAAATGAGGACAATACAACATTGACTTGTAATCTTTAGCAAACTTATTTAAAACCAGTGCAACCATTTTGTTGTTGTTGTGACCGAAAATGGGCCATCACCTCTAATATTGGCTCTGAAAGAGGAGAATGAGATTGTGTGATATTTTCTCAAGTGGAGGTGGTGAAATCTTGTCATAAATTCAGAGACACTGTACACTTGACTTCACCTTTTCACCTGGGTGAGTGATGCACAGAAATGTCCACATTATTATGGGTTCTCCTCTGCTTGACTTGTTTGGATACTTGTTAAACATAGTACATCAATTGCTGCTTGAGGTAATAAAGAATACATTTTATCTTCAAAACAACAGTGGCATGGAAATTATGATTCCTGTAGCTTGAGAAGAAAATAATATACTGCTTGATACAAACAACGGACAAATTAGGATAAAACTTCTAAATCCTATAATTACCCAAGACACTGAAAGATAAGAATCACTGTAGAGAATTACCTTTGCAGGAAGCAGGTTTAAAGACTACCAATTTCACGGGCTTCTATTTTTCTTAAACTATATTATTTTGCCTGCATCTGCTCAGCTTGGAGCTGAGTGGTTAAGTGAGAGGGAGGTAGAAGTATAGCTATTGATTCTGGATGATCAATAACCTATTGTTTGACAGCTCCAATGCAGTAATTCTGCTGGATTCTGAGTGAGTGAGTCCTTTGGTTAGTTCTGATCTGAGCAGTCTCAATCAGTTTGTGCTTGTTGCTTTGATATGCATGCACATTTGGGAGGTGACCAAGCCATGGCAACAATTCTGTTAAAAACCAGCCTTTGTGTTTGGCCTTGGGCCCTATTCAGTTACACTGGAGCTTGAACTTTACTGATGTAAAAGACTTATGCCTTCACTCTAGTTTCTCACGTGGAGATGAAAGCAAGAATATTATCCACGGTGTGACCTTGATCCGCACATGGCTAGATCTCTGTGGGAGTTTGGCATGTGAACGGGGGACACAATATGGCCTTTGAGAGTTGTTTATAAATAGAATCTGTGTAGCCTTAAATGATTTATAAAGCTGTGATTCCAAAGATTGAGTAATATCGGTTGTTTGAGGGAGAGGGAAAGTAAACTATAGTGACAAATAACTAAATGCCACTTTTATATACCAGTTACATAAAAATTTTTCTAGGGTAGGGTTCCTCAGCCCAGACATTGAATTCCATGAAGTTTTATTCCTAATTATTCATTAATTCTAATAGTAATAATGTAGACAGCACTATTTGGTTATTTTAAGTCAAGGAGAATTACAAATAAAAGGAAAAGGTGTTAAATGAAAGGAGAATGGGATACTGAGAGCTTCATTTAGAGGGGCTGTATCTTGAGCAACAATGAGGAATGCAATTTTCTTGAGTATGAGGTTGACCTGATGATAAAGGACCATGGATTTATTTTTTCCTCTCGTTTATCTATAAGAGTGGTTATTCGTTTTATGATTTGTCTAGTGTTCCAGGGCCTTCCCTCTGCTCTGTCAGACTGGGTTTGGATATACAAGCAGTAGATCCAAAATGGAAAAGAATCAGTCAGGCATGGATGGATGAAAATAGTTGAGAATTAAGAAAGAAATAGAGAAGAATGACTGAAGACAGAGGTTCTGAAATCAGATTGTGTTTCTAATCCTAATTCTGCCACTTACTATCTCTGTGAGTTATTGAGCCCCAGTATTCTTCTTTGCAGCATGGGGATAATGTAGATGGATATGGCGAATTGGTACTCAGATATAATTCTAACCTCCTTCTGATCTGCCTTATATAGTGTTGAAAACTAAAAATGGTATTTCTGAGTTTGTTTGCTTCTTTCTATGAAGGATTAATGTTTACAGATATTGTTCTTATGTCATAAGCAATTAGAAAAATGGACAAAACTTATTTAAAAAACCTGTTTTCCTAATTTAGACAGTAGCCACTTTAGACTCTGAGAGAAGGAAAGCAAATGGGTTGAGTCTTACAAATTCCCTAGCTTACCACCTGACAGGACTCCCAGGCCACAGTGTTGGGAGGGGAACCAAGGAAGGCCTGGTGGCCTTCCCAGTTGAGGAGGTAGAGTTAGGTACAGGGAGGCAAAGGCAGCTATACTTTGCAAGGCCAAATCTAGAAAGGAGAATGCGTTTAGAGCTTTCAGAGGAAGTGCAAGATCCAGAGGAGTCCCCTTTAGTTTTTGACTGAGTACTGATTTGTGTAAACATGAGACGAAATTTCATGAGACTGAAAGAAAAAAGAAAACCCAACACTTGGAAGTTAGTAATGATGGAGGCGATGGGCCATCTGGAGCAGCTGCCACCATCATGCTGACCGCAGCAGGGAGGCACAGCTGCGGCTGCATGCTCCATGGAGCTGGCGGGAGCTGGGGACAAGCAGGAGCCCTGCCCCTCCCCAGATGGGGCAGGAGCTCCCCAGCTGCCACTGCAGCCACCCAAGTCATGGCTGTGGACCCAAGCATCCCTGTGCTCTCAGGGCTGGGAGAAGGCAGCAGCCTCACCCTTCCAGGTGTAGGTGCAGCCAGCCACCTAAACCGTGGCTGCAGACCCAGGCCTCCTGCTCCATGGAGCAGGCAGGAGCCCCACCCCCGGCCCCAGCTGCAGCCATGCAAACCAGGCTATGGACCCCGCATCCCTGCACTCTTGGGATCTGGGAAGGCCCCTCTGCCCTCACAGGTTTGGAAATGCCTGCTCCTGCTGCCTGGATTCTCCCTTCTGTCAGCCCCCACTCCAATCTTGGAGCAAAGTCAGAGCTGAGTGAGCCTGGGTGCTGTCATGGCCTGGCCAGGTGTGCACACACTTGGGGCAGTACTGACACACCAGTCCCTGCTGCCTTGGCTCCCCTCCGGATTTCGAGTGCTGATGTGCATACTAATGCTCATCAAAGGGAAGCTGATGGAGGACTGAGGGCAGCTTGGTGCTGGCCTGCAAGCATCCCTTAGCACCTACAGCCTGGATGCCATGAATGGCAGCAGGAGGCAGACAGGTTCCTGAGTGAAAGGGGGCAGGTCCCTAGTAAGGTTCCACCTTCAGTCCAGGAAGAGGCTGAAGGCTGGGGACCGGGCTGTCAGTCCCATGGACTGGAGTGGAAGTTTGTGATGCTTTTTCCGGGCCTGCCTGTGGCTACCCATGGACCAATCTGCATGTACTTCCTCTCCTCTGAGGCCTACAAAAGCCCTGGGCTCAGCCAGAGCTGAGCAGACATTGGGAAGACTGGCTGCCAAAAGAGGTTACCCACTCCACGGTCTCCTCTCTGCTGAGAGCAGCAGACATCAGATGACCAGCTGCAGAGAAGAGAGACCCACTCCAGGGCCTCCTCTCTCCCAAGAGCTGCAGAGACACAGGACAACCTGCCTGCCAAGAGGAGCTACCCACTCTAGGGCTTCCTCTGAGTTATCGTCACTCAATAAAGTTCCTCTTCGTCCTGCTCACCCTCCACTTGTCTGCATGCCTCATTCTTCCTGGGCACAGGACAAGAACTCAGGACCCACTGACTAAGGCTAAAGGAGCTGTAACACAACCAGGGCTGAGACATTCCTTGCTTGCCACGTTGTGGTTGAAAAGAAGGAAAGAGGAGCTGTGGCCCTTCAAAGAACCAGACCTGGGAACTCCCTGAGCCAGGGCTGTAACTCCCTCTTTGCGGCCCTGTTGTTCCTGGCATCTCCAAGCTTCTGAGTGACACTGTGTTCTCCGGTGCCAGCTGTGGAAGCTGCTTGTGGTGCCCTGGTCTAGCTTCAGCCTTGAGGAGAGCTAGCGCCCATGCTGACATGAAACTGCCCACCCCATTGCAGCAGCTGGCATGTCTGTGCAGTGGCCAGACCTACTTATATTCCACTTATAAGTGAGAATGTGCTCACACACCTGTTGCTGCTCCACACAGTCTCCCTGGACAGGCATGGGATCCAGGCTGGTAGCATGAGCTGAGTGCAGCCTGCCAGGCTGAGTGGGTGGAATGAGCCCAGTGGGCCTGAACAAAACTTTAGGAAGGGCACCACTGGCCACAGAGGTTTCCAGCTAGAAAAGCAACACCCTGAGGATCCTGCAACAGTAGGCCAAGTAAATCCAGGAGTACATAAGACTAGGAATACCCTACATTTCTTCCAGTCAGGGTCACTGAACTTCATAAAACATGAGCCACTGGATAGAGATCTCAGGAGACATATAATCCCAAAGGGAACACTGCTCTGTGCATGCCAGAGAAACAATAACAACAACCAAAAAACCCAAATAAGCCATTAAAAACAAACAAGCCGTAAAGCCACAAAAAGATCAATCTAAAACTGAAAGGCACTTTACTATAGGCCAGAACAAAGTTGGACAATCTTTAAAATAATGTAATAAAATCTAGGGTTCAATAGCTTTAAATTCAGAATTTCTGCCAGGTGCAGTGGCTCATGCCTGTAGTCCTAGCACTTTGGGAGGCTGAGGCAGGCAAGTCACTTGAGGTCAGCAGTTTGAGACCAGCCTGGCCAACATGGTGAAACCCTGTCTGTACTAAAAAAAAATACAAAAATTAGCCAGGCATGGTGGCACATGCCCGTAGTCCCAGCTACTCAGGAGGCTGAGGCAGAGGTTGCAGTGAGCCAAGATTGCACCACTGCACTCCCGCCTGGGTGACAAACCAAGACTCCATCTTAAACAAAAACAAAAAATAAAAAAGCACGATTTTTGGCATCCAGTGAGAGTTTCCTGGCAGGCAGGGAGGTAGGAGTATATTACCCATGACCAAGAGAAAAATCAATAGAAACAGATCCAGAAGTGACAGAGATGATGAAATTGACATAAAGGAACATAAAACAGCTATTATTTATCTTATAAATTCTTCAAGGATATAAAAGGAAAAAAAAAAACATTATTAAGAAGTAAATGAGAATTTGAAGAAGACCCCCAGTAGAACATAATGCAATGAAAATACAACAGTTGAAATGAAGATACACTGCAGAGTATTAGTAGCACTTTAGACAGGGTAGAAAAAAATGGCCAGTGAATTTGACAACATAGCAGCAGAGAGTTGAAAATGAAGTGTGGGGCGTGGGGAATTGAACAAAATTTTAAAAGGCATCAGCAACCTATAGGAAAATATCAATGTGTCTGACATACGTTTAATTTGAGTCTCAGGGAGGAAGGGTAATGAGGGGAAAAGATTGGGCAGAGGAAAGAAGTAATATTTGAAGAAAATATTGGCCAAAATTTGTTTTCTTTAACTTTTATTTTAGGTTCAGGGGATACATGTACAGATTTGTTACATGGGTGAATTACATGTCTCTGGGGTTTGGTGTACAAATCATTTTGTCACCCAGGTAATGAGCATAGTTACTTGATAGGTAGTTTTTCAACCCTCACTTTCCTCCCACCTTCCACCCTCCAGCAAGCCCTGGTGTCTATTGTTCTCCTTTTTGAGTTTGTAAGTACTCAATGTTTAGCTTCCACTTATAAATGAGAATATGTGGTATTTGGTTTTTCATTTCTATGTTAATTTGCTTAGGATAATGGCTTCCAGCTACATCCATGTTGTTGCAAAGAACATTATTTTGTCCTGTTTTATGGCTGTGTAGCATTTCATGGTGCACATACCATATTTTTTTTATTCAGTTCATTGTTGATGGGCATCTAGGTTGATTCCATGTCTTTGCTATTGTGAATACTACTGTGATGAACATATGAGTGCATATGTCTTTTTGGTAGAATATTCCTTTGGGTATATACCCAGTAAAGGGATTGCTGAGTCAAACGGTAGTTCTGTTTTAAGTTCTTTGAGAAACCTCCAAAGTGCTTTCCACAGTGGCTGAACTAATTTGCATTCCCATCAGCAGTGTGTGAGCGTTTCCTTTTCTCTGTAACCTCGCCAACATTTGTTATTTTTTGACTTTTAAAAAATAGCATTCTGACTGGTGTGAGATGATATCTCATTGTGGTTTTAATTTTCACTTCTCTGATGATTAGTGATGTGGGACATTTTTTCATATGAGTGTTGGGCATATGTATGTCTTCTTTTGAGAAGTGTCTGTTAATGTCTTTTGCCCATTTTTTAATGGAGTTGTTTTTTGCTTGTTGATTTAAGTTTTGTATAGATTCTGGATATTAGACCTTTAGTTTGCAATTTTTTTTCTCCCATTCTGTAGGTTGTCTGTTTACTCTGTTGATAGTTTCTTTTGCTGTGCAGAAGCTCTTTAGCTTAATTAGGTCCCACTTGTTTATTTTTGTTTTTGTTGCAATTGCTTTTGGAGACTTCATCATAAAATCTTTTTGCCAAGGAATATGTCCAGAATGGCATTTCCTAGGTTTTCTTCTAGAGATTTTATAGTTTTAGGCCTTATATTTAGATCTTTAACTCATCTTGAGTTGATTTTTCCTATGCTGAATGGAAGGGGTACAGTTTCAGTCTTCTGGATATGGCTAGCCGGTTATCTCAGCACCATTTATTGAATAGGGAGTCCTTTCTCCATTGCTTATTTTAGTTAAGTTTGTTGAAGATTAGATGGTTGTTGGTGTGTGGCTTTATTTCTGGGATCTCTAACCTCTTCCACTGGTCTATGTGTCTGTTTTCATACCAGTATCAAGCTGTTTTGGTTACTGTAGACTTGTAACATAGTTTGAAGTTGGTGATATGGGAGTGGCACCAAGGAAGTGCTAGATAGAGAAAGGCAGGGTCCCTGGCAAGGTCTCCACCCTCGGGCCTGTGCCTGCGGACCTAAGTGAGAACAGGCTTTCCTGTTTTTGTGCCCAAATGTTGCATTTTCTAAGACTACTCTGACCCACCATGCCCCCCATCCTCTGCCCATATAAACCTGAGACCTTAGTGGACACACACACAAGTAGGTGGACATCGAGAGGAGCAGAGGAACACAGCAGCAGATACCAGCAGACCGTCAGACCAGCAACGGTGAAACGATGCAACAGAGGAAGAGCGAAGAGGAAGGATGTCTGGATACCAAGGGGATTTCAGCTGGGGGCAGTCAGAGAGAAGTCTGGCCACTGAGTGGCCTGACTCCAGGGGAAGACCATCTTCCAACTCCATCCCCCACTCCTGCCTCCCCATCCATCTCACTGAGAGCCACCTCCTCACTCAGTAAAACCTTGCACTTACCCTTCCAGCCCACATGTGATCTAATTCTTCCAGTACACTGGGCAGGAACTCAGGCTGTTCCACTGGCCCCCTGCCCTTGCGATAAGGCAGAGGGTCTATCGAGTTGATTAACACAAGCTGTCTGCAGACAACAAAGCTGAAAGAGCACACTGTAACACACGCCCACTGGGGCTTTGGGAGTGGTAGACACCCACCCTAGATGCAGCCATGGGGTCGGAGCCAAAAACACTCCCCACAGCTTCTGCCTCTGCCCATCTGCAAACTTCCACTAGGGGTTTGAGCAGTGGAGCAAGCCACACCTCTGTCACACATTCTGCAAGGGGAATAAGGGAACTCTCCTGTGACGGCTCCAGCTTTATTCTTTTTGCTTAGAATTGCTTGCTCTTTTTTGGTTCCACATAAATTTTAGATTTTTTTTTTTCTAATTCTGTGAAAAATGATATTGGTAGTTTGATAGGAATAGGATTGAATCTGTAATTGCTTTGTTCTGTATGACCGTTTTAACAATATTAATTATTCCCAACCATGAACTTGGAATGTTTTTCCACTTGTTTGTGTTATCTCTGATTTCTTCCAGCAGTGTTTTGTAGTTCTCCTTGTAGACATCTTTCGTGTCCCTGGTTAGATGTATTGCTAGGTATTTTATTCTTTTGGTGGCTAATGTGAATGGGATTGCATTCCTGATTTGGTTCTCAGTTTGGATGCTGTAGGTGTATAGAAGAAATGCTACTGATTTTTATACCTCGATTTTGCATCCTTGCACTACTGAAGTTGTTTATCAGTTCTAGGAGCCCTTTGGGCAGAGACTGTGCCATTTTCTACGTATAGAATCATATCGTCTGTGAAGAGAGATAGTTAGACTTCCTCTATTCCGATTTAGATGCCTTTTATTTCTTTCTCTTACCTGATTGCTCTGGCTAGACTTTTCAGTCCTATGTTGAAAAGGAGTGGTGAGAGTGGACATCCTTGTCTCAGAAATCAGAAAGGTGACATTACCACTGACCTCATAGAAATATGAAAAACCTCAGAAACTATTACAGACACCTCTATATCCACAAACTAGGAAACCCACAAGAAATGGATAAATTCCTGGACACATTCAACCTCCTAAGATTGAACCAGGAAGAAATTGAAATCCTGAACAGACAAATAATGAGTTCTGAAATTGAATCAGGAAAAATACTTACCAACCAGAAAAAGCCCTGGACCAAATGTATTCACAGCCTAATTCTACCAGATATGTAAAAAAGAACTGATACCAATCCGATTGAAATAATCCCCTAAAAATCATGGAGGAGGGACTCCTTCTTATTCTATGAGGCCAGCCTCGTTCTGATACCAAATGAGACACATAGAAAAAAAGAGAACTTCAGGTCAATATTCCTGATGAACATAGATGCAAAATGCTCAACAAAATATTACCAAATCAAATTCATCAGCACACAAAGAGCAAATCCACCAGGATCAAGCAGGCTTTATTCCTGGGATGCAAGATTGGTTCAGTATACACAAATGAGTAAATGTGATTTATCCCATGAGCAGAACTAAAAACAATAACCACCATGATCATCTTGATAGAGACAAAAAATACATTCAGTAAAATTCAACATTCCTTCATGTTTAAAACCCCCAACAAACTAGGCATCAAAGCAACATACTTCAAAATAATAAGAGGCATCTATGACAAACCCACAGGTACCATCATACTGAATGGGCAAAAGCTGGAAGCATTCCCCTTGAAAACTAGCCAAAATTCTTTTCAAGATAATGATAACTTGAACTCACAGATCCAAGAAGCTCAAAGAATCCCAAGCCAAGTAAAAATGCGTATGGCTACACAAAGGCACAAAAGAAGCAAATTTTTTTTTAAAAATGTGACAATGGGAAAATCTTAAAAGTAGCAAGAAAATATACCAAATATTACTGTAAAATGAAGGCAAAATAAAGATCTTTTTCAAACAATTGGAAGCTCAAAGAATTATTTGCCAACAGACCTGCACTTCAATGAATGTTAGAGGAATTTTCTCAGGCAGAAGAAAATTGGTATCAGATAAAATTTGGGTGGATGAAAGTAAAGATTGTTTTAAGTTCATGTTAAAAATCTTTTGAAAGATAAAAAAAAATTAAAAGCAAAAATAGGATTGTATTGTGGGGTTTATAACACATGTAAAAATAAAATTTATGGAACACTTCACTCAACATTGACAGAATATACTTTTTTTTTTTTTTTTTAAGCTGGAGTCTTGCTCTGTTGCCCAGGCTGGAGTACAGTGGTGCGATGTTGGCCTTTCACTGCAAGCTCTGTCTCCCAGGTTCACATCATTCTCCTGCCTCAGCCTCCTGACTCCTGAGTAACTGGGATTATAGGTGTGTGCCACCACACCCAGCTAATTTTTTTGTATTTTTAGTCGAGACAGAATTTCACTGTTAGCCAGGATGGTCTCGACCTCCTGACCTCATGATCAGCCTGCCTCGGCCTCCCAAAGTAATGGGATTACAGGCGTGAGCCACTGTGCCTGGCCTACACATTGTTATAATACACATGTACACCAGTGTACATGGAACAAGGCACAGCGCTGTCAATGAGAATTGAATGAGAGAGAGAAAATGGAAGTATTCTGCAATAATGGTGTAAACTATAGCAATGTTATTTTTGAAGATAGAAATATAAAGGTAAAAATATAAAGGTACCTATTTTAAACTATGTAGTAAAAACAAACCCCTAAAACAAACAAATAAAAACATGTATAGAAAATAAGCCACAGGCCAGGCGTGGTGGCTCACGCCTGTAATCCCAGCACTCTGGGAGGCCGAGGCGGGCGGATCATGAGGTCAGGAGATCAAGACCATCCTGGCTAACACAGTGAAACCCTGTCTCTACTAAAAAACACAAAAAATTAGCCAGGCGTAGTGGCGGTCGCCTGTGGTCCCAGCTACTTGGGAGGCTGAGGCAGCAGAATGGCGTGAACCCGGGAGGCGGAGCTTGCAGTGAGCTGAGATCGTGTCACTGCACTCCAACACTCCAGCCTGGGCGACAGAGCAAGACTCCGTCTCAAAAAAAAAAAAAAAAAAAAGGGGCGGAGCAAGATGGCCAAATAGGAACAGCTCCAGTCTCCAACTCCCAGCGCGAGCGACACAGAAGACCGGTGATTTCTGCATTTTCAACTGAGGTACTGGGTTCATCTCACTGGGGAGTGCCGGACGATCGGTGCTGGTCAGCTGCTGCAGCCCGACCAGCGAGAGCTGAAGCAGGGCGAGGCATTGCCTCACCTGGGAAGCGCAAGGGGGAAGGGAATCCCTTTTCCTAGCCAGGGGAACGGAGACACACAACACCTGGAAAATCGGGTAACTCCCACCCCAATACTGCGCTTTAAGCAAACAGGCACACCAGGAGATCATATCCCACACCTGGCCGGGAGGGTCCCACACCCACGGAGCCTCCCTCATTGCTAGCACAGCAGTCTGTGATCTACCGGCAAGGCAGCAGCGAGGCTGGGGGAGGGGCGCCCACCATTGCTGAGGCTTAAGTAGGTAAACAAAGCTGCTGGGAAGCTCGAACTGGGTGGAGCTCACAGCAGCTCAAGGAAACCTGCCTGTCTCTGTAGACTCCACCTCTGGGGACAGGGCAATAATAAACACAGCCGAAACCTCTGCAGACGCAAACGACTCTGTCTGACAGCTTTGAAGAGAGCAGTGGATCTCCCAACACGGAGGTTGAGATCTGAGAAGGGACAGACTCCCTGCTCAAGTGGGTCCCTGACCCCTGAGTAGCTAACTGGGAGACATCCCCCACTAGGGGCAGTCTGACACCCCACACCTCACAGGGTGGAGTACACCCCTGAGAGGAAGCTTCCAAAGCAAGAATCAGACAGGTACACTCGCTGTTCAGAAATATTCTATCTTCTGCAGCCTCTGCTGCTGATACCCAGGCAAACAGGGTCTGGAGTGGACCTCAAGCAATCTCCAACAGACCTACAGCTGAGGGTCCTGACTGTTAGAAGGAAAACTATCAAACAGGAAGGACACCTACACCAAAACCCCATCAGTACATCACCATCATCAAAGACCAGAGGCAGATAAAACCACAAAGATGGGGAAAAAGCAGGGCAGAAAAGCTGGAAATTCAAAAAATAAGAGCGCATCTCCCCCGGCAAAGGAGCGCAGCTCATCGCCAGCAACGGATCAAAGCTGGACGGAGAATGACTTTGACGAGATGAGAGAAGAAGGCTTCAGTCCATCAAATTTCTCAGAGCTAAAGGAGGAATTACGTACCCAGCGCAAAGAAACTAAAAATCTTGAAAAAAAAGTGGAAGAATTGATGGCTAGAGTAATTAATGCAGAGAAGGTCATAAACGAAATGAAAGAGATGAAAACCATGACACGAGAAATACGTGACAAATGCACAAGCTTCAGTAACCGACTCGATCAACTGGAAGAAAGAGTATCTGCGATTGAGGATCAAATGAATGAAATGAAGCGAGAAGAGAAACCAAAAGAAAAAAGAAGAAAAAGAAATGAACAAAGCCTGCAAGAAGTATGGGATGATGTAAAAAGACCAAATCTACGTCTGATTGGGGTGCCTGAAAGTGAGGGGGAAAATGGAACCAAGTTGGAAAACACTCTCTTCAGGATATCATCCAGGAGAACTTCCCCAACCTAGTAGGGCAGGCCAACATTCAACTCCAGGAAATACAGAGAACGCCACAAAGATACTCCTCGAGAAGAGCAACTCCAAGACACATAATTGCCAGATTCACCAAAGTTGAAATGAAGGAAAAAATCTTAAGGGCAGCCAGAGAGAAAGGTCGGGTTACCCACAAAGGGAAGCCCATCAGACTAACAGCAGATCTCTTGGCAGAAACTCTCCAAGCCAGAAGAGAGTGGGGGCCAATATTCAACACTCTTAAAGAAAAGAATTTTCACCCCAGAATTTCATATCCAGCCAAACTAAGTTTCATAAGTGAAGGAGAAATAAAATCCTTTACAGATAAGCAAATGCTTAGAGATTTTGTCACCACTAGGCCTGCCTTACAAGAGACCCTGAAGGAAGCACTAAACATGGAAAGGAACAACTGGTACCAGCCATTGCAAAAACATGCCAAAATGTAAAGACCATCGAGGCTAGGAAGAAACTGCATCAACTAACGAGCAAAATAACCAGTTAATATCATAATGGCAGGATCAAGTTCACACATAACAATCTTAACCTTAAATGTAAATGGACTAAATGCTGCAATTAAAAGACACAGACTGGCAAACTGGATAAAGAGTCAAGACCCATCAGTCTGCTGTATTCAGGAGACCCATCTCACACGCAGAGACATACATAGGCTCAAAATAAAGGGATGGAGGAAGATTTACCAAGCAAATGGAGAACAAAAAAAAAGCGGGGGTTGCAATACTAGTCTCTGATAAAACAGACTTTAAACCATCAAAGATCAAAAGAGACAAAGAAGGCCATTACATAATGGTAAAGGGATCAATTCAACAGGAAGAGCTAACTATCCTAAATATATATGCACCCAATACAGGAGCACCCAGATTCATCAAGCAAGTCCTTAGAGACTTACAAAGAGACTTAGACTCCCATACAATAATAATGGGAGACTTCAACACTCCACTGTCAACATTAGACAGATCAACGAGACAGAAAGTTAACAAGGATATCCAGGAATTGAACTCATCTCTGCAGCAAGCAGACCTAATAGACATCTATAGAACTCTCCACCCCAAATCAACAGAATATACATTCTTCTCAGCACCCACATCGTACTTACTCCAAAATTGACCACGTAATTGGAAGTAAAGCACTCCTCAGCAAATGTACAAGAACAGAAATTATAACAAACTGTCTCTCAGACCACAGTGCAATCAAACTAGAACTCAGGACTAAGAAACTCAATCAAAACCGCTCAACTACATGGAAACTGAACAACCTGCTCCTGAATGACTACTGGGTACATAACGAAATGAAGGCAGAAATAAAGATGTTCTTTGAAACCAATGAGAACAAAGATACAACATACCAGAATCTCTGGGACACATTTAAAGCAGTGTGTAGAGGGAAATTTATAGCACTAAATGCCCACAAGAGAAAGCAGGAAAGATCTAAAATTGACACTCTAACATCACAATTAAAAGAACTAGAGAAGCAAGAGCAAACACATTCGAAAGCTAGCAGAAGGCTAGAAATAACTAAGATCAGAGCAGAACTGAAGGAGATAGAGACACAAAAAACTCTCCAAAAAATCAATGAATCCAGGAGTTGGTTTTTTGAAAAGATCAACAAAATTGACAGACCACTAGCAAGACTAATAAAGAAGAAAAGAGAGAGGAATCAAATCGACGCAATTAAAAATGATAAAGGGGATATCACCACCGACCCCACAGAAATACAAACTACCATCAGAGAATACTATAAACACCTCTACGCAAATAAACTGGAAAATCTAGAAGAAATGGATAATTTCCTGGACACTTACACTCTTCCAAGACTAAACCAGGAAGAAGTTGAATCCCTGAATAGACCAATAGCAGGCTCTGAAATTGAGGCAATAATTAATAGCCTACCAACCAAAAAAAGTCCAGGACCAGATGGATTCACAGCTGAATTCTACCAGAGGTACAAGGAGGAGTTGGTACCATTCCTTCTGAAACTATTCCAATCAATAGAAAAAGAGGGAATCCTCCCTAACTCATTTTATGAGGCCAACATCATCCTGATACCAAAGCCTGGCAGAGACACAACAAAAAAAGAGAATTTTAGACCAATATCCCTGATGAACATCGATGCAAAAATCCTCAAAAAAATACTGGCAAACCAGATTCAGCAACACATCAAAAAGCTTATCCACCATGATCAAGTGGGCTTCATCCCTGGGATGCAAGGCTGGTTCAACATTCGCAAATCAATAAACATAATCCAGCATATAAACAGAACCAAAGACAAGAACCACATGATTATCTCAATTGATGCAGAAAAGGCTTTTGACAAAATTCAACAGCCCTTCATGCTAAAAACGCTCAATAAATTCGGTATTTATGGAACGTACCTCAAAATAATAAGAGCTATTTATGATAAACCCACAGCCAATATCATACTGAATGGGCAAAAACTGGAAAAATTCCCTTTGAAAACTGGCACAAGACAGGGATGCCCTCTCTCACCACTCCTATTCAACATAGTGTTGGAAGTTCTGGCTAGGGCAATTAGGCAAGAGAAAGAAATCAAGGGTATTCAGTTAGGCAAAGCAGAAGACAAACTGTCCCTGTTTGCAGATGACATGATTGTATATTTAGAAAACCCCATTGTCTCAGCCCAAAATCTCCTTAAGCTGATAAGCAACTTCAGCAAAGGCTCAGGATACAAAATTAATGTGCAAAAATCACAAGCATTCTTATACACCAGTAACAGACAAACAGAGAGCCAAATCAGGAATGAACTTCCATTCACAATTGCTTCAAAGAGAATCAAATACCTAGGGATGCAACTTACAAGGGATGTAAAGGACCTCTTCAAGGAGAACTACAAACCACTGCTCTGTGAAATCAAAGAGGACACAAACAAATGGAAGAACATACCATGCTCATGGATAGGAAGAATCAATATCGTGAAAATGGCCATACTGCCCAAGGTAATTTATAGATTCAATGCCATCCCCATCAAGCTACCAATGAGTTTCTTCACAGAATTGGAAAAAACTGCTTTAAAGTTCATATGGAACCAAAAAAGAGCCCGCATCTCCAAGACAATCCTAAGTCAAAAGAACAAAGCTGGAGGCATCACGCTACCTGACTTCAAACTATACTACAAGGCTACAGTAACCAAAACAGCATGGTACTGGTACCAAAACAGAGATATAGACCAATGGAACAGAACAGAGTCCTCAGAAATAATACCACACATCTACAGCCATCTGATCTTTGACAGACCTGAGAGAAAGAAGAAATGGGGAAAGGATTCCCTATTGAATAAATGGTGCTGGGAAAATTGGCTAGCCATAAGTAGAAAGCTGAAACTGGATCCTTTCCTTACTCCTTATACGAAAATTAATTCAAGATGGATTAGAGACTTAAATGTGAGACCTAATACCATAAAAATCCTAGAGGAAAACCTAGGTAGTACCATTCAGGACATAGGCATGGGCAAAGACTTCATGTCTAAAACACCAAAAGCAACGGCAGCAAAAGCCAAAATTGACAAATGGGATCTCATTAAACTAAAGAGCTTCTGCACAGCAAAAGAAACTACCATCAGAGTGAACAGGCAACCTACAGAATGGGAGAAAATTTTTGCAATCTACTCATCTGACAAAGGGCTAATATCCAGAACCTACAAAGAACTCAAACAAATTTACAAGAAAAAAACAAACAACCCCATCAAAAAGTGGGCAAAGGATATGAACAGACATTTCTCAAAAGAAGACATTCATACAGCCAACAGACACATGAAAAAATGTTCATCATCACTGGCCATCAGAGAAATGCAAATCAAAACCACAATGAGATACCATCTCACACCAGTCAGAATGGCGATCATTAAAAAGTCAGGAAACAACAGGTGCTGGAGAGGATGTGGAGAAATAGGAACACTTTTACACTGTTGGTGGGATTGTAAACTAGTTCAACCATTATGGAAAACAGTATGGCGATTCCTCAAGGATCTAGAACTAGATGTACCATATGACCCAGCCATCCCATTACTGGGTATATACCCAAAGGATTATAAATTATGCTGCTATAAAGACACATGCACACGTATGTTTATTGCAGCACTATTCACAATAGCAAAGACTTGGAATCAACCCAAATGTCCATCAGTGACAGATTGGATTAAGAAAATGTGGCACATATACACCATGGAATACTATGCAGCCATCAAAAAGGATGAGTTTGCGTCCTTTGTAGGGACATGGATGCAGCTGGAAACCATCATTCTTAGCAAACTATCACAAGAACAGAAAACCAAACACCGCATGTTCTCACTCATAGGTGGGAACTGAACAATAAGATCACTTGGACTCAGGAAGGGGAACATCACACACAGGGGCCTATCATGGGGAGGGGGGAGGGGGGAGGGATTGCGTTGGGAGTTATACCTGATGTAAATGATGAGTTGATGGGTGCAGCACACCAACATGGCACAAGTATACATATGTAACAAACCTTCACGTTATGCACATGTAGCCTACAACTTAAAGTATAATAATAATAAATAAATTTAAAAAAAAAAAAAAAAAAAAAAATAAGCCACTAATGGAGGTAGGTAGAATAATAAAAAAAAATCCAAAAGAAGGAAAAGAGAGAAAAAGTAACAAAGAACAGATGGGACAAACAGAAAAACAAATGGTGAAAGAGTACATGTAAAATATCTGTATTTATAAGCATAATAAAAGTAAGTGGTCTCAGCATTCTAATTAAAAATAGACAAAGGATTGTCAGATTGGATACAAAATTAAGACAACTATATTCTTTCTAAAGGAATGCATTTTAAATGTAAATAGAAAAATAGATGAGAAGGAAAATAATGGTGAAAGATATATTATGCCAACCATAGCCGAAAGAAAACTGAGGTATCTCCTGTAATAACAAAGTGGACTTAAGAACAAGGAATTTTACCAGAGATAAAAAGTGACATTTCATAATTTAAAAAGGGTCAATTAAATATAAACGTGTAACTTTTTATTATAGTTTGGATATTTGTCCCCACCCAAATCTCATGTTGAATTTTGATTCCCAGTGCTGGAGGTGAAGCTTATTGGGAGGTGTTTGCATGATGGGGGCGGATCCCTCATGACTTAGTGCTATCTTCATTATAGTGAGTCCTCCCGAGATGATATGTTTTTTAAAAGTGTGTAGCACTTCTCATACTCTCTCTCTCTTGCTCCTGCCTTTGCCATGTGACATACCTGTTCCCCCTTTGCCTTCTACCATGATTATAAGCTTCCTGAGGCCTCCCTAGGAGCTGAGCAGAGGCCCACACCATGTTTCCTGTAAAGCCTGAAGAACCATGAGACAATTAAGCCTCTTTTCTTTATAAATTACCCAGTCTCTGGTGTTTCTTTATAGCAATGCAAGAATGACCTAGCACACTGTCTAATAACAGAGTTTCAAAACACGTGATCTAAAAACTGACAAAATGGAAATAAAAGGAAAAAAAATAAAGGATGCAAAGACTGATATTAAATAAAATTGACTTTAATGGAAAATAAACAATTGACTAAAATAAAATTTAATGAATTTATATAAAAGCTACTGGAACTAATAAGTGTTTAGTAAGATCAATGGTTATAAAACTAATACACAAAAATCAACAGTGTTTTAATAGACATTTTAGCAATGAATAATTTTTAAAATAGCATTTATAATGGTATCCAAAATTATGGGATACTTAGAGAAAATTTAGTAAAATGTGCAAAAACTGTGTATTCTTTACAACTGAAAGCTGTAAAACATGGCTAAGAAAAAATAAAGAAGTCTTAAAAAATGGAGTCCTCTACTAAAATCTCTCCAGATTGATTTAGAAATTCAACAAAATCACAACAAAAACCCAAGCAGATTTTTTTTGGTGGAAATTGACAAGCTGCTTCTAAAGTTTATATGGAAATGCAAATAATCTAGAATAATATAATTAATTGTCGTAGTCAGACTTATACCTTCCCTCACCACCACCCAAAAAAATGTCCATCCCCTAATTCCTGGAACCTGTGACTATATTATCTTGCATGGACAAAAGTGACTTTACAAATGTGGCTAATGATATGAACCTTGAGATGGTGAGATTGTCCTGGATTAACCAGATGGCTCTGTATATATGGGTCCTTAAAGGCCCAATGTTGCATCAGATAGATGAGACATGAAAAGGAGGAGGGATTTGAAACATGAGAACCAACTCTTGCTGGTTTTGAAGATGCAGGATGAGACCACAAACCAAAGAATAAATGTGGCTTCTAAGAGCTGGGAACAGCCCTCAACTGAAAGCCAGCAAGGAAATGGGGTCCTCAGTATTTACAAGGAATTGTATTCTGCCAATAACTTGCCAATGGGAAATAGTTTTTTGTTTTTTTCCCCCTAGAGTTTCCATAAAGGAACAGAACCATGTGGACAACTTGATTATGCCCTACAAAACTGTAAGATAAATTTGTGTTATCTAATATTTTTAAGCTGCTTTAAAAAGAAACAATAAAATCAATATAATCATGTTCTTAAAGAATATCATATTTGAAAGGCTGACATGATCTGATTTCAAGATTTACTATGATACTAGATTAATCAATACAGAACGGTATTGGCATAGTAGTAATAAATGTCAGTGTGTCTTCAAATTCTTCTTCTCAGAATCCCTTTACACTCCAATGAAGTTTCAAGTTTTTGTTTATATGAGTTAAATGGGTTATACATGTTGATATCTACCACATGTTTTATATTTAACTTTAAAAATTAAATAAATTTTAAACATAGAATTTTACCTATTTATTTTAAATGTGCACTTTAATTATAATCTCCTTGTTGAACTATACATTTTTATAAAAATAACTTTAAATTCCCAGATGCACATCCAAATTAGTGAGAAAAGTTGCATTATTTTATGTTTTTGCAAATTTTAAAAATAGCTCTTTATTAATGCTGGATTCTCATTTCTGTTTCTGCATTACATTTGCTGTAATATCACACATAATCCTCTAGAAAAGTCCATCCATTGAACATTTGAGAGAATGAGAGAGAAAAAAGTAAATAATGTTTTAGTATTATTACAAAAATAAATCTGAGTTCAAGAACCCTTGAAAGGATCTCTGGGAGTCAGACCGCACTTTGAGAACCACTAATCTGGATTAATGGAACAGAATATAGTTGAGAAATAGACCCATTAATATATATATTCAACTGACTTTGAACAGGGATATGAAGCCAATTCAATGGAAAAAAGGATAATCTTTTCAGCGAATGGTGTGAAACAATTGGACAGCATATTCACAAAAATGAACCTCAAATTTGAATTATACCACATTCAAGCCAAGGTAGGCAGATCATGAGGTCAGGAGATTGAGACCTTCCTGGCCAACATGGTGAAACCCCATCTCTACTAAAAACACAAAAATTAGCTAGGTGTGGTGGTGCATGCCTGTAGTCCCAGCTACTGGGGAGGCTGAGGCAGGAGAATGGCTTGAACCCAGTAGGTGGAGTTGCAGTGAGCCGAGATTGCACCAGGGTGCTCCAGCCTGGGGACAGAGCAAGACTCCATCTCAGGAAAAAAAAAAAAAAATTAAAATGTATCAGAGATTTAAACATAGGAGATAAAACTCTAGATAGAAACATAGATACAATTGTTTGTGACCTTGGGTTAGGCTAAGGTCTTTTAGAAAGGACTCAGAAAAAGCATGAAACATAAAAGAAAAAAAAGATAAATCATCCAAACTTTTGCTCTTTGAAAGAAAATGAAAGGACGAACCATAGACCGGAGCAAAATATTTGTCAATCATTTATATAACAAAGGACTCCTATCTAGAATATATAATCAACATTTTCAGAAGAATACTAACAAGACAAATAACAGGATAAAAATGAATATAACATTTGAACAGGTACTTCACACAAAAAGTTGTGTGACCAACACATGAAAATGCCATAAAATTCATCATCATAAATCATTAGGAAAATGCAAATTAAACTGGAACATACCACACACTGACTAGCTTGAATAGGGGAAGAATTGTAGTATCAAGTTCTGGTAAGGATATAGAGTTTCTGCAAATTCTCATACATTGCTAATGGGAATGCAAAATGGTATGACTCCTTTGGAAAATAGTTTGACAAATTTTTATAAATTTAAACATACAAACATACGTGTCCTTGTGACCCAACAATCCTATTTCTAGGAGTTCATTCATTAAAATGAAAACATATGTTTATGGACTTATAAGTGAATGTTCATAATACCATATTCTTGGTAGCCCCAAACTAGAAACAATCTAAATGTCCATTTAGGTTAATGGATAAACAAATTGTGTTATTTCCATGTAATTGAATATTACTCAGCAATAAAAAGGAACAAACTACTATTGATATATGCAACAGCATGTAAACTTAAAAGCCTTATGCTAAAAATAAATGCCAGACACAAAAGACTATGTAAGATATAATTGTACTTATATAAAATTATGGAAAAGTCAAAACTGTAGTGATAGAAAGTAGATCTGTGGTTGTCTCGGGCATGTCATGGCAGGCAATAATTGACTGGGAAGGAACAATAATCGATTGGGAAGGAACACTGGGAAGGATTATCCTTTTTTCCATGGTTTGGCTGTGTCCCCACCCAAATCTCACCTTGAATTGTAATAATCCCCATGTGTCAAGAGTGGGGTCAGGTGGTAATAATTGAGTTATGGGGGCGGTTTCCCCCATACTATTCTCATGCTAGTGAATAAGTCTCATGAGGTCTGATAGTTTTACAAAGGGGAGTTCCCTTGCATATGCTGTCTCTTGCCTGCTGCCGTGTAAGGAGTGTCTTGCTTCCCCTTCCCCTTCTGTCATGATTGTGAGGCCTCCCCAGCCACCTGGAACTGTGAGTCAATTAAACCTCTTTCCTTTATAAGTTACCCAGTCCTGGGTATGTCTTTTTAGCAGTGTGAAAACAGATGAATACAACCAGGGAACATTTTAGGGCAGTGAGCATGTTCTATGCTTTGATTGTGTTCTATATACATCTTGGAAATTAGTTACATAACTGTAATTTCTCAAAAATCATTGAACTCTACATTTATAATGGGAAAATTTTGTTTTCTGGTAATTACATACTAATGAGGTCAATTAAAAAACACGACAACTCTCAGTCTTGCAGCTATGGATCCAAATAAGTTACAATGAACTGTCTTGAGATTTGAAAGGCTAAAGTGAGGCAGATGATGTATTTTTCAGCTTTTGCTTTTTTTTTTTTTTCTGGTAAAGAGGTAGTAGAGGCATTTAGTTTGTTCTGTGGTAGCATTAAGCAGAGTTCACTATGCCCAGTCATTTGCTTTGTAGATGCCAAGAGGCAGGACATGAAACATCCATTCTGCTAGTGCAGATTATAGCTAGCTCAGAACATTCGTAAGCTGGCAGCTATAGCAGCTTCCGGTTGATGGAAGTTCTCTGATTGTAGCAGCCACCTGGCTGTTGTGACTTCCTAACCAGTGTTAGTTTTGGCACCAATGACTTTCCGATCTTAGAAGAGGCAGCACTGATTTTATGGTGTGACCTTTGGAACTGTTCCCTTTCAACTCAACTCTGAATCTGTTTCTTCAACTCTTACCATGATTATGCAAGCTATATAATATTCTATGATGAAATAATTCTTCATTTAAACTAGATAGAATGGAGTTTGTTCTTTAAGTGAATGCTAATATACTGCCTTGTAGGCATATTATGAGAAATCAATGAGATTAGGTATGTAAACAACTTAACAGCACCTGGTACTTAGTAAAAAAAAAAACCCAAAAACAAAACAAAAAAAAAAAACCTCTATAAATATTTACTGTTATTGTTACTATCTAATGCTAGGTATATATACATAGTGAGCAAACCAGCATGGGAGTATAAAATTGAGAGTTGACTTGATTGCTCATTTATTCAGACAGAACTGAAATGATGTAATGGTTTGATGGCTCTCTAGATATGCCTAGATTTTCAGTTTATGCTAATTTGCCTACATGATCTGGCCCTTCCCCATCCCTAATCCTATCATCTATTGCTCTCCAGCTTGCTTATTGGAATCCAGACAAACTGGCTTTCTAATGCTGTGTTTCAAATAAGTTAAATTTATATCTGCCTCAGGGAATGAATGCAGAATATTAAGGTAAGAGTCCTAAAGATCTCACTTGTGCATCTTAAGTTCAGGATGCAGCTGTCTTATATACATAATCTTCAGAAAACCTGGAGATATGATTGTTGGTATTTGATAAATCCAAAAGAATAAGAAATGTTCAAGAGGCAGAAGATAGGCAAATGCTACTCTATTTTTTTTAATAGGAAAATAATAATTTGGAAAATTGTGGAGTAAGAATCCTAATGTAAATATGTAGCAAAATGATTTAATAAATGTTTTAAATGGGTTTTGAGTGATTGGAAATAACGTATTAGTAAGAGGCAGTATTAGTTTATGGAGAATAAGTTCAATCAAGTGAAATGTACTGTTTCTTTTAAAGCATTACATGACTGTCAGATTAAGGAACTAATGTAGACACACTTTAGTAAGGAATTTGACCAAGTTATAATATTTTTAGGAATAAGACTGAGAAATGTAAGCTGCTTATGACACAATGCAATGACCTATCTGACTCAGTGCATCTAATGCGGGACCAATTAGTGAGTGCCCACTGGCAGGCTCGACCCCACCTGAGGCTCTGAGACCACTCCTGACACAAGTTGTGATTTAGGTCAGGAACTCCACGACTTAGCATGCAAGTCAGCGCGATCTTTCATTTTCTCAGACATCTTGCTTGAAATCTTGATTTGGGGTCTTGAAGTCATCCTTGACATCCCTGTCACTTCTTACATTCAATTATCTATTAAAATTGATTAAATTTGACTTATCACAGTCATCTCTACCGCTATTTCTTAGTGCCTATCCTCATGTTCGTTCACCGATTGCCACAGCCCTTCTAACCGTTCTTTCTACCACATTTGCTCCACTTCTCCCCACTACAACTCCATATTGTTGCCAGTTATCTTTCTAAATGTCAAATCAGATCATGTCACTTTCTTGGTTACATATCTCAAACAAAAAAGTCGAAATTTCTTCATAATATGACCAAGACCTATATTTAGAGATTCATTTTCTGTGATTGCCTGTCCTCACTACTCACTTTCAAGAACACTTCAAGTTCTCTTGTAAGCTATGCTTTGGGCCTGCTATTTTCACTGCCTCTGCTCTTCTACATCCTCACTACTTGACGAGACTTTGTATTTTAAGGCCACTGAAATTTGAAAACCAGTGACTCTACTTACCATGGTCAAGTCTCACAACTCCTGGGGCATCATTCACATGGTATTTTATGTGAACAATACACTGCACAGCCCCTGCAAGCAAGCTCTTCATTTAGACTTCAGTGCGAATGATAACCCCTGGAAGACTGAAACTGGGTGGCCATGAAGATAATGTGTGAAGTTATATGCTGAAAATGTTTCTAATCGTATGTAAATATAGGAACATAGGGGAATCTTGTTATATTACTCCAATGTTCTTCCCTCCCCTCCCCTCCCCTTTCAAGAAGTAACTGTTATTACTTGTTGGGTTATGTTATTTTAGACATATGCCTAAATGTATTTCCATATGTATAAATGCATACTTATGTAAGTGTACACATGAAGTACAATTTTTTTCTTATGGGAGAGATAACATAATACACATTTTGTTCTGTAACTTGCCTTTCATGCTGTTCAGTGTGCCTTGGAAAATGTTGCTGGTCAACATATATAGATCTGCCTCATTTCTTTTTAAGTTGAACTCATTTGTCAGGATTCAGTTCAAATTGAGTCTATGTTTTTGCCAAACTCTTGGCAGCTCTGTTACCATTTTTGTGTGATTTCTTAACACTGCATATTCTTATATAATGGTACTTATTAGAATGAATTATAATGATGTCTTTACAAGTCTATTTCATCCCTAAATAAACTCTGATATCCTCAAATAGACCCAGGTTCTTGGAACATTTCAGTGGATCAAAATAATTTCTGTTGAGTGACTTAATTATATTGGAGCTTTCCTCATAAGTCCAGTACTAGATAGATAAGGTGAGAAAAATCAGTATCATACTCCTTAGACATCTCCTTGGATTGAAATGATTAACTGTCACATCTCTGAACTGTCCAAGGAGAGGTTACTGCTTGGCTTATTTTCTAGGCATTTTAAAGGTCCTCCTTGGACCTTTTTGGAGCATTCTGTGCTTTGTTTTGAAATACAAAAATGCACAGCAAAATATAGATTTTGAGGAAAAATTCCTATTTTTCAGGTTGTCAGTCTCTCCAGGCTCAAACTTGTATATTTTAAACTAGGCCTCAATTGAACCAAAGTTTTTCCCTAGCTCCTGTTTCCTCTTGCAGATATAAACTGAAACTTACTTTAAAAGTCTATTCCTTATTACTGAACTTTTCTTTCTTCAAACTTTTGGGACCTCTTTTATTTATCCAACTTTCAGCCAGTTATGAATAGAGAGTTGAATAAAGAGATTCCTTAGAAATTGACTTTGCTCAGCAAAACCATCTAGGTGTGCCAACTCTACCTTGTCCGATTCTCTCTTTTTTCTTTTTTGCCTTCCTATTCCTTTTCAGCTTTTCTCAATTACTTAACTTATCCACTTTTGTTGAAGATAATTGTGAATATTTGAAGAAATCATGGCCGATGGAACAAACTAAATATCTTATCTGAACAAGGAAGAATCTTTGTAAGTCAAACAATATTTATTGTACTTATTAAAGTAAGTATCCTATTCCTTGGCATCCATTTAACATCACATTAGTAGTAATAAGTCAAATTTTTATTGTTTATTGTCTTCATCCCTGAAAAAGATCTTATTCCATGATCACATGCATAGTTCTTTTGGCACACATGGGATGCTGCATTTCATAGAGTGTCATAAATAAGCCACTTCTCTTTGACACTGCTGCTGGTGCCAACAATACCTGGTACCAATACACTTGGTACTAACAATACAAAAGTTACATGGATACTTGTAATAATAAGGGGATTGTCTTGGTAGAAGTCCTTATGGAGGCTGTTGGTGAGTAACATGTTATTGAAAGCTAGAGAAAAGGAACTTTTGCTGTGTGTAGTGGTAGGTACCTGTTACTTGTAGTGTTACATGTAGTGGTAGATACGTCTTACCCACTGTTATGTGGAAAATATAAGATATACCTAATTAACCAATGGACTTGGCTAAGCAGATTTTTAAGCAGAATGTTGAAAATAACATCTGGTTTCTTTTAGAGGGATAAATTAAAAAATAATCTGTTTAATATTCAAGCAACAGTTAAAGGAAATATAAAGGAGCCAAGACTTAGGGGACACTTAATGGCAGTTCAGGTCCACATGAAGACATACAAAGCATTGATAATGGTAACTATGTAGGGATATATATATATAAAACAGTATAAATATATTTTATGGTAACACATTTCTTCTCCTATCTGATATAAAAGACAACCGCATAAAACAATTATGCAAGTGTGTTGATGGACTTATTATGTATTATGTATACAGATACAGGCAATTTCTAAGGAATCTCTTTATTCAACTCTCTATTCATAACTGGCTAAAAGTTGGATAAATAAAAGAGGTCCCAAAAGTTTGAAGAAAGAAAAGTTCAGTAATAAGGAATAGACTTTTAAAGTAAGTTTCAGTTTATATCTGTAAGAGGAAACAGGAGCTAGGGAAAAACTTCGGTTCAATTGAGGCCTAGTTTAAAATATACATATATAAAATATAATAAGCCATTATGTATACAGATATAACAGGTATAGCAATGATACCAAAGGAGGGAGGAGATAATGGAGGTATCAGTATAAACTAGATTGAGTTAAGATGCTAATTATAATCCCTAGGAAAGTTACTAACAAAATAACTAAAAAATATAGTAAAAGAAACAAGAGATTTAGAATAGGACACTAAAAAATATTTCTTCAAAAACCAAAGAGGGAACTAATGGAGAAGAAACAAGAAGCACAAAGATATATAGAAAACAGATAGCAAAATGGCAGTCATAAATCCTACTTTACCAGTAATTATGTTAAATAAGAATACACAAAAACCTTCAATGAAAAGGCAGACAGCAGAGTGGATTAAGAAAACATGACTGAACTTTAGGTTGTACATGAGAAAAATTGAGATTCAATACATGAGATAAATTGAGATTCAAAGACAAGAATAGATTGAAAGTAAAATGATGGGAGAAGATGTTATGCAAGCTGTAACTAATAGTGGCAATACAGAAGTCACACAAAGTAGACTTTAATATTGCAGGATTCTGGGAAGAAGGCAGAGTAGGAAATACCAGGAATCTGTCTCTTTACCTAGACAACAATTGCACTGACAGAATCTGATATAACTGTTTTGGAACTGTAAAGTCTATTGAAGGCTTGCAACTTTCAGGGGAAGAATTGGATGGTAAATTGCGGTTAGTTTTGGACAAATTTCAACTCTTAGCTCAGTAGCCATTATTCATCTCCTAGCTCCAACCCCTTGGCAAACAGCTGTACACATACATGTTCCTAGAGCAAACTTCACACAACTTGGGAGAGCCAGAGTGGCTAAAAAGGACTTTGTTAAAAGAGTTACAGTCAAAGAGGTGGTACTAATTGTTGTGGCACCTCCTGTAATTTTTGCAAACTCCTCCACCTCTAGCTGCAGTGACTTCCAGGGGACTGAAGCCCAGTGCCCTCTTTACTTCCTTCTTCTTTGATTTTTTCTTGCTTTCTGAGAATCAGATACCAAAGACTACAGCATTCAAAAGCAGCTGCATACATGGGGAAATTAGAAAGTGACCTCAAAAACTATAAGGCATATAGAAAACAAATAGCAAAATGACAGAAGTAAGCCCCTTCTTATAAGTGATTACTTTAAATGTAAATAGATTAAACTCTCCAATCAAAAGACAGACTGGCAAAATGGATAAAAAGCATTCCAATTATATTCTGTCTACAAGAGATTAATTTTAGATCCAAAGACACAAATAGATTGAAAGTAAAAGAATGGAAAAAGATACTTGGTACAATTGGTAACCGAGAGAGCAAGGGTGGCTATACTAACATTAGACAAGATAGATTTTTAAATCAGCAAAGATTACAAGACATAATGGAGGATATTATATATTAAAAAAACAGTAAGAAGGTATACAAATTATAAACATGTGTGTAACATAAGCCTATCTCTCTATATCTATATTTATATATATATAGCAAAAACTGACAGACTGAAAGGAGAAATAGACAGTTCTACATAATAGTTAGAGAATCCAACACCCCGTTGTTAATGATGGATGGAACAACCAGACAAAAGATAAATAAGAAATCATAGGACTTAATAAGCCACTAGATCTAACAGATATGTACAAAACACTCTACAAAGCAACAGCAGCTTACACATTTTTCCCAAGTGCTCACTGGGTTCCTGAATAGAACAGGTGTTAGGCCAAAAATTCAATCTCAATATATTCACTAAGATAAATACTGTATATGGTATCTTCTCTGACCACAACAAAGCAAAGTTAGAAATCAATAAAAGAGATAAAAGTATACAAAATTGAGGAAATTAAACAACATATTCTTAAACAACCAATGGATCAAAGAATACATTCCAATGGAAATTATAAAATATGTAGAGATTAATGTAAATGAAAACACAATATACTAAACTTATGAGATGCAACAAAAGAAGTGCTAAGGGGGAGATTTATAGCTATAAATGCTTACATTCAAAAATAGAAAAGGTCTCAAATCAATAGCTTAACTTTACAACTTAGGGTACCAGAAAAAGAACAAACTAAACTCAAAGCTACCAGAAAAAAAAGAAATAAAGATTAGAACAAAGATAAATGAAATGTAGAATAGAAAGAAGATAAAGTCATGAAACCAAAAGTTGTGTTTTTGAAAAATTTAACAAAGTTGACATCTTTTGCTAGATGAACTAATGAAAAATGGAAGACACTCAAACCACTAAAATCATAAAGGAGAGACATTACAACTAATTCCATAGAAATAAAAATTTAAAAATTAAAAATAAAAATAAAATAATTTATTTCTGTAGAAGTAGTTGTAATGTCTCCCTTTATGATTTTCATATACTCATTATACAAGAGTACTATGAGTGATTGCATGCTGAAAAATTTTAGAACCTAGATTAAATGAACAAAATCCTAGAAATCCAAAACCCATCAACCAATTTGTACATTGAAATTCTAGCCCCCAAGGTTATGGTATTCAGAGTCAGGACCTTTGGGAGGTAATTAGGTCATGGGGTTGAGCCCTCATGAATGGGATTAGTGCCCTTATAAAAGAAACCACAGAGAGATAGTTTGTCACCTCCACAAATGAAGACACAGTGAGTGCCGTCTATGAGCCACAAAGCAGGGTCTCACCAGACCTGACAGCATCATCTGAATTGAATCTGACAGCATCATCATTTTGGACTTCCCAGCCTCCAGGACGGTGAGAAATAAGTTGCTATTTATTAATATAAGCTACCCAGTTTATGGTATTTTGTCATAGCAGCCTGAATGAACTAAGACAGACACTATAAGAAAAGAAAACTACATACCAATACCCCTTACAACATTGATACCATGTTTGTCCTCTACAAAATACTAGCAAACCAAATCTAATTATGTGTTAAAAGGATTATATGCCATGAGCATGTGGAATTTATTTTTGGAATCGAATGCAAGGATGTTTCAACATAAAAAAAAATCTAAAAATGTACTATACCACATTAACAGAGTGAAGAGGGAAAATGCATAATCATCTCAATTGATGCAGACAAGGCATTTTACTTCAAGCCTATTAAGATGACTACTATAAAAAATAAAATAACAAATGTTGGTGGGGATGTAGAGAAATTGGGAACTACTGTTGTTGGAATGCAAAATGTTATAGCCACTGTGGAAAACAGTATGGTGGTTCCTCAAAAGATTAAAAATAGAATTAGCATGTGATCCATTAATCCCACTTCTGGGTATATAACCAAAATAATTGAAAGCAGATTTGCAAAGAGTTATTTGTACCCCCATATCCATAGGAGCATTATTTACAGTAATTGAAACATGGGAGTAACCTGTGTACACAGACAAATAATGGCTAAGTAAAATATGACACACACACACACACACGCACATTTACAATGGACTATATTATTCAGCCTTAAGGAAAAAGGGAATTCTGAAACATGCTACCACATGGATGAATTGTGAGGAAATTCTGCTAAGTAAAATAAGCCAGTAACAAAAAGCTAAATATGGTATCATTTCACCTATATGAGGTACTTAGAGCAGTTAAACTCATAAGAGACCAAGAGTAGAATATTGTTTGCCAGGGGTTAGGGGTAGGAGGATATGTGGTATATCTATGCAATGGAGTATTTTTTTGGCAATACAAATCAATGAAGTGTTGATTTATGTTAAAATACTGATGAATCTTGGAAGTGTTATGCTAAGTGAAAGAAGTCAGTCACAAAAGGCTACATATAGTTTGATTCTAACAGGCAAATCTATAGAGACAAAAGGTAGGTTAATGACTATCCAGGGCTGGTAGGAGATATAGAGGGACTACTGATGGGCAGGGGTTTTCATTTTGAGGTTGCAAAAATGTTCTAAAATTAAATTGTAGTTATGGTTGTACAACTCTGTGCACATGATAAAACACACTAAACAACAGACTTTAAATGAATGGAGTTTATGGTATGTGAATTATATCTCATATATGCTATCTATAAAAAAGAATCTTTTACCAAAGTGGTTAACAATTTGGAGTAAGAAAGGAGGGGTAGGGAAAAAACAATCTTTAAAATACCTTTTTTCTTGCTATATATGTTAAAATGGAGAAATATAATAAAGGTCCATGTAAACTAATTTTAATAAGCTCATGATATTCAGCTTTCTGCTAAGTAAGTTTCCTAGCATCTTACTGAAGACAGATGCAAGCTGTCTTCAATAATGAATAGGTGATAAAGAACAAAAAACTTCAACAAATGACATTTTCTGCACAGGCAAAGATAGCTTCCTATACTGTCTCAATAACCTACGAGGCCAAGAGTAGGCCTATCATCTAAGTACTAATTCAGCATTTCATGCATTTCAATTCTCAAACTTTACAGGATGTCTTCACGTTTCAGTTAAGTTAAAAATCATCTTAGAGATTCAACCTAAGATCCTCACATGTATACTCAAGGCTATTCATCGCAGCACTATTTGCTAAAGTAGAAATAATCCAAATATCCATTAACAAGAGACTGGTTGAATAAACTCTGCTACATACATACAATGGAGTATTAAGCAGCTATAAAATAGAATGAGAAATACCTTCATGTACTGCTGCAGAGCTATCTCCAGGGTATATTCTTCAGAAAAAAAAGCTCAGTAAAAATTGTGTGTACAGTGTGTTATTGTTTAAGAAAGAGGAACAGATAGATACCATTGTGAGGAGCAGATAGAGCTAGTTTGACTTCTTTCCAATATATTTTCCTTTGTAGATTTGACTTTTGAACTACCTAAGTATTTTACCTAATCATGAAATAAAATTAAATCCAGAAGCCAATCTTAAAAGGCAAAAGTAAAATAAAACAAACCAACAAACTCTTTAATTACTTTAAAATACTTATATTTTCTAAACTATCCAGGAAAAAACAAAACCACTCTTATTTCAGAGGATTCTAGTTAGACATTTTTTTGGCATCTCTTATCTGACTTTTGGTGGTTTGTTCAGTGACCTAGAAATATTTCTTTGATACCTTCATCAGTATTTTGTAACTTTACAGAATACTTATGTGGCTACATAGTAAGTACTAAGATCTTTACTTGTTGTTTTATTTAACCTTTACCATGACTCAGATAGGTATTATGATCTGCTCTGTACAGATGGATACTAGGGCTTTGGGACATTAAGTGACGTGCTTAAGGTCATTTGGGTCACCCAAGGTAGGCAGCTTGACTTCCTAATCTACTGCTTGTGATTAAATTCATATTAATCTCAAGGATATGTAAGCATCATAGTAGGAATTAATATTTGGAAAATGCATGCTTCATTTTTAGAATCATTTCCATTAAGGAAAACTCTGCATTTTGCCCATCAGTGCAAGTAAGAGTTGATTCAGCTAATTCTCCTACCATAAAACAGAAAAGTGTGAAATTTAAATATATTTGTAATGTTCAAAAGCACTTTAATTTATGTCAGCATGTTATTTATTTTAATAAAAGGAGGCATGTAATTTAAAAGCAACAAATGGTTAGTCTTAATAAAAGTAGCATAAATAGAACTCTATTGAATTATTTTTTAATTACTATTTACTACAAAGTTCAAGAGGGATAATTTGTCCATTTTATAGATATGTTTTGATTAAGCTTCTTGGAGAAGTGCTATCTAAACTAAATGTGTATTCTCATAACACTTATTATAATGCTTTATTTATTACAGGCAATAATTAACATATAAAACTTTCTACAAATAAGAACAGAATCCAGAATCCAAAAGAAAAACTAATCACCTTTTAAATGAGTGATCACTAAACAACTAAAAATGTCTTTTTTCTCATTTTTATTTTTCTATTGCTTTATGTAATAATTCCTTCCACATAAATTTACTGAGCCCCCCAGTGCATCAGGCCCTGTGCATTGGCTGTCTCCTTGCAGAGCTCTCTGCCAGCTTCACTTCTTCTACCAGATAACATGTTCTACTCTGCAGTCCTTTAAGGCCATGCCCTAGAGAGTAAGCTTGACAAAAGGTGGGACCTCCTTTTCTGACACTTTCAGAAAGAAATCACCAACTCAGATGCCTACAGAGACCTGTCAGAAAATCTAAATAAGTGAAGTTGCCAGGTAAAGAGACAGTAAGGAGTGGTGAGGTCCCAGCAATCTGTGGACAGCAAGGTTTCAGATCTCTTTGTTATCATTACAGAATGTGGGACCCAGGTTGTAAGAACTTCTAAGAAGGATGGAAAACAGGTTTTTAAAATATGAAACATCATAATCTAGAAATGTTTGTTTCTAGATTAATAACTCAGTGGAAAAATAAAATAAATTACAAAGTAGAAAGCAAAAAAAAAAAAAAAATAACTAAAAAATGACCTGTGAGTTCCTACGTGGGGCTGGTTGAATAGAACCTGTTAATTGACTGAATTTGGCCTTTGGGTCAGCACTACATGCTCTCTCCTTTACAATATCTTCTCTGAGCTTCATATCCTTGTCTGATAGTCCATTTCTTTCCAAGAGGATTGATATTGGGAATGTTTCTACCATTCAAAAAAGGCTCCAACTGCTACTCATAGTCATGGTCTTACCCTAAGACCTCATCAGCACAAAATGTTAAAATATAATACAATAAGCCCCAAATGTACGTAAGAGTTGTTTTACATATTTCTGCTTCAAGATCCAAAAATGTTACCATTTATAGCCTCTTCACATACATGTGTTGAAGTTGTTTCTTTTATATCCATCAATATTTCAGGTTTTAGCTTCAGTCATTTGCACTATATTGACTATGCCTGAAACTAAGCACCTTCATACTCAAACCAGGATTTTGTGAAAAATGACTGGCTTTGCCTACCAATACTGAACTATGAAGGAATCCCAAAACTGAACAGACCAATAACAAGTAATGAGATCAAAGTCCTAAATAAAGTCTCCCAGCAAAGAAAGCCCGAGAGCTGATGGCCTCACCACTGCTTTAATTGCCAGACTTTTAAAGAACAAATACTAATCCTAATAAAACTATGCTAAAAAATGAATACAGGAGAAGAGAATACTTCCAAACTCATTCTACAAGGCCAGTTATCAACCTGATACCAAAACCAGACAAAGATACATTAAAAGAAAGAAAATGACAGGCCAATGTCCCTGATAAAAAGTGATGCAAAAGTCCACAACAAAATACTAGCAAACCAAATTCAACAACATATTAGAAAGATCATTCATCATGACCAAGTGGGATTTATCCCTGAGATGCAAAGATGGTTCAACATATACAAATCAATAAATGTGAGACATCACATCAAGAGAATGAAGAACAAAAACATATGATCATTTCAACTGACGCTGAAAAAGCATTTCATAAAATTTAACATCTCTTCATGGGGGGGAAAAACCGTCGACAAACTGGGGATAGAGGGAACATATATCAACACAATAAAATCCATATGTGTCAGACTCACAGCTAGTATCATACTGAATGGGGAAAAACTGAAAGCCTTACCTCTAAGAACCAGAACATAACAAAGATGCCCACTTTTGCCACTGTTATTCAATATAGTACTGGAAGTCCTAGCTAGAGCAATCATACAGGAGAAAGAAATAAAGCACATCCAACTTTGAAAGGAAGAAAAATTATCCTTGTTTTGCAGATAATATGATCTTATATTTGAGAAAATCTAAAGATTCCACCAAAAAACTATTAGAACTGATAAAACTAAAATCTAGTAAAGTTGCAGGATACAAAAGCAACATACAAAAATCAGTGTCTGGTCAGGTGCCGTGGCTCACACCTGTAATCCCAGCACTTTGGGAGGCTGAGGTGGGTGGATAACTTAAATTCAGGAGTTTGAGACCAGCCTGGCCAACATGGTGAAACCCCATCTCTATTAAAAATACAAAAATTATACAGGCGTGCTGGTGGGTGCCTGTAATCCCAGCTACTTGGGAGGCTGAGGCTGGAGAATTGTTTGACCCCAGGAGGTGGAGGTTGCTGTGAGCCGAGATGGCCCCATTGCACTCCAGCCTGGGCTACAAGAGCGAAACTCCAACTCAAAATCAATCAATCAATCAATCAATCAATCAATCAGTGGCATTTCTATATGCCAACAGTGAACAATCTGAAAAAGAAGTCAAGAGAGTAATCCCATTTACAAAGCTACAAAAAAAGAAAAAAAAAAGATACCTAGGAATAAATCTAAAAAAGTGAAAGATCTCTCTAATGAAAATTATACAATATTGATGAAAGAAACTGAAAAGGACACTGAAAATGGAAAGATATTCCATGTTTCATGATCATGGATTGGAAGAATTGATATTCTTGAAATATCCATACTACTCAGAGCAATCTATAGATTCAATGCAATCCCTATCAAAATACCAATGACCTTCTTCATAGAAATAGAAAAGAATTCTTAAAATTTATATTGAACCACAAAAGACACAGAATAGTCAAAGCTTTCCTGATCAAAAAGAACAGAACTGGAGGAATCACGTTACCTGATTTCAAATTATACTACAGAGCTATAGTAACCAAAACAGCATCATACTGGTGTAAAAAGAGACACATAGACCAATGGAACACAACAGAAGACCCAGAAACAAATCCATACACTCATTTTCAACAAAGGTGCTAAAAACGTACATTGAAGAAAGAATAGTCTCTTCAATAAATGATGCTGAGGAAACAGGATATCCATATGCAGAAGAATGAAACTAGACTGCTATCTCTTGCCCTATACAAAAATCAAATCAAAATGGATTAAACAATAGGAATTGATGTAATAATTCAATTAAAAATGAGATCTGAATAGACATTTCTCAAAATAAGACATAGAAATGGCAAACAGGCGTATAAAATGTGCTCAACATCACTGATCAGCAAAGAAATTCAAATCAAGCTGCAGGGAGATATCTTTTTACTCCAGTTAAGATGTGACTTTTATCCAAAAAAACAGGCAATAACAAATGCTGGTGAGGATGTAGAGAAAAGAGAATCCTCATACACTGTTGGTGATAATGTAAATTGGTACAACTACTATGGTGAACAGTTTGGAGGTTCCTCAATAAACTAAGAACTACCATACGATTCAGCAATCTAATCCCACTGCTAGGTATATACCCAAAAGAAAGGAAATTAGTATATCAGAGACATATCTGCACTCCCATGTTTATTGCAGCACTATTCACAATATACAAGATTTGGAAGAAACTTAAGTGTCCATCAGCAGACAAATGGATAAAGAACATGTGGTACTTATACACAGTCAAGTACTATACAGCCATAAAATAAGGAGATCGTATCATCTGCAACAACATGGATGGGACTGAAATCATATTATGCTTTGTATACTTGCATTGAAATATCTCATGTACCCCGTGAACATATACACCTGCAACGTATCCAAGCAACAAGGTGAGTGAGACTCTGTCTCAAAAACAAATAAAAATAAAAATAAAAAATACTGGTTTTGGAATACATGAACACTTCTAGGCCAATGGCCTGATTTCTAATGCTTACCCGTTTGAGGCAAATGTAATTTTATTGTCTCTTAGAACTAAATCTCATGATCATCAGTTTTCAGATGCTAGGAAGGTTGTAGTTGGTCTTTTATGCTCAAAAATAAACTCTCAGAACCTATTTACTGTTACCTGGGGATGGGAGTCATAGGTATAGGGTGAATTTCCTTCTCATGTCACTTACTTGCATAAAGAACATCTCTTGAACTAGAGTAAGAAATTTGAACTTAAAGTTCCTCCTTGCCCTTTCCAATTTGGAGGGTATGTTACTACTCAGGAAGTACCCCAATAAGAATGGGGAGTGTAATCTCTGGAAGTCACTGGTCAAAGAGACAATATTTCCTGATGGAATAATCATCAACCTTATTACCAGAATATGGGTAGAACATTGTGGTAGATATTGGCCCATTCAATATCCAATTTATTGTATTTCTAGTGTGTGCAGTCTGTACCACAGATGCTGGAAAGTAAGAATCCTCTCAATGCTAGGGTTTAGGATGTGATGTGAAATCTCCCAATTAGATGTAATTTCATGGGACTTGAATTGGAATCTGTTAAGAGGCTGGGATAACCATGGCAAAATAAGTATGGTTCTGGAGCTAGTGGCTATCTTGGCAACATCTTAATTACAGAGGCAGCTTCTAATTGTAGCAAGTGTAGAAGTTACTTTGATGGTCCTATTCTTCAATGTTGTTTTGGAGTCATTCCTAGAAGCTCAAACTAGAGTCTGTTTCTTCAATCCTCTCACTAATCCTGTAAGTCATTTGACCTGTAATAAATAAAATCCAGTAGACAGCAAAGTTGGAATGAAATGTTTGCTGCCTTCTTTATTGGCTAAACTGTCTTATAGCTGGGATAGGCATTAAGTCTTAAAAAAAATAATGACTCCATATCTACATAAGGTATTATGTAAGTAGAGGAAGATAATTTGAAAATGAAAGAAAAAGTTTCAAGAGAAAGGATTACTTGACTGAGTGTCTTACTGCTAAAGCCACAGCTGCTACTGTCAGAGAGATTATTTTCAGTCATCCAATCATGTTAGAATGGACTCCCAATCTCCTATCGGCAACATATAGTTCTCCAAGAGATTTTAGTGGCCTGGGGATGGAATTGGGGGTAAATTAATTGCAATTCACTGGTGAATGGCAAGTCATACACCACACAAAATCTTCCTATGCTGTCAAGTTCAGGGGATCCAGAGCTCTTCCCATTTCAAAACACTCTAGGGATTGCTCTGATTATGAGCAGAGACTCACACACACTCATTTGAGGAAGCCTCAGATATTACCCGGTGCCCCTGCTTGATCACTGCTGGGAAAATGCTATACCCAAATTACATTTAGAACCTTGAGGCTAGGAATTGCACTTTCTCTCATGTCCTTGCCATTCTGTCATCACTGACTACTATCGAAAATGTAGCTCTGTTTGCTTATCTTTCTTCTTTCAGAGTTCCATTTCCACTTCCTGTGCTTATTTTTCTGGAACTACTGTTTTGCAGGTTTATTCCTCCACAGTCTTTCATGTCATTTCTGTTGGAAAATTCTATCAGTGATGAAGACGCTCCTACATACCCACAATATCTTCAGTTGACTTCTTGCCTTCCCTGGAACCCAGCTCTCTCTAAAGGGCAAAGCTTCTTCTGAGTATCTCTATTGTGAAAGCTGCTCATTTTCCTGGGGTCACCTTCTCAGCATTTTCCTAACTCCACAATGCTATTTACAAGTGCTTTCTCTTCAACCCTCCTGTAAAAACCACTCCTTCACTGACATTTATGCCACTTGGTTATGACATATTTTACCCCTTGTATATGGTTACTCATACATATTGGGCTCTTGGTCACCTCAAATGTATCAAAGATTTTACACCTTGTTCACAGCCTTTCACTTCATCCGAAGCCTTACCATATCTCTGGGTCCAAGTGAGCAGCTCATCCAACCTTTTTCCATCAGACTTTCTTGACCTTCCTAACACTAGTAATTTTCATCCCCAATCCATTTCTGCTGTTCCACTGTGGCCCTGGTTATCAGCCATAATCCCTATCTCACTGAAATTGTGAGGTCTAATATCCTACTCCTTCATATCTTTTCACTCCATTAGTCCCATTATATCCACCTTCTTTCACTGGTATTTCCAGATCTTAGATTACATACTACACCTTTGTCCAATCTATTATACTATTCAGAAACTCATTTGCTTTCCCATTTACCCAAATCCAATGTTTTAGTCACCCTCATCCAAAACCGTGCCTACCCTGCAACTCCTGGACTCGGGAATAAACTGTCTACCTCTGATATTTTGCTTATTTTTAGTTTTTGCACATACATAGTAGGTATCTATATTTATAGGGTATATGAGACATTTTGATACAGGCATGCAATGTGTAATAATCACAACAGGGTAAATGAAATATCTATCACCTCAAGCATTTATCCTTTCTTTGTGTTACGAATAATCCAATTTATACTCTTTTAGTTATTTTAAAATGTACAGTCCATTGTTGGTGACTGTAGTCACCTTGCCTTTGGTATTTTTGACACCTGTGCTGCAGTCCAAGAAAATTATAAATCGAGCAGATTTGTACTCTACAAATTTGTATCCTCTAATCTTGGATGGGCCATAGCTTCACCTTGTGTACCTGGCTTAGGGTACCTATTTTTTTTTCATGTAATTTAACATTTTCACCACTCTTCTGTATTGCTTCAACCATGCCTCCAACTTTACTGAGAAGCTTAATGGCCCTTTATTGGGGGCCATCAAGAAGAAATACTTTAACCTCTTACCGTTCATCATCTCCACAATTTTTGTTGTATCTACTCTCACCCTCTTAACCTTTGCCCTTCTCCTTTCGGATTAAGAAGCCTTTTTCCTAAGGGCTAGGGCAAAACTCTCCCCTCACTTTCTTTTTTTTTTTTATTTATTATTATTATACTTTAAGTTGTAGGGTACATGTGCATAACGTGCAGGTTTGTTACATATGTATACTTGTGCCATGTTGGTGTGCTGCCCCCATCAACTCGTCATTTACATCAGGTATAACTCCCAATGCAATCCCTCCCCCCTCCCCCCTCCCCATGATAGGCCCCGGTGTGTGATGTTCCCTTTTCTGAGTCCAAGTGATCTCATTGTTCAGTTCCCACCTATGAGTGAGAACATGCGGTGTTTGGTTTTCTGTTCCTTTGATAGTTTGCTAAGAATGATGGTTTCCAGCTGCATCCATGTCCCTACGAAGGACACAGACTCATCCTTTTTGATGGCTGCATAGTATTCCATGGTGTATATGTGCCACATTTTCTTAATCCAATCTGTCACTGATGGACATTTGGGTTGATTCCAAGTCTTTGCTATTGTGAATAGTGCTGCAATAAACATACGTGTGCTTGTGTCTTTATAGCAGCATAATTTATAATCCTTTGGGTATATACCCAGTAATGGGATGGCTGGGTCATATGGTACATCTAGTTCTAGATCCCTGAGGAATCGCCATACTGTTTTCCATAATGGTTGAACTAGTTTACAATCCCACCAACAGTGTAAAAGTGTTCCTATTTCTCCACATCCTCTCCAGCACCTGTTGTTTCCTGACTTTTTAATGATTGCCATTCTAACTGGTGTGAGATGGTATCTCATTGTAGTTTTGATTTGCATTTCTCTAATGGCCGGTGATGATGAACATTTTTTCATGTGTCTGTTGGCTGTATGAATGTCTTCTTTTGAGAAATGTCTGTTCATATCCTTTGCCCACTTTTTGATGGGGTTGTTTGTTTTTTTCTTGTAAATTTGTTTGAGTTCTTTGTAGGTTCTGGATATTAGCCCTTTGTCAGATGAGTAGATTGCAAAAATTTTCTCCCATTCTGTAGGTTGCCTGTTCACTCTGATGGTAGTTTCTTTTGCTGTGCAGAAGCTCTTTAGTTTAATGAGATCCCATTTGTCAATTTTGGCTTTTGTTGCCGTTGCTTTTGGTGTTTTAGACATGAAGTCTTTGCCCATGCCTATGTCCTGAATGGTACTACCTAGGTTTTCCTCTAGGATTTTTATGGTATTAGGTCTAACATTTAAGTCTCTAATCCATCTTGAATTAATTTTCGTATAAGGAGTAAGGAAAGGATCCAGTTTCAGCTTTCTACTTATGGCTAGCCAATTTTCCCAGCACCATTTATTAAATAGGGAATCCTTTCCCCATTTCTTGTTTCTCTCAGGTTTGTCAAAGATCAGATGGCTGTAGATGTGTGGTATTATTTCTGAGGACTCTGTTCTGTTCCATTGGTCTATATCTCTGTTTTGGTACCAGTACCATGCTGTTTTGGTTACTGTAGCCTTGTAGTATAGTTTGAAGTCAGGTAGCGTGATGCCTCCAGCTTTGTTCTTTTGACTTAGGATTGTCTTGGAGATGCGGGCTCTTTTTTGGTTCCATATGAACTTTAAAGCAGTTTTTTCCAATTCTGTGAAGAAACTCATTGGTAGCTTGATGGGGATGGCAATGAATCTATAAATTACCTTGGGCAGTATGGCCATTTTCACGATATTGATTCTTCCTATCCATGAGCATGGTATGTTCTTCCATTTGTTTGTGTCCTCTTTTATTTCACTGAGCAGTGGTTTGTAGTTCTCCTTGAAGAGGTCCTTTACATCCCTTGTAAGTTGGTTTCCTAGGTATTTGATTCTCTTTGAAGCAATTGTGAATGGAAGTTCATTCCTGATTTGGCTCTCTGTCTGTTACTGGTGTATAAGAATGCTTGTGATTTTTGCACATTAATTTTGTATCCTGAGCCTTTGCTGAAGTTGCTTATCAGCTTAAGGAGATTTTGGGCTGAGACAATGGGGTTTTCTAAATGTACAATCATGTCATCTGCAAACAGGGACAATTTGACTTCTTCTTTTCCTAACTGAATACCCTTGATTTCTTTCTCTTGCCTGATTGCCCTAGCCAGAACTTCCAACACTATGTTGAATAGGAGTGGTGAGAGAGGGCATCCCTGTCTTGTGCCAGTTTTCAAAGGGAATTTTTCCAGTTTTTGCCCATTCAGTATGATATTGGCTGTGGGTTTGTCATAAATAGCTCTTATTATTTTGAGGTACGTTCCATCAATACCGAATTTATTGAGCGTTTTTAGCATGAAGGGCTGTTGAATTTTGTCAAAAGCCTTTTCTGCATCAATTGAGATAATCATGTGGTTCTTGTCTTTGGTTCTGTTTATATGCTGGATTATGTTTATTGATTTGCGAATGTTGAACCAGCCTTGCATCCCAGGGATGAAGCCCACTTGATCATGGTGGATAAGCTTTTTGATGTGTTGCTGAATCCGGTTTGCCAGTATTTTATTGAGGATTTTTGCATCGATGTTCATCAGGGATATGGGTCTAAAATTCTCTTTTTTTGTTGTGTCTCTGCCAGGCTTTGGTTATCAGGATGATGTTGGCCTCATAAAATGAGTTAGGGAGGATTCCCTCTTTTTCTATTGATTGGAATAGTTTCAGAAGGAATGGTACCAACTCCTCCTTGTACCTCTGGTAGAATTCAGCTGTGAATCCATCTGGTCCTGGACTTTTTTTGGTTGGTAGGCTATTAATTATTGCCTCAATTTCAGAGCCTGCTATTGGTCTATTCAGGGATTCAACTTCTTCCTGGTTTAGTCTTGGAAGAGTGTAAGTGTCCAGGAATTATCCATTTCTTCTAGATTTTCCAGTTTATTTGCGTAGAGGTGTTTATAGTATTCTCTGATGGTAGTTTGTATTTCTGTGGGGTCGGTGGTGATATCCCCTTTATCATTTTTAATTGCGTCGATTTGATTCCTCTCTCTTTTCTTCTTTATTAGTCTTGCTAGTGGTCTGTCAATTTTGTTGATCTTTTCAAAAAACCAACTCCTGGATTCATTGATTTTTTGGAGGGTTTTTTGTGTCTCTATCTCCTTCAGTTCTGCTCTGATCTTAGTTATTTCTTGCCTTCTGCTAGCTTTGGAATGTGTTTGCTCTTGCTTCTCTAGTTCTTTTAATTGCGATGTTAGAGTGTCAATTTTAGATCTTTCCTGCTTTCTCTTGTGGGCATTTAGTGCTATAAATTTCCCTCTACACACTGCTTTAAATGTGTCCCAGAGATTCTGGTATGTTGTATCTTTGTTCTCATTGGTTTCAAAGAACATCTTTATTTCTGCCTTCATTTCGTTATGTACCCAGTAGTCATTCAGGAGCAGGTTGTTCAGTTTCCATGTAGTTGAGCGGTTTTGATTGAGTTTCTTAGTCCTGAGTTCTAGTTTGATTGCACTGTGGTCTGAGAGACAGTTTGTTATAACTTCTGTTCTTGTACATTTGCTGAGGAGTGCTTTACTTCCAATTACGTGGTCGATTTTGGAGTAAGTACGATGTGGTGCTGAGAAGAATGTATATTCTGTTGATTTGGGGTGGAGAGTTCTATAGATGTCTATTAGGTCTGCTTGCTGCAGAGATGAGTTCAATTCCTGGATATCTTTGTTAACTTTCTGTCTCGTTGATCTGTCTAATATTGACAGTGGAGTGTTGAAGTCTCCCATTATTATTGTATGGGAGTCTAAGTCTCTTTGTAAGTCTCTAAGGACTTGCTTGATGAATCTGGGTGCTCCTGTATTGGGTGCATATATATTTAGGATAGTTAGCTCTTCCTGTTGAATTGATCCCTTTACCATTATGTAATGGCCTTCTTTGTCTCTTTTGATCTTTGATGGTTTAAAGTCTGTTTTATCAGAGACTAGTATTGCAACCCCCCGCTTTTTTTTGTTCTCCATTTGCTTGGTAAATCTTCCTCCATCCCTTTATTTTGAGCCTATGTATGTCTCTGCGTGTGAGATGGGTCTCCTGAATACAGCAGACTGATGGGTCTTGACTCTTTATCCAGTTTGCCAGTCTGTGTCTTTTAATTGGAGCATTTAGTCCATTTACATTTAAGGTTAAGATTGTTATGTGTGAACTTGAGCCTGCCATTATGATATTAACTGGTTATTTTGCTTGTTAGTTGATGCAGTTTCTTCCTAGCCTCGATGGTCTTTACATTTTGGCATGTTTTTGCAATGGCTGGTACCGGTTGTTCCTTTCCATGTTTAGTGCTTCCTTCAGGGTCTCTTGTAAGGCAGGCCTAGTGGTGACAAAATCTCTAAGCATTTGCTTATCTGTAAAGGATTTTATTTCTCCTTCACTTATGAAACTTAGTTTGGCTGGATATGAAATTCTGGGGTGAAAATTCTTTTCTTTAAGAATGTTGAATATTGGCCCCCACTCTCTTCTGGCTTGTAGAGTTTCTGCCAAGAGATCTGCTGTTAGTCTGATGGGCTTCCCTTTGTGGGTAACCCTACCTTTCTCTCTGGCTGCCCTTAAGATTTTTTCCTTCATTTCAACTTTGGTGAATCTGGCAATTATGTGTCTTAGAGTTGCTCTTCTCGAGGAGTATCTTTGTGGCGTTCTCTGTATTTCCTGGATTTGAATGTTGTCCTGCCCTACTAGGTTGGGGAAGTTCTCCTGGATGATATCCTGAAGCGTGTTTTCCAACTTGGTTCCATTTTCCCCCTCACTTTCAGGCACCCCAATCAGACGTAGATTTGGTCTTTTTACATCATCCCATACTTCTTGCAGGCTTTGTTCATTTCTTTTTCTTCTTTTTTCTTTTGGTTTCTCTTCTCGCTTCATTTCATTCATTTGATCCTCAATCGCAGATACTCTTTCTTCCAGTTGATCGAGTCGGTTACTGAAGCTTGTGCATTTGTCACGTATTTCTCGTGTCATGGTTTTCATCTCTTTCATTTCGTTTATGACCTTCTCTGCATTAATTACTCTAGCCATCAATTCTTCCACTTTTTTTTTTTTTTTTTTTTTTGAGATGGAGTCTCGCTCTGTCACCCAGGCTGGAGTGCAGTGGCCGGATCTCAGCTCACTGCAAGCTCCGCCTCCCGGGTTCACGCCATTCTCCTGCCTCAGCCTCCCAAGTAGCTGGGACTACAGGCGCCTGCCACCTCACCTGGCTAAGTTTTTGTATTTTTAGTAGAGACGGGGTTTCACTTTTTTTTCAAGATTTTTAGTTTCTTTGCGCTGGGTACGTAATTCCTCCTTTAGCTCTGAGAAATTTGATGGACTGAAGCCTTCTTCTCTCATCTCGTCATAGTCATTCTCCGTCCAGCTTTGATCCGTTGCTGGCGATGAGCTGCGCTCCTTTGCCGGGGGAGATGCGCTCTTATTTTTTGAATTTCCAGCTTTTCTGCCCTGCTTTTTCCCCATCTTTGTGGTTTTAACTGCCTCTGGTCTTTGATGATGGTGATGTACTGATGGGGTTTTGGTGTAGGTGTCCTTCCTGTTTGATAGTTTTTCCTTCTAACAGTCAGGACCCTCAGCTGTAGGTCTGTTGGAGATTGCTTGAGGTCCACTCCAGACCCTGTTTGCCTGGGTATCAGCAGCAGAGGCTGCAGAAGATAGAATATTTCTGAACAGCGAGTGTACCTGTCTGATTCTTGCTTTGGAAGCTTCCTCTCAGGGGTGTACTCCACCCTGTGAGGTGTGGGGTGTCAGACTGCCCCTAGTCGGGGATGTCTCCCAGTTAGGCTACTCAGGGGTCAGGGACCCACTTGAACAGGGAGTCTGTCCCTTCTCAGATCTCAACCTCCGTGTTGGGAGATCCACTGCTCTCTTCAAAGCTGTCAGACAGAGTCGTTTGCGTCTGCAGAGGTTTCGGCTGCGTTTGTTATTGCCCTGTCCCCAGAGGTGGAGTCTACAGAGACAGGCAGGTTTCCTTGAGCTGCTGTGAGCTCCACCCAGTTCGAGCTTCCCAGCAGCTTTGTTTACCTACTTAAGCCTCAGCAATGGTGGGCGCCCCTCCCCCAGCCTCGCTGCTGCCTTGCCGGTAGATCACAGACTGCTGTGCTAGCAATGAGGGAGGCTCCGTGGGTGTGGGACCCTCCCGGCCAGGTGTGGGATATGATCTCCTGGTGTGCCTGTTTGCTTAAAGCGCAGTATTGGAGTGGGAGTTACCCGATTTTCCAGGTGTTGTGTGTCTCAGTTCCCCTGGCTAGGAAAAGGGATTCCCTTCCCCCTTGCGCTTCCCAGGTGAGGCAATGCCTCGCCCTGCTTCAGCTCTCGCTGGTCGGGCTGCAGCAGCTGACCAGCACCGATCGTCCGGCACTCCCCAGTGAGATGAACCCAGTACCTCAGTTGAAAATGCAGAAATCACCGGTCTTCTGTGTCGCTGGCGCTGGGAGTTGGAGACTGGAGCTGTTCCTATTCGGCCATCTTGCTCCGCCCCCCTCTCTCCCCTCACTTTCTGCATCCCACCCCTCGCATCTCTGTAGAAACCACCTTCAGCACCCGTACTTTCCTTCTTTGTACCCTAGCCACTCCCATACCATGAGCTCTTCCTCCCCACCTGTAAATATGCTTAGTTGTCTGCCACATTAAAATGATGCAACCTCTCTTGAATGAATACTAAATATGGACCAATATTGTACCTTTTTTATGTTTAAAATTCATCAAAGTGCTGTGGGGTATCCTGACAGAGATAGTTGGCCTTCAGAGTTTTTTAAAACCTGAAAAATAGAGACTAGAAACTCTGTTATTTCAAAATTGCAAGCAGTTTTATTTCTCTACCTACAAAATAGAATGTTCTTTTGTTCTATAAAAAAGTTTAATTGGACCTTTTTATTACATATAAAGCAAGCATTCATTTATTGTTCTTGTGGAGATCAGAACACTATTAACCCAAATCTGATATTTTTTTAGACAGAAAAGTTAAGCATTCTGTTGGTAATAGAAATTGTTCTGTATTCCTGGAGCAGATTAACATCTCAGAGATTTTTTGTGTGTGTGTTTATGTGTCAGGAGGAGATTAGAACTTCTTTTTTTTCGGCCCTAAATAAATTTAGAATGCCCAGGTTTGCAAAGTGTTGTTTGTTTGTGGAGGAGTTGTGTGAATTCTCATTCAAGAGGTTAGGGAAGAAAATAAGAAATCAAGGCAGTCAGACACCTGTAGAAAGAATATGGAATCAGTACCAGGTGTACCTGGCATGAGGAGTAGTGGAGAGAAGGAACTAGACCAGGCTAATGTCCAGTGCTCAGTGTGATATAAATTTGATTGATGAAGAAAGTACTGATGTTGAATAAATTGTCCATAAGGAAAGGTTATGCTCCTATGAATGGGCAGGATATTTTCTCTGAAGCTGGTAAATGCTCCTCCATCAGTTATCCAAGAAAGAGACATAACTTGGCACAGCAAATTAGGATTTAAGAGCCTGAGCAACAACACTACATTAGAAAGGGTACCATGATCTGGTTTCTACATACCATTCACTAAAAGGAACCAGGACTCTTGGGAAAAAGTTTGTCTCCAGGACTAGGAGAAAGAAAGGTATAAGATGAGCCTGGGGATTTTGTTTTGTTAGAAAGCAAGAATTGTTCAAAGAATGATATGGACATGTCAAAGAACAGAGAAGTCAGCCTCAAGGGGCTCTCAGTGGCCAAATATTACAAAATTTGAGCACCAAAAAAACATGATGGTAGTATAGATAATAACTAATTTAATAAAATAGGAATACATTAGCTTATATTGATATAAGTAAGTGATATTTGTTCATCAATGGGATATAATATAGTCAAAAAATACCTCCCAATAAAACACTGATTGATTATAAAAAGAGTGACTTCACTGTAGCTAAGCCAGAGAGATACCACCTTAATCAAGAGATAAAAGTTAACATCACCAGTGATGGGAAAAATTAAAATCGTGTACTACCTGGCAGATGCAATGAGAGCACAGCATCATCACTTCTGTGATATTCTTGCCCAGGATGCATAGCCTGAATCTAATCATGAGGAAATAGACGAGTAAACTCAAACTGAGGAACATTCTAAAAAAATAGCCTGTAATCTTCAAAAGTGTCAAGTCCTTGAAAGCCAAGGAAAGACAAACTGTTTCAGATGAACAAAGACTAAAGAGAAATGACAACTAAACATATGTGATCCTCGACTGGATGTTTCTGTTTGAAATGATATTATTGGAGCATTTGTTAAAAGTTGAATGGGATTTGAACGTTAGATGGGAGTACCTTATAGATGCTGATTTCTCAATTTTGATGGTTGTTTTGTGGTTATATAGGAGAATGACCTTATGTTTAGGGTGTAATAGTCAGATTGGGTACTTATTACATGATTTAAAGGGGGAATAATTCTTTAGTTTTCTGTAAATTTGAGATTGTTCCAAAAGAAAATTTAAAAAATCAGCAAATAAAACAAAAAGGTTAACGTCATCTCATTTCATCTTCAATGGTTATTAAGGCCTGGCTATTTATGTTAGAAAATGGTAATCTATACTCATTGCTTAGTTTTTACCTCTTATTCTTGCTGTAGCATATTGTAATCTTTCCTACTTGTTTTCCTTCACTCCATTTTAATGGTTCACTAAGGACTCCAGTAAAATCTTGCTTGACCAACCTTGTGCCACTTAGTGTCTGTGTAACCCTAGAAACTTAATTTACTTTGTCAGCTGAAAAATATCACAAGATCTATACATTTAGACAAGAAAACTTTCTTTTTATTTTCAACTTTAAAGTTCAGGGGTACGTGTGCAGGATGCTCAGGTTTGTAACATAGGTAAATGTGTGCCATGATGGTTTACTGCACAGATCATCCCATCACCCAGGTATGCTTTTCTGTCAGGCAGATTTCTCTGCCTATAAGATCTGAACTTTCTAGAGGCTTCAAGAACCTGCCTATATAAAAATATCTTTTAACCCATGAAATATATAAATGATTATTTTATTATAACTTTTCAGCTAATTTATTTTTAGCATGTATGACAGTGATATTGAAATAGTTCTCCTACACCATCTAAGACCGTTGAGTTCTTTTCTATAGATTTATAATCATCCAAACCTCAAATGGTACCAAAAAGCAACCTGAGCATTTTATACAAGAGTTAAGAGTTCATAAAACAACAAACATAAAACAATCAATAAATCCTGAAAAAGAGTCCCTTAAAAGTCCTTCACAAAAGCTCTGAGGAATATCTCCAGGGAAATGCAGACATCGTTTTTATAAAGTTCTAGATTTCCAGAACTTCCTTGGGTATTAATTAAGCTCAATGGGTTTAGTTTATATGTTGAATCAGATCTGATCAAAGAGATTTTTGTTTATCTTCATATTTTTTATGACCCTGGGATTACATATCTAACTTATAGGGTAGAGGAAAATAAACTATTAAATCTGGAGTCACTAAGGACTTCAACAGCAGATATAGTTTCAGCATTTTTGCCCCAATAATATACAGACATTTAACTGATACAAATACCTTCATGTCCAAGATTCTTAAATTCTTTCAGGATTCTTAAAAAGGATAGCCTCCATGGTTTACCTGTGTGTTATCACTGTAACACAATCACTCATGCTGGATCCCAGAAGAATGAAGCTCACTAAAAAAAAGTTGGACATATAGCAGAACAGTAACATGCTATGATTCCAATTAACTTTGAGATGATACCTCTATCATTTCATTTACATATCAAAGATTAAAGTTTCACTTGGGCCCTGGGTATCTGAGGCACTAGATGTCATTTAAGACATCAATGGGTCATTATGAAAGCAGAGCTGATAGAGAAAAAAGGTAGATGCCATTGTAATCTAGTGATCTTTACAGCACAACAAGGTGCCCTGAAGTTGGAAATCTAACCATGTTCCACAAGGAAAGCACATGGCCTAGCAAAGTTGGAAGTCCGCTGACTCCAGAAGGACTACAGTCAGAGTTAACCACACTGGAACTAGTTTACACGGTTACCAATCTGCAAATGAGTGTTATCTACAGAGAGAAGATGGTTGAACTATCAGAACCATCAAAAGCTGAAAGTAGCCCACAATTCAATCACAGGATTCAAGAAGAGGAACCTACAAATAGCAAAGAACAGGTTAGGAACTTTTAAAGTTTCTTCCTGATTTAATGAACAAGGCCAGCCCAAAGTGCGCATGATACTCTCTTAAGAATTTCCACCTTGGCTGGGCGTGGTGGCTCATGCCTGTAATCCCAGCACTTTGGGAGGCTGAGGCAGGCGGATCATGAGGTCAGGAGTTCGAGACCAGTCTGACCAATATGGTGAAACCCCGTCTCTACTAAAAATACAAAAATTGGCCAGACATGGTGGCACGTGCCTGTAATCCTAGCTACTCAGGAGGCTGAGGCAGGAGAATCGCTTGAACCGGGAAGGTGGAAGTTGCAGTGAGCCGAGATTGCACCATTGCACTCCAGCCTGGGTGACAGAGTGAGACTCTGTCACAAAACAAAACAAAACAAAACAAAACAAAAAAGAGTTTCCACCTTTAGGTAGAAACCATTAGACAGATTAAACACTTTGTGCCTTTAGCAAGTCACTTACTGTCTTTGAAACTCAAAAGCAAAGTAGGATTCATTAGTAACGCATCTCACAAGGCCTGATTACACAATAAGTGCCCAATGAATGGTAGCCTTCATTATTACTGTATGTATTCCTTTTTATGCATTTTTTGAAATACTTTGTTAATTCTCAAAGTCTGTTAAATAGGAGTACTTATTATCTGCCTAGTAAACAGATTGTTGAGTAATCATTTACACAAAATTTCTTGTAAAGCTTTTGTAACTTATTATAGATACAAGTTGGTTTCACAAACAAATACATGAATGGTCAAAATAGCTACAGGAGGAACACCATATTTACCTCTACCCAGAATAGAACACATATGAAAATAGATAGGATGCACAATAAAAAATCCATGTGTTCATTTAAAATTTTTTCTTGAAATCTGTCTATGTGCTGTTGTTAATGTCTGTAGAGCAGAGAGGATGTTCCCCTTATGAGTTTGCAGTCTACTGAGAAAAATCAGACATTGTTGTGATAAACTAATACGAAATTTAATAACATAATTATTTCAAGTTACTAAAATTCATTGCAATCGTTTTCAGTATAAACGTCAAAGGGCTAGTAATTTTTGTGTTGGTTTGTTTTTAATGTTACAATCACAAAATAATTCTGATATACTGGTAATATATAAGAAGGATTTTAAGTTCAAAGGCAAAATAAGAGGTCAGATCAGATCAGATTATTTTCTACTTGAATCAAAGTTTTGAATTTTTGAGATGTGCCCTCCTGCATGTCAGAAAAATCATACATTTTTCCAGAAAGCCTACTTGATGCCATTTGCACTTTGTGGATTACTGCGTGATAGACGCATATGTGGCCATTGGAATTCCACACCTCAAAATACATTGCATTTACTGGAGACTTTTTTTTCTGAAGGGAAAAAACCAATATTGTGTACCTATATATCGGAAGTCTAAAAGTCACAAAATTAGAAAGACACTTGAAGACCATCTAGATTAATCTTTCAAGTAATAATAAGTCTTTACTACAGAGTTTTTCTGACTATGATTAGTAAAAATTAAATCATATTGGAGGCTTTGGCTTGTCGTTATAAATATAGATGGCTGGACCTTAAATTTCTTTTAAGAGACTTGTATGTAGTTTAGGAAAAATCTAGAAAATGAGATGACTTTATCCCTATGCTAATATGTCAAATAATTTCCATCTCATCTTAAATGTTGCTTAAAAGGAGCAAGCTTTCTGCAAATGTGAAAAATATATCAAGAATTATAGCAATATTGATTTAAAAACAACCAGAAAGCAAAGTGAGAAATAGTTTACCATTAGTGAATGAGTAGCACTAAGCATAGTGATAAGTGGTTTAGATTTATTTCTCTCAACAGTGGTATGAAAGAAGAGGTGCTAGTACTGCTTCTGACAGGTTATGAAACAGTGGCTTTAGAAGGTGTTGAGTTATTAATACTTGCCCCATTTAACATGGCCATTGAGTGGCAGAACTAGACTCTAAATTTTTCTGCTTGGCTTGAAAGGACATCATCTTTCTCACTGAGCCATTTGTTGCTTTTACGTATACTTTTTCCAGATAATTCAACTGAACAAAGTCAAAGTTATCAAAGTTCTCTTACATTTACCACCCCCTGCACCCCATCATCCATCTTAGCATTATGGAGAGTCATAGTTATGTAATGGAAGAGCATGGGCTTCAGAATCAGATCAGATCTCTTACTTACTCTGCCTAACTTTGGAAAAGACAATTTATGTTTTGCAATTCAATTTCTTCATCTGTAAAATGGTTATAAAATAATCTACCTCACTAGCAGATGTTGAGTTTGTTTTCTACTTCTTTTCAAACTAGAATGAGAGTGGTGGAGTTCCAGTGGGTAGAAGGAAGTAGGAAACAACTTTCGTTCTCCCTATCCCTATATTGTGTGAACTACTCTCGATCCTACACAGCTGCCTTACAACGATCTGGATGAGACCCTTGAACCTGAGGCACTTTAATATATATTATAACAAAGACAGATCAATGGTAGTATTAAAGAAAAATAATTCCATAGTTCTGGTTATGCAGCTATAATTTAAGTCAATTCTAATAGTTCTAGATATTAATTATGTAGCAACATGGTTTGAGTTCAAGCTGTTACGACAAAATAGTACCCTAGGTGGCTTATAAATAACAGAAATTTATTGTCTCACAGTTCTAGAAGTTGGAAGTGTGAGATTGGAGTGCCAGCATGGTTGAGCTCCAGTGCGGGTCCTCTTCTGGGTTGCAGATAGCTACTTCTTGTATCCTCACATGGCAGAAAGGGTGACAGCGCTTTCTCAGGTCCCTTTTATAAGCGCACTAAATCCATTCATGAGGGCTCCATACTCATAATCTAATTACCCCCAGAAACCTCACCTCCTAATACCATCATATTGGTGATTATGTTTTCAACATATGAATTTAGGGAGACACAAACATTATGTCTCCTTTTGTCTGCTGATTCAACCAGTGCCCTATATTGCTAATTTTCATGAAAAGATTAGTCTTGAATATTAAAATTTTTAATGAGAGGATGCTTAGCTTCTACTTAAGAACAACTTGATTGAATATTAACAATGTATTTTTATAGCATATTTAATTCCAAGCACAGAGGAATATTTTTATTATAATCAAAGCATTAATCACCATGTTTATTCAATTATTTTGAATAGGTTAAGTGGGATTGGCTCTACCATTTTATTGCACAGTCTATTAGTGGATGAAAAAACTATGCATGTCTCCAACCTTATTTTATTCTTTTACTTTTAGTTCCAGAGTATTCAACCTTTGGAATTTTTTTACATGTTATATACTCAGTCCTTTGTTTCTTCTTAACTAATAATTAATCTGAGTTTTTCCTTTTAAGCTTCTTGTTGTGCTACTAGTTTTATTTTCATCTAATTCTCTAGAGATCAACAGATTTTTCATGTTTATAGTTCAATACCAAGACTAGATATGAATTAGGGAGAGACAGTGGATACCATAGCTTAGACAGCATGGCTACTCAATCTCATCCACGGAAGTGGTTGTGATTTGAGAGCAGTGGAGGATAATGGGAAGAGCTCTGGACTGGAAGTGATCTATATCTAAATTGTGATTCTGCTTTTATGTCTGTCCCTTTGCTTTGTGGGGGCACAATTTTCTTATAAAACTCATGGAATTGGGTTGGGTTGGCTCTTGGTTCTGTCCTACCTGGAAAGTTATGGGATTCTATGCTTTCTGTGAATCTGTGTAACTTTTTAATATCAATACATCCCCAGGGACACTATAAATTTCTCTTATGCTATTTGTGTAACATCTTTTCAAGTACTCCTAGACACAGATGAATCTGGCATAATTTAAAAAAAAAATTCTACCTTATCAGCACCTCATTGCTTTTGGGTAAGGCTGATCCCCTAGACCAGATGAGATCCAGAGTCTTGCATGGGTAGTTCAGGATGATTTGTGGAAATCCTCAGCAATATTTTTCAGAATGCAATAGCAGGTGCTGTCCATCACTTATTTATTCCTATTTTTCCCTCAGAGATGTGACTGCATACTTAGTGCCTAGTACAGGGCAATGATTACATCTATGGCCATTTCAGAAGATAAATCAAAGTGCTTTTCTTCATTCTACATGCAGAGAAAATGCTAGAGTAGCAAGAATCTATTAAAGAAATCTCTTGGAAGAAGACCAACCATTGTTTACAAGTTTATAGTAACATGATTCCCAGGTCTCTGTCACAAATTATTTATGGTTACTCTTAAATCTTCAGTATGCATCATTCTTCATTGAAAAGAAGCAACCAGAATAACGGTTCCTTTGTTATTTTTTCTCTGAGTTCCTTATTCCCCCTCAACCAGTTGTAACATCTTGTCTTTACTCATGTTTTCAACATTTCCTACTTTAGTATTAACACAAATCTAATTTGTGTTAATCTCTTCCATTTCCTTAATAAGTGTTTTAAATTTTTGGACTGAATACTACCCTTGCAGTGCCCCATCAGAACACATCTCCCAAAGATGTGTTCTCATTTATCACTGTCTTTGATTTTTAGTCTTTGAGACACTTAAAAAATTCCTGCATAGCTGTGTTCTTAAACATTGCTTGAGTATATTTTTGAAATAAAATATATTTTATGGGGCTAATGTTTTGCATTTTAATGAACTGATTTAAAAATGAACTGGTATAATTTTCTAAGAGTAAACTCAACCTGCTCATTCCCCACTAATTTATGATATTCTAAGCTCATACATTTACATCTTACTTTTATTTTAACATTTTTTCAATTGCTTTGCTCCAGATTCAGAGGATGTCATTTACAGGAGTCCTCACTTGTAGGAAACAATTATCTATAGATTGACAAATGAATGCTCAAAAGAACCATGTATTTTCTTTATCTCAATTTTTCGATTGCCTTTAGTCATATCTATGCTCAGTTTTACTGATGTTGTAGAGTGACAGATGAAAGAAGGGGGTTGTCAGTTCCTGGAGGACCAAAATTATGTCATCCATTCATATTCTCTACTGAGGTTTGAATATCCAGATATTTCATGATTTTTTATATCCCCCAGCAGAATGTAAGCTCTATTAGGATGCAGAGCACTGTCTACACAGAGCCCACAGTGCCTGGCACATATTGGTGGTCTCTTGCTCTCAGTCCATGTATTATTCACATACACATATGTTTATTTTTAAATTGATGTATAATTTACTTTTAGTGAAATGCACAGATCTTAAGTGTATAATTTGATGAGTTTTGACAAATACTCATATGTAACATACACTCTATCAAGGTAAATAACATTTTCATTATCCCAGAAAGTTTCCTCGTGTCTCTTCCCAGTCAAACCTTCCCCTGAAATGCAACCACCCTTGTGATTTTTTTCAGCACACATTGATTTTGCCTGTTACAGAACTTCATCTAAGATGCACTTCATACAATAGGTATTTTTGTTTCTGATAGCTTTTACCAGTGTTTAAGGTTTATTCTTGTTGGTCATGCATCATGTAATGTGTAACATGATGCATGTTTGTTTCTTAATATTAATGGATATTGAATATATAATAATTGTTTAATCTATTTTCCTGTTGTTGGTCATAGATACTGTTTCTGGTTTGGGTTATCATGAATTACACTGTTATGAACATTCTTGTACAAGTCATTTGTTATCATGAATTAAACTGTTATCATATTTGGGTTATCATGAATTAAGCTGTTATGAACATTCTTGTACAATTCATCTGCCTAAGACAAATAAAAACAGGTTCCCCGTGCCACACACACACAATGTGTTGTATTATCTATGTTATTGAGAAACAACAAGAAGCCTTATGTGGCTTCCTGGGTGGAGTGAACACAGCCAAGAGAATGGTAGAAGATGAGGTTGGAGAAGAAGGCAGGGACACCATTAGGTACAGTCTTGGAGCCTATGAAAAGGAATGCGTGTGTGTGGTGGGGGGTATACCTGTTTTGATTTATCTTAGAGAAGTACTTAGAAGTAGAATTGCCGGGTCATAGTGGTAGTTGTATGTCTAACTTTATGAGACACTATGGGGTTGATTTCTATTTTATAATCTTACTAACAATGTGTGAGAGTTCAGGTTTCTTCAAATCTTTGTCAACATTTAGCATTGTCAGTCTTTTTAATTTTATTCCTGTGGCAATGTAAAATGGCACAGGCACTTTGTAAAACAGTTTGGTGGTTCCTCAAGATGTTAAAGATAGAGTTACCATATGAACCAACAATTCTACTTGGTATGTGCCTGATATGGTTTGGATCTGTCCCCACCCAAATCTCATCTTGAATTGTAGCTTTGACAATCCCCATGTGTCATGGGAGGAACCCAGCTGGAGGTAATTGAATCATGAGGGTGGGTTTTTCCTGTGCTGTTCTTGTGATAGTGAATAATTCTCATGAGATATGATAGTTTTATAAAGAGGAGTTCTTTAAAAAACCCCTGCACAAGTTCTCTCTCCTCGCCTGCTGCCATCTATGTAAGATGTGACTTGCTCCTCCTTGCCTTCCACCATAATTTTGAGGCCTCCTCAGTAATATGAAATGGTGAGTCCATTAAACCTCTTTTTCTGTTACCCAGTCTTGGGTATGTCTTTATCAGCAGCATGAAAACGGATGAAGACAGTTAACTGGTACCAGTATAGTGGGGTGCTGTTGTAAAGATTCCTGAAAATATGGAAGCAACTTTGGGACTGAGTAACAGGAAAAGATTGGAACAGTTTCATGGGCTCAAAAGAAGACAGAAAAATGTGAGAAAGTTTGGAACTTCCTAGACACTTGTTGAATGGCTTTAACTAAAATGTTAATAATGATATGGACAATGAAATCCACGCTGAGGTGGTCTCAGATGGAGATGAGGAACTTGTTGGGAACTGAAGTAAAGGTGACTTTTGCTATGTTTTGGAAAAGAGACTGGTGGCATTTTGCCCCTGCTTTAGAGATTTGTGGAACTTTGAACTTGAGGGAGATGATTTAGGGTATATGGCAGAAGAAATTTCTAAGCAGCCAAAGATTCAAGAGGTGATTTGCGTGCTGTTAAAAGCATTCAGTTTTATTCTATTTTATCTTTGAGACAGAGTTTTTCTCTCTCACCCAGACTGGAATGCAGTGATGTGATCTCAGTTCACTGAAACCTCCACCTCCTGGGTTCAAGCAATTCTCCTGCATCAGCCTCCCAAGTAGCTGGGATTGTAGGCATGTGCCACCACACCTAGTTAATTTTTTTCTATTTTTAGTAGAGACAGGCTTTTACCATGCAGGCTGGGCATTCAGTTTTAAAAGGGAAAAAAAGCATAAAAGTTCAGAAAATTTGCAACCTGATAATGTGATAGAAAAGAAAAACTCATTTTCTGAGGCAAAATTCAAGCCAGCTGCAGAAATATGCATAAGTAATGAGAAGCCAAATGTTAATCAGCAAGACAATGGCGAAAATGTCTCCAGGACATGTCAGAACCTGTTCTGGCAGCCCCTCCCATCACAGGCCCAGAGGCCTAGGAGGAAAAAATGGTTTTGTGGGCTGGGCCCAGGGCCCCTTTGCTGTGTGCAACCTAGGGACTTGTTGCCCTGCATCCAAGCTGCTATAGCCATAGCTAGAAGATGTCAAGGTACAGCTTCGACAATGGAGACAGAGGGTCCAAGCCCCAAGCCTTGGCAGCTTCCATGTAGTGTTGAGCCTGCAGGTTCACAGAAGTCAATAATTGAGGTTTAGGAACCTCCACCTAGATTACAAGGATGTATGAAAACACCAGAATGTGCAGGCAGAAGTTTGCTGCAGGGGCAGGCCCTCATGGAGAACCTCTGCTAGGGCAGTATGGAAGGGAAATGTGGGGATGAAGCCCCCACACAAAGGCCCCACTGGGGTACTGCCTAGTGGAGTTGTGAGAAGAGGACTCACAGCTTGTAGGAAAAGCTGCAGACACTCAATGCCAGCCAATGAAAGCAGCTGGAAAGGAGGCTGTACCCTGCAAAGCCACAGGGGCAGAGATGCCCAAGACCATGTGAACCCACCTCTTGCATCAATGTGACCTGGGTATGAGACATGGAGTCAAAGGAGATCATTTTAGAGCTTTAAAATCTGACTGCCCTGCTGGTTTTTGGAGTTGCATGGAACCTTTAGCCCCTTTGTTTTGGCCAATTTTTCCCATATGGAATGGATATATTTACCCAATGCCTTTACCCCCATTGTATCTAGGAAATAAGTAACTTGCTTTCAGTTTTACAGGCTGATAGGTGAAAGGGACTTGCCTTGTCTCAGATGAGAATTTGGACTATGGGCTTTTGAGTTAATGCTGAAATGAGTTGAGTCTTTGAAGGACTGTTAGGAAGGCATGATTGGTTTTGAAATATAAGAATATGAGATTTGGGAGGGGCCAGGGGCAGAATGATACAGTTTGGCTGTGTTCCCACCCAAATCTCATCTTGAGTTGTAGCTCCCACAATTCCCAGGTGTCATGAGAGGGACTCAGTGGGAGGTAATTCAATCAAGGGAGTGGGTCTTTCCCATGCTGCTCTTACGATAGTTAACGAGCCTCATGAGATCTGATGGTTTTATAAAGAGAAGTTCACCTGCACAGGTTCTCTCTCTTTGCCTACCACCATTCATGTAAGACATGACTTGCTCCTCCTTGCCTTCCACCATGATTGTGAGGGCTCCCTAGCCATGTGGAACTGTGAATCCATTAAACCTCTTACCTTTATAAATTACCCAGTCTTGGGTATATCTTTATTAGCAGTGTGAGAACAGACTAATACAGTGCCCAATAAAAAATGAAAACATATGTCCACACAGAAACTTGAACATATATGTTTATAGGAACATGATAAATAATCACCCAAGACTGGAAACAATCTAAATGTCCACCAACAAATACATGGATAAATATAATGTGGTATATCCATATGATGGAATATTATTCAGCAAGAGAAAGAATGAAGTATTATATATGTTATAGCATGGATAAGTCTTGAAAACATTATGCTGAGGGAAAGAAGCCAGTCGCAAAGACTACACATTGTGTAATTCCATTTATATAAAATATCCACAATAGGAAAACATATACAGACAGAAAGTAGAGTTATTCTTACCTAGGGCTAGGAAAAGCAGGGAGTGAATGTGAATGAATATGGGATTTCTTTTTAGAGGGACAAATGTTCTAAAATTGATAGTGGTGACGGTTATAGATCCCTGTGAACATACTATAAAACATTGAATTGTACACTTTATATGGATGAATTGTGTAGTATGTGAATTATATCTCAGTAAAAGTCTTTTATTTTTGAAGAAAACAGTGGGAGTCACAGGTGCAAAGATCCTCAGATAGGAACATAATTGGTGTTATTGAGAAACAACAAGAAACCTTGTGTGGCTTCCTAGGTGGAGTGAACACAGTCAAGAGAGTAGTGGGAGATGAGGTTGGAGAAGTAAGCAGGGATCGCACTATGTAGGGTCTTGTAGACTAGGATAAGGATTTCAGATTTTATTTTGAATGTGCTAGGAAGTCACTGGAGGGTTCCAAATAGAAAACCAGCATGACCTGAAGGTTATTTTATAAACATCACCTTACGGCTGATATGGGGTGGGAGCTACAGAATGGAAACAGGGAGAACAATTAGGAGGCTCTGGAAGGAGTCTGGAGGAGACCTGGCTGTGGGTGCAGCCAGGATGAAAGCTGTGAAGGTTCAGAAAGTGGCTGGTCTTGGGATGTATGTTGAAGTCAGAACTGAGAAGTCACTACAGTACTGGATGTTTAATGTGAGGGAAAATTAGGGAGAGCCAGGTGGATGTACACATCTGTGTGTGTATTTGTGTGTGCATTCCACTTCATAATGAAGAAAAAGCTGTCTTCACTATTTTAATTTGTTCTAAAGGCACAAAATTTTATTTAAAAGAGAAAAATTAAATGGTCACATTTTTGTTTCTGCAAAAATCTTACAGTTTATATGTAGGATGTATATGTTCAAATAAACTCAAAGAATGTTACTATTGTTGATTTAAGAAATAAACTGCCCATAAAGTCAAAAAAGATATTGTTTTACATATGCAGTAATGATTTCAGAGAGTGCTCTGTGAAGTCATATAGGTCTTGTGACACTCTCAGGTTTTAGTATTGTACTGAATGTTTGCAATTGATGTCTCTTTTTTAATTTTTAAATTATATTTTATTTTATTTTTACTTAATTGTTAGATAAGTGTTTAGGTTTGGGGAGAATTTTCTGTTAAATACTTTCTGTAGCCATTTTCACTTTTTCACATTTTAAAAATTTCTCCCATTGTTTGTTTATATAAGAGAATTCTACAATCTAAATCCTATCTAAATTAAGCTTTTGTTCTCTTTGTGTAATCATTCATAGTTTGCCTGTTTACAGTAATGCATTTATTTTCTAAGCAGCAATTTTTAACTTACAATTTATATTTGTAAAAACCATCAGCAACATTTAGATTTTGTACTTTAAGTAACTATTTCTATGAATATTGTTCCTTGTACATATAGTGGTGAGGTCAGGAGAAGATAAATGGTTAGCTGGCTACAAAACCCATCAAGTGTAGAGCTGACTGCAAAAATCACAGTGAGCTATAAGCTGGTTCAGTTGTATTTTCATTAGGATATACTGAATTGCATAATTATGCTATTAATGAGTGGTGACCTACATTAAAGGAGCCTGTGATTGTTGCCTAAGCCTGTTATCAACATAAATAAAGGTCTTGAATATTCAAAATAAATCAGTCATTTTGAGATTCTTTTAGTGGGTGATTATTTGCATTTTAAAAAGTTCCTTTCTCTCTATTTGATAATCTTCAGCTGTATCTTTCTAGTTCCCTATTTCCCTAATGGGTGGTCCAGGGAGTCCTTTTAGTAGGGGCTCTTTCTACTTTAAATGATAACAAAAAGTTTTCTAACGTCCTGAGTGGGTGATATTATTGAATACAATTCTCACCTACAAGAGACTTTGGAAATCCGGTGATCTAGCCCTTATTCATTCTCCATGGGTCAGGTATAACTTTGCAATCAATCATACCATATGGCTGACTTAAATACTGCCCTGATAACAAGTCTCCAGGGACTTCTCCGTCTCTCTCTTTCTCTCTCTCTCTCTTTCTCTCTCTTTCTTTTTCTTTCTTTCTTTCTTTCTTTCTTTCTTTCTTTCTTTCTTTCTTTCTTTCTTTCTTTCTTTCTTTCTCTTTCTTTCTCTTTTTTCTTTCTTTCTTTCTTTCTTTCTTTCTTTCTTTCTTTCTTTCTTTCTTTCTTTCTTTCTTTCTTTCTCTTTCTCTCTTTCTTTCTTTCTTTCTCTTTCTCTTCTCTCTTCTTTCCCCTTTTTTCCCTTCCTCTCTCCTCTCCCTTCCCTTCCCTCCCTTCCCTTCCCTTCCCTTCCCTTCCCTTCCCTTCCCTTCCCTTCCCTTCCCTTCCCTTCCTTTCCTTTCCCTTCCCTTTCTTTTTTTGAGACAGACTCTTGCTCTGTCATCCAGGCTGGAGCACAGTGGCACCATCTGGCTCACTACAACCTCCGCCTCCTGGGTTCAAGCAATTCTCCTGCCTCAGATCCCTGAGCAGCTGGGAATGTTGGTCAGGCTGGTCTTGAACTCCTGACCCCAGGTGATTCACCTGCCTTGGCCTCCCAAAGTGCTGGTAATTACAGGCCCATCTATTTTTATTTCTTCACAGGGTGTCTTTTTCAAGGATGAGGAGAGTGTGGTGGGAGGTTGTGACTCCCAGGGCATTGAAGTAAAAGCTGCAAGTGCTCCTGCTCCAGTTCCAGGGACAAACAAGGTTGGGGATAGTTCCCATGTCCCACAAAGAGTTTTAGCTGGATCTAGGTGTCTGTAGGCTGAATCAATCGGGGAAGGCAGATGCTGAAGATTTGGAGGAAAATGCTAAATAAAGAGGAGAAAATCCCCAAGGAAGAGAGAGTGCGTAAGGACAAAGGGGAAAGTGTTCTCTCCTATACTGAGTGAACATTGCGCCATGCTTCCTGCATGTTGTCAGGGACTGCAGGTCAACCATCAAAACTGCAAGCAAAATGCGGACAACCTGCCTGACTCATGCAGTACTCCACAGATGCTCAACAATATGAGCAACATGTGTTGTTGTTTGTTATTATATTAAACCTTATTTTTCCTCGTGATGGAGATAAGTTGCATTGTTAAAATTGCATCCCACAGTGACTAGTGGCTGACCTATCAGTGGAGTCAGCTGCTCAAAATGCAAATTGGTCACAGTTTACCTCAGTAAAAACATTTCTAACTGATCCATGTAGGGATCTAATCCTGCCCCAACTTTAAGTTCAGTCATGTTCTGCTCTCACAACTGAAGGCGAGGGCAGTGTTATATGAGAAGGGGCTGCATACTTCTAAGATATTAGGTTGGTTTAAAAGTAATTTTGTTCTTCAATGGCCTGCAATTACTTTTTCAACAACCTAATACTTAAGCACTAGGGAAGGGCAGTGCTATATGGCTTCGCTTTCTACAGTATGACTCTTTCCCTACTTCCTGCCACAGCTAATTGGGCCAGTGGTGGACAGCCAGTTAATAGGCTGCTTAGGTGGCCCACACCTGTAATCCTAGCACTTTGGGAGGCCAAGGCGGGCAGATCATGAGGTCAGGAGATCAAGACCATCCTGGCCAACATGGTGAAACCCTGTCTCTACTAAAAATACAAAAATTAGCTGGACATGGTGGTGCATGCCTGTAATCCCAGTTACTCGGGAGGCTGAGGCATGAGAATCGCTTGAACCTGGGAGGCGGAGGTTGCAGTGAGCCGAGATCACGCCACTGCACTCCAGCCTGGCGACAGAGCGAGACTCCATCTCAAAAAAAAAAAAAAAAAAAAAAAAAAAAAGGCTGCACAGGAGACCATCATGTGGCCTCACACAAATAGCTAACTGGGTCAATTATATTCTACCTCATCAAAATTTTACATGGGAAGTTTTCTGAGACTAATGTCATGAACAGGGAGAAAACTGAGCTGAGTGAGTATATTGCAAAAGTCATAAGGTAGAACAGGAATATAAGAAATGATGACAAATCAAAGATTGAGAGAGAAGAAGCCGTTAGTTCAAAAGAGACTTTGGAAAGATACAATGTATAGGTTGCATTATGGTTAGGAAGAAGAGATTGGGACAGATACCAAGAGGAGTTAATATCTACATGTCTCTACTAGTGGGATTTCTCGATTTGCTTTGGGTCTGGAGTGCCCAAGTCTACCCTTGTTTCTGTCTCATGAAATTCTATCCCACCCAGTACTCCACGTGCATCCTTTAATAACCTACACATCCAGCCATTACTTTAGCTACCTAATTGGAACCGAAGTCCCTAAACAAAACAATATATGTCTACTTTCCTCCTTTTTATCTATTTTATATTGATAAAAAATTCAGTTTTCATCAATTCAAATTCAGTTTATTCAGTTCACTTCAATTTCTAATAAAACAGACACAAAAACTGAATGATTTCCATAAACTCATAAAAGGAAATCCCCTTTAATTCAGATAATTGGGTGAGAAATTTAAACTTCATTTGAATTAATTATATTATCTAGCTGTCCACTTAATTGATCCTGTTTGCATTTGAATTAAAGTTGTTGTATATTTCAGAGGAGTACATGTAATACAAGAATAAAAAATAAAAAGTTTTTATTTATATACTTCAGACTACAAGCAGCTTGCCAGCTGGGATTTAAGAGTTGTTCTCCAGGTATTCTTTCTACATAGTAGTTGGCTTATGAATTCCTTAGGCCTTCCTCAGAGACATCAACATAGGCCTCTCTGGAAGAGTAATAGGGATTTCATTTGATATATTTAGCTTGATATCAAAAACTATTTTAAATTATGCAGTGTACATTTGCTTTACTTTTGTTTTTGTCTTTGCTCTTAAAAAACCAGATATAAAAATTGAACAAAAAATTTGAATTCTATCTTTTCTTCCCAAGGACTTCCTTTGGAAATACAATAATTTAAATCCTATAAATATATTACCTTAATGTTTCTATAAAGAGTCATTTGGCCAACAGGATCTCTTAAGCCATGGGCATCTAGTCTTGAATAGAGTTTTTGGATGATTCGCAGAGTCAATATTGCAAGAAGAGCAAAAGAAAGAAAGTTCACAGAAATTTGACCTATCTCACAGGCCAATTGTTTCATTATCACAAACACCCAAAGGCAAAGGAGATGCTCAGGTGGGTTGGTGACCTGACAATGTGGGTAGAAGAAAAGGAATCTCATTTGTTCATAACACAGAACATCGGGACTAGGGGAGAAGGATTAAAAAAGAGAAAGAAAGAGTAAAAGAAGAAGATGAAAGATTTGGAAACAATTGGAGAAACTGAAGAGATTCTGAGCCAAAATCGATACACTTGCAGAAAATTATATGCTGTGTCCACAAGCCCACCCCTCCAATACAAGGAAGGAAATATTAATCACCCTGTGACATACCCCATGGAAAGCTCTTGCATTTGTCAACATTGACAAGAATGTTCATGGAAGCATTACTTAAAATGGCTAAAATTGAAGATAATTATAGACCAAAGGAATAAACAACAAATTAAACTATAGTCATATAATAGAATTCCATAAATTTGCAAAAATAAATGCAATAGAGCTGTCTATACAAGTATGGATGAATTTAATAAATAATTCTGAGAAAAAAACCTCAGTAGAGTACATAAAGTATGTTCGTATTTATATGAAGTATGACATCTTCTACACAAAGTTCAGAAACATGCTGTCCAATACCAAGCATCATTTAGGGATAATTGTGTCTGTAATAAAAATACAAAACAAAGTGTGGGAATAATACCTTTTATATTTAGGATGATGCTTTCGTCTGAAGGGAAGTAAGGTATTAGAATAAAAGCATACAGGGGGATATCTACTACTTTATTAATGCTCTACATTTTAAGACATAAGCAAGTACGGGGGTATGTTGTAAATAATTCACACTAATTTTTTAAGAAAGAAGGAAAAGCAAACCATAAAATCATGGCTAAGAGTCAAAGGGATTATGGGTCTTCTAGTCCAACATTCATGCATTTCAGTAATAAACTTCCCATGAAAAAATGTCCCTTCTGTTTCATTTTTATGATAGGCCAAACTCTGAGTTTTCTGATGACTCCTGGAGAGCTGTAGGACAACTCCTTATGTTGTGAGGAAACCCGCCTCTCTAACCCCCATTCTTTGACCTTTATCTCTTCCTCCAGAGCCACACAGACAGATTAAAATTCATTTCTCTTCTACAGAGTGGGTGTAAAATATTTTATTACAATTATTATTTCTCTTCTTTTTGCCAACTTAAATATACCCAGTTTTTTCAATCATTTTTCATTATCCTGTATTCAGTTGCACCCTCTTTGCTTTGAACACACAATGTTTCTCTTACATTTCCTAGAATGAAGCAAATTAGTTGTTTTACTGCTGCATGTGATAAAGACAGAAGCCTAGAATTAGGTTTATATGACTGCTTCATAGTGCAACACATTATAGTACAACAGCGGGGTTACCCCCTGCTGTGAACTGAAGTCCATTGAAAAGACAGATGATTTTTGTGAGCTAATACAAGACTGTACTGTGACAACTCTTGAAGTGATAGCGATGACATTGAAAAATTAGACACAACATTCCTGGGCTATATATAACAAATGAATTTCACAAATAACTGACAACTGTGATTATTACAGGTGCTTACCATCCCCTAATTTGTTTACAATGCTGATGAGATGGGTCTTTGTAGGTGACAGCATCTATTTTGGGTAGCATGAGTAAATAGGGGCCCAGAGTTTAGTTGCATGAAGAAAAGTATATCATTTTTATTAGTGCTAGTTTTTCATAAGTCTGTTATGTAATTTTAGGATGGAGAAAATTTTTCTACTGGAATATTAGGTGTTGTCCCATGTTTTGTTTGAATTTGTTAACATAGAAACACAAAAGGGAAGAAAGAAACAGTGCAAGTAGTAGAGCAGCTTTTATTTGTAGGTAGCTTAAAGGCTGACATGTATTTCTCACAGTATGTAACAGTCTCAACCTTAAATTAATAGAAGCTAAGCAGTAGAACTGAATGTTGAATAAGACTCTGGAAACAGGTACCCAAAGATGAAGGCGAAGAGCCAGTAAGCACTAAACAACTCGGGCCATAGATGCCTTCAAAGTTTATAATGATGCTAAATCACTGTATTACCCTCAAATATTATTCCTATTCCTAGTTTCTGTAAGCAGCAAACAGCACTGAGAGGCATAAGTCCATAGTACAATAAATGGTTGGCCTAGGAGTCTTTTCCTTCTGTCCATAGATGGGGCCTGCTCCATAACCCCTTCGACCACAACTCCCATACAACTAAGCAAGGGAAGTTCTGAGGAATGATTGCAGATATTAGAAGTGCCTATCAAAAGAAGAGACTGGCATCTCATTTCCTGTTTGCATGTCTGCTTATGCAGCATACATTCTACTATTTTCTGTGCATATCTTACCAGATATGGAAATGGAAAGAAAAATTGGAGAGAGACAGTGGGTGTAGATTGGAGATGTAGAGCAGGCTGCTTTCTGACTGCTGGATGTAGTATGAATAGAGGAATTCTTCAAGGCACGGAAGAAGTAGCTGAGTTTGACTCATCTTGCAGGTATGTTATTTAAGAGAGCTGACTGACTGCTGATATATATGGGAATAATCCCCTAAGGGAGATGTAGTAAGATATACTACTGAGGGTGAGAGCTGAGGGGTAAGTAGTCAAACTGGAACATATACCTCTCCCTTCAGGGAAGAAGGTAATGGAAAGGACCTTGCAACAAGAACTCATGGATGCTTCTCGCAATATCTGGATATTTAGATAAGGAGAACATCAATTTCTGGTAGATTTTGCCTCTTTTCATGTTTCTTGTTTTTTCATTCCTATCAAAATCCACTGGAGAGTGCTGAGAAGGGAAAGTAGACCCAAAGGTGTGACGATGTGTCTTATGAGCAGACCATGTCCAAGAAAATGCAAAGTAAAATTTTAAAACAAGGAAAACATAGTCATATGACCAATAGCAGTTTCACAAGAAAAAGGAAGAGGGAGGCAAGGTAATCACTAAGCAAATAAATAATTAAAGAAGAATCCTCTTTGCTCAGAAAGGACCCTAAATACATGTTTTACTTGCGGGGAGAATTATTGAGGAATTTTACCAGGCATATCCTGGTAAAATTCTATATTTCTCTAGAACAATTCTATATTTCTATATATAATTTTGATATACAAATAAAAAATTCTATATTTCTAAACACCAGGCATATCCTGGTAAAATTTCAGAATTTTAAGAATAAAAGGAAAATAGCCTCCACACATAAATAATATGTTATTTAAAAAGAGAAGGGGACAAGAATCACACATCTCATTTGTAGCATTAGAAGTTAGAAAACCGTGGAATAACAAATACAGACATGAGTGAGAAGGTCTGAAACCTGAGAATCCATTATTCTAACCAAGATAGCATTCATCTGTAAGGAGAAAGGAAGATATTTGCTTATATACAAAATTTTAAAATTACATCCATGTTTTATGAGCAAAACACTTTGAAAGGGATTCCTACCAAGTGACAAAAAAACTCAAGAGAGTTATCAAGAGAGAGAAAAAGAGAGAAAACACTAATCAGCAATGAACCAACTCCTCTCATATGTTTGTAAATAGATAAGTTGGTGTATAATGTTAAATAATGATGCAGCAATTAAAAAATTTAAAAATAGTCTGGGACCAAAAGAAGTAGGGGATTTTGTCAAATTCAATAAATTGAGGTAGGAAAAGGAATAAAAAAGTAAAAACTTTTCCAAAGGTAATTTAGACGGTAAAGACATTTTACAAGTTTCATCTTTTGGGCCTGAGGGAAGGCACACTGTTGGAGGAGAAATGGTGGCTGTGTTGTTTTCATGTAATAGTTGAGAATAAGTACTCAGTGATGCGTTTCATTAGGATCCTATTATTAACACTTTGTAGAAAAGCAAAGAACTTTCAAAGAAACAAAGGAGATAAATAGTGACTTTATACCAGCAAACATCAGATCTATAAATAGAAAATCATGAAGAATAATAAACAGTCAACCATAAATTAAAATGGAATAAATAAAACCAAGTATATCAGATATTAAACTAAACACGAATGGCTTCAGATCCCCTTAAGTCAGAGACTCAGTTTGGACTACAACCCAGAACCCAGAAATGTACGCATCACAAGAAATACACCCAAAAATAAGTGATAAAGACTGAAAATAAACAAAATGGATAAAGAGATATCAGACAACTGCTAATAAAAAGCTAAGCAGTAATAATGTTAATATTAGACAGTGTGCAATATAAATTAAAAATACTAAACATTACAAAGAAAGTAGTAGAAAATGATAAAAATGTGATTCATGGAGAGGACATAGCAGACACAATTCTAGCATTACAATTGACATAGAGAATAAAACTAGACTGAATATAAGGCTATCTTGCAAAGTAAAACAATAATGAGATATTTTAATATACTCATTTTATAGTCAAAAACATGTACACATTTCGGTAAAGTCATAAAAATTAAATGAAATCATATGTATATATTACATAATACTTCATTAAGATGTAAAGATCATATTATACATATATATGAAATGATAATATAAATCTGCACGTATCCATGAACAATTACAAAACTATGTTTTTACTTAGAAAACTTTTTACAGCCATAGTTGTTTTTTATAAAATCTAATAAAATTTAAAGTAAATAATGAAATTTAATAAATTATAATAAAAATGCTAACTCCTTAGAAATGAAGAAACCTGCTTCTAGACAACCTTTGAATTACAAAATATAAAAATGAAATTACTTACAAGCAAGAAAGTCATAAAAAAGAAAACATCTCATCACCAATTATAAAGCACAGAGAGAAACCTTTAATAAAAAGAAAATTAATAAATTTAAATGCCTTCATTAGACTAAGTAGAATATTACTATTTATCTGAAACAAATGTAAGTTGCATAACAAGATAAAAGGAAACTTGGAAGAGGAAACTAATAAATATAAAAGCTGAAATTAGTGAAATATAAACAAAAACAAAGAAAAAATAATAGTACAATGGGAAAAAAGGGTAAATGCTATATTAGGCTGATTAAGAAAGAATAACAGTAATAATAAAAGCAAAAGAATGCAAATATTGAGAATTAGTAGATTGTAAAAAGCTTTGCCATTCTGTTAAGGTATTTTAAATAAAGGAAATGATCAAACATAACCTCCAAGGGAAAAAATTCTTGACTAAATGAATTAGCATAAAAGAGATTACAAAAATGATTCAGGTGATTAAAGATTACCATTAAAATGAAACATGAGGACAGGTGGAGTTACCTCTAATTTGTATCTAAATTTTAAAAAATGAATTTCATGTTACTTAACTATGTCAGACTATTGAAAAGTGATGAATAGTTCTGAATTATTTTATGAAGACAGAATAACTTGTATATAAAAAATAATATACGTAATGCCCCAAAGAAAACTATAGACAAAACTTTTTGGTGAATATAGTTGTAAATTATGTTATCCAAGAAAATCCAATTATGCAAAGGAGGTTTAATAACAGTATTTCTGTCAACGTAATGCGAACTATCACTCCATTGGTGGAGAAAAATAATATAATCATACCAATAGATTATGAAAAGTCCTTTGATAAAAGTCAGCAGTGAATCCTAATAAGAATCCTAATTAAGATAAAAATAGGATAAACTACTTAAATGTAATAAAGATTTTTTTAACAAAAACATATACCATATTATGCAAATGTCATTGTTATCCAAATTATATGTAAATTTAATGGCAATACAGCTAGAACTTTAATTACTGGATCTCATGATTTACAGTTTGTATCAATTCTCGAAGATAACTAAAACAAAAGTAATACTGGAACGCTGGCCTTTCCAAAAAGCAGAACTATAAAGCTACTGTAATAAAATTGGTATGACTAGAACAAGAAAAAGCAAATTAAAAAGTACAACAGTGAAAGACTACCGACAAATAGCTCACAGTGTATATTAACTTTTTATCATAACACAATTGCTATTTCAATTCAATATGAGAAAATGGTTGATTTAGTAAATGATGTTGGTGCAGGTGAATATCTAATTTAGGAGAAAATAAAATTGAACTTCTGTCTCACATCATATATTAAAAATTAATTTCATGAAATTTTTAATGGCAATTTTATTTTTTAAAAAAGAAAACTATCTTAGCAGGTTATTCTGATGTTCAGAATAGAAATGATAGAGTTTGCCTCATAACAGCTCGTTTGAGACAACTATGTACATTTCTTCCTAACAACATATTCAGGAATATTATGTTGATAGCTTGAAACTGACTATGGTGGGAGAATTTATATTGCAGACATCATCAAATTCTACAAATCAGGGTTTCTTCTCCTCCCCTACCTGAAGTCAGTTGTTAAACATTTATCAGCTCACTACTGTGTACCTCAAATCTCTTCATCTAGGGATTAAAGAATATCTGTATATATATTCCCCTTATCTAAATTTGGTAGATACTCTGCACTGAAACAGGAAAAATTCAAACTGGAAAAAGAAATTGTCTATTTCTCTTTTTAATTTCATTAGTTGTGCCACATATTTTGTTATTGCATACATGTTTAGGATTGTCCTGTTTTCTTGGAGAATTGACATCTTTATCATTATGTAATGCCTCTCTTTATCTCTGATAATCTCACTTTCCTGAAGTCCGTTCTGTCCAAAATTAGGATAAGTACTCCAGTTTTTTTCTATTAAGGTTAGCTGGGTATATATATTTCTGCCCTTGTACTTTTTCTTTTTTTATTATGCTTTAAGTTCTGGGGTACATGTGCATAATGTGCAGGTTTGTTACAAATGTATACTTGTGCCATGTTGGTGTGCTGCACCCATCAACTCGTCAGCACCCATCAACTCGTTGTTTACATCAGGTATAACTCCCAATGCAATCCCTCCCCCCTCCCCCCTCCCCCCTCTCCATGATGGGCCCTGGTGTGTGATGTTCCCTTTCCCGAGTCCAGGTGATCTCATTGTTCAGTTCCCACCTATGAGTGAGAACATGTGGTGTTTGGTTTTCTGTTCTTGTGATAGTTTGCTGAGAATGATGGTTTCCAGCTGCATCCATGTCCCTACAAAGGACACAAACTCATCCTTTTTTATGACTGCATAGTATTCCATGGTGTATATGTGCCACATTTTCTTAATCCAGTCTGTCACTGATGGACATTTGGGTTGATTCCAAGTCTTTGCTATTGTGAATAGTGCCGCAATAAACATATGTGTGCATGTGTCTTTATAGCAGCATAATTTATAATCCTTTGGGTATATACCCAGTAATGGGATGGCTGGGTCATATGGTACTTCTAGTTCTAGATCCCTGAGGAATCGCCATACTGTTTTCCATAATGGTTGAACTAGTTTACAATCCCACCAACAGTGTAAAAGTGTTCCTATTTCTCCACATCCTCTCCAGCACCTGTTGTTTCCTGACTTTTTAATGATTGCCATTCTAACTGGTGTGAGATGGTATCTCATTGTGGTTTTGATTTGCATTTCTCTGATGGCCAGTGATGATGAGCAGTTTTTCATGTGTCCGTTGGCTGTATGAATGTCTTCTTTTGAGAAATGTCTGTTCATATCCTTTGCCCACTTTTTGATGGGGTTGTTTATTTTATTCTTGTAAATTTGTTTGAGTTCTTTGTAGGTTCTGGATATTAGCCCTTTGTCAGATGAGTAGATTGCAAAAATTTTCTCCCATTCTGTAGGTTGCCTGTTCACTCTGATGGTAGTTTCTTTTGCTGTGCAGAAGCTCTTTAGTTTATTTAGATCCCATTTGTCAATGTTGGCTTTTGTTGCCATTGCTTTTGGTGTTTTAGACATGAAGTCCTTGTCCATGCCTATGTCCTGAATGGTATTACCTAGGTTTTCTTCTAGGGTTTTTATGGTATTAGGTCTAACATTTAAGTCTCTAATCCATCTTGAATTAATTTTCGTATAAGGAGTAAGGAAAGGATCCAGTTTCAGCTTTCTACTTATGGCTAGCCAATTTTCCCAGCACCATTTATTAAATAGGGAATCCTTTCCCCATTTCTTGTTTTTCTCAGGTTTGCAAAGATCAGATGGCTGTAGATATGTGGTATTATTTCTGAGGACTCTGTTCTGTTCCATTGGTCTATATCTCTGTTTTGGTACCAGTACCATGCTGTTTTGGTTACTGTAGCCTTATCCTTGTACTTTTAACTTATCAGAATCTTTATATTTAAAGTGGGTTTCTTGTAGCACCATATAGTTGGGTCTTGTGTTTTTATCCACTCTGACAATCTGTCTTTTAATTGGTATATTTAGACCATTCACCTTTGAAGTGATGATTGATGTAGTTTGCTTACTATCTATCATGTTTGTATTTGTTTTCTATTTGTTGTTTTTGTTCTTTGTTTCTCCCTCTCCTCTCTTTTATTGTCTTCTCTGAGTGTAATGAAGCATTTTATATTATTCTACTTTAACTCCTCTTTTAGCATATCAGTTTTATTTTTTTAGTGGTTGCCCTAGAGTTTACAATATGAAATTTTAAGTAATCAAAGACCACCTCCAATAGCATTATACTACTTCAGATGTAGTGCAGGTAACTCTTATCTCTTGTCACCTCAATATTATTTATTTTAGTTACCCATTGTTACCAATATTGCTTTAAACAAACAATATTTTGTTTTAGATCAATATTTATCTTTTAGATCAATTAAGAAGAAATAGGCTGGGTGCAGTGGCTTCCACCTGTAATCCCAGCACTTTAGTTAGTGGAGGCAGGAAATTCACTTGAGACCAGGAATTTAAGACCAGCTCGGGCAAAATAGCAAGATCCTGTGCCTACAAAAGATTAAAAAATTTAGTTGGATGTGGTGATGAACATCTGTAGCCCCAGCTACTTGAGAGGCTGAGGTGGGAGGATCACTTGAGTTCAGAAGTTCAAGGCTGCAGTAACCTATGATCCCTCTACTGGATTCTAGCCTAGGTGACAGAATGAGACCCTGCCTCAAGAGAAAAAAAAAAGAAAAAAAAAAGGAAAAAATAAAAATATGGTTGCCTCCACTATTATTTCTCCTCCTTCTCCTTGCCTTCTCCTCACCTCTCCTCCTCCCTCCTCCCTCCTCTTCCATTTTCCTTTAAGGCACATTCAAGTTTCTGATCTATGATATTTTTCACTGCCTGTCTCTCCAGATTTGGGGGTAATGGTTTGTCTGCAACCCCAGTTCTCTAACAGATTCAGAAAAAGTTGTTGGTTATCAATTCGTATTGCTTTTTCTTGAAAGAATGGAGTGATGACTTCCAAGCTCTTTGCATGATGGAACTTACACTGAAAGCTGTATGATTGAAAATGTTTGAGCCTGTAAAAACATAAACCTTTTGTATGGCAAAAAGTACAATGGACAAAATCAATTAAAAAAAAAAACAGATTGTAGAACTATCTATTTGTATCCTAGATGGGACGTATGGGGTACATTTCTGTACAATACAAAAAAATTTTAAAGAGAGATGAGATAAAGGTTTCCACATAACACAAAAAAGTCTTACAGACAGAAAGCAAGAAGACAAGACAGACAAGATAAGCAAACCACTAGAAATGTGATTAGTTCACAAAAAACCAAATGGCCAATAAACACACAAAAATTATTAAATAAATGGTTAGGAAAGTACAAACAAAAGCAACAAACCTTCAAAATGAATATTAACAAACTTGGGTACTCATATATATTCTCACAGAATTATGAATTGTTGCAACTATTTTGGAAAACAACCTGGCAGCAATCACTAAAATAAAAAGCCAGCCCTAGACAATTCACAAGTCACTATTGCATATCTATCGTATACAAATAAAAGCAAATAAAGATATTCTTCTTTTGGATGTTTTGATTAGCATTGTTTTAGTGGCATGTAACAAAATGTTGCTCAGTGCTAGGGCAATGTCTAAATAAATTATAAAATATCCAAACCGTGGTTTAGTTTACAGTTATTTAAATGAACAAATGAATTAGAGCTATGCCAGTTGGCTTGGAGGAATTTCTTTAAAGAATTTATGAATGACAAAAGCAGAATGTATAAAAGTATGTCAAGTATGATTTCAATTGTGGAAAACAGTAAAAAAATATGTACTTACATCTATATAAATATTTTGCCAAAGTTGCAGATCCTATTTGCAGTATGATTTTATTATGTTAAAATGAGCAACAAAGCAAAGGGAATTAAAAAAAAAAAAACCAACCCTATCTATGCATGCAAAGTCTTGTGTAAGTTTTAATAAACTAAGTGAAATGTTTAGAAAGATACACACCACACTGTTGACATGGCTTATCTCAGGAAGGTGCAGTGGAGGAAGTGTAATGATACAGATGATAAACTTATTTCTTGTATACCTTTGTATTCACTGATTTCAAACATATATTAAAGTAGTAATTTGAAAAAATCCAAGTATACAAACTGTAAAGAAAAAAAATGATGTAAGGAAGGGGTCCAGTTTCAGTTTTCTGCACATGGCTAGCCAGTTTTCCCAAAACCATTTATTAAATAGGGAATCCTTTTCCCATTGCTTGTTCTTGTTGGGTTTGTCAAAGATCAGATGGTTGTAGATGTGTGGCATTATTTCTGAGGCCTCTGTTCTGTTCCATTGGTCTATATATCTGTTTTGCTATCAGTACTACGCTGTTTTGGTTACTGTAGCCTTGTAGTATAGTTTGAAATCAGGTAGTGTGATGCCCCCAGCTTTGTTATTTTTGGTTAGGATTGTCTTGGCTATATGGGCTCTTTTTTGGTTCCATATGAAATTTAGGGTAGTTTTTCTAATTCTGTGAAGAAAGTCAGTGGTAGCTTGATGGGGATAGCATTGACTCTATAAATTATTTTGGGCAGTTTGGCCATTTTCAAGATATTGATTCTTACTTTCCATGAGCATGGAACATTTTTCCATTTGTTTATGTCCTCTTTTATTTCCTTGAGGAGTGGCTTGTAGTTCTCCTTGAAGACATCCTTCACATCCCTCGTAAGTTGAATTCCTAGGTATTTTATTCTCTTTGTAGCAATTGTGAATGGGAGTTTGCTCATGATTTACCTCTGTGTTTGTCTATTATTGGTGTATAGGAATGCCTGTGATTTTTGCACACTGATTTTGTATCCTGAGGTTTTGCTGAAGTTGCTTATCAGCTTAAGAAGATTTTGGGCTGAGATGGTATGGTTTTCTAGATATACAATCATGTCATCTGCAAACAGAGACAATTTGATTTTCTCTCTTCCTGTTTGAATACCCTTTATTTCTTTCTCTTGCCTGATTGCCCTGGCCAGAACTTCCAATACTATGTTGAATAGGAGTGGTGAGAGAGGGCATCCTTTTCTTGTGCCGGTTTTCAGAGGGAATGCTTCCTGCTTTTGCCCATTCAGTATGATATTGGCTGTGGGTTTGTCATAAATAGCTCTTATTATTTTGAGATATGTTCCATCAATACCTAGTTTATAGAGAGTTTTTAGCATGAAGGGGTGTCAAATTTTACTGAAGGCCTTTTTTTTCCCATCTTTTGAGATAATCATGGTTTTTTTTTTTTTTTTGTCATTGGTTCTGTTTATGTAATGGATTATGTTTATTGATTTGGGTCTGTTGAACCAACCTTGTATCCCAGGGATGAAGCCGACTTGATCGTGGTGGATAAGCTTTTTGATGTGCTGCTGGGTTCAGCTTGCCAGTATTTTATTGAAGATTTTTGCACTGGTGTTCATCAGGGATAGTGGCCTGAAATTTTCTTTTTTTGTTGTGTCTCTGCCAGGTTTTGGTATCAAGATGATGCTGGCCTCATAAAATGAGTTAGGGAGGAGTCCCTCTTTTCCTATTGTTTGGAATAGTTTCAGAAGGAATGGTACCAGCTCTTCTTTGTACCTCTTAGAATTTGGCTATGAATCTGTCTGGTCCTGGGCTTTGTCTAGTTGGTAGGCTATTAATTACTGCCTCAATTTCAGAACTTGTTATTGGTCTATTCAGGGATTTGACTTCTTCCTGGTTTAGTCTTGGGAGGGTGTATGTGTCCAGGAATTTATCCATTTCTTCTAGATTTTCCAGTTTATTTGCGTAAAGGTGTTTATAGTGACAAGGTGACATTCTTAGCTTCTAGTTTAACGTAACCATTGTTTTAACTCCCTGTGGAGGCCTTATTTGATTGGAAACTAAGCTGTCTATACAAGCAGAAAACTGTTGGGCAGGGAAGGCAAAATCAGATCCAACATACATGTCTATTTTGGTATGAACAAATGGCTGCCCTTTTCACGAAAGAAATTTGCTAATGTAATCAACTTGCCTTCAGATGGCTCTCTGGTCACCCTTTGGAATGCCATTGTATCAGGGCTTCACAGTTTGTCTCTACTGTTGGCAGGTTGGGCATTCAATACTGATGTAGCCAGATTAACCTTGGCAAGTGGAAGCCCACATTGCTGCGTGTATCCATTCCAACTTTTCATTTTAGAACTAGGAACATGACCACAGGGTGACTTGAGGGACCCACTGTAGATGGGCTGAGCCAAAATGATATGAATCACCTGGCTTTCACAAATCTCGTTTCTGAAGGGTGAATCACTTTGCTCTTTTGTGTCTCCAAGAATTTGTGTCAACTCAAAGTCAGTGTCTGGCAATCCATAAGACATTCAGTTATTTTTATTTCCCTAAAGCATAAGCACCCTGGTAAATGGTTCCAGGTTCTCCTGGAAAAGGCTAAATGGATATTTTACCACATACGTTTTTGGCAGTGTGGTAGTATCCTTCCTCAAAGGGTTCAAACCTTCTCTTCATTTAAGCTGCTCGAAGTCTACAAACCACTCAAATCTGGGAAGTGGTTAAGGAGCATGACTCTATTGTAGTGATTCAATTCAGGTCTCCATCTACCAGTCCTAACAATTTTGCTTATAAAAATCAACGTAGACTCAATTTAGTATGCTGTTCACCTGTATTAGTCCTAAGAGTGTAATTATTTAGCCACAAAGATCTCTGTAGGTCATACTATCTGACTACCATCAGATCAATCATTGCTGTGCATTATGGTAACAATATCCACCATGACCCCGGCAATTAGTGCCAGTAACTATTACTTGCATCAGATGGGCCCTGCCACTTCAAAATCCCACCATTCTCATTGCCTTCTAGGAGTCTGTTCCACTGACACCTTTCCCAGTGTCATTCCTGGCATGCGGAAAAAAAAAAAAAAAGGCCATTAAAGAACCTTTGAAAGTTGCTCATTTAATCCTCCTGAATGCATTTCTGAAAGACTTTGAGAAGGAGTAAATGAGTAGTGGAACACAAAAAACATCCACTCTAGACTTTGAGAAGGAGTAAATGAGTAGTGGAACACAAAAAACATCCACTCTAGCGTCCGTGTCTCCCTAAGCCTTTGGATACTGCCTTCTTCAGATCACTTTGGCCACCACAGGTGCTCACTTACAGTCAATCATCTGACAAGCCTGTGATGGTTAATTCTAGGTGTCAACTTGACTGGATTAAGAGATACCTGGAGAGTTGGTAAGGCATTGTTTCTGGGTGTGTTTGAGAGGGTAATTCCCAAGAAAAATGGAATGTGAGTTGGTGAACTGAGTGAGGAAGATTTTTTCCTCCTCAGTGAAGGCAGGCACAATCCATTTGGCTGGGTGACTGGATAGAACACAAAGGCAGAGGAAAGGCAAATTCTCTCCCTCTTCTCTCTTCTCTCTCTTTCCCTCCCTCTCTCTCTATCCCCTTTTCTCTCCCGGAGCTGGGACACCCTTCTTCTTCTGCCCTGAGACATAAGAACTCCAGGTTCTCTGGACTTTGGACTCTTCATCTTACATCATTGGTCCCCTAGGTTCTCAGGTCTTTGGACATAGCCTGAACGATACCATTGTCTTCCCTGGTTCTGAAGCCTTTGGACTTGAACTGAGCCTTGCCACCAGTATCCCTGAATCTCCATCTTATAGTCAGATTATCCTGAGACTTAATATCCATAACAACATGAGTCATTTCCCCTAATAAATTTTATATTGTATCTATCTATCTATCTATCTATCTATCTATCTATCTATCTATCTATCTATCTATCTATCTATCTATCTATCTATCATCTATCTAATCTTTATATCTACCAGTCTTCTGTGGGTTTTGTCTCTTTGGGAAACCCTGGGTAAAACAAGGCTATTAGACTTATTCCTAACAATTCAAAATAACATATTGAATCCAAAATTACTTCTTAGTGCACTGATATAAATAAACCTAGCGAATCCAACAGTGTATTTCTTCCTCTCTGTTGTAACACTCTTACAATCAATACCCAAAGATATTCTTCCAGTTTTCACTAATATAAATTATCAAAATATTAAAATTCTTTTGTGTGTATAGCATATCCTCCAGGATTAGACTTTGTATTTTTCTCACGTTTTGAGTTCAGTTATAGGTTTAGAAGCAAGAGAGGTGATGGGGTGGTACTTGAGAATCAGCATTCTTCCATAAGTCTCCAGGTTCTTTAGTAAGGGAAGGTGAGTTTATTCTGACAGGGTAAGTTTCTACTGAGTGGAATTTGGGTGTTCATTGCAATTTATCTAAATAGCTCCATCCCGATCTTCAGTATCTCATTCTTTCCCCATCAATGTTATAGATAAAATACTGTAAGAGATTCTGAGGAGCCATACATTTGATTTGCATTTTAATTCATCACTTGTAGTATCAGACTTTGGGTTTGGTTTTCAAAAACTTCAAACCTGCAGCTAAAAGTTATGAGGTATTTTTTTCAAGATAGTCACAGATATTTCACTTTCAATATTCAGAACTCGAGATAGGAGTAGAAAGCCCTGACTTCATCATTTTCTTTTTCTTTTTCTTTTTCTTTTTTTTTTTTTTTTTTGAGACAGAGTCTTGCTCTGTTGCCCAGGCTGGAGTGCAGTGGCCGGATCTTGGCTCACTGCAAGCTCCGCCTCCCGGGTTCACGCCATTCTCCTGCCTCAGCCTCCCGAGTAGCTGGGACTACAGGCGCCCGCCACCACGCTCGGCTAATTTTTTTTGTATTTTAGTAGAGACGGGGTTTCACTGTGTTAGCCAGGATGGTCTCGATCTCCTGACCTCGTGATCCGCCCGTCTCGGCCTCCCAAAGTGCTGGGATTACAGGCTTGAGCCACTGCGCCCGGCCATTTGCTTTTTCTAGTACAGTTAAAACAGGCAACCATCTCTTTCCTTTTTTTTTTTTTTTTTTTTTTTTTTTTTTTTTGAGGTGGAGTTTTGCTCTTGTTGCCCAGGCTGGAGTCCAATGGCATGGTCTCAGCTCACTGCAACCTCTGCCTCCCAGGCTCAAACGATTCTCCTGCCTCAGCCTCCCAAGTAGCTGGGATTACAGGTGTGCACCACCACGCTGGACGAATTTTTGTAGTTTTAGTAGAGATGGGGTTTCACCATGTTGGCCAGGCTTGTCTTGAACTCCTGACCTCAGGTGATACATCCATCTTAGCATCCCAAAGTGCTGGGATTACAGGCATGAGCTACCGCGTCCGGCCGTCTTTCCTCTTTGTCCTTATAATCTGTATTTTGATTATAACTTTTTAAATTAAAAAATTAGTGGGCTGGGTGCAGTGGCTCACGGGCTCACACCTATAATCCCAGCACTTTGGTAGGCTGAGATGGGTGGATCACGTGAGGTCAGGAGTTCAGGATGAGCCTGGCCAACATGGCGAAATCCTGCCTCCACTAAAAAAAAATACAAAAATAAATAAATAAATAAATAAATAAAAAATAGCTGGGTGTGGTGGTGGGCACTGTAATCCCAGCTACTCAGGAGGCTGAGGCAGAAGAATCACTTGAACCCAGGAGGCAGAGGTTGCAGTGAGCCAAGATTCTGCCCCTGCATTTCAGCCTGGGCAACAAGAGCAAAACTCCATCTAAAAAAAAAAAAAAAAATAGTGGGTAGCAGTAGGTAGCTGGTATGGTCTGAATGTTTGAGTCCCTCCAAAATTCAAGTCCCTCCAAAACTCCTTACTTCAAAGTGATGGTATTAGAAGACGGGGGCTTTAGGAAATGATTAGGTTATGAGACTGGAGCCCCCAGAAAGGCATTCGTGCCTTTATAAAAGTAGCCCCCAAAAGCTCCCTTCCTCTTTCCACCATGTGAGGACACAACAAGGAAGCACTATCTGTGAAGAAGCGGCCCTCACCAGACATCAGATCTGCTGGTGCCTTCATCTTAAACTTCCCAGCCTCCAGACTGTGAGAAATTAAAGCCTGTTGTTTATAAGCTACCCAATTTACGGCATTGTGTTATAGCAGCCTAAACTAAGATAGTCACCCAAAGCATAGGCATCCAACTCCAGGTAACTCCAGGTGATAATGTAAGAAATTATTTTTCAAATATCATGGTCTATAAGTATCTTATTTACCACTGGCAATGAGGTTATTAGTGCTTTTAAATCTGATCACATTATAGAACCAATTCCAGATTCCCATCTTTAAGATTCTCTACCCCTGGATCCACTTTAGTGCCATAAGCTACGTCAGTCTGGGTTTGTTCAGAAAAGCTGAGGCACTACAAGGATGACAGAAATAAGTGTAAATCAAATTTATAAGTAAGAATTAATGTGTACACAAATTTGTGTGTAGCTGGTGGAGATTTGTCTGGAAGGCTGCAACTGAAAGACCAGAGAGACTTCCATTAATCACATCATTATTAAGCTCTGGCACTGACACAACTAAAAAATCTTACAGGACATTTGTAAAACCACAAAGTGGGAGCTCATGAGAGGTCTGTGGAAGCACCACAGTGACTGGAGTCATCATGTTTGACTTCCACAGTTTCCTTAGAATAATGGCTTCTGTTTCACTTTTGCCTTCCAAATAATTTATGAAGTCCTCTCATTGGCAAATTTTAATCTAATACCACACAGGGAAAGAACTTTGTGAAACAGTTTCAGACTTGAGTGGGAATAGTAGAAGTTGTATCATGGTGTCAACAGACACTCCAGAACACCTAGTTCTTTCCTGTCTCTGATATGGTTTTTCAAATGCTCAAACTCTAAAAAGTCCAGTCTTCCCTAGAATCACTCTAATATTTGTGTGTTGAATTTAACTACCACTTGTTGGGTACTCTGTTTCATACCTTATACTAAAATATGGGAATACAGTGATGCACCAGTCACATTTCTTTCATTACAATTTCATAGGCTAACAGGGAAGAAATATTTGGTAACAAGTAAGTGGTATTCATTTGAAGAATGCTGCAATAATGGTATACACCAAGATAAATAAGAAAAAATGGATGTTTGTTAGGAAAGCAAGGTTAAGAAGGTCATTTTAATGAAAAGAAACAGGATGTAAATCAGCATGAATTCTAAAAGATGACAAATTTAAGTAGATTAAGTTCAAGAAGACAGCGGGGGAGATTAAGTTGGAAAAGCAGACAGAGGTAAAGTCAAGAAGAACATATACAGAAGATTGAACTGTTTCTTTCTTTCTTTCTTTTTTGTAGCAAGTGGAAACCAATAAAGGAATTTAAGTCCTAGAGACTTGTTTTGTATAAAATTACTCTTTATAGCAATACAGTGGAAGAGTTCAAGGCCAGAGGTGGAAAGGCATTTTAGGAGGCAGTTGACATAGCCTAGGTGAAAATTATATAAAAGCTAGATTAGTTGAAGTTTAGGTGATGGTTTCAAATGGGGGTCCACATAGTTTAGTTGATAGGATCTGGAGATGTGCCAAGAGAGATGATCTGATGACTTTTCTCTGTTTCTGATTTGGTTGACCAGTTAAATGGTAAAGGTCATTAATTAAATAGGGGCTCAAATTAATATGTGCTTTGTAAGAACTCAACTCTGAAAAAATATGATACTTTTTGTTACTTTTAAATGGAACTATGTTTACAATTATAAAATGTACAAAATGTTCCTATGTCTTCATGGCACATAAAAGGAAAATACTTCATGTCAAAATAAGAAATGCATGCATGAATTTAGGTGCTCAACATGACCTATTATAATATCTGTCAAATAGAAAACCCTGGTAAATAGTATGCTGTGAATGTCACAAACTGTAGGCAAAGGTGTGGAAAATTTATGCAATGTAATCTGATCCATTCATTTTATAACGTTATATTGTATTTTAATTCTTCATTTCTAGTTTTCCTTGTTCTCTCTCTGTGCTTCTTCATTTAATTTGCAAAATCTGAGTTTACAATTTGTATGTTCATTTCATAGCTTTCTTGCCATAATAATCTATAGTTTTGTTCAGAAAGTATACTTTCTGAAAAAATGAAGGAATCACTTAATCAGTAAATTAACCAAATAGAAACAACTGTGTTATCAGAAAGTAGTGATTATAGCACCAGATTAGGGTCAGGAGACCTGGGTTCTGGCCTCAGTTCTGTCACTTCAGCAGGTGACAAATTCTCTTTGGGCTTGTTTCATTTTCTGAATGATTAATTACTTGTATTTTTGAACTTATCAGACTATATTTTAATACTTGTCAAAATATTTATTTTCAGGAATGCTCTACTGGACAGTCAGCTTTTGGGGGGTAAGCAATTCATCCTAATTATTTTTGTGTTCCTAAGATAGCCCAGTGCCAAGCAGATGCTTAATGAATAGTGGTTGAATGATTAAGTAATTGATTAATTATCAGGAGCATGAATGAAGGTTAAGGTCTGGAAAGTGGGATCCAAACAATATCTGGAGTATCATTAGTACTCAAGATCAAGAAAAGACCAAAAAATGAAGTTTGAAAGAAAAATTAAAAACCAGTAGTAAATTCGGATTACCTCAACTCCAGTAGAGCAAGTCAGCTATTGGGACTACAAGGCAGAAGTAGGCTTAATCCTGAGCAAAAGTAGTTTGCACCTGGCCAATTTTTGAGTTTTAACCAGTTATGAGAATTGCTAGGTTTGATAATGGAATGTTAAAAATAATTATTTGGAGATTCACTGTTTCTGGGATATTCCCATTTGTTAGGTGGTCCTAGTGATGGTAGTGAGCATAGGAGAGTTAATGAATTGGTTTAGGCTGTTTTTCTTTAAACTTTTGTTTTAAATATACTCTTCAGAGGCAGAACCATTCTATGGTTAAATATCTAGCTGGATGTTGTGGTTTGAATGATTTTTGTTCCCTCTGAAATTCATGTTGAAACTTGATCCCCAATGCAACAGTATTAAGAGGTGTGGCCTTTAGGAGGGCTTAGTGATTAAATAGGGCTCCACCCTCATGAATGGGATTAGGTGCCCTTGTAAGAGGGTTTGGTGGAGGAACCCGTTTTTACCCTTCTGCCACGTTAGGACATAGTGCTCCTTCCCTGCAGAGGATGTAGCAACAAGGCACCATCTTAGAAGCAGAGAGACAAGGCTCTCACCAGCTGATTCCTTGCTCTCAGACTCCCCAGCCTTCAGAACTATGAGAAATATATTTCTATTGTTTATAAATTACCCATTCTGTGGTATTTTGTTATAATAACACAAATAGACTAAGAATCTAGGCTTCCACAAATACTTATTAGATCATACCCCAAAGGGTGCCTGGCTGAGGCTTAAGGACCTACTTCAGGCTCTCTTTGCCAAGTCATGACCATGGGAAGGGAAGAGGGGAAGATAGTCAGAGGAAGAGTTGTGTTTTGGAGTTGGTCTCCCCAACAGGGACCTTTTCTAACTTGCATAAGGGTACAGAGATCCTGGCCCTAATGGTACCAAAAGAACATCCAAAAATTAAAAACAAATCACCAGAGGAGATTCTGACTACAAAAAGTGCTCTAGGTTTTTTCTATATAATGTTCTTATTATTTATCATATGCCAGGCTCCCCAAGGCTAATGCTTGAGCGTATAATGAATCATTTTCAGTAGCTTTATGCATAACCTCTACATTACAACTTGGTACTCAATGCATTTTTCTGAAGGATCCACTGAGAAATAAGAAACTCATATGTATGCATTGACCTGCTACCATGGGATATTACCCCTTGATCTTTGTAAGAAAACCTCTTCTAATTTCCATACCTTGGAGACATGTTAATGAATAAATGACTGATTAAAAACATTTCTTATTGAATTTATGTACTTCCTGAGACATTAGTTAGGTTAAAATTTTAGATGCTATTGAATATGCGATGATTTGGAGACTTTATAGGTGGGGTTGATTTGCAAACGTGTTTCTCTCCAGTGATTAGTCTGTGTCTAATTTTTGTGTTTCATTTTGATTTAAAAAATAGAACAGTTTCAAACCAAACAAATATATCAAAATATTCTCACATATTTAAGTCCATTTGTGGTTTAGCGGTAGATGAGATGGCAAAGATGCTTCATGACTTATTTATTGAATTCTTGTCCCTATCTAAAACAAGGAATCTTAGAACTGGGAAAATCCTAGGGGCCATGTAGTCTAACTTCCCACTTCATGCAAGGACCGTGTCTTAGTACCCTGCCTGAATACTTTCCCATGAAGGGAGTCGGGAGAGGTTAGGTCACTTGTTTGTTCTCTGTTCTACTGCATTGTTGGACACTGATAATTCCCAGAAACTTCTTATTTTGAATTGAAATTCTGACTCACTGGAATCCATTATATTAGATTCCTCTTTGTCTCACTTCCTATTCCAGGTAGTACCCTGAGGTACTGGGCAATATTATCAAAACAACTAGTATTTCAGTAGGTCAAAACAGTTCTAACTTGAGTTTTGTCTCCTCTAAACTAAATGGTCTTAGAGCTGCTAACCATTCTACCATCTAAATTCCTGTCAACTCACACTTGTTTCTCTCTTTCTAGTCTTTAGTTTTGCAAAGACCCCTTAAAAGACTGCCTGTGTTTGAATTCCAGTTCCACTTCTTAGTAGCTGCATCAACTTGGACAGTTATTGTAACCATTTTTTTTTGGCCTCAGATTAGTTATTATAAGTAAAGCATTCATTTGTTTACCAAATGTTTATTGAATATTTACATACCACGAATCACATAATCTTTTAGGTGGCTGAGAAACATCAATGGCTAAAATACATTTCCTTGCCCTCATAGAAGTTGTATTCATTCTTAAGATGGTTCCTGGCGTATAGTAAATGCTTTGTGATGTTTGTTATGTGTGTATATATTTATGTGTACCTGTGTATGAATATAATGTCCAAAGTAGTCAAAATACGTCAGATATACTCTCACTAGTGCTGAAATACATTAGGATTATCACTTTATTTAAATTGGAAGAATATTACCTTCTTTTAAAATTATTTTAATAGGTGGGTTAATTATTGCTTTTGTTAAGGCTAAAGTCAGCAGACAGTTTTAGTTATTATTTTTTTATAAGTAACATTGAGTGCTGTTATTAGCAAATATAAAAACTCATCTGTGTGTGGAGTGCAAACGTCTGGAGAAGACCAAACCCAGTCTTTGTGTTTTTGTGTATAGGACAAAATTTCCTTGACACAGTCTCTACCTTTCTGCCAGCGCTCCTTTCTGTTGGCTTGGCTTTGATCCTACTGCCTACCTCCTCTCGACCCAGTGGTATGCTGAAACCAACCTGTACTGTTGAGCTGATTGTTAAAAATTCAGGAATTTTGCAAGCTGGTTGCAAGATGCTGTTGATAGCCTGAAAGTGGCCACACTGGGAATATTTCATAGAAATCCGCAAAATCTACACATTAAAACTTTTCTTTTGTGCCAGTTTACTCGTGCACCACTGCCCCAACCTGACAAGACTTGACCAGCATCTCCTTATTGTGGTTTTAGTTGCCAGCTGAGCTTTACTTTGATTAAATAATTACTAATAATTAGGCTCTTGGCTGATATGTGTAACTGTACTTTCAATCTAGAATAGTTGTGTTTTAAGCAGAATTTTGATGGTGGGAAGAAGTTCCTAAGAAATTTTGTAAAGATAGGAATCTTTGTTTTTGTTATTGATGTTTCTCTACTGCCTAGATGATTATGAAGTATATAGTCAGTGTTCAATAAATATTTGTGAAACATATGAATGCTTTACATGTAATAAGTACTGTTCATTGAAACACAAAGAGGTTACATAACTGATGTCATGCAGCTAGGAATGAAGGAGTGAAGCAGTAATCCAAACATAGGCAATCTTTTAAGGAGTTCTTTGCAAAATTAAAGGAATTGAAGCAGCTGATCTGTGTTTTGTTTGTATTCTATTCCGTGTGATACCCCAAGGGGAAAGAAAAAAAGGCAAGTGATCCCATCAAATCTCCTTGTCAACTGGAACCTAGAGTATATAGAGTAATAATATTACCCAAGGAAAAGAGACCTTATCTGTTTAGTATTCCTATGAGGATATTCCCTACAGGACTGCCCCTAGGGCATTTGAAGCCCTGGGTAAATATTTTCTGGAGATGCACTGGGGGTGTACAAACAATTTGATTAAATATATAATGTATTACAAAATTAATACATATATGTAAAGTATAAAGATATATTGATGAAAATGTATAATAGTGAGCAGAGAAGTGGTACTTAAATATTTCTTTATTTTCTGATCAGAGCACATGATAATATTTTATAATGTCCAGTCATCTTTTCTTTTTGCTCAATCCCAGGAGCCGTGTTCTTCATGTGCTTTCTTGTCAAATGTGTCCTTCTTGGCAAATTTTATATTTCTTACCACAAGAAAAATGTAGCAGTACTGTTATTACTCACAATGTCATGGATCTTCAAACCTATTTGTATTGAAACACCATTGATCTTCTTGGTCCTATAGTTCCCAAGATTATAGTCCCATAATCATCTTGTTAATGATGATGATGTTATTACTCAGGGTACTGCATTCTCCATCATACCACCCATGAATATGGAATTCTAAGAACTCTCTCAAATGTGGTTACTGTGCTTTGGGGTTGATGACCACAAATGTAAGTCTTTCACAGTGTATGCAGGAAAATATGAATAATAACATTTTCTGGTTATGTTAAATGTATTATTTAGAATGTTATAGCATAAATATAGAAGAACATATTCCAACCATGTTAAACTCTTCAGGCAATGATCAGTGCATTCCTATGATGTAATGTCTTTCAATGTTGATCACATCTCTGCTTTCCACTCGCCAACAACAGTAAGTAAAAAGCAAGGGGCTCATGGGCAGAGCAAAAAGAAGGATCTCATTTGTACAAGGGATATTTGTCCTTTGTCCAGATCTGCTTAAGACTGACCCTGGAGAAGCTGGGCACAGTGGCTCATGCCTATAATCCCAGCATGTTGGGAGGCTGAGGCGGGTGAATCACCTGAGGTCAGGAGTTTGAGACCAGCCTGACCATTATGGTGAAACCCCGTCTCTACTAAAAAAAAAAATATACAAAAATTAGCTGGGCATGGTAGCACGCCTCTGTAGTCCCTGCTACTCAGGAGATTGGGACAGGAGAATTGCTTGAACCTGGGAGGCGGAGGTCGCAGTGAACCGAGATGGCACCATTGCACTACAGCCTGGGTGACAGAGTGAGACTCCATCTCACACACACACACACCAAACAAAACACAAAAAAACTGACCCTGGAGAACACAACATCACCACATTAACAGGAGGTAAGACAGGTCATTAATTAAAATTGCCCACTGGTGTTGAAAAGCAATGCTTGAAAAAAATCCTTAGAAGAGATAGGTGTGGCCACTTTGGAAGTGTGGAGCCTGCAGAAGAGGTGGAGTGATTGCCTTGAGTGCTAGCACCGGAGGGGAGGTAGACAGGGTAAAGAATGCCTGCCACCACCTCCGCTGCTCTCGGGTACTGAAACTCTAGGCAGCACCACAGTCAGTACACGCACAGGTGAGAGCTGATAATAACGGCCCAAACTAACGGCTTAAGCCCAAGGGTTTGTGTTGAACTTTCAGAAATCCAGAGTCCTGAACTTGTCCTCTGTCTGACATGAGTGAGAACCACAAAGAAATCTGTGTGTAAGCACATCATATGGCTGAATCTCATGAGGTCTAATAAAAGAAATATTAGGGCTTTCTGTTGGGAGTAATCTGCTTTCAAAGCTGATTTTCTTGAATTGGAACCCTGCCCTTGAACCACACAGCAATATCAAAGATGCAAGTCCCAGAGCTCTTCCGGGCATCTGGTCAATTCCATGTGGAATATAGAGAATCAGAGAGTGATTCTGGGAAGCACAGCACATGTGGCACCCTAACTACAAAGCGCTACCAACTGCAGGAAGTTCCAACTACCAGAGGGGAATTTGGAAATTTTTGAGGACAGTATTTCTGGCAAAGTGACCCACATAGGATCTGGTGCTGGGCAGTAACACCTTGATGAGATAGCACAGTTGGTGTAAGCCCGTCGTGGTGATCAGAGAGAGACTCTGAAAATTTTGAGGCAGGTGCTTCTGGTGACCAGGATCCATGCGGGAACAGGTATGAAGGCACCCTGCTGGAAGGGTGTGAGGTTTCAGGGTACCCTGCCTGAGAGGCTAACTTCAGACAGTACCAAATTGTAGAGAAGGACTTAGAACATTTCAGTGAAGGGATTTTGAAGCCCAGAGCCCTCCTAGGACCACCTGAGGAACTGGTCCTAGGTCAGGGTCCCTGCTTGGCTGAGTCTGAGAGTGGTACTCTTCCCTGGCTAATGAATTATTTAATAAACTTAGAATCTATGAGGCATGTCATCTTGGAGAATGCCATGTAAGTTCTACAATTCTCTAGGATATTAAATGGAGATGTTTCACAATTAAAGACTCCTCCTTCAATAGGAGGTAACCCTGGAGACTTCACTTTTAGAGATCTCATCTATTATTCTGGGCCAGAAGTCCATGTTTCGCATGGGAAGATAAGACTTGGAGAACAGCCCTTGAAGCCCTTGATCTTTCTGCCGTGTCTGAGTCTGTTGATTACTTGTGTCCTTGAAATTATTGTAACACCTAATACCCATTAAGATCTCTGGTTTGTTTAAGTCTGATTTACCAGTCTAAACTATATGTTACTCACATGGTGGACTGGGTTGTTGTTTGGGGGTATGAACCATTTACTTGGTGTCACATTGATTGCTTCCTCTTTTGCCTCACTCTGAAGTTGACAGACAGGTACTGAAGTAATAATTTTGGTCTCTTTTTTCTTTTTTGAAGGGGGATAGCTGGGTGGGAAGGCAGGTGGAGAAGAGCTTTCTAGTTTTAAAATCCGGTATTCTTGGAGGAATATACTATATTTACACAGCTAGCTAGCAAATAAATTTAGAAACACGTATCAATAGTCTATATTAAGAATAGAGATAAAGCACTCAAAATTCAAAGCATGCATCAACTCTATCAGAGTAAGTTATGTATTTCTTGTACTCCAGCCCTTCCTCTGTAAAAGAGAATTATCACAACAAAGCCCACATTTTTCTAAATACTTTTGTTTTCGAGGCTACACATTTCAAGGACACATCATCTAAACAGAGGAATTGATTTGTCTGAATAGAATTCAGCCAGGATCTCAGGGTTTATTTGACTTCTTAGAAGTCAGAGCGATCATATTTGGAGACATGTGCAAAAAATCTTACGGCAGTGGGTTATCATTTTTAATCCCAGAAAATAATTTACTAACTGGGTTTACCTGATGTTTAGTGTCCATTTTGAAGAACTGGCCTGAATCATAGTTATTAGTCATTATTTAATTTAGTAATGTTTGCTGTATAGATAGCTATCATTTATTGAAAACTAGCCATGTATCAGGCATTGTTTCAAGAACAATAAATATGTGGAGTATTTATTTCCCTAGAAACACTAGACATAGATACTCTTATCCCCACGTTACAGGTGAGGAAGCTGAGACACAGAGAAATTAAATACTGTAGATTGCTTATCGTTACATACTGTAATTACTATGAGTCAAACAGTTCAGATTGATTTCAACATGGATCCAAACTTCAAGATCAGAATGGCTGTGATACCCCAGATGTAACAACTAGATAATTATAGATGATTCCTCTCTAGCTATTTGCTTCTAGGCTCTAAGCTTAAGAACTGGATTCAAAGATGCAGGAGGGCTGAAAGAGTGAACCCAGGCCATTCTACTATGCAGTCACAAAAAAGAACGAGATCACATGCTTTGTAGGGACATGGATGGAGCTAGAGTCCATTAGCCTTAGCAAACTAATGCAGGCATAGAAAACCAAATACTGTATGTTCTCATTTATAAGTGGGAGCTAAATGATGAGAACACATGGACACATAAAAGGGAAGCACACACACTGGGGCCTGTTGGAGGATGGAGGGTGGGAGGATGGCGAGGATCAAGAAAAAAAAAAAAACTAATGGGTGCTAGGCTTAGTACCTGGGTGATGAGATAATCTGTACAACAAATCTTCATGACACAAGTTTACTTATGTGACAAACATGCACATGTACCCTTGAACTTAAAATAAAAGTTAAAAAAGAAAGAAAGAAAAATAACTCAGGCTATTCTTTTTAGCTGCTCATTTTGGGGAATATGGAACTAGTTATAAGTAATACTTACCTTTTTTTTTTTTTTTTTTTTCCTTTCAGGCATACCACTTTCCCCCTCCAATTTTCAGGCTCACACTATATTCTAGAATAGGTATAGGGGGATGTCTGGAAGGTGGTGGTAGGCAGTGAGTTGAATTTTGTCTTCCTCTCTTGTTCATTGGTCAATCACTCTTATTAAAAACCTACATTATAAAATGATGGGGAGCTTTCAATATTTGATACAAAAATATGATACTGTCCCAACCTTTATGCATTTAGAAATAAAAATAGAGAAAAAGTAAAGAGTATAGGAGTAAAATGTTATGAATTTCTAAGAACTGTATCCTAAAGCAATCCCAATATATGTCTTAGATAAAAATTTCCCTCATGGGTAACATACATCTTAATATTATTTGTAGCCCACAAATACATTTAGTTGTGTAAATACATAGTTTTACAAACTTATAGGTTAATATTTATCTTAAAGTTATTTTTATAATCCTGTAATTTTACTTAAAATTATGCATATTTTATACTTTTGCAATAGCAACAATATTTTTAATCCCTTCTAAATAATGTGCCTTTATTTCTTGAAAAGCAAAGGTAGTCTCTCATCAGTTTACAGTGGGTGAATGCTTTGTATTACATTTTAAATGTTGCTTTGGAAACAGGCAATTAGTTATAAACCAGGCCTGCCATTGTCATTTACTGAGAAGAAACACTGATATGGAGTTCCTTCTTTTGTAAATTTGAGATAAGCTGTCCTCCCAAAGACATCAAGATAAGAGGAATCAATGCACATTGTCATTTTGACAGGCCATATTCTCCTGTTAGTTTACACATCTGCTCAAGGAGGGAAAACTATCAGATACTTTTGCTGATAATGATGAACAAGAGAGGGAGTCTTGGGTTGGTATCTGAGGACAGCCTGTCAAGGCCCAGTAGAAATGCAATCAACTCATTCTGATGAGTAACATTGCCCTACAGGGGGAGCCAGGATGACAGCTGATCCTTCCCCTGCAGTTTGAAGTCCTTGCTAATGACCTAACTGTAATTCTCAGGCCTGTCAACAAGGCTCCAGCATGATTTCTCAGTCCAGTGAGCTATTTTCATGTATATTTTCAGGCCCTTCACCTTTGTTTTGAAGTGACAAGTCTCTGTGGTGGCAGGAACACCAAGGACAATTTGGTTGCTCCCAGATGGTTTGGAGAAAGGGCTGGTTTATGTTAGAAGCTGAGAATCCCAGCTCATCATGTAATTATCATTAAATAGCTCCCCTATTTCTGCCCAGTTTTTCTTTCTAGGAAGTTAACTAACGCTAAGATTGGCTGAGAAAAAATATCCTATTACCCCCTTTCCTATTTTCTTTCCCTCTCGCATGTCAGGAAATATCAAATATTTTCTGTTTGTTATTACATTAATGAAATGCTGATGTATTTTCACAGACTTAATAATTAGAATGAATGTGTCTAGACCAAAGGGATTGATTTCGTATTTTTATGTTTGATTTTTTATTCTTAAAAAGATAATTTTAATACTTAGCAATTAAAACCAATACAAGTATCAATAGTAACAAAATATGATTGCCTGTAAGAGAATTTAGGTGAAATGTAGACCATTTTTATCTAGGCAAAATAAAGATCAGAGATGAGGAGTGATTATTAGAATAATTAAAGAATCAAAAATTGCATAAATACTTGAACTTTCCTTTGTAAAATAGAAATGTTGGTATGTTTAACTTGCAAAATAACTTAAAATTTTCCCTTTAAAGGCTAAATGAAATAACATTTGATAAGATTAAATAGTAAATGAAAGTGTATCATCCCAGTGCTGAAACTTAGTAAGTGCTAAATAAATGTTGACAAAAGAATGATGGCCTCTAACTTCTGCTATTTTGGCTAAAGGTAAGATCTTAATTTATAATGTGGTTACTGACTGATTTTTATTTTATTATTATTCTTATGGTGTTATAGGACTAAAATGGTAAGGCTATGGAAAACTCTATGTTGCTGTTGTGGCTTTTATAAAGTAACTTGGATTTCTGGGTATTCAGTAGAACTCTGGCTTGTATGAGTACTTGACTCTGTGGACTGAGCTTGTCACATTCAATGTTGCATCCTGTGGCCCACTGAGCTGAGAGAGTCTATGGCCTATGGAATGCAATGTCTTTTGGAATTTGATATAAGGCTAAAAAAGTCCATGCCAAAGATATCTATGATAGAAGTGTGACAACATTATTTTTGTTCCTCCACACCATTCCCCTTCTCATTTGCATTAATTCTGTTCAGAAGCAATATATGGTGTGAGGAAGAAACCAATAATTGATTTTCAGTGTATTTTGGGCTATCACTACTAAAATTGATGAATTTATCTTGTCAGTATATTTGGTACTTCAACCAATAAACCCTATTGGATAGGCTCCAATGGGGATGTGCTTCATACCAATATTCAGTCCTTGAACACTACACATTTACTAAAAACTAAAAATCATCCTGACAAAGACTCACCCTGATCTTTCTTTTTCCTTTAGATTACTGATATGAGGTGACTATGGTTTCTGAACCTGAATTTTATTTGGCTTTAATTCATTTTTGATAGCATAAAGGAAGAAACAGTTCTTTCTAAATTATTCATCATGTTGTTTAATAAGTAGGCATCATACACTGTGATGGCTCCTGAAACTCCATTAGTCTATTGTGAAATATGTAATTATACACTATTATGAAAATAAGAATTTTTTATTATTCATATGTATTTGACAGCCTGCAATTAGTTTAGACTCTCTAATTAACATATGTTTTACTTAATGGTGAGTGATTATGGATTATCATTTAATTATACATAATTTCAAATACTCATGTCTTTTTTGGTGAATATTAGATATAAAAATAAGCATTTGTCAAGAGAAAATGTTCATGCTTTTCTGTTTTGTTTTTGTCCAGTACCAAGAACATTATTATAAAATAAGTAGTAAGATAATAGCTTTCCCTTGAGTAAATTGCTGAATATTTTTTACCATATATATTCTGCTATCATATTTTTGAATGCCACTGTTCTTTTATATGAGTTGTTCATGAGTAATTTTTCATGTAAAGAAGAATCAATAATACAAAGAACTGTGGAAGCTGGTGTGAGTTGCATTAATTGAACCATTTTTTTTTCTTTTCTGAGTGGTCATTCTAAATACTTGGGTTTCATCAGTCTACCTTAATTAGAAGAATATATTGTATAATCAGGTTACAGAACCAATTTTAATTTTTAATGTAATGGTACCTGATCATCTTTGAATAGCTTTTTTGTTTTTATATAATGCTTGATTAATTCATACAAGTTTTACTACTTGGTGGTTTTGCCATATCTTATAGATACATTTCACTGTTTAATAAAAGAATGTTTCAAAATATTTGCAAATTATGCATCTTATAGACAAAGGCCTAATATCTGGAATCTGTAAGGAACTTAAGAAAATTTTCAAGCGAAAAACAACCACATTGAAAAGTGGGCAAAGGACATGAAGAGACACTTTTCAAAAGAAAACATATACATGGCCAATAAGCATGTGAAAAAATGCTCAACATCACAAATCATTAGAGTAATGCAAATCAAAACCACTATGAGATACCATCTCATACCAGTCAGAATGGCTATTACTAGAAAGTAAAAAATAACAGATGCTGACAAGGTTGCAGAGAAAAGGAAATGTTTATAGACTGTTGAGGAATGAGGGGAATGTAAATTAGTTCAGCCATTGTGGAAAGAAGTTTGGCAATTTCTCAAAGAACTTAAAACAAAATTACCATTCTGTCCAGCAATCTCATTATTGGGTATATACCCAAAGGAATAGAAATCATTCTACCATAAAGACACATGTACATGTATGTTCATCGCATCAGAATTCACAATAGCAAAGACACGGAATTAACCTAAATGCCCATCATTGGTAGACTGGATAAAGAAAATGTGGTGCATATACACATGGAATACTATGCAGCCATCAAAAGAATGAGATCATGTTCTTTGCTGCAGCATGGATGGAGCTGAAGGCAATTGTCTTAAGCAAACTAACACAGGAACAGAAGCCAAATATCACATGCCCTCATCTATAAGTGGGAGCTAAACAGTAAGTACACATGGACACAAAGAAAAGAACAACAGAGACCGGGGCCTACTTGAGGGTGGAGAATGGGAGGAGGGTGAGGATCAGAAAACTGCATATTGGGTACTATGCTGATAATCCGGTGGTGAGATAATCTGTGCACCAAACCCCTGCAACATGCAGTTTACCAATATAACAAACCTGCACTTGTACTTCTGAATCCAAGATAAAAGTCAGAATAAAAGAAAAAGAATGTATAAACAGGGACAGCATGAAGCATAAAAGTCTGTGTCTTTCTCTACTTGCTAAATGAAATGACCATCACAGTGGCAAGCCCTTTCAAATACTCTTGATTGTTTTCTCTTTCAGTAAATCCATAGTAAATGGGATTAGGGAACAAACATTTCTAAAACCAGAAGCTCTATTGAGGTTTGTAATCAAAGGAAAGATATTTAGTAATTTCTTGTAAAATCAATGTTGGTATTTATGACTTAATTTGCATTTTTGACAGAATATATTGTTTTTTTTAATTAAAAAAAACACAAATCCACATATAATAAAATGTAAGTAGAAAGGTTATAATTAAGTTGGGGCTGTGTAGGTGTTTACTGAAAGTAATTAATGCCCTAAAGTAATTTTTTTTTTTTTTTTTTTAAAGAGAGGGCTAGAGTAATCTGTCATGGCTAAATCTGAAATGTAAGTGGGTTAGATAACTGTATTACTTCTCTGTAAATTTTGATGAAACCTCAACAAGAATACTAGATTACTGGGATGTACTGAGTAACTTACTGCAGTAGGTAGAATAATGGCCCCTAATTCTCTCCATACCCTAATTCCTGGAACCTGAGAATGTGTTATGTTACAGGCGAAAGGGACTTTACAGATGTGATTAAGATGTAGGATGCGGTGATGATTTTAGATTATCAGGGTGGGCCCAGTGAAATGACAAGGGTCTTTATAGTAGAAGAGGCAGGCAGAAGAAGAGAGTCAGAGGAGGATAAGACTAGGGAAGAAGGATCAGAAGAATACAAGTTGTTGGCTTTGAAGATGGCTAGGAGCCAGGGAATGACGCTGGCTTCTGGATAATGCAAAATGCAAGCAAACAGAGTCACCCCTGGAACCTCGAGAAAGGAATGCAGCCCTGCCAATATTTTGATTTTAGCCCAGTGAGACCCATGCTAGACATCTGTATTAGTCAGAGTTCTCCAGAAGGACAGAACTAATAGGATAGATGTATATATGAAAGGGAGTTATTAAGGAGAATTGACTCACATGATCACAAGGTGAAATCTCACGATAGACCTTCTGCAAGCTGAAGAGCAAGGAAGTCACTGGTGGCTGAATCTGAGTCCCAAAGCCTCAAAAGTAGGAAAGCTGACAGTGCAGCCTTCAGTCTGTGGCCAAAGGCCCAAGAACTCCTGGCAATCCACTGGTGTAAGTCCAAGAGTCCAAAGTCTGAAGAACCTGGAGTCTGATGTTCAAGGGCAGGAAGCACCCAGCATGGGAGAAAGTTGAAAGCCAGAAGATGCAGCAAGCTAGCTTATTCTACCTTCTTCCTCCTGCTTTTTGTAGCTACACTGGCAGCTGAGTGGATGGTGTGGGTGGGTCTTCCTTTCCCAGTCCATTGACTCAAACATTAATCTCTTCTGGCAGCACCCTCACAGACATACCCACAAACAATACTTTGCATTCTTCAATACAGTCAAGTTGACACTTACTTACTATTAACCATTACAAATCCATCCCTTGTCAACTTGAACCCATATACATCTCTTGAAATCATACTTAATCTCCAAATAAAGACTATAATAAGGTCATAATTACATCTAACATAATACAGCTATCCTTCGTACTACTTGAAGCTCATTAATCCTTAACCTAAATGCTATTACATAAAGTTAACAACACTCAAATATTGATATGAAGTCAATAAATCTTATGTCACATGATAAAGGAAAGAGAAAGGAAATGAAGATATTGTCTTATGCAAGTGTGTACAGGCGCAAACATATTAACAAAATAGGAAGAAAATGCTTGTGACAATTATAGTCCTTCTTTCTGCAACTGGTCACGTGGTCGTAGCTGGTATTGATTAATACCTTCCTCTACTTCCCATTCTGTATTATCTTTGCCTTCAGCAAGCACCTCAGCTGGTCATGGTTTTTTTTTCTGGCGGAGTGACCCAAATCTTCCTTGTTGAAGGGTCTGGGCCATTTGTAGTTCTGCCTGGATTGGGTTGTTGTGGTTTCCCATTGACCTTAATCACAGGACATAGTAATACTAAGAGACACCCTAAGGGATCTGCAGTATTCCACACATACTCTTCTTTATCTCCATTGTGGAGTAGTAGACTGATTTCATCTTGATAGTCCAGGTCAATCACCCCAGCCAACACTGAAACTCCCTTCTTAGCCTGTTGACTTAGAGGTAGGAGGAGCCCAAAGTGGCCAGGTGGCAATCTTAACTTCCAGTTTAATGCAATCATTGTTGTGTCTCTTGGTGGCAGCATTCCTCCTTCTGGAACTAAGACCTCTAGGCTGACAGAACATAATGTCATGGGAACAGAAAGCAAAAATTTTGCTAGTAGGTCACTAGGGATGATGGTCACTGGTGCCACTTCCACTTCCACCCCTTGGTTCCTGGACCCATGAATCCTGGCTATGGGAGAAAAGGTATCATACATTGGATGCTGATTCAGAGTATCCACAGCCTTCTGGAGAACTTTGCCATAGCCCTACAAAGTATTGTCACCTAGTTGGTGTTGTAAGTGTGATTTCAAAAGGCAGTTCCATAGCTCTATCAATCCAGCTACTTCAGGTTGTTGGGAAACACGGTAAGACCAGTGAATTCCATGAGCATGAGTCCACTGCCACAATTCTTTGGCTGTAAAGTGAGAGGCAGTGCTGTGTGGAATACCATGATGATGGATAAGGTATTCTGTGAGTCCACAGATGGTAGTCCTGGCAGAAGAATTGCATGCAGAATAGGGAAACCCACATCCAGAGTAAGTGTCTATTCTGGTAATGACAAACTGCTGCCCTTTCCATGATGGAAGAGGTCCAATATAATCAACCTGCCACCAGGTAGCTGGCTTACTGCCCCGAGGAATGGTGCCTTATTGAGGGCGTAGCATTGGTCTCTGCTGCTGGCAAATTGGGCGCTCAGCAGTGGTGGTAGCCAGGTCAGCCTTGGTGAGTGGAAGTTCATGTTGCTGAGCCCATGTGTAACCTCCATCCCCGCCACCATTGCCATTTTTTTTTAAGTACCCATTGGGCAATGACAGGAGTGGCTGGAGACAGGAGTGGTGTCCACAGAATGAGTCATCCTATCCACTTGATTATTAAAATCCTCATCTGCTGAGGTCATCCTTTGGTGAGAATTCACATGGAACACACATATCTTCAACAGTTTTTGACCACTCAGAGAGGTCCATTCACATACCTGTTTACCAAATTTCTTTGTCACCAATTTTCCAATTGTGCTTCTCCCAACTCCCTGACCATCCAACTAAACCATTGGCTACAGCCGATGGATCAGTATATAATCGCACATCTGGCCATTTCTCCTTCCAAGCAAAGTGCACAACCAGGTGCACTGCTCGAAGCTCTGCCCACTGGGAAGATTTCCCTTCACCACTGTCCTTTAGGGATGTCCTAGAAAGAGGCTCTAGTTTTTTGGGTGGTGCAGCTGTCCACTTTAGGGTGGTGCCTTCTACACATTAATTTTTCTACTTGGTAAGATAGAGCCTAAAATGAAATCACAAGGGTCTTTATAAGTGGAAAAGACAAGCAGATAATAAATAATAAATCTGTGTTATTTAAAGCCACCAAATTTGTGGTAATTTGCTACTGCAGCAACAGGAAACTAACACACATATTAACCACAATAATATGACGCTTACTACCAGTAGCAATAGAGCAGCTGATATTTATTGACCTCTTACCATGTGCCCACAGCATAAGAATTTCACAAAAATTATCTAATTTAAATCTTCCAAAAAATTTTTGAAGTTGGTGCTAAATTGTTAGCTCCACTTTAGAGATGTGTAAGTTGAGTCTTAGATTAAACTGTAAGTAAGTGGGTAGTGTATAAGCATCCAGGAATTCTGAGTTCAGTAACTTCTCTCTGAACTACTTTCTATGTCCTTTCTGTCTGATTAATGATGGGTGAAGCAGAATCTTCTTTTGGTTCAATTCTGGTTATTGTAAATCACCCTGAAAGTATGCAGAATGATTTTCTAAGTTTAATATTCACTTTAGTAAAACATAATAAAGGTAATCTCATCCTTCTTTTATAAGTGAGCATCTCATAGTACTTCGAGATTATAATTCAAATCATCACTCCTTAGTAGGTAGAGATGTAGGAGGTAAATGTCAGGATTGGGTTGATTCTGCACTGATACTAACTCAGGATTGGGTTGAGTCTTAGTCTTCAAAAAATCATCCTTTTGTAGTGACGTTGTTTGCAAAGAACTTTTTCTTTTGCTTAACCTCTATGTTTTTCTTAAAATCTCTACATTTTGTAATCTTCAGTTTTCTATTTTTACATACTTATTTGCCTTCTAAATCTGATTAGTCAAATCTATATGCTTTCTCTAAGTAGGCTCCCCCCACCCAGTTTATATTGTGTACAATTGTGGACTAAAGTTATTTTTCTTGAATTCATTTCTCATTTTCTCTATGCTTTTTAATATGTTAATATCATTAGACTCCTGTTTTTCATTTAGATACTTATCTGATGATGACAGCTATTCCTGTATAAATTGCACAAAAGTTGTTCTGAATGTATCTTGATGACTGTTCTTGCTGTACAAGGCAGAATGTACGGTTTGTCCGTGTTCACTGAATTCTTCCTCTACAGAGCTTAAGGGAACCACTGATTCCAATTTCTTAACACTCACAGAAGTAAACAATAAACAAAACAATATGGCCAGGCACTGTGCCTCATGCCTGTAATCCCAACACTTTGGGAGACTGAGGCGGGAGGATCACTTGAGGCCTGGAGTTTAAGACCAGTCTGAGCAACATGGCAAAACCCATCTCTACTAAAAATACAAAATTAGCATGGTGTGGTAGTGTACACCTGTAGTCCCAGTTACTCAGGAGGCTGAGATACAAGAATTGCTTGAACCCGGGAGGCAGAAGTTGCAGTGAGCTGAGATCGCGCCACTGCACTCCAGCCTGGGTGACAGAGTGAGACTCTGTCTCAAAAAATAAATAAATAAAAACAATGAACTGCAAATGTTTTGTCTTAGAAGTTAAGGAGTGATGATAATAATTATGTATTATGTTATATATACTGTATAATAATAATCATAGTTATTATTATATCATAAGAGGGGAGTAAAAAAACCCACACTGCCTAATGTTTTCTTTCTTTTTTTTTTTTTTTTTTTTTTAGTAGAGACAGGGTTTCACCGGGTTAGCCAGGATGGTCTCGATCTCCTGACCTCGTGATCCGCCCGTCTCGGCCTCCCAAAGTGCTGGGATTTCAGGCTTGAGCCACCGCGCCCGGCCACATGCCTATATGTTTTCATGTCTCCAAGGCTCAAAGATACAGAGCAGTGTCTAGAACTTTTACACCATTCTTCAACCAGCATCCTACCACCACTGCAGGTTTATAAGAAAAAGAGAATTACAGAGAAGGACAGGAAAAACAAAACAAAACAAAAACTTACAAATATTTGGTATTTTGACTCCAAATTTATCTATGGAAATCTAATTCTAATGAGGTGTTAATTATTGGTTCTCAAAGTGTGGTTGGTCCCTTATCAGCAACATCAGTATCACCTGGGCACTTGTTAAAAACACAAAAGCTCCAGCTCCGCATCAGACTTACTGAATCAGAAGCTCTGGGGAAGAAACTCAGAAATCAGTACTTTAACAATCCCTCTGGGTGATTCTGATGCACACTAAAGTTTGGGAAACAGTGGATTCCATGATGGGAGAGCCAGGAGGAGCCTCTGGCAAGAACTGAAGTCCTAGTTTAAGTACTTTTTATGACGCTTCCCTTTCTGTAGACTGTACTCTAGCTCTCTGTTATCCTTCCATTGGAGTGACCTACAAGGGCAGGGAAAGAACCCAAGAACAAGCCAAAAAACATAAAAACAAACACACAAAAATTTTAAAAGACACTAATAAGAAACACGTTATAGGCAGAAGCACTTTTACTTCTTTTCACACTGAGAACTCTTTGCCCCAACACACTGGGCCTAAAGGGTGCTCAAAGTTGGGACAGTTGGAGATGTGATGCAATCAAGTAGCCATTTTAAGATATGCTCTTAAACATTAGAGAAAGAATTTAAAAATGCTGCCAATTAATTCAGATTTTCATAGAGGATAGTTTTACTCCTAAAAAAGTTATCACCTTTGAGTGAACAAACAAGGGAAAAATCACCCTCACTGGTGCCAATTTATCTTTGAGCGCTTTTGTGACTCTTCTTGCAGGTTGCACTATACAACTATAGTGTACTCCCCAAACCCTGAGGCCAGTTCCTTGGTAATTATAGTTAGCTCAAAATTTGAAGCTAAATATTGTATGGTATTACGGTATTTATGGGAATTAGTACTTTATTTTATTAACTAATTTGAGTATCTTTGTTCTGCCCCTTAAGATGTTCTCTGCTTTGAAAAATCGCAATCTGATGACAATTCACATATTTAAAATGCTGTTTTACGTTCCATGCATATAATAAATGACTTATTTTAAATTTAAATGGAGCTGTACGATATTTATTAAAAGAAAATTTGTTTCTCGCTGCCACCACTAAATAAATGTTAAACATATATTTTCAAATACCAGTGGAAAGGGAGTCACATTTTTAGCTTTTCAGAGATGTTCACGTATTTCCATTTGTCTTTGTCAGGGATTCCTGTGAGCATTCCTCTTCAAAATGGAAGAGAAAGAGAACATTTCACAGCCCCCATGGTGCAACCTCTGACTATAGCCAACAGTATAATCTGTGAGTCTTTTCTTGGTACCCAAATTGTTCTATGGAAGACTTTTTCAAATTTTCAAGAAATAATATTAGCGAAGGACTTTCCCTTTTTGGCTAAAGTAATGTAATAGTTTCCCACTTGATCTCCCTTATGACACTTTCCCCCCCTCTAATCCACCCTCCTACTAGATAAGTCTCTCTCAAATTTTTAAAACCTTCATCAAATCCTTAATAATTTTTGTTAGCTGTGGGCTAAGCCATTTCGACTTCATCTCTTATTATACTGTTACATATAGGTTTTGAAAAACCCATGAGTACAGTATGTGTATTCATGGCAGATGTGGTGCTGTACCAGGAGGTACATAAAGCCACAGGATAAGCATAGTGCATCTTCTTGGAGTATCATTTTTATTCAATAACAAAAATCTAAAAATCATTTTTACATTAATACACATTCCCTTTTTTGTAATGACTTTTTTTTTTTTTTAAACTTTTTGAGACAGTCTTGCTCTGTCACCCAGGCTGAAATGCAGTGGCGCCATCTCGGCTCACTCAGCTCACTGCAACTTCTGCCTCTCAGGTTCAAGCAATTCTTGTGCCTCAGTCACCCAAGTTGCTGGAATTACAGTCATGCGTCACCACGCCTGGCTAATTTTTTTATTTTTAGTAGAGACAGGTTTCACCATATTGCCAAGGCTGGTCTGGAATTCCTGGCCTCAGATCCGCCCACCTCAGCCTCCCAAATTGCTGGGATTACAGACATGAGCCACCGTGCCCAGCCCACAATCACTTTTAAAATAAATCAAGAGCCTTTTATACTTGTGGAAGACGTCTTTGAGCTCTGTTTTACTTCTGCAAAAATGTTTGAGAAGAATGACACTGTACAAACTCTATTCTGGCTAGCCATGCTGAACTTCGGCATTGTGTCCCCTTAAGGCTCTCTAGGCTCTGGTTCTCTTGAGTAGCCTCCACTCACCAGTATAAGTCCTTGATCTCTTCTTTATCAGGGGGATTTACCATACCTATGCTGCCCAGGAGTGAGTGATTTGATCTAGAAAACTTGCAGCTTCCTTAAACTCTTCTAGGTAGTCAGATTCACTTGACTTTCTCAATGAGCTTGATTTGACCATCTTGGATAAGCTACCAAACTGACAGCTGCCATTGCAGGGGTGCGAATGATGCCTCCTAATTATTAAGATTCCTCCTCTGGATCATGGCTGGAAAGAATTCCTAAACAAAGTATACCAAGGTGTATGTTTAAAAAATAGGTTTAAATATACATAAAAGAGAAGTAAGGTAAATTCCCAAATGAAGGATGAAGAGATAAGTACATCTATAGAAAACATAAACTTGCTGCCAGGTATTTCTTCAAGGATTGATTAAAGGGCAAAAAACTTTTCTGAGAAAGTCACTCACCATGCCATCTAGCTTATAACCAGGAGACAAAACTAGAGCAGTATTGGTGAAAGAAGGATACATTAGAACAGTGAGCCCTTTACCTAGGAGGAGAGTGCTGTGCTGTGGGGGTTATTAAGAGGCTTAAAAAATTCAACTTTATGAAAGTAAATCTTATCTACAACAAATACATCATGTTAAACATACAATTTGATGAGTTTTCCTAAATATATACACCCAAATAATCTCTCCCACAATCAATATGTATAATATTTCCATTATCCTCCAAATTTTGTCATCTGTTTTTATAGTAAATCTCACTCTACTACAGATCCTAGGCCACTGATGATTTGTTTTCTGACAATAAGGATTTTTCCTTATTTTTTTCTGTTCAAAAATTTCATTTAAATGGAATCATGCAGTGTGTGTTTTTTTGTGTCTGCCTTTTTTGCTTAGCATAATGTTTTTCAGCTTCATCAATGTTGTTGCCTATGTTAGTATTTATTCCATCCTATCACTGAACAGTAGTCTTTTGAATAGATAGACCACAATATATTTAATAATTTACCTAGTAATAGATACTTGTGTTGTTCCCAGTTTGGGGCAATTATGAATCAAGTTTCCATAAATATTCATATACAAGTGTTTTGTGAACATATGCTTTCATTTATCTGTGTAAATATACTGGAATAGTAACATTGTATGTCATGTGTTATAAAAAACTGTCGAAATATTTGCCAAAAATGGTGTGCGATTTTACACGTCAACTTGCAATATGTGAAAGTTATAGTTGTTCTGCATTCTTTGTAACATTTGATAGACAGAATTAATCTTTAAAATGTTAGCATTTCGGGCATGTGAATAGTATCTTTGGGTGGTTTTAATTTGCATGTCCCTGATGACTAATCATGTTGGGTACCATTTCATGTTCTTATTGCCCATTCAAATATTTTCATGTGATATGATAATCTCTTCAAATCTTTTCTCTATTTTTAAATTGAATTGACTTCTTATTTTTGAGCTGTGAGAGTTTTTAAAATATTCTGTATACAAGTCCATTATCAGACATAAGTATTGTGAATATTTTTTCACTTCCTTACTGTTATATTTTGAGGAATGGAGGTTTTAATTTTGATGAATCCCAATTTATCATTTTTTCATTGTACTTTATGAGTTCTAATAATTGTTTGCGTACCTTGTGCCTATATGTTCTTTCAAAGTTTTTATAGCCTTACAATTTTAGGTGTGTGATTTATTTTGAATTAATGCTTAGAATGGCTTATTCCAGAGTCATTGTTGACAAGACTAGACTTTTCCCATTGAATTACCTTGGAACTGTTGTTGAATGGGATGCTGTTTGGATATATTTCTGAACTTTGTTTTGTTCCAATGACGAATATAAAAATCCTTATGCCATTGCCATGTTTTCTTGATAAGTCTTGCAATCAGGTGGTACAAATCCTCTTCAGTTTTTAAAGCAGGTAGCATAAATGTATTCTTCTTTTCCAAAATGTTTTGACTATTCTATGTCATTTTGATTTCCTTATAAATTATGATGCCAGCTTGTCAATTTCTTTAAAACTGTGTTTTATCTAGGAGAATTGACATCTTAACAATGTTGAGTCTCAATAATACTGATCCAATACATTGGTATGTCTTTTCATTTATTTAGTTCTCATTTAGTACATCTCAGCAATGTTTTATGGTTTTCAGTGTAGAGATCTTGGGCATTTAAAAATTATCTATAAATATTTTCATGTTTCTGAATACTATAGGAAATAATAATAATTTTATTTTCCAGCATATCGAGTTACAATTGCTTCTTGGATTTGTTTACTAAAATCTTGGTAAGTTCGTTTAGTTTTAGTACCTGTTTTATAGTTTTCTTTCTACATACAGAACCCTGTTTTCTGAGATTAATGACAGTTTTTTCTTCCCTTTCCATTTCTTATGCTTTTATTTTTTTTCTCTTCTTACTTAATTATATTTACTAGAACCACCAGTAGAATGTGGAATAAAAGTGGTGAGAACAGACTTAAATTGTGTTGTTCTCAATCTTAGGGGAAAATCATTCAGTCTTCCACTATTAAATCTGCGATAACTGCAGGCTTTTCATAGACACCCTGTGTCAAGTTGAGGGAGTTTTATTTCATTCTTAGTTTGCTATTAATAACAAATTTATGTAAATGGGTGTTAAGTACGGAGAAATACATTTGTGAAGATCATCATATTTTCCCATTTCATTTTGTTAATATGGGGAAAACATTAATTTTTAATTGTTAAGACATCTTTGAATTCTTGAAACAAATGCCACTTTGTCATGATATAGTATCTTTTTTACATATTGTGCAGTCGATTTGATGTTTTTAAAGGACACTGACTGGTTTGTAATTTTCTTTTTTTGTACTGTTCTTGTCTGGTTTTGGTATTAGAGTAATTCTAACATCATGAAAGTATTAGGGAAGTGTTTCATTCTCCTCCGTTCTCTGAAATTATTTGTATGGGATTGGTATTACATTTTTCTTCAAATTTTTGATAGACTACATGTGAAACTGCGAATTCGAAGTATCTTTATGGGAAAGATTTTAACTATTCTTTCAACTTTGTAATAGTTATGTGGCTATTCACATCTTTGATATCTTCATGTTTCAATTTTGGTAATTATATCTTTCAGGGAATTTATTTATTATGCTAACCTGGCATAAAGCTGTTCAAAATGTTCCCGTAATATTTCATGTCTGTAGAATCCATAGTGATATGTCACCTTTTGTTACTGCCATAGATCACTTGTGCTTTCCTTATTTCTTTTTGATTTATCTAATTAGAAGTTTATCAGTTTTAATGATTTTTCTAAATAGTAAACTGACTTCATTAATTTTCCATTTTTATTATTTTTTAATTTTTATTTTCTTAATTTGCTCCTTTGTAAGCTTTTTAGGATTAAAGCTTAGATAATTGATTTTAGACCTTTCTTACTTTAAATGGAAATATTTAAAGGTTTCCCTCTAAGGACTGCTTTATTTATATCCTATAACCATGAATACTTCTTTGACCCCTCGGTCATTTAGAAGAACATTGTTAATTTTCAAAGTATTTGGCAGTATTCCATGAAAATATAAACATTGATTTTTCACTTAATTATATCATACCTAGAGAACCTGTTCTGTGTGAGTTTTGTCTTTTTATTTATCGAAACTGCTTTTATGGTCCAGAAGATGATCGACCTGTCTTGGTGAATGTTACATATGTATTTGAACTATTGTTGGGAAAAGATATTCTGTGAATGCCAATTAGGTCACATTACTTAAAAGTGTGATTCAGTTCTTCTTTGTATTTAATGATTTTTAAAATGTACTATTTCTAACAATTACTGAGAGAAAAAGTGTTTAAATTTCCATTCAGAAATGGTACAAATTATGTCCTCTTGCTAAACTGCCTACCCCTTTTATTGTTCTGGAATTTCTCTTTTTATTCCTGGTAAATTTTTTCGTTCTAAAATCTTTCTTTTAGCTAGGAGCAGTGACTCATGCCTGCAATCCCTGCACTTTGGGAGGCCGAGGCAGGTGGATCACGTGAGGTCAGGAGTTCGAGACCAGCCTGGCCAATATGACAAAAACCTGTATCTACTAAAAATACAAAAATTAGCTAGGCATGGTGGTGCATGCCTGTAATGTCAGCTATTTGGGAGGCTGAGCCATGAGAATCAATTGAACCTGGGAGACAATAAACAACTTTCTTTGTCTGACATTTATACAACCACTCTTGATTTCTTGTGATTAGTGTTTTTGTGGGATATCTTTGTTCACCCTTTTACTTTTAATCTATGTATATCTTTGTATTTAAAAAGCATGTCTTGTAGACAGGCAAATATTTTGGTCTTGCTTTTGACCAAGTCTAATAATTCATACCTTTTAATTGGTGCATTTGGTCTACTTATATTTAGTGTCAAGTTTGATATAGCTGAGTTTAAGTGTACAATAATATTTATTTTCTATTTGTACCATTGCTTTTTGTTGTTGCTCCTTTGTCTCTATTTTCCTGACTTTTTTGAATTGAGTAGTTTTTGTATTTATTTTATATTCATTATTGAACTATGTTACAGGCCTTGATTTCATTTTTAAAAATTAATTGTTTTTGGATTTACAGTTAGCTTCTTTATCTTATTAGAAGCTATCTCGAAACAATATTTTACACATATTGTAAGAACCTTAAGACAGTTTACTTCTAATTTCATCTTCCATCCTTTATGTAATTGTCAACCTTTTATTTCTACATATATTATAGTCCTGTAATAGTTTACTATTTGTTCATTATTTATCTTTTAAATAAATTAAGACGTGAATAATATGTCATTTATATTCACATATATAATTAACATTTCTGAAGCTCTTCATGCTTTATGCAGATCAAAGTTTCAATTTGAAATCATTATTTTTTCTTTCCAAATAACTTTTTTGCATTCCTTGAAGTGCATATTTTCTGGTGACACATATTTCAGCTTTTATTTGCCTGAAAATGACTTTTTTCTTAATATTCATTTTGCTCATTTTTAAATTCTACAATAACAATTTTTTGTTTGTTTGTTTTGATGGCACTTTGAAGATGTTCTATTTTCTTCTGGCTAGCATTATTTTTTTAACAAGTCCCTAGTCATTCTTGTCTTTTTTCATGTGCATGGATTATGTATTTTTTTTCTGTAATTGCTTTTAAGTTTTGCTCTTTTTATTATGCCATACTACCTTGATGTAGTTTACTTCATACTTTATTTTTGTTTTTGCTTTTGAATGACTGAATTTCTTGGATATGCTGGTTTATCATTTTCTTAAAATATGGAAAGTCTCCGGATAATATTCCTTCACATGTATTTTCCTACTGATGTCACTTTCATCATTTCAAGTACACATATGTTAGATCATTTAAAATTGTCCCAATGGTCACCATGGATTTGTTTATTTCCCCTTTAGTCATTTCCTTTCTGTGCTTCAGTTTGGATATTTTCTATTGCTGTGTGGTCATATATACTTGTTTTTAGCCTTGTTGAATCTCCTGTTAAGTTTATTCCATGAATTTTTCATTTCTATCTAGGGTATTCTTTCTTGGTTTAGCTTTACTTCTGAGGTGCTAATCTTCTGACGTCTCTACTGTGCTGTGAAGAGGTTTCTCCATTCTGGCTGATTGATACTTGAGAGCCTTCCAGTTCAGTTTGATCTCTGGGAATTGTTCATTTTATAGCTCTCTATTGGCTCTTTGCTTGGCCTTTGAAGTCCAATCCTACGTTTGACAGCTTAGTATTTAGAAACAGATTCTAGGACCTCTCCCCAAACGCCATGAAAGTTTCTGGAAGTCTCCCTCTCTGTATCTTATTCCTCTCTGTATCTTGCCTGGCAAATTCTGGTGGTCTCAGCAAACCCAAACCTTGATCTCTGCCTAGTGAGTTCAGTGAGATCCCCAGGCTGTGCTCAGTTTCCCTACCATGTGCTGTGGACCATTATGTTCCTTCGGTCCAAAACCCAGGAAGATTGAAAAGCCTATCTCACATATTTTCCTTCTCTCAGAGATCATAGCATTCTCTCAGAGATCATAGCATCAATTCCCTAGAGCAGTTGTTTTATATATTTTTATACTCCTCTCTTCCCACCAGTGTTCTGGCTGTTACAGAGGGAGGGCAAGACCAACTTACTGATTTTAATATGGCAGAAGCTTTGTGAGCAATTTTAATCGATCTTTTTTCTGAAATTGAATAATTTCCTAGTTAAAAAATAATATGTACGTATGTATGAAAGGACATACAGTGATAACTCACAAGACTTCTTTTAATGTCTGAAAGTGACATAAATACTATGTAAAGGGAGAACTTATAAAATGTGTTTGGTAACAAACAGGAGAAGAAAATCATTTTATATTTGCATCTCTTCAAGTTGAGACTGTTTAGTAGACTGATCATTTAATTGAAGATGTTTTTTAGAAATACCTTTTTTCTTTGTGTTTGTAAAGGAAAACAATGGGAATGGAAATAAAAGTAGACTGGCTACTCATGTTTTTCAAATTTGGGGAAGATTGATACCCAGATTTCTGATTTATATTAGAGGAAACAACTTTTATTACATTCTGATTTGATTCCCTGATAGGTTGGATATACATTTTGTTTCAATATTTACATCATTTCTGTCATGTTTTGTAATGTCTGATTGGATATCTGATATCATTTTGATGCTCTTTTAACCTCTTTATATTTTGAATCTCACAGAGTTATTATTTCTAGGAATTGGTGGGGGGATCAATAAAACCACTGAGAATTTAGAATGTTGCTTTTCTATGGACTATTCCTCCAGGGACAAGGAAATCAATCAAAATATAAAAAAATTCCTTACCACATTTATCTGTAAACAGAATGTGCTGAATTGGAATAAATCTTGGGATAATTTAACTGAGACATTGTGATTCTGGCCTCTGAACTTTTGTCTATGAATTCTTTCTCTCACTCTTTGCAGATTTTAATTACTATCTAGAGCCCAGCTAAGCTTTCATTTCATCTTGTAAGACTTTCCTGACCACATCAGCGCACATTGATTCTTTCCTCCTAAATTCTTAAAGCGTTTATGACTTGTATAGAATTGACCATATATTAACTTGTTACATATTCTGTATATTACTTTATATAGTGTTTTTGTTCCATCTTCATGTGTATGAAGGTAATTACTATTCTTTTTTTATCTCATTCACTGAATAATTTATTAGGCATCTACTCTGTACCAAGCCCTGTGCTAAGAGATAATATATAATGGCAAAGTAAACAGATATGGTCTCTGCCCTTATGCAGCTTAGAGAGGCAGAACTATGCTTCAAGCAGAATAAATGCAAATGTATAATAATGTGATCAGTTATTTGATAGAAAGGAACTGGGCTTTATAAAAGAAGAATATTAAGTGACACCTGGTTAATTTTGGGTGGTTCGAGACAGTCTCTTTGTCAAACGGATAGTTGAGATATGAAGTCTAAGAGGTAGAAGAGTGTTTAAAAATAGAAAGACCTATGTCTTCAAGAGTATAAGGCAAAGGTAAAGATGTATCAGAATAGAAGCTCTCAAACTTCACTGTTAATCAAAGTCATTTGTGCACTTATTAAAAATGCAGATTTCTGGCCCTCAACCTCAGAGATTCTGAGTCAGATTTTCTGGATTTTTATAAGTAACCCAAGTGATTCTTTCTGATGTAAGCAGCTGTAGCTCCTGTTTGTGAAATACAGGTCTAAGCAATCAATTTTCTTTTCTTTTTTTTTAAAAAAGTTATTGGAGAAATGAAGCTGAGCAACCACAGAAGGAACAAGCGGGAATATAGATGACTCAATGGAATAAAAGGTGTAATGCTCTTTTGAACCTATAAGAATTTGTTGTACAATAGAATATGGATGAAGGCCTGAGATACTAAAATTTTAGCTATTAAACTCTAAATTACAAAAGTCTCAACTTGGTTTCTCAACATCAAGGAAAACATAACACGAGTTACCTTTGAAGACATTTACTATGCCTCATAGAACTTCTCATCCTACACAGTATTTTGTAGAGTGCTTGTCACAGAATTGGTGATTTATAAATATTGAATGCATGAATGAATACATTAATGAATATTTTATGAATGCCTCTTATCTTGCTTTAATATTTCCCAGCACTCTTATCACCTTCTACCACACAGTTGGAGGAGAATGAGGGTCTCGATAGCTCTAATGACTGGTATATTACCTCTTGAAATAATTTGAATAAAATAATGTCTGGAAGAGAGCAAAGATTAACGCAAAGAAAATGATCTCTATATTTTCATAGCATTTCATAAATATTTCTATTATGCACATATATAAAAGTAACCAAAATATAGTCTAATATATGTTATTTCTTTCTAACTGAACTGTCAGCTCCCCAAGGGCAGGAACTACCTTATTTATCTTTAATATGTGTAGAGTCATCCATGATGTCTTTTTTGGTTAGTGATTGAAGAAATTTATGTTGAATTGAGTTTAATTACAATGTAATATTGTAAGTATTTTGGCACTTGGATTGGAACAATTTTTGAGATAAAGAACCTTCTTAATACTTCTCAGTTCTTACAGTTATACTATTTTTTTCTCTTCCTATTTACAATGGAATAGAAAGGCACAAAAGTTGACTGCACAACAAGTATTTATGAGAGAGGAGAGTGCTCCCCAATTCTGGACTTAGGATTTGGGATGAGAACAGGGTTATATGACAGATGCTGGGGTGCCACATTGGAGTGACCTTGAAACTAAGTTAGCATCTCAGATAAACTCAAGCTGGAGATTTGCTAAGTTCTCAACAACTTGGGGCCAACAGAAGAGAATGAGCCAGTTTTAAACGACAGTAACTAGTGGATTAAAGGTCTGAGGAAAACGCAGGAGTTGATAAAGAATGATTTTAGAATTGGGAGCTGGGATGTCCAAGTTATAACATCAGGAATGATTTCAGAGTTGAGCCAACTGAATCCAGAGTTCTAATCTGGTGATAAGGGCAATGGAAATATAGTTAGAGGTATACGTTGGTGTTCAATTTGTAACTCAAGCAGTTGGCGTTTGACCAATGGTGATTGGCCCACATGTGAATATTGGAGATTGAATTACACCGGAAGGCATGAGTAACAGCATGCAGCTCAGGTGAAGATAGCTTTTTAGGAAGGAGGCCATAAACTGTGGTTTTTATCAGGACCTCAGGCTAGAGGAGGACTGGGGCACTAGAAAACTGGCCAAACCGAGAAATTATAGAAATTATAAATTATAGAAATTATAGAAATTATACCAAATCAGTGTCCAGCAGAAAACTTCTGGTTAATCTTCCTTTCGTGATTTATTGATATGAGAGTCTCCTTATATATGTGGATGGCTACAGAGTACATCTACACAATTCACTTAAAGTGCACTGGATTTGATCATTGTATTAGACTGGCCTTGCTTATTTTGAAGCCAAGCAGTAGGCAGAAGCAATATTAACTTGCTTGGTTAAGAAATGCATTGCCTTGGCAACGTTGGTATTATTTTACAGAAAAGCTGCTTTTGATACCACTAAATCTTGTTTATGAAGAGCATTTTCAGTTTCTCTTTAAGAACAGCTTAAACGGACAATTTTGTGTCAGTTGGTGCCTGGCTCTTCATCAGCTTCTTTTTAAATTTAATTTTCCTGTTTCCTTTCCTTGCTCCACTGAGCTCTTCCCTAATTATCAGATTACAGTGTTCAGCATGATTCCTGGAATTGTTCATTTTTGTCAACCAGAAAGAAAACAGACCATTGATATATGTAAGACTGTACCTTTGCATTTAATGATTCTCCAATTAGTGTCCCAGTCAATCTCAGGAACTGCATCTGAAATAATCAGTGAGCAAACTTTTCTTCTTTGCTGCTCTCTAATCACTCTTCCACTACTGGCTTAATTCGTGAATTGTAAAGCAAGATTTTGCTGAAATAGTCTTATAACCTCATGTAAATATCAGATCATTATGGTTAGCTTCCTTATTTGGTGAGTTTGTTCCACTTTCTTTTTGTGTAGATTTCAGGGTGCACGTGTCCTGCTCTTTGTCCCCAGGTCTGGCAATCTTAATTTTATTAATTAGATAAGTAGACATCAGACTGCTGAGAAGGCTTGAAAGTACTTTGGCTAAAACCCAAAGCAGTATGTCAGGGCTGGGTCATAGATGTGCAGTCTGTGTAGCCAAAAAAGGACTTGTGATCAGAAGCGCCCTGAAATTGATTTAATACTCCTTGTGATTTTGACATTCTTAACAGTTTTATCTTTGAACTTGTATTTTGTAAGATAAGTTTGATGGGACAGTGGAGTATATGGGTAGGCAGAGGAGATAAGCACAAAATATATGCTTACCTTTCTGGCTACCGTATTTGCATGCAGTGTTTATGATGTCCCACGAGCACAGAATTCTCGTGGGCCCACAATGTGTGGCTGTTCAGTGAGTACAAGGTAAGCACGTTATACCTATGACTGAGCAAGCAGGTGTACTGAGAACCCTGAGATGCCAAGCTTTCTGTTCAAGCCAGAATTTGCTTTAAATGTAAAAAGAAGGAAATGGTGCTCTAGGACACATGAATGAGGAAGGAACCCTATCATTTCCTTACTTACTCTAGTTACTTCCCTGTATTGGATAACCATGCAGCCTGAAAATGACACAGAAGGAATGGAAAATAGGGCAGCCTATAGTTTCCCTATCACTCTGTCTCTACTCCTTAGTAAGCTAAAAGTAGAGTGTTGGTAGAATGTGCACATATCAAGAAGTGAAATAAAAACAGCTGAATTAATTCTGTGCAGTATTTCCACTGTTTTGCTAAGAACAACATGCCCGTGCATGTACTAGCTATGGTAATTTTGGTGATTCTGCATATGAGTTTGAATGCTCATATATTTGTATTTGAAATAGGGATTATACAATATAAAGAGGAATGGTAAAATTCGTGCTAATAATTGAAAACCTATTTTTTAAAAAATTTGAATGCCATCTGACAGTAAGCAAAACACCATGACAAACCAAGAGAAAGACAAGGAAGAAAAGAAAAAGCTTTATACTTTAGCATCATTAACAGCACTTTTCTTCTACTTTTGAACAAGAAGACCCGCAATTTCATTTTATTCTGGGTCCTGAAAATGTTGTAGCCTGCCCTGCAGAATGTTTTCAGGATCAATTCAGTTTTCTCTTTAATTCGTCATGGATTCTCTAAAAGTGTTTGCAGCCCTGGAAAGAGGCTGAGTGAGAAGATTCTCTGTGTGAGCCCTCACAGTGCCAGGCCACATCGTGTAGGCTGGCTTCTCCCATCCTCGGGGAGGGCGGTCTTTGCAGAAAATCCCCTTCCACAGATGCAGGCTTCACAATAAGGTAGACTTTGCTACGTGAGGAGCTACACAGGTCTTTTTAAATTTTCTCCCCCATGACTTTTCTTCATCCACAATTAATGGAGGTCCCATGGTGTCTTGGTTTCCAGAGCCTTTAGAGTACAAAATAAAGGGGCTTTTTGCTAGTTTCAAATGATGCATCAGTTCTAGGTTATCAGCAGCTAAAAATACATGGCTAGAGTGTTACAGTTACAGATACTGACACAGCATAGCTTTTAGATGTCAAGGCACTGAGCCTACGGTAGCATCATTGTGTGTGTGGTGGGGGGTGGAGAGAGACTATTTTAGTAGTGGCAGAAGATCGTGGGTGGTGTATCTTTTTTTTCCTCCCCATTTCTCCACAACAAGACTACCCCAAATGATGAGAAACTTCTGCAGATGATTTTCTTCATTGAAAGCCATAAATCTAATTTTTTAAATGTTGATTTCTTCTAATTATTAAAATGGATAGGCTACATGGAAAACACAGGAAAAAGTATGAAGATGAAAGAAAAAATGCCTTTATAATTATCTCTTTACCATTCCCTCATATTTCACATATATATAAAATATGTATATTTGTGTGGGTGTATATCTGTTATACATAATATGCATATACATAATATCTACACACCCACGTAAGCATACATATATAATAAATGTATCACCTGTTTTCAAATATGTATTTCAAAAATATGTAGTCTCTTTTCACATATATATTTCCTGCATGTGTTTATACACAGGAATATATACAGATATACATTTCCTATTTTTTCTCCCACAAAAACTGGATTTGTACTTTTTATGTAGTTTTGTCACCTTCCTTTTTCCTTATTGCGTGAGAATGTCACCAACTTGCCTCTAAAAACATCATTTTGTAGGTAGCATCAGAATAGCACTTGTATGGATATGCTGTAATTTACAAATCAGTCTCTTAGAGTTGTACATGTGGGTAATTTACAAATTGGTCTTCTACAGTTGCATATGTATCTTGTCTGCAACTACTTATAAAAATATTTAGAAAATATTATAGAAACTATTGACTTCTGTAATATTTATTGGATTACATGATGACCAATCTGGTATTTTCTGCAGTTGTAAGATTTAGATTATAGTTTAGTCAATTCAATCGTGTGGTAACTGAGAATTTAAAATGAGTAAAAATAGAATAGATCAAACCATCAATTTGATTTCCCTGAATAGAAACAGCTTCAATCATCACAAGATTAATCAGTAAGGTGTTAACATAAACCAATAAAGCAGAGAGACTTTAGATTAAGAATTTTATATCATTTAAAGATTCAGCCCATTATCCTTTCCATGCAAGTGCCCTCAGGCTTTCAAATTAATTGTGTGTGGTTTAAGAAGATTTAAGATGAGGGCGATACACTCAGCAGAGAGTGAACTTGACCATTGCTATCTCACTTTAATTAATCTCTTTATTCTCTATCTTTCAGTTCACTCAACACCTGAATTAAAAAAAAAAAAAGTAAGATCAAGTTCTTTTGAGTTGAGAAAACAATTGAATTACAAAGTAATCTTATACAGGGAAGATCAAGGACTGTAAAACTTAGAATCCCTTAACAAGTGGACCTGAATTGAAAGTTATTTTACACCTGGTTTTTCATGCTTCAGTGGCCGACTTTTCTTCCAGGTTCCCTGGATCGTGCCCTTAGCCCCTTGGGATTTGTGAACATAAAGCTTTCTCCCTTTGACTTACAGCCTAGGCTAGCATTCTAAAAATGATCAGGTTCAAAGAGCTACTCCTTTTTTAAACTCTATAAGAATTTAAGGCTACTTTAGGAACCAAAATCCTCTCGGGCTGACTGAAAAGGGTTCTTTTTCCATAGCAACCCTTACATTGCATATTAGAAACTCGGTTAGGTTATGAATGCCCACACAGTTTTGTGTGGGTATTCATTCATTTATGCTAAGAATATTTATTGACCACTTATATGTGCCTGGCCCTGTGCTAGGGGAATAAAAACAACAGTCTCTTTCCTTTGAGAGGTCACCTTCCAGGGAGAAACAGACATTGATCATATGATCGAAGTAAAACTACAAGTGTGAAGTATTCCCAAAAGAGAGGTGGTTGGTGCCATAAAGGTGTATAATAGAGGGGTAATAGTTACTGAGTGAAACTGGAAAATCAGTAGCGATGTGTGGGAAGAAGCAAGGGAAGAAAGAGCATTTCCAGACAGAGAACGGCACTGGCAAAGGCTGTGAGGGGAAGCAGTGTAGCTGGTAAGAGTGTGTGACCCAGTCAGATTCCCATTTGTACAAGATTGCACTGACTGCAGTGAGCAAAGTGGAGGGGCTTCTACGTTCCAAAACTGGAGGCTGCTTTGAGTTGGTACAGTCCCTGCTATAAAGAAACCCCGGAGGTGGCACAAAGTAATCATATCAAAATGCTGTTAAGTCCATCCATTAATACACTGTATTATTTACAGCCCATTTTACTTAAAGTATGAAAACAGAATTAAAAAAAAAAAAAAGACGATTGTAACATTAAAGATCCTATGAGACAGACCGCATTTGACAGAGACATAACTTAGGAAGTCTGGTAAGGAAAGAAAACATAGCAACTTCAAAAATATTCCACTCAGCACACAATGTGTCAGACTAGGATGGTGGTGGTGAAAAATATTTGAGGGAGGCACTGCTCTATGTACTGTGAAAGTTGCATATACCAGGATGAAATCACTTTTGTGAGATTCAGACAAAATAGGGTCAGGAAGGCACGAAGAGAGAAGACTCATGCATATCTGAGATGAGAGCTGTTTCCGAGGACTTGTAAAATATTCCTCAAGAAACCCTTTCATGTCCTTCACACATCCTCTGCTTTGATGAAATTTACCACTAGACATTCTTTAGCACTGCAGTAATTTGGATAAGATGTGTATGGAAGAACACTTGCCCAGTAATGGCGTCGGGATTATGATAACTTTTTCCTAATTCTTGAGTAAACCCAACATATTGAGAATTAATTTTTTTCTAGTGTCTCAGGTTGATAGCACTAAAGATGTAGTGAGTGATGAAGGACAGAGGAACTCAGAGTCAGGAGACGGACACAGACATATAATCAGGTTTTTTTTTTTTTTGAGACAGCGTTTTACTCTTGTTCCCCAGGCTGGAGTGCAATGGCACAATCTCAGCTCACTGCAACCTCTGCCTCCTGGGTTCAAGCGATTCTCCTGCCTCAGCCTCCCAAGTAGCTGGGCTTACAGGCATGCGCCACCACTCCTGGCTAATTTTGTATTTTTAGTAGAGACAGGGTTTCTCCACGTTGGTCAGGCTGGTCTCGAACTCCTGACCTCAGGTGATCCCCCCCCACCTCGGCCTCACAAAGTGCTGGGATTATAGGCATGAGCCACTGTGCCCGCCAATCAAGCCTTTATAGTACAAAGTGACATGCCTTAAGATAAGTGAGTACACAGAGCAAAGGGCACGCAGGGCAGAGCATCCACCTGGGTGGGCCATTGGCATGGTTTCATGGACAGATGATGCTGAATCTGAGTGTTGAAGTGGGACTGAGAATTCACCAGGTGAATGTGGGGAGGAAAAACCAAAGAGGCAAAGAAACAGATAAGTAAAGGCAGTATGGCATGCTAAGGAGATTGCTAAGGAATAGATAGCAATGTTTTTCCAAAATGGTTAGGGATTTCATTTTCCCTGCTCTATAAGAAAATGAGAAAAATGAGAATGAGGAAGAGCACACACACATTTTCAAAGACACAGATTTTCTCAGGTGTTGGTAATAGTGAACAGAAGCTCTGCCCTTCTGAAGCTGTCATTCTAATGGGGGAAGGCAACTAGTAAACAAGAGAGTGATGAGTGTTTTCAAATAGTGAGAAGGGCTTTGAAGAGAAATAAAACTGTGTAAAAGAAAGTGACTGGAGGTGATATTTTAGATACTGTGGTAGGCATTCCTGCTGAGGTGACATTTAGATGGAGACCTGAATTAAGTGAAAAAATGAGTCATGCCATGATACAGACAATTATCTGTTGCTAGTCCAGGGAACAGCAAGGGCAGAAGTTCAGAGGTAGGAACATGTGTGACATATTTAAAGATGAAGAACAGAAGTAGTGGAGTAAAGAACTGAGAAATAGAGGGATAAGGTCTGAGTTCGAAGAGAGAACTCAAGACCAGGTTACAGAGGTTGCATTTCTGCCTCACATTTTCTTGTGAGGAGTCAAAACAAGGAATTGGATTTTATTCTGTATTGGAACGTAGCTCATTCTAGCTCTTTGTTTCCCTGAATGTATTCTTTGGATACATTCTTTGGACCTGAGGTGAGATGTTCTTTTAAAAAATAGTGCTTTAGCCCAGGAGTTCGAGGCTGCAGTGAGCCATGATTGCACCACTGCACTCCAGCCTGAGCGACAGAGTGAGACCCTGTCTCAACAAAAGAAAAAAAATAGCTTTATGGAAAAATAAATTATAAAGCTCAGTGCACAATATCCCCTTGTGGCATATTCAGTATTTGTCTTAGCATAGTTCTTCCCAATAGAAAAGTTGAGACAAAGAATTAGGTGCCAATTATGTTGAGGAGTGAGCCCAAGGAGTAGGAATGAAGAATTGAATAATAGGAAACAAGGAATGTTAAACAGCGGTGCTTTATTGAATTAATAGTCAAAAAATGGTATCTAGAACTGTGCAAAACCAAGGTTGGGATATGACCAATGGAGAATGTTATCCCTTTAGGGTTGGACATTATTCTCCAGTTAATTTGATTGTTTTTTGGTAAGATCATTCTTAGGATCTTAACTGCCCAGTGTTTGCTCCAAGGATGGTAATGCAGTAGGTTGGCAAGTCACTGACGTGAGGCCAGAGATTTTGTGTGAATGTCCTGGGCAGCTACTAGTAATTAAGGAGAAACCAAATACACCTAAACAGCAAAAGAAAATTCTTTAAAAATCCTCAAAACAAATAAATAGTATAAGATGCAATAGAAAGAAAGCAATTAGTTTTTTTATGGATAACCATTTTTATGAGTAATAGTGGCAAACATCAAGACATAATCTAATTAGTTTAAATCTAAAAATGCTTTTTCATTCTACATTTTCTGTTATATAATGAGATTTTTTCCAAGAAAGTTTACAGGAATTTGATTGTTCTCCAGAGCCTAATATCTGCCAAACAGCTCCCCACTTTAAATTTGGTTATATTCTCTATGGAGTAGTAATATGCCACTATTGACCTCTATTTTAATAGAAGGAGGATTTTATTAATACCTTTTCTTAACTGCTGTTCTAATTAAATGTACAAGTCAAAAGAGCTGATTTACACTACCTGGATTTCATAAAGGAGAGAAACGAAGCAGTCATGAAGTAAAAGCTTTATCTAAATACAAAGTAAGATGCTTAACAACGCATATGAAAAGTGAAATTCCCACAGGGGAATATCCAGTTATAATTCTGGTTCCAAGCAATTCCACTGGCAGAATGTAAAGTTGTATTTTCTATCATCAGGAGGTTCAGCTGCAAAGAGAGTTTAACAAAATGAGAAGTGTTTGAGTGAAGGCCAGGTGACAAGAAGTGCAACTTGTATTTTATAGGGACTGTATTCAAACGTTCCAACATGCTTTAAAAGTTTTAGATTCTTCTCTTTGTCTCACAAATAAGTAATGGGAGAAAGATTGTTTATTCTTACTTATTTTTATATTGTCTTATTTGGAATAGTATCTAAAGCAGATTTTTTTCTTTTTTTTTTTTTCACCCTGAAAGTCAGCTTGTGACACCAATCAAATAAACCTAAAATTTTCCAAATCTCAACTTCATTTTGTATTTTCTAGCAACATCTGTGAAAGAAAGCTATGAATATAAGGAAGATACAGAAATATGGTCTATGATTACTCAGTGAAGGTGAACATACAGGTTTTATTTTAAAGGAACTTCCGATAGTATTTATTTAAGAAGTTACTATATACAATTTCCCTTCATCTGCCTCCTCAGAGCAGATACATTTATAACAATTCAAGCTTCTTTGATACCACATCCTCATCTGATAATCTGTGAAGGAGTCTTCAATTAGTCTTCTCTCTAAGATGGCAATCTCCCGTGGAATTTTCATTAAAAATATAACATGGAAAACTCATTTGAATTAATTCATGTAGGTGTTCCACTACTTGCTGGGGATGACTAAAATGTGATGCAAACATGACTTCTCCTTATGAACTGTGCAAGAAAGATAAGTAAGGGAGAAAGATAAGCAGCAAAGTTAAAGATAAACTGGAATGTGCTAAACACTGTAACCGATACACTCGTAGTTGGAAGGAGTTGTAAGGAAGAGAGTTGAATCAGTTAAGCGTCATGAAGGAAAGGACATTTGAATGGGTCTGAAAAAGGTTTGGATGGGGAAAGGTCAATTCAGGTAGCATAATCAGAGCAAAGGCAGGGACGTTGGAAGGTGTAGACTGTCTCTAGAGAAGGGAAAATCTGGATTGTCTGGTTTTGACGAGAAGACATGGGAAATAAAACTGAAGAGATTGGCTGTGATCAGATCTCAGATGTGTTGGAATGAGGCTAGGATGACTTGAATGTGATGAGAGTACAAGCAGATTTTTCTTCAAAGGAATGGCATGATGAAAGCCATGCTAGAGGAAGGTTAATCTGAAACTTGGACTAGGAATATGTATACTAACACAGGGGAAAGGTTATAGCAGCAAGAACAGTTAGAAAACAAGTGTAGTTTCAGGTGACAGTAATGAGAACTTCAGGCTGGGGACAATGGCAATGTGAATGATACCACCTGTATCTATTAAATTAGTATAGCTTTACAGGCCTGATAAACTCATTGTAGAGAGGGAATTGTGAACATAAAAAGGATTCTTTTACTTTAGAGAATGAAAACTTAAAGAGATTTAACTTTTTTTTAGATGTCTTCCTCACTCTCTTTTTAGATAATCAAAAAAGTTCTCATTTTCTTATATGCTATTTATATCAGAAATACAACCCCAATGTGTCTTCAATTCAAAGTAAAAGTGTTATAGCTCATGATAAAAATGTAGTCCTTCTACTATTTATATGAATTTCTATATTTCTATGCAGGAAGCTTGAAGTACTCTTGTTATCACATCTTGTCTGCAAAATAAGTCTCGGTTTTGTTCTCTCCTAGGATCGATTATAGTATTTGAGGTGTATTTTACCTAGTACCACTCAGTGAAAATTATATGCTATTGGGCTTCCAAGTGCAGCAATTTAAGTGACATTGATTGACTTGCTACAGGTTACTATGAAGAAAAGACTTCACCTAACTCAATTGTTCTGCTAATATTAATTTAAATACTAATACTTACAATGTTCACAAGTTGAGAATAAGTGAACCATTCTAAGATTTCATTATATTACCCAACTTACGGATTATAAAAGATTACTGATGCCATCCCTTTTTATTTAAATATTTATATGTAGATAATCATTGAACTAAATCTATATCTGCTGTTACATTGTGACAGAATCAACATTCCTTAGAAGTTTCTATTAAAAAACTGTAAGTGGACTGTTAAACTTTGTAACCATCACATCAATGTAATTCAATTATCAAACATGAGCAAATAGAAAATTAAATTTGATGCTCAACATATTGGGATTCCTAACCTCATACATCTCATGACCATAGACTTTCTAAAATGAATTAATGTTATATATTGAAATGTAATACAAGACATAAACCCATTTATGTATTCTCTTTTAACTTTATTATATGGAGGTAGGAATTATCTCATTTTGCCTCTAACTGGTAACTAATTTATTTTACTATGATAGAAAGTAATTATTGAATACATAATGTGTGTATAGTGTACACACACACACACACAGAGTCATGCCTCATTTTATTGCACTTCACTTTATTGAGCATTGTCATTTTTACAAATTGAAGGTTTGTGGCAATGCTGTGTCAAGCAAGTCTATTGGCACCACTTTTTCCAACAGCATTTGCTCACTTTATGTCTCTGTGTCACATTTTGGTAATTCTCACAATATTTCAGACTTTTTAATTATTATATCTGTTTTGGTGATCTGTGATCAGTAATCTTTGATGTAACTATTATAATTGTTTTGGGACACCATAAACTATGCCCATATAAGACGGTGAGATTGATCAATGTTGTATATGTTCTGACTGCTCCACTCACCAACTGTTGGCCTATCTCTCTCATTCTCCTCAGGCCTCCCTATTTTCTGAGATACGACAATATTGAAATTAAGCCAATTAATAGCCCAACAATAGCCCCTAAGTGTTCAAGTGAAAGAAAGTTACACATCTCTCACTTTATTTTTTTGAGACAGGGTCTCTGTCACCCAGGCTGGAGTCCAATGACATGAAAATGGCTCACTGTAGTCTTGATTTCCTGGGCTTAAGTGATTCTCCACAGGTATGCACCCCTATGCCTGGCTATTTAAAGCAATTTTTTTTTTTTTTTTTCCGTAGAAATGGGGTCTCACCATCTTGCCTAGGCTAGTCTTGAACTCTTGGACTCAAGTGATTCTCCTGCCTTGTCCTCCCAAAGTGTTGGGATTATAGTCATGAGTCACTGAACATAGCCTGTCTCTCACTGTAAATCAAAAGCTATATATAATTAAGGAAGGCACGTCAAAAGCCAAGATAGGCTGAAAGCTAGGCCTCTTGCACCCAATAGCCAAATTGTAAATGCAAAGAAAAAGTTCTCAAAGGAAATTAAAAGTGCTTCTCCAGGGAACACATGAGTGATAAGAAAACAAAAGAGACTTATTGCCGATATGGAGATAGTTTTAGAGGTCTGTATGGACCACATTTATTTAAGCCAAAGCTGAACCTAGAACAAGGTCCTAACTCTCTCCAATTTTATAAAACCTGAGAAAAGTGAGAAAGCTTCAGAAGAAAAGTTTGAAAGTAGTGGAAGCTGGTTTATGAGGTTTAAGGAAAGTAGCTAACTCCATATGTTTCACAAAAGTTCAACATGAAACAGGAAGTTATCAAGAAGAATTAGCTAAGATCATTCAGGAAGGTGACTACAGCAAACAATAGATTTTCGATATAGACAAAACAGCCTTCTGTTGGAAGAAGATGGCCTCTAGGACTTTCATAGCTAGAGAAGAGAAGTCAATGCCTGGCTTCAAAACTTCAAAGGACAAGCTGACTCTCTTGTTAGAGACGAATGTAGCTGGTGACCTTAGGTTGATGCCAATGCAAATTTACCATTCAAAAAAATCCTAGGGCCCTTATAAATTATGCTAAATCTACTCTGCCTGTGTCCGATAAATGAAATAAAGACTCAATGACAATGCGTCTGTTTACAGAATGGTTTACTGACTATTTTAAGCCTAGTTTTGAGAACTACTGCTCAAAATAAAAGATTTTATTCAAAATATTACTGCTTATTGACAATGCACCTGCTTACCTAAGAACTGTAATAGAGATGTACATGATAGTAATGTTCTTTTTATGCCTGCTGACACAGCGTTTATTCTGCAGTCCATGGATCAAAGAGTAATTTTGACATTCAAGTGTTAAGTAATACATCAAGTGTTTTTTTTTGTTTTGTTTTGTTTTGTTTTTTTTTTTTTGAGACAGAGTCTCGCTCTGTTGCCCAGGCTGGAGTGCAGTGGTGCGATCTCGTCTTACTGCAAGATCTGCCTCCCAGGTTCATGCCGTTCTCCTGCCTCAGCCTCCCAAGTAGCTGGGACTGCAGGCGCCCGCCCCCATGCTTGGCTAATTTTTTCTATTTTTAGTAGAGACAGGGTTTCACCATGTAATCTAGGATGGTCTTGAACTCCTGACCTCATGATCCACCCGCCTCAGCCTCCCAAAGTGCTGGGATTACAAGCGTGAGCCACTGTGCCCAGCATCAAGTGTTTTTTAAAGTATGATTTAAGAAATACATATTTCAGGAAATACATATTTCAAATATTATTTAAGAAATATATCTGATAAAGCTATAGCTGCCCTAGATAGTGCTTTCCATGATGGATCTGGGCACAGTAAATGACAAATCTTCTGGAAAGAATTCATCATTCTACATACCATTAACAACATTTGTGATTTATGGAAGAGTTCAAAATATCAACATGAATAGGAATCTGGAAGAAGTTGATTACAACTCTCAGGGATGACTTGGAGGAGTTCAAAACTTCAATGGAGGAGTTAACTGCAGATGTGATGGAACTAGTAAGAGAAATAAAATTAGAAGTGGAGCCTGAAGATGGGACTTAATTGCTGCAATCTCATAATGAAACTTGAATGAATAAGAAGTTGCTTCTTATGGATGAGCAAATGACATGACTTCTTGAGATGGAATCTACTCCTGATCAGGTGCTATGAACCTTGTTGAAATGACAACAAAGGATTTAGAATATTCTATAAACTTAGTTAATAAAGCAGTGGTGGGGTATGAGAGGACTGACTCCAACTTTGAAAGAAGTGTTACTGGGGGTAAAATACTATCAAACAGCATTATATGCTAAGGATAAATCTTTCATGAAGGAGTCAATCAATGCAGATAACTTAGTTGTCATCTTATTTTAAGAGACTGCCTCTGCCACCCCAGCCTTCGGCAACCACCATCCTGATAAGTCAGCAGCCACCAACATGGAGGCAAGACCCTCCACCAGGCAAAAGATTTTGACTCTCTTAAGGCTCAGATGATCATTAGCATTTTTAGCAATACTGTATTTTTAAATTAAGGTATGTACATTTTTTAGACATAATGCTATCACACATTTAATAGCCAATGGTATAATGTAAACATAACTTTTATATACACTGGGAAACCAAACAATTTCTTTTTTTTTTAAATTTATTTATTATTATTATCAAACAATTTCAATGGCTTGTTTTATTTCAATATTCACTGCATTGAGGTAGTCTGAAACTGAACCTGCAATATCTTCAAGGTACCTACCAACTGGAAATGTGAGAAGTGGAATCTATTTTTACTTTATAGTTTATATAATATTTTATTTAATTGTAATAACAACTCTAGTGTGCGGAGCTGAATCATGTCCTCCCCAAAATTCATGTCTACCCGACACCTCTGCATGTGACATTATTTGGGAATTGACATTTGCGAATGTAATCAGTTAAGATGAGTCACACTGAGTTAGAGTGGGCCCTAAATCCAATAGGACTAGGGTCTTTGTAAGAAAAGAGGAGTTTGTGACAAACACACGGGGATAATATCATGTGATGATAGAGGCAAAGACTGGAATGTGTGTCTACATTTCAAGGAATGCCAATATCGTTGGCAACCACCAGAAGCTAGGAAGACGCAAGGGACAATCTCTGGCTAGAGCCTTCAGAGAGTGCATGGCCTTGCTGACATGTTGATTTAGGACTTCCAGGTCCCAGAACTGTGAGAGAATAAATTTCTGTTGTTTTAAGTCACTCTGTTTGTGATAATTTGTTATAACAGCCCTTAGGAAATAAAGGGAAACTAATATATCTAAGAAGAAGCAAATATTATCCAAACTTATTGCTAAAGTGTCTGTGGGGAAAATGAGTATATTTTAAGTTCTGGTGTGAGAGAGAGCTATATATAATTTATTTTGTCTGATCTTCATAATAATCTATGAGGTAGACATCAGTATCTACACTTTAAAAATGAGGAACATGAGGATAGAAAAAGTTCAGGACATTTTCTATAGTCACGCATATTTTTTAGTTTCAAAGCTGAGGGTAGATCTTAAGCACTCTCATCTTCTCTCTCTCAACACCCCCCGCCGCATCCCCATCCCCCGGCCCTCCCCCGCCACACACAGTGGTAACTGGTTGAGGTGACAGGTATGTTAATTTGGTTGATTATGGAGGGTATTTCACAATGTTTAGGTATAGAAAATTATCAAGTTGTACAACTTAAACCTACACCATTTTTAACTGTCAATAAAGTTGGGAAAAGAAGGAAAAAAAAAAAACAACCAACACCCTGCAAAACAAGAACTTTCCTTCAAGCTGCCCTGTGAGGTAGTACACATTATCTGGAGGAGTTCCAGTCACACCTGGATGCTTGGTGTAGGAGTTGCTGTACAAAGAATTTATGTTAGGTGAGATGTTAAGCAAGATGACTCCTAAGTCTTTTTCAGTTCTGAGGTTTTAGAACAGATCCACCAGGTCACATAGAATTCTAGAATACTACTGAATTTTAGAGACTCTATTAGAACTCAGGGCTCTCTACTAAAACAGGTAGGCTGCATTCCCACAGAGTGCATAAAATGGAGAAGCAGCACATAATGAGGTCTAAGCAGTCAACCTGGTAATTGAAGCCCTGACCACTTTACTAGGCCATTGGTTATATTTCCAACTGAAGTAATGAGTTTAAAAAAGGTCTTCAGTCTCTAAATGGAAATTATTATTGCTATAATCAATGTTTATGTTCCCCCAAAATTTATATGTTGAAATTTTAATCCTTAAGAAGATGGTTTTGGGAGGTGGGGTCTTTTAGATGGTTATTAGGTTGGGAGGATGCATCTATGATGAATGGGATTTGTGCTTTTATAAAAGCGGTCCCAAAGAACTGCTTCGCCCCTTCCACATGTGAGTACACCACTAAAAGCCACCATCTGTGAGGACCCTCACCCCACACTGCCATTGCCTTGATCTTGAACTTCCCAACCTACATTATTGTGAGAAATTTTGTAAGTTACTCAGTCTAAGGCATTTTGTTATAGCAGCCTGACTGGACAAAAACACTCATATGTAGAAGTTCTTTTTTATTATGTATCTAACAAATGTTAAAATTCTTATATATGTTTAATGTAGAAAGTACAACTGCAGTATGAGTCAGAAGGCCTAGATTCTAATTTTGGTTTTGTTGCAAAATAGCAAATGATGTAATTTCTCTCTACCTCAATAGCCATATCTATAAAAAAAGAGACAGAGATCATTATTTACTTACTCAGCAAACAGTCATGGTTCCTTAATGTGCACCAGGACCTAGGAATGGGGTACCGTTAATGGAAGAAGGCATAGAATAGAGGAGACAAATATGTTGATATGTGCTAAGTGGCGTACCTAACTGTGTTACATTTTTCCAAGTATTTCCTATACTAACACTCTGTAATACTTTATATATAGGAGAAAAACATTTTCTAATCTATATTCCACTCTTATATAATTTAACCACAATAATTTGAAAAATATTTCCCTCCATTTATTTTTCATTTTCATAGATACTTAGATAAGAAAGATAAAACACACAATAAATCACTGACAAGCACAAAGGAAATGATTTAACTTGGCAGAGTTAACACTTTAAAACCGGTATTTGGAAAATATTTATACGGTATATTTATTTATATAGTATACACCAAGTTGGAGTGCTAGCAATTGACTCAATTCCCAGATAAAAATAAAAAGCCATAAAGAACTTTTGATTGCATCTATAGACTCAGGCTAATATACAAAATGAAAGGATAACTTGTGAAATTTTGAATTAACACCTCAGATCCAATGGCAAAATTAGAGAAGTGTGAATAATGTTTAGATGATATATTTCCTTATAGTTTTAAGATTCTTGGCAAGTAAAAAGGTTGAATTCTGGGCACCTTCATGAAACTACAGAATAATATGAGGGTAAGAAGAAAACTCTAGAAAAGATCAACCAGATTTATTTCTCAGATAAAATGTCTGAGGACTAGAGTGAGTTAAAGACTTGCTGAGTGCTTCGCTCACAAAAAAGCCAAGTATGATAATGAAGAATATTGCATGTGTCTATTTTCAGGTCGAATATAATAATCTATTTTCTGTCCCTCAGTTTGGTGAAAGGCAAGAAGGCTGATTTTTTAAACCTCATATATCTGTATTTATTTATTGGGTATTATATATTTTGGTGCCAAAATTCAGAGGACTCTTAGAACTTTTCCCAACACAATTTCTTGATTCCCCAGTCATCCTATGAAGTTGATTCTGCTGTATAGTTTATGATCTCTTCTATCTCTTTATCTGTAGTTGAGCATCCAGAACATAATATCTGCATTTCTACAACATGGTATGGACCATGTGGTGTTATTAATTGAGCGTGGAATACATCCTATTAGTTAATTCTTTTCATTTTGTTTTCTTGTTAGCAGTCACTACATCTACATCACACATCTCAAGGTGCTCAGTAGATCCTTGGTAAATGATGTTATTGATGTTATTAATATTTTTGAAGCTACTTAAAAGTATTTCTCCAAATATAATGACTTGGTTTATTAACAGTGTACTGGATAATAATATCCAATAATATCCGATGGACAAATTATAAAAATATTAACCCACTAAAAAGATACTTTGAATGGTAATATTTTCAGAAATCCCATTTCTATGAGTTATACAGTTCTTAAACGGTACCTAATATTTCATTCATACCAATATATGAGAATTTATCAAAATATATAAGGAAAAGGTCAAGGTGCAGTTTGAAAAAGCATAATTAATATTATATCCCTTTTATTTGGAAAAGGAATACATATCTATTGTTTTTATATGGCAATTAAAACTGGACAAAAACCTTTTTGACTTGATAGGAATATGTAGAAAAGATTGATTTTCATTTGAGACTTAGGTGAACCCCCCAAAATGTATACATAAATCCGTAAGAGTTTATAAAATTTCTATGCTTATTCAAATCAACTACAGTTTAAAAAATGGTTAAGAACCCTGCCTTTCAGTTAATATTGCTAAAAATAAAAAAACTGTAGATATAAAGTAGCTAAATCTTCAATGAACACTTTTATAAATATGAGACAAACATTCTACTTTTTATATTCTGCTTTTGACATTAACCATGTCATCCAAACAGAATTGGACTAACCGAACAGACTTCCTCCCTCTCTACCTCCCTTTCTTTCTTGTTTGAATAGATACAACTATTGTGTATGTTTCACAACCTCTTTGTCTTCTTCATATTCAGTTTTCTTCTTACCTCATATTTACTTTTCATAGTTTTCATTTTCTGCTTTAAAAATAATGCAATGCCATAAAAACCTATTGACATTGTTTTCCTGTTTTTTAATGAAAGCAATCAGAAGTCAGACAATAAATTCTATCTCTTTAAGACAGTTTGACCTATGTGATAGGCCCAAAGGATTCAGATGGCTCAATAGTTGGCCATATATTTTAAAATCTAAGGAAATCTATGAAAAAATCCAGCTTAGGATAAGCTTGACTTTTCTATATTAATCAAGGGCCACATTTGGTATATAGATAAAAATCTCGTGATTATAAAAAAGTTGTATGCAGTGAGAGGTATTGGCCAGGCATGGTGCCTTTTGCCTATAATCCCAGTACTTTGGGAGACCAAGGTGGGAGGATTGCTTGAGGCTAGTAGTTCAAGATCAGCATGGACAATATAACACCACTTTGTCTCTACAAAAAAAAAAAAAAAAATTAAAAATTATCTGAGTCCACAGGCTGTTACTGGTTACAGGAAATACAGGTGTATACAACTACTTGAGAGACTGAAGTGGAAGAATCACTTGAGTCCAGGAGTTTGAGGCTGCAGTGAGCCATGATTGCATCATTGCAATTCAGCCTGACTGACAGAGGGAGACCCTGACTCTTACAAAAAGTAATACAAAGATTTTAAAAAGAGATATTGCTTGGCTATTCATGAAAATATGATGCTCAGAAGATTATGTTGACTGTGTTTTACATATGAACACTTGTAAGATGGCATTTGTCAACATAATAATTTTGCTGTGGATATTTTCAATTTATCTTTCTTTAGGGTTTCCCAAATCAACTGAAAGATTTTAAGTGTAGCTAGTCATTTCATTACCAAAGCTGTCACTTAAATTCACATTTTAAAGGAAAACCTGAATTCAGTCAAATGTTACGGATTTAGAATTTAGACAAACTTCCTCAAGTTTAATATGCTATTAAACAAGTTTAATATGCTAATAAAGACTATTAATACTTTAAATAAGGTCTTTAAAATAACTGTTAAATAATAAGAACATATTTAGATTGTCCATACTAGGTAAGGAATCATTAATAAACTAATCTTTAAATATCTAGATATGAAGTCAGATAATGCATTGCAAAAATATAGTGGATTATAGATCTTACTGAAGTAGGAAGATATCAATAATATAAATTTTTTTTACTCTTTGATTCTATGAGTTTGCCATTTTTTAAGACTCCACATATAAATAAGGCCATGTGGTTTTTGTCTCTCTGTGTCTGGTTTATTTTACTTAGCATAATGTCTTCCAGGTTCATCAATGTTGTTTCAATGGCAGGATTTCCTTCTTTCTTTAAAGCTGAATAATATTCCATTGTACATATTTACTGCATTTTCTCCAGTCATTCATTCATTCACTCACAGACACTCAGATTGTTTCCATATCTTGGCTATTGTAACTAGTGCTTCAATGAACATGTTGGTACAGATATCTCTTTGAGATACTGATTTCATTTCCTTTGGATATATACCAGAAACGGGATTGCTGGATCATAATGAGGAAATGTTTGTCAAATAGTACAAACTTTCTGTTATGAGATGAATAAGTTCTGGAGATCTAATGTATAGCATGGTGACTATAGTTTATAATAATATATTGAATACTTGAAACTTGCTAAGAGAATAGATCTTAAAAGTTCTCACCAGCAAAAAAGGGTCAATAGGTGAGGTGATGGATATATATTAATTAGCTTGACTGTGGTTTTAAGTTCACAATGTATATGCCTATCAAATCATCAGCTTGTATACCTTAGATATATGCAATTTTTATTTATCAATCATATTTCAATAATGCTGGAAAAAAGATAAAAAGAAATTGACAATTAAAATGTTACATTTGATTGTAAGTCCAGAAGTTTTCTCATGCCTTGAAAATTATTGTTTATTGTTAAAAGACAAATGCAATTATGTAAATTTGAATGTAAAGTTTTATTGAACGTCCCTGAGCCTGGTTTATTCTAAAATAGTTGGACTAGACAAATGAACACCACAATCTCCCATTTCTAAAAGACACAATTCAGTGCTTCTCTGTTCAGACCTCAGTAAATTAATATTCAGTACACCTTAAATTAAATGAACATTTCTCATCATGAAATAGTGCAAACATCAGTTCACTATGAATAACATTTTTCATGAAAAAATTTCTAAAAAGAACATTTTCCAGGTTAAATTTTTCTAATTCAGAAAGAGAGTATAAAGTTGACCCTAATAACCTTGCTGATCTATGTCTTATAAAATTCATGGACTGCTGGAAGATGTCAAGATTGACTATAATTCCACATTCCAGCTCTGTCATTCTGAGTGTCAGGCAAATTCTTAAACCTTGTGCTGCTGCAAAGTAGGTTTGATAATAATTCCCACCCACCTATCACAGGGTTATTATAAGATGTATTGTGATACCTGGCACAAAATAGGTCCTTACTAAAGGTCTCAGAAATATTTCTGAACACGTGTGTAAGAGGAAAAGGATAAAACAGTGTGCAAATAATGTGTCTAGTTAAATACTTATTTGAATGTTTTTTAAGTACTGAGCCAGACTATATGCTACTTTATATCTGCTGAAACCCTCTTGAATAGATTTTCTCTTAATTTCATATTTGAAGCAACAGCTGGAGGTCCCCAAAAAAGACACCCAATACCCGTATGCCCACAAAAACTCCACGGATGCCTACTCTCTTTCAATTTCCACTTGGGACCATGTGCTCAAGTGTAGAATTCAGTGCTTTACGGCTAAGGTTAATACATCTGTGTTCTGGCTGGGCCAGGTGACTCATGCCTGTAATCCCAGGACTTTGGGAGGCCCAGGCAGGAGAACTTCTTGAGTCTGGGAGTTTGAGACCAAACTGGGTAATGAGGAGAAACCAGTCTCTACGAAAAATACAAAAATTAACTGGGCATGGTGGTGCATGCCTGTGGTCCCAGCTACTCAGGAGGATAAGGTGAGGATCCCTTGAGCTGGGGAGGTGGAGGCTGCAGTGAGCCTAGATCACACCACTGCACTCCCACCTGGGTGACAGAGTGAGACCTTCTCTCTCTCTCTCTCTATATATATATAAATATATGTGTGTGTGTGTGTATATAAATAATATATATTTTATATATATAGTATATGTACATTTGCACACATATTTACTTGGCTCAAACATTTGAACGTATGTTTTAAGAACTGTGAAGAGTGAGGTTTTATCTTATTTGAAAACTTACAAGTTAGCCTGCTCGAACTTCATGGATGTTAGTGGAAGACATATGACTACTGGATCACAAACCAGAAATTGTTATTATAGCACAGCAGTCAGCACTAACTTAAGGTTCACATTGGTTCCTCCTGCCTCCACATTCTACAGGAGAGTTACAAAAACAGGCACACATGAATGCTGTGCATGCAGAAGGTTAATGTCACAGTTGAGGAGGCCCAAACTGTTGTTAGAGGGCTGCAAACAAACCTGCTTGACTTGTGTTCCAGAGGAAGACGTTATCTCTGTCTTTCAAGACTGTTTGCTATCCAAATATCCTTGAAAAAATATGAAAAGCAAACCCTGTTACTGCCTATGGTCCCAGGGTGTCCAAGAACCCAGGAGACCCACTGAGACTATATTGTAGGAGTAGGTCTCAAGACACGTCATTCCTAAATACTTCAATGTATTTCCCCTAAGATTGAGGACATTTTCTTACATGACCACATTATCATTTTCATTTCTAAGAAAATTAGCACTAGTAATTAACTTTTTCTTGATTATTTATTTACCTTCCTCTTATGCTAGAATATTAATATCTTAGTACATGCACGTGTCTATGACAGTAAGTAATTTCCTAATTCACTAGTGTTCTATTTCGACTTTTCTGGTGAGAAGTAATCATCTATAAAATATATTTAAGCTCTCTGTTGCATCCTATGGGATCACAAGAAAGGATAGAATAGGCAAACTTGTTTTCTTGGAAAAGAAGAAAAATGTGTGATATGGAAACATGATTGCAAATACAATAATAGCAACATTAATAATAATAGCTGGCATCCATAAAGCTCTTTTTATGTACCAGGCACTATGCCAAGAGTTTTACATCATTTATTTAGTTAATTCTTATAGCAATCCTGTAACATTTTCACAGATGAAGAAAATTGAAGTAACTCCCTCAAGGTCAGTGATTAAATGGCAGAACTAGGATCTGAGCCCAGGTCTGCATAATTCTAAAGCTGATGTTCTCAAACACTGTTCAGTATTATGCTATTCACCCTCTGCTGGCATGAGCTTTGGCACTGTGAGCTTGCTTGTGCTCCATTAGCACAAATCATGTCCACAAAGCTGTCCTGTCTTCAAAGGTGGGGCTATGTATCTCTTGTCTCGGTAGCTTTCTGCACTATTTAAAGGCTTAACTGGCCGGGCGCGGTGGCTCACGCCTGTAATCCCAGCATGTTGGGAGGCCGAGGGGGGTGGATCACTTGAGGTCAGGAGTTCGAGACCAGCCTGGCCAGCACGGTAAAACCTCGTCTCTACTAAAAATAAAATATTAGCCGGATGTGGTGGCACATGCCTGTAGTCCCAGCTACCCTGGAGGCTGAGGCAGGAGAATTGCTTGAACCCGAGAGGCAGAGATTGCAGTGAGGTGAGATCGCGCCACTGCACTCCAGCCTGAGCGACAGTGAGACTCCATCTAAAAAAAAAAAAAAAAAAAAAAGCATAACCATACTCAAGACTTTAACAAGAGGGAGGCAATGTGGTATCCAAAGATACTGTTTCAAAATCAACAGAGGCTTAACTCCTGGAGCCAGGACCTAACAAGATTTACATCCTGGTTTATCACTTAACTGGTTTGGGACCAGGGCAGGTCAGCTAAGCTCTGTATGATCACTCTTGTGTGAAATGTGGATGCCAATGCTCAAACATCAGTGCTCAAAAAACATGTTGTAGATGAATCTTCATTCAACACCTGCCTCTGGGGAAGGCCCTATCCCAGCTTTTTTCCTTTCCGGGGAGAGTGAGAACAGCTAATGCAATTTAAGCCCAAGGCTGTGGAGGTTGCTCTGGTCTCAGGACACATTACACACCCTCTAGAGGAGGAAGGGTCATGTTTAGCCTGTTCTTGGCTTCCTCCAGGTAGTTTACAAAACGAATGTGTAAAACGTTTCTTATTGGCTGAACTGCTCTGACCTGACTCAGTGGGTGAATCGGCTGGAGTCCCCTGCTCAGAAGTGTTCCTGATAGCACAGACTCAAATATTCCTTCCTCATGACTTTATTCTTGTTTTTCTGTGTTACATACCTTTTAATAAACTCTTTATACATCCCCTCCATTCCCCTATTTTGTGGGGTAGATGCAGCCCACAACTGACTCTGTCTGTGATGATCTTTCACATTATTTGCCTGGCGCTTGCCTCATGAAGTCACAGCCACAGACTTTTGGGCTGTAATGCAGGCTCCCATTGCCAGTGCAACTGAGATCGGCTCATGCGCAGCATAGCTCCAGCTGGACCCCTGCTCTCCGGTCAAACTCCAGCCATCTCCAGCCATGTTCTGGGCTTTCTTTGGCTTTATGATTAATCAGTTCTGCACAGTTAGAATTATTAACATCAAAGTGAGGTAAAAATTTCCTTATTTGCCTATATTTTTCCCTCTCCTGCTCTTAATATTCAGGGATAGTTTCTCCTGAAGACTATGCCATTTGACATGATTTCAACTACCTGTGGTGAGAAAGGATGCTAGGAATACCTCCTCACATAATAATCTCTAATAGAGTTTATTTTTGTCCATGATTTGCAGGATAATTCACAATTATTAACCTCAAACATGGGGTAACTCATGTCTCCTTTCCATCATGATGTCCTTCTAACATTCCTAAAAGTCAGATGAGGAATTTTTTCTCAAATGACCACATTCTAAACCTTCATAAGTTTCACATATTGTATTGTTCCACAATTTTCCTTCCTGAGATTCTGGAAACATTACACAAATGAAGTACACCACACTCAACCACACCCATTTCCCACAACAACTTCAGTCATGTATCTGCTTGGCATACATTTGATTACTTGGAATCCCGCTATGGACTTTTGAGAGGAAAGTAGAAAACCACGGTAGAAATGTGAAAATCAAAGTGTGACCATCTACTCTGATAGTTTTAAATATTTTTTAGCCATATATTCATCTGTTCAAACTAAACACATTGTATTGAAGTTCAATAGAAAAACAAAGAAGAGGCACTCCAATTGAAACAGGGGTGGCTATAGCTCTGGTGATGATGAGGACGAGAACTCCTGCCTGGTCATTACTCTATCTCTGCAATTCCACTACCGCCCCCTGCCCCCCACACCAAGCAAGTCCTGAAGAATTCCTAGGGTTCTATGGAACACAGTTTGAAAATTTAAGCCAATATTCAAGATGGATTAGAGACTTAAATGTTAGACCTAATACCATAAAAATCCTAGAGGAAAACCTAGGTAGTACCATTCAGGACATAGGCATGGGCAAAGACTTCATGTCTAAAACACCAAAAGCAACGGCAGCAAAAGCCAAAATTGACAAATGGGATCTCATTAAACTAAAGAGCTTCTGCACAGCAAAAGAAACTACCATCAGAGTGAACAGGCAACCCACAGGATGGGAGAAAATTTTTGCAATCTACTCATCTGACAAAGGGCTAATATCCAGAACCTACAAAGAACTCAAACAAATTTACAAGAATAAAACAAACAACCCCATCAAAAAGTGGGCAAAGGATATGAACAGACATTTCTCAAAAGAAGACATTCATACAGCCAACAGACACATGAAAAAATGCTCATCATCACTGGCCATCAGAGAAATGCAAATCCAAACCACAATGAGATACCATCTCACACCAGTTAGAATGGCGATCATTAAAAAGTCAGGAAACAACAGGTGCTGGAGAGGATGTGGAGAAATAGGAACACTTTTACACTGTTGGTGGCATTGTAAACTAGTTCAACCATTATGGAAAACAGTATGGCGATTCCTCAAGGATCTAGAACTAGAAGTACCATATGACCCAGCCATCCCATTACTGGGTATATACCCAAAGGATTATAAATTATGCTGCTATAAAGACACATGCACACATATGTTTATTGCAGCACTATTCACAATAGCAAAGACTTGGAATCAACCCAAATGTCCATCAGTGACAGATTGGATTAAGAAAATGTGGCACATATACACCATGGAATACTATGCAGCCATCAAAAAGGATGAGTTTGTGTCGTTTGTAGGGACATGGATGCAGCTGGAAACCATCATTCTTAGCAAACTATCACAAGAACAGAAAACCAAACACCGCATGTTCTCACTCATAGGTGGGAACTGAACAATGAGATCACTTGGACTCAGGAAGGGGAACATCACACACCGGGGCCTATCATGGGGAGGGGGGAGGGGGGAGGGATTGCATTGGGAGTTATACCTGATGTAAATGACGAGTTGATGGGTGCTGACGAGTTGATGGGTGCAGCACAGCAACATGGCACAAGTATACATATGTAACAAACCTGCACGTTATGCACATGTACCCTAGAACTTAAAGTATAATAATAATAAATAAATTAAAAAAAAAAGAAAATTTAAGCCAATCATCTCACTTCAATTATAATTCACTAATATTTGGTGAATGCCTGCTACTTGCTTGACACTCTGCTTAGTGCTTAGGATACAAAAGTAGCTGTGATTTTAACCTCCGAGGGGATTATATATTCTAGAGAGGATTAGTTTTGTAATTTAATTTAATGTTGTCAATATTTTGATTGAGGTTGGCTTAGGGCACTGCGAGACTGCAGACAGAGGGGCAGTCTGGAAGCTGTGAGAAAGGGTTTCCTGTAGAAGTTGATCTGATGATTGCCTTGTCAGAATAAAACCACATTGGAAACATAAACAACCTATAGTCTTAATTAAGGGCTATAGAGTTAGCACCCTAGGTTTTAAGGTCAGGCTGACTGGGTTTCTCTCTCAGATCACTGTTTACCAAGCGGGTCAACTTTAGCTAGATGGACTTGACCTCAGTCCTCTTACCCGTAAAACGGTCATCAGACTTAACTGAGTATTCCAGATATTAAACAAGATAACGTGTAAAGTGCTGATTCTGGTGCTCTGAGCCTGGTATTTGTTTGAAGACTCTTCTAGCATTTTATTCCTTTCATGCCTCAATCTCATGATTTTGGGTGAAAGAAAGACTAGTTTCTAAGCATAGCGCACTAAAGAGGAGACTATACTTTCTAAAAAATATCTTTAAGGTGCTGCTATTTCAAAATTTGCCATTTTATGCCCTTTGGGGCAAAGAATAAATGCTTCAAAAAGTGCAGGCTTTTGGAATTGCTACTGACACAGCAGAAAAGCTTTTTAGCATTTAACATTTTTTACCTTCCCTCTAAACTTTGGTTGTTGGAAAATAAGCCTAATGTCATGAGTCATTTCTGTAATATTTTCCCCTATAGTTTGGGAGACACATTAAATTCAGGAATAAAGGTAATCCATAATAAAAAATAAGTAGTAATTGGTATACACATGCACCGTTACTGCTCAATGTAATTAAATCGTGACAGCTAACATAGCTTCCATTACAGGGCAATTTAAATTCCTTATTTATATATTTTAATCATGTCTGGTGTACATGAAACAGTTGACTTGCTATAACATTAAAAAAACTATTCAGAAACAGGTAACAGGTAGATATAATAGGCTGTTTCAGATGGCAAAATTGTCTTTTCAGTTATTCTAAATTTATTACCATGACTGAAAATAAAATTCTGCAACGAAGTCTTCTCTTTATCTCTGTATGTGTGTGGAGGAGGTGTCTGATATTTTCATGTTACTACTTTTCATGTTTCTTATGAGTGACTGATGAGGATTTCATTTGCTGTTCCTTTTTCCCCCAGTTCCCATCAGTTCGATATAGATGTTGAAAGATGCCCGTAGGTATATCATAATTGTTTCCCGTCAGCCACTTTGCCTTCAGGTTTCTGTGCATGTCCTTATTAAATAAATGTTTGTAGAAGTAAACTTACCATTCTGATTTTCCACTGTGACTTTACTAGCTAGGTTCTTCATCATTCATTATCATCTACCAAACATGCCTCAAGCTTTTCACTTGAATCCAAGGATGCTTGCTCAGGGGAAAAATAAATGAACCTAGCACTAACAGAAGCTTTAAAGGGATACGACTTTATGTGGCGTGTGATTTCTTCTTTGTGTTTTTCAGGAGATGGAAACAACCTGTTCTGGGGGGAATACGCAGCTAGATTTTAATTTTCACCTTTTCCCAGGATGCCTGGAAATTCACACCCCCTCACTGCAGTTTTCTTAGCTATATTTTAAAGACAGGGTTAGGAAAATTCTTTGCTTGCATTTCTTTTTCTGCTTCCATTGTCTGACCTAAATGACACAGAACAATATCTTAAGTGGCTGTACTCTCAGGTTCATTTCACAATGAACTATATTTAGCATCCAGTCCAATGACATTTCTGAATGTTTTTCATATTGATCTTCAATTTTGGATCATACAGAAACAGTATAACTGAGTTTATTCCAGCCTATTCCAGGAAACATGGCCCCTAATCATAAATGGGCAACAAAATACCTGTTTGCAGTAAATGCATATTTTGTGAATAGTTCATAAGCACTGTCAAAGTACAGACAGAAAAACATTCTGATAAAAACATCTGTTCATCCAAAGAAATTCTCCTCACTTCTCTGTAATTCCCACTGAGGATTGTTTGGAGAACTACATTAATTTATTTCTTGATTGTCACACACTTCCTCACAGCACAATTGTGAGCCAGACTAAATTCTGGATTTCAAGAGTTCACTAGAAAATACTCTGCACTCAAAATAAAGAAGCAGTCAGTTAACTCTTCTCATGCAGTTTTCTCCACCAAATTATTGTTGTTGGTGCTGTGCTTGTTGCAAACATAGGTAGAAGTCAATCAGGACATCCATTTTAAAAACCACCTAGAAATCTATTTATTTTAAAATCAATCTACAAAGAGGTGGTATGAACCTTGAAGGGGAAATGTTTTTCTATGATATGATGAAAATTTTTAAATGGTCTCGTGCATTTGGAAATAGTTTTAATGTTTCCCCCTTTTATTCCAATATATAAAGAAACAAATGTTGGGTTAATAGCTATGACTACTTTTGAGACTTTCTACTAATATGCTATGGTACTAAAAGGACACAAGTGGGATGAAGTGTACATTAGCATAATTATATTCATTCCTTTATGCGACAAATTATGTTAAGTGCATACTGTGTACTAGGCACTGCATGAAATATTGGGAGAATAGAGGTGGACAAAACAATTTCCTTCCTCAGGGATTTCTCAATTAAAAGAGAGTCCAACAAGTCAACAGTGACCAAATAGTGTGAGGAATGTTTTGTCAGAGCTATGGATTTGTGAGAAGCAATTAACTCAGCCTGGGAAAAGTGGCTCAGGGAAAGGAAAGCTGATCACTCAAAGACAACGGGAGTTGCAGGGGTCACTGGGGATATCAAGCTTTGAGATAATGTGAACTAGAATATAGAGTATGTGGTGAAAGGAATTGAAAATAGGTAGGAGTTAGAGAATTGTGAGACATGAGACAATGGGAAGACAGAGGCCATCTCCTGAAAGGGCACAAATGTGATTGAAAGATTTTAGGTATTATTGTGAAAGCTCTTGGGAGGCATTGGGGTCTCTCTCTCTCTTCTCCACCTCTCCCCCACTGTCTCTTCCATCCTACTTCCCTTTTTGTCTTCCTTCTTTCATTCTATCCTCCCTCCTTCTCTTTCTTCCATATTTCCTTCTTTCCTTTCTCACTCTCACTCTTTTTCTACATCATTATTAGGTATAATAAAACCACATACTTTAAAAATATACAATTTGATACATTTTTGATAGATTTATATATCCATAAAACCATCCCTGCAATCAAGATAATGAACATATTCAACACCCTCAAAAGTCTTCTCTTGCCACACTATAATCCAACTCACTATGGCTTAGTTTGCATTTTCCAGAAATTTATATGAAAGAAATTCTAAGACTTTTTTTGTGACCTGGCTTTTCACTCGGTGTAAGTATTTTGATATGCCTCCATATTGTGTAACATTCTATTGTATGAATATACCAGAATTTGTTTATCCATTTACCTTGTGATGGACATTTGGGTTGTTTTCAGTTTGTTGCTATTGTAAATGGAACTGCTATGAATGTTCTTATGTAAGTATTTATGTGCAAATATGGTTTCATTTCCCTTGGGTAAATACCTCGGAATGAAACAGATGGGCAATAACGATAGATAAATGTTTGTGATTTAAGAAAATGTCAATCTCTGTCCCAAAGTGTTTTGTTTTATGGTTTCTCCAGCAATGTATGAGACTTCAAGCTGCTCCACAATCCCCCACAACACTTGGTATAGTCAGTCTTTTTAAATTTTAGTTATTTTAGTGAATGTGTAGTGATATACTATTTTTGCTTAATTTATATTTTCCTAATGACTAGTGATGTTGAAAATTTTTTCCTGTGTTTATTTGGCATTGATATATCTTCTTTGGTGAAGTTTCTGTTCAGATCTTTAATTCATTTACTTTTCTTTTTCTTCCTATTAATTTTAGAGAGATATTTGTATATTCTCGATACACGTCCATTATCGGAAAAGTGTTTGCAATTTTTTTTTCTCCTACTTTGTGTCTTTTCATTCTCTTGACAGTGTCCTTTAGAGGATACATTACTTAATGTTGAGTTCAGTTTATCAATATTTTATTTTATGGATTGTGTTTTTGATATTATATCTAAGAAGTCATTGCCTAAACCAAGGTCATACAATTTTTCTGCAGTATTTTTTCTAGAAGTTTTATGTTTTCCAGTTTAACACTAGGGTGTATGATCTATTCTATGTAAGGTTCCCTTTATCAGGTTGAGGAAGCTCTCTTCTTTTTCTAGTTGCCTGAGAGTTTTATGAAGAATAGACATAAGATTTTGTCAAATGTTTTCTTCTGTATCTGTAGAGATAGTCATGTTTTCTCCCCCTTTAACTTGTTGATATGGTAAAATACATTTATTTTCAAATGTTGAACTAGCCTTGTTCTTCCAAGATAAATTCAATTTGACCATGATGTATTTGACTTTTCATATATTGCTAAAGTAGGTTTGCTAAAATATTAAAATTTTTGTCTACATTTATAAAATGTATATTTTACATATGTTTATCTACGTATAGGTTTATGAGAGGGGGGTTTGCAATTTTCTTTCCTTGTAATAGCTTTGTCCAGTTTTTCTATTAGGATGATATTGGCCTTTTAGTATAAATTGGGAAATATTCCTTCTTCTTCAATGCTCTATTTGTATAAAATTTATCTTCCTTAGAATTTTGGTTGACTAAAAGTTTGTTTGACACCACCACTGAAGCCATCCTGACTGGAGTCTTCTATGGGAAGTGTTTTAACTAAAAATTCATTTTCTTAATACTTATAGGGCTATTTAGATTGTTTTATTCTTGTTGAGTGGACTTTGGCAATTTGTCTTTCAATAAATTGACCTGTTTTATTCAAGTTACTGATTTTTCTTTGGTGTATATTTGTTTATACTATTTTCTTATTTTGATATCTGTAGACTCTATAGTGATGTCACATCTCAAATTTTGAATACTATTGTTTACTCTGTTTTACTCATTATTCTGTTTAAAAGTTTATGAATTTTATTGATCTTTTCAAAGAACCATCTTTCAGTATTATTGATTTCTTTTTTATTATTTATTTGTTGCTTTCTTTAATCTATTCTTAATCCCATTCAGTGTTTTTCTCTTCTGAGACATTGTAGTTTTCCTCCCTAGAAATTAGATTTGAGTATCTTTCATACTTCTGTTTCTTTGCTTTCTTTGCTTAATGTGTTCATTTTTTTTTACTTTCTTGAACACATGGAATATAGTTATACTAAATATTTTAATGTCCCTGCCTATAATTTCTATAATTTTTATAATGCATGTTTTAATTTATTGGTTTTATCAATGTGGGAAATATTTTTCTGTTTGTTTTCATGTTTGGTAATTTAATACTAGATGATGTACATTGTACTTTTTACCATTTTGGGTGTTGGATAATTTTTCTTATAAAAAGTGTTCTTGAACTTTGTTCTGGGTAATGGTTCAATTATATGAATACATTTGATTTTTAGGGTATTGCTTTGTTAGGCAGGGTCAGATTAATGTTTACTCTATTACTATTTTGTTTTCCACTAGTGAGACAAAATATTTCGGGATACTTTACCTGATACACTGTGAATTATTACCTGTTCCACTGTAGCTCATGGAAACAATAAGTTTTCCTAGATCTAGATGTGCTCCCAAGATTTTTCCCCTTTTTATCCTTCCGGACATTCTTTTCATACCCTTGGATAGTTTCTTTCTATGCGTACACTGAACAGAACAACACTAACTACTCATGGGGCTCCTCTAGAGACATCCAGAGTCCTCTCTCTTTGCAGCCCTCTCCTCTGTAGTACTGCACTCTGTAAACCCCAGTTACCTTGACCACCCTGAACTCTCAGCTCCCTCTACTTTCTTTTGTAAGACACCAGGTTTTGCTTGGGTTTCCCCATCCTGTGCCACAGCCTGGAAACTCTCTTTAGGCAATAAAGGGAGGCAATCATAGGGTTAATTCGGATTTCCCTATCTCTGGCCTAACTGTCTTGTGCTGTCTGATGTCCAATGTTTGAAAATGTTTTATGTATCTCATAAATGGATATATAACATATGCATATTTTACAATAAGTATATGTGTGTATATATACACATATATACATATATACATACATATATATACACGTGCATATATACACACACACATACATATTCCAGTTTTTTAGTTTTTTTCAAGCAGAACAGTAAAGTAGGTCCTTGTTGTTCCATCTTGGTTAGATGCAGATGTCCCACTGTAGGTTTTTAACAATGAAAGTAACATATTCATTTTTAAATATCAATGCCAAATGTACCCCGTTGTTATAGGATTTAGAGAAGCCTTGTTAAAATAACTTTTACAATAATGCAAAAAAAGAAGACGTGAACTTGGATATAGTTGGTTATAGCTGGAATATGAGATAATTATATATTTTGTAGCCATTGAAAAATAGAGTTTATAAAGACCAAAACGCATGATTGAAAACGATGATATAATGTTACATTTTAAAAAGTTAAAAAGCAGAGTACTAGAACACTAAATTATTTACATTATATTTTACTAAGTGAAAAAAGAAACCTTCTATAAATCATTATATTTAGAAATAATAGCAGAAACTCACAGCATTGTACCCACTACAATGAATGATTACATTTCTTGCTGTTTTTCTGTATGTTCCAAATTGTGATAGGTGTTATTTTCATTATAAGAAAATAAAATTCTAAAGACTTTTAGAGGGTAAAGTAAATAGCACTGAAGATTGACTGGCATTATTGGTGTAATAGTAAATACGTATAAAGAAGGAGTTTAGGTTAACTTTCTCATTTCTAGTGTGGGACTTTGATGGATAACTAACAATTACCAAGACAAAGCAGCTGTTAGAGTGAACATATTGAGTTTATTTTTGAATCTTTTAAATTGGAAGTATTTGAGGTATAAGTGTCTAACAGGGCATGAGTTTCAAGTCTCTGAAACTTAGAAATGAGCTTTGAGCAAAAAAGATGCATTTAAGAGTCATAGATACTAGTTGAAGCTGTAGGATTAAATGAGGTTACCTAAATACCTTAATTTTTATGATTTTATCATATTTCTCACATTACCCCCATAAATAGACCAACTACTCTATCAAAACCACAATTAGCAAACTTCCTGCCTCTTTGCCTAATAATAATAAATTATAGTATAATTGTATACTTATAGATATACCAACATAAAGTTAATTGCTTTTAACAGTATAGTACTATTGGTACTATTGGTTAATGTTGGCCATTCTCCAAGTGCTAGTACAATTCCAAGTTTAGAAACTGGGAAAATACTGTGTTATAGTGACAGATTAAAATTTTTGTATATATTAAATCTATGAATGCCACTGTACTCTAGACTTACTGAAATTGATCAGTGTCTTGCTCATCTAGCACAGTGCCTGCTACATAGCAGAAACTATTAAATACCTGTTGAATGCATGACAAAGGCTATGTAACAATTGAATGAGACAGATTAAATATATAGGAAATGATGTGCTTCTGGCTGTTATTTCTTGACCACTTTTTCTTGTTCTTTCCTTTCTCGTTATGCACATTTCCCTTCTCATTACACACATTATTCCTTCCTCATTACACATAATACTTTATCATAGATCTACCTATCTATCCATCCCTGTATTCACCCTCAACCCATCTTATTTGCATTTCAATGTAAATTGAAGGTAGTAGTTTACCTCCTATTAAACACTTCAGCATAAATATCTTTTAGCTAGAATTCAAATTTGTTTATAGTCTTTTAATTTCAAGATAAAATCTACATACAATGAAAAACATATTTTAAGTGCATACTCCCTGATTTTTGATATGCATGTACCTATGGAATCCAAACCGCTATCAAAATACAGAATACTACTATCATTCCAGAAAGTTCTCTCATGCTCCTTCCCAATCAATCCCCTCTACTACTGTCACAGAGGCAACTGCTCTCCTTATTTCCTTCCATTATAGACTAGGCTTAAGCTCTAGAACTTATTATAAATGAGAAAATAAATATATGTTCTTTTTTGTAACTTTTCTTTCACTCAACATGTTTTGATATTTATTTATGTTGCATTATCAATATTTCAATCTTTTTATTGCCAAATAGCATTTCATGATGTGAATATTACACAGTTTATCCATTCTCCTACTAAAGGATTTCCAGGTTATTTCTAGTGTCAGGCTATTGTTATAAAGCTGCTATGAACATTCTTGTGCAAATTTTTTGTGGGCTTACATTTTTATTTCGCTTAGGGAAATAATGTAGAAGTGAGATGGCTGGGTCATAGGCTAAATATTTGCTTACTTTTATAAGAAACTCCAGGCCTCCCATTTCTAAAGCACTTATACAATTTTACATTCCTGCCAGAAATAGAGGAGAGTTCCAGCTAGTCCACATCCTCACCTGGCTTTGTCAAGCTTCATTTTATTTGTCTTAATGAGTATGTAGTCATCTTATTGTGGCATTCATTTGCATTTCCCTGATGATTAACAATGTTGAGTCCTTTTTCAGGTTATTACTGGCCATTTGTATATTCCTTTTTGAAGTCTCTGTTAAAATATTTTGCCTACTTTTTACTGGATTGTTTGTCTGTTTTATTGAATTATGGGAATGCTTCGTAGTTTCAACCTGTGGTCAGGTATGTGTTTTGCAAATATTTTTACCCATTTTCTTAATAGTGCTTTTGATAGACAAAAGTTTTAAATTTTGATAAAGACTGATTTATTACTCTTTTCTTTTCTGGCTAAAGTTTAGTGGGTCCTAGCTAAGAAATCTTTGCCTGCCCCCATGTCTTAAAGCTATTAAAGATGAAGCAATTTCTATTTTCTTGCTCTAACACATACACTTAAATTTGGATTTTAATAATACTTTTTGATGAAGATGACTTATTTGGGTAAAATCAATGGAATGTTTGTTTCAATTAATTCAAAACTAAATGAAAAATATAGGAAGGAGGAAACACAATTTTATGCTTTGTGTTTCTCACTGAAACTAGTGCAGCTTCTTGCACATAATGAGTGCTCAAAATATTTGCTACTTGCTTTTAACTTGAAATATATGCCCCTAAAAAATAGACATAACCTAGAATTTTAAACTTTGAAAAATACATTACGTGACTATTGTGCCCACAACTTGCCATATTCTGCTCTCCAAAAAGTAATTACTTGGCTTATTCACTTGTGATTTGATGAAACTCTTTTGTTTTTACTTTGGTTTATCTCTTTTGTTAAAGAGAGCACAGGGAAAGAGAAGCAGGTTTTCATGTCTTTGAGTGGGTTGTGCCTGGGGTTGTAATTTCAATGCCACTATTAAAATCTTGGAGGAGAGAGATTTTTACACTCAGACTCCTACTGCCTTTATACGACTGGCTGAACTGTTAGAAATCACAGGGAAGCCTGGCAGTTCTTTGTAATTCAGCCATAGCCAGACAAAGACGTTTTGTGTTAAATGAAGTCTGTAAGTCTTGACTGAAGGTTTAATTACCACAGTCCTAAGCAGGCCACCTTTAGAGGGTTTGACCATAACAAATGAATAAGACATTGATGTTCATTCAATAGTGGCAAGTTTCAAACAGAGGATAGGTCTGTTAGTTGGTTCGCATTCTCTTTTGCCTTTCAGAAGCCTGAAGGACAAAGTGTTACATAATGTTTGGTGATATTGTTGATACTAAGCCTGAGCGGCGCCATATAGTGGACTTGAACTCAGACAGTTGTAATGTTGGATCCTAGCCCTGTCACTTACTTGCTTTTTGGCCTTTGGGAAGTTACTGAATCTTTCTGGGCCCATTTCTTGAAAAACAGGGAATGGGTCATCCTTATATCATAGCAATGGGTGAAGATTACTGAGATGATACATGTAAAGAACCTGATCTACCAATCAACATTCTGTAAATGAAAGCTACTATTATTTTATGCTTATAGTAGTAGTAGCAACAATGCTAGTGTAGTACTCTAACTTAGACACGGATATAAACACCAAGACTTTCCTAGCAATGCAGACACAATGGGAAAATATTTTCATCTTTCTCTTTGGTTAGATAGAGATATATTGGTTCATCTTGAAGCCTTCCTTCCTTCCCTAGTCTCCAAATCATTTGCCATGACCATATGCTCTTCCTCATCACATTTTTCACTCCTAGACCTCTGTCTTCTTTGCTTCTGAAAAATAGCACTTAGAGAGTCAGCACCTCTAGTCATCAGCTTGCATTGTCAGTACTTTCCCACCTCCAAGGATGATAAAACCTGAGAGAAATGAAAAATTGTACTTTATCAGGAAAATGCAGATGCTCCTGCCATAATACACCTTCAGGTTTGCAATTATAAACCTGGCTTGAAGGAAAGGATATTTAGCAGGAACCAGGAACATTCTTCCAGGATTAGACTGTGGTCTTCTTATGCTTGTTTAAAGTAGAGGGAAAAGAACTTAAGCAAGTATTTTGAATGACCAAGACAGGTAGGAAGCAGCTGTTGGTTCAGAGGTCTCTCCCCTTCTGGGCTTCCAGGGCTGGGGTTTTGAGATGTGATGTTGTTGATCCCGCTTCTGATGAAGTGATGAAGTGATAATCTCTGTATCTTTCCTTAAAACTAAGGTGTTGATATGGTTTGGCCCTGAGTTCCTACCCAAGTCTCACCTTGAATTGTAATAATCCCCACATGTTGTGGGAGGGACCTAGTGTGAGGTAACTGAATTATGGGGACGGGTTTTTCCAATGCTCTTCTCATGATAGTGAATAAGTCAAATGAGATCCGATAAAGAGGAGTTCCCCTGCACACACTCTCTTGACTGCTGCAATGTAAGGCATGACTTTGCTCCTCCTTTGCCTTCTGCCATGATTGTGAGGCCTATAAATTACCCAGTCTTGGGTATGTCTTTAGTAGCAGTGTGAGAATGGACTAATACAGGCGTTAACTCTGTAACCGTGCAGATGCCTGAAGTTTGACTCAGCAAGAGGTGGAGCAGCCGGGACATACATGTCAGAGGGTGTCATAAGCCACAGGGCTTCAGGAATGTGTTCGGGGAGTGGGAGAGGAGGAATGACACATAGTGTCTGTTGCTTTGCTCTTCCCTGCACTGGGGTCATTATTGGGCGGAAAAAAAAAATCATTTTAAATTCTTCTCCATTCAGAAAGGGACTTCTTAATACAAAAGCAATCTAATAATCCAACCGAAAATTATTGTGCCCATTAAAAGAAGAGGTTAATTCAACAAATGTCTCCCAATAAATAAAACTACTCATGCTAGCAAAATTGTGTTTTCCTCTTTTATATCTTTTAAAAATAATGTAAGAATTTTCTTCCTAACATCTAATTATGTTTCATATGATTAGGAGCAAGGAATCTACTTTTTCATTTACTGATTCAGAATTTGCTATTATAGAATAACAGTGACTAAAAGAAAAAGACATTGATATTAGATGAGGAAGAAAAAAATACATTACATGTTAATTTGATCCTGTGCTTTTGATAACTTTGCCTAAAGGATTTGGGGGTTTAATATAAAACAATAATTCAGTCATTAATCTAGTTTCCCTCTCCATCCTATTTCCCCTGCATGGTGGTAATAAGACCTACTAAAAGTGAAAAAGTTGATGAACTAAAAATTAAAGTATTTGAGAAAGAATAATCCATCTGGAAACACAGTATTCCAGAAAATAATTATACTTCTAATAATAATAATTAAAGAAATAATATCCTTGGAATTACAATTATCAAACTTTTTCCTGGACTCACTGCATATTTTCTGTCCACCATGGTAAGAATATCAAGGACAGTCCTTTGGTTATGAAAACAGAAATGCACTTTGATCTGAGGGAATAATCAAGTTGCATGAAAACATTGCACTAATGATCTTCTTCCTAAAGGGGATACTAGAGGCTTTTGTCTGTGGTGTGGGTGGCATGAGTCGTGTATTCATAGGCAGCAGGCTTGCCCAAGATGGGGAGAGCTTTGAAGGCAGTGGGGATGAGACGGGAGCTTGGGGAGATAAGAAAGTGTAATTGTGCCCAGCAGTCACAGACGCTCTGTTGAGCTTCAGGTTTCCCTTCAGGTAGATTGCCTTAAAGTTTAAGGAACTCCCACAAATCTCAGAAGGGAAACGGGTTGCAGCCCTTCTTATTTCTCTACTCTGTAACCTGGAGTTTTAATCGGTCCTATGGCTTTTGTTTCACTTTGTTCAGAAAATATTAATTTCTAAATGTATAATGACAACTATGATTATTGTTGTTTTATATATTAAGAATTAAATGAAAGAGTAAGCCATAAGCAATATACACTAAAAATAATTCTTGAAACCCTCAAAACACTTTTGTCCATTTGTTCGTTTTAAAATAGTGGAGCTTTATTCTGACTTTTAAATTTTATTGTGGAACTTACAGAAGATTCACAAAGGCAGATAAGATAACAATTATTGTTTGGGCATGGTGGCTCACATCTGTAATCCTAGCACTTTGAGAGGCCAACGCGGGTGGATCATGAGGTCAGGAGATCGACACCATCCTGGTTAACATGGTGAAACCCTGTCTCTACTAAAAATACAAAACATTAGCTGGGTGTGGTGGTGGGCGTCTGTAGTACCAGCTACTTGGAAGGCTCAGGCAGGAGAATGATGTGAACCCGGGAGGCGAAGCTCGCAGTGAGCAGAGATTGCCCCACTGCACTCCAGCCTGGGAGACAGAGTGAGACTCCATGTCAAAAAAAAAAAAAAAAAAAAAAAAAAAAGAGAACAATTATCACTCATAATTTTAGCAAGAAATAATATCTATTAATATATTGGTATACTTATTTCTAGTCTTTTATGTTTTATGCACATTTAGACATTAAGTAGTCCAAGCTTAGTAGAGTATGTATGTTAAATGTTTAATTTTTCTGCTATTATTAACAATCAAATAGACTATGTTGCCAGGATTCTTAATAAAAACTTGTGTAGATTCCAAAACTTTCTAGTCATTTCCAATTATGAAAATTAAATATCGAGAAGGAAAAACAAAAATAAAAGTAAACCACTCTTCTCTGTAGTTGAAAACTTTAATCTCGTATCCTATTTAAAATACGTTCTTGCCTCCATCTCTAACCAATTTTTAGATAGAGAGGACGTTGGGGAAGAATAGGCTTTGCTCTTCTTCCCCTTTCCTCTACTCCCTTACCACATAGGGAGATATGTGTGATCTACTCAGATATACCTCCTTTTCATTCCTATATCTTGCAATTTGTATGGGAGCATGGTCTACCTCTGGGCCAGAAAGAAGGAAATACAACTGATTGACCTTACTTAGGGGATAAACATTCCCTCTTACCCATGGAACCTGCACTTCTGGTGACTCTTCCAACTCCAATAATTTTGTTTGTTTTGCTCCTTCTCCCTTTTTCTTCCACTGTGTAGGCTGGTATTGGTGGGATTGAGGAGGGGAGCTAGTAAAGTGGTTGCAGTAATAGAGCATAGTTACCTCAATAAACTCTGAGAGAGGTTTCTGACTCATTGGTGTCTCTTTTTGGAAAGCGAAGAAAGTGAGGTAATTAGAGCCATGTTGTCCACAGTTTTGATCATAGCAGACAATTCCAGGGCTATAAGAAAGGTTTTACTTAACTCCCTGTTATGCATGTATATAGGAAATGAATGTAATATGTTGAAACATCTTAAGGTACTTTTCTCATTTGCCTTTTTTCATACATGCTCCTTTCTGCAGTCAGCTTAAGGCATCCTTCTGCCCATCTTGGTGCTGTGTATGTGGGAGTAGTGGTGGAATAAATTGTTACAGCAAGAATTCAATGAGAAAATTTTCAGCTTCTGACTTCCAAAATAGAATTTTACAATAAAACACCTATTTTGAAAGCCAAGCATTATATATAGAGAATATTCTAAATTTGTTGTATCAAGAATCTAATTACAAAGACTGAGATTATAGGGTGTCTTGCATAGTGCAGCCACCTTTCATGGCCAGGGAATGAGAGAAATTGACAGAGGGAGAACAGGAAAATTAAGAGAAAATATAACCCTACCAGGACACAGAGGTTATGGGATGGAGAATGAAGATCCTACAAAGCAGAGGAAGAAGGGAATAAAGTACCTGGGTCTCAATCCCCTTTCTTTGAACTTTGACCTGGAGCGTCAAAGGAGTTTTAGATAAATTGATAAAAGTGCCAAGCGTTCTGTTTTTTTTTTTTAATTCCTTGCAAGAAGATTGTCTCAAATGATGCCTTTAGCAATCAGAGGGTGATTACATCAAAGTAAAGTTAGACAGAAGAAAGCTCAGACTTGAAATTTCTGAGATATTCTCAGATTTTGCAGGGCAGGTATGGGATCCATACTTCCCACAGCCCCCTGACAATGACTGAGAATAGCTGTACTGAGAGACAGTGGGGCTCTGTGAAGCCTTCCATAAAGAGAGGCAAATTGATTTGGAATAGATTCTGTGAGGTATACAGTCTAGGACAAGAGAGACAGAGGAAGAAAAGCATACAGAACAGAAGGCTTTCCCAGGGCCAAGGAGCATTGACATCTGATCACCACAGAAGAGAGGAAATTGGTCTTTGTAAAAATATGAAGCACAGAACTTTAAATTCTACCAGCAGGACATGTGGTAGAGACTTCACCATGGGGAGTAATGGCATCCAAAGTAACTACCCTATTGAAAGCTCCCTACCCACCATCCCCTTACCTTCTAAGAGGTCACAATAAGTTCCACAGATGCCAGATATCATCCTGAGTAGATATGGTAGAGAGAATGACTTAAAACACTGGACATTTAGCTAAAGGCCTGAGATAACTAGAGAAACTATTGATGTTAGACAGAGTGCCAGATCGGAAATCCAGTCTTTTTTCTTCAACAACTCAGCATGTGTTTATAGGTGCATAAGGGAACTGGGATTGTCCATTTTAATGTTATCTATGGTATTTATTACAAAAAGTTATTGTGGCAGATCAGCCAGCATGGCAGAAGAAATTATAGGAATAGAAAGAAGCAAACCTTCTTGGAAGGCTGGGGAGTTTTGCATAACTTCAAATAGTTTGACTGAAGGCAGCCAGATTCTCTTTTCAGGAGCCAGAGAGCTTAGGGCACAGATACAAAGGAATGTAGAGTAGTTTACCTAAATAACCTGTTTATTCATGTGGTCCTAAAATCAACCTTTGATCATTCAAGGGCAGGATGGCCCTCTCAGGGGTGGGGGAAACCAGGTTAGTTACCCACAGGTGTGTTGACTTAAAGCCTTTGTCAATTAAATCTGTTGTCAGCTTGGAGGGGCTGCAAACTCTCTTTGGCCCCTAGTGCCAGCAGCCCCCTGGCCCGATCTTTACTGAATATCCATGTCTCAGTACATGTCTCATCTGTCATGCAGCTGGGGTCTGCAGGACAGACCCCTGCAAGTTATACAAAGAATGTCTAATTTTATTGTTTTAATTACTATTAGAAAAATGCCATATTTAATAACACTCTAAAAACACATTTATATACACATGAGGAAGTATTTTGTTAAAATGTGTCTTCAGACATAGAATTCCCAGCCAAAGGTTACATGAATTTGCAATTGTGGTATATTTTGCCAAATTATGAAGACTACACCAATGTTCACCTCTCACAGTACTGTATAGGGCCTACTTTCCCATTTAGTCCTTTAAGCAATATCTAGTAAAGTTGAAAATGCTCATAGCCCAGAACTCAAGCTTACATTTTTAAACCTATAACTTTGAGAAATTTTTCCCTATATTTACAAGAAGACTTGCAGAGATATTGACAGCAGTTTTTAAAGCATTAAATGTGTGCACTGTGAAAAATTGGATATAAAGCAAATGTTTACCAATAGTAATTGATAAAGAGTGACACATTTAAACAATGGGATGCTATATAAAAGTTGAGTGTATCAGGACAACCTGAAAAGGATTTCAATACATAATAGGGAATTACAAATATGAGTTGCAGAAAGTTACCTCTATGTTTATAAACTCATATTGAAATTTGGTCCCCAGTGTAACAATGTTGACAAGTAGTGAGACCTCTAAGAGGTATTTGGGTCATGGGGACTCTGCCCTCATCAAGGGATTAATACCCGTCTCATGGGAGTAAACTAGTTCTCATGGGAGGGGGCTAATGAATTAAAGCTGTTAGTTATCACAAGAGGAAGTTGCTATAAAAGTGAGTTCGTCTTCCTGTGTCTTCCTTTGCTTCCTTTGTTGTCAAGTGGTGCCTTCCACGTTATAAAGCAGCAAGGAGGCCTTCAGCAGAAGCTGATGCCAGCACCATGCTTTTGGACTTTCCAGCCTCTAGAACCATGAGCAAAAATAAACTCTTCTCCTTTATAAATTCTGTTTATAGCAACAGAACAAACCTCAGGCATTCTGTTACAGCAACATAAATTATCAGTTACATACTATATATTATTTATGGGTATCTATGTTATCAAATGGTAAAAGAAAATAAATACTGGAGATACAGTCAGCATATCTCCAGTAATTTGGCAGAGAGGTTGATTTTATGGTGGGAAGGTAAGAACTGGAGGACCATACAAACAGGAATTCTACTTCATCTTTTATGATTTATTTATTATTCCATATTATTATTAATCTTTAACAAAATGACATTAACATTAATCAATTCTGTATATGAGGTATATAAATACTTATTTTTTCTCATATAGTTTTCATTTTCTGAAAAAGAAGAAATCCAGTCTCCTTGGTTCTTAGCCTCTAAGATCACCTTGGCTCAACAGCATGTAAACTTCTTGTCTATTTACTGTACAAATGTTACACACATAGTAGCAGAGTGTTTGAACCTCTGCATAATTCATAAGATTAATATCAACAATCTAGTCTTCCTGAATTGCTCTATTTTCTGGCCTATTTTTCTTTGCTCAAGTGACATTCAGAAAATCATTAAAAAAACTTAGTCATTTTCAATTATTAGTTAAATAATATGTTTAAAACATTTCCTTAGCATCATTAAATTAATAATGAAGAGTTGATTGTTTACATAGTTGATAGTCAAATTTTCACTAATCTATTAGTTGGCTGAGTGAAGTTTTTAAAAGAAAAGCTTGTAATCAATCAAACTAGTTCTGGACTGGAAAGCCAAAATATAACAGAACCTTGTGAAGTAGCTATGGACTCTGACATGTGTGTTGCATGTGAGAAAATCCTCTTTGGAGTAACAAAGTACAATAAATTGCCAACTGTTTAATCTGTCCTATTACCTTTTAAATGTATCAATCTATTTCTTTCATTGGTTACCTTGCTTATGTCTTATATAAAATGTTTTTGATTATGTCAAGGTCATAAAGTCTTCTCTATTTTTTTCTAGTGATTTCAAAGGAGCTTTTGTTGTTTGTTTTATTTTCATTTAGACTGTGACCCAAATCCCCAGATTAATAAGGGCTCTCTCCAGTTAGAGCCTCCATATCACTAAGAGCAGTGTTTCTCCAACAAGCATTCATCAGAATTACCCAAAAGGCTTGTTACAACACAAGTTACTGGGCCCCATATCCAACGTTCCTAATTCAGCATGTTTAGCGTAGGTCAAATAATTTTCACTTCTAATTAGTTCCCAAATGATGGCGATGGTGCTAAACCAGGGACCACACTTTAAGAATGGTTAATTTAGAAAATAGTCTTTAACCTCAGACTTATCCAAATAGCTGGTAAAAATTTGTGTGTCTGCCTCTTGCCCAGATCACTTAAATTATCAGCCAGTTGGACCAGTGTAGTGGCTCACACCTGTAATCCCAGCACTCTGGGAGGCCGAGGTGGGTGGATCACAAGGTCAGGAGATCGAGACTATCCTGGCCAACATGGTGAAACCCTGTCTCTATTAAAAATACAAAAAAAATTATCTGGGTGTGGCAGCACGTGCCTGTAATCCCAGCTACCTGGGAGGCTGAGGCAGGAGAATTGCTTGAACCACAGAGTTGGAGGTTGCGGTGAGCTGAAATCACGCCACTACACTCCAGCCTGGCAGCAGAGCAAGACTCTGTCGCTGGGGGAAAAAAAAAAAATTATCAGCCAATTTAAATAATCCTTCTTTGACTTTATCTGTAGACAAAGTCCATAGTTAGCTCTTATTATATGTGGGCATATATGTGGACCTATCTTGGGTTTCTGGCAGATAGTTTTTTAACTACTTATTCTGAGAATCTTTACATCTTTTACTCCTATTCTTTACAGTTAGTGCAGAGTTTCTCAGTATATTTATGTGGAGGAACAAGACTCATCCTTGCTGATCCTCTCTGGCACCTTTTGTAGAATGTATAGTTCTTTGCTTTGGTTTCAGAATCTATTAGAGTCCATCATTTTAAAAAATTCTACTTATTGTTTGTATTAGAGGCTTAGAGAAATAAATGACAATAATAAAAACAGCAAATAATTATAGCTGAAAGAGTGGGTTCTCTATTATCAGCTCTTTACAGATAAGTAAATCGAGTCCATGGAAACAAATACTATGTTCAGGACTATGTAGGCAGTATGGTTCAGTCCTAGTTCCATATCCAAGCAGTGTGGTTTCAGAGGCTTCACTGAATGGTCCTAGTAAACCTGGATTCACTGAGGGCAAATGGGCAGAATGATCTATTTATTAGTCTTATGTGAATTTTCTTACCGGGTAGCAGGCAGATAATATGAACAATCACACCCTTGTTTATCAGCAGGAAGATCCTCTTAGGTGGTCTCATTGCATGGGGCAGGAGAGAGACAGGACTATACTTGAGATAAAGACAGATGGATTGGAGAGACAGAAAAGCCCAGTTACAGCTTCCAAAAATTCCTCCACATTTCTGTTCTGCCGATGATATGCGCTCTGAATTCCTAGAACAATTATGAAATTCTACTTCTCCTTATATCACTTCCTTTACATTGTCGTATGTTGCGAGGGAAAAAGCTAAATTTGTGCTTGGTTTATTATCCTGAAAGGAGGAATTGCTGGATTTCTAGCTTTGATCCTACCCTAAATAGCTCTATAACCTTGAAATAAATAACTTTATCTTGTTGGGCCTGAATTTTTCTTCTGAAAAGTTCGAAATTTGTATTAGGTGAATTTTAAAGGTTCTTTCTTTCATTCTAACATTGTAAAATAAAATTATTTAGCTCCAAGTATGACAAGATAAATCTTGTAGCAAGAACTGTTCCCATATTGTTATTCTCACAATTGTTAAAAGTGTCTCATCTCAGTGATTTATTGTGATCATACAATTTCCAAAAGTACAATATTTACCTAGTTTTCATGAAAAACAGTAAGAACAAAAATCACTTCCAAATTCAAAATAAAAATAAGAGAGAGAGGGAAACAGAGAGAGAGAGAGAGAGAGAGAGAGATGTTGAGAATTTCTGATCTTGAAGTGCTTTTAGGCAAATAAATGAGAAAAAAGATAATTTTAACTCACTATACTCTAATTTTGCATTTATTCGTTTATGCATATGAAAAGCGTTTTGTGATGCATAATTAAAATTGCTATAACTATGTCATATATTATCACAGTTACTGCCGTTACAAGCGTATATTATATTATAAACCTCTTTTCTGTTTTCAGGGAGATGAACTGATAGTGGCATACAGAGGTCTGCAATAGCAGGCAACATTTCTTTATGTTTAAAATACTTCATGAAAGAATTTCCAGTCAAGAGAGCACTTCAAAACATATTCACCTATGAATAGATATACCCTGCAGATATGAACTTGAAACACACACACACACACACACACACACACACACACACACACACACACACACATATTTTTTCCTTTCAGTAAAAGACTTTGGTAGTGCTCATTATTTCATTAATGGTTGAGTTGCTGTGGAAGTTAGAGAATAATTTCAAATACAACTGTCTTGATATCCTTCCAAGATATGTGCATGCTCAGGTAATTATGTTATATACTTTTGACTTCTAAGACACATATCTTCTTATTTCTCTATATGTGTTTGCTGTAGTCTCAAAGTAGGACTTACATTTTTTACAATGGTGAAGCATGTTGTCTTGAAGATTAGTTTTTTTTTTTTTTCGTCTTTAGGTATTTTCTTTCTTTTTTTTTAAATTTATTTATTATTATTATACTTTAAGTTGTAGGGTACATGTGCATAACGTGCAGGTTTGTTACATATGTATACTTGTGCCATGTTGCTGTGCTGCACCCATCAACTCATCATTTACATCAGGTATAACTCCCAATGCAATCCCTCCCCCCTCCCCCCTCCCCATGATAGGCCCCGGTGTGTGATGTTCCCCTTCCTGAGTCCAAGTGATCTCATTGTTCAGTTCCCACCTATGAGTGAGAACATGCGGTGTTTGGTTTTCTGTTCTTGTGATAGTTTGCTAAGAATGATGGTTTCCAGCTGCATCCATGTCCCTACAAAGGACACAAACTCATCCTTTTTGATGGCTGCATAGTATTCCATGGTGTATATGTGCCACATTTTCTTAATCCAATCTGTCACTGATGGACATTTGGGTTGATTCCAAGTCTTTGCTATTGTGAATAGTGCTGCAATAAACATACGTGTGCATGTGTCTTTATAGCAGCATAATTTATAATCCTTTGGGTATATACCCAGTAATGGGATGGCTGGGTCATATGGTACTTCTAGTTCTAGATCCTTGAGGAATCGCCATACTGTTTTCCATAATGGTTGAACTAGTTTACAATGCCACCAACAGTGTAAAAGTGTTCCTATTTCTCCACATCCTCTCCAGCACCTGTTGTTTCCTGACTTTTTAATGATCGCCATTCTAACTGGTGTGAGATGGTATCTCATTGTGTTTGGATTTGCATTTCTCTGATGGCCAGTGATTATGAGCATTTTTTCATGTGTCTGTTGGCTGTATGAATGTCTTCTTTTGAGAAATGTCTGTTCATATTCTTTGCCCACTTTTTGATGGGGTTGTTTGTTTTATTCTTGTAAATTTGTTTGAGTTCTTTGTAGGTTCTGGATATTAGCCCTTTGTCAGATGAGTAGATTGCAAAAATTTTCTCCCATCCTGTAGGTTGCCTGTTCACTCTGATGGTAGTTTCTTTTGCTGTGCAGAAGCTCTTTAGTTTAATGAGATCCCATTTGTCAATTTTGGCTTTTGCTGCCGTTGCTTTTGGTGTTTTAGACATGAAGTCTTTGCCCATGCCTATGTCCTGAATGGTACTACCTAGGTTTTCCTCTAGGATTTTTATGGTATTAGGTCTAACATTTAAGTCTCTAATCCATCTTGAATTAATTTTTGTATAAGGAGTAAGGAAAGGATCCAGTTTCAGCTTTCTACTTATGGCTAGCCAATTTTCCCAGCACCATTTATTAAATAGGGAATCCTTTCCCCATTTCTTCTTTCTCTCAGGTTTGTCAAAGATCAGATGGCTGTAGATGTGTGGTATTATTTCTGAGGACTCTGTTCTGTTCCATTGGTCTATATCTCTGTTTTGGTACCAGTACCATGCTGTTTTGGTTACTGTAGCCTTGTAGTATAGTTTGAAGTCAGGTAGCGTGATGCCTCCAGCTTTGTTCTTTTGACTTAGGATTGTCTTGGAGATGCGGGCTCTTTTTTGGTTCCATATGAACTTTAAAGCAGTTTTTTCCTATTCTGTGAAGAAACTCATTGGTAGCTTGATGGGGATGGCATTGAATCTATAAATTACCTTGGGCAGTATGGCCATTTTCACGATATTGATTCTTCCTATCCATGAGCATGGTATGTTCTTCCATTTGTTTGTGTCCTCTTTGATTTCACTGAGCAGTGGTTTGTAGTTCTCCTTGAAGAGGTCCTTTACATCCCTTGTAAGTTGGATTCCTAGGTATTTGATTCTCTTTGAAGCAATTGTGAATGGAAGTTCATTCCTGATTTGGCTCTCTGTTTGTCTGTTACTGGTGTATAAGAATGCTTGTGATTTTTGCACATTAATTTTGTATCCTGAGCCTTTGCTGAAGTTGCTTATCAGCTTAAGGAGATTTTGGGCTGAGACAATGGGGTTTTCTAAATATACAATCATGTCATCTGCAAACAGGGACAATTTGACTTCTTCTTTTCCTAACTGAATACCCTTGATTTCTTTCTCTTGCCTAATTGCCTTAGCCAGAACTTCCAACACTATGTTGAATAGGAGTGGTGAGAGAGGGCATCCCTGTCTTGTGCCAGTTTTTAAAGGGATTTTTTCCAGTTTTTGCCCATTCAGTATGATATTGGCTGTGGGTTTGTCATAAATAGCTCTTATTATTTTGAGATACGTTCCATCAATACCGAATTTATTGAGCGTTTTTAGCATGAAGGGCTGTTGAATTTTGTCAAAAGCCTTTTCTGCATCTATTGAGATAATCATGTGGTTCTTGTCTTTGGTTCTGTTTATATGCTGGATTATGTTTATTGATTTGCGAATGTTGAACCAGCCTTGCATCCCAGGGATGAAGCCCACTTGATCATGGTGGATTAGCTTTTTGATGTGTTGCTGAATCCGGTTTGCCAGTATTTTGTTGAGGATTTTTGCATTGATGTTCATCAGGGATATTGGTCTAAAATTCTCTTTTTTTGTTGTGTCTCTGCCAGGCTTTGGTATCAGGATGATGTTGGCCTCATAAAATGAGTTAGGGAGGATTCCCTCTTTTTCTATTGATTGGAATAGTTTCAGAAGGAATGGTACCAACTCCTCCTTGTACCTCTGGTAGAATTCAGCTGTGAATCCATCTGGTCCTGGACTTTTTTTGGTTGGTAGGCTATTAATTATTGCCTCAATTTCAGAGCCTGCTATTGGTCTATTCAGGGATTCAACTTCTTCCTGGTTTAGTCTTGGAAGAGTGTAAGTGTCCAGGAAATTATCCATTTCTTCTAGATTTTCCAGTTTATTTGCGTAGAGGTGTTTATAGTATTCTCTGATGGTAGTTTGTATTTCTGTGGGGTCGGTGGTGATATCCCCTTTATCATTTTTAATTGTGTCGATTTGATTCTTCTCTCTTTTCTTCTTTATTAGTCTTGCTAGTGGTCTGTCAATTTTGTTGATCTTTTCAAAAAACCAACTCCTGGATTCATTGATTTTTTGGAGGATTTTTTGTGTCTCTATCTCCTTCAGTTCTGCTCTGATCTTAGTTATTTCTTGCCTTCTGCTAGCTTTTGAATGTGTTTGCTCTTGCTTCTCTAGTTCTTTTAATTGCGATGTTAGAGTGTCAATTTTAGATCTTTCCTGCTTTCTCTTATGGGCATTTAGTGCTATAAATTTCCCTCTACACACTGCTTTAAATGTGTCCCAGAGATTCTGGTATGTTGTGTCTTTGTTCTCATTGGTTTCAAAGAACATCTTTATTTCTGCCTTCATTTCGTTATGTACCCAGTAGTCATTCAGGAGCACGTTGTTCAGTTTCCATGTAGTTGAGCGGTTTTGATTGAGTTTCTTAGTCCTGAGTTCTAGTTTGATTGCACTGTGGTCTGAGAGACAGTTTGTTATAATTTCTGTTCTTGTACATTTGCTGAGGAGTGCTTTACTTCCAATTACGTGGTCAATTTTGGAGTAAGTACGATGTGGTGCTGAGAAGAATGTATATTCTGTTGATTTGGGGTGGAGAGTTCTATAGATGTCTATTAGGTCTGCTTGCTGCAGAGATGAGTTCAATTCCTGGATATCCTTGTTAACTTTCTGTCTCGTTGATCTGTCTAATGTTGACAGTGGAGTGTTAAAGTCTCCCATTATTATTGTATGGGAGTCTAAGTCTCTTTGTAAGTCTCTAAGGACTTGCTTTATGAATCTGGGTGCTCCCGTATTGGGTGCATATATATTTAGGATAGTTAGCTCTTCCTGTTGAATTGATCCCTTTACCATTATGTAATGGCCTTCTTTGTCTCTTTTGATCTTTGATGGTTTAAAGTCTGTTTTATCAGAGACTAGTATTGCAACCCCCGCTTTTTTTTGTTCTCCATTTGCTTGGTAGACCTTCCTCCATCCCTTTATTTTGAGCCTATGTATGTCTCTGCGTGTGAGATGGGTCTCCTGAATACAGCAGACTGATGGGTCTTGACTCTTTTTCCAGTTTGCCAGTCTGTGTCTTTTAATTGGAGCATTTACTCCATTTACATTTAAGGTTAAGATTGTTATGTGTGAACTTGATCCTGCCATTATGATATTAACTGGTTATTTTGCTCGTTAGTTGATGCAGTTTCTTCCTAGCCTAAATGATCTTTACATTTTGGCATGTTTTTGCAATGGCTGGTACCGGTTGTTCCTTTCCATGTTTAGTGCTTCCTTCAGGGTCTCTTGTAAGGCAGGCCTAGTGGTGACAAAATCTCTAAGCATTTACTTATCCGTAAAGGATTTTATTTCTCCTTCACTTATGAAACTTAGTTTGGCTGGATATGAAATTCTGGGTTTAAAATTCTTTTCTTTAAGAATGTTGAATATTGGCCCCCACTCTCTTCTGGCTTGTAGAGTTTCTGCCGAGAGATCTGCTGTTAGTCTGATGGGCTTCCCTTTGTGGGTAACCCGACCTTTCTCTCTGGCTGTCCTTAAGATTTTTTCCTTCATTTCAACTTTGATGAATCTGGCAATTATGTGTCTTGGAGTTGCTCTTCTCGAGGAGTATCTTTGTGGCGTTCTCTGTATTTCCTGGATTTGAATGTTGTCCTGCCCTACTAGGTTGGGGAAGTTCTCCTGGATGATATCCTGAAGAGTGTTTTCCAACTTGGTTCCATTTTCCCCCTCACTTTCAGGCACCCCAATCAGACGTAGATTTGGTCTTTTTACATCATCCCATACTTCTTGCAGGCTTTGTTCATTTCTTTTTCTTCTTTTTTCTTTTGGTTTCTCTTCTCGCTTCATTTCATTCATTTGATCCTCAATCACTGATACTCTTTCTTCCAGTTGATCGAGTCGGTTACTGAAGCTTGTGCATTTGTCACGTATTTCTCGTGTCATGGTTTTCGTCTCTTTCATTTCGTTTATGACCTTCTCTGCATTAATTACTCTAGCCATCAATTCTTCCACTTTTTTTTCAAGATTTTTAGTTTCTTTGCGCTGGGTACGTAATTCCTCCTTTAGCTCTGAGAAATTTGATGGACTGAAGCCTTCTTCTCTCATCTCGTCAAAGTCATTCTCCGTCCACCTTTGATCCGTTGCTGGCGATGAGCTGTGCTCCTTTGCCGGGGGAGATGCGCTCTTATTTTTTGAATTTCCAGCTTTTCTGCCCTGCTTTTTCCCCATCTTTGTGGTTTTATCTGCCTCTGGTCTTTGATGATGGTGATGTACTGATGGGGTTTTGGTGTAGGTGTCCTTCCTGTTTGATAGTTTTCCTTCTAACAGTCAGGACCCTCAGCTGTAGGTCTGCTGGAGATTGCTTGAGGTCCACTCCAGACCCTGTTTGCCTGGGTATCAGCAGCAGAGGCTGCAGAAGATAGAATATTTCTGAACAGCGAGTGTACCTGTCTGATTCTTGCTTTGGAAGCTTCCTCTCAGGGGTGTACTCCACCCTGTGAGGTGTGGGGTGTCAGACTGCCCCTAGTGGGGGATGTCTCCCAGTTAGGCTACTCAGGGGTCAGGGACCCACTTGAGCAGGGAGTCTGTCCCTTCTCAGATCTCAACCTCCGTGTTGGGAGATCCACTGCTCTCTTCAAAGCTGTCAGACAGAGTCGTTTGCGTCTGCAGAGGTTTCTGCCAAGTTTGTTATTGTTTACTGTGCCCTGTCCCCAGAGGTGGAGTCTACAGAGACAGGCAGGTTTCCTTGAGCTGCTGTGAGCTCCACCCAGTTTGAGCTTCCCAGCAGCTTTGTTTACCTACTTAAGCCTCAGCAATGGCGGGCGCCCCTCCCCCAGCCTCGCTCCTGCCTTGCCGGTAGATCACAGACTGCTGTGCTAGCAATGAGGGAGGCTCCGTGGGTGTGGGACCCTCCCGGCCAGGTGTGGGATATGATCTCCTGGTGTGCCTGTTTGCTTAAAGCGCAGTATTGGGGTGGGAGTTACCCGATTTTCCAGGTGTTGTGTGTCTCAGTTCCCCTGGCTAGGAAAAGGGATTCCCTTCCCCCTTGCGCTTCCCAGGTGAGGCAATGCCTCGCCCTGCTTCAGCTCTCGCTGGTCGGGCTGCAGCAGCTGACCAGCACCGATCGTCCGGCACTCCCCATTGAGATGAACCCACTACCTCAGTTGAAAATGCAGAAATCACCGGTCTTCTGTGTCGCTCGCGCTGGGAGTTGGAGACTGGAGCTGTTCCTATTCGGCCATCTTGCTCCGCCCCCTGAAGATTAGTTTTTAAAAGTATTTTTCTTAAGGTAAACGATGAACTGATATAGTAAGCAATTTGGAGATTAGATCAGAATTAAAATTTAAGTGGTGCTAGTTAACATTCATTCCTCTTGATAAGTCCACGTTATTGTTATTATGTTTAGGTGGCTGATACTTTGGCTGTATCTGTAGTTTCAATATTCAATTTTATTAGCAACAGCTGTATAAATAAGGTCATGCTATCTTAGGTTAATTCTCTAGAAAACAAACTCTGAGATAGAGATTTGCATGCTATAGGTTTATTGGCTATGTGCTCTTAGAAAAAACACCTGGGAGGGATTGAGAGAGGCAAGATGGGTGGAGGGAAAACATAAATTATGATGCAGTTGCAACAGCGCCCTTGGCCAAGTCCATGGGGAGCTCTGGAGTTGGCATGGCCCTTCAGGGTTATGAATCAAAGCAAGGGCTGCATCTTTGTGCCCTGCATGGACCAGTCACTGGACGTGAGCTGTCCCTCATGGAGGGAATGTAATGTTATGTGAGGCAGCTCACTTCTGCAAACAATGACTTCTAAACAAAGGTCTGAAAACAGGGTGTTTAAGACTAAAAAACTAATATTCTGAGACAGGTATGGTATAAGAGGACCAGAGTTTTATGTTTTCCACAAATTATGGCAGAGAAATGCTATAGAGACTATGGGTATTAGAAGCCAATGGTGAATTTCCATTTAGTAATTATACTTAAATATGAAAATGTATTCCAAAATTATGTGTATATCTAATATGCATTTCCTAAGGAACTCAAAATTTAAGTCGTCAAATTTGTTTGATTTAAGATGTTTCTTTTAATGGCATAACTAAGAATAAATATGCAACCCGAGTAGGGAATGTAAATAAGTGTGGGAATGTATATGAATTTATATAGATCTTTTTGCTACATATGTTTGCAGAAGACGTCATCATATATCCTTTGTGTCCTGTGAGTGTCTAATAGGGCTTTCTGATAATTGTTAGCTTGGTCTAATATTATGTTTGTTTAAAGCCATATATATGCATGTATCTAGAATCCAACCCTGTCTCACAAGTCCATACCATCAGCACTCTAGTACCATCATCTCTTATTGCAATAAGCTTTTACCTAGCCCCTCCGCTTCCGTCTTAGCCTCTTACCTGGTTCCCTTAGCCTTGATCATCATATAGTCTGGTTTTAGTACATCAGCCTGTATAATATTGTTAAAATGTAGGTAAGATCATGTAACTACTTTGCTTAAAATCCTCTTCCAGTTTCCCATCTCATTTAGAGTAAAAGTTAAAGTTCTTACAATGATCTGAGGGCCCTACATAATCTGACCTCTAACCTAACCAGCCATCACTTGCTCTGCCCTGTGCATACTGCTGTCTTTGCTATTCCTTGAACATGCCATGCCTCAGAGATTTTGCACTTGCTATTTTCTCTGACTGAAGTACTGTTTCTCTAGATAAATTCCATGGCTTGTGATATGCTTTGGATTTGTGTCCCCACACAAATCCCCTGTTTCATTGTAATCCCCAATATCAGAAGAAGGGCCTACTGGGAGGTGATTGGATCATGGGGTCAGATTTCTCCCATGCTGTTCTTGTGATAGTGAGCTCTTATAACATCTGGTTGTTTAAATGTGTGTGGCACCTCCCCCTTTTCTCTTCCTTCTGTTGCCATGTAAGGCATGCCTGCTTCCCCTTTGCCTTCCACCTTGATTGCAAGTTTCCTGAGGCCTCCCCAGCCACGCTTCCTGTACAGCCTGCAGAACCATCAGCCAATTAAACCACTTTTCTTTATAAATTATGCAGTGTCAGGCCGTTCTTCATAGCAGTGCAAGAATGAACTAATACAGCTTGCTTGTTCACTTCCTTTAGTTATTTACTCAAAAATTGTTTTCTCAGTGATTCTTCCTAAATATCCTACCTAAAATTTTAATAATCTTTTCCTGCTTTGACATGCCTGGCTCTTTTCTTTTTCTCCTTATCACTATTTAGCATTATTTGTATTTTACTTATTTTTGTTGCTTATAGTTTTTTTCCTCTACTGGAATAAAAATTACCTGAGGACTGAGATTTTTGTCTTTTTCATTTCTCCCTCTACCCATAGTACTAGAAATGATGCTTAGCATGTAATAAGCACTCAATACATCTTTGCTGAATGAAAGCAGATTTAGATGATAAATGTGCACATATAGTTAATACTTCTGCACAATTGGTCCCCATTGTCAAGTTGCTCCAAGACAAAGCTAACACTTGATGGAAGAAGGAAATATTTTTATAGGGCCTCTTCTCCTTTCTCTAGAGATTAAGAGTTTTCACTACAGTGAGAAGTTCTTAAATTAGCACTAATTATGCTCTGGGCCTTCCTGCATGAGTTGACCAGGAAGTAGAAAGGAGAGGTGTCTCTTTAGAACCATACAAGCTTGTTTGTTCCCCACTGTGAATCTATGAAACGGCACTGTTATCCTGTGGGTGTCAAGAAGAAGTAGCTAAGGGTGAATGTGAACAATAAAAATGTCATACTGGTTATTAAGAAACTGTATCTTATTTTTTTCTTTCCAAACTAACCATTCCCTAGGTCCTGTTTAAAACAAGGCAAGAAACTCTAAGATCAATTTAAAAGAGATTAGCTCCAGGTCAAACCTAAAGTCTACTTTCTATGAACTCTTCTCTGAATTCAATATATAACAAATGTTTCAATGTTATTTGCAGCATGAATGTAGCAAGAATTCTTATGGAAGTTGTAAGAGAGATGTTTTAGAATTTCAACTCATTTTTGAAAAGGATGTTAAAAATCCGGTTTTCAGTTTGCATTAAGAATTACTTTTTCATAACATCATTGGGTATCAAATGCAAAGCAAGCTTCTTTCATATGACATCTGTCAGTTTTATAAATCCCACAGGATCTGTGCTGCCAGATGTCAGCTCTTCCCCTATCACCCTTCTAGGACTAGGACAACCTTAGAAAAAAATATGTCTAACTAGGGGTAGACAATCTTGAGGCATAGTTAAAAACTGACTAAGTACAAAGAGCATGGCTGTTGAGTACATAAGGCATGCGTGAGCTCAAACTTCTCCATGTGTTATCCATGACTATCATAGTTACAATCACCTCAGGACTCCTAACAATGAGGAACCTGGAGACAACTGTCAAGAGCACCACAGGCATTAACCAGCCTGTGACCTCTTACTTTAAGAACACTTTGGATACTATTCTAAAGCTATTCATTATAGTAGGATCCCCCTGCAAGTCTGTGCTGGCAGCAAGGCATAAGAGATGGCTTATAGTGCAGTTCTTCTAAGTCCTGAATACTAAAGATAGAGCATGCTGCTTATCTATCCTCTTTGCTTTCAGTGAAGCCTCAGAAAAACCAAAATAGCTTATGGCCTATTAGGATGCAGGTGGTATAGGATGCTAACCACCTCATCACTGTGGCTAAATAACTAGGAGCAAAGTCATGATTTATACATTTTCAAGTCCTCTTTGGCTGCAGAATTTTTAAGTTTGGAGGCTCAGCAGAGATTGGATTTTCATAAGCAAAGATTCTGACACAATATTCACATGTCCTCAAATATTCAGTTGCATGACCAGTCCTTCTCAATCTTGTAGACAGGATTTTTGAGAAGTTGTGTTCTAAGAAAAAAGGGAAATTATCAATGGGCTATTTGGCTTTATTAAAAATGTTTTTTTTTTTTTTTAACATGGGATTTTAATGCCTAAGGGTGGCATTAAGATAGGGCGATCCATTGTCTCTCTACCATTGTCTGTGATTACATTCTGGCCTATGAGCACTGCTGTGGCATTAGGATATTCTGTGTGGGCTGAGCGCTGTCAGAGCTTAAAAGGGAAATGGAGCTCACCATACCCTGCCTCTGTCTGCTTGAGGCCTTCTAAGGCCTAAAAAAAAAATTGCAGGCAGACGTTTACCAGTTAGAAACTAAAGAAGGTGGCTGCTCTTTGTCTTTCAGTCTGCTAAGCCGTCAGAGGCTCTATGTGAGAGGTCAGCACATTCTAAAGTAATGTAAACATTTCACCTAATCTCATGGCTCTTTTGTTACATATCTCCAAAATCCTAGAGTTTTAGATGATTTGTTTGCATTCTGCTTTTACTCTGAATGTTTTGCTATCGCATAGACAAAGTCATGTATGGCAAAATGTGCAAGTCTTAAGCATTTGAATATTAAGTCAGAAGTTGCAAAATGCTCTCTGCACCATCCAGATAATCTATCTGTGCCCTCAAGAAGCTCTATATTGTATGAGTGAGAACCATTAAACCTTGCTGCCCCTTTCTCTCTTTAAGCCTGCACATACCAAAACACCACAGTTTGCAGTACCCTTCTTTTTCCTTTGCCACACTACCTCTAGTGTGGGATAATTAGATTTCTTAGTGGTGCAGGGCAGTGAAGCATGGAATACCTGGCAACATAAACTGTACAGAGGATTCCACTCATTCTATGTGCATTGGACTAAAAGGGACGAATAATGTTGACAGAACAGGGATGCTGCAAGCATTAGAAAGGATTAAAGCAAAGCTAGATTGGAAGGATCTGCTAGCCATGTGACTCTCTGGAGGTATTATGAGTTTCTCAGATAAAAAGGTTGGGTGCTCACATTATCTTTCTGAAAACATCAACATTATTTCTCTTATAGGCTGTCTGACTGTATTTCCACTTTGCAGACTCCGTGGAAATTGTGAAAGAATTTTCCCGTTGTTTGTAAAAAGAAAGAAGGAGTAATTTTCCAATATGAAGAGATTAGCTTGTTGCAGTTCAGCCCTGCCTTTTATGCGGCAAGCCTGCTGTTTCTCATTCGTGCCTTTATGGAAAGGCTCAAATATATTCTAACTCTCTCATTGCACATCTCATTGTAGCTGCTGATAAAATGCACTGTAAAGAACCCAAAGACAATCTCATGAAAATGAAAAGAAATTATTCAGAGCACCATAGACCAGGTAAAAGGCAGAAGCAAATTACAGTTTTTCCTGCCTTTGGGTTACTAGCCTATCAATGGTCCAAAGCTAAAACTTGTATCTGTATTGGTGTAACTTGGGAATGTTCCTTGCATTGAGGCATCATTTGACAGGGAGATAACAACTTGTATCAAGAAAGTGAGAGCATCTTTTGGAAGACTGACAGGAATGGTAATGGAGCAATGTGCTACACAGACGAAAATCAACGCTTCAAAGTAAGAATAGTATTGAACTCTTTTTGGAGACAGAGTAAAATTCTTGGTAAATTACAGCAGCATTAGAGTTGTTCTTTGTCCAAAATCAAATAGTTGAACAGAGCATCTGAGAGTCTAAGGGTACTCGACTATTATAGATTCCAGTGAAGCAGGTTTTATCTCTTTCCTGGGCACCTGTTATGTTCATTCTCAGCTCCTGGCCATATCCATACTATTCCCTTTTCTGAAATTCTTTCCCAGCCCAACCTCTCGTGCAAATACTATCCATTCTTTATAATATAAGCCAATGGCAATTAGTAAAATCTATATTCCACCACTAAATTGTGTATATATATTATTCACCTTATTCTTGATTACAACTTTATAAGGTAAATACTACTATTCTCATTTTACAAGTAATTTTACAATTTTACAAATTGTAAAATTTACAAATCTACAAATTCCTTGTACAATTCCTCATTTTACGAGGAATTTGTAGAAATTTGGTAGTGTGTCCAAACCCATTCAGTTAGTGAATAGAGGAATTCAGATTTTAATTTAGGCTTCTGACTAGGCCTACTCATGCTTTTAACCCTATGCTAAACTACTTCCTATAGTAGGCCAAATATCCTTATATGTTCTAAGCATTCACCATCAACTCCTGTTTATAGCCGTATGCTTTTTAAAGATTCCAACTGCACACTTCGTTTATAACATTCATTCCAGCACTTGAACTTATACTATCCTAATAGTTATTAAGATCTTTATTAAATAAACATTTTCCCATAAAATATTATACATTCTTTAAGGGATATGTATATGTGTGTATATATGTATATGTTATATCTATATAGATATATATACACACACATATATATGTATATATATCTGTCACTGTATTCCCAATCCTGTGGTGGCCTGATAGTAAATAGTCAATTACACCTATTAATTGAACTAAATAGGTTGGTTAATATAGATGCAATCTGTCACCCATTTTGCTAGGTATTACTGAATCACAGCCATGGAAACTTCTACCATATTTATATGATCACCCCTTTAAAGTGTCAAGCTGATCAGAGCACTGTAGAAAGTCAGCTCTGTTGTGTAGGCAGGGCAAGTGAGCACATTCCTGAACAACAATTCAATAGTGAATAGGTCAGAGGGCTGTCAAGTAAGACACTAAAGTAATGTGCTGAAAACAAGCCAAAAGCAATGCAAAAATCAATAAAGACATCTGAGAAATAGCTGAGGTGGACCAGTCCTGCTGGGCAAGTCTGCCAGGCAGATGTGATCTCATTTATCCATAAACCAACCAACCACTACTACAGAGACCAAACAGAAGAGATGTAAGTGGGCTTAGGCTCCCCTTGTTGAGGCTCTGAAGAGACATAACAAGATAAACACCTATGTATAATTGACACTTCTGAGAGCACAGGTCACCAGTAACACCTGTAGGTTAATTCTGAGCATCCTAGGAACACCCTAGGCAGGGAACAATCATGAATAAAATTACTATTACAGAAGGTGTTCCATAGTTCAGTGATTAAGAAGATGGGTTCCGAGATGAGGCTACTTGCTTGACCATCCCTTAGAGATAGGAGAACTTGCACAAGTTACTCAACATCTCTGTGCTTCTTTATCTTTGTAAAAGAATTACCGGTAGTAAAACTCTCATCTGAAAATTGTGAGGATTAATGAGATCATGCTGGACATGTTATGAATCTTCCATAAATGCTAGCCTTTACTATGACAATCATTATTTTATTATTAGCAAGCTGAAAAGTTCATGAAACTAGTCTCAGAATTTCAATACTTTTTGAGACTTAAAAAACATTTTTTTTCAAACCTATTTTGGAAAGAACAAACTGAGAACCAAAGAGATGTGATGATTTTTCCAAAGTCTTAAGTCCTTATAATTAATGATAGAGCTAAGATTAGAATGCAAAGCATCTACTTCTGGGCTTTTATTCTTTCCATTTACTTCCTGTTCTCATGTCTTCCATGGCAATGTACCAATGGATCTTAATCCGAAACTACACAGGAAGAAAATGAAAGAGTCAAATGTTGCTATACCATAATTATCCTACATTTTTCACATGTGCGCTTAAAGTTGAATACGGCCTCATCCTCATTGCAAGGTAGTACATAGTAAAAAGAAGTCGTATCATATTAGCTATTTAAAATAAAGGAATGTATCTATATGCATATAAATTTTTAGTGCAATTCTTGGCTGTGATAAATAGGTGCTCAATAATTAGTATAATATAGTAAGAGAAAAGGATATTTGTGGTAAATGTGAGCAGTGTGATAGCATCCAAAACTATACATTTCTCTATAAATATTTATTGAGAAATTACTCTGTTAGGTACCAGGTAGGGAGCTCTAAACCAAATCACGTTGGGCCCTGCTTATTGGAGCATATAGATAAGCTCCATATAGGTAGTATAGTTATCTATTATATATATGTATATAAAATAGAGCTCCATATAGTTAGATCATAAGAAGTAAATAAATAAAAGTATTATTCACAGTTATTTTTAAAAAGTGCTATGAGGGAATATTAGAGGGCTGAGACAGAATGTTAGAAGAGAACCTGTTTTAAATTGGATGGCAGGGACAATCTTGTTAAGGAAGTAACATCTAAGCCAAGATACTGAGGACCTAGAGAATACAACGATAGCAACAGGGTTGGTTGGAGAAGCTCTCTAAGTAAAAGGAGTCACATAGGTCAAAGTTCTAAGGAAGATAAACCTTGATGTATCAGCTAAGAAAAGGCTAAAATGATGGAGCAGAGATACAGAGAGTGAGAGTAGCTGAGGGACAAATTGAAGGTGGGAGAAACAAGCAAATGTAAATTTGTTCAGGACTTTGTAAGCTATTGTGAGGAATTTAGATTTAATTGTGAGGGTAATGGGAGATTATTGAAAGGATACAATTAAAGTTTTCTGCTTTATGGTAGATGGGTTGTGGAGGCAAAATGGAAACAGGGAGACCAATTAGGTAGCCAGTCTAATAGTTCACGATAGAGATGATACTGGTTTGTGACTCAGGTATAGGTGATAAGAGTGGATAAGAAGAGACGTAGACAAATTCAAGATATGTTTTAGAGGCAACCTGTATAGGGGATGTACATAGAAACCATATATATATATATATATATGGGATACCATTAAGCAAACAAAGATTGGTGGGCTCCATTTCCCTTTTAAGCTCTGACAGCGCTCAGCCCACACAGAATATCCTAATGCCACAGCAGTGCTCATAGGCCAGAATGTAATCACAAAGATTGGCATTATGGGAATTCCAGAGTACAAAGAGATGGTGAAGGGCACAGAAACATTATTTAACAAAATAATTTTGGAAAACTTCTCAAGTGTTGGAATAGATTTGGGTATCCAGATCCATTTGGCTCAAACCACAAACAGGTTCAACTCAAAGAGGTCCACATTGAGGCACATTATAATCAAAATGTCAGAAGTCGAAGACAAAGAAAATTTTAAAAGCAACAAAAGAAAAAAGAAAATCTCTGTTAGACTATCAACAGATTTCTCAGCAGAAACTTTTCAGGCCAGGAGAAAATGGGATGATATATTCAAAATGCTGAAAGAAAAATCTGCCGGTCAAGAATACTCTACCTAGTAAAACTGTCCTACAGAAATGAAGGAGAAATAAAGTCTTTCCTAGACAAACAAAAGTTGAGGGAATTCATTACCACTAGAACTGCCTTATATGATATGCCTAAGGTAGTGTTTCAACCAGAAATGAAAGCATGATAATTACTAACATGAAAATGTATGAAAGAAAAAACCTCATTGGTAGAGGTAAATTCATAATCAAATTCAAAATACTCTGTGACAGAAATGGTGGTGAGTAAATCTTTCAAATCTCTAGTATGAAGGTTAAAAGCCAAAATGGTAAAAATAAATAACTATAGTTACCCTAAGTTGCTAAGGTCTATACAATACAAAAGGATGCAAATTGTGGTAACACTTTTATAAATCATAATGAGGAGGATAAAATATGTGATGTGACCCAAGTTAAGTTGTTATCAGCTAAAAATAGCTTATTATAACTATAAGATACTTTATGTAAACCCCATGGTAACTACAAAGCAAAAAACTGCAGCACATACACAAACAAGAAAGAGAAAAAAAAGAAAAACTTAGCACTACAGAAAATCACCAAATCACCAAGATGAACAATCAGAGAGGAAGAAAGAAAAGTGATCTAACAATGTCAGCCAAATCGCAGCAATAAATCCTTACCTATCATTAAAAAACTTAAATGTAAATAGATTAAACTCTCTTATTAGAAGACATTAAAATGACTGAATGGATTTAAAAAAACAAGATGCAACTATATTGTGATAACAAGAGACCATTTTTGTTTTAAGGATAAATACAGTTTGAAAGTGAGAATAGAAGAAGATATTACAGGCCCAGAAAAAAGCTGGAGTGGCTTTATCTATATCAGTTAAAATAGACATTAAGTCAAGTAGTTTTATAACAGACAAAAGGGTCATTGTTTAATAATAAAGGAGCCAACTCATCAAGAAGACAATTTATAATTTATAATCACAATATTTACAATTCTCATAATTATAAATATAGAGGCACTCAACATCAAAGCACATAAATATATGAAGCTAATTTTAATGAACACGAGGGCAGAAATAGATAGCAATACTGTAATACTAGGGTACTTTAATATCCCACTTTTAATAATGGATAGATAAACTAGACAGAAGGTTCACAAGGAAATTCTGGAATGGAACTGAACTTTAGACCAATTGGACCTAAGAGACATATATATGGTTTTTCATCAGACAGCAGCAGAATATATATATTCTCCTTTAACATTCATGAGATGTACTTCAGTATAGACCATATGTTAGGCCACAAAACAAGTCGTAGCAAATTAAAAGATATTGAAATTATATCTAGTATTGTTTCCAACCAGAATAGTACCATTGTAGTTTCATACTGGAAATCAGTAACAGGAAGAATCTTGGAAAATTTACAAATATGTGGAGATTAAACAACATGCTTCTGAACAACCAAGGTTAAAGAAAAATATGAGAGAAAACTTAAAAAATTGTTTGAGGCAAATGGCAATGGAAGCACAACATATCACAACCTATGGAATATAGCAACAGCAAAAGCAGTTCTAAAAGGGAAGTTGATAGCAATAAGTGCCTACATTAAAAATGAAGAAATATCCCCAAAATATAGTCTAACATTATGCTTCAAGGAGCTAGAAAAAGAACAAACTAAACCCAAAGTTAGTAGAAGGAAAGAAATAATAAAGATCAGAGAAAAAAATAAATCAAATAGAAAACAGAAAACTACAGAAAAAAATCAATAAAATCAGGAGCTGGATTTTTGAGAAATTAAAATAAGCAAAACCAACTAAGAAAAAAAGAGAGAAGACTCAAAAAATAAAATTAGAAATGAAAGTGGAGACATTATAACAGATATATCAGAAATAAAATGGTCATAAGGGACTGTTATAAACAATTCTATGCCAACAAATAGAATAACCTAGAGGAAATTGATAAATTTCTAGAAAAATATAACCTACCCAGTTTGAATCAGGAAGTAATAGAAAGTTTGAGTAGATCAATAACAAATAAAGAGATGGAAAACGTTAGAACCTATAAACCCAAGACCAGGTGGCTTTTTGGTTGAATTCTACCAAAAACTCAAAGAAGAAACATCATAAATACTTCTTAAACATATCCAAAAAATAGAGCTAGAGGAAATACTTCCAAACACATTTTCAAAGCCAGCATCACTTTGCTACTTAAACCAGAAAAAGATACCACAAGAGAACAAAACTACAGGCCAATATCTCTGATGATGTTTGATGCAAAAATCTTCAATAAAATATTAGCAAACCAAACTCAAGAACACATCAAGAAGATTATACATCATGACCAAGTGAGATTTACCTCTGCCATGCAAAGCTTTTTAAAAAATTAATCAATATGATATAAAATTAAATCAATGTGATATATCATATTAACAGAATGAAAGAAAATACATGATCATCTCAATTGATATAGAGAAAAGCATTTGACAAAGTTCAGCATTCTTTCTTCATAAAAGCTCTTCACAGTTCAGATACAGAAAGAAAGTTTCTCAACATAACAAAGGCCATTTATGAAATATCCACAGATAACATCATATCAGTGGGGAACAAGTGAAAGCTTTTCTACTAAGATCCAGTTCAAGGTAGGCATGCATGCTTTTACCACTTCTATTCAATATAGTAGTGCAAGTACAATATAGTACTGCAAAAGCAATCAGGCAAGAAGAAAAAATAAAGGCATCCAAACTGGGAAGAAAGAAGTAAGATTATCTCTATTTGACATAATAATTAATGGCATAATTGTATTGCAGAGAGCCCTAAATATTTCATTAAAAACCCCACTATAACAAGTAGAGAAATTCAGTAAAGTTGCAGGATACAAAATGAACATACAAAAATCAATAGCATTTCTATACACCAATAGAAACGTAACTGAAAAAAAATCAAGAAAATAATTTAATTTAGAATAGCATAAAAAATACCGAAGGGGTGAAATATTTGTATAATGAAAATTATAAAATTATAAAACTTAAATGAAGGAAATTGAAGAAGACACAAAAATTGGAAAGATAACATGTGCTCATGGATTGGGAGAAGTAAAATTCTTAAAATGTCCTGCTGCCCCAAATCAGTATGCAGATGTAACGCAATCCCTATCAAATTCCAATGGCGTTCTTCATAGAAATAGTGAAAACAATAGAAATAGAAATAGAAAAACAATTCTAAAATTTATATAGAACCACACACACAAACACACAAAAACCAGAATAGCCAAAATAATACAAAGACAAAGTTGGAAGCATCGAGCATCACACATCCTGATTTAAAATTATATTCCAAAGCTATAGTAATCAGAATAGCATGATACTATCATAAAAACAGAACCATAGACCCAAGAAACAGGATAGAAAGCCCACAAATAAATTCAAACATATATGATCGACTGATTTTTAACAAGGACACCAAGAGAACACAATGGGAAAAGGATAGTCTCCTCAGTAAAAGGTGCTGTGAAAACTCAATTTCCACATGCAAAATGATAAAATTGGACACAGTCTTACACCATATGTAAAAATCAACTCAAAATGAATGAAAGGCCTGAAACCATAAAACCATAAAACTCCTAGAAGAGAACATCAGGTGAAATCTCCTTGGCATTGCCTTTGACAATGACTTTTTGGCTATCACATCAAAAGCTCAGGCTACAAAAGCAAAATGATAATAAGTGACCATTACTGGTTTCTGTATGTACTATACTATAAATTATTACTTTAGAGTGTACTCTTTCTGTTTTTTAAAAACAACCTTCTTCAAAGCAGATTAATGTATATTGCTTTAAATAAAAACAAATAAAGACTGTAACCTCTTAAAAAACAAAACAAACAAAAAAACCAGTGTTAACTGTTAAACAGTATCAGGCAGGTCCTTCAGGAAGTATCCAGAAGAAGGCATTGTTATCATGGGAGATGAGAGCTCCATATGTGTTATTGCTGCTGAAGGCCTTCCAGTGGGCAAGATGTAGAGGTGGGAGACAGTGATATGGATGATCTTGACTCTGAGTAGGCCTAGCCTAAAATGTATGTTTATGTCTTCGTTTTTAACAAGAAAGTTTAAAAGTAAAAAGTAAAAGAATTTTAACATAGAACAAAGCTAATAGCATAGGGATAAAAATAGAAAATATTTTTGCACAGCTTTTCAATGTGTTTTTGTTTTAACCTAAGTGTTATTAAAGAGTCAAACAGATAAAAGTCATTAACAAGTTTATAAAGTAAAAATGTTACAGTAGGTAGGGTAAATTTATAATTGAAGAAAGAAAATGTAAAAATAAGTTTAGTGTAGCCCAAGTGTACAGTGTTTATAAAGTCTACAGTAGTGTACAGTAATGTCCTAGTCCTTCACATTCACTCATCACTCACTCAGTGACTCATCCAGATCAGCTTCTAGTTCAGCAAGCTCTATTCATATTAAGTGCTCTATATGGGTGTACTATTTATTATCTTTTATACCATGTTTTTACTGTACCTTTTCTATGTTTAGATATACAAACACTTATCCTTATGTTACATTTGCCTACAGTATTTTACTACAGTAACAAACTATACAGGTTTATAGTGTAGAAACAATAGGCTCTACCATATAACCTACATGTGTGGTAGCGTATGGCATCAGGTTTGTGTAAGTGCACTCTATGGTCTTCAAAAAAACGACAAAATTACCTAACAGTGCATTTCTCAGAATGTGTCCACATCATAAGGTGATGCATGACTGTATGTAAAAAGGTGCTCAATACCACTATTCATCAAGGAAATGAAAATTAAAACCACTGTGAGATACCACCTCACACCTGTTTGAATGGCTATTATCAAAAGAACAAGAGATAATAAATGTTGGCAAGGTTGTGGAGAAAAGGAGACCCTAATACACTTTTGGTGGGAATGTAGATTGGTACAAATGCTATGGAAGACAATCGGTAGGTTCCTAAGAAATTGAAAAATAGAACTACCATATAACCCAGTAATACCTTTTTTGGGGTATATACCCAAAGGAGATGAAATCATCAACCCTGTGCTTCCATGTTCACTGCAGCAATATTCAGAATAGCCAAAATATGGAAACAACCTAAACATTTGTTAACAGATGAATGGATAACAACAATAACAATGTGGCACATTATATATATATATGTGTGTGTGTGTGTGTGTGTGTGTGTGTGTGTACAAATAAAATAGCTAATAGCTATTATATTGTAGCTATTGTAATTATGTGTGTATACATATATATGTGCAATGAAATGTTATTCAGTCTTAAAAAAGGAATAGACCTGTGTGACATTATGCTAAGGGAAATAAACCAGATACAGAAAGAAAAATAGTACATCGCCTCACTTACATGTGGAATCTAAAAATAAAATGAAAGGTCAAATATAGATTCCTGGGCAAGATGGCTGAATAGGAACAACTCCGGTCTGCAGCTCCCAGAGACAAACTCAGAAGGTGGGTTATTTCTGCATTTCCAACTGAGGTACTTGGTTCATCTCACTGGGACTGATTAGACAGTAGGTGCAGCCCATGGAGGGTGAGCAAAAGCAGGGTGGGGCATTGCCTCACGCAGGAAGCACAAAGGGTGGGGGAACTCCCTTCCCTAGCCAAGGGAGGCCATGAGGGACTGTGCCATGAGGGATGGTACTATTGGGCCCAGATACTATGCTTTTCCCATGGTCTTCACAACCCACAGATCAGGATATTCTCTTGGGTGCCTACACCACAAGGACCCTGGGTTTCAAGCACAAAACTGGGCAGCCGTTTGGGCAGACACTGAGCTAGCTGCAGGAGTTTTATTTTGTACCCCACTGGCACCTGGAACACCAGCAAGACAGAACCGTTTACTTCCCTGGAAAGGGGCTGAAGCCAGGGAGGCAAGTGGTCTTGCTCAGCAGATCCCACCCACACAGAGCCCAGCAAACTAAGATCCACTGGCTTGAAATTCTCGCTGCCAGCACAGCAGTCTGAAGTGGACCTGGGATGCTCAAGCTTGGTGGGGGGAGGGGCATCCACCATTACTGAGTCTTGAATAGACTGTTTGCCCCTCACAGTGTAAACAAAGACATTGGGAAGTTTGGACTGGATGGAGCCCACCACAGCACCGCAAAGCCACTGTAGCCAGACTGCCTCTCTAGATTCCTTCTTTCTGGGCAAGGCATCTCTGAAAGAAAGGCAGCAGCCCCAGTCAGGGGATTATAGATAAAACTCCCATCTCCCTGGGACAGAGTACCTGGGAGAAAGGGCAGCTGTGGGTGCAGCTTCAGTAGACTTAAACGTTCCTGCCTGCCAGGTCTGAAGAGAGCAGCGGATCTCCCAGCACAGTGCTCAAGCTCTGCTATGGGAAAGACTGCCTCCTTAAGTGGGTCCCTGACCCCTGTGCCTCCTGATGGGGGGACATCTCCCAGCAGGGGTTGACAGACACCTCATACAGGAGAGCTCTGGCTGGCAGCTGGTGGGTGCCCCTCTGGGATGAAGCTTCCACAGGAAGGAGCAAGCAGCAATCATTGCTGTTCTGCAGCCTCCGCTGGTGATACCCAGGCAAACAGGGTCTGGAATGGACCCCCAGCAAACTCCAGCAGACCTGCTGAAGAGGGTCCTGACTGTTAGAAGGAAAACTAAGAAACAGAAAGCAATAGCATCAACATCGACAAAAAGGACAACCATGCAAAAACTTCATCCATAGGTTACCAACAGCAAAGACCAAAGGTTGATAAATCCATGAAGATGAGGAAAAACCAGCGCAAAAAGGCTGAAAATACCAAAAACCAGAATGCCTCTTCTCCTCCAAGGGACTACAAATCCTCACCAGCAAGGGAACAAAAGTCGACAGAAAGTAAGTTTGACGAATTGTGAGAAGTAGACTTCAGAAGGTGGGTAATAACAAACTCCTCCAAACTAAGGGAACATGTTCTAATACAATGCAAGGAAGCTAAGAACCTTGATAAAAGGTTAGAGGAGTTGTTAACTAGAATAACCAGTTTAGAGAAGAACATAAATGACCTGATGGAGCTTAAAAAAACGCAGCACGAGAACTTCGTAATGCATACACAAGTTATCAATAGCTGAATTGATCAAGTGGAATAAGGGATATCAGAGATTGAAGAGCAACTTAATGAAATAAAGTGTGAAGACAAGATTAGAAAAAAAAGAATGAAAAGGAACAAATAAAGCCTCCAAGAAATATGGAACTATGTGAAAAGACCAAACCTACATTTGATCGGTGTACCTGAAAGTGATGAGGAGAATGGAACCAAGTTGGAAAACACTCTTCAGGATATTATTGAGGAGAACTTCCCCAGCCTAGCAAGACTGGCCAACATTCAAATTCAGGAAATACAGAGAACACCACAAAGATACTCCTTGAGAAGAGCAATCCCAAGACACATAATTATCAGATTCACCAAGGTTGAAATGAAGGAAAAAATGTTTAGGGCAGCCAGAGAGAAGGGTCGGGTTACTCACAAAGGGAATCTCATGAGACTAACAGTGGATCTCTCAGCAGAAACCCTACAAGACAGAAGAGAGTGGGGACCAATATTCAACATTCTTAACAAAAAGAATTTTCAACCTAGAATTTCATATTCAGCCAAACTAAGCTTCATAAGTGAAGGAGAAATAAAATCCTTTACAGACAAGCAAATGCTGAGGGATATTGTCACCACCAGGCCTGCCTTAGAAGAGCTCCTGAAGGAAGCACTAAATATGGAAAGGAAAAACCGGTACCAGCTGCTGCAAAAACAAACCAAAATGTAAAGACCATTGACACTATGAGGAAACCACATCAACTAATGGACAAAATAATTCACTACCATCATAATGCTGGTATCAAATTCACACATAACAATATTAACTTTAAATGTAAACAGGCTAAATGTCCCAATCAAAAAGCGCAGACTGGAAAATTGGATAGAGTCAAGACCCATCAGGGTGGTGTATTCAGAAGACCCATCTCATGTGCAAAGATACACATAGGCTCAAAATAAGGGATGGAGGAAGATTTACCAAGAAAACAAAAAAAGCAGAGTCTCTAATAAAACAGACTTTAAACCAGCAAAGATTAAAAAAGTCGAAGAAGGGCATTACATAATGGTAAAGGGATCAATGCAGCAAGAAGGGCTAAACTATCCTAAATATATATGCACCTGATACATGAGCACACAGATTCATAAAGCAAGTTCTTAGAGACCTATAAAGACACTTAGCCTTCCAAACAATAATAGTGAGAGACTTTAACACCCCAGTGTCAATATTAGACAAATCAATGAGACAGAAAATTAACAAGGATATTCAAGACTTGAACCCAGCTCTGGAGCAAGTGGACCTAATAGACATCTACAGAACTCTTCACCCCAAATCAACAGAATATACATTCTTCTCAGCACCACATAGCACCTATTCTAAAATCGACCACATAATGGAAGTAAAACACACCTCAACAAATACAAAAGAACAGAAATCGTAACAGTCTCTCAGACCCCTGTGTAATCAAATTAGAACTGATGATTAAGAAACTTCCTCAAAACTGCACAACTACATGAAAACTGAACAATCTGCTCCTGAATGACTACTAGGTAAATAATGAAATTAAGTCAGAAATAAATAAGTCCTTTGAAACCAATGAGAACAAAAACACAATATAGCAGAATATCTGGGACACAGCTAAAGCTGTGCGTAGAGAGAAATTTATAGCACTAAATGCCCACAGGAGAAAGTGGAAAGATCCAAAATCTACACCCTAACATCACTATTAAAAGAACTAGAGAAGCAAGAGGAAACAAATTCAAAAATTAGCAGAAGACAAAAAATAACTAAGATCAGAGCAGAACTCAAGGAGATAGAGACACAAAAATCCCATCAAAAAAACGAGTCCAGGAGTTGGTTTTTTGAAAAGATTAACAAAATAGACCACTAGCCAGAATAATAAAGAAGAAAAGAGGGAAGAATCAAATAGACACAATAAAAAATGATAAAGGGAAGATCACCCCTGATCCCACAGAAATACAAACTACCATCAGAGGATACGATAAGCACCTTTATGCAAATAAAATAGAAAATCAAGAAGAAATGGATAAATTCCTGGACACATACACCCTCCCAAGAATAAACTAGGAATAAGTCAAATCCCTGAATAGACCAATAACAAGTTCTGAAATTGAGGCAGTAATTAACAGCCTACCAACCATAAAAAGCTCAGGACCAGACAGATTCATAGCCAAATTCTACCAGAGGTACAAAGAGGAGCTGGTACCATTCCTTCTGAAACTATTCCAAACAATAGAAAAAGAGGGACTCATCTGTAACTCATTTTATGAGGCCAGCATCATCCTGATTCCAAAACCTAGCAGAGACACAACAAAAAAGGAAAATTTCAGACGGATATCCCTGATGAACCTTGATGTGAAAATCCTCAATAAAATACTGGAAATATGAATCTAGCAGGATATTGAAAAGCTTACCCATCAAAATCAAGTCGGTTTTATTCCTGGGATGCAAGGCTGGTTTAACATATGTAAATCAATAAATGTAATTCATCACATAAACAGAACCAATGACAAAAAACACATGATTATCTCAATAGATGAAGAAAATGCCTTTGATAAAATTCAACCTCCCTTCATGCTAGAAATTCTCAATAAACTAGGTATTGATGGAACATATCTCAAAATAATAAGAGCTATTTATGACAAACCCACAGCCAATATCTTACTGAAGGGGCAAAAGCTGGAAGCTTTCCCTTTGAAAACTGGCACAAGACAGGATGCCCTCTCTCACCACTCCTATTCAACATATTATTGGCAGTTCTGGCCAGGGCAATCAGGCAAGAGAAAGAAATAAAGGGTATTCAGTTAGGAAAAGAAAAAGTCAAATTGTCCCTGTTTGCAGATGACATGATTGTATATTTAGAAAACCACATCATCTCAGGGCAAAACCTCCTTAAGCTGATAAGCAACTTCAGCAAAGTCTCAGGATATGAAATCTATGTGCAAAAATCACAAGCATTCTTATACACCAGTAATAGACAAACAAAGAGACAAATCATGAGCAAACTCCCATTCACAATTGCTAAAAAGAGAATAAAATACCTAGGAATCCAACTTACAAGGGATGTGAGGGACCTCTTCAAGGAGAACTACAAATCACTGCTCAAGGAAATAAGAGAGGACACACACGAATGGAAAAACCTTCCATGCTCATGGATAGGAAGAATCAATATCATGAAAATGGCCATACTGCCCAAAATAATTTATAGATTCAATGCTATCCCCATCAAGCTACCATTGACTTTCTTCACAGAATTAGAAAAAAAACTACTTTAAATTTCATACAGAACCAAAAAAGAGCCCGTATAGCAAAGACAATCGTAGGCAGAAAGAATAAAGCTGGAGGCATCATGCTGCTTGACTTCAAACTGTACTACAAGGTTACAGTAACCAAAACAGCATGGTACTGGTACCAAAACAGACATATGGACCAATGGAACAGAACAGAGCCTCAGAAATAATACCACACATCTACAACCATCTGATCTTTGACAAACCTGACAAAAACAAGCAATGGAGAAAGGATTCCCTGTTTGATAAATGGTGTTGGGAAAACTGGGTAGCCATATTCAGAAAACTGAAGCTGGACCCCTTCCTTACACCTTATACAAAAATTAACTCAAGATGGATTAAAGATTTAAACATAAGACCTAAAATCATAAAAATCCTAGAAGGAAACCTAGGCAATACCATTCAGGACATAGGCATGGGCAAAGACTTCCTGACTAAAACACCAAAAGCGATAGCAAAAAGCCAAAATTGACAAACGGGATCTAATTGAACTAAAGAGCTTTTGCACAGCAAAAGAAACTATCATCAGAGCAAACAGGCAACTTACAAAATGGGATAAAATTTTTGCAAACCAGCCATCTGACAACGGGCTAATATCCAGTATCTACAAGGAACCTAAACAAATTTACAAGAAAAAAATCAAACGACCCCATCAAAAAGTGGGCAAAGGATATGAACAGACACTTTTCAGAAGAAGACGTTTATGCAGCCAACAAACATATGGGAAAAAGATAATCATCACTGATCATTAAATAAATGCAAATCAAAACCACAATGAGATACCATCTCACCCCAGTTAGAATGGCAATCATTAAAATGTCAGGAAACAACAGATGCTGGAGAGGATGTGGAGAAATAGGAACACTTTTACACTGTTGGTGGAAGTGTAAATTAATTCAACCATTGTGGAAGACAGTGTAGCGGATCCTTAAGGATCTAGAACTAGGAATACCATTTGACCCAGCAATCCCATTACTGGGTATATACCCAAAGGATTATAAATTATTCTATTATAAAGACACGTGCACACATATGTTTATTGCAGCACTATTCACAATAGCAAAGACTTCAGACTGAGCCAAATGCCCATCAATGATAGACTGGATAAAGAAAATGTGGCACACATACATCATGGAATACTATGCAGCCATAAAAAATGAGTTCATGTTCTTTGCAGGGACATAGATGAAGCTGGAAACCATCATTCTCAGCAAACTAACCCTGGAACAGAAAACCAAACACCACATGTTCTCACTCATAAGTGGGAGTTAAACAATGAGAACGTATGGGCACAGGAAGGGGAACATCACACACCAGGGCCTGTTGCAGGGTGAGAGGAAAGGGGAGGGATAGCTTTAGGAGAAATACCTAATGTAGATGACGGGTTTATGGGTGCAGCGGACCACCATGACCTGTGTATACCTATGTAACAAACCTGCAAGTTCTGCACAGGTATCCCAGAACTGAAAGTATATATATATATATATATGTGAAATATACAGAGATACAGAATAAAACATTGGTTACCATGGATGGGAGTGAGAGGTAGGAAATGGGGAGACATAGGTCAAAGGATAACAAAGTAGCAGATGTGTAGAATGAACCAGTCTAGAAATATAATGAACAACATGAGGACTATAATTAATGAAGTTGTATTGTACCAGGATTCTTTTGTTAAACGAGTAGATTTTAGCTGCTCCTGTCACAGAAAAGAAATTAACTCTGTGAGATGATAGATATGCTAATTTGTTTCACTGTAGCTAGCCATTTTACTATTTATAGGTATCCCATAACATCATGTTGTAAACTTCAAATATACACAATAAAATTTATTCCTAAAATAATAAATGAATTTATCCAGTGTAAGCTTCTTTCAAATAAATGTTCAGGCTCAAACTGAACAGAACCCTAAAGCTGTGAAAATTCAGAGCTTCTGACATCAAAGTCCACCACAGAGCACAACAAGTAATGTATACCAAGTGTTTTTGCTATGAATTAATTCCCATCAGCTGAGAAAGTGGGATATAGCTGACAAACAAAAAATGTAGAGAAGCCCGTAAATCAAGTTTGTTATTTATTTCGTGTTACAAAATTATTGAGTAAGGAGTACATTTTCAAAGGATTTATGGGAATTAGGGAGCTGAACACCCTTTTGTTGCTTTGAAATTTTACCCACAATGGTTTAACTACATTCATAATAACAGTTATTTTCTGTTGGATTTCAACACATGTTTTTAACTTTGAACAATATTGCATTTTGTATCATGATTAACATTGTTCATTCACTAGTTTTGAGACAACATGCTAGTCCTGTTGATGTAAAACTTGTTACTTTGCTAGATCATCATATGGCATAGCCTTTCTGAGTTTGTGTGATGTTTTCTAGAACTGTGGCCTGGGAACTTCCATCCATGCATCACTCCTAAGAACTCACAATCCCACAACAGCAGAACATTGGATTGTTATTGAGTCACAACAGCTGACAGACCCATCTGGCTTGTAGCCATCACAGAGAGAGAACTCACTGAAAAATGGACTGTGAGATCCAGGTGGCAGTGCTCTGGCGTGGAAATCCAAAGCAGCCATAAACATTCAATGAAGCAGCTGCCTCTTTATTAGGATTTGAAATAACCTTAAGGAACCCACTCCCCAAGCTTGGCTCTGGAGCCACTTTCTCACTTGATACTGCCATACTGGCTTAAATTACAATATTATTCACTCCATTGAGTTATGTTATAACAGACTTCTTAAGAAGACTTGTCATTAGGTTCCTAAGGCCCTACCCACACTGTATGACCAGCTCCACAGAAAAACATGTTTCTGGCATCTTTGGATTGCCTATAGGCTCTATCTCGAACTCTTACCTAAAGTTAGTTGCTCTCAGCTTCCATATATTTTTAATCTCCTAATTTTAGTTTAGCCTGTCTTTCTAGATCTGAGGCTCGAGAGCAACTATAAAGAAGTTCATAACATCCAGAAAAAATTATGAATTATTTTATTAGATAATAAATACTTTAGCCATAGTCTAATCATGAAGCAGCTGGACAGTATGCCAGTATAAATTGAATATAGTAGAAGAAAGAAAGGTGTTAAAAATGAGATGATAAGAGGCTCACAATCAGAGAAGAGAAAAAGTGGTGGAAGAACGTGGTAGATTGGAACAATCAGGAGTTTAAACATTTTAAACATAGGTAAAGAGTGGTTTATTGGAGGAAAGTTTATTTAATTTACAAAGTAGACAGAGAAGCTATATAGGTTGGGTTTACTTTCATTATCATTTAGCTAAGGATTAGAACTATAGAAATATTTATTAGGACATATAAATAAATGAGTAAAATCAAAGTGTATTTTCCAGTGTCTTCTAGAGTGTGTTATTTGGAATGCCAATTACATGAGATTCTTTATGAAAATAGAGTTCCTGGACTAATAAAACTAGGAAATGCAGGATGGTCAATCCTCCACTTGGAGATACACTCCACATGTTAGCATATTGGTGGCCTTGACATGTCTAGATTAAAGAACAACAAGACTGGTTTGACTTATTAAATTCCACCTTCTTTTCCCAAATGAGAGGTTAACTTATTGAGGAACATAGTTTAATAAATTCTGTTTATGTAATGTAAGGAAGCCAAAAAATACCCTTTACAAGTAGATGTTCACGTAACAAGCAAGATTCTGAACCATGAGATGTCAAAATTTTGAGTTCTAAGTTCTACGAAACCTATATTTACCAGTTATATACATGTTACTACATTCTGACATATTATGTATATTATAGTCAGATAAAAATACCGAAGATGAAAAAGATAAAAATCTTTAGGATAGATTTATTTTAATTTTTGGCTGTTTAAAAACTTTTTTCTTTTACTAAAGTATTTTAATTAATGATGGGTTTTAGTGAACCATGTGATTAAATTTTCTTTTGATTAATGAAAACTTTGGCTTATGTCATAATTTAAAATTCGTAACACAATGGATCAAAGAAGGGGTCCTAAGTTGAGTTTATTTCCATATTAGATTAAATGACTGTCATTTATGAAAAAGATACTTAAAAAGACAAAAAAGAACAAATGAAAGATGGCATCAAATTCTCATGCGCTGATACCTACAGGTGTAATATTCACATATAGAGTTAGGTACAGCGTTAGCGATGCTGGACATGGATCCATATTTTGAGAAGTCTTCTGAATTATAGGAATACCTTGGATATATTGCTGGCCCACCTGTGACCATTGTAACAAAAAGAAGACAGGCATAGCTCATTTTATTGTACTTCACTTTATCGTGCTTCACAGATACTGAATTTTTTATAGTTTGAAGGTTTGTAAGAACTATGCATCATGCAAGTCTGTCAGAACCATTTTTCTGATAGCACTTGCTCACTTTGCGTCTTTGTGTCACATTTTGATAATTCTTGCAATGTTTCAAATTTTTATTTTTATTATGTCAGTTACGGTGATCTGTGATCAGTGAGCTTGATGTTACTATTGTGATTGTTTTGGAGCATCATAAACAGAGCCTATCCAAGGTGGTAAATGTAATGAAACTTAATCGATAAATGAGTCTGTTTTGACTGCTCCACTGACCACCTGTTCCCCCATCCCTCTCCCTCTCCTCTGAATTCCCTATCCTCTGTGAAACAACAATATTGAAATTAGGCCACTTATAACCCCACAATTACCCTGAAGTGTTCCCGTGAAAGGAAGAGTTGCACACCTTTCACTTTTAATCCAAAACTAGGAATGATTATATTTTTATATTTTTATATTTAAAAACACATTCTAACATTTTCTTCTTTTGTCCTCCAACTGGTTGTCTCACTTCTTTGCTATAGGCAGCCCATTTTGGATATGACTTGTTCACATTTCTGAGAATTTCAGCTTCAATTCTAACCTAGGACAGGCCTGTCTCACTTTTTAGGGGAGTGTTGCTTTTTAACACATAGGAAAATGAAGCCACAAATGAGCCTTTTCTTAGCCACCAGGGTGGCTTCAGGCATATTTTAAAATTCCTTAGACAATTAGTACTCCATGCTTATTTTTCAACAGGGTTTAGCAAATAAAGATTTATGGAGGAAGTAATTTTGGACCCAGACGTGCAACCAGAGAAAATGGTAAAGATTTTTATAAAGAAAAGGAATTATATTTTAACAAAGGAGGAGGGCTATCAAAGGGATTTTCTTTTGTATAATGTATAATATGTACACACACACACACACACATATATACACACACACATACACACACACACACACACATATATATGTATATAATGTTTTCCCAGAGTGGAGCATGTGCAAAAGATGTGTAGCAAAGGTGGTTAGATATGCAATAGACTTTCCTGAATTTCTAGTTTTATAATAGTTAGCAATTCTGTTGTTAAATCAATTGCATTATCAGTGTGTGGTTTCATGCATTGCTATAGTTCCTATATTCTTAGAAATAGCTCTGAGAAGTAAACATCTTCATATTTCATTGTTTATCTGTCCTAGAGTGGTGTGTGGAGTGGTGTGTCCTGGAGTGGTGTGTAGGTGGCTTATGCCCCTACAGTTCTGTATTGTTTTCAGGACATTTACTTCCCCAAATGACAATCTTCCTCTTCATTTGGAGAGCATCTCTTTCCCCTCCACTTGTCTCTGCTCAGCTCAGAGAGCAGTGGTAACAACCATAGAGGAAAGAGTTATGATTTTTTGCCCACCTTAGCAATGTAGTCCAAGGTAGTATGTGAAGGAAGAAGATCTCAATTTCTCTCTAAACTCTTAAAATTATCTGTGACATGATAGACATACCCTAAGTCAGCCCCCAGTGCCCTATAGCCTTTTTGTAATTCCTCATCCTTGAATGTGTGTGGGGGTGGAGAGAACTGTGACTTTTTCCAACCAAGTCAGTAAGGCAAAGGGGATGGAGTGCTACTCCCTGATTATGTTTCATTATGAGTCCATTTGAGCTGACTGGAGAGAGACTTTTCTCCCTTGCTGACTGATGAAATAAACTGCAGTGTTGTGAGAGGTATGGCAAGAAAATCTGTGTGGGCTTCAGGAGCTGGGAACACTCCTCAGCACCAAAAAGCCAGCACGAAAATGGGAATTTCCATCCTACAACCACAAGCAGATGAATTCTGCAAACAACTGGAGGCAACTGGAAACAGATCTTTCCCCAGTCAAATCTACAAAGGAGAACCAAGCCCTAGCTGATACTTTGATAACAGCCTTGCAGAGAATCCAGCTAAGACACGCCCAGATTGCCAATCCAGAAAAAAATGAGAAAATAAATGTGCAATGTTTCCAGCTGCAACACTTGGGACAATTTACTATATAATAATAGAAATTAACAGGGTGAAGAAATATCCAAGTTTTTATTTTGATTCTTCTTTAACATCTATAAACTTCAACTTTTCATTTATAAAACATATTGTTATTTCCTAATCTTAAAAAAAATTAACTCTTGCCTTTATTTGATAAGATTGTACACTGTTCTGGAGATCATGCCGTTTGACTCTACCAAACTCCAGTTCTAGACAGTTTTACTTTCTAAGCTTGAATGATTAAAACAGTAGCTAAGAATTTGTGATCTTAAATGAGCTTTTCCCATACTACATGTGGATCCACCCCACCTTGATATGGATACACACTCATTAAGGATCCCTAAATTAGTGGAAGCCTAAGGTCCTTTCCAACACCCACATTCCATGATTTTTCAGTTTACATTTATTCTAACCCGTGTGACACTAAAACAAATAGGGCTCTTGGGTACTTAGCTACCCAATCTTACTACCTGTTTTTATACTACGTACTCGCCAGAAAGGAACAGGAATTTTATGTTTATGGACTAGGCGATTTTGACCATGATTATCAGCCAATGAACCCCAGCTGGCATAGGTTATGTAGATTTAATCCTAATCTTTAGTTGTGGAATAAATGCTTCATCGCCTTTACTGAGGTATCCTAAAGGAGACAGTGAGAACGACTGGATTTGTGATCTCTCTGAACCATAGCCTGAAAGCTGTGGACAATACCATCTACACATAGCACTGGCTTTTAGGTTATTCCTTCTACTGTAGGGTTGTTTTTGTTGCTGTTTGGAAACCATTCTGACCTCTACTTACCTTGAGAACTGGTCACTTAAGCATGCAGTGACAACTCTGAGCTTTCCTAGATAGCTGCCTAGTGGTGCACAATGTCTGTCCTGCCTTGGGTGTAAGGGTTAGAATAAAATGCACTCTTTATAAAGAAGTTGTTTCACAGTGATTCAGGATTGGAGAAAAACTAGAAAGTGAATCAACCAAGAACTCGTACGCTTAGAAAATTTTCTGGAGTTGTGAAAGTCCTTATTTTAAAACAGACAAAAATATAATGGTGGCCAGGCATGGTGGCTCACACCTGTAATCCCAGCACTTTGGGAGGCTGAGGTAGGTGGATCACCTGAGGTCAGGAGTTCAAGACCAGCCTGGTCAAGATGGTGAAACCCAGTCTCTACTAAAAATACAAAAATCAGCTGGGCATGGTGGCACGTGCCTGTAATCCCAGTTATTCAGGAAGCTGAGGCAGGAGAATCGCTTGAACTCGGGAGGCGAAGGTTGCAATGACCTGAGATTGCACCATTGCACTCCAGCCTGGGTAGCAGAGTGAGACTCCATCTCAAAAAACAAACAAACAAACAAAAAACTGATGGCAAATTTGAAGGAGGTCTATGTCATACCATCCTAGATTTGATTCCTGGTGCAGCTATATGTCACATAGGTAGCCTAAAGCAGGCAATTTTATATCTTTGAAACTTAGTTTACTTATGGTTAAATTAGAAATTTATAGCTAACAAGATGAAGAATTTTTATTTTTTCAATAGCTGGTAAAAAGATTGCTGTGCTATTCACAATAGCAAAGGCATGGAATCAACCCAGGTTTCCATCAATGGTAGATTGGATAAAGAAAATGTGGTACATATACACTATGGAATACTATACCTCCATAAAAAAGGAATGAAGGCATGTCCTTTGCACCAACATGGATACAGCTAGAGGCCATAATCCTAAGCAAATGAACACAGGAACGGAAAACCAAATACCATGTGTTCTCACTTACAAGTAGGGGCTAAACATTAAGCACTCATGTACATAAATATGGAAATAATAGACACTGTGGACTACTAGGGGTCAGGAGTGGTTTAGAAAACTACCTATTGGGTACTATGTTCACTACCAGGGTGACAGGATTTGTGCTACAAACCTCAGCATCACTCAGTATTCCCATGTAACAAACCTGCACATATACTCCCGTATATAAAATAAAAGTTGAATTTAAATATATATGTATATTATATAAATAGATTTTGATTGGATAACTGAATCATAGATAAAAATCCAAAAATGGGGCTCAGGTTTCCAGTGGAAAAAGGATACTACATTTCATAGTCAAGGTGATTGAGAGAGAAGAGAGGGGGAAATGGTAATATACTGAGTCAGGAAGATCAGATAAAGAGATGAGACAAATGAAACTGCCTGTGAAGCAGCAAATTCTCTTCTGTCTCCTCAATGACACCTTTTCTAAAATCTGTATGCTCAATAATTCTTTTGATGAGTTGATTTTTTTTCCTGGAAAATTCAAAGTAGTGCTAGGTTCTGCAACAAGGTCTGTAAAAATATAAAGAACAGAAATAGGCCAGAAAAAATTAACCTCTGATTGATTTACTATCTACATTTCGAGACTGTTGTGAGAATTAATCAGGATAGTGTAAGTAAAATGTCCAGCACAGTGCCTGACACTTGTGCTTTCAATAAATGGTAACCATTATGATTGCTACATTACCAAATTTCACTGTAGGACAATCATAACCCCTGTGCAATCATAATTAAACCTTTGAACCAAGTAATGCAAAAGTGCTATGGATATATAATAATTATTATTAAATTAAAAATTGCAGGCAAAATAATATATTCGGTAACACATACTTAAGTGAGAAATGCAGTTGCTCTTTGGGAATAAAATAGAAAATTAAATTAAAGAATGGGACTCTTTAATAAAAGAAAGATCAATCAATTCCCAAGAATATGTAGAAAGGAGAAAAATCTTATTAATAATCAAGTAGGACATTGCAAATTGTCAGTGAATAAAATCTCAATAATTTACATCATAATGAGTTGAGTTATTGGTTTCTAAGTTATCTGTAGCTATTGAATGATTCACTACTTATCACATCAACATTCTTTAAAAACAATTTCCTACTGATGAAATATTTCACAGCTGGTTAAAAAATGTCCCCATCTGGCATCATAGTTGGAGCCCACTTTAGTGCCAAGATATGGACATGATGAAGAAGGGTTTGCTGAATTGTCTGAAAATGATAAAGTGGTAGTTACAAGAGAAAGGAATAGTCACCTGGAAGGCAACATTTTAAAATTCTCATACAGTCCTGGCAGGAGTAAAATTTGTGCATGTACTTTAGAAAAACATTTTAGGAGTAGCCGCTCAAGTTGATCGTATGTCTATCCTATATCCCAGCAGGATCATCCCTTGATGGACTTGGCCAATACAGCTCTCCTTTTTTTCTCACTTGTAATTCTCAAAAATTACTATAATGTGCTGGGAATACAAGATCCTGAGAAAAGGAAGAACCGTCTGGAATGGCCTGTGCTCTGTGTGCATCCTTCCTAGAACAGTATATCCTGAAACACCTTTGCGCAGCAAGCCAAGTGACATCTAGGGCATCAAACCCAGAGTGGATTGCTCTCAGGCTCCCTCAACTGTGGCGCAAAGGGGAGCATTTACAGGAAAGACTGCATCCATCCTGGACAGCTTTCGGGAGGCTTGAGGGACTGGCTCACCACAAATTCCAGCCTTCTGTTGTTCCTGGCTGCCTGTGTATGAGTAATAAATTTGCTTTGCTTACCTTATGTGTGAATATTCTCTCTCATCAGATTCATACAAATGGTAGAAACTACAAATTGGTAACTGGTGCGTGGTGAACCAGCTTCACACTTAGCAACACGCAAGGTAAGCAAAGCAACTTTATGAAGGTGGTCATCTATAAACCAAGAAGAGAGGCCCCAGAAGAAACCAAACCTGCTGACACCTTTATTTTGGACTGCTACTCTCCATAAACGTGAGAAAATATTTTTCTGTTGTTTAAATCACCCACTCTGGTATTTTGTTATGGCAGCTAGAGTTGACTAACACAGGTGTCAATGTGGGTAATTCTGCAACTGCTAACAGCAAAAATGGATGTCTCTTTTTCTTCTGCCTTCCAGAGTGAGTGCCACTGATTGGGATACTGTCATCTGGAATTACACTGGGAAGGAGATTCTGAGCAAGGGTGTTCCAGGACAGATGGCAGTCATGCTGATTTGACATCAGAAAATCTAGTAAAATTGATCCCCTAAAAATTCAGAACTCTGGAATACATAAAAATTGAAAACCTGTACATCTAAAAATCTAAGCCTCTAGACAAAATCCAAGCATCCGGAATTTTTTTTTCTTTTCTCTAGGATAAAAATATGTACATACTAATCTTGCCATGTCTAAAGATAAATTGTAAACCTATACAAAAGAACAGAGGGTATACAGGAGCAGTTGTGACATGAGATATAGCTGGAAGGAAAGGGTACTTTTAAGACAGCACTCACTGGGAGCTCTCAGAGAGCCTACAAACTCTGGGAAGCAACTTGGTGACTGCGTTTGCGATCAAGGCCCTTTTGGTTAAAGTGTTTATGTTGAACAATATAGTATGTATAAACTTGACAATAGAAAAAATTATTTAAGAGAGACTATGTGGGTATGAATGTGAATACATTATGTGTACTTTATTAAACTGTGAATTGGAAGCAGGTAAATGTGACATAGGTACATCTGTAGACCCCTTTATTAGGATTCTCCAGTGAAACAGAGCCAATAGGATGTACACACACACACACACACACACACACACACACACACCAATTTATTTTAAGCCTCCATAATCACTCATGCGATTACGGAGGCAGGCAAGCTTCAAAATCTTCAGTGTGTATTGGTAGGCTGGAGACCTAGGAGAGTCAACAGTCAGATAAGGTCCAAAGGTAGTCTGCTGGAAAAGTACCTCTTGCTTGGAGGTGCTATACTTTTTGTAGTATTTAGTCCTTCCTCTGATTGTTTAAGGACTACTAACATTATGTAGGGCAATCTGATTTACTCAAAGTCCACCTAATTAAAAAATAACCTATGCTGGCAAGACTGCAGAAAAAAGGGAAAGCTGATGCACTGTTGGGGGAAATGTAAACTAGTTCGGCCACTGTGGAAAGCAGTTTGGAGATTTCTTAAAGATCTTAAAACAGAGCTACCATTCAAGCCAGCAATTTCATTACTACGCAGATACTGAAAGGAAAATAAATCATTCTACCAAAAAGTCATATGCACTCACATGTTCCTAGATATACTATTCACAATAGCGAAGACATGGAATCTACATAGGTGCCCATCACTGGTGGATTGAATAAAGAAAATGTGGCACATACGCACCATGGAATACTATGCAGCCATAAAAGAACAAAATCATGTCCTTTGCAGCAACATGGATGCAGCTGGAGGCCGTAATCCTAAGTGAATTGACACAAAAACAGAGAACCAAATACCACATATTCTCACTCATAAGTGAGAGCTAAACACTGAGCACACATGGACACAAACATAGGAACAATAGCCACTGCAGAGTACTAGAGGTGGGAGGGAGGAGGAGGGATTGGGGGTGAAAAACTACTGATTGGGTATTATGCTTGCTATCTGTGTGACAGGATCTATACCCTAAACCTCAGCATATCTGGCTCATGGGATCTGTATCCCAAACCTCAGCATCATGCAATACACCCGCGCAACAAACCTGCACATGCACCCTCAGTATTTAAAATAAAAGACAAAATTTTAAAAAATATTTGAACCTCATATAAAAAGTCTTCCAAATTGACATATCAAATTAACCATCATAACCCTTACATTAAACTTCAAATAGTCTAACAAATGTTTTGGGCATGATTTTCTAATTTCTCCTGACAAATGAACTGGTTCTTAGTTGGACATGTGTGGCTAAAAAGATATGCTTATTCTGTCTGTAGTTTTTTCATTCTAGTTTTGCTTCCTCTTTCTACACCCTTTGTGCGCATTGAAAATTCACTCCCGGCTGGGTGCGGTGGCTCACGCCTGTGATCCCAGCATTTTGGGAGGCCGAGGTGGGCAGATCATGAGGTCAGGAGATCGAGACCATCCTTGCTAACACGGTGAAACCCCGTCTCTACTAAAAATACAAAAAATTAGCTGGGCGTGGTGGTGGGCACCTGTAGTCCCAGCTACTTGGGAGGCTGAGGCTGAAGAATGGGGTGAACCCAGGAGGCGGAGCTTGCAGTGAGCCGAGATCATGCCACTGTACTCCAGCCTGTGTGACAGAGCGAGACTCCATCTCAAAAAAAATAAAAAAAATAAAAAAAATAAAATTCACTCCCCTGTATTTGATACTATACTACATACAAATATGTCCACAATCATGTGATTCACCCATTATGGATAGCCTTTACCAACTATTTATTATCAAACTTCCTGGGCAATCTCTGCTTCTATAAGTGTGGCACAGCCCCATGGCATGCTAGAGATTATGGAAGTGCTCAGACACTTGTAAAAATGCCTACTGCAGCTTTCTGTCACTGAGGCGTGCCTTTTCTTTATGTCCCTGTGTTGTGATCAGGAGAAGGATTAACTACCTTAGCTTTTCTTGCTTCTACATTGAGAGAAAACTGTTTTGCAGGGGCCTTGTGATTACAGGGACTGCCTCCTTTCTTTGATCCCTGACTATCCAAGGCACTGGGGATTTTGCTGTAGTGTGGAAAACGTAATCATGGTTTTAATAAGAACAGTCATGCCAACTTCAACTCATTTCCTTTTTAAGGTGAATTTACTAGGTTGATAAATAAGGGACATGTACTATTGTGTTTCTCGTGGTATCTTTGAGAGAAAGAGTGAAAAATGAAGACTAAGTGTTGAGCATAACTATAAGAAATTGTAATTGATTAAACAAGTGTGATCAAAGAGTGTTGATTTGCAAATTGATGTCATTTAAAAATGCATGCTGTGTGTATGGCTTCTTATAAGGTCTTCTGCAGCTCTGTGATTGCTCTGCCCCTGAATGGCAGTGAGCTGTTTTAGATACTGCCCCTTGTTTGGATGCTTAGATTCTAGTGGGAGATGCTACATACGAAATATAATAATTAAAAGTGTGGTAGGGTACGATAATAACAATGCATATATGTGTAGGATACTATGGAAGCACGAGGAAGGTGCCTCCCCAACATGGGCAGAAGAGAGTAGAGAGAGAAGTGAGAGTCAGGTAAAGCTTAATGAGGTAGGTAAATCCTGAGCTTACTCTTAGTTTTTGTGTTTCAACAACTTCTTCTATGTAATTTCAACCATGTGCCTCGTTTTGGGAGATTACAGAAGAGTATCGCTTATGTAAACAATGTGCAAATAACCCTAGCACCTCTCACTGAAAACAACAATAATAATAAATTAAAAGAAAAACCCATACAAACAAAGCTCATATGTGCATACAAAGATTTGTATAAAGACTATTATAATTATCAATGGTAATATCTGGGAAGAGGATTGAGGGCGGAATTTTTTTCTAAACTTGTATATCATTAGTATTTTCCTCTTCCGTAAACTTATACCACTTTTATAGAATTAAAAAAAATTGACTTTTCAATTTTAAAAAGAAATAATCTATCACATATTTGATTGAAAAAAGCTACTCCCCCCTGTATAAAAATGCCATAAACTGCTTAACGTCTCTTATTTCATTTGTATTTACACATCTATGTGAAACAGTGAGGGTTTAGCAACAGACACACTTCTTCAGTTTATCTACAGGAAAATGATTAGATTATTCTAATTAATTTCAGAAATCAGTGAACTGTGTGGACCTCTAAAATTACTACACTAGTTATGAAACTCCTGATGACATTTTTGAGCCAAATGTTATTCTTTTTAATTGACCAGATGCAAGCCTCTTTTCTCCTCCATTCTAAAATCTGGGTGCTGTTATGTGGCATCAAAGCACACTTGATCAGCTTTAACATTTTATCTGCCTCTTAATGCTAGCCATACTAGCTTTACTGAAAACTATTATAAAACAAAATGGTTCACTTCAGAAAAATGTGTCATCTTCAATAGTATTCTGTAACATCTTGTTTATATTTCTCCTTCTCTACAATAATACTGATTGTTGTTGTTTCAGTTCACTAGATCAGCACTAGGAAAGAACCTAGACTTGTCAGACAGATGGGTAATAATTGATGACAATCAAAATGCAATTCAATTGCATTCTTTTGAGATCTTGAGATGAAAACGTACTTATAGACACTGTTTCTATTTATACAATATCTTTATTTGACTTGAAAGGAGCGTAGGTACCAGCTCCTTTTCCTCTCACCACCCATTTTATTCCACACATCTAGAATGAACTCTTTACACATTCATGGGGTTAAAATCCTTTATGAAGAAGATCAAGTAAACTCCTCTTGGGAGGAGTAACTTTCCTATTGTCCAGTTGGAAAGCCTGATTCCCCAGAACTTCTAGGCCGGGATTTCCTACACCAAATGATGGGCATTATTGCAATGAGGAGATGGGGCAATGTCTGCCATATTTATCTGGTGATAAATCAGAAATCCCAAGATAACTGGGGCACAATGAGAGTGAAAGTCATGAGTTTTTATCTGTGGTAAGCTTAATAGTGTTCCCCAAAAAGATGTCTTCAAACCCTAACTCCCAATACTGGTGAATGTAAACTTATTTGGAAATAGGGTCTTCACAGATGTTATTAAGTTAAGGACTGTAAGATGAGAGCATCCTAGATTTATAGTGGCTTGAAATCCAATGACTGATGTCTTTAGAAAAAGAAGAAAGGACATAGACACACTGAAAAAAAGGTCATGCAAAGACAGAGGCAGGGATTGCAGTCATGTAGTCCCAAACCAAAGGATGTTCCAAGACACCACAAACTGGGAGAAATAAGGAAGGATGCACCCTTAGGGACTTCATAGAAAGTGTGGCCTTGCCAACACCTTTATTTTGGGCTTCTGGCCTCCAGAACTATGAGAGGTTGTATTTCTGTTGTTTTAAGCCACCAAATTTGTGTTACAACAGCCCTAGGAAAATAATAGAAATTTTGGTTCCAGGAAGTGGAGAGCTGCTGTATAAATACATAAAAATTTGAAAATGGTTTCTGAATTGGATATTAGGTAGAGGATGAAAGAATTTTGATAGGTATAACCAGAAAATAAACTAGATTGCATTGAAAAGATGGTTGATAGAAATGGACATTAAAGGCAATTTTAGTGAGGGCTCAGAAGGAAGTGACGAGTACAATAAAGAAAGCCTCTGTTGTTCTAAAGGGATACCTTATGAACAGAGTATTGACAGATATATGAACATTACAGGTGCTTCTGGTGATATCTCAGGGGGAAATGGCTCACATATTATTAGAAACAGGAAGAAAGGTGATTCTTCTTACAAAGTGACAGAAAATTTGATTCAATTGGATTCTACTGTTGGGTGGAAACAGAACTTATAAGGACTTGAATAGTAAAGCGAAGAGATTTCCAAGCAAAGTGTTGAAGGTATAGCTTAATTTTTCCTTGCTGCTTGTAGCAACATTCGGAGGATTCTAGATCTTTCAGGAATCACCACACCACAATGGTTGCACTAACTTACATTCCCACCAATGGTGTAAAAGTGTTCCTATTTCTCTGCAACCTGGCTAGCATCTGTTGTTTCTTGATGTTTTAATAATCACCATTCTGACTGGTGTGAGATGGTACCTCACTGTGATTTGGATTTGCATTTCTCTAACAATCAGTGATGTTGAACTTTTTTTCATATGTTTGTAGGTCCCATGAATGTCTTCTTTTGAGAAGTGTATTTTCATGCCCTTTGCCCACTTTTTAATGATATGTTTGTTTTTTTCTTGTAAATTTGTTTAAATTCCTTGTAGATTCTGGATGTTAGACCTTTGTCAAGTGGATAGATTACAAAAATTTCTCCCCCTCTGTAGCTTGCCTGTTCACTCTGATGATAGTTTCTTTTCCTGTGCAGAAGCTCTTTAGTTTAATTAGATCCCATCTGTTAAATACCATTTGACCCAGCAATCCCATTACTGGGTATATACCCAAAAGAATATAAATCATCCTATTACAAAGACACATGCACACATCTATTCATTGCAGCACTACTCACAATAGCAAAGACATGGAATCAACTCAAATGTCCATCAGTGATAGACTGGATAAAGAAAACGTGGTACATATACACCATGGAGTACTATGCAGCCATAAAATGGAACATGATCATGTCCTTTTCAGGGACATGGATGGATCTGGAAGCCATTATCCTCAGCAAATCAATGCAGGAACAGAAAACCAAACACTACATGTTCTCACTTATAAGTGAGAGCTGAACAATGAGAACACGTGGACACAGGGAGGGTAACAATACACACTGGGGTCTGTTGGGGGCAGAGGGTGGGAGGAAGGGAGAGCATCAGGAAAAATAGCTAATGCATGCTGGACTTAATACTTAGGTGATGGATTGATAAGTGCAGCAAACCACCATGACACATGTTTACCTTTATAATGAACCTGCACATCCTGCACATGTACTCTGGAACTTAAAATAAAAATAAAAATTAAATTTTAAAAAATTCAAGAGGAAAAAGATGAACAGAAAAAGGAACTACTAAGCAAACAGCAAGGAGTACTTGATAATTTGGAAGGTTCTCCACATACCCAGAGCAAAGGATGCTAAAATTAGAAAAGCCATTGTTGGGAAAGCATACTTTAAATAGAAGGCCAAAGAGGAGGCTTAAAAATATTTTGCTGAATAGATTAGATGTATGGCTTATGGATCCAATGGACCATTTCAGCAGACACCAGGAATAGAGATTGGTTATCCAGGAAGGATCTGTGGAAGAACCTCTCATCTGACAGTGTAATCCCCTTGACATACATGGTGGACCTACAAGGTTTTTAAGAATGTTGTATAAGCAGAAACACTGCCAGTTTAGACTAAAGGGGACAGAGACAGGAACACAGAGAAAAAGGTCACATGAAGATGAAAGTAGTGATTGGGTGGGGTTACTTAAGATTCTCCCTCAGCCTTCACAGGAACCATGGTCCTGCTGACACTTTGATTTCACACACCTAGGCTCCAGAACTGTGAGAGGATAAATTACTGTTGTTTCAGGCCACTCCTGTTGTGGTGGTGTGTTGCAGGTCTGGGAAACTAATAAACCATCTATTATTATTGACTCTCTAGTCTTCTTCTGCAATGCAAATGAAGTGATCTCTCTGACCTGAGCACCTCTAACCCTGACCCAGGTGTACCTATTCTAGCCTTGAATATTTCAACAGAATAAAACTCACTCTCTACCTCCTGTTAACTGCTTTGTGAACAACTTGTAAGAAATGTTATACATTGTAACAAAGTCTTATAGGTACTTAAATCTTATCATTCTGATGCTTACTAATTATTTTAAATGTTTCAATAAACGAAAAATTTAAAAAGAGTGATGATAAATAAAACAATCTCTACTACACACTTTATTGGACTCTAATTGTCAGACTTTCTTTTGCAAGTGAGAATGAAATCAATAAATTGTCCCCTAATTGGTAAAGAGTAGACAACATATTGTGCACTTGCTTCAGTTTTAAAATCTCTTAAACTTCGGTGGGGTAGGGAGAGGACAGCTGGAGAAAGGGCTAAGAATATTGAAGGGTAGTGTTTGGAGTATATTAAACAGATGTTAATGCATTATGTCTCTTTTTAAATAGTGTTGTAAATTCATGCACAAATAAATATCTTAACTATTAGAGTAAATGCTATGGAAACAAAGTATTTAGTTATAGCTCACCTTCTGGATTCATCACGTGTCTTATGCACATAGTAATTTTAGTGATATTATTTCCACAGAGGCTGAGCATGATGGATCATGCCTATAACTCCAGCACTTTGGGAAACTGAGGCAGGAGGATCACTTGGGTCCATGAGTTTGAGACCAGCCTGGGTAACACAGGGAGACCCTATCTCTACAAATAATTAAAATAAGCTGGGTGTGATGGTGCACAGCTGTGGTTCTAGTTACTCAGGAGGCTGAGAGAGACGACTTGGTTCTCTGTTCCCACCTGAATGTCATATTGAATTGTAATCTTCATGTGTCAAGGAAAGGGCCTGGTGAGAGGTGACTGGATAATGGGAGTGGTTTCCTCCATGCTTTTCTCATGGTAGTAAGTGAGTTCTCACGAGATCTTATGGCTTTTAAAGTGCTCAGCAGTTCCCCACTCACTCTTTCTCTCCAGCTTCCTTGTGAAGAAACTGCTTGCTTTTCCTTCACCTTCCACCATGATTGTAAGTTTCCTGAGGCCTCCCCAGTCATGTGGAACTGTGAGTCAATTAAACCTTTTTCCTTTATAAAGTACTCAGCCTTGGACATTTCTTGATAACAGTGAGAAAATGGACTAATACACTGAGGCAGTAGTGTAAGCCTGGGAGGTCGAGGCTGCGGTGAGCTGTGATTGCACCACTCCACTCCAGCCTGGGCAATAGAGTGAGACCGTCTCAAGAAAAAATTATTATTATTTCCATTGCCATTTAATGTTGTAACTTATAAAGGGTTTATTAATAAGTTATGTGTCTGCATATCTATAAAAATTGATTCTTAACCCAACAATTGTGTTGGGAAAGTAAGGTAAGTTGTTAGTATCCCGTCGTACAAATAAGGATACTGAGGCTCAGGTAATTAAAATGTCTTGACAAGTTCATAGAACAAGTATCAGAACACTGACCAGAACCTAGACCTCCCAATTCTAGCCCAGTGTTCTTTTGGTTTCTTTCTGCTAACTGTGGAAAAGTTGACTGAATTATATAAGGATAATGGATGTATACACTATTATCTTTTCTGACATTGTGATCTGAAATTTTACATGTAAGAAAAATAATGTCAAAACCTCCTTATTTAATGGCTTACTTCTCTGAACATATGCATTGACAGTTTTTGGCTTGATAATAAAATGAAACAAATAAGAAGATTAAATATACTCGTTTACTTGTTTCATTGTGAAAATATGTCATGCTACTACTAATGTATGTGATGTAAGAAGAAAATGCCCAGGTTGTATTGAACATAGTGTGGTAATTTTTTATGATATGAGAGGATTAAATAGGTTGTATTTTTGTTTTTTTAACGTTATTTAAGATCTGTGGATGGAATTAAGTTGACCCCAAAGGACAATTTATTATCACTGGAAAACCTGGGAAACTTCTAAGAAACACTTTAAAAATATTTATATGCTGGGTTCCCCTAAATCCTTAAGAAAGAAAAATGATTCATGATTCAAAGCAATGAAAGACCAGTATGTTTTATGCCAGTAATTTGGCAGATTTGCAAAGGTAACCACTAAGTGCTTTTTTTTCTTTGAACATGAAATGAATGAATATGGACACGTTTTGAGGGAACATTCAAAAAGTTTCATAAAGTTAGTTATGCTGTTTTTAAAAAGAACCATTAAGGAACTAATGGCCTAGCTGAATTGATAACTGGGAAAATACTCTACATCTAATAGAAATATGGTTCAAATGCAAAATGCTTACCAGAAAATTGCTAAAAATATAAATTAAGCATACAAAGTCATATCTATTATGCTCCATGCTGCTGCTGTTGATAATACAATAACATATTTCCAGAATAACAACTATTCAGGATATTTGTAACTCTGAGGAATTGAAAATACTTGTATTTGGGAAATGTATACTCATGAGCCTGAAGGAAGTGGTTAGTCACGCAATGTGATATTTTTTATATACATATGTAAATGCATATAAAAACAAAATGAAAACACCTACAATATTTGGATGTTTAAATTGAAAATATAAACAGAAATAAATACAAATATTAATGTTGTTATATTCACCTTAACACACATGATGTTGCAAAAGGAGCTTTTCTGAGATGACTCTCACAAACATGAACGTCTCAAGTGGGAGGTGCGACTACAACCTGATGATCTGACTAGGGACTTGGACTGAGAATAGTGTTTGAACTGGAAGTGTAGGAGATACACTAGGAAGGGCTAGAGATCTCGAGGATGTAGAATGATATATTCCTTTGTCTGAGTCCCAGTCTGTGGTTTCTGTCCTATTTATAATGACATTCTGGTTGAATTTGTTTGTTCTACAAAGTAAGTCAAGTTTCAAGTCATGTCAGTTTATCCAATTAAGGCCTTGATGAAAGGAAAAAGAGAAGAGGCCATTTGTGCTCGTGTGCTCAATTATTTTTGAAGATTACGTTTGGCCATCTAAGCTTTTGTTGGTTGTCAATATGTGGTTGATCAAATTAGCACAATTTGGAGGCCCAGTTCATGATTCCCTGGGTCTTTGGAGTCATTAGTGATCCCTGCTTAATTGTGGTTCCTATTTCAGTATGCCAGCAGAAAAGAAAAGGGCCCTGTTTAAAGTATCGAAACTATAGGATTCCAAAACAAACTTAGAAATTCCCATCTCTAGCTTGTCTGTTTTCCTCACTACCAGCAACTGAGGCATGCTGCTCTCATGTTACCATCCTGCCACTGTCTATTTGTCTTACTTCTGACTTCTGTGAGTTAGCCCTGGTCTATTTATCTTATTTTGGACAACAGTGTACTGCGTAAGGTCTGGTCTCTTTTTCCCGTTCATAGACCCAAACACTTTGCTCCAGAGCATAGCCTTCCTGTTTTCTTTTGTTCAAGTTTGATGAGCTCATGCTCTACACATAACTCCCAGGGCAGCTTTATACACTGGCTGAAGGTGGAAAATTGTTAGAAAAGTGTTTAGTAGGCTGGGCATGGTGGCTCATTCCTGTAGTCTCGGCACTTTGGGAGGCCGAGATGGATGGATCACTTGAGGTCAGGAGTTCAAAACTAGCCTGACCAACATGGTGAAACCCTGTCTCTACTAAAAATACAAAATTAGCCAAGTGTGGTGGTGAACACCTGTAATCCCAGCTACTTGAGAGTCTGAGGCAGGAGAATTGCTTGAACCTGGGAGGCAGAGGTTGCAGTGAGCCAAGATCGTGCCATTGCACTAAACTCTGGGCAACAGGAGTGGAACTCCGTCTCAAAAAAAAATGTTTGGCAGAAAAAAATTATAGCTGCTCACTAATGTTCTAACATGTCAAATTGGCTTTCATAAGATTCTATAGGGGCTAATAGAGGCTCACAGTCTCCTAGGATTTTCTGGTTCATTGTCGTGAGGGAGCTGACAGGGAACATTCAAAAGATCCTTATGTGCTCCTCAATGACCTCAATGTCCTTTGTGACTGAATAAGTGACGTGCTGAGCTCCATGTTTTTCCTTCAATGTGATTTCTTCCCCACACGATCCAATAGACACTTCCACCACCTTAGAGAATGCCAATATTAACCCCCTTATATTCTATATTTGAATTTCTGTCAGTCACACAAGAAACCCAAGTCACCCAGGTCATCTCATCATGTGGATGTTGATTCTCAAGCAGCTTGGAATATGCTGTAATTAGCCTCCATCTACCATTCCTCCTCAGCTACCAATTCATTCTTCTCCACTGTCTGGAGCACAGTCAGTCATTAAAAAAAAAAATCCCCTTTTTACTCAGCCTCTCCTCAGAGGATTTCCTTCACTGTTTCTCTAACTAAAATCTGGCTCTCCCTTAAGGACACCTACAGTCTTTTCAGATGGTGGTGGTTTTCTCTCACATGTCTTTTTTACTACTTGGTCTGGAGTTAGGATAATTGTCTTTCTTGATTGTTCTTGCCACCTTCAGACCTTTGTTTCTTCTTCCCTCTTCCTTCCAAGCCCCTGATTTCTTTTGAAGTTTATGTCAACAGATTACTCTACCCATTACCCCAGTTTGTTTTAGTCATCTAACTAATCCCCAGACCAGCCTTCTTCATTTCTTGAAGATTTTATTATACGATTTACTCCATCACTACTTATGATACAATTCTTGGTAATTTTAATAGTCATGCAGAAAATCCTGCTAGGATCTTGAGTTTTTAGCTCCTTGTTGTTATTTTTCCCTAGAATCTTGTCCTTCACCTTACATCAGTTACCCATTCTCATAGTGGTGCCCTAGACTTTGTCAGTCCTGGTAATAGCTTTCCATCCATAATCTCAATTTTAAGTACTCCACTCTGCAATCTACCCTTCCTATCTTTCTAACATGTTCCTTTATTCTCTCCCCACGAGTCACTGGTCTTTCTGAAATCTTCAGTCCACTGGTAATACCATCTTTTCACTGCATACATTTTCTCAGCTTTCTCCCATCTTCATCTTCCTTTCTCCAAATTTAGATTCTGTAGTTCATTTTTATGCTCATCTCTTGCTTACATCCTCAACCCCTTGGCTCCTCTTTCATTGTGTATTATATGCCTTGCAAAACCCAACCCTGGTCATGTCAGCCTGCTTTGCACACACACATGTCTAGAAAAAACTGTACATCAATGCTTCCCAATCTTATCTTAAATAAGTGAATGTTATCCTCAAGTTGGACCCTAGCTGTGTCCAGCAACTGTTTTATTTCTTTCATAAGCTTTCTCTTACTCCCCTAGGTAACCATTTCATACCTTCTTCTTCATTCTCAAACACGTATCTCAATAAATCTCTTCTCTTTGAGCTAACCAGCTTGCTATTTCACTGAGAACATGGAAATAATCAGGAGGGAACATTTACACACTTTCACGACCCAGTGGACCCATCTACATGTGTTTCCTCTAGCAACTATGGAAGGGTTCTTAGTGACCCTATCTAAGGCTACGTGCCTGACAGGAACACTGGTTTTCTTTTTTTTTTTCTCTCTCTCTCTCTCTCTTTTCTTGAGGGAGTTTCGCTCTTGTTGCCCAGGCTGGAGTGCAATGCTGTGATCTTGGCTCTGTCTTCTAGGTTCAAGCGATTTCCTGCCTCAGCCTCCCAAGTAACTAGGATTACAGGCATATGCCGCTATGCCTGGCTAATTTTTTGTATTTTTAGTAGACACAGGGTTTCTCCATGTTGATCAGGCTGGTCTCAAACTCCCAACCTCAGGTGATCTGCCTGCCTTGGCCTCCCAAAGTGCTGGGAGATACCATACCCAGCCGGAACACTGGTTTTCATCTCCTCTGCCTACCATAGGACATTGTTCCTAAGGGGCCGCTCTCTCCTGCAGCACCAGATTTTTGCTCTTAACTAGTTTATTCTCAGCAGAAGACAAATACACTGTAACATATCCCATCTTAAAAAATCTGATTTGCCAATTTCTCTCAATATTACCACTTACCTCAGAGCTAAGTTTGGCTCCACCCTCACCCTTTACTATGCTCAATCAGTCAATTTTGCCTCTTTAGTCTCTATTTTTTCTGCTGACACTTAGTTGAATCACTTATTAACATCTCACTCAACAATTTGAACAGACTCTTACTACTTTTCCATTGTCGGTTCTCTGGCCCAGGTTAGAGCATTGGGTTAAATCAATACACAATGAATGTATGTAGATTTGAGGAACTGAGTCTTTTCTTAGACTAAGTATCCTAAAGCTAAACCTCTATTATGTTATATCTAAGAAGAAACTTTATAGGGATACATTCTACTTATTGAAGAAAATCAAGATTTCTTACTCAGTAATAAAAGTACACATAACATTGCATTGAGTTTCATATATCGTGATGATCTTGCTGAATTTTTGACCATTTTATCAATGTGTCTTGTAAGCTTTCTCCATTCTCTTTCTATATAACTGTAGAAATTCTATTCTCCTGTTTTTTTAAAAAAAATTAAAATAAAGAAAGTATAAATTAAACATCTATATTCTTTCCATCCAGAGTAGAAAACAGTTAATAATTTATCATCTTTCACTACACAGACATTTCATTAGAGGAAAAAAATCATTGCAGAAAGAATAAAAGACTTCTTAACTACCATCCATCATAACACCCCCCACCATTGATCACATCGTCATCTATATTTGTGTATGTTATTCAGTCAATTTTTTTTTCGTGTGTAAAATATATGGTTGAGTGCTATTCCAACATTTATTTTTTCAGGAGCAGAGTAAAGAGTTGGGTGCCAGGCATGGTGGTGTGTGCCCATAATCCTAACTACTTGAGAGGCTGAAGGAGGAGAATTGCTTGAGCCCAGGAGTTCAAAGCCAGGCTGGGCAACATTACAAGACCCTGTCTCAATAAAAATAAAAAGAGTTGGGGAGTACTAGGGTATATTCTTCTCATAAATTTAGCTGTCATAAGGACAAAGAATTCTCTATCCATCCTTTAAGGCCCAGATCTAGTACTATTTTCCCATGCTCCATCTTAATATGCAGAATTTCTGTTCCAATGTCTTCGGAACTCTTTTTTTAAATTCACGTTCACACACACACACACACACACACACACACGTATGAACACAAATTTAAAAATGCACATAATATATACATACATATATACACACATACATAATTTATACTTTAGATTAATATGTATATATGGTTCATTTATACTCTATGTATGAATGAAATATATATACACAGACACATACATTATTTAATTGTAAATATGCTTCTTAAGGGTTAGCACTACTTATATTACTTTCAGCAGTATCTATATGCATCTGCACCACCAAATTGCCTGTCAGAGTATACAGCCACCCAACACACCCACCCACAGCCCTCTCCACACCCATATAGGTATATTTTTCTCTATGACCACTTTTATTTAAAATATATAAGAATAAAGGAATGAACAACGGAATGGTCGACTAAGAAACATGTAATGATTCAAATTCAGTAGGTGCTCATTATCTAAGTGATGTGCTATACCTCTAATTCTTCATTTCTTTATTACACATGGCACTAGTAAAAAGTAATAAAGGGCTCTTAGCTACTTGAAGTGTTCCCATAACCTATAGGAGTATCATTTGTCTTGGTGGCAACTAGGAAAGGAGCAAAGAACAATTTGTCTTTTTTTGACTCATATTTCCACTTAAATGTAGAGAGATAAAAAGCAAGAGACAGCTTGTGCTAATTAGAAGGAGAAAATTTAAGAGAATATTGCTCTTGGCAGTGTTCAAAATACCAAGGTCACACATGTACCTTCTGCAACTTTGCTTCTCAATGGAATAGAGTATTGGGTAACAGGGTTTCATGGAGGCAACTTTTGGATTCTACAAGGGCCTAGCAGCATACAGTTAAGAGGTTGTATGTCAATTTCTTAAATGGTCACTGACAAGATCCTGTTTATTCATTAAATACAGTTCTTAAGAACATTAATTTAAGCCTGAAAGATTAATGTATCTGGGTCTACTGCTCCCTTGGGGTACAATTCAGTTGCTCTGTTACTTAAAAATGGTTTAGACAATAATTTCTGAGGAGGTTCAAGGACTCTGTCTCCTTTCACTTCCACTCCTTATACATCATATAATTCAGCAATGTCATGAGTTTTTGACTGACTTGTGGCTCATTGGTATGGAATAGCCAGTTACAATTATCTAGTTTCTTTCTTCCACACAGCCAGGAAAAATCAATCTGTTCAGTATCTCTTGGTCATTTATTGGCAGATTTAAAAAGAACATAAATGTTTAATAAAGATTCAATAATTCTTATTTTGCTCATCTGAAAACCCTGTTATGCCCATTAAGTTGCTCAGCAATGCTATCCATTTTCTGTGGAAAAATTCACCAATTTTCTGAAGTGTACTACAAGATTAGTAATGCAATACTACCAAACTTAACTATTTAAAGCTAAATTTCTCCTGTCAAGATAAATGAGATAAATGAATAAAATGTATTTGAAATATAGTTCCCATGACTTTTTTTTTTTTTTTTTTTTTTTTTTTTTTTTTTTTTTTTGTGAGATGGAGTTTTGCTCTTGTGGCCCAGGTTGGTATGTAATGGCATGAGCTCAGCTCACTGCAACTTCTGCCTCCAGGTTCAAGTGATTCTCCTGCCTCAGCTTCCCAAGTAGCTGGGATTGCAGGTGCCTGCCACCATGCCCAGCTCATGTTTGTATTTTTAGTAGAGATGGGGTTTCACTATATTGGTCAGTCTGGTCTCAAACTCCTGACCTGAGGTGATCCACCCACCTCGGCCCTTGACTTTTATTGAACATATTCATTGAATTTCTAATGCATACATTTTGATAATCCACAATGAACCTTTTAGGGTCTCATTTCTAATGGAGATCATTAAAACCTAAGTAGAATTAAATACAAGGTTGCCTTCTACTCTAAACAGTTAATAAAATCCTTTAGTCTTCTGTGTTAAAAGGAGTCTTTCATTCAAATACTCTACTTCCTGTTTTTGCCATTTGGTATTGCAAAATAATTGCCATAAGCTTAGGTGTGAATTTACTTCATCAGAAAAAGTTCTTTTATCATTAATAGAGTTAGGAAGGCATCTCAACAAAATGAAGCAGGCATATAATAACCACCCCACCCAAAGAGGGAAAAACTCCATAACAGATATATATTTTGTCTTAAGAGTTATATTTTGTTTCACTAGAGTGTGATCTCCATGACCATAGTAGTCATTTCTGGCTTGCTCCTGACTATATACCATTGATTAGCACAGCATGTGACATAGTAAGTGCTCAATAAAAATTATCAAATAAATGATGTTACCAACCTTGTTTTATTCATACTAAATTAACCAAATTCTATAATAGAGGTCATAAACATCTGCCCTGTAGTGATGATTTAACAAATAACTATCTTCCTATTCTTTTATATATTAACCTAGAGCATTGATCATAATTACGTGAAGCCTCACTTAAAGCTATATTCAAGATTTTTTTTTTTATAAATCATTCATATAAATCTCACAATTTCAATATAAATCAGAAATAAAAGGCTGGGCATGGTGGCTCATGCCTGTAATTCCAGCACTTTGTGGGGCTGAAGCAGGAGGATCGCTTGAGCATAGGAGTTCAAAACCAACTGGGGCAACATTGTGAGACCTCATCTGTACAAAAAGGAAAAAAAACAGTTAGGCATGGTGGTCCCATACTCAGGAGGCTGACGTGGGAGGATCACTTGAGCCTGAGAAGATCGCTTGAGCTCAGGAGGTCAAAGCAGCTGTGAGCTATGATTGTGCCACTGCACTGCAGCCTGCGCAGCAGAGTGAGACCCTGTCTCAATAATAATAATAATAATAATAATAATAATAATAATAGTAATAATAAAATCATCCTGCTAGCTGGATATCATTCCTCTCTCTCTCTCCAATTGGAAAACTAAGGTAAAACTTATTTCAGGGTACCAACCAGAAAATGAGGTTAGCTTATAAGTGAGATTGTTTTTCTTCACCTCTATATTGTACTTGGGTTCTTCTGTATGAGATACATTGGAATTTTCCCAATTTTTAAGGTTTTTACTCAGGTCCTCAAATTTCTGTATCTGGTATGTTGTCTAACAGACCATGACTTGACTTTTCTGGTAGAGAAGCAACTATTGAGAATGCCACAGACTTGAGCTTTCCATGCTATATTTAGAAGATAATTTGCTGCACATTCTTGGATCGATTTTTGCCATCTCAGTTACTTTGTGAGAGATAATTGACATTCTTTGTGCTATGACAACTGTATGTGATGGATTAGTTCTAGTGGTTGGCACTGGTTAGCTTCATATCAGTCACAGAATTTCATGAGCAACCTGATTCAAATCCTATGCCAGACACAAGAGATTTCTAAGAATATAGCCAAACTGAACTTTAGTAAAAGAGCAAACATCTTCTCTCTTTGAAGAAATCTTCAATTTTCCAAAGTCACGAAAAAGATGAACACTCAGTGGACTATTATTAAAAGTTTCCAATGGTCAGTATATATTGCAATTGAAAAATTTCAGAGTATGACCGTAGCTAGATATTGTGATACTTTTATATCAAAGCATTAATGCCTTAAAAATAATATAGTTAAACTCACTTTTTACAAATTAATCAAGGGTGTAATTTAGTCCATGATAAATTAGAAATTATTTCAATAGGCTGCATTAAAAATGCTGTATATTTAGCTTATGTTTAAAGTAGTGCATAATGGGGATAAGTGAGGATACATTCAGGAGACAATTTCCTGATGGGATTATGAAGATTATAGAAATACTGATAGAAATGTTAGTATCTATCAAAACATTGAGTGACAGAAGGCATATCCATAAGACTTAATACCTTTTGAGATCATTAAAACATTTATAAGTTATATTTTCTTTGTGATCATATATCTAGTTGTTTATTTCCTCACATCTTGTGTTCTCAAATCTTACTTTTCCTCTAATATTGTAAGACTAAATATAATTTAAAGAACCAGTATCTATAACCTTCAAAGTATATGTTATTCATTCTCTTTCACTTAAATGGTTTAATATCTTGCAATTCTTCTCTACTTGCCTGATATTGTTCTATTAGCCTCACATTGTTTTTTATTGCTTTTAAATTATTTACTTGATACATCATAATTGTACATATTGTACATATTTATAGGGTACAGTAAGATTATATATATGTGTGTGTATATATATAATATATAATATATATACACACATACTGTGTTAATGATCAAATCAGGATATTTAGCATTTGTGTTCAAATGATATAGAAAACAGTTTACTAATACACAGATTATTTAAACTTGTATCAATGCAACTTAACTCATTGGTCAGATTCTTAATATATGTGCTTCTGTTTCATTTCCAAGTTGGCCAGATAAGTTATCTTCACAAACTTTTAGAACCATCTCTTTATACATTTTTTTCTGCAAAATAATTTATATGCAGACTTCATGGTGTTGATTAATCTGAGTATTTCTCTGGCCACCAAAAATATCCAAAAATATTTATATTTTATTGAAACTCGCCTGTTTTACTGAACCAGATTACTTTAACAGGTTTTTCTTACTTTCAAATTTTTGTAATGGTGTTTTCAACTTAACCCTCTTGTTCCTTTTTAAGGTTTAAACAGGTCTTCTTTTTCCCTCCCTTCCCTCTCTCCCTCCATTCCCTCTCTCCCTCCCTTCCTTCCTCTCTCCCTTCCTCCTTTCCCCTCTTTCCTTCCTTTCTTTCCTTAGCACTTCTTTATTCAGTTCACCTGGTGTACGAAAATAGTTTTCTCAAAACTAAATTATCATTTGCAACACTCTCAGTCATCTGAATAAAGGGTTTCTTCTATGTTCTAGAAAACAAGGAATAGAACATAATGTACCTGAAATTACAGGCTGAATTAGCATATGGTGGCTAAGTGATGCTAAACACAAATAAGGCTAATTTTCTGAAAATTGATTCCTTAGGAAATGACTGATTTACTTAGTTTTTAGAGTAATCACTATGGTGAGTTCCTTGATTCTCAGACATGTCTATTTTGGTCATGTCAGTTTTTATTAATAAAGGAGCTGGCCAGGTGCAGTGGCTCACACCTGTAATCCTAGCACTTTGGGAGACCGAGGTCGGTGGATCATAAGGTAAGGAGTTGAAGACCAGCTTGGCCAACATGGTGAAACCCTGTTTAGTCTCTACTAAAAAGATACTGGGGGAACCCATTCCCAATATTTCAACATAGGTTCTTTCTATTTTCCATAAATGTCGGCCGGCTGAGAAATAGAGAGACAGTACAAAGAGAGGAATTTTACAGATATTGGGGGAACCTGCCCCCAATATTTCAACATAGGTTCTTTCTATTTTCCATAAGTGTTGGATGGCTAAGAAATAGAGACAGTACAAAGAGAGGAATTTTACCGCTGGGCCACCAGGGGTGACATCACATATTGGTAGAACGTGATGCCCACCTGAGTCTCAGAGCAGCAAGTTTTATTAAGGGTTTCAAAAGGGGAGGGGGTGTAAGAACAGGCAGTAGGTACAAAGATCACATGCTTCAAAGGGCAAAAAGTAGAACCAATAATAAGGGTCTAACAAAGATCACATGCTTCTGAGGGAACAGGACAAAGGACAAAAGCAGAACCACTGATAAGGGTCCAACAAAGATCACAGGGCAAAGGGCAAAAGCAGAACCACTGATAAGCATCTATGTTCAGCGGTGCATGTACTGTCTTGATAAACATCTTAAACAAGAGAAAACAGGATTTGAGAGCAGAGAACCGGTCTGACCACAGATTTACCGGGGCAGCGTTTTTCCCCACCCTAGTAAGCCTGAGGGTTCTGCAGGAGACCAGGGTGTATCTCAGTCCTTATCTCAACTGCACGAGACAGACATTCCCAGAGTGGCCATTTTTAGACCTCCTCCCAGGAATGCATTCCTTTCCCAGGGTATTAATATTAATATTCCTTGCTAGGAAAAGAATTTAGCGATATCTTTCCTACTTGCACGTCCATTTATAGGCTCTCTGCAAGAAGAAAAATATGACTCTTTTTGCCCAACCCCGCAGGCAGTCAGACCTTATCGTTGTCTTCCCTTGTTCCATAAAAATGGTTGTTATTCTGTTCTTTTTCAAGGTGCACTGATTTCATATTGTTCAAACACACGTTTTACAATCAATTTGTACAGTTAACACAATTACCATAGTGATCCTGAAGTGACGTACATCCTCAGCTTATGAAGATTACAGGATTAAGAGATTAAAGTAAAGGCAGACATAAAAAAATTATAAATTATTTGTGTACTGATAAATGTCCATATTAAGATGAAATCTTCACAATTTATGTTCCTCTGCCATGGCTCCAGCCGGTCCCACTGTTTGGGGTCCCTGACTTCCCATAACAAAAATACAAAAAAAATTAGCCAGGCAGGGTGGTGGGTGCCTGTAATCCCAGCTACTCAGGCGGCTGAGGAAGAGAATTGCTTGAACCTGGGAGGTGGAGGTTGCAGTGAGCTGAGAGCGCACCATGGCACTCCTGGGTGACAGGTGACAGAGTGAGACTCCATCTTAAAAAAATAAAATTAAATTAAAAAAGGAGCTACATAAATATGGGTTTTATGAAGTTTTTTTTTTGTTTTTTTTTTTGTTTTTTTTTTTTTTTTTTTTTTTACTGTAGATAGCAATTCACTAAAAATTTACTGAACATTAAAGTAGATGCTGTGGATGGGTTAAAAAGAGTTACGTTCAAAGAAGTGACTGGGTAAAACATGCTCTAGAATATAGATGGATAACTGAATTGAAAGGCCATTGTTGAGGGTAGGTACTTTTTATTCAATCACATGAGGTAGAGAGATTTAAGTGAACTGAAGGACCTAGAGAGGGAGAGAACAGTATAGAGGATAGATAGTTACACACACATACACACACACTCCTCTTATACCTGCGTATGTTAGGAAAGCATAGAGGAGAAAGGGAGAATTGCCAGTTGCTAGGGAAAATAGCTTCACCCTCAGTCTGGGCATTAACCAGTGAGAATAACTAGGCTTTGCTTAAGCATCAGAGATTTATATAAACAGAATTAGTTGAGGTGATCCAGCTGTGAGTACTAGGATGGAAATTTAGACTTCTGTTTTCTAACCTGCCTCTTTCCAGGTTCCTCATCTGTAAAATTAGGTAAATGTCTCTATCCTAAATATAAGGTGAATATTTATTCTAGAGCTTACTCTAGAGATGAGAGAATTCAGACATTAGACTTCTTTACTCTCTCTACTTTGCCCACCCTAACATTCCTTATCTGGAAAATAAGGTGGAGATCTGTATGTTAAATATAAACTGAATATGAGGTGAAATCAGCACATCTGAAGAAGAAGACAAAGTGCTGGATTTTGAAGGCTTCTGTGAAAGAGCTATATATATTATAAATTCCTGGAGTGATGACATCAGGGAAATATATCAGCAACTATGGTGAGTCTGAGAGCATTTATGTTGGACATGATTATGTGGTTCATGTGAGAAACAGAGTTAGCAGATAAGAGAAACATTTAGTCACTATTTTATTTAATAGTATCTAGATCTTGGGGATTTGTAAAATCCCCCTCAGTTTCAATTTGGGGCCATTTTAAATTATTTCTTGTTATTCAGGGTTTCAAGGTTGTTTTTCAAATATAGATAAAAAATGTATAGGAGTCAATTTGATTTCAGATCCAAAATTTTTTTCACCAACATATTTTTGTTTGAGAACAACTAGTACAAGAAATCATTTAAGCTGGAATGGGATGAGCAAATTTAGTATATTTTCTTAGGGCTTTTGAGCTGTTACATTACTATAAATAAAATAAATTAATTTTCTTCAAGTTTACAGATTCTTTCACATAGCACCAGCAAGCATAGCCACATCCCTGTTACTGTAGCTTAAATCCTAAAATGAAAAGAAAACAAAAATCTGAAAAATTTAAGATCCTATAAATCTATATTCAATTCTGGATATCTAATATATGCTAGTATTTTTTATCTTTTTCTCTCTGCTTTCCATCCTTAAAATGAATTTCTAATATTTTGGGTGTGTGTATAAAAATGAGGAGAGACAAAGGGAATTTTTGCTGGATACTCCTTTGTTGAGTGTTTGTATTGGAGTTGGGTCTTCCCAGCCAGCAATCCTGCCTGTGATCTAAAGCACTCACAGTGACCTGAGGACTTTTATTTGGATTTGCTCTTTCTGTTTTATGCAGGCATCATTCAGACAGTCATCATTACTGTAACGTAAATAAGCATCCTCTAAAACCTCAAGCTCCGATAGCTTTGTTTGATGAGGAGTCCCTCAGTAACAACTTCCTCTGGGTTATGGAAGTTGACTCAGCATGAAAGGCTGTTTCCGCTTTTCAGCCCTTTTGACCTATCTATGTTCTAAATGGAACATTCAATTACTCTTACCCTTCCTGTTTTCTAACCTTTGGCCATTATGAGCCCTTCAATATGAATAAAATGTCGAGCATACCAAAGAGGAAATAATGAGTCTAAAAGGTATCCATCAAGTATGATGTAGTTGCCTGGCCAGCTGTAGGCAGAGAAAAAGCACAACTCCCTGCTGTGCATTCTTCTTTGAGAAAAGAGTTGCTGACACCTTTTAGTCTTCTCTCCATAGGAGCTTATTTCTTTTTTCTCCATCCACAGCATTTCTAAGATCCACATCATCAGAGAAAGAAAAGTAGAAGAAAAAAAAATCAAGTGTGAAATGCAATCACAAACTGCATCTTGAAATCTATACCACTAAGAGGCTAACAAGGCAAAGGGTCCATGGCCTCCTTTCAAAGTTCAATTTCAAAGGGTAACTATATATGCCTGAAACTTATGCTGCAACCAGGAGGGTCCCACCCATCAATTGCAGATTTCAAAACTGTAGCCCTTTATTTGATGTCAATAATAGACGACTGGGAGGCAGCTTATAAAATATAATTGGCAGCTTGGACTGAGTCTGAACACAGTAGCTTGCAAACTTAGGTAATCCTGGAATTTATGGGAGTTTACCTACCTTGGTGGGGAGCAAGAGGACATGGACCATGATTAAATGCCCTGAACAAAACAAGTGAGCTTCATATCTTTTTTCCAGTCCTCATTCTTCCTCATCCCAGTGAATGGAAACCTGATAGTAACCTGGAAATCAACTGTAACTTCTCCCTCTACCATGTTCTTTTACATTTAAAATACAAATCCTACCGTAATTAGCACATGCATTCACATCTCTCCATCTCACTCTCTAATTCCTGCCACCAACATATCCTGCCTGGATTCCTGAAATGATCCTTTTTCATCAAGTTTTAAACTCTCCTAACGTATACTCTACTTTGCAGCCAGCATGATCTTACTGAAAGACTGGTATCTTTATAATCCTCAATGTTACTATTGCCTTCCAAAGCTCAAACTCCTTAAAACTGTTTCGCAGTGCCCTATAGTATCTTCTTCACTTACCTCTCTTCCTTATCTCTCAATCAATCCCCCTTTCTCCATACTGAAGTAAATCCCTCTAGGCTCTCCTATCTTTACCTCTACTTTTTGGCCTATGTTCCCATTTTCCTATAACATGCTCTTACTCTTCTGGCTTTCTCACACTTATCTTTTAGGTTTCAGTCTTCTCTCATTCTTGGACTTGATTAGGCTCCTCTGTTGCTCCCCTTAATTTCCCTCTCATAGCCTCTTTTTAGATTGTTGCATCACTGTTGGTATATCTTGATCCTGAGAATGGAAGCTCCCTGACAGCTCTGTGAGGGCAGGGAAGGTACCTTAGCTTTTGTGGACTTTCATATGCCCATGACTCCATGATGTTTGTTGAATGAAAAGATGAATTCACTTTCCTATGCTCCTGAGATCCAGTGTCATGAATTGTATATTAGTCTGTTCTCATGCTGCTAATAAAGACATACCCGAGACTGGGTAAGTTATAAAGAAAAGAGGTTTAATTGACTTACAGTTCCACATGGCTAGGGAGGCTTCAGAATCATGGAGGAAAGCAAAGGGGAAACAAGACACGTCTTACATGGCAGCAGGCAACAGAGAAGAGCATGTGCAGGGAAACTCCCCTTTATAAAACTGTCAGGTCCCATGATACTTATTCACTATCATGAGAACAACATGGGAAAGACCCACCCTCATGATTCATTCCCTCCTACCAAGTTCCTTCCAGGACATGTGGGAGTTATGGGAGCTACAATTTGAGATTTGGGTGGAGACACAGCTAAGCCATATCAAATGGTTAGCTGAAAAGTGGGTTTTCCTTTCCCAGTCTATCTGGAAATTGAGGGAGTGGTTGACAAGACAAAGTGCCGTAAGAGAATGGCTTTGTGTGTCCCTCACAGAGAAGGAATGGAGAAGACTGCCTTTTTGCAGTGAAGACTGGGCTACTTTGGGAGACATTGCATCCTTCCCGGCCTTGCTCTCAAAGCTTCAAATGGGAGGAGGGTGGTGAGGATAGGGTAAGAAACTATGTTGAAACCTGTTATAATGGGTGAGAACTCTGTAGAATTAGAATATATAAGCAATACAAAATGCTGAAAAAATACCAAGCTTTCAGGGAATGTAAAATGCAGGATTAGGCCAGGCATGGTGGCTCATGCCTTTAATTCTAGCACTTTGGGAGGCCGAGGCAGGCAGATCACCTGAGGTCAGGAGTTCAAGATCAGCCTGGCCAACATGGCAAAATGCCATTTCTGCTAAAAATACAAAAATTAGCTGGGCATGGTCATGCAGGCCTGTAGTCCCAGCTACTCTGAAAGTTGAGGGAGGAGAATGGCTTGAACTCGGGAGATGGAGGATGGAGTGAGCTGAGATCATGCCACTACACTCCAGCCTGGGTGACAGAGCAAGACTCTGTGTCAAAAAAAAAAAAAAAAAAAAAAAGACAGGGTTATATGAAATTTTCTTTTACATTTTTCCTTCTATACTCAGTATTTTAAATTCTCTAATTCTACCTGGCCTTCTTCCCTCTCTTCCTGCCTGCCTGGCTGCCTTCCTCCCCCTTTTCCTCCCTCCCTCCCTTCTTCCCTCCCTTGCTTTCTTCTTTCCTCCCTTTCTTCCTTCCTGCCTTCCTTTTTCCCATGAGCACACAGCCTATATGACATGCTATGTACAGTTGCAGGCACTGAAGATACAATGGTGATTAAGTAAAAACAAAATCACCGGACTCAGGAAGCTCCTATTTTAGTGGAGAGGCCAACTAATAGATAGATATGTTAAAATGTGTAATAAAATGTCAGTTAGTGATAAGTGCAATGAAGGAAAATAAAGCAGGAGAAAGTATAAAGAGTGATTAAAGTATGGGGAGAGTGGTAAGGATAGGCTATTTTAGGCCTGAATGTCAGAGAAGACTTTCTGAGAAGGTTTCAAAAATTTCACCTGAGAAGATTATATAGGCAAGGAAGATTTTATTCAAGACTATCACGATAGGGTCAAAGATATGAAAATAGGGGAAAGAGATCAAATTCACCTTTGCCGACACAAAAGGAAGGAGGATTTTAAAGAACAGTGGTAAGCTAGTGGAAAAGCACTGGAGGACATGGGGTTAATGGACGAACAATTTGGCCATTTGTTTTTGCTAATTGTCTCTTATCAAAGTTAGGCTCCTAACCTCTCACAGAGACTGGGATGACTCCTACATTTTTGAGAAACATATTTCTGGCTTGTAAAACTGGAAAGGGGCTGGGAGATTTATATTTTAAAAGGGGACAGAGAAGGAATTTATTATTGGGAGTTTTCTAAGTAAATGCTGTAAGAAAAGGAAGGCCAGGGACCTATAGTCAAGAAGTCTGTGTAAAGTTTAATCAAGCTGAGGGGAATGTTCAGGCCATCTTGATCAAAGGTGGCATTTGGGCAGAGACTTAAGGAAGTGAGAGAGAGTTGCAAACAGATTCTGAGCATGAGCACCACAGGTTGAGGCAAGAGCCAATGCAAACTATCACTAAACAACAAGCCCAACACTGGAGGAGCAGTCAAAAAACACCAGTTGGACTCAAGTGGAGTGAGCAAGGAGGGCAAGGGAGGAAGGTGGGGCCAGAAAGCTGGACAGAGGCCAGGCCACGGAGGATTTGCTGGGAAAGTTTGAAGTTTATTCTGAGGATGCCGGGAAGTTGTTGAAGGTTTGAAAGGAGAGAGTTTCATCATCAACATGTAAAAGGTCCTCTTGGGCTGCCATGTTGAGTATAAGCGTGGAGACTATCAAGGAGACTGCTGCAATAACCATACATGAATCTTAGAGTAGGGTGGTAATAATGGAGGTAGGGAGGCTTGGCATATTAGTTAGAGTTCTCCAGAGAAACAGAACTAAGAGGAGGTTTATTCATTAATTAATTTATTTATTATGGGAATTGGCTTATGCAATTATAGAGGATCAGAAACCCCATGATCTGCCATCTATAACCCGGACAACCAGGAAAGCCACTGGTATAATTCAGTCTGAGCTGCAGATTAAGTCTCAGAGTGTGAAGGACTAGGAGCTATGATGCTGAGGGAGAAAGGAGATGGATGTCCAGCTCAAGAAGAGAGAGAATTCACCTTTTTGTTCTGTTTGGGCCCTCAGCCAATTGGATGATGCACACCCACATTGGTGAGGGTGGATCTTCTCTACGCAGTCTGCTGCTTCAACTGCTCATCTCTTCTGGAAATATCCTCACAGATATACCTGGAAACAGTGGTTTACCAGCAATCTTGGCATCTCTTAGCCCAGTCCAGCTGACACATAAAATTAATCATCCTACTTGACACATGTGAAAGTGTATATTCTTTGCTGAAAAAATAGATTTGAGATAAAAATAGAAGTGAAGGGAAGCTTAAAATTTTTGACCTGAGTAACTAGGTAAATACTGATGATACTATGAAATAGAGAAGCCTGGATGGAGGAGTAGGTTTAGAGGTTTATGAGGGGTATAAAATAAAGAGGTCAGTGTTGGACAAGATAAATTTGATAAGCCAGGTAGGTATTATAAATTTGATAAATGTATTGATAAATTTGAGAAGCCAAGCCAGGTATGTCACCTGGGCAGTTTCATATATTACACTGAAGCCCAAGAAGAGAGACTTTGGAGGTGAAAAGAGAAATTTGGGAGTCAGAATATACCTAGTACTTAGGGTCTTCTGAGTCTTTTTCAGGGTAGGAAGAAGAAAAATACAGCATTTTTTTTCAAATGTACTCTTTTCATTTGAAAAGAAGTACATAAAAAAGAGTACATTTTTAAAATGTACTCTTATTTATTTACTGACTCAGCCTAATTTATATATATATATATATAAGTATATGGTATATAAATATATATAAAATTCATTTGCATGAATAGTTAATGTAAATGTATATATTTAATTCATTTGCATGAATAGTTACTTCTTTCAGTAACCCTTTTTCTGCTGCATTCCACGCTGAATTACAGAATAAGCAAGTGCTTTAAGGGAACAGCAAAGCCAGAATGCTGAGTTTGTTTTAAAAAATGCATTTGATATTTCAAAAATTTATATGAGATACTAATAATGGGAAAATGCAGAATTTTGTTTTGCTTTCTTAACCTCATTTTCCCAATATGGTATTTTTAGAATATGCATATATTTGGGATATATGACACTATACCATTTCAGTCTTAATAGCACCTTGACCAGGCCTTGAGCTTGGTACTGGTCACCATAAGAAATGTATTATAGAATTTCTACTTAGCCTTAAATAAAGCAAAAGTGACTATGCATAAATGAATAATGACACACTGCATTAACTGGTGGTGCTTTTTAGTTCTTTATTAACTTTAATCAGTGCTGGATGAAACTCAAGGGATTTTAAAAATCAAACTCAGATGAGTGTCACAAAGAGAATTTTTCCAAATGGTAGTCTATTGTTTGGTCCACAGATATTTATTTTATTTTTATGTTCTTTTTATACACTTAGTGAGAAGTTGTCAAGTATAAGGTCAGATGGGGATATTACATATACACTATGTACCTGGCCTGTTTTTAAGTGCTGGGATTATAGCCATTTTAAACGGATAAAAGTATTTGCTCTTTCTGAAACAAATAGATAATAAAAATAAATAAGTAAAATTTATACGCTAACTGGTAACAAGTGCTAAAATAAAACAGGATTAGAAGGAATAGAGAGCAGTGGGTGGGGGATGTGTTTGCAATTATAAACAGGATGATCAGGGAAGACCTCACTGAGGGGACGTCGTTTTAGTCTTTTCTCACATTACTATAAAGAAATGCCTGAGACTGGGTAATTTCTGAAGAAAAGAGGTTTAATTGGCTCACAGTTTTGCAGGCTTCACAGGAAGCCTAGGGTCATCTGCTTTTTGGGAGGCCTCAGGAGACTTTCAATCATGGTAGGAGGCAGAGGGGGACCAGGCCTCTTACATGGCAGCAGCAGCAGCAGCAGCAAGAGAGAGAGCGAGGAGGGAGGTGCTACACATCTGTAGACAACCAGATCTCTCAAGAACTCACTATCATGAGAAGAGCACCAAGGGGATGGTACTAAGCCATTCATGAGAAACACCTCCATGATCCAGTCACCTCATGCCGGGCCCCAACTCCAGCACTGGAGATTGCGATTCAACATGAGATTTGTGTGGGAACACAGATCCAAACCACGTCAGTTATTTGAGTCAAGATGTGAAGGAAGAGAGCAAGCCCCGAAGATGTACCAAAAAAGGGCATTGCAGGCAAAGGAAACAGAAGACATTTTTAGGCTTAAGTATGGCTGGAATGTTTAAGGAATAGCAAGGTGACCACTGTCTAGGGAGCCAAGTGAGGGAGAGGAGGGCAGTAGGAAATGATAAGGAAATAGCAGAGAACAAGATTATTAGAGCCTTGAAACCACTGTGGCTGACTGGCTTTGAATTTGATGAAAAACCACTGGAGGTTTTTAACCAGAGAAGGAACATGAGCTGACTCACATGTTGAAAGGATGACTCTGGCTGCCATGTTAAGAACAGACATTAGATATGGGCTGTGGGGAGGGGTAAGAGTAAAAGCAGGGATAATTCTAGGATGCTACTGAAATAATACAGGTCTTCACCTGATGATTAGAGATGACAGTGGACCATGAACTTTGCTGTGGAGGTGTTGAGATTGGATCAGAATTGTCTTGAAAGTACCTGTGGTGAGACTTGCTGAAGAAATGTAGGTGGAATATGAGAGAAAGAAATAAAGGATAACCTCAGGGTTTTTGGCCTGTAGAATTGAAAGAATGAAGTTACCATCTACTGAGACTGTGAAAACTTAGGAGAGAGATATTTGAGGATAAAGATTAGGTATTTATTTTAGGATATTTTAAATTTGGTATGCCTACCAAAGGTGCAGTTGTAGTTATCAAGAAGGCAGTTAGATACACGAGTCTGGAGTTCAGCAGTGAGGTCTAGGGGTATCTGGGATTAATCAGAACATATCTTATATTTAAAAGAACAAGTATAAATAGATGAGTTGTCCAAGGACTGAAGTCGGGGGTGCTCCATCCACGTTTAGAGGTTAGAAAGATGAGGAGGCACCAGCAAAGGAGACTGAAAGCAGTGATACAGGAGGAAATCCAGCAGATGGTGGTGTTCTGGAAACCAAGTGAAGAAAGCATTTGGAGGAGTGATGAACTGTGTCCAAAGACACTAGCATGTCTAGTGAAGTGACTGAGAATGGAAACTTGCATTTAGCAACATGGAGGCCACTGGTGACGTTGAGCAAGCAATTTCAGAGGAATAGTGGTGCAAAAGCCTGGGTTTAAGAGAGAATTGGAGGAGAGGACATGTTGGCATTAGTGAATGTAGAAAACTTCTTCAAAAATTTTTGTTATAAAGGAGAGCAGAAAAAAGGATTTTGACTGGGAGACCTGATGTCAATGGGTTTTTTTTTTTTGTTACTTTTTAAGATAAGAAATAAGTGTGCTACAGACTGATGAGAAAGAAGAGAGGAACATATTGGTGTTAATAGGACAGAGAGGAGTGGAGAGAATTGCTTGAGTCATACTTGACTAGTGGAGAGGCCTGGGGTTCAGTGTTCAAGAGAAGTTGCCTTTAGTTAGGAGATGAGAGGGAGAATCTGTCTCTGTCTCCTCTACTCTCTTCTTTTTCTCTCCTGCAGTCTCCATCTTTCCATTTCTAGTCTCCTTCCTGCCTTCTCTACCTGCCCATCATCCAAATTTTGTCAAAAATGTTTTAAAGGGTCCTACTAGAATTTTAAAATTTAACCATATTAGAATTAGAATATTAAAAAGGAAAAAGAGTTGAGATATAGAGTTTGTAAACTTAGAATAAATATAGACAACTCATCTTACTAAGTACTTAAATATTTCAGCAATCCTACGATAAACAGGCATTTCTCCTTGTCCCAGCTGTGACACTGACTAGCTGGGTAATTTTGGTTGAATTACTTAACCCATCAGGAGTTTTCTATTTAGTGGTAACAATTCAACATTACCCCCAGAGATTCTTGAACACACAAGGGGTATGTGTGACGTTGATGTGGTCTCTAAAGAATTACTAGACAATAATCTCACTTATATGTGGAATCTACAGAAGTTAAACTCATAGTAGTGATAGAGGCAAGAGGCAGACAAAGGCTTAGGCAGATAGGGAAGGGTTCCTGGAGAAACTCTGACTCACCCCACAAGTGTTTACATCAGATATTTTGTGCAGATAAGGGAACCTGGACAGGGGGCTTTCCTGGGCATGCCTGCAGTGGACTAGAGGCCCGCATTCACTGAGGGAACATGGTAGAGTCATCAGGAATTCATGCCTTATGCAGAGGAGGATCCTGGCCTCTTCAGTTCATGTGTCCTGGTATTCAATCTGTGAGGTGGAAACCTGCTTGCAAGACCCCCACTCTTTGCTGAGAGCTTTCTTTTCACTTAATACATTCCTCCCTCTTCACCCTTCAAGGTGTCTGTGTGCCTAATTCTTCCTGGTCATGAGACAAGAACCTGGATTAGCTGAGCTAAGGAGCAAAAAATCCTGAGAATACTAGCAGAGAATAGAATGGTGGTTATCAGGGGCTTGCAGTGTGAGGGATGTGGAAGTTTGGTCAAAAGGTACAAAATTTCAGTTAGATGAAAGATATTCTTTTAAGCACAGATTTCTTAAAATCAGCCAACTTTCCTCTAGTTACATATACCTAACGTTGAACAGTTGATTTTTGAAATTTTCTGTGAACTCAAAAGAAAAAATTAAAAACAAGTGAAAAAATAATCAACCAGCTAAACAAATAAACAGATTGGTTGGACAGACAGCAAGTCCCTGACTCTAAGTAATCACAACAACCATTTTTGAGATTTCTGAGTTTTCTCAAGCCTAAAAGCTGAAGCAAATCAGTTTATTTTTGTTCACCAAGCATAGAAATGTCAAATAACTAGCATGGTCATTCCCAGACTGGAATAGATATTGAGATTGGTTCTTTTTTTAAGCTTTTTAGTTGACATGTAATAATTATTGATATTAACGGGATAGAGAGTGATATTTTGGTAATAGATGTAATGTGTAATGATCCAATCAGGTAATTAGCATATCCATCACCTTGAATTAAGATTGGTTTTTAGAGTGTGTTATTTGGCATTTAATTATGTTCAATGATCCCCCATTGAAAACCAAATCAAACCAAACCAAACCACATAAAAATACCCTCTCAAAATTATGTTTCATTCAGCTGTCACTCTCTCTCTTCAAAGCCAGCCTCCCTCCTCACACACTCTATTGAAACTGCTTCTCTCACCATTGACCTCTTAATGGTCCAATTGTGTAACCTAGGCATTTAACTCTGTTGGTCCAAACACATCTAACCAAACTCTTCTCCTCTTGCCTCTTATGGCTTTATATTCTTGTAGTTGTATTCCTATGTTTATTTCTTCTCTATTTTCAGTCAGGGTCCCCTAATTCTGCCTTTGCTGAAATAGTGATATTCCTCTGAATTCTCCCTGAGTGATCTTAGACGTGCTCACTGCAGGTCAGACAAAGAAATGAGAGCTATTAATACTATAATGGGCTGTCATTTTAGTCTCTTTAAGGTTTTGGTGATAATAAGACAAATATAAAAGTAATTCAGGAAAGAATAAAGCAATAAATGGATTAGATGAAGCTAAGCCTGTGATATGATCACAGAGTGGGGTGATAAGCCCTAACAAAATGTAAAATTAAGTAATAATATGCTTGACAACCAACCACATGGAGTATTGGATTCTTGTCACCTTAAAATTTTGGAATTTGTGGTAAAACAATTATTAAAGATTGGCCAGAGTATGTCCTTGGTAAAACGAGATGATAAATGTCTCCCTAATAGGTATTATTAAACTCTGAAAACATATAGAATTAAGACTAGGAATATTTAAGAAAATCAAAAGCAGAATATTTTTATGTTAAAAAATCTATAATTTTTAGCATTTTATAGTACTGATAATGTTTAAGAGAATTTGCCATATTTGAATCATAGTCCAGCCTTAAAAGTTGCTATTCAAGGCTGGACACAGTGGCTCATGCCTGTAATCCCAGCGCTCTGGGAGGCCAAAGTAGGTGCATCATGTGAGGTCAGGAGTTCAAGACCAGCCTGACCAACATGGTGAAATTCCGCCTCCATTAAAAATATAAAAATTAGCCAGGCGTAGTGGCAGGCGCCTTTCATCCCAGCTACTAGGGAAACTGAGGCAGAAGAATTGCTTGAACCCGGGAGGTGGAGGTTGCAGTGAGCCGAGATTGCACCACTGCATTCCAGCTTGGGTGACAGAGTGAGACACCATCTTAAAAATAAAGTGCTGTTTATAATGGATAAATAATTATTTTGCCTTGTGATTTTAAGTAAAGTCCATGACAGAAATCAGGCATGGCCCATTCACTGATCATTCTCTATCCATTTTGCAAAGACTAGAAACCTAAAGGCTACAATTTTCAGACTCCCTTGCAACTACAGTTCTACATGTAAATTCGATTGACTTGAGTAAGACTTGGACTCATGATGAAATAACCTGGGATTAAGGGGCATTCACTGTGCATGTGCAGATCATAGCAAAAACAACATGATTTTGGAGTCAATAGCTATAGAAGTGACTTCCAGATTCAGCAGGTGGTGGCTTTCTAATTTGGCATCTTCCTAATGGTGGCTTCCTTCAAGAGTCAGCAGCAGGCAACAGCTTCCTTACTCTGCGCCGATCATCTATGGCAGAAGTAGCAGCTCCCATTTTTTCTGAGCATGCTGCCCTCTGTGCCTGGAAGGTCTTGCCTTCCGTTCTCTACCTGAATTATATTAGCTTGGCTTTGCAGATTCAGCCAATGTATCACTTTATCATGGAAGGTTTTGGGAACACCCTCCACCCTCACACCCCACTGTCCTGGGTAAGTTAGGCCACCCTCCCATGTGTTCTCATTTATGCCCTGTGTATTCTCAATTTACTAAGTAGCACACTCCATTATATTTATTGGTTTATTTGATCTATTTCTCCACTATATAGTAAGAGCCTTTTGGATAGAAACTATGTCTTTGTTTTTGTTTTAACTATGAAACCCCAGTCCCAAATATGATATTTGGTACATAGTAGGCACTCAGTACATCAGAGAATGAATGTCTGAATGCCAGTGTGAGGCTTCCATGGCTATTTGGCCTTTCTCTTTAAAATCATTATTTCTAAACATATATGAGAAAATATTCCCAAAGAGGAAAACCTAATTATTCTGTAATTCAAATGAAGTAGCATCTAATACACTCTCACATGTAACTTTTCATGAATAGTAGCACTATTGAATTTCCTAAATCTTTCTTTCCTGATAAGAGCCCATTAACTTTACCAAAAAGAGGGCTTATTACCAGGCTCTGTTTTGGGGTGAGAAAAACACTTTACTAACTAAATATTTTTAAAGGGAAGAGTCAAATTAAAATGATGAGGCAGATTGGTTTCTTTAGCAGTTTTTTTACCTTGTAATTGCCCTATCTTGTTTGTTCAGTTATGACCAAAGAGAGACAAAGTTTGTACTCCAGTGGTTGGAAGAATTTCTTACAACATTAGATTAAGAATGTAGGCATTTTAGGTTTGCAGCACACTGATAAAATAATTTTGCATTCGTAGTACTTCTACCTGTGATTTAGGCAATAGTTACAGGTTTTTAATTTCAACAGTATTGCCACAGGGGAAGCAGAAAGTTGCAATACAAAGAAAAATTTGGTAGCTGTCTAGTAATGACAATACCTGATAAATTATATATGGCTGGCTCTTTTAATTTGAATTAATAAAGCTTGTTTATATCTTCCAAATATCTACCTGCACAGGTAAAGATAACTGGTAAACTTTCCTTTTTCTCATGTGATGTAATGTTTTTATGTGTCAAATTATAGATCATTAATGAAAAGGTAGAGAAAATAGTGAAGATATTATACTACTATCCCATCTACACAGTCAAGTTGAAGAAACTTTTAACCAAACATAATTGCTATAGTACAATGAAAACCTTATTTTCAAACACAAATAAATCTTCATTTTCTATGTTTCTTGACTGGCTTTTATGGTATTCATATTCCCCATCAAGAGGTATAGGACTATAGCCTCTCATTCAAGTTATCGCTGAGAATCCTGCAGAAGTGTTCGCCTTCTAACTGGTGCATCTCACGCCTAACATTGCGCTGAACACCATTCATGTATTCAATAAATATGTTTTTTTTTTTTTTTTTTTTTTTTTTGAGACAAAGTCTCACTTTGTCATCCAGGCTGGAGTGCAATGGCACGATCTCGGCTCACTGCAACCTCTGCCTCCTGGATTCAAACAATTACCCTGCCTCAGCCTCCCAAGTAAACAGGACTACAAGTGCTCGCCACCATGCCCGGCTGATTTTTGTATTTTTAATAGAGGCAGAGTTTCACCATGTTGGCAAGGCTGGTCTTGAACTCCTGACCTCACATGATCCACACACCTCAGCCTCCCAAAGTGCTGGCATTACAGGCGTGAGCCACCGTACCAAGCATAAATATATACTTTTGTGCTGCTTCTGTATCCAGGACTATTGCAAGCTCTGGGGAGCCAGTGGTGAAAAGCACAGATGTGGTGTGAGTACTGGCTTTTTTAGAGTAGCTTAGTTGGTAGCTGGAAAAGGGATATATACAAGCAAGGTTAAATAAATAAAAGAGTAGTAAGTGCCACAAAGGAAATTAATAGGGTACTGTGAGAGAGACTGACAGCAGACATGGGCCTCTGAGAGCTCCCAAGTCACTGTGTCCCTGCACAATGCTGGACCTCTACTGGCTTTCCCTAAGTTCCCTGTGATGTGAACCGTGTCTCCTCCATAGCCCCCAGTCAACACTGGGCAGGCTTCCTGGGAAGGTGACTGCCTGCCCACCATGTCCTAACACCTTTGTGTGCTGCAAAGTTCTCTTCTTTCTCAGAGGATTTTACTTTATTAAAGGAACCCTCAATACCCTAGCCCGAAATATTTGCATTTGGATGACTTTAATTGTCGGGGCTTTCCTGAGAACACCTGTGAATATTTATTCAACTATTATGAAACTGAAAGTGTCACCATGGTGGTGTCTCTCATGTAGAGAAAATAGCTCTGTATCAAAATGGGGAGTGATGTGTTACTCACTTTATATGAACAAAAGTAGAGAATTAGACAAATAATTTAGATTTGGGATGAATTACAAAACCTCAGTAGCAGCACTGAATGGCCATTTAGCTAGGAAACAGAAGCCTGGCAGTTTCCTGGGTTTATCTCGGGAAACAGGTTCAAATCCAGGCTGTGTTATTCACCATACCTCATGCATGATGTTATGCAAATTATGTTTCTGATATTTGAGTTCACCCTAATAGTCCTGAACAGAAGCAACTGCTCTCGAATTCCCAGAAGGCTGTAGGATTTAAATGGAAGTATGCCATAAAATTATTTATTGATATAATTTTTTAAAAAAATTTAGAGCAAAATAACATTTATGAGGCCAGTATGTGCCAGAATTACCAGATGTAGGCAAAATTATCCTGTTACTGATGCAGAAGCTAACAGAGAGAGGGTAAATGGTTCAACCAGTCACAGTGGTAATAAGTATTACTGGGGTGAAAAATGAAATGATTTGATACATGGTCCTATTCTCTTTCTCTTAAACCAAGTAGAAAAATTGACAGTGTGACTTATAATTTATTTCATTCCAAGGTTTGTATTTAAACATCTGTTGTCAGTGTCCACCTCTATGTAGAGGAGACCTTCAGAATGGTTTGATTCCTGCTTTTACCCATCAAAATAGGCCTATTTTAACCTGCTGCACATACTCTTTACTCTTAAATTTTCTTTTAAATCAAGAGTTTTTGATTAATATGAATAAGTGAATGAATGAATGAATGCCCCTCATTTAGGCTACTGTGAATTGGCAAAATTATTTGGGAGCTGGTCGATAGTTTGCTCTCATAAGGTAGGCTGCATAGACCCCTATGATAATTTTCTAAAACATTTGAAAAATATCCAAATAAAAGCTTAAAAATGTTGGTTGGTTTACCCAGTATTGTCTCCAAGGAAACTCTTTCTTTCTTTCTTTTTTGCTTTAGCCTGAGAATTGCTGTGTGGGAGGGATCCTGTGAAAAGGACCTGTTAAATTATGTTAAATATTCATTTGCTCACTTTAGCATCTGGATAGACTTTTTCACACTTTGAAAGATACATATCCAGGAGTAACTTTAATTGACTTGGTGAACTATCTTTCTCCCTAAAAGAAGGATAGATAAGCTGGGACCATATATTTTATTATATTATGAAAATATAAAAAATACCATAAAGGGAAATCAAAGTAGTAATGGATCAGCAGAACTGCTGTGATAGTTGTAATATCTTTTCAAACATGTTAGCAGAAAATATTGATTTTTCTATACATATGTATGCAGAAATATACAGGTGTTTACAATCTGGTATAATTTGTAGTGAATTTTAAAGGTGTTAAAAACAACAGAAGGAACCCATGAATGATTAGCATTTTAAAACCAAGGTGAGTAAAAGGTAAAATGAAACAGCAAATTATACTTTTTAATCAGTGCATTGTTCTGCGGAAAGAGATTATTGTATTCACTGACAGCCAATTCTGTAATGATGAATTATTGTTTAAAAGCCTTTCTTTATGATATTTTTAGTAAGCAATTAAGAAATAACTGCTCAGCTAATTTTTATGTATACATTTATAAATCTTGGCTTTAGTTAAGATTTCCATCAAGTTAGCTGATAAATATTTTTGATAGCATATGTACCTCCCCTACCTTTCCTTTCTTTAAAATTCCCAAACAGCATAATTTTTCCAACCATAAAGACATAGTAAAAAAAAAAAAAAAAAAATTGGCAAAGCTGGATTTTATACCTGTTGTCTTTTTAAATAAGAAGCACTAATTACCACTTAGAATTTCATTGTTACTTGTCCTCAAAGAGTAGAACATTTGCTGTGGTCCCTCAAACTGTGATTAACCCAAGGCCAAATTTCTATCTTACTTTGTACCTGTTCCTATTTTCAGGTCTTTCTAAGGTCTTTAAAATGTAAGGAAAATTCCCTAGTCTTGAATCTGAGGAAGATTCAGCATAAAAGAAATGTAGCACTTTAATTTTCAAACTGGAAAAAGTTAAAATTTTCTTTGGGGCCAGGTGTGGTGGCTCATGCCTATAATCCCAGCACTTTGAGAGGCCGAGGCGGGTGAGCTGCCTGAGCTCAGGAGTTTGAGACCAGCCTGGGCAACGTGGTGAAACCCCATCTCTACCAAAATACAAAAAATTAGCCGGGCATGGTGGCGTGTCCCAGCTACTCGGAAGGCTGAGGCAGGAGAATTGCTTGAACTCGGGAGGTGAGGTTGCAGTGAACCAATAGCACACCACTGCACTCCAGCCTGGGCAACAGAGCAAGGCTCCGTCTCAAAAAAAAAAAAAAGAAAAAAGAAAAAAGTTTAGAAAAAAGTTTATTTGGCATTGAAGTTTTATATTTAAAAAATTTTTACTCTCATTTTAATTTTTGTAAGCATCTCAAAGTTTTCTGGGGTATATTATTGGTAATCATTATGGTTTACCAGTTGATTGTAAGTTTTAGGATTATCAATCATGTAAGCTTTTAATTTTTGTATAAAACATCTATTGAGGAGAGGGCGGAGCAAGATGGCCGAATAGGAGCAGCTCCAGTCTCCAACTCCCAGCGCGAGCGACACAGAAGACCGGTGATTTCTGCATTTTCAACTGAGGTACTGGGTTCATCTCACTGGGGAGTGCCGGAGGATCGGAGCTGGTCAGCTGCTGCAGCCCGACCAGCGAGAGCTGAAGCAGGGCGAGGCATTGCCTCACCTGGGAAGCGCAAGGGGGAAGGGAGTCCCTTTTCCTAGCCAGGGGAACTGAGACACACAACACCTGGAAAATCGGGTAACTCCCACCCCAATACTGCGCTTTAGGAAACAGGCACACCAGGAGATCGTATCCCACACCTGGCCGGGAGGGTCCCACACCCACGGAGCCTCCCTCGTTGCTAGCGCAGCAGTCTGTGATCTACCGGCAAGGCAGCAGCGAGGCTGGGGGAGGGGCGCCCGCCATTGCTGAGGCTTAAGTAGGTAAACAAAGCTGCTGGGAAGCTCGAACTGGGTGGAGCTCACAGCAGCTCAAGGAAACCTGCCTGTCTCTGTAGACTCCACCTCTGGGGACAGGGCACAGTAAACTAAGACACACAGACACCTCTGCACAGACGCAAACGACTCTGTCTGACAGCTTTGAAGAGAGCAGTGGATCTCCCAACACGGAGGTTGAGATCTGAGAAGGGACAGACTCCCTGCTCAAGCGGGTCCCTGACCCCTGAGTAGCCTAACTGGGAGACATCCCCCACTAGGGGCAGTCTGACACCCCACACCTCACAGGGAGGAGTACACCCCTGAGAGGAATCTTCCAAAGCAAGAATCAGACAGGTACACTCGCTGTTCAGAAATATTCTATCTTCTGCAGCCTCTGCTGCTGATACCCAGGCAAACAGGGTCCGGAGTGGACCTCAAGCAATCTCCAACAGACCTACAGCTGAGGGTCCTGACTGTTAGAAGGAAAACTATCAAACAGGAAGGACACCTACACCAAAACCCCATCAGTACATCACCATCATCAAAGACCAGAGGCAGATAAAACCACAAAGATGGGGAAAAAGCAGGGCAGAAAAGCTGGAAATTCAAAAAATAAGAGCGCATCTCCCCCGGCAAAGGAGCGCAGCTCATCGCCAGCAATGGATCAAAGCTGGACGGAGAATGACTTTGACGAGATGAGAGAAGAAGGCTTCAGTCCATCAAATTTCTCAGAGCTAAAGGAGGAATTACGTACCCAGCGCAAAGAAACTAAAAATCTTGAAAAAAAAGTGGAAGAATTGATGGCTAGAGTAATTAATGCAGAGAAGGTCCTAAACGAAATGAAAGAGATGAAAACCATGACACAAGAAATACGTGACAAATGCACAAGCTTCAGTAACCGACTCGATCAACTGGAAGAAAGAGTATCAGTGATTGAGGATCAAATGAATGAAATGAAGCGAGAAGAGAAACCAAAAGAAAAAAGAAGAAAAAGAAATGAACAAAGCCTGCAAGAAGTACGGGATGATGTAAAAAGACCAAATCTACGTCTGATTGGGGTGCCTGAAAGTGAGGGGGAAAATGGAACCAAGTTGGAAAACACTCTTCAGGATATCATCCAGGAGAACTTCCCCAACCTAGTAGGGCAGGCCAACATTCAAATCCAGGAAATACAGAGAACGCCACAAAGATACTCCTCGAGAAGAGCAACTCCAAGACACATAATTGCCAGATTCACCAAAGTTGAAATGAAGGAAAAAATCTTAAGGGCAGCCAGAGAGAAAGGTCGGGTTACCCACAAAGGGAAGCCCATCAGACTAACAGCAGATCTTTCAGCAGAAACTCTACAAGCCAGAAGAGAGTGGGGGCCAATATTCAACATTCTTAAAGAAAAGAATTTTAAACCCAGAATTTCATATCCAGCCAAACTAAGTTTCATAAGTGAAGGAGAAATAAAATCCTTTACAGATAAGCAAATGCTTAGAGATTTTGTCACCACTAGGCCTGCCTTACAAGAGATCCTGAAGGAAGCACTAAACATGGAAAGAAACAACCGGTACCAGCCATTGCAAAAACATGCCAAAATGTAAAGACCATTTAGGCTAGGAAGAAACTGCATCAACTAATGAGCAAAATAACCAGTTAATATCATAATGACAGGATCAAGTTCACACATAACAATATTAACCTTAAATGTAAATGGACTAAATGCTCCAATTAAAAGACACAGACTGGCAAACTGGATAAAGAGTCAAGACCCATCAGTCTGCTGTATTCAGGAGACCCATCTCACACGCAGAGACATACATAGGCTCAAAATAAAGGGATGGAGGAAGATTTACCAAGCAAATGGAGAACAAAAAAAAAGCAGGGGTTGCAATACTAGTCTCTGATAAAACAGACTTTAAACCATCAAAGATCAAAAGAGACAAAGAAGGCCATTACATAATGGTAAAGGGATCAATTCAACAGGAAGAGCTAACTATCCTAAATATATATGCACCCAATACAGGAGCACCCAGATTCATAAAGCAAGTCCTTAGAGACTTACAAAGAGACTTAGACTCCCATACAATAATAATGGGAGACTTCAACACTCCACTGTCAACATTAGACAGATCAACGAGACAGAAAGTTGACAAGGATATCCAGGAATTGAACTCATCTCTGCAGCAAGCAGACCTAATAGACATCTATAGAACTCTCCACCCCAAATCAACAGAATATACATTCTTCTCAGCACCACAGCATACTTACTCCAAAATTGACCACGTAATTGGAAGTAAAGCACTCCTCAGCAAATGTACAAGAACAGAAATTATAACAAACTGTCTCTCAGACCACAGTGCAATCAAACTAGAACTCAGGACTAAGAAACTCACTCAAAACCGCTCAACTACATGGAAACTGAACAACCTGCTCCTGAATGACTACTGGGTACATCACGAAATGAAGGCAGAAATAAAGATGTTCTTTGAAACCAATGAGAACGAAGATACAACATACCAGAATCTCTGGGACACATTTAAAGCAGTGTGTAGAGGGAAATTTATAGCACTAAATGCCCACAAGAGAAAGCAGGAAAGATGTAAAATTGACACTCTAACATCGCAATTAAAAGAACTAGAGAAGCAAGAGCAAACACATTCGAAAGCTAGCAGAAGGCAAGAAATAACTAAGATCAGAGCAGAAACTGAAGGAGATAGAGACACAAAAAACCCTCCAAAAAATCAATGAATCCAGGAGTTGGTTTTTTGAAAAGATCAACAAAATTGACAGACCACTAGCCAGACTAATAAAGAAGAAAAGAGAGAAGAATCAAATCGACGCAATTAAAAATGATCAAGGGGATATCACCACCGACCCCACAGAAATACAAACTACCATCAGAGAATACTATAAACACCTCTACGCAAATAAACTGGAAAATCTAGAAGAAATGGATAATTTCCTGGACACTTACACTCTTCCAAGACTAAACCAGGAAGAAGTTGAATCCCTGAATAGACCAATAGCAGGCTCTGAAATTGAGGCAACAATTAATAGCCTACCAACCAAAAAAAGTCCAGGACCAGATGGATTCACAGCTGAATTCTACCAGAGGTACAAAGAGGAGTTGGTACCATTCCTTCTGAAACTATTCCAATCAATAGAAAAGGAGGGAATCCTCCCTAACTCATTTTATGAGGCCAACATCATCCTGATACCAAAGCCTGGCAGAGACACAACAAAAAAAGAGAATTTTAGACCAATATCCCTGATGAACATCGATGCAAAAATCCTCAATAAAATACTGGCAAACCGGATTCAGCAACACATCAAAAAGCTTATCCACCATGATCAAGTGGGCTTCATCCCTGGGATGCAAGGCTGGTTCAACATTCGCAAATCAATAAACATAATCCAGCATATAAACAGAACCAAAGACAAGAACCACATGATTATCTCAATAGATGCAGAAAAGGCTTTTGACAAAATTCAACAGCCCTTCATGCTAAAAATGCTCAATAAATTCGGTATTGATGGAACGTACCTCAAAATAATAAGAGCTATTTATGACAAACCCACAGCCAATATCATGCTGAATGGGCAAAAACTGGAAAAATTCCCTTTGAAAACTGGCACAAGACAGGGATGCCCTCTCTCACCACTCCTATTCAACATAGTGTTGGAAGTTCTGGCTAGGGCAATGAGGCAAGAGAAAGAAATCAAGGGTATTCAGTTAGGAAAAGAAGAAGTCAAATTGTCCCTGTTTGCAGATGACATGATTGTATATTTAGAAAACCCCATTGTCTCAGCCCAAAATCTCCTGAAGCTGATAAGCAACTTCAGCAAAGTCTCAGGATACAAAATTAATGTGCAATAATCACAAGCATTCTTATACACCAGTAACAGACAAACAGAGAGTCAAATCATGAATGAACTTCCATTCACAATTGCTTCAAAGAGAATCAAATACCTAGGAATCCAACTTACAAGGGATGTAAAGGACCTCTTCAAGGAGAACTACAAACCACTGCTCAGTGAAATAAAAGAGGACACAAACAAATGGAAGAACATACCATGCTCATGGATAGGAAGAATCAATATCGTGAAAATGGCCATACTGCCCAAGGTAATTTATAGATTCAATGCCATCCCCATCAAGCTACCAATGAGTTTCTTCACAGAATTGGAAAAAACTGCTTTAAAGTTCATATGGAACCAAAAAAGAGCCCGCATCTCCAAGACAATCCTAAGTCAAAAGAACAAAGCTGGAGGCATCACGCTACCTGACTTCAAACTATACTACAAGGCTACAGTAACCAAAACAGCATGGTACTGGTACCAAAACAGAGATATAGACCAATGGAACAGAACAGAGTCCTCAGAAATAATACCACACATCTACAGCCATCTGATCTTTGACAAACCTGAGAGAAACAAGAAATGGGGAAAGGATTCCCTATTTAATAAATGGTGCTGGGAAAATTGGCTAGCCATAAGTAGAAAGCTGAAACTGGATCCTTTCCTTACTCCTTATACGAAAATTAATTCAAGATGGATTAGAGACTTAAATGTTAGACCTAATACCATAAAAATCCTAGAGGAAAACCTAGGTAGTACCATTCAGGACATAGGCATGGGCAAAGATTTCATGTCTAAAACACCAAAAGCAACGGCAGCAAAAGCCAAAATTGACAAATGGGATCTCATTAAACTAAAGAGCTTCTGCACAGCAAAAGACACTACCATCAGAGTGAACAGGCAACCTACAGAATGGGAGAAAATTTTTGCAATCTACTCATCTGACAAAGGGCTAATATCCAGAACCTACAAAGAACTCAAACAAATTTACAAGAAAAAAAACAAACAACCCCATCAAAAAGTGGGCAAAGGACATGAACAGACATTTCTCAAAAGAAGACATTCATACAGCCAACAGACACATGAAAAAATGCTCATCATCACTGGCCATCAGAGAAATGCAAATCAAAACCACAATGAGATACCATCTCACACCAGTTAGAATGGCAATCATTAAAAAGTCAGGAAACAACAGGTGCTGGAGAGGATGTGGAGAAATAGGAACACTTTTACACTGTTGGTGGGATTGTAAACTAGTTCAACCATTATGGAAAACAGTATGGCGATTCCTCAAGGATCTAGAACTAGATGTACCATATGACCCAGCCATCCCATTACTGGGTATATACCCAAAGGATTATAAATCATGCTGCTATAAAGACACATGCACACGTATGTTTATTGCAGCACTATTCACAATAGCAAAGACTTGGAATCAACCCAAATGTCCATCAGTGACAGATTGGATTAAGAAAATGTGGCACATATACACCATGGAATACTATGCAGCCATAAAAAAGGATGAGTTTGAGTCCTTTGTAGGGACTTGGATGCAGCTGGAATCCATCATTCTTAGCAAACTATCACAAGAACAGAAAACCAAACACCGCATGTTCTCACTCATAGGTGGGAACTGAACAATGAGATCACTCGGACTCAGGAAGGGGAACATCACACACCGGGGCCTATCATGGGAAGGGGGGAGGGGGGAGGGGGGAGGGATTGCATTGGGAGTTATACCTGATGTAAATGACGAGTTGATGGGTGCAGCACAGCAACATGGCACAAGTAAACATATGTAACAAACCTGCACGTTATGCACATGTACCCTACAACTTAAAGTATAATAATAATAAATAAATTAAAAAAAAAAAAAAAAAAAAAAAAAAAAAAAAAAAAACATCTATTGACAAATGGATGAAATCAGCAATGATCCAGTTATTGAAATTAAAGGTACAGAGGAAGAGTGCCCTCTAAATAAAATAGTGTTCTTCAAAGACCTGAAAAGATAAACTTTGTATTTTTTATTTTTTGCTTTGGAGAACTTTCAATCAGTAAGCAGCTCAAAGTGAAGTACAGGTAACCATGCAGTGAGTCCAGGGCTGTCTCTTTCCCTGATGCAGCAGGAGGAGAGAACAGGATCAGTAGAAAGAGATGAAGGTTGGAGAGAAGCTAAACTGTTGTACCTTAAAATTTTGCCTCCAGCTAGTGCTAAAAATTTAAAATATAATTCTGTTTTTGGCTGGGTCATACCATACTCTCTTTCACATCAAGTTCTTTAAGCTTAATTTTTCAGAATACTTCTCTTGAATTTTTATTATTTACTTTTGCATGATTTCTATCTTGAGTTACTAACAGAACATCAGTAGTTATACTTTTAATAATTTGTTTTTGGGCATTGCTATGGTTTAAGTATCATTTATCCTCATCAAAATTTGTGTTGAGGATTAAGTTTATAGAGTGTAATGTGTTGAGAGGTTATGAAACCTTTGAGATGTGTTTGGGTCATGAGAAATCTGACCTCATGAAGAGATTAATGCAGTCACCTGGGAGTGAGTGGATTCTCACAGGACTGTATTAGTTTCCATGAGAATGGGTTCTTATGAAGCAAGGTTGTTGCTTGTGTTTGGTCTCTTTTTGCAAATGTTTACTCACTCTTCCACTTCGCTGCCATGCTGTGAAGTAACAGGAGGTCCTCATTGGGTGGGCTGCCCAATCTTGGACTTCCCAGACTTCAGAACCATGAGCTGAATAAACCTCTTTTCTTAATAAATTACCCAATATCAGGTATTCTGTTGCTATAGTAACACAAAACAGACTAAGACGGTCATGTAGCTTTAAACAATAATGGCTAATTTAAGGCCAGGGCACTTGGAAAAACTTACAATTTTCTGTCCTCATTTGTCTCTTATATGTATATATGTATTTGATACATTATATATACACATATACAAATGAGACAAATGTCTCATTATATATTATTATACAAATATCTCATTATAGATAATATATATTTGCCTCATTTATTTATGTATCTTTTAAATATATTCACAAGTTTCTTCTAACTGCAGAGGGAGTTCCTAGCACAAGGGTTATTCTGTAGCTTCAGTTAATTAATAGTCTGAGGAATAAGAAAGAGTAAAAGACAGAGTAGTCTTTTGTTATTAACACACAGAGTCCAATTTTCTGTATTATCCATTTATTAAGTGTCAGTAAATTATCACCCACATACAAAGAGAAGAGTCGCTGCATAAAGGTTTTTGCTTAGAAATACAGTTCTGTATCATAGTGTTAACCTTTGAAGATGCAGGTCTTGTGTGAAGATTATTTAAGTCCAGGCTAGTAAGGATTTTTCTTTTTTGTCCTGCAGGAAGTAATTTAGACTCATCGTTCTGTGAGTTTTTGTTCATTTAGAAATATGTTGGACTGAAGTATAATGTTATGGTCTGTGATCCACTGAGAACATCTACTTTTCTGGGCTCACCACTTAAGAAAGGGAGCTGCTTTTTGTTCTCCCTGGTAGAATCCATACTGAGATCTAGAACTGGTGTGAAGATTTTATCTTTCAGTTCAGTCAAGCCTCTCACCTTTCAGGAGGCAAAATGAAGTTGGTCTATTTAAACAAGCTCTCCCTAACAGAAGGGATGCCAGGGGTCATCTAGATAGTCTGGGTATGCTATAGCTGATCACCATAGACAATAGTAACAACAGCAATTTACGTAATGCATTTTTGTCTGTTTCGGACTATATTTTTCACAGTGTGAAGGCATAAACTGTACTGGATTAAGTTAAGCAAGGAAGACTTTATTTTTGTTACTTCAATAGAGGAGAGAGGACTCAACTGTGCTGAAAAAAATAATGTGGGAGGGTTTTTAAGCACTGGGGTGAGCTTGAGGTAAAGTACTGAATGATGTTAGCAGGAAGGTTGACAAATTGTATGTGTCTTGCACATTGACTTATTCCTGAACTTGCAAATGTTTTTCTTTGTGATTAAGTCATCTATGTTCGCTAATTGGTTCTCATTAAAATTAGATGGTCTCCCCCTCTCCCACAGAAACTGGAAAGTAGGGATGCTATCTTTCTTGATGATTACGTTTCAAGACATGGCTCTCTGGGCTTGGAGAAAGACATTCCTGTGTTATGACACTGGCAGGAAGCTTTTTAAAAGATTTACATGTTTAAGGGGCAAAGAAAAATTTAAGGATTATAAGTTTTCTAAAGTACATGCTCTAAGGAAAGGATGACCAGTGGCATAGAAATAGGAAAAAAAATTGTTTAAAATTTAGTGAAGCTGAGGGAACTGTTCAGTCTGTCTTGGCTAATAGTAAACATGATTTCGGCTTCTACTAAACCAGCCATAAAGTGTCATTGATTCGCAAACAACCAATTTGAATGTCTGCATTATTTTGGATTGAGCTTGGACTGATGTCCATCTCTATGGTCTATTTGTAAAATATTCTAAACAAATAAATATTCAAAGCTAAATATTTGAGAATGATTTTAAATTTTCTGAAAAACTTCTTAAAGCATGCGTCAAGCTTCTGAATTACACCAACTTCACATCACCAATTGGTTCAGAAATTACAAATCTTTCGTATTCATGAAAACAAAATGCCCTAACACCTCTACTGAATTAGCATTTTTATTAACTTCATTCATCAAAGAAACAATGATACTTAAAACAAAATGTAATCTTATAATCTCTAATTTTAACTAAGCCCAGTTCCTTTAAATCAGAAATGTAATATTGACTATACACTTGTTACTTTTGCTCATAACATAAGTGCTCATATGCCTCAGATATTTTAAACTGGAAATATTAAGCATTTATAATTTGAAGGAAAGAATAAGTGAGTACTTTGTCTGTTAGAAAGTGTAAGTTTGTGTGTAGAAAAAGGCAAAATGAAGTATTGTTGTTTTAATTATTCTACTAATTTTGTATTAGTAAATATGTCATTGGTTATCAATACTTACGATAAGCATTACTTGAAAATTGCTTAGTTTGGTGTCTCTCTTTGGGTGAAACAGTTGCTTAGCATATATAATCCTCCCCTCACCTTCTCTTTTATTTCTTGGAAGCAGCTAAATACACTGCTGGGAAAAAAAGTTATCTTTCCTTTCTATCTTAGCTTCATGGCTGAGGCCCCTGTAACAAAAGACAGACCAATAAGAGAAACATACAAATTCATTTAATATAAGTTCTATGTGACACAGGAACCTTCATAAAGAAATGAAAACCCCCAAAACAGGCAAACCAAGCATTTTTTTTGCTAGGTTTGATGGAGAGGTAGATAGCCATTGAGAGGTATGACTGGATAGAAAAGTATAATCTAATGATAAAAAACTAGGGGGAAGTTGTCAAGGCTTATTTGTTCAGATTCCTCTCTATGACCCTGTTTTTTCAGAGATAAGAATGTTTCTTTCCTGTGGGGATAGGAAGGCCACCTCTCAAATGAGGGTCATATGAAAGCTTTAGGGGAGAAGGGCAGGAGAAGGGCAGAGAGTGACCTTTCTAGGTTTTATGACCTGCTTCAGGGGAGATGGGTGGGAGAAGTCTGAGGGTGACCTTCCTGCTTCTGCAGTTTTCTCAAATTATTTTACCTTCATATATTTTTGGGAAGCATGTCTTGAAATCTATCAATACTCAGTCCGATATCCAATACAGTGTCATTTTGAGTATCTTGTATTAAAGAAATGTTATTTGCATGTTTCATTTCATCACAGTGAAATGCAAGTGTCTGTAGTTCTTATAAGCTGTCCCCAACTTGATCACATTCAAACTTTGAGTGCCTAATATGTGCCAAGATATACAGTAGACACTGGGTTTATAATTGTAAATATGTAAAGATTGTATTTTAGTTTATCTTCACAACGACCCAATGAGGATAGGTATTATTATTTCCATTGTATGGAAGAGGAAGTGAGATGCAAAGAAACTTGCCAAAAATCACTCAGTTAAGAAGAAATAGAAGCAGTATTTGAACTGAGAAAATCTTTCTCCTCAGCAATAGACTTATTAACCACTATGCCAAATAAGAACATATACAAATAAATCAATAATTGCAATATTTGATAAATGTTATAAAGAAAACCAGGGTGGTATAAGAGACAGTAAAAGTGTGGTTCTCTTTCAGAATGAGTGGTGAGGGATGAACACTCTGAGTGAAAATATAGCATTATTTAAGTGGAAGCCTGAAGTTTACAGAAGACCCATCAGCTAAATGACTGGGGTCCAGGTAGTGCATCATAGTATTTAATCAGTCCAGCTAAATCCCTCTGGCCACCCAGACTTGCACTGCTCATTCCTGCCTTCATATCTTTGCCTGTATTCTCCTGTTCTTTCCTGTGCAGTTATTTTTCCCATGTAAAATCCTTTTTTTTTTTTTTTTTGAATGTATCACTTACCTTGGGGTTGCTCTTGTGACATATAATAATTATGTACAAGTTGCCTGATAGTTCCTTGACTTGCTTTATTTGTATACATGTTATATTCAATGAGCTGTGCTGACCACTGGTCAGTTACTTGCCCTTCCGTTTATTCTGAGGGACTCATTACATTTATATATAGGTCAAGTCATGAACATTACCATGTTGGGTACAGGTGTTGGCACCATGGTTGACTCCTGAGCTGGCAGTGGATGATTTTGAGGCTGGCATATGAAGTTTTAAGAAATCTCACTCATGAGAGGGTGATATTCTGATTACTAACTGTTAGAAACAACCAGATTTTTTTTTTTTTTTTTTGTCTGGTTGGAGGAGTTTAAACAGAAAATACAGAGATAGAAGGAGTTCATTAAAATTTGCCTAAAAGTTCCAAGAAAAGGCATGAGGATCTTTCTGAAAACACACTGCTGTTCATTAGGAGTTAAGAGTCACTGGCCTGAAGAAGATCAGACCCGAGACAAGATAAACGCAATTTCCATTTGATATGACTCATCAGTCAGTTAATGCTGTGACTTATCCTATGGAAGAAGGAAGTCATTAAAAGAGTTAAGATTCCTTGTGCTGACAATAATCACATCAATGATAGAATCTTGAGAGAGGAAGAGAACCTGAGGCAAGGCAAATGTGGTCTTTTGCTATAATGACATTTGAGGAACCAAGAACCAGTGCTTTCAAATAAGACAATGGAAAGAAAAACATCCAAAGCAGTTGCAACAAAAGCAAATTTGACAAATGGAATTTAATATAACTAAAGAACTTCTGCACAACAAAAGAAACTATCATCAGAGTGATCAGGCAACCTACAGAATGGGAGAAAATTTTTGAAGTCTATTCGTCTGACAGAGGTGTAATGTCCAAAATCTACAAGGAACTTAAATTTACAAGAAAAAAACCAGCATATTAAAATGTGTGCAAAGGGCATGAACAGACACTTCTCAAAAGAAGACATTTATGCAGCCAACAAACATATAAAAAAAAGCTCAACATCACTGATTATTACAGAAATACAAATCAAAACTACAATGAGATACCATATCATGCCAGTCAGAATGGCAATTATTAAAAAGTCAAAAAACAACAGATGCTGGCAAGGCTGTGGAGAAATAGGAATGCTTTGACACTGTTGGTGGGAATGTAAATTAGTTCAACCATTGTGGAAGACAGTGTGGTGATTTCTCAAAGCCCCACAACAGAAATATCATTTGGCCCAGCAATCCCATTACTGTGTATATACCCAAAGGAATATAAATATAAATCATGCTATTATAAAGCTACATGTGTGCATATATTCATTGCAGCACTATTCACAGTAGCAAAAACATGGAATCAACCCAAATGCCCATCAATGATAGACTGGAAAAAGAAAATGTGGGATATATACATCATGGAATTCTTTGTAGCCATAAAAAAGAACACGATCATGTCCTTTGCAGGGACATGGATAGAGCTGGAAGCCATTATCCTCAGCAAACTAACGCAGGAAAAGAAAACCAAACACCACATGTTCTCACTTATAAGTGGGAGCTGAATAATAAGAACACAGGGAGGGGAGCAACACACACTGGGGCTTATCGGGGGTGTAGGGGGATGGAGAGCATCAAGATAAATAGCTAATGCATGCAGGGCTTAATACCTAGGTGATGGGTTGATAGGTGCAGTAAACTACCATGGCACACATTTACCTATGTAACAAACCAGCACATCCTGCACATGTATCTCAGAACTCAGAAAAGAAAAGAAAAAGAAAAATATATGCATGCCATACATATTATTGCCTTGAAGGAAATAGAGATAAATATTTGAGAAATATAACAAATTTGTAATGTGGTCTATATGAACTGAAAATGACAGTAGGCAATTGACAGATGAAAGTACTTCAGCACACAAAGTTTATGTATACATGTCCATGGCCAAGCCAGACTAAGCTCTCTTGATCAGATCTCGTACCTTTCGGATATAGATGGCTAGAGAGCATTTCTATTCATGCCTACACTCTATAAGTTAAACATTTTTCTTTTTTTCTTTTTTTTTTTTTTGTATCTCATCTAATGTGATCATATTTAAGAGAATGATCTGGGATTTTGGAGTAGAGTCCTCACAGAATTTAAATGCTGTCCTCTAAAGAAAATTCCACAAAAATTAGCAACCCGAGAGAGTAATGATTTTTCTTTCACTGAATATGTTTCAGCAGAAGCTCTTGCTTGAGGGATGCTGTGGAGGTCATTTGTCAAGGATTAACTAGAAGTTGGAATAATTGACCTCTTAAATTCCTCCTACTCTCTGAGTCTGTTTCTGTGAAACCAGTAGATAAAAACAGAAAAGGAGGACACTGTTATATTCTTTATCATATATATTTATCTTGCATAGTAAGAATGTATAGATTAAGACCCAGCTTTCTCCTGATACTTTATTTACAATAATTAGGAAAAATCTAACAATATATTTTGTTCTATTTTATTTTCTAAATTAGTAAATTTTACTTTTTTGGGGGGAAAAATTTCCAGGTTAATTCCATTAAATAAATTTGTTCTCAAATTGTTTAGAGAGTTACTAAAAAATTTTGTCTTTTGGAATTCAATCATGATTTAAGTATTATTTGCTAGATGAAGTATTGGGTCAACATTTCAGAAATTAAAATTTATAATCTATAAAGCTATTTTTATATTTAATTTGTAAGAACACTTGCAGAAAATATTTACCTGAGTTCTTAGGAAAAAGCATAATACCTATTTTATAGGTAAGTCCTAGATGTAGAAAGTCGGTAAATCTATGTAGTAATCTCTATTATCTTTCTATTCTTAGTAAGTGAAAAAAATTTGGAAAAACTTAAAATGTAAAGAAAACACGTCAGAAAAAATTAAAACTGAAAAGAGTTGTTAATGAAATATAAAAATGCCAAGACTAATACATCTTATTAGAACTTCTACTGAATACAAATGAATGTGTATTTCCTGGTAACATTTAAAGATATTAGGGGTGTAAGCTTACTTGTGATTTTTGCATTGTTGAAATTTGCCATTTGATATTGGAATACATTCTTAAATAAATGTGGGTATGTTACACATCATTTTAACGCACATTTCTTGCTTTGATTTTTGCTAATGACTTAGTACTTGCTATTTATTTTATGTTTATTTTAGACGATGGAAATGATGTTAGACAAAAAGCAAATTCAAGCAATTTTCTTATTTGAGTTCAAAATGGGTCATATAGCAGCAGAGACAACCTGTGACATCAACATTGCATTTGGCCCAGGAACTGCTAATGAACGTACTGTGCAGTGGTGGTTCAAGAAGTTTTGCAAAGGAGAAGAGAGCCTTGAAGATAAGGAAGCATAGTGGCTGGCTATTAGAAGTTGATACAGGAGAAGTTGCCGAAGAACTCCACGTCGACCATTCTAGGGTTGTTTCGCATTTGAAACAAATTGGAAAGGTGAAAAGCTGGATAAGTGAGTACCTCCTGAGCTGAGTGAAAATACACAAAATCAGTGTTTTGAAGTGTCATCTTCTCTTACTCTACACAACAGCGAACCATTTCCCGATCAGATTGTGACGTGCATGAAAAGTGGATTTTATACAACAACTGATGACGACCAGCTCAGTGATTGGACTGAGAAGAAGCTTCAAAGCGCTTCCCAAAGCCAAACTTGTATCAAAAAATGGTCATGGTTACTCTTTGGTGGTTGGCTACCTGTCTGATCCGCTACAGTTTTCCGAATCCCTGAGAAACCATTACATCTGAGAAGTATGCTCAGCAAATCGATGAGATGCACCCAAAATTGCAACACCGGGAGCCGGTATTGGTTAACAGAAAGGGCCTGATTCTTCTTCATGACAATGGTATACCATACATTGCATAACCAACACTTCAGAAGTTGAACAAATCGGGCTAGAAAATTTTGCTCATCTATCATATTCACTTGACCTCTCGCCAACCAACCACCACTTCTTCAAGCATCTTAACAACTTTTGTGGGGAAAACGCTTCCAAAATGGGCAGGATGCAGAAATGCTTTCTAAGTGATCATTGATTCCCGAAGCACGGATTTTTATGCTACAGGGATAAACAAACTTATTTCTTATTGGCAAAAATGTGTTGATTGTAATGGTTCCTATTTTGATTAATAAAAATGTATTTGGGTCTAGTTATGATAATTTAAAATTCATGGTCTGAGACTACAGTTACTTTTGCATTAACCTAATAGTTACTTTCCTTAATAAAGAAATTGAGGGCAGAATTGGAAAGATATTTATTTTGGTAATTAAGATAAAATCATATAAAACTATAATGCAAAGCTATTGAACATTATATGGGTAAAAGTTAAATAATATATTGGATACAGAGTTTAAATTGCATTTCCTTATTCTTGATTCTTCTTGGTCTCATTCTTTCTTTCTCTCTTATATTGTATTTTATACCTGCATATGATATATATATATATCTATAGATATATATATATAAAAATGTGTGTGCAACCCATATGTGTCTGTGTTAAAATAAAATTCATACAAAACCAAGTTATCCTGAATAGATCTTGATCTTCAATGGTCACCTCATGAGGGATTGCAAGTATATATATATATGTGTGTGTGTATATATATGTGTGTGTGTATATATATATGTGTATATATATATACACCAAAAACCCACATAGACAAACATACACAGACAAATGAAGAACTCAAGTGTGTGATTGTGTATGTGTATGATGATTAGTTAGCTATGTAATTTCTATACTCCCTCAGTTTTGGCAGATGAGATGGTAGTAGCAATGTTGGCATTTTAAGTCAAATAGGAAGTATGTAAGGTGCATTAGTAGCCCAGGAAATAGAAGTGCTAGTTTACTGAAGGGCACATATGTAAATTCATGGTCAAGGAAGAGAAGCTGTTGTCTGATGTAAAATGGACAAGACATACAGAGAAGTGCATGCTGAATTTGGGCTTCTGGCAGATATAGGTACATCCTGAGTCCTGTCATTCTAGAAGAACCGAAATCAAGTTTATCCATGATTTCAACAGCATAACCAAGTTTAAATCCTTGAGGGAAAGCCTCCTGTTTACCCGTAAAGATACAAAACTATTCTATCAGCAATAATATGTTAATAAATTTGGTGTACATCTATTACAAATTCAAAATTAAGACAAATATCTTTGTATTCATTCATTTTAAAATATCTAAAATGACTAACAAAAGGCCAGAATTTAGACTACCTAAAAGGATTAGAATTTCATGCTAACTGATGATAGTTAGACGTGAGGGAAAATAGTCGCTCACTTGCAGTTCCCTGTATGGCCTCTCCCACCCACATGGGTATGGGGTTGAAATAGTCTTAACTTGTGAGTTTTAGATCAGAGAATGTATGACAAGCTCTTAAGTGTGGTGAATGTCAGGCACACAAATAAATGCTCGAACAGATGTTTGCTGTGGATTGGTGATGACAGTGATGAAAAGGGTAATAGTGATGATGTCACGCAAAAGGGGAGGTTCTGACAGCCAAGCAACTATGGGGTGATGAATTGCATCACCATTCTTCTGCCTCACTCAGGCAAAATTCCCATGAAGACCAAACCATTGGTGAAATTTGTGTCTGGCCTAAATGATCATTGTCCACCTTTCATGTGAGTGAATTATTAGCAAATGCTCTGAAAGTGTAAGATAAAATAAATATGGGAGAAATGAGGTAAGGTTTTTCTGTTGGGTGATAATCCTTCTGTAAGCCTGCTGACTTTGATCTTTCTACATTTCAAGCATTATGACCCATTATAACATTGAATATTTCTTATTTTAGAATAGTTCTTTAAACACATAATTGGAACACCTTTTCTAAGTCTCTATGCTCTCTGGAGTTTCTCTGAGAACTGCTGGACAACCTGCTTGATTTAAATAGCATCTCTAATGCTTGCAATCCCTCATGAGGTGACCATTGAAGATCAAGATCTATTCAGGATAATTTGTTTTTGTATGAATTTTATTTTAACACACACACATACACACACATATGGGTTACACACACATTTATATATAAAACTTTGATCATTTCTTATGGCTCTTCTGTTTATCTCTAAAGAGTTTTCTTACAATGTTCTTCCCATTATAAAATGCCTTTTATCTATAACATCCAGCACAGTGCCATGCACATAGCAGATGCTCCATGAATAATAGTTGAAGAAAGGCAGAAAGAATAAAGGAGGGAAGGAAGAAGAGACAACAGGGTGTAAGTGTTTGCTTGTGTATGAGGGGTTTTGAGATAAACCTCTGCTAAAATACATCTTATATATAACATCTTAAATTTCATTCCTAAAACCATTTCTGAATACTATGCATTGCTTTTTTCAATCTAGAATGAATTCTTAATATTTTAGTGATAATTAGTTAATGGGGACATTTGTTTTTTCTCTTATAGAAAAAAAAATCTATGATAGTGTCAGAATACCTGTATTTATAACAGCTATGAACTTGATGCCATTTATAAACATGGGAATGATGTCAACATAAAGGGAGAAGTGATGCTAGTCTTTCTGCGTCTGATCCTAGGCAAAGAGATATGGCATGGCAAGAGTGTATTAGAAACTTCTGCAGGGCAAGAAAAATCCATTAGCTTGGAGGCTACACAGATAGGAGTCCTGTAGGCTATATTTTTAGACAATGAAAAATGAGTTCTTGCACCTGGACATCCATTTCCAGAAATATAAACCCCAGCTTTTCACCTCTGTCAGTTTATTCATCCTCTTCAGTCCACAGGACCACTTCCATTGGGATTGTCTCTGCACCTGTAAGTCACCATTTCCACTTTTTTTGTTTATTATAAAATTTTTATATCTTTGAAGCAGCCTCCAATCATGCTGAGTGTCTGCTTAGGCAAGTTATCTCTAGAGGTACCAATTATGGTCATTGTTAGTGCCTCTAGTTACCAAGTAGCCTAGAATTTGAATGATCTTGCCAATCCTATTTTTCTCATTGATCCTGTTACTTTAGTATGATTTTGAAAAACATGCAGTGTTTTGGGAATATACATATTGGGTTATAGTAGAAATTATATTAAATGTCACCAAGGTATTAGTCAGGTGAGATCGATGAGGTTGTTTGGTGGAGAGTGAATGAAAGGGGAAGGTACAGCAGTGTTTCTCAAACTAAATGCATCAGAATTACCCTGGAACTTATTCAAATGCATATACTAATTTAGTAGTTCTGGGTAGGAGTCAAGCTTTGTCTAACAAGCTCCCAGGTGCTGCTGGTGCTGCTAGTTCAGGTATGACACTTTGAGTAGCAAGTGCCTGAGGACAGGTCATGATTAAAACAGGCAAACCAAGGACTGGTCCATATGGAGTACATAGTTTCAGACTGAGATGTGTTTTCTTGACTCAGGGTCATTATTAAAAGCTTCAGTATCAAACTTAAGGGAAGAGAAAGTTTGGCCAATGTCCATGTTTCTCTTATTTTTTCTCACAAATCCACTTAGGAAGCTGGGTTTATCAACTGCTTGTTAAAATATTAATACTCAGAAAGAAGTTCTTTTTTTGATCTTGTGTTAGAAACAGCTTAAGTTATAACCTCTAAGTGTCTCCAGGGCTAATGAAAGAGGCGGGAAAGATAACCAGGTCCAATCACTTTTATTGACTAAACAAAGTGAGTTCCCTGCTTTCCTTTTAATACTTGACATTTCACTTTTACCTGTCTGGCTTCACAATAACTATGATGTGATTTCAATGACCTTCAGCCCTGCAGAAGGATGCCAGAATATATTATAAGTTTGGTTTAACATTTTAAAAACAAAATAGAGCCCCCATAGACACTCAAAAATACATTTCCTTTGTTAACAAAAAGAGTCAAACTCTGTAAAATATTTGAAGAGATTTTTTCTGAGCCAAATATGAGTGATCATGGCCTGTGACACAGCCCTCAGGAGGTCCTGAGAACATGTGCCCAAGGTGATTGGGGCACAGCTTGGTTTTATGCATGAAATATCAATCAATACATTTATGAAACACATTGGTTTGTTCCAGAAAGGCAGGACAACTCAAAGTGGGAGTGGGGAGAGTTGGGGATGGAGAGGGTTCCAGGCTATAGGTAAATTTAAACATTTTCTGGTTGACAGTTGGTTGAGTTTGTCTAAAGACCTGGGATCAATAGAAAGGAAATGCTCAGGTTAAGTAAGATAAAAAATTGTGGAGACCAAGGTTCTTTTAAAATTTTATAGTGGCTGCCCTTAGAGACAATAAATGACAAATGTTTCCTATCCAGATCTTTAAAAGGTGCTAGACTTTTAGTTAATCTCTTTAGGATTGGGGAGAGCCTAGAAGAAAAAAAATCTAGGTGTGTTAATAGATATTCTTTATAGAGGCAAATTTTCCTCCGCAGAGGATAGCTTTGCAAGGTCATTTCAAGATACGGCAAAGAAACATGCTTTGGGGCAAAATATTTTGATTTTCTTCGTTGTCTCGTAATGTTATGCTAGAGTCAGGTTGGAAAGTAAGTCACAATATATAGCGTTAAATAAAACCCATCTGATGATAATTTATGGTTTGTAGGGCATGACTCCCCCAGACACCTTAGATAGAAATTTGGGCAAAAAATCCGAGCTTAGTCCTCACTTTTGTAACTGAAAACTTTTGAAACCATTTCGTATATACAGGCATATACTTTGTTTGACTACACCTCACCTTTATTGTGCTTTGAAAATATTATGTTTTTTACAGATTGAAGGTTTGTGGCAAGCCTGCATTGGGCAAGTCTATTGGTGGCATTTTTTTCAACAGTGTGGCCCATTTCACATCTCTGTGTCATATTTTGGTAATCTTCTCAATACTTCACAGTTTATTATTATTATATCTCTTACAATGATCTGTGATCTTTGATGTTACTGTTGTAAAATATCTGCGATCTTTGATGTTAGTATTGTAAAATTTTGGGGTGCCACAAACCACACCTCCATAACATGACAAACTTAATAAATATTGTCTGTTTTTGGACTGCTCCAATAACCAGCTGTTACCCATCTATCTTCCTGTCCTCCAGCCTCCCTATTCACTGGGGTACAAAAATATTAAAATTAGGCCAGTTAATAACCCTACTATCGACTCTAAGTGTTCAAGAGAAAGAAAGAGTCACAAGTCTCTCACTTTAAATCAAAAACTAGAAGTGATTAAGCTTAGTGAGAAAGGCATGTCAAAAGTTAAGTCAAAAGCTAGGCCTTTTTGGCTGGGCGCGGTGGCTCATGCCTGTAATCCCAGCACTTTGGGAGGCTAAGGCAGGTGGATCACAAAGTCAGGAGTTTGAGACCAGCCTGGCAAACATGGTGAAACCCCGTCTCTACTAAAAATAAAAAATTAGCTGGGTGTGGTGGCAGGCACCTGTAGTCCCAGCTACTCAGGAGGCTGAGGCAGGAGAATCACTTATCACTTGAACCTGGGAGGTGGAGGTTGCAGTAAGCCAAGACCACGGCACTGCACTCCAGCCTGAGTGACAGAGTGTGACTCCATCTCAAAAAAAAAAATAGACCTTTTGTGCCAAACAGCCCACTTGTGAATGCAAGGAAAAGATTCTTAAGAAAAAAAGTGCTACTGCAGTAAACAGACAAATGATAAAAAACAAAACAAACAAACAAAAAAAAAACAGCTCCCTTGTTGGCATGAAGAAAGTTTGAATGGTCTGATAGAAGATCAAATCCACCACCACATTTCCATAAGCCAAAGCCTAATCCAGAGCAAGGATCTGTCTTCAATTCTGTGAATGCTCGTTGAGGTGAGGAAGCTGCAAAAGAAAAGCTTGAAATTAGCAGAGGTTGGCTCATGAGGTTTAAGGAAAGAAGCCATTTCCATAACATAAAAGTGCAAGGTGAAGCAGCAAGTGCTAATGTAGAAGCTGCAACAAGTTATCCAGAAGATCTAGCTAAAATCATTGATGAAGGTGGCTACACTGAACAACATATCTTCCATATAAATGAAACTGCCTTCTAATAGAAGAAGATGTCATCTAGGACTTTCCTAGCTAGAAAGGAGAAGTCAGTGCTTGGCTTACAGCTGCAAAGGACAGACTCATTCTCTTCTTAGGGGATAATGCAGTTGGTGGTTTTAAGTTGAAGCCAATGATCATTTACCATTCTGAAAATCAAAGGCCCTTATAAATTATATTAAATCTACTCTGCCTGTGGTCTGTAAATGGGAAAACAAAGTCTGGATGGCAGCATATCTGTTTACAGCATGGCTTACTAAATATTTGAAGCCTACTGTTGAGATCTACTTACTGCTCAGAAAAAAAATTCCTTTTAAAATATTACTGCTCATTGACAATGCACCTGGTCGCCCAAGCGCTCTGATGGAGATGTACAAGAAGATCAATGTTGCTTCATGCCTGATAATACAACATCTATTCTGTAGCCCTTGGATCAAGGAATAATTTTGAATTTCAAGTCTTATTATTTAATAAATACCTTCATAAGGCTATAACTACCATATGTTGTGATTTCTCTGATTAATTTGGACAAAATAATTTAAAAACCTGGAAATAATTTACCATTCTAGATGCCATTAAGGACTTTCATGATTCGTGGGAGGAGATTAAAATAGCAACATGAAAAGAAATTTAAAAGAAGTTGATTCCAACCCTCATGAATGACTTGGAGGGGTTCAAGACTTCAGTGGAGAAAGTGACTGCAGGTGTGGTATAAAGAGCAAGAGAACTAGAATTAGAAGTGGAGCCTGAAAATGTGACTGAATTGCTTCAATTTCACGATAAAACTTGAATGGCTAAGAAGTTGTTTCCTATGAATCTACTCCTGGAAAATGTTGTGAACGTTGTTGAAATTAAGACAAAGGATTTAAAATATCACGTAAACATAGTTAATAAAGTAACAGCGAGGTATGAGAAGATTGATTCTAATTTTCAAAGACGTTCTACTGTGGACAAAATGTTACCAAACAGCATCACATGCTCTAGAGAAACCTTTTGTGAAAGAAGAGTGAATTGATATGGCAAACGTTATTTGTCTTTTATTTTAAGGAATCGTGACAGCCACCCCAACCTTCAGCAAACACTACCCTGATCACTCAGCAGCCATCAACAGCAAGGCAAGATGCTTGACCAGCAAAAAAATTATGACTATCTGACGGCTCAGGTGATTGCTGCTATTTTTAGCAGTAGAGTATTTTTAAATTAAAAAAAATTTAAAGACATAATGTATTAGACATGTAATAGACTATAGTATAGCATAAACATAACTTTTATATGCACTGGCAGTTCAATACATTTCTGTGACTTGCTTTATTATGATGGACTGGAACGGAACATGCAGTCTCTGTGAGGTATGCCTATAGACAGCTGGTATGTGCACATATGATTGTACTGAATGCGATCCATTCTTGATAAAAAAGAAAATAATGAAAATAAATAAGTAATAATATGTTTCATAGTTACAATTTGTTGTGCTGTTTGCATATGTTATCTTATCCATGAAAACATTGTGAGGGAGGTAATAATAATTAGCCTAATTTCAGAAAGGAAGAACAAAGGCTTGGAGAAGGCAACTAATTGAATGTCACACAGCTAACGAGTGACAAGCCAAGATTCAGACCTAGATTTGTTTGAGTCTCAAATTTGTGTTCTCAGTCACTAAGCTCTCTCTCTATCCATTTGGAGCCACTAAAATTTAGGTAGAAATTATGTCTGATTTATATGTTATGACAAACAAAAAGAGCATGAAATTCTCTTTGGCATACAGCCTTTCCTCTCTGGCAGTTACCTAAAGTCATTTTTGGAAGTAAGTGGTGTGTAAATTTTAAAATGCCCTCTGCTTATCTCAAAGACTTCTTAAATACATTCTGTTTTTTTGGAAGGAGTGAGTGGCATTTCTTCATGATTCCCAGGCTCAAGGACCAACATACTATATGGCCTTGGGGGTCTCTGTACTGTGACTACTGAAAAGCACCTGAAGAAATCAGATCCCAGGGTTTGAAGTAAATGGTTATTGTAGCCTGGTTTTCTATGGCATATTTATTTGTTGTGAGCCACCCAATGCACTATTGATAAATTAGGTAATTGTACAAGCATACTGTGGTGGTTATGTTAGTGCATGCTCCATTATCCCCAGACAATTAATATTTTGGGCACTTGGGGCAAGCTTCTTAAAGTTAAAAAGGCTACCTTTACAATAAATAAAGAGCTAATAGAAAAGGTAGAAAACTTTAGAAGTGTCTTCCTTTAGAGCAAGAACGAGCTGTCTACTTGCTTCAAGATCTGTTAGGCTCTCGACTATGCTCGGCTATCTGGGGAAGTGTGGATGAGGCAGATGCAGAGGCATTTCACCCTGAAATAAAATAATATATTAAAGAAGAATTTGATGAAGAGTCTCTATCAAACGAGAATGACTTTCAGAACCTATGTCCGGAAGCAGGGAGCACAGGGGATATAATACTGCAAATGAATTTCTGACAGTGATACTAGTAGACATTTAACTTTACTAGGATCCTTTATTAGGGCTATTATTGTTTTTGTTAGTGTTCTGGTCACAAACTTCATATGTAACCCCAATTCTATTTTTCTATGAGTCCTGTTACATTTAGTGCTTAATTTTGCAAAGTGTGAGACTGTTCAAGACAAGCTTGTATTACATAAAGCTAGATCGAGCAACAAATGAACAGTTCTCAGAAGAGTATCGTTTTTCTTTTTGTAGTAGGTACTTGAAATCTGTTGTGTGCATACCTACAGCTGCTTTATGTTGCAATCAGTGGTTTAAGCACTTATCTGAGCATCTTGTAGACTAAACCTAGGCAAAATACATTAAAGGGAGACTTTGTAATGTGGGGCATATGGAAGTCATCAAGTTATAACTTTTCATAGAGACCATTCTTAAAACCTTTTCTTTTGACATCAAAATGAGTACTCCATATTGATTATACCCCAGAAGGCATTAATAGGACCAATTATATAAGTAATAAAAGTTAGGTCCACATGAGATGGGATCAACATAAGAAAAAATATTTTAAAAATTAGAACAGTTGATTAATGTATTGGTCAACCTTGTAAGGTAGTAAGCTCCCTGTCCATGGAAATGTTCTGATGGAGATTGGATACATCTCACTCAGAAACATCACAACAAAGGCACCTGCACTGTTTGGGATATGGGATGTGATAAACCACAAGTTATTTTCAAAATAATAATAACTACCGTGTCTTAAATGTTGACCAGGTGTTGGATCCCAGACTAATTAGTTTACACTCATTTTCTACACGAAGAATAGATATTTTTATCCTCAGTATATAAATGTGAAAAATTAGCCTTGTAGAAGTTTAGTTATTTAGTATAAGTTATTTAGTATAGACCAGTAGGACTTCAGCTATGCTATGGTGTCTCCACTTTAAAGGATTTATCACTCTGTGTGCCCTATGTCATTAAGCTGGTCTTTGAAATGCTGTGTCTCATGAGAAACTATTTCTGACCCTGAGTTCAGGTTCTGTATTTGTTTATCTATGACAAGAAATTTCAATATTTGACACACTTAGTATAGTTGATATTAATTTGCCTTATTTCAAAAGATGTAAAGGATAAAAAAACTAAGGATAATGATAGAAATTAGGCAGTGGATTTAAAATTTCTTATGGCACAAAGGGGATGAAATATTGTTGAGTGAATGAGTGAACTTGATATTTTGTGACAGCTCTTTACAAATATCCTCAAACTCTTCTTAAGATTTCATATTCCAAATAAAGTTGTACTGATCTATACATTTTGCTTACATCCCTATTTCTTGTTATGTCATTAGTTTGTCCTTCACTTTGATTTCTGACCATGACACAATTTATGGAGGTCATTAGAATTATGTATTCTCGTAAGGAGTAATTGACTTTCATTCATTCTTGTAGTCTGCCTTTGTCCCTGTATATTATTTAAAGTTTACCCGTTCATTTCTGGTACACATTGCAATCAATGTGTGACACATAAGGACTGGTAATCTCAGAAAAAAATATTGATCTATAACATTAGCTTTGAATAAAAATGATCATCGATGTCAAGCTTATTTCTTGGGGATTATAATTGATTTTACTACACTTTGTTCAAAGATGTTGAAGTACATAAATGATCAACACTTCTTGGGGTAAATATTGTGTCAGATACACATCAATTTTGATCCTGAACATTAATGTTTATGATGAAAAGGGAGTTAAGTGGAATTGGAATTTTTCCTAGAACATCTGAATCAAGAACACAGATTAATCAAATTTACTGCATCATTTGGTGTGAAGCGGTTACATTAATTGTTCATATTAACAAAAATGGAAAAGATGAATTTGTAATTTTTATGTAAAGTTGAATAGCCTTCCCATTCAGAATTCTGAAAGTTTTCACCCACCCATATTCATTCAAAAAGTGTATTATCAATCTAGGAGGGTGAAGCTGTGTGGAGGTAGTGATGCTCATTACATATCCCGTGTGTTCATCTGTATCCCCCATCTTCCTTGTAATCAGATGGGGTTAGATCTGGTTCTGATCGATGGTCTTAGAAGAGAAGTGATTTTGTCACTTCTAGGCTGAGGCAATAATATACCTATGTTACGTTTTATGTCTTCCCTCTCTTCGCATGGGGATCCAAAAGACTGTCTTCCAGCCCAGTACTTTTCAAATTTTAATGTGCATACAAACCACCTTGGGATCTTGTTAAAATACAGATTCTAAGTTGGGTCTGAGCTGGGATCTGAGACTATGCATTCTAAGAAAATTTCTCATATGCCAATGATGCAGATTTATGGACAACATTTTGAACAGAAAGACTGTAAGTGAAAAGCCATTCAAGATAACAAAATCTTTCTCAGCCAAGGTCCCTGAATGACTGTGTGGAGTAGAGCTCCAAAATGGACATGGAGTGTCACTGTGAATTTACATTTTGTAATGAGCCAATCAGATATTGTAAGGTTTCATCAGCATAATCTAAACTTTTGTGAGTAATATTGTAGCCAATTATGTATATATATAAATGAACATAAATATAAATGATTCTAGCTCATGGGTTCATAAAAGAAACTCTAAAAAAATAAAAACCAGAAAACCCACTTTAAATAAAAAGGCTTTTCTAGGAAGAAGCAATGAGAGGGACACATAGTCATGGAAATATTTTTTTTCACAGAAATATTAGTTTCTAATTATTAGTCCATAAGACTAATCATTGTAGCTTATTGACTTTTTTTATCCTGTTGATTACTCTTGCTTCTCATTTCTACTTTATTTGCACATGAATTGCCCTAAGTCTCCAATAAAATTGTATTTATTTTATGTAAACAAGAAAAAAAGCACATATTAAAAAGAAAAAGTAAACACTATAGTAATTGGAGAAAAAGTGCAATATTATTCTTTTAATTTTTTATGTGTTTTGAGACAAGGTCTGGGTCTGTTGCCTAGGCTGGAGTACAGTGGCCCAATCTCAGCTCACTGCAACCTCTGCCTCCCAGACCCAAGCAATCCTCCCTCCTCAGCCCCCTGAGTAGCTGGGACTACAAGTGCACACTACTATGGCTGGCTAATTTTTGTATTTTTTGTAGAGACAGGGTTTCCCCATGTTGTCCAGGCTGGTCTCGGACTCTCAAGCTGTCCACCTGTCTCGGCCTCCCAAAGTACTGGGATTACAAGTGTGAGCCCCTGCACCCAGCCTATGTATTTTGATTAAGTGATACAATAATGCAACTTATTCAATAATAACAGTCATAAAAATATATCAAATTAAAAGAAATAGTGAAATCCCAATGAACCAATGAGCAGCACAAATAATACCATGGATTTAATGATACACATTGCTAAAGTCACATAGTATTTAATCTTGAAAAAATTACAAGCAGGCACAGATTATTTTACATAACTCAAAGACTAACTTAAATAAAATATTCTGGAGAATTAGATACTTTGATGTCAACCACATACTGACAAATGTGATATTTTAGCTTTAAACACTACAAGATTTATATATAAAGTATATAAGGAGAAGCTAACTATTGGATATGACAGAATGTTAACTTGACAGACTTAACATTTGAGGATTCAACTATTCTTTATTGGTTTTGAAGGCATAGAACATAAAATAATTTGTAACTCTGATGAACAGCAAATTTAAATATATAGACTGTTATTCACTGATATATACAAATGAGTGACTTAACCAGTCAGTGAGCCTGTTTGACTACAAGGAACCAATATTACAGAGGTTTTATTGTTCTGTACTCAACATTATCTGCACTTAAGGAATTGTATTTAAGTAGGGTTTTGTGAAAAAAAAATTCTCTTCAAATGAGTTGAAAAGTATGTCTACACAAAATTCTACAAACAAATGTTTGTAAAAGTTGTATTCATCATTGCCAAAAGTTGGAAGCAATAAAAATTTCCTTCCGTGTGTGAATGGATAAACTGTGGTACATTCAGATGAGAGAATATTATTTAGGAATAAAAATAAATCAGCTGCCAATCCACAAAATGACATAGACTTAAGCATATTGTTAACTGAAAGAAGCCAATCTGAGAAAGTTACATACTGTATGAGTTCTATTATAGGAAAATTCGGAAAAGGCAAAACTATGGAGATAGTAAAAAGATCAGTGGATTTAGGGGAAGAGAGGGAGATATGAGTAGGTCAAGCACAGGAGATTATCTAGGAGAATGAAACTATACTGTATAATACTGTAATGAATAAATGTCATTATACATTTGTCAAAGTCCAACACACAGAATGAATCTTAATGTAAATTACGGACTTCAATAATAACAGCGTATCAATATCGCTCCATCAGTTATGACAAATGTACCACTAGAGCAAGAGGTTCCTAATAGAGTAAACCGTATGTATGTGTCTGTGAGTCTGTGTATGTGTGGCTGGTGAGAAGGTGTAAGGAAACTTCCTGAACGTCCTGGAAGAATCATTAAAGTGGTCACAGTGCCCAAAGGAATTTACAGATACAGTGTTATTCCTTTCAAATTACCAATGCCATTTTTCACAGAACTACAAAAAAAAAAAAAGTAAAAATTCATATGGCTCCATAAAAGACTGAGAATCACCAAAGCATCTCTAAGCAAACAGAACAAAGACAGAGGTATCACAATACCTAACTTAATACTAATCTAGAGGACTACAGTAACTAAAACAGCATGACACTGGCACAGAAAGAGACACATAGACCAATGGAACAAAACAGAGAACCTAGAAATAAAGCTGCACACCTACAGCCATCTGATCTTCAACAGAGTCCACAAAAATAAGTAATGGGGAAAGGACTCCATGTTCAGTAAATGGTGCTGGTATAGCTGACTAGCCATATGCAGATGAATGAAACTGGATGCCTTTCTTGTAACCATATACAAAAATTAATTCAAGATTAAAGATTTAAATGTCAGACCTCAAACTATAACAATTCTAAAAGAAAACCTTGAAAATACCATTCAAGACATCAGCCGTGGGAAATAATTCATGACTAAGTACTCAAAAGCAATTGCAACAAAACCAAAACCAGGTAAGTGGGACCTAATTAAACTAGAGTTTCTGCACAATGAAAGAAACTACCAACAGAGTAAAGAGAATGGGAGAAAATATTCACAAACTATACATCTGAAAAATGTCTAATATTCAGAATCCATAAGGCACTCAAATAATTAAACAAGTAAAAACAACTCCATTAAAAATAAAATACATGAACAAAGACAAACTTAAAAGAAGACCTAAACTAGCCAAGAAATGAGGAAAAAAAATGTTCCACATCACTAATCATCAGGGAAATGCAAATCAAAACCACAATGAGGTACCATCTCATACTAGTCAGAATGGCTGTAATTAAAAAGTTATAAAACAATAGATGCTAGCAAGGCTGTGGAGAAAATGAATGCTCATACACTGTTGGTGGGAGTATAAATTAGTCCAGCCACTGAGGAAAGCAGTTTAGAGATTAGAACCTAAAACAGAACTATCATTCAACCCAGCAGCCCCATTACTGGGGATATACTCAAAGGAATATAAATCATTCTACCAAAAAGACACACGCATTTATATGTTTATTGCAGCACTATTCACAATGACAAAGACATTGAATCAACCTAGGTGCCCATCAGCAGTGCATTCGATAAAGAAAATGTGTTATTTATATACCATGGAATAATATGCAGTCATAAAAAATGAAATCATGTCTTTTGCAGCAACATGGTTGGGGCTGGAGGCCATTATCTTAAGCTAATTAATGTAGAAACAGAGAACCAAATACTAAATGTCCTTATTTAAAGTGGGAGGTAAACATTAGATACTCATGGACATAAACCTGACAACAATAAAAACTGAGGACTACTAGAAGGGATGGGGAGGAGGGGTGCAAGGGTTAAAAAGCTACATATTGGGTACTATTCTCAATACTGGGTGATAGGATCATTTATACTTGAAACATCAAACAATATATCCAGGTAAGAAACCTACCCATGTACCCCCTACATCTAAAATAAAATTAAAATGTAATTAGCAAATTAGCTTATATATGTGCTAATTTTAAAGTGAATTTAAAATCCAAGTTCTAAAATTGTGATTTTCATAGTAAGGCAATAAGTTTAGACAATTTAAAGAGTCAAAATAAAATTTTGCTGTAGATTAGATTTAGTATATTAGTTCAGTGTCTATTCAATATACGAAACAAGAAGAGATTTGCGCAACTGTCCTTTATAAGAATAACTTCTCTCCATTGAGTAATAAAATTAAGCACAAATTGAAGAGGTAAAATTTTAGTTAAAACTGGGGGAGATTTGTCATGTAAGGATATATGTAGAAAACTTATGACTGTAGGAAAAATTGAGAGATACTTTCAGATTTCTGAAAATACATGTTCTAAAAGTTAAGAGCTGAATACTTGCAGTAGCAAGTATGAATTTAGGGTATTATGATATATAAGGGACACAAGTTTTGAGAATCACTATTATAGAAATAATAGATGTTCTTGGAAAAAAAGTTAAACATAGAAATGATCCCCTTGTTATCCTAAAATGACCTATTTGTCTTTTTTACTGTCTTAAATTTAAAGTTTCTTTTATCTGATATAAATATAGCTACTCCTGTTTGCTTTTGGTTTCCATTTGTATGGATTATCTTTTTCCACTCCTTTACCTTCAGTCTTTAAGTATGGTAAGTTTCTTGTAAGCAGCATATAGTTCATTCAAGTTGTTTTTTAAAAATCCATTTTATCAATGCATATTTCAAAAGTAAAGTTTAAAATCCATTTACATTCAAAGTTAATATTGATATTTCAGGTTTACTTTCTAGTATAATGTTAATTATCATCTAGTTGTTTTGTGGAATTTTTGTTATTTTTTTCTTCTCTGTCTGTGGTTTGATGGAGTTCTATTGTATTGCTATTTGATTTCTTTCCCTTTCTCCTTTGTGTAACCGTTTTATAAGACCTATGAGTTTTATACTTTATACATTTTTATACCAACCTTTCATTCTTGTGTTTAGAACTTCTATAAGCACTTCTTGTTCATATCTATATCTATATCTATATACACACACATGCAAATATATGTCTCCAGTGATGAGTGGAAAATTCAAGTCCAAAACCAGCAGAAAAAAGAAATAACAAAAATCAGAGTAGAATGAAATGAAATTGAACCAAAAAAAAACATATCAATGAAATGAAAAACTAGTTCCTTGAAAAAATAAACAAAATTGATAAACTGCTTGTAAGACTAGAAGAAAGGAAGGAAGTAGATTCAAATAAACATAATCAGAAATGAAAAAGCATACATTAATGGTAGCATACAGATACAAAAGATCATCAGAGACTACTATGAACAACTATATTATCACAAACTAGAAGCAGAGGAAATGGAGAAACTCATGGAAACATATAACTTCTCAAGATTAAACTAGGAAGAAATATAAATCTTAAACATGCCAATAATTGATAGTGAGATTGAATCAGTAATACAAAACTCTCCCAAGAAAAATAAACACTGGACCTGATGAATTCACAGCCAAATTCTATAAAATGTACAAAGAATAACTGGTACCAATCCTTCTAAATCTCTTCCAAAAAATTGAGTGGGAGGAAATCCTTTCTAACTCATCTGCAAAGCCAGTATCACTCTGATGCCAAAGGCAGACAAAGACACAACAAAAAGAGAAAACTGTAGACCAATATTCCTGATAAACATAGATGCAAAAATCCCCAACAAAAATACTAGCAAACCAAATCCAACAATTCATCAAAGAGATATTACACCATGATCAAGTGGATTGTATTCTACAGATGTTGAAAGAACATACCTCAAAAGAGTAAAGGCCATAAATGACAAACTCATCATAGCAAATGGGGAAAATCTAAAAGGAATTTCTCTAAGCACTAGAACAATTAAGTATGCCCAATATTGCCACTTGTATTTAACAAAGTATTGGAAGTCCTAGACAGAGTACTAAAGCAAGAAAAAGAAATAATGGCATCCACATTGGAAAAGAGGATGTCAAATTATCTCTGTTCACTGACATTGTAATCTTCTATCCAGAAAACCTTGAAGACTCACCAAAAAGGTCCTGGATCTGATAAATGACATCAGTAAATTTTGGGGATACAAAAATCAACATACAAAAGTCGGTAGCATTTCTGTACACCAATAACAACTAAGCTGAGAACCAAATCAGGAAGTCAATCCCATTTACAATAGCTAAAATAAATTTAAAATATCTAGGAGTCTATTTAAGGAGGCAAAAAAATCTCTACAGTGGAAACTATAAGACACTGAAAGAAATTTTTGATGTAAGAAACTGTTAATGACACAACCAAATGGAAATACATCTCATGCTCATGGATCAACAGAATTAATATTGTTAAAATGACCATACTGAACAAGTCAATCTATAGATTCAGTGAAATCTCTATAAAAATACCAATGTCATTTTTTCACAGAATTAGAGAAAGGATTCTAAAATTTCTATGGAACCAAAAAAGAACTTGAATACCACGGCAATCTTAAGCAAAAAGAACAAAGCTGGAGGCATTACATTGCCTGATCTCAAATTGTACTACAAGGCTCTCATAACCAAAATAGCATAGTAATTATACAAAATTAACACCTAGATCAATTAAGCAGAATAACAAACCCAGAAATAAAGCCACATATCTATAACCAACTGATCTTTGACAAGGTTGACAAAAATATACACTGGAGAAACAGCACCGTTTTCAATAAAGGATTCTGGGAAAATTGGAGTGCAACATTCAAAACAATGAAATTAGACCTCAATCTTTCCCCATATACAAAAATTAACTTCAAGATAGGTCAAAGACTTAAATGTAAGACCTGAAGCTATAAATTCCAGAGAGAAATGTAGGTAAAATTCCTCAAGACAGTTGTCTAGGCAAAAAATTTATGACTAAGACCTCAAAAGCACAAACAACAAAAACAAAAATAGACAATTTGGTCTAATTAAACTAAAAAGCTTCTTCAAAGAAACAGAGTGAACAGACAACCTACAAAATGGGAGAAAAATGTTTGCAAACTATGCATCATAGAGGGAATTTATACCTAGAATTTACACGGAACTCAAATAACGCAACAACAACAAAAACCAAATAAATCCCATCAAAGAGTGGACAAAGGGCATTTTTCAAAAGAAGACATACAAATGACCAACAAGCATAAAAAATTGCCCAAATCACTAGTCATCAGAGAAATGCAAATTAAAACTACAATGAGATATCTTATACCAGTCAGAATAGCTATTATTAAAAAGTTGAAAAAAAAGATATTGACAAGGATGCAGAGAAAAAGGAACACTTACATGTTGTTGATAGGAATGTAAATTAATACAACTCCTGTGGAAATCAGTACAGAGATATCTCAAACAACTGAAATTAGAACTACCCTTCTATACAGAAACCCCACAACTAGCTATCTGCCCCAAGGAAAATAACATTATATCAAGAAGATACCTGTACTCATATATTTATTGCAGCACTATTCACAATAAGAAAGACATGGAGTCAACCTGTGTCTGTCAATGGACAATTGGAAAAAGAAAATGTGGTATATACGCAATAAAATACTACTCAGCCATACAACAGAATGAAACTATGTCTTTTACAACAAAATGGATGGAACCGAAGGCCATTATCTTAAGGAAATAACTCAGAAACAGAAAGTCAAAAAGCGCACTTTCTCATTTAGAAGGGGGAACTAAAAATGTGTACACATGCACATAGAGTGTGGAATAATAGACATTGGAGACTCGGAATGGTGGGAAGGTGGAAGGGGGATGAGAGATGAGAAATTACGTTATGGGTACGGTGTATATTATTTGGGTGATGGTTATACTGAAAGCCCAGACTTGACTGGTACACAACATATCCATGCAAAAAGACCTCACTGCCTTACACCTATACACAATGTTTAAAAAGCTGTAAAAGTATAGAAAAATATACATTGTGTCTTAGTTTTGGATGCTATGACAAAGTACTATAGACTGAGTGGCTTATAAACAGCAGAAATTTATTTCTTATAGTTCTAGAGGTTGGAAGCCTGAGATCAGGTTGCCAGCTTGGCTGCTTTCTTGTGAGGGCTCTCTTCCTCGTTGTAGACTGCTGTCTTCTCATTGTATCCTCACAAGGCAAGAGTGAGCAGGAGTGCTCTCTGAGGTCTCTTTATAAGGGTACTAATCCTATTCATCAAGGCTCTACCCTGATGACTTTGTCACCTCCTAAGGGCCTTACCTCATAATACCATCACGTTGGGGGTTAGGTTTTCAGCACATGAACTTGGGGTGGGGGACACATTCAGTCCATTGCATGTTGAAAGGTAATAGCCTCCACTACATGGACCCTAGTCATTATTTTCAACTTCACTTTCCAGTTTTCGAAGGTTACATACCTAATACTAATTAATGCATTTATACCAACATTGCTTACTTATCAGAATTAGGGATAAGGAATTAATAACACTTATATTACCTATCTCATCTTTCCTCCTTATTTTGACATTTATATTACTAGTTAAAATCCATATTTGTTATCATCTTAGTTTTAAACAAAATATGAACACGCATTCTCCAATTTATAGTCTACACTTTGATAATATTTCTTGGTTCCTTCTTACATAACTTTTCATCTAGTCTAAAGGGAAAAAATAAATCTAACAAAGGATTTCTTCATTGGAGCCTCTATGTTTCTTTTTCATCAGTTTTACCCAGCTCTCTCTGCTAAAATGAGAAAAAAATAGTATAGTGGCATCATTTTATATTTTTTCAAATCTATTTTCATCTGGCTTAATAGAAAACAGCTATATTCTCATATCTGCTTTGTTGTAACCTGTCACGTTGCTTCTGGAAAACTCCACTGAGCACTCATGGAAGAGTAGAAGTCAAATGGTATCTTATTATTACAGAAATTGATTTGAACTTGCAATTCTCAAAAAGAGTCTTGGGGATTTCCCAAGGTTCCTTCGGCCACAGTTTAAGAACTGCCGATATCACACCTGTAATCCCAGCACTTTGGGAGGCTGAGGAGGGCAAATCACGAGGTCAGAAGTTCGAGACCAGTCTAGCCAACATAGTGAAACCCTGTCTCTACTAAAAATACAAAAAATTAGCCAGGTGTAGTGGTATGCACCTGTAATCCTAGCTACTCAGGAGGCTGAGGCAGGAGAATTGCGTGAACCTGGGAGGAGGAGCTTGCAGTGAGCTGAGATCGCACCACTGCACTCCAGCCAGCTAACAGTATGAGACTCCGTCTCAAAAACAAAACCAAAACAAAAAGAGAACTGCTGGTAGAGACCATTTAAAGCAGTACCTGGAGAGATGAATCTAATTGTAAGTGTTAGCAATTGTTATTAATTTCTCCCTTTAGATAACAGTGGGAAAACCTTAGCTTATTTCACTTCCTGTCTCTATAATTTCTTATGTTTCACTTACCTCGTTGGTTTCTCTAATTTTGCTTCTTTCCTTGGCTTTTACTCTCTTAACAGTAAGAAAACAATCCAATTAGAAAATGAGCACAATAGTTGTACAGACACTTCATCAAAAAAGATATATGGATGGCAAATAAACGTGAAAAGATATCCAACACTGCTTGTCTTTTGGAATATGCAAATTAAAAACCACTTTAATATATTATTACTCACTAATCAGAATAGCTAAAATAAAATTTTAAAAACCACTGATAGGGCCGAGTGCAGTGGCTCACACCTGTAATCCCAGCACTTTGGGAGGCCGAGGCGGGCGGATCAGGAGGTCAGGAGATTGAGACCATCCTGGCTAACCCCGGCCAAACCCTGTCTCTACTAAAAAAGACAAAAAATTAGCCAAGCGAGAATGGCGTGAACCCAGGAGGAGGAGCTTGCAGTGAGCCAGATCGCGCCACTGCACTCCAGTCTGGGCGACAGAGTGAGACTCCGTCTCAAAACAAACAAACAAACAAACAAAAAAACAAACAAAAAGCACTGATAGTACCAAATGCTGAAGAGAAAAGGAATCTCTTATAAATTCTAGTAAAAATGCAAAATGGTACAACCACTCTGGAAGAGAGTAGGGTATTTTCTTAAGTTAAATGTACACTTACCATATGACCCAGAACTTTTCTCCCTCTCTCTCTACCTTCCTCCCCCTTTTCTCCTTCCTTCCTTTCTCCATTATCCTCCTCTCCTCTCCCCTCCTTTCCTCTCCCCTCCTTTCCTCTCTTCTCCTTTCCTTTCCTTTATATAATGTATCCATTGGTTTCAATTACTTGTCTTGATCAGATAGTTTTCAAGCAACTCTAAAACGTGTGTAAGTTAAGTAGCTATCTATTAAGCATGTATATAAGAAAGATTGGCTGCAGTAGCAGAATTATTTACTCACATTATAATAAGTCTGAGTGGTGGTCAAGCTTTAAAGTAAGCAAAATTAAATGGCCTTAGTTCAATTTTTTGTGTGTATGTGTGTGATCCTTTGATTGTTCTCTCTTTTAGTTTTGCTTTTCATCCTTAGCTGTTTCCTATGGCTTTCCAACCACACGCCACGATGCTGAGAGAAAGAGTTGCTTCAGCTCTTATAAGAAAAAGTAAGCATCCCTTCTAGGATAACCCAGGAAACCACTGTTTGGGTTTTCATGTCTTAGAGTAAGTCATTTATCCATTTTGCAATCTGTACCTATGTTCAGAATATTTTCATGTCTCTGCATCCTAAACCAAACATTTCATCAAAGCCCATAGGATTATTCTGACTTAGATTAATCCCATAAAGTGCATTTTTAAAAATAGTGGGTAGAAAAACAGATGTCAAGAAAAACCCTATAATATCTGCTACACAACATATACATTTCTTTCTCATGTATGTTTTTCAAGGAAATCATGCCATCATACCAATCATGTAGGCTGCAGTTTAGAAGATAATAAAAATATTCATGCTTGCCTGCAAGCTGATGTAATATTAATTCTATTAAAATACTACATTTGTTTATACCAACCTAAGTAAATGCACATTAGGGAATGAATGTGAAACATTCAATCAGTTGAGAATTCTGTAGTATCTATGCTATCTGCCTGGTAGCACTTCATGTTTTTGGCAATTGCGATATCATCTTTATGGTAATATATATAATATAATTTTCTGCAGTAAGTGCAATTTTCTTGTTGAGATATCTCTCCAGAGTTATTGAAAGATGATAAAAAAAGAGATTGATTTGTAATAAGGCTTATTGCCAATTCATTGGTGTTTCCTTTCCTCAAGTCATAATAAATATACTTAGAGCCGTTTACACATGGGGCCAAATTTTTCACAGATTTCAGTTCTGGCATAAAGTTCGACTAAAGGGTTTTTCTCTCTCATTGCCTAACCTTATTTAGTGACTGAGGCCTTCTTTGCTTTGTGATTCAATGTCAAGACATAGATTTCCCACTGGGTAAGATAACAAATCAAACAAAAGTAGAGTTGAGACAGCAAGCTGGGTGAACAAACCTGTCTTTAGCTGCAGCACCTTCCAGAAGATTAACTACCTGCCTTATCTTTTCAGTCTGTCTACTTTCTGCTGGATCTTGGCCAGTTTAAGTCTTTTAATATTCTCTTTGTCACAGTGCCTAGGGACTAGTGACAAAGGAGTCTGTTCTCTAAAGATCCTTGCGAGTAATTGCACACATACACACAATAAATTTTGTATGAGACTTGATATAAGAATACATTTAAAGCAGAAATCTTGGTGATCTTGGAGTTGCTCCAAGGAAATCATGGAAATGAAATGGGATCTTTCTCCTTGTGACCGTCAGCATTTTCAGCATGGCCATCGTACTTTCAGTTACCATCTCTTCCTCACGTCACCTCCTGATTGTCTCGTTTTTTAAAACTTGTTACTTCTTCTTCAATCAATCTCTCAATTCTGAAAAGAAAGACCATAAATTTAATAAATAATATTACTTATAAATTCCAGCATTATCTCCTGTATTCTTTATTCAATCAATATTTATTAAACACTTCTATATGCAAGCATCTGGTGAGATGTTTCAGAAGAAAAAAAAAGACATAAAACTTAAATTTAAAAAGTTTATCTAGAAATGGCTTATTTCAGGCTTAAAATAAATACCACATGAAAGAACAAACTAGATAAAGTACCATGGCACTTCAGATTAGTGAAAATGAACGTCTAAATGGGGAGATGATGGCATCAGAATGATCAAGCTATGTGGTACAGTGTCAGTACAGAGAGAAGACTTTTACCCACAAATTTTTTTCTATATATTGTTTGATGTTTAAAGTTTACTTTAGTACAGAATTAGAAGTTTGATCTTTACTGAAGTACTCATTAACAATTCACTAATTTATGTCTCAAGGCAAACAACTGGGTGAGTGTTATTTAAACTCACTTTTCAAATTCCTTCTCTCTGGTTGTGAGCAAATGAAGAAATCCTTGTACCTTGCTGCTCAAAAGTTACTTTCTCTGCTTTAGGAATGTCTCCAACAGAGGTAGTTTCATCTTCCTTTGTGCTCTTACAGGATTTTACATATTTCACTGTTGTAGAATGTAGGTCATTTTACTGTGGTTATCTATTTATATATATTTATCTTCCTTATTACAAAGTAAGCCCTTAAGTGCAGGGACTGAATCCTAAGTATGCCTATTTTCTCAGCGTTTACACAGGGCCTGAAAAACATACACAATACATGTTTGTTGACAGAGCGCATAAACAAATTAATAAATGAGCTTAATCCATTGTCCACATTTGCTGGAATCTGTGACCTGGACTTCATGAACAGAGATAAAATAAATAATGACTTTCAACTGTTCTGCCAGTGGTGTGGGGTTGGCTGGGAGGGGCTTTCAAGTGCTGCAACTCTAAGAGGAGCAAGAAAGGTCCATCATTCTAGACCTTTCTAATGTGCACGAGTGACTGTAAGAGGAATTTCTCAGGGTTCCCACTTTCCACTTAGCATAATTTTCTACACTTTTGATGATTGTTTCTGAACCTTAACCTATTCAGAATATTTTTGAACCAATGTCTGGATACCTATAATTTGGACAAATATTCCTCAAACATCTTAAGATCCTCAGTATGACTGAGACTCAAATAGGTTTGGAGACATTTGAGATTTATAAGCTGCCCAAGGACAGAACTGCTCCCTGAGCTCTTAAGTGCTGGTAAACAGCACACGGTGACCCTAAACTCCTACCAATGCCAGGATTTACCCAGAAGAGGTTTGTGTACTCAGGATGTCAGTTTGAGATGAACTTTGGCAGAATCCCTATGATTTCTTTATGGGGAATGGGCATTTGGTTGTAGGGCATGCCATAGAAAACCTTTCCATAATTATGTAGATCCAACACGTATTACCCACTGCAGTCACCCAGAGATGTCTGAGAAATAAACCAGTAATCTAAAGTGGCTTCATTCACGGACACCAGGGAAGAAGCTCAGTGTGGTTCCAGCGAATTTACATTGTATAGATGCAAAGTATGTCAGCTCTTCTCTATGGTTTTCTGAACTTATTTTATTTTTATCTCCCCAGCATGTTATAGAGCTGGGCTTCTTTTCTATTTATTTTACTTTTCCAAGTTCCAAATTAACTTCTTGTTATAAAAAATACCATATAAGTAGTAAAAGTTTTTTTTTGTTTTGTTTTTTTAAAATAAGACAATCTATATTGGAACTAAAAGAATAGTGAGAAAGGAGACAAAACCAATGGTGAAACAAGTAACATATGTATTTATCTAATGTGAACATTTTTGTTTATGAGAAGAAAGGGAAAAGTAAAAGTAATTCATATTAGTATAAAATAGAAAACAGAAAACAAAATGATCCATAGACATGCAATATGTTATGTTTAACTTACTAAATTTATAATTAGGAATAAATGATTTATGGATTTCATTTTAAATGAATTATATGAAATGAAAGCTGAAAGCCTTCCATCACATAGTCTAAAACCTCTTTGTATTGCAGTTCTCAAAGTGGTGATCATTTGTAAAAATCTGATATGCCTTTCATAGCTTTTCTTTTTTAAAAATACATTTACGTACAGACACACACACAGCTGAATCCAGGCGTTGGTTTGAAGCTTACATAAATTTGAGAACCCTCTTTAAGAAAAAATACTAAATACAAAATTTGAGATTCAAAATTAAGTACAATGGCAAATATTTTTTAGAATGTGAAAAACAATCAGAGTAAATTTAAAATATTTAATGTCACAAATATCACAAAAATCACAAGATCCAGGATAAAATAATATAACGATTATACTAATTAGCTGACACATCTCTAACACTTCTTCTTACATTTTATAGTATTCTCTTTGATGCCTCTTTCATATAATTATTACTTACATTATTTTCTAAACAGAGAATAGATTGTTCAATCTTTCTTTAGAATATCATATCTATTATCATATCATATATTAATCTATTATAGAGATAAGAGTTTTTCTTTAGAATATCATATCTTTAGAATATATCTATTATCATAGATTCAACCTTTTCTTTAGAATATCATAGTTGATTGAAATTTAAAAAAAATTCTGATTGATAGCTTATGAAAGATTTTTTAGGCTTCCTAACTCATTATGTAATACTGTGTGAAAATTTAGCACCATTGTGAAATTAAGAATAATATCTTCTTATTTCTGTTATTTATGTTCTGTAAGATTTAGAAAAATTTTCTGCAAGCTAGACTAGATGCTGGCTCAATAAATTACACATTTTGTTCCTCCTTTATTGTCCATGTGGTTCCACTACCAGGTGCCACAGAAAAATTCATATTGTAGGATTGCTTCTTACCCTGCACCCTTGTGTTTCAACCCTGGAGGCTTGTTCTTCCTTAGATAGCTATTAGTAACTAGATTACATGTGGAAACAACTGTAAATCACAAAAGTATATTCCACTAAACCCAAACCAAATATAGATGCAACTCAGCTTCCAAACAGGTAAGTACCCCAAATGCCTATATCCACTCCACATGTGATGAAGAGAAAGTCTGAGTGAAAAGTGATAATAGACTATACTGATGACAGCTAAGATATCTTCCTTTAGAAAGTTTTATGAATTTATGTCACCATGTGACTACATTGCATGGTTGCCTTATATGCCCTTGGAAGGTTTCATGGAAGTGTTGGGGCTATGAAGCTTAAACTTCATGAACTTCGCAGTACATCTTGCCTCTGCATACAAATAATCAAAGTGGGATCCTAGGAAGACAGGTAAATAGATAGACAGAGATAGATAGATATAAAATTTGTGATAGAGATCGGTAGATAGAGACACATAGTAGTCTTTGATGACAGATACAACTAACATCCAAATTAACAGAGAAATATTAGAAATAGATGAACATTTACAATCCTGACAAACTAGATGTTAAAAAAATACTAGATATGCTGGGAGCAGTGGTTCACACCTGTAATCCCAGTACTTTGGGAGGCTGGGCCAGGTGGATCACTTGAACCCAGGAGTTCAAGACCAGTCTGGGCAACAGGGCAAAACCCCATCTCTACAAAAGAAAAAAAATACAGAAGGTTAGCTGGGCGTTGTAGTGTATTCCTGTAGCCCTAGCTACTTAGGAGATTGAGATGGGAGGATCACCTGGGCCAGGGAGGTCAAAGTTGCGGTGAGCCGAGATCGTGCCACTGCACTCCAGCCTGGGCAACAGAGCGAGATCCTGCCTCAAAAGAACAAAACAAAACTATGTATAATACAATATGCCATATAGTAATTACTCATAGGTACTAGAAAATATTTTTTCATTATTAGTAATATGTATTGCCTATTTATGATTATAGCTTTTTGTGCCAAAAGATGCTGAAAATATAAAAAGAAAAAAGTAAATAAAAATCACAAATAATAGCATAATTCAGAGACACATGCTGTTTACATATAGGTACACATCTATTCATTCTTTTAATGTGTGCTCTTACAAAGACTCCTGTGATTATGCTGTACATACAATTTTGTACTGATTTTTTTTGTTATGTAAAGCTTTACTGTTGTCTTTTTCCAAAGCCACTAAAAATATTTATTCAAATTTATCCAATTAAAATGTGCTAGACCTACTGTGTGCTGGGTACCTTTAGACACTGAAATCTCTGTACATAGAACTTTGTACACATTTTGATTATTTTTGCAGGATAAATTAACAGAATTAAAATTATAGGCCAAAAGTCAAGCTGATATTTTAGGGATTTGATATCCTTCTAGATATGCAAAAGTTCACACTTTCATAGTGATGCACAAGCAGCTCCTCTCTTTACTCTGACAATTTGACAAGGAAAACAAATTATGTTATTGTAATACTAATTATTTGATCACTGGTAAGATTAAATTTTTTCAACTGTTTATTAGTGATTTGTATTTCTTTTATGAAGCGTTCAGTCATATTTTGTTTGGTTTTCAACTGGGAACCAGAAATTCTTGAGAAATATATGTTTTAAAATAGCTGAGACAAAAACAAAGAATAACTTATTATTTATGAAGATTGTCCCACTGTGGGTATCATTAAGTCTGTCAGTGTATACATATTAAGAAGGCGTGACATCAATTGAACTGTCTTATCAGTTGAACTGTTCATCAATTAAACTGTTTTGAACACTGTTTTATCTTAATTATATTCTAAATTATCTATATTTATGTTTTTATTTCCCCAACTAACTAGTTTTTCCCTTGTTTTTCAGGTTTCAAATTTGCATGGTGTATGTGTGTGTGTATGTGTGTGTGTGATTCTGCTATTTATTGCTAGTTTTATTAAATTCTGATCAGAAAGCATGATTTTCCTAATTTCCAATTTGGGAATATATTTTTTGTAGCTTACGTTGTGACTAACTTTTAAAAATACTTCTTGGACAGTTGAAAATAACTTATATTTTTCATTGGTAAAAGTTAATATCTGACCTAGGAATTATGTTTTAAAGAAAGAAGGCACGACATTAATACAATTGACAAGAAAGAAAGTTTGGAGTCCAGAAACCCCATGAAGATACCAATGGAATTATTAAACTAAGTAAGCCAATGATAAAATATGTATACAATAATTGACCAATGATAGGGAAATTCTACAAAATAAAGGTATGAAGAGTATCCTCATAGCATGATAAAACCTTTATAATAATTCAATACATTCTGAAAAGTGGAAATAAAACATGATTATACTGAATATAATTAAATTGGAACAGAATATAAAGTCCTGAAGTGGACCCCAAAATATGTGGGAATTTGCAAAGTGATGTAGGTAGCACTGCAAATCCGTGGAGAGAAAAGATGGATTATTTTTTCTATGCTGTTGGGACAACTGGGTAGCTCTCTAGAAAATGAAAATAAAGTTGGATCCCTATCTCACCCCTTTTACAAAGTAAACTCCATATAAGTCAGAGGAGCACATAAGGAGGCCATAAAGTATTAAAAGTGAACACTTAGGAAAATATTTGTATAAACTGTGAACAGAATTTTATTCTGACACCAAACACAGACGTCATAAAGGGAAAAATTAAAAATTTAATTATAGAGAATATTTTAAAAATCTGCATGGGAAGAGAAACCACCATAAACAAAGGAAGATAAATAACAAAAGGCTAAAAATATTAGTAACTCCTATCACAAACAAATTACTTTAATATATATGATTTTGTGAATTAATTAGCAAAGGACCTAAGATCCCCCCCCCCCAAAAAATGACACAGAGTCTAGAGAAACATAAATTCAAAAGTCTTGTAAACTTAGTATAGCTGTACTGGTAATAAGATAAATGCAAATTAAAACTAATGGGAAATAATATTTTTCACTTACGCTGGCAAAGATCAAAAAGCAAGGGTAACAGAGGTTTTGAGAAGCAGGAACTCTTCTATCTGTGCATCCTCAGTAGAGAAAACTTCACCTATGGCAACAATAAAATAATGTTTATAACCATAACCAGCAATTATATATCTAGAAATTTATGTTACATTTGTTCTCACCTTATAGCAACATGCTTTAGATTCATTCATATTATTTGGAGCTTTGTAATATCAAACGTTGAAAGTGGAAATCATCCTCATGTTATCTAGTTAAAATACACTATGGCCCAATTACCATACAATAGAAATTCCTTACAACGCAACTTTAGTTTTTTTGGATTAAATGAGACAACTATGCTTTAAAATGTTAAAAAAAAAAAAAAAAGCCTAAAAGTTTGCTACCTAACAGGTAATTACACTATTCATATGAAAAAGGAATATAATTGTGTATGTATAAAATATCTATGGAAATATGTTCGAGAAACTGGAAATCCTGGTTTCTTCTGCAAAGAGAATTTGGCTAGCTGGGGACCATGGTAGTGGGGATATTTGCTTTTCATTATCCATGCATTGTCACCTTTTGAATTTGTAACACATTTTTTTTTTAATTTATAAAAGAATAATACGTACATTTTAGTGTCTTGAAAGATGGAGTAAGGATTGGGAAGGAAGAGAGTAATTTAACAGTTGGAAAAGTGAGAGTTTTGTGAAGGATTTTATTCAGGTTATAAATACAAAATGTAGACAACTTGCTTCCAAGTGAAAAGACAAATTCATTACTGAACCTGATTAGAGACTAAATATTGTGATTTTATTTTTCCTTTTATTTTCTCTCAGTATTGGGAGATAAATCATCTTCTTCAGGGAAGGCTTGAAGGAGACATTCAGATTTCTCTTTCTCCCTCTTCCAATATTCTTAGTTACTTCAAGGCTCTTATGAGAGACCAAGGTGTGGAGATGTAATTGTGGATGTGGTTAGGTTGGCAGAGGCCTTCCTTATTTCAGTTTATTCAGAGAACTAATCTGACTAATCCATGTGTTAATCCATTGCATGACTTTTTAATATTTTAGTACGTTTATTCCTTTATTTCATGTTTCTTCTGGTTTGAGTTAAATGCTTAGTAAATTTCCTCAATGCTTTTTCTTTCAAATACTATAAATTGTTTTAAATTTTTCTTTGAATACACACTTAGTTGCATTTATTATGTATACTGTTTTATCTTAATTATATTCTAAATTATCTATATTTGTATTTGTATTTTTCCAACTCATTAGTTTTTTTTTTTCTTTTGATTTTTCAGGTTTCCAGTTTGCATGCTGTGTGTGTGTGTGTGTGTGTGTGTGTGTTTGATTCTGCTATTAATTGCTAGTTTTATTAAATTATGATCAGAAAGTATAATTGCCTTAATTTCCAATTTGGGAATATGTTTCTTGTAGTTTATGTTGTGACTAATGTTTAAAAGTACTTCTTGGATATTTGAAAATGACTAACCTTCTTCACTGGTAGAAGTTAGTATTGAACCTAGGAGTTACGTTTTAAAGAAAAAAGTAATAGTTTAAAAATATATTTTAGTATTCTACTTCCTGGCAAATGAAGACTTGACTATTAGCTGTTCATTAGGGCATTCCTTCTATTAATATAAAATAACTGTGAACTATTTAATGTTTTGGGATCCTGACTTCCACCTTGTATGAAGATGATGATCTCAGAGGTTTTGATGTTAATTTAATGAGGTAATTGCAGTGTGCAAAATGCCCCTGTGGCTGGTGGAAGAGGGAGGGCGATGGAAGAACCCTGGAGAGTCCCACAAAAGTATTTCTTCACTTCCCCCAAATGTGCTAGGTTGACTCCTCAGCACTTTTCAGAAATAGTAAGACCTCATGAGATTATAAGAGAAAGTGGGTCAATAGTCTGCTCTTGAGAAATCTTTTGACAGAATTTTAATGCAGAATCCTAAGAAATGAATATTTTTTCAACTTTCTGCAGAAAGAAAGGAATCCAAACATTTTATCTCTTGCAGTTCTCTATTCAGTGTCTCAAGCTTTCTTTACTATTAGGACTGTGGGTATTTTTAGAAACTCCGAACTTTCCTTTCTTTCTCTCTCTCTCTTTTCTTTTATCTTTTCTTTTCTTTTTTCTTTCTCTCTTTCTTTCTCTATCTCTCTCTGTTTCTCTTTGTCTCTCTCTTTCTCTTTCTCTGTCTCCTTTCTTTTCTTTCTTTCTTTCTTTCTTTCTTTCTTTCTTTCTTTCTTTCTTTCTTTCTTTCTTTCTTTCTCTCTCTCTCTCTCTCTCTCTCTCTTTCTCTTTCTCTTTCTCTTTCTCTTTCTCTCTCTCTCTTTCTCCCCTTCCCTTCCCTTCCCTTCCCAACGAGTTTTCGCTCTTGTTGCCCAGGCTGGAGTGCACAGGCGCGATGTCGGCTCACTCAGACCTCCACCTCCCAGGTTTAAGTGACTTTCCTGCCTCAGCCTCCTGAGTAACTGGGATTACAGGCACCTACCACCAGGCCTGGCTACTTTTTTGTATTTTTAGTAGAGACAGATTTCACCATGTTGGCTAGGCTGGTCTCAAACTCCTGACCTCAGACACTCTACCTGCCTCAGCCTCCCAACGTGCTGGGATTATAGGTGTGAGCCACTGTGCCTGGCCCTAATTTTTGTATTTTTAGTAGAGATGGGGTTTCACCATGTTAGCCAGGCTGGTCTTGAACTCCTGACCTCAAATGATCCACCTGCCTCCGCCTCCCAAAGTGCTGGGATTACAGGTATGAGTCACCGCACCCTGCCCAAATGTCTTTTCTTTTTAGAACCTTAAGCCATCTCTACTACAATTTTAATATACTCATTCCATGTATTGACTGCCAACTTCTCACTTGAACGATAGTAAGGGAGAATATCACTTTGCCAAACTTTTAGTAGCAGTGTCTCAAAATGAGAAAATTTGGAAAAGTTTCTCTATAAGATTTAGGACTGATCACGTGTCACTTTAAGACGGATCTTTCAAGGGCGGAACTGGGTCTAGCAAAAGTTTATGACATAATGAATTGCTTTGGATAGACAGATGAAGCAAAGTGGGGGCCTCAAAGTTAGTTTTCACGAGTAAGCCATTAGTCTTGGTAAGTACGCTGCCTGGTTAGTTCACAGTCTTAACTTCCAGGAGCAGTTATTGCAATTAGGTTATTTTTGCTTAGTCTCAGTGTCACTTAAAATAAGAATGGGAAAGTACGCCTGGTCCGAGTCGTGTTTAACCCAAGGAAGAGGAAGTTATTGTGGTTTTGGTTTTTGCTGTTCACTATTTAAAATGTCACTACTAAGTTTCTTTCCTATCCTTTACCGTCATCTCTTTTTTTTTTTTTTTTTTTTTTTGTTAAACAATACCCAATATTATTTCACTCTCAAGATCCTTTTACCTTCTCTTTCTCTTTACAACCTTAATATCCCCTTTCCCTCAGGAACATTAAAACAATTTAGGATAGTAAGAACCCTTATGACTGAGGAGACTATATCTAGTCTTAGAAACTAAAGCTTATGAATAGTCTTACCAAGTGTCAAATTAATTCACTTTCCCTCTGATTATACTTGTTAATATGTTAGTCTTCTCTGGCACCTTCTTTTTGTCCTTCCCTGTTCCTACCCACTACTGTATCTTCTTTACACATGAACTTCACGGTGATATACTCCTCCACCAAACCACTCACAGAACAAAGGAATGAAAACTCGTCAAGGAAAGAGATTAAATATTGTTTCTGGAGTCATGAGTAGCTAGCACTCCTAGCTCCTAGATGGCTTTTTTTTTTTTTTTTTTTTTTTTTTTTTGATACAGAGTCTCACTCTGTTGCCCAGGCTGGAGTGTAATGGTAACGATCTCGGCTCACCACAACCTCTGCCTCCCAGGTTCCAGCGATTCTCCTGCCTCAGCCTGCTGAGTAGCTGGGATTACAGGCATGTGCCACCACACCTGGCTAATTTTCTCTTTTTAGTAAAGATGGGGTTTTACCATGTTGCCAGGCTGGTCTTGAACTCCTGACCTCAAGTGATTTGCCTGCCTTAGCCTCGCAATCCTAGATGCCTTTTAATTAAAAGATTCATTTCTTTTTTCTATGATGAATAGACATTTTCTGTTTTCTATGTTCGTTTTCCTTAGTAGTGATATGTGAAAATAATAAGGAACACATCTTTTTATAAAAGAAGACAAAAAAACCAAACTGATTCCTAGAATAACAACATTGAGGTTGGATTGAAGTAGAAAGCAATATAGTTGTCACAGTTTTTTTTACATTTTTTTCCAGGAAGAGGTAGAGGGAAAGAAGTAAAGTAGAGGCTATTGCTTTATCCTTATTATTCTTACATGCCGCCTCCCATTTAAAACATTCTGAAAATGTTCAAATCTACAAAGAAATTGAAAGAACAATGCAATGAACACCTAGTTGCTCCCAATTTTAAACAATTTAAAAATCTTTGTAGGATAGTGTAACCTTAAATACTTCAACATATATTTCCTAAAAATAATTCCATTCTGTTACATAACCACAATACTTCTATCACCATTGCTACTATATTGATGATTGCCATAGGTGAAGGTGAGGTTTACAATTGGCCCATCTCTCTATTCTGCACCTGAGACACCCTACTAAAGAAGGACACAGTGCTTTATGTTTAAGCAAAAAAATAAAAATAAATGGGAATTTTATATATCTTAAAGTATGTTTTGAAATGGTCTGCTTTCCTGTGGAAATAAAGTTTGAGAATATAAATATATAGTTTTGAAAAGTGAAAGCTGTTTTACTTATTTTACATTTCTTTGTTTTTACTTTTACATTATTATTCCAGTTGTAATTCTTAGATGACTCCAGTACTCAGACCACCCTGGGCAGAAACTCTCCTTTCTCTAAGACTCAAGGATCCTCCATGGAGTGACTGTAGATAGAAGAGAGAAGTTGAAGAATTTCTAGAAAATGCCAACAGTTAGAGATTAGAAGATGAGCAGGCACCTACCCAAGATGCTGAGGAGTTTTAGTGAGGTAGCAGGGATGCCAACAAAATAGCCACATCCCAGGAAACAAGTGAATAAATTGTGTAAGGGATGGATTGAAAGGCAGTATCAAATGCTCTGGATAGGTCAAGTAAAATGAATTCTGAGAATTGGCCTGGGAGTACTGGGAGTCTTTGGTCATCTTGACACAAAAAGATCTAATTGAGCGGGGGAGGTTGGGCAAAGCTAGAATGAACTGAGTTTCAAATAACAAGAGAGAAATTAGAGAGAGTGTGGTTAGCTCTTTTGAGGCAATGTTTTATAAATGAAAAAGAGATCCAAGCCAGTAACTGAAATACAAGAGGATATGTGTCAATGTAAAGAGGTCTGAGGTGAGAGAAATTATAGCATATTTATATGCTGATGAGGATGGTCAGGAGAAAGGGAAAATGATGATGTAAAAGAGCAGGGTCAATTATGGGAGTAATTTCCTTGACTAGGTGAGGAAATTTGAAATCTAATATATAAATGGAGAGAAGAAAATTCTTACAAATACTTTTTAAATTCAATTAATGTACACCGCACCTGGATACGTTTTCGACTGTATCTTCCTAATCATGATTTCAGTTTTCTAAAATAGAGATGTGCATTTTAATTAGTTTATCTGTACCAAAAGGCAGGAAGCAGAGTATATGGACACATGTACAGATAGGTTGTTAAATATGGTGTTGGAAGACTGTTAAAGTCATTTTCCTATTGCTTATATATTCCCTGTGAATTGGAATCAAAGTCATTAGTTGTGAGTGAGCACTGAGAGGGGATACACAGGTATGTGAGAGAACGTGTGAATTTATCTTCTACCAGAGTCAATAGATGAATTAGGGAAGTACAGTGGGAGGGGTAGAGAAATGCTGTGGTTTTGCGTTTGGAATGTTTTTATCTATGGCATCTCTAGAAACAGTAAAGCCTTCATAAGGAAGGCAGAAACTATAGTAGCTTGAGAAAGTTGGTGAGAAGAATTTTGTTCTTGTAAAAAGGAAGAATGGGGTTTGGATGACCTGAGAAGAAAATATGTATGCTTAGGATTCCCGTCCTCCTCTTTCATCTTGGAGAAGTAACGTTTCACCAGAATAGAGGATATCTGTTTTGTGAGAAACTAAAAGGACAGAATAAGAGACCTGTGTTGGAGAATGTCAGTGAGACAGACCATACTTAAGTCTTTGAATGTTACTTCTGGGGGTGAAGGCTACTCCTAGGATCCTTAGGTTCTTTGCATGTACTTCCAGCTCCCTAATGAGTACATTTAGAATCTTTGCAACTGAAGACTAGAGACCACGCTCTCTTTAGACTCTTAATAGGAGTGAATAATGACTTGCTAATCTTGCAATGAAGGCATATAAGGAAATAATAGAATTACTATAGCTTCAACATAAATACCAGTGAGGTAAATTAATTTAGAAACTCAAATTGAGTTTCTGTTCTCATGTAAACTATTTATCGTAGTTTTTCCCTACTGAATTTGGTATATTTTCCCATGTGAGTTGGCTACACTTTTCATTTTGACTTGCCAAGAGAAAGTTTCCATTCTGTGATCTTTCTTATTGTCTCTCTCTCTCTCTCTATGTATATACATACAAATATGCATTTTATATGTATATTTTATATATAATGTATAAATTATATAATATAAAAATAATATATAGATTATAATATATGTGTAAAATAATTTTTATATATGTTATATTAAATGGCTCAGTATCTTGGGTATGTGAAGCTCCAAAAATGAGTCTTCAGCTGATTTTCAGACTGAAACATAGAAAAGGTTTGTTATTTTATTTGGCAAATAGATCCATTATCCTCTTAAGGAAAAACAGGAGAGTCTTGTGCCAGAAATAGAACTGACCCAAAGACAGTCCTGTAAGTTATTCTAAGAAACTTTCTCAACTCTAATTACACTCATTAGAGTAGACCTGGTTGTGTTGGCAGATGGATTTAGACATTTCTGTGACATTACACAAAATAAATGTATTTCTTTCTCACTTACTAGTTCCAGGAGGGTGTTCAGGTTGGGTTGGTTCTTCTGCATGTGGTCATTTGGGGACCCATTCCACACTGTGGTTCCATTATCCCTTAAAGCCTTATGATCATCAGTATCCACTGGAAGACATAGAAAGAAACTGGAGGAGCCCATGAGGGGTTTTATGTGCTAGGCACACGAATCACTTTTCATCATAATCTGAGTTTGGCAAGGACTTAGTCACATGGGCATACCAAACTGCAAGGGAATCTGGGAAAGATGCCTTAGTGATATTTCCAGAAAAAAGAGAATGATTTTTCTTCGCTTGTCCTTGTTCACACAGTGAACAAGGACATTGGTAGGATTTTGTTCATAGGAAGTCATATGTAAGAGACTCTCAAGAAATGTCTGGCTTTTAAATATCAATTTTTAAGAAACAGAGTCTTACTCTCATGTCTTTCAGGAAGAGAATTGGTAATATGGGAGAGCAGGTCTGGATGAGAAATTTGTTGTTGGCTCACCTACAATTCTTGGATTTAGCAGATAAAAAGATAATTTATAGGATATCAAGGAATTGAAACCCAAATTTGAGACTTGGGTGTTCCAAATTCTTATCATTTTTTTGTCATGCCGTGTCCGTATGTCTTTGACTTGAAAAGGTAACATCAACTTAATTGAAAGTGTTAGTGATTATGTGTGTTTGTATGGGGCTGTGCTCTAGTGGTGACTTTGTAAACACTGTGTGTGCATGTGCATTAGCATATATTCCAAATGTTTGTTCTTTTGCTATGAAGTAAGATATTTATCTGTCTATCCTCACAGACAGAGATTACAATATGTGTTATGGGGCAATTTAAAGACCAAAGACCTTACAACAAAATAATTTAAATCCATGTTAAATATTTCAAATTTTACACCTACATTGTGCCACAGAGCATAAAACTAGTAAATTCCCTTGCTGGGAATAAGAGAAATTCCCATTTCCTTCAGATTGCACATAAGGAAGATAGACAGTTTTCCATACCCAGTGATGTTTACTAAACTTCCTCTTAAGGCAACAGCAGTAATCCACTTTAGCTTCTCAACTGTAAGGCAGAGAACTGGCTATAGTAATAAAGTCTAGACATAAACCAATAACCAGTTTATAGTAATTAATCAATATAAAACAAAATCTAAAATTTTGGAACTCCAAAGTAAGTTCCTAAGATTCAGGTGAGGGAAGACCAGATTTTTTTACTGAGCAGAAACTAAGATTTTCTCAAATTATTTTTATAACCATCATCTGCTTCTTCAATAATTTTTTTAAAAGACTATTTATAGTTTACTATTCACTCTCTCTAGTGCTGTTATTCTTAAAATGCTCAATACTAGATTCTATACCCACCCCAGACTGATTATCTCACAGGCAAAAAGCTTTTATTTTGTGTACTCGTGGGTGGTTTTGGAGAAATAAGGGGGACGTTCATTCCTGAGCTTATGGCTTAGACAAGGAAGAGATATTGGTGTATTATTTAAGAATTAGGGATGTTAACAGTATCTCATTTAATCAGCAGCGGAACTGTGGCTTTGCTACCTCCCAGGTAGAGCTTGGCATCTGCCGTGGCTGAGTACACACAGATGACAAAGCATGAGAGGCCAACTCAAGACCTAAAATCCAACTGTATCAATTCAGACAACCTCTAGGGAAACTATAGTCATTGGACAGGTCAAAACTGTTATAGAAACAAATGGCATATTAGATAATAACCTCCTCTCTGGCCCATGGTTAATGGAAATGGGTGATAATTGAGAGTTTATGCTGATTAAAGATTTTCTAATTCTAAATGTGAATTTTCCCATTTGTATGAGGAAAATGATCATCCTTTTAACTGGTTTTTCCTATTTCTATGAAGCCAAAGGACAAAAGACTTCTAGGTATGCAACCCAACAATCTTAAAGAGGCTTCTGTCAGTAAAACATGACATTCTCTGATCCCCAAGACTCAGATGAAAAATGTAATAGCCTGTCCCATGTGGCAGCTAGGAAACTGGGAATAACAAAACATCAATTACCCCATGACAAAAACCCTGATAAGTAGGGCGGTCAATTCAGTAATATTTTCTCAGACCTTACCACACGATGCACACTTTCTTTTGGGGAAGGTTGAAAAGACATTGAAAAAAGAAGTGGGAATTTCACAGCCTGATTGTGAAATAGAGATTACATAAGGAAGAACAAATGTAAAAGAAATTTTCATTGGGAAGGCAGGCTGGGTCCTCAAGACTATTTGACCTTTGCATCAGCAACATTTAATAGCTACGTTAAATATTGAGAAGAGTAGAAAATGTACTGAGAATAACAAAGTGTCTGTAAATTTCCTTAAAATATTTTGTGAAAAACCAATTTAAATTATACCTACTGAGACAAATTAGAGATGTTTAGATATAGAATTGAAGGCATTGTGAGAACAAAAGTAATCTCCACTTAACATTTTCTTGGTATTTCCATTCTCTGTACATGACTGAAGCCTTGAAACCAGCCCCTTTGAGGAGGCAAAATGGACTTCTGCTTCATGAATGCCAGTATTTCCTAGAGAGTATCACAGGTTATCCTGCAGAATGCACATGCTGTTAGACACATAGGAAGGCTTTTAAGAAAGGCATCAGGCCTATTGAATTTCATGTAGCCTCATTCAAGGCTTTTTATAATGCTTTCTGTCCTTATGAATAAATTCAGATATACTGAGAGAGACTCAGAAACACTTAGTGGTCATGTGATCAATTGGCTGCTTATTGAAAGTGGTAACCTTGAACCCTTTCATGATGATATGGAAAAATAAATGACTTAACTCATCTCCTAACCTCATTAATCTCTCCAGGAAAGGCTTTCACCAAGTGCACCGCAGGAAGAGATTATTTGGAGAAGAGGGAGGCAAGAGGTAGTTTGAATCTAATATTTCTCAGACCGTACCACACTATGCCAATAACTCAGGCCTTCAAGCTGATACCCATGGAGCAAGAGTAGTTCATGCAGGCACTTTGCAAGAGGAGTATGGTAATGAGCTTGGTGAATTTTATATAGGTTTTCTAAAATTTCTTGTCTTTCTGTCTGAATTCAAATGATCTGAGACAGAACAGGACAACTCTAGTGACTCTGGGCAATTGGCCTCCCTACTTATCAGGGTTTTTGTCATGGGGTAATTGATGTTTTGTTATTCCCAGTTTCCTAGCTGCCACATGGGACAGCCTACTACATTTTTGATGTAAGTCTTGGGGATCAGAGAATGACATCCCATATGGAGGCCTCAGAAGCAAAGTTTGTCTCTGATCTTCTCCTGTCCTCATGTCTCTTACCCCTCATTCTCCTTCAAGGCTAGCCACAGAAACTAGAATCTCTCTTCCCCAAGGTGGGCCACAGAAATCAGAATCCCTTTTCTCAAGGAGGGTCATGGAAACCAGAACCTCTGACCCCAAAGCCAGCCATAACACCTAACATATTACTCTAACCTTCCCTCACTTGTCTGTGCAAGGGCTGGTTATAAAGAAATTATCTGATGTATCTTGTTTGACAGTAGGCCAAAGGGTCCCCCACTCCAGGAAGGGTTCTACCCCATAGCCAGGAGGAAGAAATGCTGCACAGAGAGGCCAAGAAGAATCTGAAGACAGGCCTTGATGGATTTCCCCACTCAGTCTGTTCTCATTTGATTATACCTTTGGTCCAATCACATTTATCTACGTGACTGTCCATTCTTCATGAAACCTAAGCATAAGAGGGTTGTCTTCCCTCTATCTTTGGGTCTTTATTCTGCAGGTTCCCATGTCCCATAAAATTATGATTATATACATTCATTATGTTTTTCTCCTGTTAATCTGTCTTTTGTTATAGGAGGGCTGGTGACCCTTATGATAAGGAGAAAAGGTATCACACCATTTCTGCCCCCAATTAAGCAAAGGGTTGCTTGCAGGCAGCAATCATCAATCCGAATCTAGCAGTTTCTCAGGCGTTCTCAGGTGCTGTGCCTGAGAAAATGACAATGTGTGGTTTCATGCAAGGTGTTCAGGCAGCTTATCTCTGTCAGTGTGAGGGCAAAAGGAACCATCACTTAACAGATGTCATACGTAACTTACATAAAGATCCTGTAGCAATTTTTACATGCCTCGGGGGATCTTTTCTGGCGTACTTTCCATTTCATATTTTCCAGGTTTCATGCTAAGATGCTTATATTTGGATTCTACCTCCCTAAGTGATCTCTTCTTTTGATGGTTTGTCATATCCACTTCATTTTGCCTTTAGATGCTTTAACAGATCTTAGTATTTTAATTTATGCTATTTAGAAATTTTGCACAGATTAAAATGTTACAGATAGTGCTGAAGTCCAATATGCTGAAGTCCGGTATGCTTCTGCACTGAATACTGTAGGCAATAGCAACATCATTATAAGTATTTGTATATCTAAACATATTTAAACATAAATACAGTAAAAATATGATATACAAGATTTAAAAATGGTACACTTGTTTGGAGTACTTACCATGAACAGAGCTTGCAGGACTGGAAGTTGCTCTGGGTGAGTCAATGAGTGACTGGTGAGTGAATATGAAGGCCTAGGACATTAATGTACACAACTGTAGACTTTATGTACATTTAGGTTGAACTAAATTTATATAATTTTTTTCTTTAAAAATAATAAAACTCAGTTTATTGTAACTTTTTTTTTCTTTTTTTTTTTTTTTTTGAGATGGGGTCTCACTCTGTCGCCAGACTGGAGTGCAGTGGCACGATCTCGGCTCACTGCAACCTCTGCCTCCCAGATTCAAATGATTCTCCTGCCTCAGTCTCCCAAGTAGCTGGGACTGTAGGCAGGCGACACCACGCCCAGCTAATTTTTGTATTTTCAGTAGAGACGGGGTTTCACCATGTTGGCCACAATGATCTCTATCTCTTGACCTTGTGATCCGCTCGCCTTGGCCTCCAAAGTGCTGCGATTATAGGCGTGAGCCACTGCACCAGACCCTAACTTTTTTACTTTGTAAAATTTTAATTTTTAAAACTTTTTGACTGTTTCGTAATGACACTTAGCTTAAAACAGAAGCACATTGTTGAGTTGTAAAATTTTGTTTTTTATATGCTTATTTTATAATCTTTGTTCTACTTTAAAATTTTTTTTAACTTTTTTTTTTTTTTTTGAGACAGAATCTCACTCTTGTTGCCCAGGCTGGAGTGCAATTGGGTGATCTCGGCTCACTGCAACCTCCACCTCCCAGGTTCAAGCGATTCTCCTGCCTCAGCCTCCTGAGTAGCTGGGATTACAGGCGTCTGCCACCACGCCCAGATAATTTTTGTATTTTTGTAGAGACAGGGTTTCACCATGTTGGCCAGGCTGGTCTAGAACTCCTGACCTCAGGTAATCCACCCGCCTCAGCCTCCCCAAGTGCTGGGATTACAGGCCTGAGCCACTGTGCCTGGCCTTTCTTTTTTAACTTTTTATACTCTTTTGTTACAAACTAAAACTCACACGCACACATTAGCCTAGGCCCGCACAGGGTCAGGATCATCAATGTCACTGTCCTCTACCTCCACATCTTGTCCCACTGGAATGTCTTCAGGGCAGTCACATGCACGGAGCTGTCATCTCCTATGATAACAATGCCCTTTTTCAGAACACCTCCAGAAGGAGGTGAAACTGAAACTGTTTTACGGTTAATATTTCTTTAATAAGTAGAAGAAATACATTCTAAAATAACAATAAAAAGTATAGTTGAGTAAATATACATACCAGTAATATATTCATTTATTATCATTATGCAGTATTATATACTGTATATAATTGTATGTGTTAGACATTTATACAACTGGTAGCACAGTAAGTTTGTTTCCACCAGCATCACCACAAACATGTGAGTAATGCATTGCACTATGATATAACTTGGTGATAAAAATTTTTCAGCTTCATTGTCTTATGGGACCACCATCCCATTTGCGTTCTGTTGACCAAAACATCATGACACAGTTCATGGCTGTTTTGACTATATCCACACAGTCATATGTGTGTTTGTATGTGTGTGTGTGTATATAAAATTGCACATCTGTGATTTCTCATGAGGTTTCAGTTTTTTCCTTTCGTATTCTCTCTTGTGTAAATGGACTCTCCTTACATGCAGTTTCAAATTTTAATGAGTGATTATTTATTTTTCTCTTATTGGTTTCAGGAGTCCTTCATAAATTCTGAATGCTAATCCTTTGACAGTTAAAAGCTGACAAATATCTTCTCCCAGGCCAAGGCTTTGTCTTTTAAATTTTTGTTGGCAATGTTTTTTGTAGAATGTTTTAAGTTTTAAGGCAGTTACATTTACTTATCTTTTTCTTCTGTAGAATTTATAACCTTTGTATGTTGTTTAAGAAGTTTTTCCTATCCAAAGAGTATAAAAATAGACTCTTGTATTTCTTCTGAAAGTTGTGAAGTTTTGCTTCTCATATTTAAGTTTGTAATTCACTGAAAGTTATTTTTGCCTGTAGTTGGTTGAATATAACTCCAACCATGTGAGATTGGAATATAGTTCTATTTATTTTCATATGGTTAACCAACTGTCCCAGTGCAATGTATCGAAACTAGTTTATCTTTTCCACATATCTTGTAATGCCACCTGTGCCACATATTAACTTTTGCCACTTCTTCACAAGTTGAGTTTTTATTGATGCATGGGTCTATTTCTGGGCTTCCCCATGTGTTCCAGAAGTGTTTGTTCCTGCCTACGCCAGTACCATACTTTCTTAATTAACACAGTTTATAGTAAGTAGGCCTTGATATCTGGTTGGACAGTTGCCCCAGATTGCTCCTCAACTTCAGGATTATTGTGACAATCCTCTGTGTTTTCTGCTGTTATACCAATTTAAAAATCCACTTCTAAATTCCATAAATAACTGTTAAGATTTTTATCAAAATATCGCTTCATTTATACATTAATTTGAGAAATACATATCATCTTATACATAAGTTTCCTCAAAGTTTCTTTTCTGTCCTTCAGAAATCTTTATAATGTTTCTACAAAATGGCCTGTGTGTCTTTTTATAGATACATTTCTAGGTACCTTAGTGTTTTTGTTGATGCAGAGAATGGTATCATTTTCTACTCTATTTGTTAATTAGTTGGATGTAAGAATGTTTTATGCTTTGCAGTTGGTTTTGTACCCAGTGATATTGCTGAATTTTAAAATCAATGATGACATATTTCACCTTTAGTTCACTTGGGTTTTCAACATAAGTAACCTCATAATCTGGAAATGAGAAAAAGCTTCTATTTCTTTATTGTTCTTTCACTTTTAATTTTGTTTTCTAGAGTCTAGCTGATACAAAATGTTGAGTACAGTGTTGAGTAGTCCTTAAGACAGCTGATAACCTTGTCTTATTTCTCAACTAAAACATAATGGTACTTATTTATCAGAAAATAAATTTATGAACATTTTTGGTAAAAATCCACAATTATGAAAGTTCCCTTCCATTCCTTCTTTGCCAAGAGTTTTTGTCATGAGTGAATGTTGAAGTGAGACAAATATAGCTATTAGTTTTTGTATTATACTACATATAAAATAAATTCTAGTCTATTAAAAAAATAAGTACTTTTCTATCTTCCCTTTCTACTATAATTTACAAACATTTAATTTTGAGATAATTGTAGCTTTGCATGCAGTTGTAGGAAAGAATAGTGATTCCCTGTACTCTTCACTCAGTTTACCCCAATAGTATCATCTTGCATAACTGTAGTACAACGTTACAACCAGGAAATTAACATTGATGCAATCTACCAACCTTACTCATATTTTATTTCACAACTTTTATATTAACTCATGTCTGTGTATTGTGTGTATTTAGTTTTATGCAATTTTATTACATGCATAGATTTATGTAATTAAAATCACTACAGCCAAGATACAGAACAGTTCTCTCACAAGGATCCCTCATGTTATTCTTTTATAGGCACACTACCTCCCTCCTTCCACTCTCTCTAACCCCTGGCAATGACCAATCTGCTCTTCTCTATATATTCTATACATTTCAAAAAAGTATCATAAATCATATGGAATCATATAATATTGGAATATATGTTATATGAATATGGAATTATAAGGAATCATATAATATTGTAGCCTTTTAAGATTGGCTTTTTCACTGAGTATAATTTCCTTGAGGTACACACAAATTGTTGTGCATATCAACAGTTTATTCCATTTTATTACTGAGTAATATTCCTTGATATTAGTATACCTCACCTTGTTTATTCACCTGTTGAAGGAAATTGGGTGGCTTATTTTTTACTATTATAAAACTGCTGGGAACATTAGTCTACAAGTATTTCTGTGAGCATACATTTTCATTTCTCTGAGATAAATACAGTGCAGTTGCTGGGTCATAATGATAAGTGCATATTTAGTTTATAAAAAAAATCCCATACTCTCTTTCATAGTGGCTATACCAATTCACAGTCTTAGTAGCAATAGATGAGTGACGCAGTTTTTCTGTGTCTTTGCTGACATTTAATGGTGTCATTTTGTTTTTTAATTTTAGCCATTCTAATCAGCATACAGTGATACCACACGTTGGTTTTAATTTGCATTTCCCTAAAGGCAAGTCATATTGGACATCTTTTCATGTGCTTGTTTGTTGTATGTAGACTCCTTTAAATAAAATGTCTATTCAGGACTTTTGCCTGTTTTTTTTTTTTTTTTTTTTTTTTTTTTTTTTACTTTGGAGTTTTGAGAGTTCTCTCTATATTCTAAATATGAGTCACCTGTTGGATATGCAGTTTGCACATATTTTCTTCCAGTCTATAACTTGTATTTTCATTCATTCCACAGGATCTCTCATAAATACTTATAAACTTAATTCAACTCTTATGAAAATATTAGCAAGGCTTTTCTTCAAACATAAACAACTTATTCTAAAATTAAAATAGAAAAACAAAGGACCTAGAACAGCTAAGACAATTCTGGTAAAGAAGAATTAAGTAAGAGGAATCACTTTACCCAATGTTAAGGCTTACTATATAGTTGCATTAATTAAAACAATATAGTATTAGCTAAGTGACAGATATGAAGATAAATGGAACAGAATTGAGAACACAGAAATAAACCCACACATATATGCCTTACAGATTTTTGAAGTGGTGCAAATCCAATTCAGTGGAGGGAGGATAGATTTTACAACAAATGGAACTGCAGCAATTAGACATCCACAGACAAATACAAAGGAAAAAAAGGACATGAACCTCAGTGTGAAAATTACACCTTATACAAAAAGTAATTGAAAACAGATTACAAACAATATAAAATATTTGTTATATTTTATATAACAAATATACGACTGCAAAATTTTTTAGGAAAACAATACTATTATTTTTAATATATGTTTTGAATTTGTAGTGAAATCTCAAAACTACAAAGTAAATAAAAAATCCAATTAGAAAATGGGCAACAGCCCTGAACAGATATTTTATTAAAAAGGTTCTACATAGACAAACAAGTACATAAAAAGACGTCCAACATGATTAGCCTTTAAAGAAATGCAAATTAAAACCAAAATGAGATTATCACTCTACTCTGGTTAGAATAGCTAAAATTAAAAAAAAAAAAAAGACATCATTAAATGTTGGTAAAGACATAGAGAAACTGAGTCAATCATACATTGCTAATTCTTGAAATAATGTGCTAGGTACACTCTTAGACTTGACATCAAAGGAATCTTAGATACATAAAAAAATCCCAATCTGTAAGATTAACAAAATTGGACCTGGCTGAGATAAAGTAAATCTTAAAATAATAAAACCACTTCATGAAATATATTTGAACAAAATTTATCAAGGGATAAGAAGATATCTTGACTCTAAAGAGCACTGGAAAATTATACAAAGAAAATAATGAATACATATGGTCATATACAAATGATCAAAAGGCTTTTTGTCAAAAATCAAAATATGGATACATAACTGTTCTGTTTGAGGCTTGCAGCCTTCAATCACCCAAAATGTCAACAGTATTTTGGAAGAATATGGGAATTTATGTATATATATTTTTTGCTGTATTCTTTTATCGGTTTTATCTTCCTAATGCTCTGAGGGTGCTTGGATTGAGTACCATTTTTAGAGTTAGAGTATATTTAAATCAACATGTGCTGATGTGAAAAATAACTCTAACAATTTTAATTTTGTTTGTAGTTACCTACAATAAAGATTCAGTTATAAAGATATACTCTTACATTTCATTTTCTCATTAGAAAATATTGTTACTATAATTTTAAATGGATTCCTTATCTTAAAAAGACATATGTAATACTTTCATATAAGGATCTATATTGACTTGAATCATTTCATTATTATCTCCAGTACAGATAATAAAAATTCAATCTATGGCTTTGACAGATTTCTCAAATGGTTTTGAGATTTTTTATGTCTCTATATACTCCTTCAGAAGAATATATTCATTGTCAGTGTATTCACTTTTTAAAGAAAACTTTGTTAATAAAGTAGTGTTTATATAACAAGATAATGTAAATCAAAAAACACTACTCCTACTGATGTTGTAAAAAGAAAACAGACTGAAGAAATAGGTTTTCAGGGAAGGAGAAAGAACTAGAAAAGGTAAGAGAACATAAAAGTGGGATGATGGAGAAAATTGAAAGGACCTGCATAAAAGCATCAGAAGTAAGATTTAAGAAAGAGCCAGGAAATAACAGTAAGAAAAGGAGCTCAGCAGTGGTACTGAAGAATGAGAGATGTGTTATGTAGTTCACCTGACATCATTGCCACCCTGGAAAGCTAAAATGTGTCTAGGTAGGTTTTAAAAACGTATGTGTAATAGCCAACACTTTCCATAATCTCAAGGGCAGGGCTGGAGTGTTGCCACAAACGCTTTCAAAATGAAGTAGGTGTTGCTGTATGGAGGCCAGTTTATGGAGGCGAGGGTAGGAGGGAAGACATCACGTGATGAGTTGTGTAGGAGAACCAGGGAATTACTGAAAACATAAATAATACAAGCAGACAAAGTCAGAAGTAAAGACAACACTAGTGAAGGAGGAGAAAAACAAGGACAATTTTGATGAAATATTTGGGAGCTACCTTTTAGGCAAAGCACAATTCTTCAGTAGAGTGGTCTGGAAGGAGGGAGGATGAAAAGATTGCTTACATAGTTTGAGAAAAAGAAAGATGCATTCAATTTCAAAGGAACATACTGCTATTCTCTAATTCTCACTTTATATAAATTCTGAAATGTACCCGTATTATCAGAAATTGTTGTATTCTACCCTATAAGTTGGGTGCCAGATTCAAAGTCCTTTTTCAGCATTGAGGATTTATTTAGGAACTGTGTGCTTGCTTATATCTTATAAGCACAATCACGGTTTAGCTACGGTCTGTGTTCATTCATAAGGAGGAAGATTTTATTCTGGTCTGAGCTAGTTAAAAGGACATGGCATAGATGTTCTGAGATGTAAGATCTGAGTGGTAATAAAAACATCTCCTCTGGTCTGAAGCACCATCTTTACCCTGGGACCATAACCGAAAGTCCGCTATTGACACTGAACTGCTTTAGGCTATTGTACACGAACACACTAATAGTTTAGTGTTTACTAGACAAGTTTCTGTCCATATAAAGGGCAAGAAACTGGGAGGCATGATAGCATTGGTCACATGACTGGGATGTGAGATGCTAGAAAATAATTGTTTTATTTCCTATTCCATTGATAATGCCTAAAAGAGTATATATCTCAATAAATATTGATTGGATGTATGAACAAAGAAGGGAAGATGTATATTTGTGTAATGGAATATTATATACCAGTAAAAATAAACTAACTACTGTTCTATATCATAACATGACTGAATCTTAGCAATATAATATTAAAGAGAAATAGTTCAATAAGTTAAAGAAAGATAAGCAAAGGAATGGTAAATATATGATTCAGTTTGCAGAGGAGTATAAAGGGTGAGTTGGAGAGGTCACTGTGGTTTCGGTGGCAAGATGAAGATTATTAAAGTTCTAGACTTCATTTGGATAATGGTTTCAAGAATAGTTGTTACATGTTACAAATAACTAATTAAATAATAAAACCAATGAAACTACATGGACTATTGATGAGAGTGTGTCACTAATCCAAAGATTAGTGGTACATTAGAAGTCCAAATTTGTTAAATACATGCTTATATGGAAAGGAAGAGAAAAAGTTCTCAATATTTAGACTGAGGCAGGCTGAACACCAGCTGCCTACATCAAGGTGCTGGCTTCTGGCTCAGACAGTGTGATAAAGCAGAGAACCTGTGAGGAACATGTCCCTCCATGACTCGATATAGAGCGAATTAGATAGTCCCTTCCATTTGGGCATTTGAGGGCTTTCTACTAAGAATATTAGGAAGAATTGGATGCATAAACTGAAGAACAAATCATCTGCTATTATAAAGATTCAAGATTAATAATAGCTATATAACGTAATGTTTCTCCTTTTGTTATGACTCTCAGGAAATGACGATCTTAATGTGATGGTCAGTCATTGAAATCGTTAAGTTTTCACAGTTACCAAGTCTTCCACATTGTTTTCATGATCATAATTTTTCATTTTTATTTTATTAAATTATTTGTTTGGTGTATCATAAATACTTTAAATCCCGTTCTTAATGAATGAGCTATATGTGACAAAATAAAAACTACATGCCACTAATGGCTAGTGTCTTTGGTTTGGAAATAATTAACAACAAAGTCTAGGAAATGGCACTTGGATTAGTGAGAAAAATATTTCTTTTTTGCAACAAGGTGTCATCTATTTGATTTTAATAAATAAGAATATTGGCCGGGTGTGGTGGCTTATGCCTGTAATCCCAGCACTTTGGGAGGCCGAGGCAGGCAGATCATGAGGTCAGGAGATCGAGACCATCGTGGCTAACATGGTGAAACCCCATCTCTACTAGAAAATACAAAAAAAAAAAAAATTAGCTGGGCGTGGTGGTGGGCATCTGTAGTCCCAGCTACTGGGGAGGCTGAGGCAGGAGAATGGCGTGAACCCAGGAGGTAGAGCTTGCAGTGAGCCAAGATCACACCACTGCACTCCAGCCTGGGTGACAGAGCAAGACTCCATCTCAAAAAAAAAAACAAAAAAAAAAAAACTGTCTAGAAAATAACATTTATACTGTTGTGAATACTGTGAATACTGCTGCAATGAACATACTTGTGCATGTATGTTTATAATACTATAATTTACATTCCTTTGGATATATACTCATTAATGATAGACTGGATAAAGAAGATGTGGTACATATACACCATGTAATACTATGCAGCCATAAAAAGAAACGAGATCATGTCCTTTGCAGGAACATGAATGGAGCTGGAGGACATTATTCTTAGCAAACTAACGCAGGAACAGAAAGCCAAATACCACATGTTCTCACTTATAAGTGGGATCTGAACAATGAGAACACATGGACAGAAGCAACACACACTAGGGCCTGTTGGGGAGTATCATGGGGAGGAAGAGCATCAGGATAAATAGCTAGTGCTTGCAGGGCTTAATACCTAGGTGAAGGGTTGATAGGTGCAGCAGACCATCATGGTGCGTGTTTACCTATGTAACAAATATGTAACAAATGTGCACATCCTGCACGTGTATACTGGAATGTATAATTAATAAAAACAGAAAATAGCATAAGATATCAAACCAGTAACACAGTTAAAATGAAAAAAAAAAGTTGGCTTCACCTTTTGGCTGCATATTTTAAAACCATATATTTCAATCTAAGGATCAGCTTACAGAAACTTTTAAATTTCCTGTTTCTAGATAACATTCTAAAAATATGTGGGTTTCTGGTTTGAACGTGGTAGCATCAATAATTTTCTGCTCCCTTCTACTTTCTAAATATTACCCCCCAAACAATAAAGAAGACAAAAAAGAAACAAAAATACATCATCCTAGTTCATAATCTTGAATGAACTAAGAGATATCAGTAGCCCTAACTGCAGGATGTAAGAACCAATGGAGTCAATGAATGACTTGGTGACCAGAAAAAGGTCAGACTCTGTGTTTACAGTGAGGGACTCCCCAGGAATTCTTTAAAAGTCTCCAGAATTTGAGATGTTAGATACTGGGGGGGAGGAGTCCATTTATTTGCTTGTTTGAAAGCCTATGTATGGAAGAGTAGGATTCTGTTCTTCATTCCTCCATCCTATTTCCCATCTCTAGAACAGTACAGCAACTACCTATTTCCAGTTCCTGCAGAAGTCCGGAGTCAGCCTTTGTAGAAATTGAAACAGAGCAAAGGACAGCTACATGATTTGTGGGGCCCAGTGCAAAATAAAGATGTGAGTCCTCTTGATTAAAAGGCTGCATATTTTGAGTTCTGTCAGGAAAATAGAAAACTCACTAGATATTTCAAGTAGGAATGTGTTTAATTCAAATAAATTCATTCTTAAAATTGTGGAAGGACTATGGAACATAGATTAGGTCCACTACTAGGTTTCAGGCTATCCGTTAAGAATTTCAACATGGCTGCAGTACAGAAATAAAGTATGGGGCCTTATCCTTAGAAACCTTCATCTTTGTGCAACTGCTTAGGTGGTACACTTATGAAGCCAGCTCTGCAGAAAGTCTCCAAACTCAAGAAAAAAAAAAAAGGCAGAAATGAGGCACGGTACTGAAAATGGAATTATATGAACATTTAGATCAGGGAAGTGCAATCTTTTGACTTCCCTGGGCCACAATGGAAGAAGAAGAATTGTCTTGGGCCAGACATAAAATACACTAACACTAATAATAGCTGATGACCTAAAAAATATAGTCACAAAAAAACTCATAATATTTTAAGAAACTTTCTGAATTTGTGTTGGGCCACCTTCAAAGCTGTCTTGGGCCACATTCTGCTCTTGGGCTGCTGGTTGGACAAACTTGATCTAGATATTCAATGCTAAGGTACTGATCCCACCATCCTTAATACTGTCATTTAGGCTATCCATCTCAATGAGAAGTCTGGAAGACCCAGCTACAGAGAAAATGAACCTAGAAGAAGATACTGGCATTTAGTACTTCCCAGCATAAAAACCACCTGACTGCCTCAATGCCAGCATAGACAGACCACCTGGAAATAAGCCCCATCTGCCTGGAGATAAGCCCCACCAATGTACACAGAGCTCCTGGAGACCGTTAGTGCTTACTCACAGCTACCAGGCATTTGAGAAAATACTCTAATAATAGCAACAATGAAAGAGCTACAAACACAGAGAAGAAAGAACTGATCAATAAACAGAGTCAATGTAGAATTCAGAATAACATTTTGAAGGGAAAATATTAATGATAACCATAATAGTGTCAAATTGCCTTTTGGCAACAACACTTCCTTTCATGATTTCTCTTCTAACACAGAAACTAGAAGACTGGGAACCTTATTTCTCAGAAATATTGCCAGCACGTTCCATGCCAATGAGAAGCACTTTCATGAGCTTGGGAAGCAGAGCTAAAGCTGTCATGGCTTCTGCAGGATCAAAAAGCAAGCATGTGATTTTAACAGAAAACAGATGTGCAGTTTTTTGAGTGGCTTTCAAGCATTCTCTTGTGAAATTCTTTTTGGTGTGAAAGACATTAATCATGGTTTGCTAAGATTATGCATCTGCCTGATATACTGAAAGCTAGTGGTGGATCTAATCTATGCATTATGAATTAAATATTTATTTTAATTTCTCTAAATAATTTCTGAAGATTATGATTATATATACACAGCTGCCAATTCTAGGCTTTCAAGATCAGTGTAGGGAGACCATCTCATGACAATAATGCTTAAGAAAGTGGGCTGCATCACAGTCACTAGAAATATGAGTCTCCTCTTCTCCTATTGCCGTTGAGGTGCGTTTCTGAACTTAGGGCAGTCTGGAGGTTTACCAGAGCACACCTTGGGTCTGGCATTTCTCTTCAACCTTAGAGTTTCACAAAACAATGCAGTGAATTCAGGCGTGAGTATATGCTTCGTATGTTACCTTCAGATTCTCCTGCCTACTTCTTCCTACTCTAAGCACATTCCTAAATTAGATGCTACTTAGAAAGAACATAAAGATCAAATACCCTAAATTCTGTAGGAGTCTATAGGATTAAGATCTTAATTATTCTGAAGCCTTTTAGATTATTTTCTTTTTTAAAGCTATGTATGTGTATTGCTTTAACCATTACAAAATTTTGAAAAGGTAATAATTTTATTCTTATTTTAAAAATAAACTTTGATATTTCAAAATTAAGTATAAGGATAAGACCTTACACTGTAATGCCTTTCATGCTTGGGGTATGTTGGAATACATTTTCAGGTGGGAGATCAAGACAGTATTATTCTTTTGTCCAGATTTATCAGTACTGCCTTGCAATAAATTTCAACAGTCCCTTGATAAGTGATTTGTGTATGCCTCTGATTACCCTGTTAAGTTCTCTCTTTCAGTCAGCGGAAAACAACAACAAAAGGGGAGATAGGTTTGAAGGAGATACTCATCTAAATCTGATCCCTTTGAGGAAAGTAAAAATTAAACCTTTCCCATCTTTCTCCTTACATCTAAACTTTTGGTGGGACCCCAGTCAATTTGCTGAAGAATAACACCTGCTACAAAGATCACTGAATACATTTTTAGGCTCCTAAATAACACATAACATATTTATGTATATATGTGTGTGAGTGTGTGAGTGTCTGTATATATATGTATATATATGTGTGTATATCTACATATATCTACATATATCTACATATACACACACATATATACATACATACATATATATGTATGTGTGTATATATATAGTTAAGTACTTTTTCTACCCCTAAGACTAGATTTTCAATTTAATGCTTCTACAATGAGGAAATAGTGGTGGGAAGTCAAAATGTTTTCCTTGGTTCCTCAAGCAACAATTGGATAGACTTTAACTGACTCTGTGGGAATTTTTCTATCACTCAGAAAGACCATAAACATATCATCTGAGTTGTTTGCTTAGCTCTTCATCCTCAGTCTTAGCTTGGGGACAATGAAACCTGGTATTAATGTGCTGAAATTATTTCTCTCTATGAAGGCTTACCCAATAAACCACAGTTAATGTCCTTAAAGAGTTCTTCAGGAATTTCACATTGAACCAGCTCTGTCCTCAAATTTTCTAGTGATTCCTTTCAGATATTTAAAATAGTTTTTTTCTTCTCCCTTCTTAAGTAAATATTTTTTAAGAAGCAGTAAATTTTGCTGCTTTAATTCAAAGATAAAGATTACGACTTTCAAGCTTGTTTTAATATTTATGTTGGCTGATGACTAAATATTAGCTTGTTTTAGTTATCTATTATAAGGTAAAATAGAACACTTTAAACAACTTTCCCATATTTTTCATTTATCCTTATGGTAATACAAAACTGTTGAAAAGTAATTTCAGTTTATCCCAGATTAACATATCTTTTTTACTTCTGTTAAATGATTTCTTTCAATAAGCACCATTTTACTTTCCTGTTCTGGAAAGCAAATATTAAACAGCCTAACATTTGTCGAAGCTCCCATGCCAGACAGGGGACCACAGCAAGTCATCTGATTCATTCTCCAATTTTCAGACAGGAACATACTTCTGATTATATTATCAAAGGCAGCCAGCTGTAGTTTGAGATAGCATATTAGTGAGAGAAATTGACATAACCAATCAATAAACAAACAGGTAAAAAATCTGCTCATTTCATTTGATGTGATTCTGACAAATGACAGGAATGTGACTCTATTAGCTCTGAAAACAGTAAGGCAGAAAACCAGTCACAGAGAAATCAGTGAGGCAAAATTAAACCATGGCCAAATTGCCTTCCTCCTCTAGTGGACTTTTCATTCTTAAACTGCCTTTCCCGGAATGCCTATATTCTGCATCAGGCAGATGCAATTATTGCTGTATTATTTTGACTTTCCCAGATAAGTTTATCTTCAGATGCTGAATGACCAGTCTAGAGACTAAAGGAATCTAAAACAGTGCTGAACTTTAATAAAGTTTTGTCAAACAGTGCCTTTAGTAATTACAGCAAAACCTGGTGTTCTCTTGCTATTTCAGAATCCTTTAAAGGCATCTATACCTAAGGCCTGAGATGGAAAGACAGTTGCCCAGCTCTTTACAGAGCTATCAAAAACAGTTTTTCTCAGCATTTTCATTTTCAGAGACAATCTTGAACAAAGCAAAATTGTTAGAAGGATACCTTGTTTTAAATTGTTGTAGGAAAGCAGTGGATCTTAAGTAAAATAAATATTGGTAGATATTGCAAAGAAGAGGGCAGATGTGATACTCTCGTTGGATATGACTGTAGTTAGGATGCTGGGTAAAACTCTAAGGTATGATCTGGGCTGTGGTAAGCAGAAACTGAAAAAGCTTCTATAGCAGAAAAGATTGTGGTTACTGTTCTAGATTCAAGCTTTGGGTCTGACATGGCAAGTATTCTGATATTCATAAATTCATGAGCAAATTTTCATCATTGTTTACATGTTGAGCATTTATAAGCATTTAGGCTATAAAAAGCAACATATTAGCCACCACAGATAACATAAACATAAAGAAGTGAATTAGGGTAGAAAATGTTGAGAATTGATTTTGTGGGACTGGAAGACAGTGCATAAAATTTTAGCGTAACAATCTATGTAGGAGGCAAGTTGGTCCAGGGTACTTTTGGACCTATGATTGCCTCATTGCTCCTTGTAGACCCACAGATCTCTTCTGGATGTTGAACTCTGCTCTATTGTCAAAATTTACCCAGGTCTATTGTGCCTGAGCAGCACTTCCAGATGAGCCTTTCCTCCTCCTTTCAAGTCTTATACACTTGGCTTGGTTACAGTGAGCAAGTGTGATAAAGAAATATCTGCTAAACTCACTAGACCGCAATAAGCACTGGGGTCACCTGATAAACACAGATTCCTAGGGTAAATTTCTGAATACTCTGCGTAAATAAAGTGACTCCTATGCTCAGACAAATTTTGGTAATTTCATGATGAATTAAAATATTAGGGTTATCCCATTCTAGTAAATATATTAATTTCAATAAAATCATATTTCAAATAATATTTTATTCCCCCCAAAGTGACAATCAGTAGAGATTTTATGAAGGATTCAGTGTTCACTCATTCATCAATAGGTACTGACAGTCTATCAATTCTTTAGTCATTGGAAATGAATCTGTGAATCAATCACAGTCTTAGGCCTAAGGGGGCTTATGAGGTATATTACTGGGTATATGTGGCTTTATTATTATTTGTAACCTAAGTAAGACATAATAACCCAGTTGATACAGGCTTACTTCATATTTACTCTATGCAGTGCTACAGTGGTCAACATAGGGATGTCTGACCACATAACTAATGATGAATGAGACTATGGAAGGTTAGATAGGAGCAGAATTTATCTATCTAAGACAGGCACACTGGAACATGCAGGGTTCTGTGGACATGTCTAGGAACTCTAGGCACCACTGAAGCTTGGTTAACAGTTCAGAATAAGTAGAATGCAAGTATAATAAAAGATGGAAGTCAAGATTAATAAGTATTATATTTTGTAATTTTTAGATTTTTCTTGCACTTATATTTCTGGGTAAAAGCTTTTTTTGCTTATCTAAATTTGTTGTTTATTGAGCTTGTCATATACTTAACACCCATTTGTTAATTACAGGTAATTTTTTCTTTTCATTGGATGTATTATTGTTGTTCCAATTGTAACTTTTGCAGATCTCCAGAGTCAGATCTTTATTCGCCCTCTACTACAATATTATTTAAGTCATAAATGGTCGCCAGCTTCTACCTACTTTTTCAGAGAAAAAAGTTCTGAGTCTCTTTTAAAAGACCCAAGAGGACTGTGTAGATGTGCACAAGCTAGACATAGATTATGTCCTCATTTCTGTTCTTTACTTTCTTATAGCAGTTTGATGCAGGTTAACGATTTCCTTCTCTAAGACTGTTAAACATTATCTAAACATTGAGGAACAGACTTAAAAAAATATGCTATGCATGAGTACCAGAAAAAAAAAATGTATGCTGTTAAGTAGAAAGCAAATTAAGATGCATCTAATTCGGATCAAGGATGAGGAGTTATGACCGTATTCCAGGCTGAAGTTCTCAGAGGAAGTACATGTGGTGGGATTAGGCTTAGTAAAGAATCTTTAGTGACTCTTCTGTTTTCCTAGGAAGTTGATACTAAGGTGCTAAGTAGCAACATGGTTCCTGGTATCCCATGTGGCTTATTCCCATACGAGCACCTCAGCCTCATGCATCCACAGTGATGAAGATGACTATGAATATCTGCCTTGTCTTTAAGAAGGTATAGAGTTATCCTTTCTGGTTTGATGTTCTACACCAAAGCTGGAGAGATGTCTGAAGGGTTTCTAATTTTGATTTTGATAGCTTTTCATTCTTTTGTTTTAATTCGTTGAAGGCCTTAAATTAGTCCAGGAGGATTGGTATAAAAATCTTATTATTATTATTATTATTTTTTGCTGTTCAGAGTTCAAACGCCTCAACTTGTGGAGGCAAATGAAATGGTTGAGTAGCAGAAGTCAGCAGGGAGCTGCAGCTTGCTCACGTTGCCCTCAAATCTGCTGCACACACACCTTCACAGCTCGGCATTAGTTACCTCACTTTGGTAGCTTGACATCTGCCATGTTAGGAGAATTTATACCAGAGAAATAAAAAAAAATTCTGTGAATCAGGGAATTTTGGTCATGCAGAGCCTGCTATTAAATGTTTACCTGCATGTTGCTGAAAAGACAGAGTGTTCCTCATATCTGGCACACTACTAGTGGTCATCAGTCCATCCTTCTTCCTTGGAAAGGCATCTCTGCACAGTTGTAACACCAGCGACTTACAATAGACAATTTCTCTTTAGCTGGAAGAAAGCAGTCATAGTCACAGTGGTAGTGGACAATGCTGAGCATTGCCATACATACTCAACTCCAAGGTTAAACCTTATTAATAGCAGAGAGAAGCGATTAGAATATGAATGTCCTAATTCCTTTTTTATCATTCTTCCTTCTCCTTGTCTCCTAACACACCTGTATAAACATCATCAGATCAACAGAACATTTAGCACCAAATCCCTGAGCTGGAGTGTTTACCCTTCAAACGGTTGATTTCCTCTTTAAATTGATACTATTTTATTTCTTTTGGGGAGAAATCTCCCATAAATTATTTTACCATCGTCTAGATCAGCATTATTCAACAGATCATTCTGATGTAATGAAAATGTTCTGTATTTATGTTGGCCAGTATAGTAGCCATTAGCCACACGTGGATTGAACATTTGAAATGTGGCTAGTATGTGAGAGGAAATGAATTTTAATTTAATTTAAATTAAAATAGCTACATATTACTAGTAACTATAATTTTATACAACTTAGTCTAATCCAGGTTTTATCTTCTTTTCTAAAAAAATTGTCTTGTATTCATTGCTTGATCATCTTTATCCCCCTTTAAAAAGGCTGTTGTTTTTAACAGATAATTTATAAATTTGGAGTTGTTTTCGTTTACTGTTGCAAATGGAATACTTCAGTCAGTTTTCAGTTTCAGTCCTATACATCTGGAGTCAGAACACACACTTCACAATGGAAAATACTGTTTAATTAGATCAAATAAGTTGGAAATATAATGTGTCTTTCCTAGACAAAGGTTCTCAGAGCAAAGCACTGAAGTTTTTAGAAATTTCAAGAAGATATTTGAATCTGATTATAGATTTGGTACATACTTTTCTTAAATTTATTTTTATTATTTATTTTTTGAGACAGAGTCTCACTCCATTGCACAAGCTGGAGTGGAATGGTGCTATCTCGGCTCACTGCAACCTCTGCCTCCCGGGTTCATGCGATTCTCCTGCCTCAGCCTCCTGAGTAGCTGGGATTATAGGTGTGCGCCACCAGGCCCAGCTAATTTTTGTATTTTTAGTAGAGACAGGGTTTCACCATGTTGGTCAGGCTGGTCTCGAACTCCTGACCTTGTGATCAACCCGCCTTGGCCTCCCAAAGTGCTGAGATTACAGACGTGAGCTACCGCGCCCAGCCAGATTTGGTACATATGTAAGAGTACAGCCTAGGTTAGCCAAGTCACTAGCTTCTGTTCTTGCACTTTCTTCAGCAAGGATTAATTCCAGCATATCTGAAATAGATTTGAAGTCAACTTACATTGAAACATATAGTAAGAAACAAATCAAAACCATCAACATAAATAAGAAAATTGAGATTAATAAAATCTTCGCTAAACATTGTTCTAAATGATTTTACATGTATAACTTTATTTAAAAATTTAAATAATCCCCAATTATGATGCAGACAATAAGGAACAGGGAGTGTAAGTGACTTAAAGTCAAACAAATAGTTTGGAACAGAGGTAGAGCAGCACTGAATGTGTGTTCTGTCAAATGCTCGATGATTGCTTGTTAAAGAAAATATTGGCTAATGCTGAAAAATGAGCAAACATCTCCACTATAGTATAAACTATAAAAGGAAAACAAATTATATCAAAAATGTAAATATTGTTACAGTTTTATTATCAAATTGTGGTGGTCAAGTTTTAAAAGTTTATTGTGTAAAGACAATAAATTCTCAGACTACCAGTTGATAATATACTCCTTGGATAATACTTGTAAGACTAAAACATATTGTCTTTCAAATGAGGTCAATGGATGAGCAAACTATGTCTTGGATTGTTTTTTTACTCACTAACACTTTTGTCTTTTCTTCATATTCTTTAAATTCTATTACATCTAGTTGGAAGATAATTTATCAAGGATGTTGTTGTACATGATTTTGGAGATTTTCCTTTTTGTAACATTGTGAGGAGGCAGAGTTGACATTTTGCTTTTAATTTATCCTCCCAAAATTTGAAGAATTCCCAAATAGAACTTTATGACTCATGGCTTAATGAAATTAGTTGTTAAAGATTATTTTGCTTAATGTCATGAATGTTGATACCAAATAATATTTCTAAAATTACTAAAATATTTGCTTTCTATTATTCTGTCATTTGTTTTTTAAATATTTAGTGATATTTATTCCACAGAAAGAATGTTTTTCCAAAGTTATCTAGCACACTCATTCATTCTAAATATTTGTATTATATCCAAAGGATTGCTTTGTTCATATTACTGTCATTGCTAAATAGATTATATATTTTGGTAATTTATGGAATCATAAAATTATTGACCAAGCACAAGTTCAGGGATGCTTGAAAGTAAACATTTAGCAACTAGGACTCTTTCTAATTGGCATATTTGGCTAACCCAAAGCTAAATCTGAGTCTCTGGGAATTTCTAGTTGGGATTTAAGTGAAATCCATATTTCTTTGCACCACATTGTACATCTTTTCTGTGTTATTTCAAGTGGGATGCAGACACATTCGCTGCCTTTCTTTTTTAAAAATATTCTATCTTAAAGCATGGATAAAAACCGTATATGCTATGAGAATGAAAGGTAGAAGCCATTTAATAGGTGAAATTGATTAAGTTATGCAGGTAACTGAAATAATAATGCTTCACTGATAAAAAACCGTATATGTGATGAGAATGAAAGGTGAAGCCATTTAATAGGTGAAATTGATTAAGTTGTCTGGGTAACTGAAATAATAATGATTCTAAGCCAAGAGGAAAAAATAATGTACTCAGCACTTCTTTTTCACTGTTTAACTTTCCTAGAAAAGAAAACGGAGATTTGATTTTAGCACAGTGGAGAGAAATATACACAAATACTGTCAGCCAGTGATATTGATTTGATGTTTACCATTTACTACATTATTTTTGTCATACTTTCTTACATCTCTGAGATACTGTATTCTGCCTGAAGTTCATCCTTTAAAATTTCCATTAATGAGGGTCTGCTAGTGGTAAATTCTATAATGCTTTATTTTTCTTCCTTTATTTAACCTTTCTTTTTGAAGAATTTTTTTTCTAAGTATAGATTACTAAGTTGACAGTTACTTTTCTAGCACATTAAAAATATCCCACTGTTTTATTGATTTTATCGGTGCTGTTGGTAAACTACCTCTCATTCTAATTATCATTTCTCTGAAGATAACCATTTTTTTTTCTTTAGCTGCTTTCAAGGTGTTCTAATAAATTTATATTTTTCTACAGTGTTCAATAGAACAGATCTAAGTATGGATTTATTTTTGCTTATACTCTTAGATTTATTGTATTCTTGAATCTATAGATTTACCATTCTCATCAATTCTGGAAAATTTGCTATTATTATTTCTTCATGGTTTGTTTCTCCTATTTCCTTTCTTCAATCTCTTCCTGGCACACTTGTGAAACTAAGGTTAGACTATTGATTGTATCCTTTATGTTTCTTACCCAAATTCTGTGTTTTGTCATTCTTTTGTTTCTCTGTGCTACATTCCAGATAACATTTTTTTTTCTATCTCCAAGCTTGCCAGTTTTCTCTTTAGTCTTATATTGAATTTTTATATTGACTGTTGTATTTTACATTTCTAGAGTTTTTGTTTAGACTTTTCAAATATTCTCTTTTCTTTTGTGTTTCTTATTCCTTGAATATATTTTCAAGCTTATATTTTAAAATAAAGTACAGATATTTTATATTCTATGACTAATAATTCTGATAATTAATGATTCATACTTCATAAGTTCTTTTTTTTTGTCATTTATTCTGGTTCTTCCTCATTGTGTTATGTTTCCTTGTGTGTCTGATATATCCCTGACTGTGTGACCTGCTTAGTATTTGAAAATTATATGGAAAAAATTTGAACTCTAGGATAGTTGTCTCATTCTACAGAGATGATTTTCTTTTGTTTCTGTATGGGTGAATATAAGTGTATTGCCACTTCAAGACCACCTTAATCTAAGTTCAAGACTTGATGTGTCTTGGGCCACTAGTAGATGAATACTTGGGTCACATAAGGGCTTATTTTTGTGCACTTCATCCTTTCCATGGGAATGTAACTCCTCAAGGTCCCAACTTAAAGTATGCAGTTGTATCAGTCAAAAATTCTTTTAGGAAAAAATGAGATTACACCAGATACTTTACAGAAATAATTTAATATGAGGGAATTGATCAAACAGCTATTGGAAAAGTAAAAAGCAGAAAGAGAACAGAGAGTTAAGATAGAGTTAATAACATTGAAATGGCTGGGAACAAAGGGTAGAGGACAGAGTTCTCAGAGGAGAGACCCCACAGAACTGGGGCACAAACTTTGGAAGAGATGATGCTGTCTGGAAAGTGCTGGTACCTCTGAAGTGAACGATGAGATTGGTCCTGGTTCTGGGACTGCTGGAAAAAAATCTGATGACTGCAATCCATAGCTTGTGGTAAAGGGGCACTGCTGGGATTACAGTAAAAGGAGCAGCAAATAAACAGGAGTAAGTTTCTTCTCCCTTTCCGCTTTTCAGGCTCTCTTTAGCCTTCTCTATTGGTGGAGTCAAATAAGGATCTGGCCAGTTGAGGAAAAATTTTGCTTGCAGATTCCTGGCTGCAGCATCAAAACACGGAGTATATAAGGAAAGGTTTGATACAAGGGATGTTGCCAGCTTTTCCACCTTGCCCAAGCCCAAAATGTTTCCCTATTTCTGTGAGGCCTCCAGCTGTGTTGCAGCTGTTTCTTTAGGGTTAGAAATACCCTCAGGATATATACGGTTATGAGTTTTGGGTTTACATCTCCAGATTCTTGATTTTTCCTAGATTATCGTCCAGTAATTCTTGTCTTGTTATTTTGTCGATGCTTTTAATGCAAATTTAAACAAAGTATTTCACTCAGTTTTAGGTTTTTTTCTTTCATGTGTAGGTAGGTCTTATTTAGCAGATGTGCAAGTCTTCAGTTTATGCTTTACAACTTTAATTGGAAAAGGATATTTGTTTGTCCTTGCCTATTATCAAGCTCATACTACACAGTCAACATTCTATAAAATAAACATATATATGTTTTAAATTGGTTCAATTTACCCCTTTCTTGAATAGTCAATTACATGCTAATAAAAATGTAAATTTTAACTTATACTTCTTTCATTATATTCTCCAATTAGAAGTTGTTTTCATGACTACAAGAAGCTAAAAAAAAACTTAGTAAATATTTGCTAAGACTGGTGATCAAGTACTCCATAGTAATTAGTTTCCAAGTTTTGAGTCATTGTAAAATTCAACTTAAAGTTAAAATATATTTTTATGATTTCTGATGGTTTCTCATGGATAGAATTGTTTTGCACCATTTTGACACTTTTATAAGTATTTCTGTCCATTTCCATAACATAAGTTAATTATTAATTTTTCCAACTTGTAAAATTGCAGATTTCTATCCTAATTTATTGCCCAGATTTGTGTTCATATGTTTTGACAGACATCTGTGCATGCTTGCTTTTTGCCTGTTGTAAATAATTAGAAATTCCTCAGGCCTTTTGAAAATCTCAGGCGGGTTTAAATCGTACTTTGGAGACAATGCCACTATAATGGTGTCCTCCAGGGTAAGGTAAGCATCACAGGAAAGTGTGTCAAAAGATTCTTAATGCTAATTATAAGCCTTTCCTTCTTATCAAACTCCAAAGACTGCTGATATTTGCAACTTTGTCAGAAAATTCATCTCAAATGTTGGCTAATATTGTAGGCAGGTATAAGTAATTGGCCTATGGAGTGTTAAAGTTTGCATCTTCTAAAAATTTTCCTTTTGTCCTGTACTTTTGAATATGAGTCCCTTGTGGTCAAGAGAATAATATGTCTCACTGAGATCCTCATTTGTCTCCTTAGACATCTCTGAGTTTGTGGAGAAGTACAAAGCTTGAAATAGAATACACTAGAGCTCCTTTCTAGAGCTGTGGCTTTGTAGTTTTAAGGAGAAAATTTAAATTCATTATCAGTTTATTGTTCTTCTATTCTTAGTCTAATAGATAGATTTCTTCTTCTTTATTTTTCAAATGTTTCAAACAATTTCACTTGCTATTCACTACCTCTTCTGAAGAAACAAAAATCAAATGAGCACACTATTAATTGAAGGCAGTCTCTTGACCATGCCTTTTCTCTATCTTCAGCCATCTTTCCTGGGGATCACTAATGACAAATGAAAAAGAGGAGCAAATAATAAAAATCTTATTCTAATATTCTTTGGAAATTTAAGTGGTCAGAATCCAAATATGTGTAAGACAGGGAAATAGGCCCATGCTACTTTGTAAATGTGGTGTTCTTCTGATAAGCATCCTTCAATGAATTCTCAATTAGTATATCATTATTAAGCTTGTCCTTTTGTCATTCAGGCCCTGGTGACAAGTTCCCTTTTAGCTTAATATTTTATTGCACCATTTGCTCTGATGGTCTTTTCCATCATGATTATTTTCTCAAAACCATTCTTCATTTTCTCTCCTCTGCTCCTTTACTCACATTTTCCCATTAATCCCAAACTTCCAACTTTACCAAATCATAGGCCCTGTGAAAGCTCTACAGAATTCACAGCTTATCTTAAACACCAACTATTCTCAAATTCTTACTATTTTTTCTTTAATAATATAATATTTGACTTTTTTCTTACTGTTATTGAGGTATAATTCACAATTAAAATTATATCTATTTAATTATAATGTATTTAATTGTATATATTTAATTATGATGTATTTATATATACATAAATTGTAAAATGATTACCACCATCAAGCTAACTAACACATCCATCACCTCACGTAGTTACTATTTCTTTTTTGGTACTGAAAACACTTAAAATTTAATCTCTTGGCAAATCTCGAGTACACAATACAATAATACTCATATTATCACCATGCTGTATATTAGATATCCAGAATGGATTCTTCCTGCATAACTTAATCTTTGTACCTTTTGACCAACTTTTCCCTGTTTTTCTCACCCTCTGTAACCACGCTTCTACTCTCTGTTTCTATGCATTCTAATTTCTTAGATTCCACATACAAGTGAGATTATGCAGTATTTGTTTTCCTATGTCTGACTTATTTCATATAGCATAATGTCCTCCAGGTTCATCAGTATTGTCATAAATGACAGTAAGTTCTTTTTAAAGGCCAAATAGTATTCAGGTACATACACAAACACAAACACACACACACACACACCCCCCACAAGCATAACTTGGAGATATTGCAGGTTCTGTGCTAGGCCACCACAATAATGCAAGTAATACAATAAAGCAAGTCATTTGCAAGTTAAATAAAGCAAATAAAAACAACAACTTTTTTGTTTGTTTGTTTTCCAGGACATATATAAGTTATGTTTACATTAGTCTAATAAGTATACAACAGCTTTATGGTGAAAAGCAATGTATGTACCTTAATTAAAAATACTTTATTGCTAAAAAAAAATGCTGACAATTATCTGAGCCTCCAGGAGGTTGGAATATTTTGGCTAGTGGAGGATTTTCCCTTGATGTTGGTGGCTGCTGACTGATCAGGGTGGTGGTTGCTGAAGGTTGGAGTGGCCGTGGCAATCACTTAAAACAGTGAAGTTTGCAGCATCAATTGACTTTTCCTCTTGTGAAAGATTTCTCTGTGACATGCAATGCTCTTTGATAGCATTTTAACCTCAGTAGAATTTATTTGAAAATTGGAATAAATCCTCTAATGCTGCTGCTTTATCAATTAAGTTTATATAACATTTTTTGTTGTTGTTGTCATTTCAACAGTGTTCATAGAATCTTCACCAGGTGTGGATTCTATGAAACCTTGAAACCTCTTTCTTTGCTCATCCCTAAGAAGCAATTACTCATCCATTCAAGTTTTATTTTTTTTAATTTTTAATTTTTTTTTTTTTTTGAGATGGAGTCTACCTCTGTTGCCCAGGCTGGAGTGTAGTGGTGCTATCTCAGATCACTGCAAGCTCCACCTTCCGGGTTCACACTATTCTCCCACTTCAGCCTCACAAGTAGCTGGGACTACAGGTGCCCGCCACCATGCCCGGCTAATTTTTTGTATTTTTAGTAGAGACAGGGTTTCACCGTGTTAGTCAGGCTGGTCTCGAACTCCTGACCTCGTGATCCTCCCACCTCGGCCTCCCAATGTGCTGGGATTGCAGATGTGAACCACCATGCCTGGCCCAAAATTTTGAATTTTTATGAGCACATAGTACATGTATATGTTTATAGGATACATGAGATATTTTAATATAGGCATACAATGCATAGTAATCACATCGGGATAAATGGGATATCCATCACCTCAAGCATTCGTTATTTCTTTGTGTCACAAACCTCGTGCTTCTTCAGCTATTCTAAAATGTACAATAATTTTACCTTGAGATGGCAGCAATTCAGTCCCATCTTTGGGCTCTACTTATTATTCTGGCTCTTTTGCTATTCCCACTAAATCTTCAGTTAATTCTTCCACTGAAGTCTTGAACCCTTAAAAGTCATCCATGAGGGTACCAAACCTCCTGTTCGTGTTGGTATTTTGACTGCCTCCCACAAATCACAAGACAGTTTTAATGACATCTAGAATGGTAAATCCTTTCCAGAGGTTTTCAATTTACCTTTCCAGATCCATCAGAGAAATCACTATCCATGGAAGGTATAGCCTGAAAAAATGCGTTTTTTAAATAATGAGACCTAAAAGTCAAAATTACTCCTTAATCTATGCATGGGCTGCAGAATGGATGTTGTATTCCCAAGCATGAAAACATTAATCTAGGCCCGGTGCGGCGGCTCACGCCTGTAATCCCAGCACTTTGGGAGGCCGAGGCGGGCAAATCACGAGGTCAGGACATCGAGACCATCCTGGCTAACACGGTGAAACCCTGTCTCTACTAAAAATGCCAAAAATTACCCAGGCGAGGTGGCGGGTGCCTGTAGTCCCAGCTACTTGGGAGGCTGAGGCAGAAGAATGGCGTGAACCTGGGAGGCGGAGCTTACAGTGAGCAGAGATCGCGCCACTGCACTCCAGCCTGGGCGACAGAGCGAGACTCCGTCTCAAAACAACAACAACAACAAAATTTAATCTTACTCTTTTCCGTCAGAGATCTTGGCTGACTAATTTCACTGTTAATGAACAGTCATATTTTGAAAATAATGTATTTTTTTCTGAGTTGCAGATCTTGATAGTGGGCTTACAATATTAAATAAACCGTGCTGTAGACATGTGCTGTCATTTAGACTTTTTTTTCTATTTATAGAGCTCAGGCAGAGTAGATTCACCATGATTCTTAAGGGTCCTAAGATTTTTGGAATGGTAAATGAGCATTGGTTTCAACCTAGTGGCACCACCTGTATTATACTCTAAATGAAAGTCTGCTGGTCCTTTGAAGCCAGACATTGACTTCTCCTTAGCTATAAAAGTCCTAGATGACATCTTCTTCCAATAGAAGGCCATCTCATCTGCACTGAGAATCTGTGGCTTACTGTAGCTACCTTCATCAATGATCTTAGCTAGATCTTCAGGATAAGTTGCTGCAGCTTCTACACGAGCACTTACTGCTTCACCTTGACTTCTATGTTACAGAGATTTATTTTTTCCTTCAACCTCCTGAATCAACCTCTGTGAGCTTCAGACTTTTCTTGTACAACTTCCTCACCTCTCCCAGTTTTGATAGAATTGAAGAGTGTTAAGGTCTTTCTCTGGATTAAGCTTTGGTTAAGGGACTATTGTGGCTGGTTTAGTCTTCAATTCAGACCACTCAAACTTTCTCCATAACTGCAATAACTAATACCATTTAAGTGTTCACTGGATGCACTTCCAACTTTCTTCTAGAATTTTCCCTTTGCACTTTTAACTCTGCTGACTGTTTGGTTCAAGAGGCCTAGCTTTTTGCCTGTCCAAGCTTTTGATATACCTTCCTCACTAATCTTAATCATTTCTAGCTTTTTACTTAAAGTGAGAATCATGCAACTCATCCTTTCACTTGAACACTTAGAGGCCATTGTAGGGTTACAAATCTGGCCTAATCTCAATATTGTTGTGTATTTAGGGAGAGGAAGGCATGAGGAGAGGAAGAGAGGTGGGCAAGTGGCCAGTCACTAGAGCAGCCAGAACACAAAAAACATTTATTAAGTATTCTATCTTACATGGCACTGTTTGTGGCACCCCAAAACAATTACAATAAGAACAACAAAGATCACTGATAACAGGTCATCGTAACTGATTAATAATAATAATAAAAAATGTTTGAAATATTGAGAAATAGCCAAAATGGGACACAGAGACATGCAATGAGCATATGCTGTTGGGAAAATGGCTCTGATAATCTTGCTTGATGCAGGGTTGTCTCAAACTTCAATTTGTAAAGAAAAAACACAGTATCTATGACATATAATAAGATGAGGTATGATTATACTTTTTTGTAACCCATTAATCCATCAACAGATACTTATGTTTTTTTCCATATCTTGACTTTTATAAATAATACTGCAATGAACATGATGGTACATCTTTGAGATAGTAACTTAATTTTTCTTGTACATATACCCAGAAGTAATATTGCTGGATCCAATAATAGTTTTATTTTTAATATTTTGAGAAATCTCTATAATGTTTTCCATAATAGCTGCTCTAATTGACAATTCCAGCAGTAGAGTATAAGGGTTCCCTTTTCTCCATATTCTTGCCAATAATTGTAACTTTTTAACATTTTCATAATAGTCATCCTAATATAACACTTTTGAGGTGATATTGTGGTTTTGATTTGCATATTTTGGATGATTACTGATTTTGAGCCCCCCCACCCCCCTTTTAATAGACCTATTGGCCATTTGTAGGTTTTCTTTGGAAAAATGTTGGTTCATATACTTTGCCCATTTTTGAACTGGATATTTTTACATTTGTTATTGAGTTGTATAAGTTTTTGTATAGTTTGGATATTAACCCATTATCAGATATATGGTTTGCAAATATTTTTCTCATTCCATAAGTTGCCTTTCCATTTCATTTCCTTTGCTGTGAAGAAATTTCATTTTATTTTTTATTATTTTAAGAAAATTTTTGTGAGTACATAGTAGGCATATATATTTATGAGGCAAGTGAGATGTTTTGTGTAGAAAGTTTTGAATTTAATATAGTTCTACTTGTTTACTTTTTCTTTTGTTGCCTATGCTTTTCATGAACAATTTCATAAAGGCTTTCCCCAATATTTTCTTCTGCAAGTTTTGGTTGGTTTCAGGAATTATGTTTAATTTTTTAGTCATTATCGTATGATGCAATCTTATTTTTTAAAATGTGGATATACTGTTTTCCCCAAAACCATATGGCATGTCCTCTTCCCATGGTACCTTGTTGGCACCTTTGTTGAAGATAAGTTAACTGTATGTGCATTGGTTTATTTACGAGCTTTCTACTGTGTTCCATTTTTCTATGTGTCTGATTTTAATCTCCATGCCATGCTATTTTGGCTACTATAACTTTGTAATATAATTTGAAATTAGAAAGTGCAATGCAGCCACATTTGTGATTCTTGTTAAAGATAGCCTTGTTTAGGATCTTCTGTGGTTCCATATTAATTCTAAGATTTTTTAAAATATCTGTCAAAAGTGCTATTGGAATTTTTAAAAGTAGTTAATTCATATTAAAAAACTGACAAAAAATTATTGTATGTATTTATGGTTTACAGCATGGTATTTTATACATACACACACACACAGAGAAATGGCCAATTAAGCCAATTATTATAGCATATTTATTACCTCATAAACTTACCTCTTTTTTTTTGGTGAGAACACCTGATTAATTTTGAATAACCTGTATTCAAGTTTACTAATTCTTTTTTCTGCATCATTGAGTGTGCTGCTGAAGCTCTCTACTGCATTTTTCTGTCCTGTGATTGTACTCTTTAGATCCAGGATTTCTGTTGGTTCTTTCTAATGGTTTTCATACGCTTATTAAAATTCTCATTTTGTTCCTGCATTTCTTTCCAATATCACTGAGTTGTCTGTGTTTTTTGTAGCTCATTGAGTTTACTTATAACAGTTATTTTGAATTTTTTTGTAAGGTAATTAATGGATTTCCATTTCTTTGGGGTCAGTGATTATAATGTTATTGGGTTCTTTTAGTAGCATCTTGTTTCCTTAATTTTTGTTTGTTTCTTGAAGCTTTGCTTTGCTGTCTTTGCATTTGAAGAGGTAGTCACCTTCTCAGGAGAGATGTGTCGTAACTGGCATCGGGAGAGAAATGCCTTAACTGGTCAGCCCTGCTAAGGATTCTGAGACTCTCTCAGACATTTTCTGTGGATGCACCAACTCCACCTCTCTTGTTTTCTTGGTGGTGAATTCTTAAGATTGCATGCTTTCTCTTGATCCCATCAAGTCAGACTGGGTCCTGAGAGCCTCCCATTATTTTTTGTTCCCCTAGGGTAGTGCTTTGCTCAAGTTTATATGCCTTCTCCAATTCCATAGCCTTGATCCGATTTTTCATGTGAGATGTTTGCACTTGTCTTCCATAGGTGTACTTGGAAAATTGGCCTGGAGGAAGTTAGAGGTTAGGTGTGTGGAGTGTTTGCAGTGTCCATTGGCCAGTTGGTGGAATCTGCAAGCAAGGGGTCCAAACTGGCTTAAGGGTGGGATTTCTGATGGAGTCTGTTAAGCTGTTTGTAGAATCTGGAGCCTCTTTCCCCTTTCTCGCCTTTCCCAACCTTTCAGCTTTGTTAATCACCTCACTAATCTAAATTAGGTAAGAAATAAGTGGGTCTCTCTGTCAGCGTCTCACATGACTGAGGGAACTGGGTGCTCACTTACTATGCTCTCACTTTCCTCTATAGGAGAAATCATAGGTCTTTTTTGGCACTGAATTTTGCCACCTTGGAGGAAGAGTGATGCAGGTAAAGTAAAACTGTTCTTACTATCCTCAATGCACCTTTTCTCAGAATTTTTGTTCTAGTTGTGTTCTGGAACTTGTCTGTTGGGCTTTTAGACTCCCTCAGAGATACTCTTGCCTATAAGTAGCTGTTAAAATTGATGCTTTTATGGGAGGATGATTCTCCCGGCCCGCGGGATAGTCGAAGCAGGCCCTGGAGGAGGGGGTGGGAATTTGGGGAACAAGAGATACGAGAAATGGAGACAAGACAGTGCTCTGATCAAGTCTCTTTTAATGGCGGTAATGCAGTGCCTTATATACACTTGGAGGGAAAGGGGTTGGGCCAGAGGCGGAGATGATCTCATCGCAGAGGGCGTGACCAAGTAGGTATTGGTTTCTCTGGTCGAACGTCATGTTGCACCCGCGCTGTCAGGTAGTAATTTTCGCGGGCGCGGGAAAAATGGGTGAAGAAGAAGCAGGAAGAGCGCCATCTTTTATGAGGTATTAATACAGGGAGAAAAGGCAAAGATAGGGAGAAGGCGTGGGGTGGAAATGAATAGAGCTCAGGCGTTCCCAATCGTCAGCTATCACTCGCCATGGCCGGGGCGTGCAGCTCCGGACAGATGATGGTAAAAATCTCCTATTTTGCAAGTTTGCTAATGTTACTCCTCCCATTGTTTGTGATCCTCTCTCTTTCTCTAATACATATCTACATATTCTATATATCAACATGTATTTATATATGATATATAATATGATAGAGATAAATATGATATATATGATAGAGATAATATGATATATATGATATGATAGAGATCACATATATTTCTATCAACATATATATTCTATATATCTACATATATAGAGAGAGAGTATATGTGTATATATATATGTGTGTGTGTGTTTACCTACTAAATAGGATAATTTTTAAACATCACACCTGTTTTATTCACTGCCTATTTGAAAACTAATCTTTCAGGTGCTAAGCACCTTGTACAGAGATGGGACTTAGATATTATTTATTTTCCTAGAACTCGACCCTGGTCTTGCTAGCCTGGCAGCAGGGGAATGGGAGAAAAGAATATACTACAAAGTTGACTGCAGGTCTATTATCTCTTTATTTCTTTTTCCTCCTCCTATCTTCCTCTTAAATTTGTGCCATCAAGCATGACAGTCCTGATAGATTTTTGAAGGGAAAGACAAAAAATAACATCAAGTATGTATAGGGCATTGATAATTTAAAAGCTGCCAAAGATAAGTTTTTTCCACAGTTGAAAGTGCAGCAAGTCTCTCACAGTTCTGCCTGTACAGATGATCAACTGGGAGGTTGACAAACACAAACATTTCCCCCAGGACAGTGGTTACCTAGCTCTGTAATTTTGTTTCTTTCTCTTATTCTCTCTGAAATGAATGTAGGTAATTTTCTTGCCTGGAAAATGTGCCCACTGGGAGGAATATTCCCTTAAGTAGCCTAATAAAAACAAGTAAAAACCACAGGGCAGTATTCCCTCTGCCTTCATCCTCTGGTTACTGTGTAACACCAGGAAAGTCTCTAAGATCTCTGGGTGCAGGGTATGATGTAAGGGAGGAGGTCATAAGTTCACCTATCTATAATTTTCATGGTCATAAGTTCACCTATCTGTATTTTCATAAATACTTGTATCATATTTGAATAGCAAAGATGTAAAACACATAGAAGGGAGACTTGCAAAAACTCACTGTTATTTTTAACTTGAGTAAAGCTGGGTCAAGTATGTTCTTACACATACCAATTCTAGGCACATGAACTTAAAATGGTCTTCAGTATCAAGAAAGGTGGTGGAAATTCTTGTGTCTTTGCTCTTAGTAATTTCTTAGCTTTGCCTATAAGAATTCAGAGATTGTTTAGATTTGTATTCCATTTATGCAACCTATGGGCCACCTCCTGCAAGCAACACAGCCCAGACCCTAATTAGAAAATTTGTCTTCTTAGTGGTGCTAATAGGAAACCAAAGATAGTACTTTAATATGTAGCAACAAATGCTCTTTTCTTGCTTAAATCACTGTGCTCATTATTTTCATATAACCCAATATTACCTTCTGAGCATTGCTAACAACACAGAGTTCTGACACGTGAAAAAGTTCCAAATGCTAAGAGGCTCATTTTGTGGCTGTTAAAATTGCAGTGATTTTAATGATTCTTTAAAAAGGACAAGCAGTTCAGTCATTGTGTTTTGTAGAATTTACATATAGTTCCATTATAAGTGCAGATATTCATGAGACTTCCTAGAATAGAAGCTTCTAAGCAAAGTTTCAAGCAAAGGTTATATGGAATATTATGGCTTCATCCACAATATGACTTACAATGTCCAATGACTACTTATTAGCAGCTATATTTATGAGCTGGAACAGTTTTACCACTGAATTTATTCTGTCTGAAGTACTATGCCATAAAAGTGAATATGCATATTTCTTCTATGCAGCTGTTGGTGTAACCAACTACTAGTAAAAACCAAAAAATGTGTATATTAAGTGTCGCATTAGCCCAAATTTAAGTAATGAATGAGTCTTTTGCCTAAATCTAATATACTTTATTATCATCATGGTTCTTGATGATTTTGGTTATAATAATTGCCTTAGGCAACAAATTGATTGAAATGACAAATTGATCTGTATGGAATATGTTCAATCTCTGATTTTTCATATATTGTTGCAATTGGCAATTAGATGGTTTTAAAATGCATCCTGCAAATTTTTGTGTCTGTTTTTCAGAATGTATAGTATATTTTGACTTTTTCTTATCTACTGCTATTTTATTTCCTTCCATATATCACCATTGTTTATTTTATGTAAAAAAGAGTCAACAAATTAAACAGGTTTTAGCTAAATTATATAATTGATGTAACAATTTTTCCTATTTTTGTAATTCAGAAAATGTTGAGCTCCAGGGTCTGATACTGAAAACATTAGAAGGAGAATAAACCAGATGATGTGATATAGAACAGGAAGACTTATTTTACATGGGGACATAGACCTTGTAAGTGATAGGAATATAAAGTTTTGTACAGCATTACAGTGCTGCTTCAAGGACACAGAGAAAAACTGGCACTGTTGCTTAATATAGAGCGATAGTATTATTTTCCACATTTATTATTCAAATAAACCATATATTGTTGTCTTATTGCTATGGAAAATCCTTACTGCTCTAATTTTCTAGTTGAATAAAGGAACTGACCTCTTGTCAGGAAGTATACTATGTAGAACTTTCAGTACTACTTTATGTAAGGCCATAACTTAAATGTAAAATCAGATGTTAAATGTATTTTAGTTTCTAGCCTCTTGGGTGTAAACTTTGTAGGAAAAGGATATTTTCAGGTATCCTACTAATAACATACTTACATCAACAGAGTAATCGATGCTCTTTCTAGGTAAACATGAAGACAGAAAACAAATGTTAAAAATATTTTAACCAAAGTTCTATAACATTTGCATTTAATGTCATAAGACAAATAGGTCAACTAAGACAGAGATTTGAGATAGAATTTCATTATTCGTAGAATGTTTTTCCTTGTGTTCCTAAGTAGTGAAAAATCTTTATGAGTTCCATAGTTTCTTCTTTGTGTTAGATTTTTAAAATTTAAAATCAACAGAAGAGTGTGTGAATGAATTATAATTTGATACCTTCATAAACAAATTGAGTAAAGATTTAATCATTACTTTAGAGAGATGTTGTGGATAACTCTTTAAAAACCTTTCCTTTTTAAAAGATTCTTAAGGAAATTATGTGATCGGGTCTGGATATACCTCTGCCTTCTCCCAGAGTTAAAATAACCCTTCACTGGGAAATAAGGACTCTTAGATTCTCGGATCTACCTCCTGCTAGCCAGGCATCACTAAGCAATAATGAAAAGCTGTGGGTTTGAACCTTATTTCTTGCATTCATTCTGATCCTCAGTTTCTTCGTCTACCATGTTGAGATTTGTCTTACTAGATTCATACTGCTATAACAAAATACCTGACACTGGGAAGTTTATAAAAACATGTATGTGTGTATATATATGTGTGTGTGTGTGTGTGTGTGTGTGTGTGTGTGTGTGTATATATATATATATATATATATATATATATATATATATATATATAACAGTTCTGGTGGCTGGGAAGCCCAAGATTAAGGAGCTGGCAGATTTGTTGTCTAGTGAGAACTGCTGTCTTCTTCCAAGGTGGTATCTTCTTCCTGCGTCCTCTGGAGGGAGTGGATACTGCGTCCTCACAGGACTAAAGGAATGGAAGGCCTAGCTAATTTCCTCTAGGTCTGTCATAAAGCACTAATCCCATCCATGAGGATACAGTCCTCATAGCCTAGTCACCTCATAATGCCTCCATCTCTTAATACTGTTATACTTGAGATTAAAATTTTAACATAAATTCTGGAGGGGGACACAAATATTCAAACTATAGCAAGAGTCATGTCTTAGGTTTAATAGTGAATAGACACTGCAATGAAGGAGGATTATTGTTGGGGAGGAAACAGCATCTGTGAAGAAATGAAGAAATGAGGAGAAATTAAATTTCTATACAATTACAACAAAGACCTCAGCCAATCCCTCCTGGAGTCTTGAACAGAGATGACCCTTGAATTAAGATATCTTGAAATAAAGCAAGGGATCCAGGGCTTTATAACTTCTCACCAACAAAGCATTGGATGCAGGCTTCCCTGAGAAAAGGGTATATAATCTTCAGGAAGACAGCTCTCTTTGGTCAAAGGAAATTCCTAGGGTGTAGTTTGAAAGCTAACCCTCCTCATAGCTTGCAAACAAACGCCTTGATCCTGAAGGGGAAGTCTAGGTATACTATAGTGCACACTACAATTAAGAAAGTTAAAAAATTGTGTGTGCCTAGCATAAGCTTTGTACATTTCAGTTACTAAATAAACAGTAGCTGTTATTATTACTTGTGAAGATCTACAGAATTTTTCTGAGGATCCCATGGGATTGTATAAAAATTGTTTAACAGTATTAAATGACATTAAATATATAATTAAAATATAAGGTGATTCTTTCTTTTTGAGCTCAATCTCCAAGCAAGTTGTTTCTATGCACATAAAGAAAACACCATGAAAAGAGCTGATGGATCATTTCAATCATTGTAATCCTTTGTGTGACACAGAGTCTATTCATTTTACTAGTTGTGGCCTAACACAGAATATTCTACAGGGAGGTTTAATTCAAAAACCAAATACAGACATGCATGGTGGCCCAACGTAAGTGTTTAGAACAGACTTCCTAAAGCATTAAATTTTTTCATTGGCCAGTTAACTGGCTTTGAATTATTTTTAATGGATAAAACATTTTAGCAACATTCTCTAGAGACTGCTCTGATTTCAAATGGAGCATTTCCAATTAATCTAAGAAAGACATTACATAAACACAAGTTAACAATCTCATGGCAATAGATATAAAAATATTGCTGCAAATAATTATAGCTTTACTCACTAAGCTATTCAGAGCTATTCTAGACATAATCAAACCCATCGTTACATCTCTACAGTCTCTTTGTATGCAAGGATTATTGCCCTATAATTAACCCTTATGAAATATATTTAGGATGAATTTTTATGTATCCTTTTCTAAACCTTGGATTACTAAAATCCACTGACTACTTAATAGGATTACTTGTCAGTTCAATGGCTATGTGTGTAAAGGGTGTTGAGGTGATAAAAATAACTTTTGGAGAAAGACATTATACTACCCGAAGGGGAATAAATATTTTCATTGCACCATTTGATACAGGGTTTTTCCCACTCTTATATAACTCCCTCTGTGTCAGATTCATGGGTGTAAAAGTCTCATACTCCTGGTTCAGTAACTTCTCTTTTATAACATTTGAATAGATTTTTATCAGAAGTGTACCTTAAAGATAGGCATTGTTTTACTGGGTGATCTAACTATATAATGTCAATTTACATTTACAAGGTACATTTAGATTTGTGCATCATTTATAAATACTTACGTGGATCAACTCTTAGTAACCCTGACTTAATTTTACTTTGCATGAAGTATGGTAATACATACACCAAGAATAGAGATAGCTACAAAAACAAGTGTTGATATAGGCGGACCACAAATAAGAATATAAACATAATCAGATAGAAATTATCTGTAAAATACATTTGTCTATACCAATAGGCATTTCACCTAGAAATAGGTTATCAGAGTCAATCTTTGAGAACATATTTCATATTTTCTCCTCATTATCTAAGAAATGTGAGCTATTGAAACACAGTGTATCTTACGCAACTTTTTTTTTCTTTCAGAAAATCTGGCTCTGAACTGAATACATGTAGTGCTTTGGTTTGTAAAGATTATAGAACATATTTTTTTCTTACAAGGGTTGCCCAGACTTATTTGGGATGATGAGGTTTTACCATATAGAAGCGAGGCAGTAGTAGCATACATCTTGAAGCAGCTGCTGTGCTTACAGACTGGTAAGCACAATGGGAAACCCAGTTCTTAAGATGATTGTTCAGGAATGTTGTTAAGACAGACAGGAAGTATTTCAGATTTACAGTGTTCTAAAAGGAAAGCTATTGTGCTTGTGGAAAATTGCTTGCGTTACTTTCACCCACTACAAAATAAATTCAGTATGAGTTTCTAAATTCCTCTTCTCATGGAGGAAATAAATATCACATATGATTCTAAAATAATGGATTCAGGGACAGGCTAGTGTAAATTAGTCAATAATTTATTCATTTAGCTTCTGTTGATAATCAACTCTACACTAATCTCTGCTATGCATATTCTAAAACTGTGGTCATTTTTAGTATATCTTAGATGACTACATAATATTAAAATGGCGCAACAAAAAACACAAAATTGAGATTCCTTTAAAAATTTACTGTCAATCAGAATAAGCACAAAGTAAAATTTTTATATCATAAGTCAGAATTCTGGAATACTGATGTTGTAATTCTGATAATTTTGAACCCAGATGTTTCATAGTCTCTTCCTGTTCCAGCATTAGCACTAGCATTAACATAAACATATACACTGAGTCTTTTCTGAATGTGACTCTGTTACAGGTAATATGAAGTGAAGAAAATAGAAATGCTTTATTTTTGGGAGTGTATGATCTACAACTTGATTGAATTGGATGTGACTGAAAAAGTTCTGTTGCTATTTGCTATAGTTTATTATTGTGGCCCAGCAAATAACAAAAAATAAGAAATACTGAACTCAAAAAAACTGCCCTAGGCCTATGGCAAATCAGATAGATTAACTGTTGAGTGATAACCAATTTACTTCTCATCCAGCTATATCCTATGATAGATGGAATTGTATTCAGTTGAACACTGACTTATTAAGAGCCAACAAGCCTATGAAGACCTGTAAGAAACCATGAGTCCTTCCTCAAAAACTTGCTTTCCTAATAGCAAGATACAACAAGAATATAAATAACCCTTGTTTGTGGTAGATTATGATAAATTCAACAGGAGAAATAGAAATAAAAGACCGTAGGTATTTAAAGAAAATAAATGCCATAGAGAATTGAAGGACTTCAAGTTTGGAACAGTCAACAGAAAGCCAGGCAGAGAAAATAAATAGAAGGAAAAACACATAGAAGGGAAGTAGAGGAGGATGGTGTAAACAGGAGGATGATGAAAATAAGGAGGGCAGTGGGTGTTCATGAGAGACTACAGGAAACCATTTTGATGCATGTCTCTCTGCGAAGGAAGACTGTAGAATCAGAGTTAGGAAGCTGTGGTTTTGGAACCAGTTCTGTCACTTAGGCAAGTTACTGACCCATCTGACCTTTGGCAAGTTACTTGAGATAATTGGTTCGTGAACCTAGTTGAGAAAAAGAATGTCTGACCTGCCCATTGATCTCCAAGGTCATTTTTAGTTCTGAAATGCTTTCATTCTCTGAGTATTGGCACATGTAGTTGTAGAGATGCCTCATTTGTGCTAACATAATTAGAAACAGTGTCTTATTAAAGTGGGTGAAATTTGAAGGAATTGTGTCTGTACTTCATGAAGTTAAATGGAGCTATCCTTATGATGGGTTAGAATTGTGGCAGTTGGTACAGATATGAAGTCAGGAAATACATGAGGCAGTGGGTTTGAAAGGCTTTTCTTAATGTGTAGTCAGAGCTTCATAACTGGGTGGGGCCAGAGAACATATGATCAAGACACAATGTGATGACAAGGAAATAGAAATCACTATTCAATTGTGGTGTTCGAGAATGGTGACGTGATCCTGGTAGAGCTTGAGGGGGAAGATGTTTTTACTAAAGATTGAAAGACAAAGGATAGGTGGGGAGTTGGGGACAGGTTGAAGAGTTAGTCTGTATGATGCTGTGGTTTATGAGTGGAGAAAAAAATGTGTCACACTAGAAAAGATCAACTGACTGGCCGTTTTTACTCCAACTCACTAATATAGTGTGGAGAAAGATGAGCAATAAATAATTGATGGTTTTTGAGTAAGAGCTACTCGAAGAAAGTTGACTTGTAGAGAGAGAAGACTAGATACAGAGAGTAGCACAAAATATTGCTTAGTATTCAAATTACGTTTTAGTGACAAAACAAATGGTGCAGGGTTATAGAATTTTAAATCTTGTTTTATTTTGGTTTTCATCACCTCTTTTTCTTAACTAATTTTATATCATATTTATTATTTGCAGCTTTGTTGTGGTTTTTCATTTTTTAAATAAGCAATTTGGAAACGATACAGAATAAAAAGCACTTCCTTCAGTTCAGGAGAAATTCTGGGCTAGGTGAGACTAAAGGTGGCTAATAACGAGCAAGTTTTTAAAGAATTTCTTCCTTACTACTCTGACAGACGTCTTCACAAGAGAGGTATCTAGATGAATGTGAAACTAATGAGCAGTACAACATTTCAGATCTCTGATTTGTACATAAAGAAAAGCTATTCATATTTCTGAATGAATTTAAGGGAATTGGGATTTTATCATTAGATGTTTTCAACAAATCATAGGAAAATTTATAGAAGAAAATCCACCCATTATTTTGACTAGTGCATCACACTTTTTTTTTTCAATTAAACTTAAGTTATGTTCTATTTTGGAAACAAAATAAAATTACATCAGGCAAACTTTTAACTCAAGAAGGTAGCCAACATTGCAGTTTGACTGTAAGCTTTAAAAAATCATGGATCTCAGCTTATAAGCATCTATAAACTGGTACACAGAATGTATTCAATATATATTTGTGTAACTGAACCAAATGTATATATGCATGTACCATACATATGCATACATGTTTATTTGTACATATGCAGCCATACACATATTCTTTCATGTCAGTATGAAAAATATATAATGATGTGGAAAAATATATATCACCTTTCATGTACAACTTCTTTTAATTCACAGAAAATTATAATCAACCGAAGTAGGACACATGATTCCAAAATTCCTCAAGTTTCAGGTCTGTGTGACAGACCTGCCCTGCCGGGGAAGTGTGAACCACCATCCAGCTGTCTGGATAGACCCAGCCAAAATGCCCGCTGTCTCTGCTGGAAACCACTATTATACAGCTTGGCCTGGGGTGTGTGTCTTTGATAGCAGTAGGTTCAGGATATGAAAGATGGGCTGTGGAGGTGCAGAAACTCCAGTTGACCTTGAGACTGAAAACGGACCAGCACACTGTTCAGAAAAGCCAGCAGAGGTCTTGCTTAGAAACAATAGAGAAAATACTCTACTGATTATAGTGTTAGAACAAAGAGAATATCATCAATCTTTCGCTTTACTTTTAAGGGATACTTTTTATATTTCCTTCATATTTAAGAGTTTTAATCTCAAACAAAAGGTCATGTGACCTGGATTCTATTCCTTATATCACATGAAGTGTATTTACTTTTGAGTTATTAATATTTTATCTTTCCTTTTTAAAACTAAAAAAATGTGGTAATATTTATTTTCTTTTCACATAATAAATAAGAAAAAAGCCATGATGTGCTGGATGATACATACTTCTATCTATATTTAGATACCACTTCCAGTTTTTTTAGGCAAACATGGATATATGGTAAATATAAATGATTTTCAGCACTTCTGAAACAATTATAATGAACAGTGTTGCAGAACATCTTTGCTAGGATAACTATGTAATTTAATCTCTGTGTTGCATTCCTAGCTTGTCTTGTTTTTGTAGCAAAAATAAAAATTGGAACATTCCCTGTAGAAGCAATCTAAATCCAACTGATTCTGCAGCTGACAGGAATTAGGGAATGCTTAAGGTTTTTAGATTATTGATAAGTGATTCATTGATTACAGATAACATAAAATTTTATGTTTGCTTCTAGGAGGGGGTCCATCTTTTAATTTCAAGGATTAAAAAATAATTTCTTTTAAAATATACATTTTACAATTTGAGAGAAAATGTGGTGAATTGGAAACCATCTGAAACTATTTTCGAATTTAGCTCTGAATCCTGCTAACTTTTCCAGCGTATGTATTCATTTTATTTTCACCCTTAATTTTGATTTGCATTATTTCGGCTACAGAAGCAACGTAATATTCACCACACCAGGAAAGCTAGATAAGAATCAAGTGCTAAAACTTCCTTGGCAGCCTGTTGTGAAGCATTCCTTGACTTGATGGCTGGGCAGTCTGGCAGCTAGAGAGCAACAACTCTCTGTTGCCTACTCTGGTTGAGCTCACTGGGAATCCCCCAAATACTCAGCAAGAATGGCACCCCTGCCCAGGAAACATGGCATCACTGACAGGTGATTGTGCTGGTATGTGTCTGTATTGGCTGAGGGCCCTGCCACACCTCTGTCTGCTTATCTGCTTGCTCTCTAGATAGTGATTAGGTAAACACATTTTCTTCTGCCCAAATCTCCACGTATAATTTATGGTCAGTGGAATTCCATTCCACTGAGTGTTTACCTCTTCCTCAAATACCATTAATAATAAAGAAGGTTTAATATCATATGACATAAATAGTTTTCCTATTAAACATAACTTTTCTACAGTGAGTACTAGTAAGTATTTCACAAATTCAGAGTTTATATTTAAATTCTGGATTTTATAGTCAAGGTCAAATAGAGAGCATTAAATATCGACAACACTTTAAGAGAGCTTTGATCTACTTCTTTGACCATTCCCTCCTTTTCATCCCCATGATAAATGCCAACTGTAGGTTTTGATTTTTTTCTTCAATTTTTTCAAGTGGCACCTGAAGACATTTTTGTCGTAAAAGAATAAAATTTACAAGAAAAAAACAAACAACCCCATCAAAAAGTGGGCAAAGGATATGAACAGACATTTCTCAAAAGAAGACATTCATACAGCCAACAGACACATGAAAAAATGCTCATCATCACTGGCCATCAGAGAAATGCAAATCAAAACCACAATGAGATACCATCTCACACCAGTTAGAATGGCGATCATTAAAAAGTCAGGAAACAACAGGTGCTGGAGAGGATGTGGAGAAATAGGAACGCTTTTAGACTGTTGGTGGATTGCAAACTAGTTCAACCATTATGGAAAACAGTATGGCGATTCCTCAAGGATCTAGAACTAGATGTACCATATGACCCAGCCATCCCATTACTGGGTATATACCCAAAGGATTATAAATTATGCTGCCATAAAGACACATGCACACGTATGTTTATTGCAACACTATTCACAATAGCAAAGACTTGGAAGCAACCCAAATGTCCATCAGTGACAGATTGGATTAAGAAAATGTGGCACATATACACCATGGAATACTATGCAGCCATCAAAAAGGATGAGTTTGTGTCCTTTGTAGGGACATGGATGCAGCTGGAAACCATCATTCTTAGCAAACTATCACAAGAACAGAAAACCAAACACCGCATGTTCTCACTCATAGGTGGGAACTGAACAATGAGATCACTTGGACTCAGGAAGGGGAACATCACACACCGGGGCCTATCATGGGGAGGGGGGGGGGAGGGATTGCATTGGGAGTTATACCTGATGTAAATGACGAGTTGATGGATGCAGCACACCAACATGGCACAAGTATACATATGTAACAAACCTGCACGTTATGCACATGTACCCTACAACTTAAAGTATAATAATAATAAATAAATTAAACAAAAACAAAAACAAAAACAAAAAAAACATAGTGACATACAGAGTAAATTCTAAAGTTCTTTTGCCCTAAAATGCCCTTCTTTCCTCCCTCAGGATAATCTCACTTTCTTCCCCTGAATGGGTGACTATTGTGCAAAGTTAGATGGAATGCTTGAGATGATAGAAATGTTCGACATTTGCATTATACAATAGGAGAAATATGATTAATGTGATTGAGAGACTAGATTTTCAATTTCATTTAATTTCAATTTACATTTATATAGCACATGTAACTAGTAGCTCCCATATTAGATGACAGGTTTTTCATCTGTTCCCAGGCCTGCTGCAATAGACTTATCAGTTCCCTGTACCTAGGCTCATTTTCTTCTTCACCAGCATGAGCCTCATACAAATCCGATCTTATTTCCCTGTCACAAATCCTTCAATGCTTTCACAATGCTATCATTCTAAACGTATTTGCATGCTCTGTGAGGCTCATTCGGATCTGGCCTTTGCTGACCTTCATCTTTTACCATTCTTTGTGTTTCATAGAATATGTCACACTTTCTCATGCCCCTCTGTATTTGCATATGCTACTCTCTCCTTCTAGGTCTCTCTTCCCTTATCTGTGTATTCAAAAAATTTCTTATCAAGTCTCAAGGAACTCTTTTTGACAGCTTGTTGCCCCTAAATACTTCCCAGCAGCTGTAGGTAGTTTTCATCTCTGCATCCCCTTAAGATCCAACATAGAACACCAGTAAATGCTGCATAAATGTTAATTCCTGTCTCCGACTCTGTAGTCTGATAGCATGGGGGATGGCTATCATGCCTTCCTATGAAACATTCTATGGTGTCAACAGGAAAGGAAAAAGAAAATCCAAGAGGAAATAATTTTGCTAGAATTTAAATTTCATGAAGTGTCAGGGATTAGTCTGTTTTGTTCACAAATACTCTAAACTGTTAGAAGAGTGCTTGGCACAGATTAGGCAAGATAAATATGCGTAGAATAAATAAATGACCAAATTATATTTTTACTTCCATTTTGACCATTTTTGACTACCTAAAGTCTGTCAAGCAACTTCTACGTTAAAGTAAGTTTTATGAATTCACAAAATACAGAATTAAAAAGTCTCCAAATCTGCCTACTTTTTATAGTTGTTGCTTTTCTCAGGCAAGAAAAATGACTCCTTTAGAACAAAATACATAAACAAAACTCCTGAATATCCACTCCCTGAGACAGAATCCCAATTAACATTAGTTTAAATTACCTGTCTCCAACACCTAAAATTTCATTTTTGCTAAAGCCCAGCACAATACCTTCTGTCATTTCTCACCACTTTCCCATTTTAATATAATCAGCAAATGTAATTAAACCTCATTTTTTACCCATTAGTAAGTACTCAACCAAATGCTTTGTTTACCATTAAATCCAATGCCTTCCAGTCCCAAAGTTCACTGTTAATGTGAGCTGATTGAAGCCTTATCCAATTGTCTCCATTAGTATTAATTTGTGATTAACTTTTGCTTAATCGTAAAAATCAGTCTTCCATTTTCAGGATTGAGTTCATATCTAAAATAATTTGTACTAATTTTGAAGGTCAAATATCAGGGGACATCATGTCAAAACCATTAATAAAACCTTAATAGAAAGCATCTATTGTATTCTGTTTATATTCACATCTTTCAATGGCGTAAATCTATTAAGTAAAAAAAAAAAAAATTATTAAATATAGCTTTGTCACATTACTGACTTATTGAATTTGATTTCATTACATGCTCAGATACTTGGCAAATCATCTCAATATTATTTATTTTATTTTGATTGAATGATCATTTACATAAATAGGCATTTTACTTCTTTAAGGGAGCTGTAGTTTTTGTAAATGGTTCCGTATTTTGGTAGGCATGTTCTTTAGGTTACAAATCTAATAGACATGCTAACATGGGTCTTGCTTGAGAATTCTGTATCAATTTTGTCAATAGTATCTAGTTTTTTAAAAAAATTGCAATACTTTTCAGCCTTCCATATGTATTTTCCTCTCCTATTAGACATAACGAAAAAAATCTGAACACAGGAACTGAACTATTCCAAGAACAGTAGTTGAAAGATTTTTATTTTTACGTTATTTGTTTAGGATATTGTTTTTATTACAATTGTTTATAATCTGATAACATACACTGCTTTAGTTTCGGTATTTGTTTTCACCCCTTGAAAATTTCTCATTCTGGTATATGAGGAAAGCATGTTCTCTTTTATTTACTGCCCATATCCACTACAGATTTTTTATCAGAGGTACACTCTGATTGGACTTTCCCATAAACCTTACGTAATTTGTTTAAGCTTGTAATTTTAAGAAGAAACTACAGGCATTTTAATTATAACATGCAATACAGTCTCATTCATTAGTGAAGATTAACATCCTTTCTTAATACTCAGTCCCCATTCTTTTTTAATTATCTCAGATGTGTCTTGTACCCAGAGTTTCTCATTAGGACAAATTCATATTTTCCTTATCACTGTTTTACAGTTCATTCAGAGCCTGTTAGTGCTGAATATAGGACTGCTTTTAGTTTCTAAGAGCTGTTCTGACGTTTGAGTCTGGGTAGAAATCTTATTATTTTATAACCACATGTTATTTGTGGGACTTTAAAAAAGTATTTAACTCGATCCTAGAACTTTAAGTTGAAACTTTTTGAGGTACTGGGAATATTTCTTCTACTCCTTTATTTACTCAAATGGATTTAATATTCATGCAAGAAATCCTTATTAAAATACAAAACTAGAGAAATCTAGGCTGCTGCATTTGATTCCAAGAGCATGTAACAGGCCAAAATGTGAAATTTCTCACAAATGTTCTCTATTTATGGATATAATGGAGGAACCACCTCCAAAGTTCAACCTTTGCATATGCCCTTCAAATTTGAAAAGAAAAATTGGTTTCCAAAAGGTAACATATGTGCCACAGAAAATTAAACAATGTACAAAATGATGAGAAAGTAAAAATCCCTGGAAAACTGAGGTGGGGGTCTGTTTCAGGTAAGGGTAATCAGAGAAGAACCCTCTGAGGAGGAGACACTGGAGCAGAACCCTCAATTGAGGAGAGAACTGTCAACTGCCTGGAAAATAAACAGATAAGGAATAAAAGGAAATCCTCCAGCTCCAAGGCAGGAATGTTCTTGGCGAGTTAGAAGGACAGTAGAAAGGCCTATAAAAATGGACCAGAGGGATAGCAATGATGTTGGATTAGGTAGGAGGGCAGGTGCCTCCTAGGCTGAGGTTACAAAGTAGAGATTTTACTGTAAGTGTGACTGATACCATTGAAAATTTTTAGCAGGGAAGTGATCTGATTTGCTTTACATTTGAAAAAAAAATTACTCTGATTACTATGGGAAGAATAGACCATATGCATGAGTGGATGCAGAGATTCACATACTCTCAAAATGGTATATAAATTTTATTGGAATAAATATGCAACTTTTCACTGAACGATACGTCATACGCCATTTCAATGTCGTGTTAGTCAGGTTTGACGTGGTCAGGGTTTCTCAACAGTGGTAGTATTGACATTTTGGGCCACATAGTTCTTTGGGGGGGCTTTCCTGTGCATTGCAGGTCATTTAGCAACATCCCTGACCTTTACCCACTGGAGGCCAGTAGCATATTCTTCTTAGTTGAGACAACCAAAAACTTCTTCAGACAAGACCAAAGGTCTCTGGGAGGCAGGAGTGGGGTAATTACTACTGATGGAGATCTAGGGGGATAGGCAATGTTTTGGCAAAAAAACCTCCAAATTTCAGCAGTTTAACATAGTACAATACTTACTTCTCACTCACGCAAAGGTTGCAATGAGCCCAACAGTTCTCAAGAGTAGCTTTCTTCTAAGGTGTGGGACCCAAGTCTTAATGTGTAGAAACACCATCTGGCCCTCAGAGGACCATAGTGGAGAAGAATGAACTAGCTTTTAATGCTTTTGTTGCACCCCCCAAAAAGTGACTCATATCTTTTCTGCTTACAGTCTGTTGCCTAAAGCTTATAGTATAGTTTCTTCTAACTGCAAAGGGGCCAAGAAAGTAGAACACATGGATGTTTGGTGACCAATAAATATCTCTGTTTTTCTTTTGGGTACTGTATATCACTGTTCTAAAACAATTCTGAAATTCTGCTGGGCAGGTACTGTAAAAATTCCTTACCTTAGGAGTGTGGGCAGTCCTGAAGTTAGACTCTGAGAAGACAAAATATCTTTTTTTGCTCTTGATTCTGAGGCTTCGAGATTCCATCTCTGGAGACTATTTCTTTCTATCGATCTTAGGTACATTTAAAGTGGGTGTTAGGCTTTTGTTTTCCTTGGTGGCTGCATAGATTTTTCAATTTAATTTCTGCCCACTCCTTGTGGGAATCTTTCACCTTCTTGTTTAGATGAATTCTTAGATATTTCATTTTCATTGTGGCTACTGTAAATCCTTTGTGGCTACTCCACAAGTATTATAGAGTCAAGAGTTGTTTTAAACAGTGAACAATCACAGGCTTTTAAAGACACAATATGACTTACTTGAGAGTAAAACTTTCTCATAATCTCAAAAGACTTCCCATTTTTTAGATTACTTTCATTTCTACATGCAGTAATCTCATCAGTAGTTCTTTTCTAATCACACTTCTTCCATCTGTTTCATTTCTTCCCTTTAAATTTTTCTCTCACAATTTAATGATAGGTAATTTGAGACTCTCTGCAACAGGAAGAAGGAAGGCAATATCAGCTAAGATTTTTTTCTTTAATAAATGAACATAGAGACACAAATTATCAAAACCTTTGGGATATAGCTAAAGCAGTGTTAAGAAGAAAACTTATGGGGTTAAACACTTTCAACAGAAGGTTAGAAATCTTCAATTAATGATCTAACATTACAACCAGAGGAACTAGGAAAAAAAAAGAACAGTTCAAACCCAAAGATAGTAAAAGAAAATAAATAACTAAAATCAGAGAAGAATGGAATGAAATTGAGACCCAAAAGTCCATACAAAAGATCAATAAAACCAATAGTTTTTTAAAAAAAAATAAACAAAATTGATAGACCATTAGCTAAATTAAAGAAAAAAAAGAGATGATCCAAATGAGCACAATTAGAAATGACAAAGATGATATTATAATTAATGCCACAGAAATAGAAAAGATCCTTAGGGACTACTATGACTACCTCTGTGCACACAAATTAGAAAATCTAGAGGAAACGGATAAATTCCCAGACACACAACCTCATAAGATTAAATCCGGAAGAAAGTGAAATCTGAATAGACCAATAGGAAGTTTGAAATTGAATCAGTAATAAAAAACCAATAATAAAAAAAAAAGCACTGGAGCAGCCAAATTTTGGACAAAGAAGAGCTAATACCACTTCTACTAAAACTTTTCTAAAAAATTGAAGAGGGGAGACTTCCCCCTAACCCATTCTATGAAGTCAGCATCATCCTGATACGAACATATGGCAGAGACACAATGAAAAAGGAAAACATCAGACCAATATCCCTGATAAACATAGATGCAATGGTCTCAACAAAATATTAGCAAACCAAATCCAGCAACACATCAAAAAGTTAATTCATCACAATCAAGTAGGCTTTATTTCTGGTATGCAAGTTTGGTTCAACATACACGAATAAATGTGATTCATCACATAAACAGAATCAAAAACTAAGACACTGTGATCATCTCAGTAGACCCAGAAAATCTTTGATAAACTCCAACATCCCTTTGATAAAAACCCTCAACAGTCTATGCATCAAAGGAGCATACCTGAAAATAATAAGAGCCGTCTATGTTGAACCCACAGCCAACATCACAGCGAATGGGCAAAAGCTGAAACCATTCCCCCTGAGAACTGGATCAAGATAAGGATACCCACTCTCACCACTCCTACTCAATAATAATGGTGGAAGTCCTAGCCAGAGCAGTCAGGCAAGAGAAAGACATAAAATACGTCCAAATAAGGGGGGAAAAAATAAAGCTATCTCTCTTGCTGACAATATGAGTCTATATAGAGAAAACGCTAAAGACTCTGCCAAAAGGCTTCTGGAGCTTATAAATGAATTCAGTAAAGTTTCAGGATACAAAATCAGTGTAGGAAAGTCAGTAGCGTTTCTATCAACAATAATATTATAAGTGAGAACCAAATGAAGAACACAATCCCGTTTACAGTAGTCACAAAGAAAATGAAATATCTAAGAATTCATCTAACCAAGAAGGTGAAAGATTCCCGTAGGGAGAACCACAAAACACTGCTTAAAGAAACCAGTTAAGTTTTTAATATCTATATCTGTATTATTCTGAAAGTAGACACAAGGTTTCTGGGGCATGAACGTATTATTACTTATATTAATTACTGCATTGGTTCATTAAATATTTTCTATTCTTCGGTGATGTGAGGAAGTACACATACCTGTCATCTTACACGTTCATGGATCTATCCTCTAAATGAGGAACCCCCAAAATATGAATCTGAAACATCATATAGAAGGACAACTGTTTCTTTTGTCCTCCCGAGAAAGGAAACAAACATTTTATTCCTTCTGTTAACAAATATTCAATGGAAAGAGAAGGCAAATATAATTAGTCTTCACCTTCTGTAATATAAACAAACATCTGCAGGGTTGGGAATGGATACAGCAAATTTCCACCGGTTACAACTGCTGGAATATCTCCATGGCCCCAGCTTTCATTCCCCTTTGGAAGATAACACATGCCACCAAGGAGATAAGTCTCCAATCTCTCCCTGAGACACAGTATTTACTTAGTTATCTTTTAACTGCCAAGTATTGTCCTTAATCCGGGTTTTAGTACAATGTGTTTCAAAAACACCTCTTGACAATATCTTTAATTTTAGCCCTGAAACTTTGAATTTATGATGTGTTTTGCTGAGTATTTTTCATTCAAACTTCTTTTTTTTTCAACTTTACCAAGGTGGTAGATTTTTATTGAAGGTACAATTTAGTTAGTTAGTCAGAGCTACTTATATTTGCCAAGAAATAATAGGAGAAAAGGTTTGTGGAATGACAGTTTAAACTTCTTAAATGTTGTTTTATTTTCACTGTATATTATACTATACTGGTGATATTAATGTAGAAAATATTAATAAAGTTATCTAATTACAATATTAATTTCATAGTCATGGTTAAGTGGATTAACAAGCAAATCCAATATAGCTATATTTTCAGTTATATAAATTATTATTCCAAGAATAATTTATGTATATGTCTAACATATAGGGCCTGACATTTAAATTATTCACATTCTTTTTAAATAGCTTCATATTTCACAGTGACTAAACCTATTAATAGAAAAAGTATGAATTTTTCTATAAAGTGGTATCACACCTGAAACATGATTTATAACAAAATTATATCTAGCAGAAAAGTTATAGTTTTTCATAATATCATATTTGATAAGATTTTTCCCAAGCATGAACCTTTTGATATATAATAAGTTTTGATTTATCATTGAACACATTCATGCTTTTAAATGTTTATGATGTTTTACTGCTATTTTAATTCTCTCATTCATCAGTGCCTGCATGTTAGTTCTTGCATTCATAGACAATATCACTAGGTGGCTGAATTCCTCTGGGACTGGATCCTACCTGCCCCCTCTCTTCTCATATCAAGAATAATCCTGACTTGTGAGAGACCTTTTGCGAGGGCATGTGGCACTCCATTGTGTATAATCATGCTTTTTCCTAAAGTCTCTTCTTGCCCATTATGCAAACCTAAAGGATTACATACCGTTGCATGTCCTCTGTTCCTGGAGGACAAAGTTGAGTAACAGGCTGCAAGCCCTAGAATTGGCTCTGGGCTATTTGGACAGGAAGTTATGAGTTCTGGGATACAAAAAGCATATTTTAGAGGAGATGCCACAGGTTTTTAGGTTCTATGGGCTGAGGCACCATGGAGGGCTATGGCTTGAAGAAGACCAAAAGCAGCCTTTCAAATTATGGCATCTGAGAAAAATCACCAGTTTCCTGGGTCTAAAGATGTTATCGATGTGAGTGTTTCAATAAGTAATGACATGAAACTCTTTGCTAAAGGCATTCCCACATTTATTACATTTATATATTTCTTCCTTGTGTATATTCTCTTACATAAAGTGACATATGTGTTCACGTGAAAAGTTTTATCTCAATTAGTGCATTCATACAGTTTTTCTGCTTTGTTTGTAATAAATGGTGATGCTGGCTGTTGTTAGATTTTTCCACATATATGACGATCATAGGATTTATCCTCAGTAGGTGTTGGCTAATTTTTAGTGATAAGATTTCAAATGAAAGATGTTCATCACCTTTATTATAATTTTAGGGCTCCTTAAATTGGAAGGTTTCCCATATTCATTATTATATTCATAGAGTTTCTCCTTCCCACATTCATTATTACATTCACAGAGTTTCTCCATTATCCGAGCCTTCATAGTTGAAATGAAAACCTCATTATTTTCAAAGCCTTTTTCATGCTTGTAGACAAGGTGGTGCTAAAAATTTTCAAACGTCCAATGCTGAATAAGATTATGAATACGGACCTTCTCATTGTATTTTCTAGTTCTAGTCAGAGACACAGAAATCATAGTCAGTGTTTCTATAGAAATAATTTAATGTAGGGATTAATTTAAAAAGATTTTGGGGACTGAAGAGAAGGGACACTGAAGTCCCATAGAGATCATAATTGCAGGAAGAAATGACCACCACCAGGGCTAGGGAAAAATGGGAAGAGTTTGGGGATATTATAAGCTAGAAACACGAAGGAGGGGCTTGTAAAACTGGAATTCACACATTTAAGGGATAATTGTTGTTGGCTGATGTTGACAGAGTATCAAAGGAAGATCCTTGAAAAGCTTGGGCTGAGACCTGTGAGAAGAGGACATGTTGTCTGATGCTGGTAGCTTTGACGGACTATGATCAGGATGGTCCTAGGAATACCAAAATAGCCAGGGACTGGGAACTATTGCTTCTGGGATGAAGGACTATAGCTGGGATGAATGCTGACAAGAATAGAAAGAAACTATGAGGGACTAAATCCATCTTCCAACCTCTTGCCTTAGAGTCTCATAGTTCTCCCTGTTTGTGGGAATCTTAGCTTTGGTGTCACGTGGCAGAATCTGGCCAGTCCTTCCACCACTCCTGAGGAATGCTGATCCATTTTGGTTTCTGATGTTGGCAGACTAAGTAGCAATAGTAGCAATATAAAGATTAGCATTGATGAGGAAATGTTCATTTGTTGACCCATGAAGAACAGTCACCACCGACACTTTCAGTGTGTTCATGATCCACTGAACAAGTATTGAGTGGCTGGGGAAAGAGACTGTCTGAGAACAATAAAACATACTACCATTTCCATCTGAGTTCTGAAAGACTCTTTGACAGTCAATGCCTCTGACGAATATTAACATGGGCTACAAAGGTCTTTATATGCTGTCCCCATTGCAAAGGTTCATCTGCACATCTCTTCTCCAAACCTTCTCACTAATCCTCTAATCTCTCCTTTCCAAGTCTCTAAAAATCTTGTTGGACTGTTAACTACTCTAACATGCATCAGGATACACCCATACTCAGGCCATCCAGTTAGTCCAGACAAATTGAAAAATCAAATGTATGGTTCAAAATTCTTCTCTTGAGAGAATTTCTCTTCACCACTACTTTACACGGATACTTCTGAATGGAACTGTGATGCTACAAAGTTCACTTCCTGTTGATTCAGGAGTATAGTGCAGAGCCATTGCTAAAAGTCTGAGTTTTTTTTCTTCCCTAGTCAATAGGTCATCAGAACTTTTCATGAGGGCATAGATGTAGAGTGCAGGAGAAGAGACAATGGAGAAGGAGTAGGTATCATGGGAATTGTAGTCACCTCTCATACCTTCCGGAGTGACTTGAGTACAATCTCTTATGCATCATTTCTATTTGACGATGAATTGCCACCATACATGCTTGATTTTTTGGTCTGGTGTATCAGATAACGCCCAGTCTGTGCTAAGAGAGCGTCGTCCTCCATGAACATCAAGGAGGAAAAATGGAACAGGACCAACTAGCAGGCTAGGAAGTATTTCTCAAAAAAATAAATTCCCATGTAAGAGAACCGTGGTTTTGTTCCCAACTCCTATGGGTCTGCGTTGTTGGAGATTGCCAGAGTTGTATATAATATCCCTGTTTTTCTTAGACACTGTAGCATCAGATCTGTTGTGTCGATAGGCTCAAGCAGCAGAGTAATTCACATTAAAGCCTGGGCCAACTACAGGCCCCCTCTTGCTCTGAGTTGCATTCAGAACTGTTAATCTTAAGGGCTACGCTGTAAATTAGTAAGAACAGCACATTCCAAAGTGATAGATAAGACATCCCTCTGTTCCTGTAGGGCATTGGTTACAGGAACTCCACAGATACAAAAATATGTGGATGCTCAGGTGCCCTATATAAAATGGCATAATATTTGTATATAATATGCATACATCTTTTTGTATACTTTAAATCATCTCAGGATTACTTTTTTATTTATTTATTTTTTTGAGACAGTCTCGGTCTGTCACCCAGGCTGGAGTACTGTGGCACAATTTCAGCTCACTGCAACCACCGCCTCCCAGATTCAAGTGATTCTCATGCCTCAGCCTCCTGAGTAGTTGGGCTGACAGGTGTGTGCCACCGTGCCTGGCTAATTTTTGTATTTTTAGTAGAGGTGGGGTTACTTATAATACTAGGTACAATGTAAATGCTATGCAAATGTTTTTATACTAATTATTTTATAATCTGTATTATTATTATTGTATTATTTGCTTATTTTCCAAATATTTTTAATTTGCTATTGGTTGAATCCATGAATATGGAACCTACAGATATGGAGGACTGGCTGTACAGTGTTTCAAGAATCCAAAGAGCTCTCCAAACACTGTGCATCTTTTTTAATAAAAGGAGAAAATATATCAATTTGTCTTTTACTTTAGAGGAAATGTCTTAATGACCAGATTCCAGAAACAGCACTGAAGTGATTAGTCTCTGCATTTCCATGGGATTTATCTCCCTTACTTTCTAGTTTACGTTTATCTTACTAAATTATCTATGGTAATTCTGCCTCTTGCTCATCAGGCCCAATTGTCATGATAATATTAATGTGGCAAAGAAAGGAGGTATTCTGGGTGTTTTTGTGATAATGCAACTCTAGGAAGACTAGAGTTAGGCAAAGAACAGAAGTTAATTTTTTCTAAACAATTTTTGACCGTGTCAGGAAAAAGTAGACTACTCTTTGTGTTTTTTGACAACTTTTAAGGAAAAAACAAAAGCAATTTCCAAATCAATAACTGCATACCAGGTACTAGGGTCTTTGAAAATTCACTCTAATAAAAACAATGTTTCTAGAACAGCTGCTGTACTTGGCCGGGCGCGGTGGCTCAAGCCTGTAATCCCAGCACTTTGGGAGGCCGAGACGGGCGGATCACGAGGTCAGGAGATCGAGACCATCCTGGCTAACATGGTGAAACCCCGTCTCTACTAAAAAATACAAAAAAAAAAAAATAGCCGGGCGAGGTGGCGGGCGCCTGTAGTCCCGGCTACTCGGGAGGCTGAGGCAGGAGAATGGCGGGAACCCGGGAGGTGGAGCTTGCAGTGAGCTGAGATCCGGCCACTGCACTCCAGCCTGGGCGACAGAGCGAGACTCCGTCTCAAAAAAAAAAAAAAAAAAAAAAAAAATTTATAGTAGTACATATTTATTTGCCAAGGTCCATCTGCTTTCTTCTGGTGTCTGTTCTCTGCAGATTTCCCAGTCTTATGGTAGGGAGAGGAAGTTCCAGGGGATAACACTTTGTCCTGTCTTTCATAATACCCTTTATTCCTTGAGGAAAGGAACCAATGTGGGGATTCTGTCAGGTGCTGAGTTCATCTGGGTAAACTATATTGCCAGAAGATGGGAATATATAACAGGATGGGTCTTCAGAAAAGAGGCCCAGTGGGGTTGAGACTCTCTTAGAAGAGGACACCTGGCTACTGCTAGTACTTCAAGATCTTGAAGGAAGTAACTTATAGAGCTGGAGTTCAGCCTCTGAGGACAGGTGCTGCCTAGATAGATTCTGATGGAAACCATGAAGAGGGTGTAATGAAGTTGATTCTGAAGGAGCTGAAAGAAATTGGAGACTGGCATCAATTGCTGAGGTCAGGAGACATTGCTGAGACAATGCTTCCAGTAACAGCAAGTGCATAGAAAAAAGCAAACCGCTTTTCACTTCTTTCTTAACTAGTCGAGTGCCCCCATTTATCAGATCTAACAGAAAGTCAGCTGTACATAAATGTAGTTTGTAGACTCCTAGCTCCAGAATCACAGAGAATGGCAAAGACTGATATGTTTGGGACTCAGAGACAAGTGCTAAATAACTAGAACATCTACTTTGACAATATTTGTGAAAATTTGCTTGAGTATGCATTTTCTCACTGTTGGAATCAATTGTTGATTTTCTAGGTTAATTAATTTCATTGAAACTTTGGTTTCTTGAAAGGGTTTTCTTTGAAAACATTGATTCTGAATAATATTTTATATCCTTTTGATAGGAGTCATATTCACAGGAAACATTTTTGAAGAAAGACGTTTTAAACCCAGATTAGATATGTGTGTTTATAGTTTTCAAATACATTATCTCTGTCAGTATTTTGCTGCCAAAGAACATATCAAAATTTTGCTGTTGGTGAACACATTGAATGATTACCCTGCCTTCTCTGGCTTCTCTCTGTCATCTAATCATTAACTCTCCATAATTCTTCCAGCTAATTCCGACTTGGAAATTCCTCCTCTACTGACTTGAGTTCTTTTCCTTGCTCCACCTGGAGTGTGAGTTTAGTCCTGTGGTAACTCATTGAGATTAATTTTGTCTACATCCCTATCATTACATTTTTGACAAGGTCCTTTGAGCAGGATCTAGGAATTGTCATAATTACCTGAAATCTATATTCTTGAGTATCACTCATCGGTATGGTGTGTTCATTTGCTGCTGCTCTTGAGAATTGACAAAGGCCTGTGCAGGTAGAGCTGCAGAGGCACAACCTTCCATTCCAGCTTCATGCAGGATTCAAGTTGTTGTGTCACTCAAAGTCACCTTTAATTTCATTTTCACTTCTTAAGGTCTAGGATAAATGTCTTCTGCAAATCTCCAAAGCCCTGAATTATTTTTTTATTTCTTATTGTGCATTTACTAATTCTATCATGAACTCATTGTTTTCTTGTGATATCTTGTCATACACAGTCAATTAACAATTGACCCTCATTGTTGACTACATTTAATCATGATCATGAACCCAGAGGTACAAGTTTATTAGATTCATTTTCTCTTTCAAGTTATCAAGTCTTTAATTTTGTCCAATGTTTTATTACTGCAAACATAAATCAATATCTCACTACTCTCTGGGAATTGTTTTCCTACTGCCTTCCATCTGATGACTAAGCCAATGCCACATATTTTCTTTTTTTTTTTTATTACAAAAGTTTCCTACTTTTGCTATAAATGTCTTTATTAGGTTAAGCTGGTCTCTGTGATAGTCATAAATGCTTAAATCTCACTAATGACACATTTAAGTTTGTTTCTTCATTTTATAAAGTCTGTCATGGACCTAGTAGCTATCTTCTAAGCAGTGACTCGCTGATTTGGACATGTGTCTTGGTATTTGGAACATATGGTTTCTAGGTCAAGGACAGAGAGAGATGGAGGGTTGCATACTAGTTATTAAATGTTTCAACACGGAAGTATCACCCATCACTTCTGCTCACCACTGATGATCCATAAGTAGTCATACAATCTGGCTTAACTAAAAAAGTGTTGGAAAATGTGGGAGAGCACATAGATGTATGGGGGAGCACATGGATATATGGAATGCAGTAAATTTAAAGGCTTACAGGAAAAACAATATTCATGATCATTTTTAAATGTAGTGTAGATACCTCCATATAGTTAGATTCCTAATTGATAGAAATTTAGGTTATTTCCAAAGTTCTGCTATTAAAACATGTTTTGTGCTTAAAATTCTTTGTATAATTATTGATGTGTGTCTCCTTAAGATATATTCTTAGTAACAAAATTCCAGGATAAGAGGCACCTTATATTCTTATACTATGTGGGATAGATAGTGCTTTGTGCCATCTATAATGCTGGGTATTTTCAATCTTTTCATATTTGCTAATATGAAAGGTAAATAGCAATTTTCTCCTGTTTTTATGTGCATTTCTTTAATTACAAATACAATTAAATGTTTAATTGTGGCAATTTGTCTTTATGATTTCTTTATTGTTAAATTTCTATTCATTTCCTTTGCCCAAGATTTTGTTCTTAAATGACAATCTTTGTTATGTTTTAGGATTTGTTCATACGATGACCCCCTGATACCATAGTGAAAGAATTGTGCCTTGCAGCAATAATCTTTTATTGTTTATATCCCTCTTTTATGTGCAGTTGGGAGCATTAGAATTCTGTCTTAGCTTCACTTTTCTTCCCTTTCCCAGATTCCTGAGAAAAAAATTATCTATCACACAGGTTGTCCATGGTCTTAAAGACTGGTAGAATTGCAATGGATTGTGGGATAAAATAACTGTGCCTCATCAGATATGTAGGAATGGCATGCATGGTTCTTTTTTTTTTTTTTGGTTTTCAATATTTTTCCAGCTAAGTTGTATGTGTTTTTTAAGGGACATACTATCCATTTGCAATACTAGAAAAAAAGTAAATGATTTCAACTATTAATATGTATCTCTTGATGACAATATTTCATTAATATTAAAGGATCCTTAGAAACCTAAAAATGCATTTAACACAAGAACCTATTTTATTTTATTATTTGATAAAGTAATATCCATATTTAACCTTTACCTATCAAACATATAAAAGTAATATCTTTGATATAAAATATTTTATTACTTCTAAAAACTGTATACCTTCGTATAGATAGTTTTTATATTTTTCAGATTACAGTTTTACATTCATCAGATTGGTTCACCGAAAGAACCTGGAAGATATACCACACTGTATTGTGAAAGAGACATTGAAGAGATGATTTGTAATTTAGCAAGAATATCGTGTCAGTTTTTATACAGAACCCTAGGAACAACAGTGATCAATTTCATTCAACATTATGAGATTTCTTACTCACGGATGAAGTAGATATGACAGAATAATGGCTAATGTTAGATGTCTATCACACACACACAGATTCCTCCCAGCCATAATTCTGTTTCTGAAAGAACCCACTGTACTTTCCTGACTTAATGGATGGTTTTTTCTGTGCCTTGTAGTTCACTTTGATATATATGTATCTTGCTAAGGATAAAATTTTTTTTCTTTAACATTTTGTTATGATTTCACATGCGTTTAATTCTGTTATTTAAAAACAATATGGATTTCATATTTTTGGCAAAGTCAAAGACGAAATGTGTGGTTCAATGTAGTTTCCCCATACCTATTAAATTCTGATTGGTATAAAGGTCATTCTGATTCTAATATAAATCTCCTGAGAAATTGCATTATAGCAATTCAAGTGAGTAGACACAGATTTTCTATGTCTTATTTAGGTACCTCAGTTTCAAATATTATCAAGTAGGTAGTGTCATCCATTTACTTTTCTTTTACACTAAAAAAATGCCTACAAAACTTTTATGATTTTTTTTCTTTATAGTATACATTTACCTCTCTTATGTATTACATTTATTTTTGTCAGACATAATTTTGATGGACTTCTTTGTGTATATAAACACATGTAGTGTTATTTTATTATATATTTTTAACCAAGCATAACAGAAAACCAAGTTGGATAAGTTTGTATCTAGGGGGAATGACATTTCCATGTTGTCCATTATAAAACACATATTGATGACCTTTAGGTAATTTAGATAAGTCACTTTCATAAAGATCACATTATTTTAATTCTGTTAGTCTAGAGGAGAAAATGGAAGTTATGTAGAAGTTTATGTGTAGGATAGAGTGACAGAGAGAGAGATGATTTTTAAGACCCTTTCAAATGCTAAAATTGTAGAATTTCATGATGCTATAGTTTTCAAATACTCAGGTCTTTAGTGTTGGACTAAGTCATCTTCCCATGGGGTCCATATGCAGGTGATCAGTCATGGAAAAGTCTACTTTTAGACATTGTGAGCATTGTTAGAATCAGAGGCCAGGCCAGAAACTGAGGTTTCTTTTACACTTTAACCTCTTTGCTTTGCTTTGCTTTTCCTTTCTTTTCTTTTCTTTCCTGGGTGTTTTTTTTTTTTTTTTTTTTTGGACAAGAGTTTTGCTATTGTTGCCCAGGCTGGATCTTGGCACAACCTTGACTCATGGCAATCTCTGCCTCCCAGGTTCAAGCAATTCTCCTGTCTCAGCCTCCTGAGTTGCCAGGATTACACGTGTGCTCCACTACACCCAGCTTATTCTTGTATTTTTAGTAGACACACGGTTTCACCATGTTGGCCAGGCTAGTCTCAAACTTCTGACCTCAGATGATCTACCCACTTCCACCTCCCAAAGTGCTGGGATTACAGGCATAAGCCACTCCTCCTGGTCTATCCTGTTTCTTATAAAATTTCTATCTTAGAAAAGTGGCATAGAGTGAAGACTTGATAACTTTATAGCTAGGGAAAATGACATTTCCATATTGTCCAGTATAAAACACGAATTTATATTGTTACATTCTGATGGGCCAAGAAGACATGTATGTTTAAGTTCAGATTCATAGGCACAAGGTATTTAATATGCTTCAAACTACCAAAGGATTTCAAGCAGTTTGAGAAATACTACCATGAATAAGGGACAAGAGGAATTCTGGAGAAAGGGTGGTGCTAATGCATACCCTTATCTCCCTCCAATATGAATTTTGATCTGTCCACCAGCACAGCTATCAATGCTGGAAGGCAGGCGGGGAATGGCAGGTATGTGGGAACAATTGGCTTTTTGGTTTTGATAAGGGATAGGAGTAGAGCTCAGGACTCAGTTCTCTTCTAGGCCTGACTAAATCTGGAAATAAAGCTCTGAGGCAATCTACAGAACCCTGTGGGTCTTGGAAAAAACTGGCCTGTGTAGATTCACTGACCCCTAAGACTTAGGGTAGCTCTATCTTGCATGAGTGGTCATAGGAAGAGGACCTGCTAGTATCCTTAGACCCTAAGGATTTACACAGTAAGGAAACAGATGACTTGAACCCATCTTTACTCTGAGGCATGCAGACCACTGATTTGCAGCTGAAGAAAGAGAAAAGAGGCTTCTTCCTGGTTTCAGAGAATGACGATCTATGAGCTGTCAGTTTGCCAGCCTCCAGAGGCAGAGAGTAGGAAGTCAAATAAGGAGAAAAAGGAAAGGAAGCAGATTAAGAAGTTTTGTTATTTTTGTCTTCTTAGCTTGCAGATAAGAGGAATACTAAATATACCCAATACCTACAATGTGAAGCATGGTAGCAGCTTGACCTCAGGGTGACCAGAACCATGTGTATACAAAGAAAAAAAATCCCCAGAAGAGTTGGCTTTTGTTAAAATGGAAAATATGGAGGAGAAATGGGGAACTTTAACACAAAATAATTGGACACATACAGGCATAAGATGGCATAAAAGACTACCTTAGATAAGACTACCTTAGATTCTGAAATACTTATGTATGACAGGATATAAGGTCTGGGATGTTTTGGAAGATAATCCAATTGGCTTAGAAGGTGACATCGAATTGGCCATTTGATGGTAGTTGCTGCAGAGAGGTAATGAATGGTACATGGAAAAGGGTGTGTTACTAGGATTATTTTAATTTATGTACAACTTTGGAATTTTCCATGACAATACATTTATAAATTATCTTGAAAGATGAATATAGAATAATTACTATTGAGGATCATTTTAACGGCCTGTAAGATCAAATAGAAGAAACAGCTAAGATTTCAGAGCAAAAATACAAAGTCACTGAAATTATAAAGAAAAAGATTAGAGACTTAGGGAAGTGTTAGATAATGGAAGTTTAGAAGAAGAATAATGAATAAATGGAGTACTATAATAATCGAAGAAATGAAAAAGGCAGTTTTCTCTGGTTTTCAGAATTATTTTAGTTTGTTAATTGAAAGGGTTTACTAAGTTCTAGGAAGGACTGATGGAAGAAGACACATTTAGGCAAATCCTCCTGAAGTTTCTGATTCAGAAAATAAAGAGAAAATTTTTTTATGAGTTTTCAAACAAAAAGTTACACACAAAGAAAACAAATTTAAACTTTCATGGGATTTCTTGTCTTTAATGCTAGAAGAGAAAAGCACAGTGTAAAAACACCTGCTAACTACTGAAAGAAAAGCACTGCAACTCAAGCATCCATCCCACACATGGATAACATTCACTTTTCAGGGTAAGAAGATGTAAGAACTGAGAGGGGTGGAGAAAGATGGCCAAACAGAAGTCTCCACTCAACATACCCCCTACAGCAACACCAAATTTAACAAGTGTCTACACATAAAAAGCACCTTCATAAAGACCAAAGAATCAGGTGAGCACGATGGTAGGCAGTTTAAATTTCATATTACTGAATGATTCACTGAAGAGGGTAGGAAAGGCAGTCTTAAATTGCAGATGTCACCTCTTCCCTGTCCCCTCAGTCCCCTCAGAAGTGGCTGCCTGGCATGGAGAGAGTCCATGCACTTGGGGGAGGGAAGGTGAAGAGATTGTGAGACTTTGTGTAGAAACTCAGTGCTGTCCTGCCACTGTGGAAAGCAAAATCAGGTCAAACTCAGCTGATCCACCCACAGAGGGAGTGCTTAGATCAGCCTTAGCCAGCAGGGAATTGCCCATCCTACCGGTCAGAGCTTGAGATTCTCCAGGGCTTGCCACAGAGGGCTACGTGCTCTGGGGTTCTAAATAAACTTGAAGGGTAGTCTAGGCCACAAGGACTGCAACTCCTAGGCAAGTCCCAGTGCTGTGCTGAGCTCAGAGCCACTGGACTTGGGAGACACAACTTTGTGAGACACTGGCTGAGTAGGGAAGGGAGTGCTTGTGCCACTGCTTCCCAACCCCAGGAAACATAGCTCACAGCAACGAAAATGCCTCCTGCCTTCTCCTTGAGGAGAGGAGAGGGAAGAATAAAGAGGACTTGTCTTGCAGCTTGGGTACCAGTGCAGCCACAGTAGGACTGGTCGCTGGGCATTCATGACGCTCCCATTTCTAGCTATAGCTCCCAGATGACATTTCTGGATACACCCTGGGCTAGAAGGGAACTCATTGACTTGAATAAAAGGACCCATTCCTGTCAGGATGCATCACCTTCCGACTAACGCACCCTTGGGCTCTGAATAAACAGCAGTGATACTCAGATACTACATTAAGGACTTTGGGTGAGACTCTCAGACTTGCTGGCTTTAGGTGAGACTCATCACATTCCTAGTTGTGGTGGCTACAAAGCAAGACCCCTTCCACTCGAGAAAAGTAGAGGGGAAAGTAAAAGGGACTTTGTCTTGCGCCTCAGCCACAGGGAGGTAGAGCACCAAGTGAGTTCTTAGGTTCCCTGATTCGAGACCTTGGCTATTGGATGGCATTTCTGAACCTGCCCTGGGCCTGAGGGGAGCCTACTGTGCTAAGGGTGAGTCTCAGACCTGACAGCATTCCCTTTAAGCTAACTGAAGAGCCCTTGGGACTTAAGTGAACGTTGGCAGTAGCTGTGCAGCACTCCCCATAGGCCTATGGTAGCAGTAACATGGTGTGAGTCCCCTCTGTGGAAAGGAGAGGAAAGAGTGGGAAGGATTTTGTCTTGTGGTTGGAGTGCCAACTTAGCCACAGTAGTATAGAGTACCAAGTAGATTTTTATGTGTTTTGACTCTAGTCTCTGGCTCCCAGAAAGTACCTCTGGACCACCCAGGGCCTGGGGAAATGTACCGTCCTGAAGGGAAGAACACAAGCATGGCTGGTTTTGCCATCTTCTGATTGTAGAGCAGTAGGGCCTTGAATGAACATGGGTGATAGCTACATAGTTATTACAGTGGGCTTTGAGTGAGACCCAGTGCTATATTTTATGTCTAAGTCAGTGCAGTTCCAATGCTGGTGGCCACATGGGTACTTGGATCACCGCACCAGTAGCTCCAGGCAGCTTAGCAAAGAGAGAAACTCCATTCATTGGGGAAAAGTAAGAGAACTGAACTCTCTGCCTGGTAATCCAAGGAATTATTCTGAATCTTATCCAAGATCACTAAATCAGTACATCTTTCAGTCTGCAAGAACCACAGCATTAATAGGCTTGGGGTGCCCCCTAAAGAAGATACAACTTGGATCACAAAACTCAAGTCCCTTCAAATACCTGCTAAATCTTCTAAAGAAGGATGAGTACAAACAAGTCCAGATAGTAAGGACTAAAATAAATACCTGCTCCTCAATGGCCAGACACTGACAAACATCCACAAACATCAAGACCATCCACGAAAATATGACCTCTCCAAATGAAATAAATAAGGAATCAGGAAACAATCCTGGAGAAACAGAGATATGTGTGCTTTTAGACAAGAATTCAAAATAGCTGTGTTGAGCAAACTCAAGATAACACAGAGAAGAAATTCAGAATTCTGTTAGATAAATTTAACAAGGAGATTGAAATACTTAAGATGAAACAAGCCAAACTTCTGGCATTTAAAAATGCAATTGACTTATGTAAGAATGGATGCGAGTCTCTTAATTCAGAATTTATCAAGCAGAAAGAATTAGTGAACTTGAAGACAAACTATTTGAAAATACAGTAAGAGAACACGAAAGAAATTGAAAAGAATGAAGCACACCTACGAGAGCTAGGAAATCGCCTCAGAAGGGCAAATCTAAGAGCAATTGGCTTTAAACTGGAGATAGAGAAAAAGATAGGGATAGAAATCTCATTCAAAGCGATAATCACAGAGAAATTCCCAAACCTGGAGAAATATATTGATATTCAAGTAGAAAAGGTTATAGAACACCAAACAGATTTAACCCACAGAAGACTACATCAAAGCATTTAATAATCAAACTTTCAAAGGTCAATGAAAAATAAATGTTTCTAAAAGTGGCAGGAGAAAAGAAACCAATATCATATAATAGCACTACAGTACATCTGGCAGCAGACTTTGCAGTGGAAATCTTACAGGCTAGGAGAGAGTGGCATGACATATTTAAAGTACTTACCCTAGAAGAGTATATCCAGTGAAAATATCCTTTAAAAATGAAGGAGAAATAAAGACTTCCCAGATAAACAAAAGCTAAGAGATTTCCTCAACCGGATCTGTCCTACAAGAAATGCTTTAAAAGAAGTTCTTCAGTCACAAAGAAGAGGATATTAATGAGCAATAAATCAGCTGAAGGTACAAAATTCACTGGTAATAATAAGTACATAGAAAAACACAGAACATTATGACACTGTAATTGTGGTGTGTAAACTACTTTTAAGTAGAAAAACTAAAAGACTGATGATAATAGATACAACTTTTCAAGACATACACAGAACAAGACATAAACAGAAATGATAAAATGTTAAAAAGGGGACAAAGCTAAAGTGTTGACCTTTTATTGCTTTTTTCTTGTTTGCTTGTTTATGCAATCAGTGTCAAATCATCATGAGTTTAAAACAGTGAGCTAAAAGATAGGATTTGCAAGCCTCATGGTAACCTCTAATCAAAAAATGTACAATGGATACACAAAATATAAAAAGTAAGAAATTAAATCATACCACCAGAGAAAATTACGATCACTAAAAAAAAAGACAAGAAAAAGGGAAAGCAAGAAGGGAAGACCACAGACCTACCAGAAAATTGTGATCAGAGAAGATGCTTGATATTATGTCAATTTTGGGGATCTTTTAACACTTGTTTTTTGCTTTAACATATGGTCTATGCTTGATAATGATCCATGTGCTGAGGAGAAGAATATGTATTCTGAAGCTATTGGAAAAAATGTTCTGTGAATATCTATTAGATCCTTTTGGTCTACAGTGCAGATTAAGTCTGATGTTTCTTTGTTGATTTTCTGTCTGGAAGATCTGTCCAATGGTGAAAATGAAGTGCTGAAGTCTCTAGCTACTATTGTACTGTTGTCTATCTCTCTCTTTAACTTTAATAATATTTGCTTTATATATCAGTGTGCTACAGTGTTGGATGCATAAATATATTTAAAATTGTTATACCCTCTTGCTGAATTGATTCCTTTATCATTATATAGTGACCTTCTTTGTCTCTAATTATAATTTTTGTCTTGAAATCTATTTTGTTTGATATAAGAATAGTGGAATCCTGCTCTTTTTTTTTTTTTTTTTTTTTTTTTTTTTTAGTTTCCACTACCATGGTGTATCTTTTTCCATGCCATTATTTTCATCTGTGTGTGTCTTTATACATAAAGTATGCTTCTTGTAGGCAACAGATCACTGGGTGTGGAACATATATATAATGGAGTACTATTCGACCATAAAAAAGAATGAGATCCTATCCATGCAATAACATAGATGGAACTGGAGATCATGTTAAATAAAATAAGCCAGGTACAGAAAGACAAACTTCACATGTTCATTCACTTGTGGGTGCTAAAAATTAAGACAGTTGAACTCATGAAGATAAAGGGTAGAAGGAGGGTTATCAGAGGCTGGGAAGGTTAACACGGGAGTTTGGGGTAGAGTGGGAATGGTTAACAGGTACAAAAAAAATAGAATAAGACCTAGTATTTGATAGAAAAAAGGGTATCTATAGTCAATAATAATTTAATTGTATACTTAAAAAATAACTAAAAGAGTATAATTGGATTGTTTGTAACATGAAGGATAAATGCTTGAGGTGATGGATACCCCATTTACTTTGATGTGGTCATTATGCATTACAGGCCTGTATCAAATGGTCTTAAATAACCCATAAATATGTACACCTACTATGTACATGCAAAAATTAAAAGTAAAATTTTTCTAAAAATTGAAAAAAACCCTCAGAGAATATCAGACAAACATAAACCATATGAAGAAAATACTTGAGCAAGGATTCCAAGCAAATGAATACATGAATCACAACAGAGGCCTCAGGAGCATGAAAGACAGAGTAGAGAGGAAACATTAATAGGTAAATGAGGATTCTGAAAGTCAAGGAGCCATAGTGCAAAGAAAATCTAACAAGAGTCTGCAATGAAAAGTGCTAAGCCATTTCAGTGAATCCAAGATTTTGGTCTGAGAAAAGGGGCAGATGTAAGAGCCTGCAAAATTCTTTTCTGACATTGGGTTGGGGTCGGGGAAAGTATTGATACCCCAAGTCTCTTCTTGGTTGGGAAAAGCAAATTGGTAATAGAACCCTGAATTGGGGAGAAATAGTTAACATTTTATTTTCAAATAAGAGTAGAGACATATGTTCTTGACTGTCCTCAGAATGAGAATATAACTAATTTGGAAAGTCACAAATCTCCAGATTAACAGGAGGAAGCTGTGTAATAACTCTATCAAATTGTGTAATAACTCTATAAAAATGGAATAAACAAAAAATCAGATAAATAATAAACATTAAGTGAGATCAAGAAACAAAATTAAATATAACATTTGCTATACTAAATGTGAATAATCTAATTTTTTCTGCTAAAACAGAGACAATGAGAATGGTTAGAAAATATCCATTGAAAATGAAGACATTTGGAAGAAAGTAATAAGAAAAGTATGAAAATAAAGACTTGAGAAATAGGAAAATTCAAAAATCAGGAAAACAAAAGTAACAATAATTATATACAAGTTATATTTTCAAGGAAAAAAGCATTAAACAACTGAATAGTTTAAAAGGACATTATGTAGTGACAAAAAAAAAAACTAGACATCATTCTCATATATTTGTGTATTTTAACAAAATAGAACAGGTAGGCCAGACATGGTGGCTCATGCCTGTAATCCTAGCCCATTGGAAGGTCAAGGTTGGAGGTATGCTTGAGCCCAGGAGTTTGAGACCAACCTGGGCAACATAGTGGGATGCCATCACTACCAAACATAAAATAAAAAAAGTAGTGTGGCATGGTGGCACACACCTGTGGTCTCAGCTACACAGGAGGATGGGGTGGGAGGATCACTTTGAGCCTGGAAAGTCAAGGTTGCCGTGAGCCGTGATTGCGGCACTTCACTCCAGACTGGGTATCAGAGTAAGAACCTGTCTCAAAAAAAAAAAAAAAAATTGGAACAGCTAAATTTATACATATAAATAAAGTGAAATTGTGAAATAAACATAGTGTTGCTAATGTACTGAGAGATACTGAAAAACTTTTTCAGAATTGTTAAGTTCTAGATAAAAAATACGGAGGATTATGATTAAGTATTTATCAATAAACAAACACAATTACATAGAGATCATATAGATTGTGCATTGTACATATGTAAGTATATATATTGAGAGAGGGTGTGAGAGATTGGCATCTCATAGAAAGAATGTAAACCTTTTTCATGACTTCATGGAAAATTTCAAAAAAGTACATTATGTGATTAGTTACAAAACAAATCAAAACAAATTTTTTTTTTTTTTTTTTTAAATGGAGTCTCTCTCTGTCGCCCAGGCTGGAGTGCAGTGGTGAGATCTCGGCTCACTGCAATATCCACCTCCCGGGTTCACACCATTCTCCTGCCTCAGCCTCCCGAGTAGCTGGGACTACAGGCGCCCACCACCACACCCGGCTAATTTTCTGTATTTTTAGTAGAGACGGCGTTTCACCGTGTTAGCCAGGATGGTCTCGATCTCCTGACCTCGTGATCCGCCTCGGCCCCCAGCTTCCCGAAGTGCTGGGATAACAGGAGTGAGCCACCGCGTCCCGCCCAAAACAAACTTTTAAAAGTGTACATTTTACAATTAGCATTTCATAATTATAAATAAAAATGAAATAATAGTAAGATATTTAAATAACTAAGTGTTGAGAACTAATAGTCTCATTTAAATCTTAAGGAAGGAACAAAAACTTAAATATATTTTTAAATGATCAAATAAAGTTTTTTGAGAGCAAATAAAAAGCAATTGGGGAAAATACATGTTTCATAATCAAACATTTGGACATCATTTTAATTTAATTTCACTATAATCAGATGGAATTTATAGTTTTAAATTCATTATTTATTTGCTCAACAAATATTCATTGAGCCCCTCTGGGATGTAGGACACCTTTCTCAGTATTGAGGATGCGGCAGTGAATAAGGTCTCCGTTCTCCTTGGGCTTTTATTTTAGTTAGGAAAAAATACAATAAAAATTAACAAAAATATTCAACTTATTTTTATGTAAAATAAAAATAAGGCAAGGGATAGATATAGGGCAGAATTATAAATTCAGCAGACACTATTAAAGATAATGGTGACTGGCAAAGGACCACAGGAGTCATTTTGACAAGTTGACTAAAGGAAGGACAAGCTAAAGCAAGTGGGAAAAGAAATAAGGTGAAATTAATTAAAGAATAAAAATGCAAATAGAAAAATATAATTACATTAGGATGGAAAAGAATATTCAATGATACGTAACAAGTTTTAACTTTTTTAACTTAGTGATAGGGCGTACAAATATACATATAGTGTTAACATTTCCAGTAAAGAGAAGATGTACATGAGTGTGTATGAATGTATATGTGTGTTTGTGAGTGCCCATATGTCAAAATGGACAAGGATTTCAAGAAGAAATTGGTCTTAGACTAACTGTTTAGGCCAAGGAAAGAGACTCTTCTTACTTTAAGAGAATATCTTTAAAAATGAGGATGATGAGTAAGAATAGCAACACCATCAATAAACTGCTATTTTTGTGGATGAAGTGGTTTTAGTTAATTACATTTACTATTTTGTCTCTATAATATTGTATACCTCCTATTTTGAATGTAAGCAAACTGAGCCTCAGAGAATTAACTTTCTAAGTTTCAGATTCATCTAAGAAGTAGTAGATTAATATTCACTATTCACCCTGGGACTGTTCTAGTAAGAATATGCTGAATTAGTCTTCCATACCTCAATGGCACTACACAACTAAGCTGTACTTTCCATGTATGCTGCCCAGGCACTGTGAGTTGGTTGAATGCTCTGTACCATGCAATCACAGAGCAACTTCAGCTTATGGGGATCCAGCATCTTGGCCTCCTCATTGGCTGGAGCACAAATGAGCATGGAGCTTAAACTCATAAACCCTTTGGCTTGCTAGCCACAACTGATCACCTAGTTTTACTAGTTTTACCTGCACCTAGTGCAAGGGGTGGCTGGAAGTAGAGGTTCCAAGAAGGTGCAGAAAGCTATCTATTAGTGAACACTAATAACGTATGTCAGTGTTTAACAAGAAGTTGCTGGTAAAGCATTTTGTTCAGTGGCAATCACATAGAAAATTTTCCAATCAAAGAAATGTACTATTACAGTTATAAATAATATTATCCATTAGAATAAGAATTACAAAACTCCTTCAAATCAAAAGACATATATTTGAATATGTGATAGCAATCAAATTTTATCAAAAATTAGGAAGGTGGGGCCATAGGAACTGAATTTATATTTTTAAAAATGGAAATTGAAGGAGAAAGATGTCACAGTTTTTGCTTATTGATAGTAGGTAAATGTACTTTGCAAAAGTATATCCATTTTGCATAGGTTTATGTAAGATAGCAAATTTCTAGTCCAACAGAATCAGAATATTTCTCTTTGTCCACTTGTGAAGAGCTCAGAAGAGCAGCACAGATGAAAACATAGAGAAAAGTCTCAAGGAAATAAATAAAAAAGTTTTAGATAAGAAAATTGCTTTTTACAGTTACAGAAACAATTAATGAAAAGTATATGCTACAGAAACAAAAGTTTAAAAAAGTGAGAAAAAATGAACTACCCGTAAAATCTTTCTGCAGAGACAGGGCAAAGTGATTAGAGATGTACTAGAAAGCAAGGACAAATAAAAGCCACATATTTATATGTGAATTTATAGGATTAAAACAAGATGGTGGGAAAGTTGAAGGAGAAACAGCTAGGTTAGAATGGCAACAAACAAGCACTTTTGGAAAATTCCTTATGAAACTCTTTCAAACACAAAAATTAGACTTTGTTCTGTGTTTGTTTCTACCAGACACAGGCAGAGATTTAATGAGAGAATGGAGATATTAGTCAGAGTGAAGAGCCAATTTAACAAATGGTGTTGCAGCTTGGGAGTTGAGAGATAGGATGAAGCTGTGGAGAGGAGCCACCTGTGGGCCCATAGGTCCCTGGCCGTCCTTTGAAGCTCCACATCAATCCCGAAGTCTTCCAGCACCAACCTTTGGCTGCCTTCTTCGGTAGCACGTGGGGAAAAGGTGAAATGTTCAGCATAAGAATGCAGGGCCCACTAGATAAAGTATGTCAGTGATACTTAATAAAAGTGATAAGAAAAGATATTAGAGCTGGGAGTGGGGGTCATTGGCATCTGCAAGCAGGGATCAAAGAATTTCCTAGAACTTTCCTTGTTAAGGCTGGAGGTACGATAAGGGATTGCCACAGAAGGTGCAGTTCTTTAGTGAGCGATGTGGTTTGGCTCTGTGTCCTCACCCAAATCTCATCTGGAATTGTAATCCTCAAGTTTGAGGCAGGAATCTGGTGGCATGTATTTCGATTATGGGGGCAGTTTCCTCCATTCTGTTCTTGTGGTTTCTCACAAGATCTGATGATTTAAAAGTGTGGCACTTCCATTTGCTATTTCTTTCCTGTTGCCATGTAAGATGTGCCTTGCTTCCCCTTCGGCCGTGATTGTATGTTTCCTGAGGCCTCCCCAGCCATGCAGAACTATGAGTCAATTAAAGCTCTTTTCTTTATACATTACCCAGTCTTGGGTATGTCTTTATAGCAGTGTGAAATGGACTGATACAGATGCACTGATACCACAGTAAGACACTAACTTTTAATGGGCAATTATGTCCCAGGCATGATTCTAAACATTTCCTGTATGTCATCTGATTTAATCCTTACACTATGGGACATCTTGTATCCTGTATGTATATGAGATCACTTGGACTCGGGAAGGGGAACATCACACACTGGGGCCTATCATGGGGAGGGGGGTGGGGGGAGGGACTGCATTGGGAGTTATACCTGATGTAAATGACGAGTTGATGGGTGCTGACGAGTTGATGGGTGCAGCACACCAACATGGCACAAGTATACATATGTAACAAACCTGCACGTTATGCACATGTACCCTAGAACTTAAAGTATAATAATAATAATAAATAAAAAGAAATAAAATAAAAAAAGGAATATAATTATAATTTAGAAGATAGCACACTTCACAAGAAGAAAGAGAGCTTGGCATGATTGATATAGAATTGTTTTTAGGTATGATGTTTTATTTTTTAATATTAAGACAAAATAATTTAAGATAATGACTACTCAGGTTAAATTTCTACCAGGTAATATGGTAATATAAGAAAGCGTTTTGCTAAATGGAACATTTTAAAACAAAAAACCAAGGCATGAAAAGGACATTATAAGGATAGTTAATCCTAAGGAACTGAAAAATGAGGGAAGGCAGAAAATTATTGCTTAGGAAAATATAAAACATTCCTGTACGTAAATGAGAAAATACCAGTTTTGAAGATAGAGTTATTAAAATATATTTATAAGGCAACAATAATAAATTAATAGCTACTATTTACTGAGTAACTACTGTGTGTCTGTCACTGCTGTAATATTTTTATATGGGCTATTTTATTTAGTCTTCACAATATCCCTACTAGGCAGGTGATTTTAGATGGACTTGAATAAAACAAAGGTTCATATGTGATACCTTACACTCTGAGCTGTGGGTAAGGATAAAGTGAGTTTCAGGTTGAGAGGGATAGTCTCAAACTAAATCAAGAATATAGAGAAGAGATGACACCATGACATGTAGCATCCAACTGTGCCACTTTAAAAGACTTTTAAAGCCAATTATCTAAGATCAAGGAAGAAATGTGTAAATTATAGTTATGGAAAAGTTATTTGATTTTATTTAAAAAAAAAACAGTGTGGAATGAAGAACTAATACTTTCAAAATATAGACTCTAGGCCAGGTGTGGTGGCTCACATCTGTAATCCCAACACTTTGGGAGGCTGAGGCGGGTGGATCACCTGAGGTCTGGAGTTTGAGACCAGCCTAGCAAACATGGTGAAACCCTGGCTCTAGTAAGAAAAAAACACACAAAAATTAGCCAGGAATGGTGGTGGAGTGCCTGTAATCCCAGCTACTCAGGAGGCTGAGGCAAATGAATTGCTTGAACCCGGGAGGCGGAGGTTGCAGTGAACCGAAATAGCACCATTGCACTCCAGCCTGGGCAACAAGAGTGAAACTCCATCTCAAATCCAGTAGCAAAAATATATAAACCTGTGAATATGCAATGAACTCTACAGAACAGTCCAAAAAGGGAAAACACATTATATAATAAATTTTGACGAAATCGATTATGGCAAAACAATAAAAACAATTCTATGTTGAGTTAATTAGAAATTACTGTGCAATATTTGAAGGATTTGTATGGATCTTTGTTGGAGACTCATTTCTATGTATTATATGTACATAAATTTAATAACTACTTCTGAGGACCAAATAAATGATGGGCATGGGAGAAATCTGAAAGGATATTAAAGTACTAAACAGATGTAAAGTAATCTCTTTCTTTACTGAAATCAGTCATTTGATCAGCTATTATGATAGTTTTCTTTTTTAAATCAGCTCCGATCCACATTTAAAGGGACCAAGAGATATGCAGCCGTGTGTGTGTGTGTGTGTGTGTGTGTGTGTGTGTGTGTGTACATTTGTGTATAAGAGAGAGTGAGAAAGAGTTAGAAGGCCAGGAATGTGAGGTTAAACTCCACTAACTAGTTGTGGAAACTTTGTAATTACTCACGCTTGGTAAGCCTCGGTAAGCCTCAGTTCCCTCGATTATAAAGTGAAGATAGGAGATGAGCCTAGATATAATGATTGTTTTGAAGACTAAATGAGATTATCTTTATAAAGCATTAACTTCAGTGCCTTGTATTTTAAATTTATTCACACATCAGACATATTCTTATATTGTATTATCATATTGTATCTTTATAAGTTTATATTTACATATGACACATTTATTACAAGTAAGACAAGACTTTCTTTAAAAACTGAAACAGTGAAGTAATATGCGCTGGAACAAAGGTTTCTGGTCAAAACAAAATTCACTGAGTACCTTCTAGTAGGTTCTTATCATATCTTCTATTCTGGCTGGGGATAAGAATAAATATTGCTGTAGTAAACAAAAGTAATATTTGATAAATATAAAATCTGAGAGATGAAGTGGTTACAGTATTGACAGAAAATGAATCTTTTTTATTTTTAGAGATTAGAGATGAAGGGAAAGCTTGATAGAGAAGTTGATGTTTAAGTTGGCTTTGAAGGGAGTGTCAAAATTTAATTTAATTTAATTTAATTTAATTTAATTTAATTTAATTTTTTGAGACAGGGTCTCTGTCACCCAGACTGGAGTGCAGTGGCACCATCTCAGCTCATTGCAGCCTCCACCTCCTGGACTCAAGCAATCCTCCCTCCTCATCCTCCTAACTGGGACTACAGGCATGTGCCACCATGCCTGGCTAATTTTCGCATTTTCTATAGAGACAGGGTTTCATCATGTTGTCTAGGCTGTTCTCCAACTTCTGGTCTCAAGCAATCCACTTGCCCTGAACTACCGAAGTGCTGGGGTAACAGACGTGAGCCACTGTACCTGGCGTATTTATATGTATTTTAGGATAGAGATTGTGTGTGTGTGTGTGTGTGTGTGTGTGTGTGTGTGTGTGTGTATCTATGTGATACAATTTAAAAAAAAAATTATCCGAAGAAGAAATGTGGGAACTGTGGAACAATTTCAGGGAATGGCACTAACTTGGTAAAATAATTAGTATCTTGCTAACTCTAGAATTTATCTTCTTTCTTTGCTTTCCTTCTTACTCAGACTTCTCTATTTTTATTTGTTCTTCACAAAATTTAAATATACAGTAATCCATAAAGCTATACTATCCATCACTCCGATCATTTTTGCCATATTTTCACAAGATTTAAAAAAATAAAACACCATAAATAAAATTGAAGAAACTCTATTCCTCTGTCATATCCCTCTCTTCCTCCCCAGGATTAATTGCTATAATAAAAATTGGGAGTGAGTCCTTCCTGTCCATGTGTTTAAACCTTCGCCATATATATGTAATATTCATAATGTACACTATCATCTTATCTGTGTTAAACTGATATCAATATCTTACCATACTGTTATCTTTTTTTTACTCATCATTACGTTTCTGAGTTTTATTCAAGTTGACACATTTAGATCCAGTTCACTCACTTTAACATCTAATTTGTCTATAATCTCTCCAATAAGACTTCCAGAATGTGTTTTCCACTGGAACTGCTCTTTTCAATGTCAGCAATTATCCCATTCCTAAATTCAATGGACACTTTCTTTTCTAACCTTCAATTTATCATCAGAACTGGATTGAGGTGACTTCTCTCTCCTCCTTATTGAAGCTAGTTCTTTTGGATTATGTGAAACAATATTCTCCTGGTTTCACTGTATTTCTTTGAATGACTTTCAGTTTCTTGTGCTACCTGCTCTCATTCAGATTCTAAACATTGAAGTTCCTCAGGGCTTGATCCCACGTTCTTTTAGAAAAATAAAAATAAAAATCAAGTTACTTATCTCACGGTCTTTTCCTTATCTGCTTCCATGACTTTAATAGCCTCTCTAGCTGGTGATTCCCAAATCTAGATGCCTCCAGTTTTGGCTATTTCCAAGGTTCATATGTTTTCTTCTTTTTGTTTTCTTCACTGGGATATCTCTAGATTATCCTTGGTTTCTCTCTTTCCTTCATAGCCTTCTCCTCCCTCATTCTACCATAGAATGCATATTTGAATTAGAAATATTTCAAGATATGATGCAACTCTTCTCTTTACAAAGGTTTGGGTATCCATCACCATCATCCTAGTGTAGGCTGAAAGTTTCCTATTATCCTTGGAATAACATTTAATATCCTTGTGTCCTACAAAGTCCTGCGTGATCTGGCCTCCCCTTAAGTCTTTAATTTTACAAATCTCTGCCTCTCTGTCTTGCTCATTACTTTCCCATTGTAGTATCAGTCTTGAAAAGTTCTCTAAAAATTCCCTTTCACTGATACATAATATTTTACATAATTATGGGGTACATGTGGGTATTTGTTACATGTATAGAATGTATAATGATCAAGTCAAAGTATTTGAGGTATTCATCACTTTGAGTATTTATTATTTCTATTTGTTGGTAATGTTTCAAATCCTCTCTTCTATCCACTTTGAAATATACAATATACTGTTGCTAAGTATAATCACTCTAGTCTGCTACCAAATATTACAATTTATTTTTCTAACAGTATGTTAGTACCCATTCGCCAACCCTTCTCCCTTATTAAGCCACAATCAATGTTTCTTGTCTTAGACCCTTAGCACATCACTCATCCTGCAGGCACTCTTTCTCTTCACATGACTGTCAGCTACACTTCAAGTCTCATCTTACGTTAGACATGCCTTCCCTGTCCACCTAATTTATAGTCATCCCTGTTAATTATTCTCTATTAACATCTAAAAATGTTTTGAGTGGCTTCCAAAATTGATACAAAGTTGGGAGAAGCAAACTCAGAAAATAGAGAGGAACCATAAGAAGATAAATGACCAGATGACCTCAGGCTGGGTCACACCATAGAAGCAGCCTAGCCAGAATGTTGATGTTATTCATTCCTGGGCACTCATGTCCTGCTGGATACTGGTGGCTGTTGTAGACAGTATATCTTCTACTCCTGGAATGAATCCAGCATCCTAGATTCAAGTCCTGAGTATTTCCATTTGACTGGGGAAGTTACTTTCCAAACAGGCTCATCCAACAGCAGGTTTTCAAACACAGAAAAGGTGCTTAGATGCTGGTTAAGAAAAAAATAAATAAATGAAACCAAATGTCTGGTGTAACTACAAAGTGATTTGTGATTGAATATTCACTCATTTATTTGTCTATTTTCCATATCCCATGATTAGTGTGTTAGGTCCATAGAGGCAGAACAATGTTTGACTCATCTCTGTGTTCCGAGAATCGACTGGAGAGTAATAGGTGCACAATAAATATTGATTCCATGTCACCCAAATTAAAATGACACAGTCTTAGTCATTTTAAAACTAAATTACAGGCGACTAAAGCCCATGTGACATTAAAAGATTTATTTTCTCTTCAAACTCAGTTTTAGTTTTATCCTTCAAAAAACATCTGGCTACATACCTAACGCCGCAACTTCATAATATTCTCTCTTATGTTTGTGGTAATGGTGAGGGCAGGAGGGTGCCCTTTATGCAGAGCTACATATCGGACCCTAATCAGTAATCTTTTGTAAGAACAAACCGAAGTAGGCTACTGGAACATAGCAAAAAAGTTTTGATGAATACATGTCTTTAGTGATTTTTAGGTTTTGCTGACCTCCTTAAAAGTTCTCAAGACATATTTTGTTCAAAATTGCAGTGTTCAAGTGCCCCTTAGAGCTCTCTGTGACATTGATTTGATAGCATTGAGTTTCAATAAAAAGAAAAGAGCGGAGGTAGACTTCATTTCACAGCCGAATCCATTAGAAGATGTTTTTGGAGGATTTCCAAACAGAAAAGAGAACAGCTACTTTCTATTTTCTCAAAAAATATAATGATGGATCCCCTTTCTCACAATTCTGATGCTTAACTCACCAAATTGACTGAAATAATGACAAAAGTGAAGTAGTTTATTAATAATTACTCTCTTTTTCTCTACTTTACCTTGGTTGTGATGTGGAATAAAAGGCTTTTGAAGTTATCATACTAGTTCGGTAAAAAAACCCACAAAAATGTAAATGTTCTGTTCAGAAAAAAATGGGTTTTAATTTCTAGCACAGTGAGAATCCAGTAAATTACAGAATGCTGAAACTTAAAACATATAATTTTAAATAAAATTGGATTATATTGAAGAATTGAATAACTGAATCGAATGTTAAATGCATATATCACTTTTTAAGAAAGTGTCAAACTGTTTTCTAAAGAAATGGTTTTTGTATTATCAAAAGCAGTGTATAAAGTTTCTATTTCTTCCAGATCTTGCCAACACTTGTTATGGCCAGGCTTTTTAAATTCTAGCCCTTTCAAACACGTATGTAGAGGTATCTCACTGTGGGTTCTTTTTCGTTGTCTTTAAAAATTTTATTTTTTAAGCTTAATTGAGGTAATTGATATGGAAAATGTTGCCTATATTTAATGCATGCATTTTGATGAGTTTGAATATATGCATAACTCTATGATACCATCATCACAGAGCACTAAATATAACCATTACCTCAAACATTTCTTTCTGTTCTTTTTTCGTATGTATGTGTGTGTATAGTGTGTGTAGTGTGTTTATAGTAAGAATACTTAACATGAGTTTTAAGATCTATGGTCTTAACATAGATTATGGTCTTAACATTTTAAAGCACACCACACCATATTGTCAACTATAGGTACAATGCTGTACAGCAGATCTCTAGAACTTACTCATCTTGCATAAGTGAAACTATATCCATTGAGCAGCAATTTTCCCTAGCCCTTGACAAACATCATTCTATTCTTTGCCTTGATGAGTTCGATGATTTTAGATAACTCATATAATTGGAATTGTTTGCCCTTCTGTGACTGGCTTATTTCACTTAGCATAACATCTTCTATGTTCATCCATGTTGTTGCAAATTATACAATTTCCTTCTTTTTAAGACTGAATAATATTCCATAGTATATGTTTATATATCACACTTTATTTACTCATCTGTCAATGGACAGTCAGACTGTTTCCATATCTTGATTTTTGTGATTAATGCTACACTTAACGTAAAACCACAGAAAACTCTACAAGATTCTAACTTAAATTCTTTTGGATTTATATATCAAGAATTGGGATTGCTGGATTATAGGGTAGCTCTATTTTTAATTTTTTGAAAAACCTCTATACGGTTAATAATAGTGACTTCACAGTTTTACATTACTACCAAAAATGTGGAAGGGTTCCCTTTCTCCATACCCTCGCCAATGGTGGTTATCTTTTATTTATTTATTTTTTCATAATAACCATCCTAACAGGTGTAAGGTGATATCTAATTGTAGTATTGCTTTGCTTTTATCAGATGATTAGTGGTGTTGATCACCTTTCGTATACATCTTAGCCATTTGTATGTTTTCTTTGGATAAATGTCTATTCAGGTTGTTTGCTCATATTTTTATCAAGTTATTTGTTTCTTTGCTATTGAAACATAGGAGATTTTGACAAAAGTCAACACCCTTTCATGATAAAAATGCTCAGCAAATGAAGGTATAGAATAAATGCACCTCAACACAATGAAGGCCATATATATCAAGCTGACAGCTGACATCATACTCAGTGGTGAAGAAAAAAGTTTAATATGGGAACAAGACGAGAATATTCACTCTTCTATTCAACATAAAACTGAAAGTCCTAGCCAGAGCAATTAGGCAAGAGAAAGATTTGGAGGGCATCTAAACCAGAAAGGAAGAATTAAAATTATCTATTATTTATTTATTTATTATTTTTTGAGACAGTATCTCACTCTGTCGCCCAGGCTGCAGTGCAGTGGCGCAATCTCAGCTCACTGCAACCTCCACCTCCCAGGTTCGAGCAATTCTTCTGCCTCAGCCTCCCGAGTAGCTGGGACTACAGGCACCCGCCACCACACCCAGCTAATTTTTTGTATTTTTAGTAGAGACAGGGTTTCACTGTGTTAGCCAGGATGGTCTCGATCTCCTGACCTCGTGATCCACCCACCTCAGCCTCCCAAAGTGCTGGGATTACAGACGTGAGCCACTGTGTCTGGCCTAAAATTATCTGTTTATAAATGACATGATTTTATTTGTAGAAAACCCTAAATCCTCCACACATACCTGTTAGAACTAAAAGACAAATTCAGTAAATTTTCAGGGTAAACAATCAACATACAAAAGTAGTTGAATTTCTATCTACTAACAATGGACTATCTGAAAAGAGAATCAAGAAAATCTTATTTATAATAGAATCAAAAATAAAATACTTAGGAATAACTTAACCAAAGAGGTGAAAGACATGTCCACTAAAAACTATAAAACAGATATGAAAGAAATTAAAGCAGACACTAATAAATGGAAAGTCAACTCATATTCATGAAGTGGAAGAATCCATGTTGTTAAAATGTCCATACTACCAAATTCATCTACAGATTCAATGCACTCCCTATCAAAATCCCAAAGGCATTTTTATAGAAACAGAAAAAAAAATTCTGAAATTCATATGGAACCATAAAACACCACAAATAGCCAAAGTGATTTGAGAAAGAACAAAGCTGGAGGCATCATACTTCCTGATTTCAAAACTTATTATAAGCATCATACTTCCTGATTTCAAAACTTATTATAAAACTGCAGTAATTAAGGCAATTTGGTACCAGCATAAATACAGACACATTTTCATAATAGCAAAAGCATGGAGTCAACCCAGTTGCCTATCAGTGGTAGATGAGATAAAGAAAAGTGGTACACATACCCGATGGAATACTATACACCCATAAAAAGGAGTGAAATCATATTCTTTGCAGCAACATGGAAGGAGCTGGAGGGCATAATTCCAAACAAATTAATGCATGGACAGAAAGCTAAATATTGCATATTCTCACTTATAATGGAGAGCTAAACATGGAGCACGTGTGGACATAAATATGGGAACAGTAGACACTGCAGACTACTAGATGGTGGAGGGAGAAGGGTGGGTTAAAAAAACTGCCTATTGGGTACTGTGTTCACTACCAGGGTGAGGGGATCTGTACTCCAAACCTCAACATCATGCAATATTCCCATGTAGCAAATCTGCACATGTACCCGCCTGTATCTAAAATAAAAGTTCAAATGTAAAAAATAATACAGACACATTGGCCAAATAGAGAAGCCAGAATTATGCCACATATAGAGTCAACCGATTTCTAACAAGGGTATCAAAAACCCACAATGGGAAAGTATGTTTTCATCAACAAATCATGTTGAAAAAGCTAGATATACACATGCAAAAGAATGAAATCTGACCCTTATTTTACAGCATACACAAAATCAACTGAAAATGGATTAAAAACTTAAATATGTGAATCTATAAAACTTCTTGCAGAAAACAGGGCAAAATCTTCCTGACATTGGTCTTGTCAATGACTTATTGAATTTGACACCCAACGTACAGGCAACAAAATAAGAAACTGAGAAGTGGGGCTACATCAAACAAAAAACTTCTGCATAGCAAAGGAAACAAGGAACAGAATGAAAGGTGGCAACCTCTGGAATTGAAGAAAATATTTGCAAACCATCTGTCTGATAAGGGACTAATAGCACTGTGGTTTTAATTTGTATTTTCCTAATGGCTTTGAGGATTTTTTTTCATATGCTTATTTGCCACCTATGTATCTTACTTAGTGAAGTATTTGTTCAGATTTTTAGGTCACTTTTATTGATGTTACCATTTGTTTTCATATTACCGCATTTTGAGAATTTTTTGTATATTCTAAAATCACATTATTTTTTACATATGTGACTTGCAAATATGTGGTATATGAAGGCATACATTTATACAAAATCTTATATATGGACATTCATAATGACATTATTTCTAATAGCCCAAAATAGAAAACAACCCACATTGCCATCAACAGATGAATGAAAAAAGAAACTAATGTATCTATACCATGAGTAGAATAATTATTGATATATGTGGAAACATGAATTAATCTTGAAATATTATACTGACTGAAGGAAACTAGTCATATACTAGATGTACATACTAGATGTACATACTAGATGATTCCATTTACATAATGTACATACTAGATGATTGTGCATACTAGATGTACATACTAGATGATTCCATTTACATAAAATTTTGGGAAATGCAATCTAATCTATAGTGAAAGAAACTAGTGGTTGTCTGGGGATGGGTGTAAAGCTGAGTAGAATGAATTAGAAAGGGGTGTGAGGAATCTTTTGAGGGTAATGAATGTATTTATTATGATTGTAATAATTTATACATATATTAAAACTTATCAACTCATATGCCTTAAACATATAGTGTTTTTTTATTTTTTTTTATTTTTTTGTTAACGAAACTACTTAACAAAGTGTACTAGGGGAATTCTTTTTTTTTTTTCTTTTTGGAGACAAGGTTTTGCTCTGTCACCCAGGCTGGAGTGCAATGGCGTGATCTTGGCTTACTGCAGCCTCAGCCTCCTGGGCCCAAGTGATTCTCCCACCTCAGCCTCTTCAGTGGCTGGGACTCCAGGCACTCGCTACCATACACTGCTAATTTTTGTATTTTATGGAGAGACAAGGTTTTGTCATGTTGCTCAGGCTGGTCTCAAATTCCTGGGCCCAAGCAATCCACCCATCTCTATCTCCCAAAGTGCTGAAATTACAGGCGTGAGCCGCTGCATCTGGCCTGGGGGATTCTTTTTCAAAAAGATGCTTGAAGTGAAAAACGCTTTCCTAATGCAAATTACTCCTCTGCTGTCCTAATGTAGTGTGTGTAAAATTTGCATTGTCAGTTGGGTACAGTTCTCATCTGTGGGATGTTTGTGTCAGCACCTGGACACTCATTAGCCTTTTGAGTCTCTTGAAAAGTATCTAATACAGTATTTTGCCTGTGGTGCTGCACGTGACACCTTACCAACACCTTACCAAGACCTCATCCACCTGGATGGATCCCTTGATCCTATAGGGGTCAATGCAGACACACTACATCTGTCACTCATTCCTTCAGGAAGCTTCACTTGGCCAGCTGTATTGGGAGGCCTCTGTATCAAATCTGTAAGAGCCTATTTAGAGTTTGTTTCCCAAATTACACATCATAGCCCTGTATGTAACAACAGGATCTTCTGCTTAATGTTTCTGTATTTTCCTATTCAATTCTACAGCTGAAGCAGGACTTTTGGTTTTTATTCAATCAGGCATTTGTTTAAATTATCCCACCAAGTAAGAGTAGAATAATTTAGTGACAACTTGGTCTCGATTCCAACCTACTGGTATCATGGTTAACTAGTAACAGATATTATACACCATTTTTGCTGATTAATATTGCCAATTAAATATTCAAACCTGAAAGCAATTTATTTTAATAGTGAAAGACCTCTTCTGAGAGATATATCCAGCATATTCTAGGGGGAAGCAAAATAGGAAGTCACCATTTGGGTATGATTTGAGTAGCGCCAAAAGGCACTTATGTAAAAATATCAGAAACATTTCCTCTGGCTGGTACTGCAACAAGGGCTGACTTTCCCATGACTGGCATTTTGTGTTACAGATCTTACCAATAATCAATGTATATTTTTACCTAAAACATGACACTTTCTAGAAAATGAAGTATACCAGATACCACTTTGTTACAGGCATCTGTATAACATAAAATAAATTTTGAGTAGATCTTATACTGAAATTGATAACCCTCCCATTGGTCAAATATTAGCAAAACATACACATTCAAAAAGCTTGACTTGCGATAATAATTTTAATCCATTTTAAATTATTTTGGGAACATTTTAAATAAAACCATTTAGCATTTTATCTGAAGGATAGTATTTATACATGTTATGTATATTAATTTGAACTTTCTATAAAAATATGTCCAACATGGTGAAACCGCATCTCCACTAAAGATACAAAAGTTAGCTGAGCGTGGCAGTGCGTGCCTGTAGTCCCAGCTACTCGGGGGGGCTGAGGCAGAAGAATCACTTGAACCCGAGAGGCAGAGGTTGCAGTGAGCCAAGATCACTTCAGCCTGGTGACAGAGCGAGACTCCATCTCAAAAAAAAAAAAAAAAAAAAGCACTCAAAATCATAAAAGAATGACCCATGTAGTTTAATAATGTTTTTATACTATAAATATATTTTTGTTTTGCTTTTGTTTTTAAATTAAATATAAAATTTACCCTAATTCAAGTAAAATGTATTTATACACAGGTGATTAGCCAGGTTTAATAATTTGAATATGTTCTTTGTGATGGAAATGTTTTATAGTATTAATCATTACATGAGATTGTATTCTTTGTTTTGTTGTTAATTTTGGTTTCCTATGAGAAAGGAATTTTGATTTTCATTTTCATTGCTGGGTGCTCAGCACTAACTGAATAGAAAGCCTGGCACATGGTAAGCATGCACAATACGTACACACTCGACTCACATTTCTACTTGGAAATTAATAAAATTTCAGGGATATGTTTTGTATGAAAAAAACAATTTCATAGTAAGTTATGGAATATGCCCACATTTATTTCAAGGGAGGTTATGATTTTCTCACTGCTTGTCAATGAGGTTTTGTTCTACTCTCCTAAAAAGAAAATGATTGCAGTGGGTAAGTAAAGACTGAATACTGATAGAAGGATCACATTACTTGTATTATTAATGCTTGCTTTGATAGTCTATTGGTGAGTGAAGAAAGGTCAAGTATGAACACAATGGATATCCTGGAATGTAGGCCTTCATTAGCATTTTCTAGCTTTGGGAGTCATGTAAGGACACTTTTTAAAGAATAGACTAAACAGGTGGTTAGCCTTTGTAATCAAATGTATTCATATTTTCATCACTAATACAATATCTTCAGGGTATCTTTGGACACCGAAACATCGCTCTTTCTCCCTTACATATCTCCTCTGCCTTTCCAAAGGAATAAAAAGTACATAGGATGTTACTAAGTTTCTCTGTTTTTTGCCTATAAAAGAGGTACTTTACCTTTTCCAGCCAAGGTATACTTGTCAAATAAAATTGTATATATTCAAAGTATACAATGTGATGATTTTATGTATTCATACATTGTATAATGATTACCACAATCTATATTATTTCATTTCATTTCTTTTTCTTTTTGAGATAGAGTCTCACCCTGTCGCCCAGGTTGGTTTTGAACTCCTGTCCTAAAGCAATCCTTCCACCTTAGCCTCCCAAGGTGCTGGGAATACAGGTGAAAGCAACCTCACTCAGCTGTTTCTTAGCCATAGTAAGAGTTCTCAGTTTTTCAATTTCTGTTATGGCCAAAATTGAAAGGAAGATTAAAAATAGTGTTACATTTATATCTGTAAGCTTTTCTCAATGAAATTACAGAAGAAAAAAGTAGTGGTAGAGTTCACAGATATAAATACTCGAACACATTTAAAGTTGTGGTTGAGGGATAAGTTACTTTACAATAACATATGGGATGTACAACAGTGAATAAAATATTCTCTTATTTTTCACTAGAATCATGAGTTTACATAGCAAGTATTTTTAACATTTTGTAATGCTAAGAAATATTGTCATTGTTTCTCAAGTTTAAGACATATTTATGATATTAAAATAAAAGTAAAAGGACTGACTATAGTAAATACAGCACAGTGATAGATATATTAGTAAGTTATATGCTTTTCTTAAACTAGCATTAACTTTAGTTATATGTTGAAATGAAACTAAATGACAATGGTTGCAATTTTTTATGATTTGTACTCCGGATACGTCTAGGAAGAGTCATTGCTTATTAACTAACAGCTAGATGTTGCTCAAGTTATGGCTGTTTACTAATGAAGCAAAGTTATTTTGCTGCAACTGACTTTTATTGAAGAAAAGTCTAAGGGTCATATCTGCTATGGGTTAAAACTGACAGAGATTAATTTAAATTCATTCAGCAGTTCAGCAGAGATGACGATGGTGAGGAAGGTGGTAGTCTAATTTATTTGTACTCTGAAAATGTTCTGACCTTATTTGCTTTCCAAGTTATGAATGGATGATTTCTAAATGGTTCAACATTCAGGATGTGTGCTGGCAAGTAAAATCCTGTAACACAAGAAGAATAATGTGGCAGGGGAAGTTAAAGCCAATGTCCACAGCAGGAACTCTCTACAAGAAGTTGTATATTTCATATTCATATTTCAATTTGTTTCCTCCTGCCCTCCCTCCTTTTTTTTTCCTTCCTCCTTTCTTTTCCCTCTTTCTTTGTTTTTTCTGACAACCAACTTAGTCTTAGAAATGATTTATTTTTGTAAACAGTATGCAAGAATGATTTCCACTTTAAAGAAATCCACATTTCCAAAATAAAAAACACTAAAGAATAGACTCTAGACAGCCTGTGAAAAAGAACTTGCATTTTATTTTTCATTTAGTTAGTCAGCTTTACTTCTGTTTTCTTGTACATTAAATCTCATGGCCATCTATAAACAAAACTGTAAAACAAGTACAGTTTGCTTTACTTCTCCCTGCCTTTTAGCTCTTTTTCACAATTTTTTAGCTCCCTTCTCTGATAGTAAGTATCTAAGGACCCTTTCCTGCCCCTCCTTATTTCACTGCTTAAAATAAATAGTGAAAATTTTCTTTCCTCTGTGGGATATTATTCTATGGCACTCTCACATGAGAAAATTGAAAGCTTACCTGTTGATGGGGCATATAGCTTTAAGAATACTGTCGCCTGAGAATGATGGTTTCCAACTTCATCTATGGGGTGGGGGAAGAGGGGAAGGGATAGCATTAGGAGATATACCTCATGTAAATGACGAGTTAATGGGAGCAGCACACCAACATGGCACATGTATACATATGTAACAAACATGCACATTGTGCACATGTACCCTAGAACTTAAAGTATAATTAAAAAAAAAAAAAGAATACTGTCACTTGCATGATCACATGGAATGTTCTGTAGTAAAGGCACTGTTACCTGCATTACATAAAGGAATATGGTTTGGAAAGGTTAAGTGACATAACCAATACCAATCAGTTAGCAAATGACCAAGGTAGAACAAAAACTCAGGTCTTCTGACTCATACTTCAACATTCTCCCAATGGCATTACTTTGGAAAGAAACTGGTTAGTTAATTCATATGTGATGTTTATGTATGATAGAAACTCCCTTTACCATTTATCCCAGAGTATATTACACTGGGGACAATTTCTAAACCAAATCAAGTTTATGAACTGGTAGAAGCCTATTACATAGTAGAGTTTTAGTTGCTAGCAAGAGAGTGTTGTCAGGAGAAATATTATCACAACAGTCGTCTTAGTATTCTTCTGGTCACCAGATGTTATCTACTAAATTTACCTACACATAAAACAGATCTTTGCAAATCTGATAATTTGCTTACCCATTTATTAAATAGAAAACTATATAATTATTTTTTATCACTCAAATATTGGTAATAGACATAAACAGGAAAACTCTTTATGCATAGCACAACTATTTAGATTACAGGCTTTGAAATCAGACAGAATTGGGTTGAAGTTCTGACTCTATATCTTACTAGTTTTATGACTGAGGTTTGGTTAATTAACCTCTCACTGTTCTTATTTGACCCAATAGGAATTAGGAATGACCAGGTCTAATACTCAGCTGTATGTCCCATATGGCTATATTGGTTGCTAAATCCTCAAATATTTAAAAAACATAATGACACTTAAAAAGTTGTACACTTTTCAGATGACTACTATATTAATCTGTACTCACATTGCTATAAGGAAATACCCAAGACTGGGTAATTTATTTAAAAAAAGAGGTCTAATTCACTCACAGTTCTGCATGGCTGGGGAGGCCTCAGGAAATTCACAATCATATTGGAAGATACCTCTTCACAGGGTGGCAGGAGAGAGAATGAGTGCTTAGCAAGAGCAAAGGGGGAACTCCCTTATAAAACTATCAAATGTAGTGAGAACTCACTCACTATCTCAAGAATACCATGGGGGAAACCACCCCCACGATTCAGTTATCTCCACTTGGTCCCGCCCTTGACACCGGGGGATTATTACAATTCAGGGTAAGATTTGGGTGGGGACAGAGAGTCAAACCATATCAACTACTTTATATCAGCATAATCATTTTTCTGTCCCACCATTTACTAAATAAATACTCTCTATGAAGAAAAATGTTGACACTTCAGTTTCAGGCAAAGAGACAGAAGTTTACCAATTTATTCAAGACGTCAGCTTTTGGTCAGAGATTATCATGTAAAACAATTTTCAATTATACGCTGTGTTAGGATGCTTGCTTTGTATTATTATACCAGGTGAGAGGTATGAAGAAGTAGGTACTTTTATGACATTTCAATCTGTTGTGAGCATGCCCTAGTTTCATGCCTTTCCAAGTGACCTCAGGTTTAGTCTCTTTATGTGTGTGCTACAGGTATTTTCCCTTTGTGTTATAACCATTTTTAAGTGCAATTTGAGTGCAAAATAATCATGTACCTCCCAAAATGTTTGAAAGTCAATCATTTGGATTTCCTTTCTTTATTTCCTTCCCCCGTATGAGTCTTCAGCACTTTTATCCACCAACCTCCACCTGCTATTGAGACTTCTCTTCTTCCTTTGGTCAACACAAAAAGCTTACATGATATTGGCTTGTTGTTTGATGGTTCATTTTTTTCTGTCTTTGAAAATTATTTGAGTGTCTTTGGTCAGAATGAAATACATCATAATTTTTTCCCATTAAAATTAATGGAAATTTAAAGAAAATTATTTAACAGCTGTGCAACTAATGACAGCTAATTGCACAAACACATTAAAATTATTTCATAAGGGATAGCAGTTGGTAAATAATTATTGCTCTGAATCCTCTAAGTGCTTCACCCCACAAACCTGGTCACCTGAGTGCTCCTCTAGAATGCCCTAACTAGAATTTCCCCTACCTAGCAATGAAAAAGGCAGGACTAGACTCAGCAGGTGCCCTTCAGAACCCAGTCCCATCATGGCTGGCTTGCGTTCTGAATAGTCCCTGCTCTAGCTATGCATGATATTTAATGTTGTGAACATTTCTCCTAATGACAATAATAAGACAAAGGGTAGCTTGGGAAATAAAATCATGTAATGCATGCAAAGACTAGCATTGGATATCCATTGGATTGGATGAAGTCCAAAAGAAGTAACAATGCATAATTAAAATCAGACATCTTTGTCATTTATTTTCTCAAATAATTTTACTCTAACAAATACTGAGGTAGAAAACCCCTTTTTGCATAAATACATGTGTATGTAATTAACATCTAACTTTATAATCAATGTAAGATTGCAATTTTATTGTTAACATTTTCATGAAATTGGTATGTGACTCAAACTTTGATACATACTACTTACCTTGGATGATTTAATTAATCAATTTTGTAAAAGGTTTAGATTCAGAGGTACACATGCAGGTTTGTTACATGAATATATTGCATCATGCTAAGGTTTGAGCTTCAATCAAAATTGTCACTGAAATAATGAACAAAGCACCCAATAGGTAGTTTTCCAACCCTTGCCCTCTTCCTCCTTCCCCACTTTTGTAGTCTGCAGTGTTTATTGTTCCCATATTTATGTCTGTGTGTACCCAGTGGTTAGGTCCCACTTATAAATGAGAACATGTGGTATTTGGTTTTCTGTTTCCATGGTAATTTACTCAGGATAGTGGCCTGTAGCTGCATCCATGTTGCTGCAAAGGACATGATGTAACTTTTTTATGGCTGTGTAATACTCCGTGATACATATGTACTATATTTTTAAAATTCAGTCCACTGCTATTGGCACCTAAGTTGACTCCATGTCTTTGTTATTGTGAATAGTGCTGAGGTCAACATGTGAATACAGATGTCTCTTTGGTAGAATGATTTCTTTTCCTTTGTGCATATATTAAGTAATGGGATTGCTGGGCCGAATGGTGATTCTATTTTTAATTCATTAAGAAAAAATGATTTAATTTATATATGATGCTTCTTATATTATTTCTATCAACAAATTCTCACAAAGCATGCCTAAACTACTGAAGAAAGCTCAGTCAACGAATCCTACCTTTTCATAGTTGCCTATATTCTGAACTTTATTCACTTACTGCATCTACTCATTTTAATAAGTATTCATTGAACAACGAATACCTGCCAACCTCTACAGACTATGCTGGTGGCTAGGCATGCTTCCAGGCATCTCCCACGTCTAGTTCCTGATTGCAGGCTGCCTGGATCTAGGATGACTCTGGGTTGGCTGTTACTCAGGCTCTCTACGTTTCGATTTTCTCATCTGTGAAAAAGAGGATTAAATATAATCTATACCTGATAGCATTGTAGGGAGGACCTACTCAGTTAATATATTAAATTTTTTTTAGAATAATGCTTTGGCAAAGAGAAAATATTCTATTAAAATAAGCTATTTCTTAGAAAAATTATTGTCATTTTATAGCTCTTTGAGAAGTATTAAGTGGTTTCACTTTGGATACTCAAGAGGATACCTGACTACCAGTGTTTCTAGTGCCTACATTTTTAATTTTCATAAAGGTGGATAAATAAGGTTCAGCATATTTGAAATAATTTAGTGTTGACTAGCATAACTTCACTGAAATAGAAAACCATTATACAACTTTTTAATTAGGATTATTATATTCTGTGAATTAAAATAAAAATAATTGAGATAGGATGGGGAGTTATTGAAGATAGAATATATACCATCCTAGATTAATTTTCTTAATGTTATTAACTGAGTTTTCATTAGAAATGAAGGAAAAAGCTCCAGTCTGCGAAATACATGAAAGATCCCTGTGCAAAGAGATCTCTCTTTATGGCAATAACAGGCGCAATTATATGTGGCCTCTCAAAGAGGGAGAATCTGAGTTAGAGTGATAAACTGAATTGGAACTCTCCGTCTTACCACCCCCCTCCCCCGACCCCAGTGGAGTCTCGCTTTGTCTCCCAGGCTGGAGTGCAATGGTAGGATCTCGGCTCACTGCAACCTCCACCTCCCGGATTCAAGGGATTCTCAGCCTCTGGAGTAATTGGGATTACAGGTGCACGCCACCATGCCCCGCTGATTTTTTTCTTTGTATCTTTAGTAGAGATGGGGTTTCCCATGTTGGCCTGGCTGGACTCCAACTCCTGACCTTGTGGTCCACCCACCTCGGCCTTCCAGAGTGCTGGGATTACAGGCGTGAGTCACCGTGCCCGGCCGGAACTCTCCTTCTTTAAAAAGAACCAGGCTTCTTGAGCATGAGAAAGAATAGGCTCAGAAAAATTGGACAGTGGTACAAAATAGAGGAAAAAGATCGCCAGTTCTAATGAAGATTATGTGACAGCACAAAGTAGAAAAAGATGTAATAAGTGACATGGAGGATACCAGAAAAATGAAAAACATCATAGGAAGTGAAAATAACAACTTTGTAAGAACTAGAGCAAGAAGAAATGGCAAAGAGCGAAAGGATGGAAGAGTGATTGTAGAATCTGTGGAAACAGGAAGTACTGTAGTAAAAGACATTGGTAAAGCACAGGATTGAACTTAAGGTATAAGTGAGAATTTTCAGACAAGAAATACCCAAATCAAGGAATAAAACAAAGGAAAAAAAAATCTTAGAAAACAAAAGATGGTAAAGCAATGCTTTATTGAAGTCAGCTATTAAAAGTCCGTTTCTTTTTATTTCTCTCTCTCTTTTTTTTTTTTCTGAGATGGAGTCTTGCTTTGTCGTCCAGGCTGGAGTGCAGTGGCGCGATCTCGGCTCACTGCAAGCTCGTCCTCCCGGGTTCACGCCATTCTCCTGTCTCAGCCTCCCGAGTAGCTTGGACTACAAGCGCTCGCCACTACAGACGGCTAATTTCTTTTGTATTTTAGTAGAGATGGGGTTTCACCGTGTTGCCCAGACTGGTCTCGGACTCCTGAGATCAGGCAATCTGCCCTCCTGGGCCTCCCAAAGTGCTAGGATTACAGGCATGAGTTACTGCGCCCGGCAAGTCTGTTTTTTTCTACCAAATCTTAGATTCCTTTAATATTTTTATAAATCCATTATTTGTTCTTTTAAAAGATGACGGCCGGGCGCGGTGGCTCAAGCCTGTAATCCCAGCACTTTGGGAGGCCGAGACGGGCGAATCACGAGTTCAGGAGATCGAGACCATCCTGGCTAACACGGTGAAACCCCGTCTCTACTAAAAATACAAAAAAAAATTAGCCGGGCGAGGTGGCGGGCGCCTGTACTCCCAGCTACTCGGGAGGCTGAGGCAGGAGAATGGCGTGAACCTGGGAGGCGGGGCTTGCAGTGAGCTGAGATCTGGCCACTGCACTCCAGCCTGGGCAACAGAGCCAGACTCCGTCTCAAAAAAAAAAAAAAAAAAAAAAAAAAAAAAAAAAAAAAAGATGACATGTATTAGCATTGTACACTAATTTTTCAGCTTGAGAAACATTCTTTCTGGGTTAATCAGTTGTTTACTTGTTGAAATACTATGCTACTAAACAAGCAATTATTCCATTATTTTAAACAAATATGTTAATCACTTCCTAAGGTCACCTTTTCAGAGTATTACTAGGAGTGATTACAAGATTAAAGAATTAAAAAAAAAAAAGCCAAGAATATGCAAATGAAATTTACATTAATCACCTTGCAATGACAAGGATGAATGGTTTTATTTATAAATCAGAAATCTTTCCTGAGCTAACAATCCACCATTGACACTTATTGTCATAGTATTTCTAAAGTGGCATTTAAAAAGATAATTGCTATCATGTATGCACATTTTTTAAGTATAGACATATATTATTAACTCAGCCTTTGAAAATACACTTATATCAAGTGATATACCTACAATACACATTTATTGAGTTCTTTCTGTTGTCTAGGTATTAGTTGAGTCTTTAAAAATACTAAGAAAACAAGACTAAGTCATTCATGCTAACAAGCTTCTGGTTTAATGAGACAGATATCAAAAAGAACTCCAGTGAAATATGTGTCTGTGCTATCACAGTTTGGTCAGTGTAAGACAAGTGAAGGTGAAGAAAAAGAAACAAGAAAGGCTGTTAAAGTAGGTGTTCTTTAAACAGGGCCTTAAGGTATACATATGGGAGGGCTAAATTATTGCTCATAAAACAAGGAACAAGTAGAGGTCATTACAGGCAGCAAACCCAGAACTTTATACATAAAACAAATGGGTCAGCCAAACACGAGAGAAGTTTGTATTTCTTGAGGTAAATTTCTAGGATCTCAAAGTTCTATTTTGCTTTCATTTAGGTTTATATCATTACCCAACAGAAAAAAATTAAAGGACTAAGAACATGAAGTCACCAGCAACACAGTAACCTAATTAATCCTGAAGCATTTTACCTCTCTTAAATATTCACTGGTACCTTTGCATATAAAAGTGCAAAAGATGCTACATCTGACCAAGACCTATGTAAACTAAACTTAGGGAAAACAATAGATTTTATCATTATTTTAAGTGAAAAGTGTTTAAATTTTTATGCTGAACCTCTCCAAAAATAGTTCTGTTCAACGCACAGCTATTGAGTATATGGTTTATGTGTGTTTCACTGGTAGGCGCTAAAGATAGGCATGAACTCAGATAAAATGCTGCTGCTTCTGATTCTACAAAGAAAACAGCCCATAGAAAGCTGTATTAGAAGATAATGCATATGTATAAGGGATATAATGATAATAATTAAGTTGGGAAAAGGGTAGCACTAGGGGATTTTTCAGAAGCTGTGTTTGCACAGCAAACTTGTCATTTGTACTTATAATACATGCTTATTTTGGAGAAGAGAACTTTGGAGAGACTGGTGGGGGGTTATTTATTGGGCTAATGTCACCCCTTGGTGGCATCATTAACTATAATCAAAACACTTGCTTAGGAAAAAAGTCGAAGAAAAACTTTCATTGGAATTTCATTCACCAAGCCTAGGACAAATCCAATTAAAAGGATCCCATGGTGAAAGGCTGGCCAGGCAAAGCAAGAATGCCTAATACAATTTTGCTAAAGAAGACTCCAGTTTGGACAGGGGAACATAAATGTGCAGCAAAATTATTGTGAGAGGCAATAATATGCAATTTACTGGAAATCCCTAGGAATAGAGAGGTTACTAGAAATAAGTGAATGAAACACTGAAAGACTACTTATCTTTCTCTATCTAAGTATCATGTAGGAGATGCCTTACAGTTAAAGTCCTTGAGTATAGAGATTACAAATACAATTCACTGTTTACAGTTCACAAGTTTTATGCAAAATATGTGAGAAATATAAGCTCCTCTAATAAACCAGACAGGGGCTTAGATGAGGAGTAAGATTTCAAGAAAGAATGCCAAAATGACCTAAATGAACTTTGCAGAGACCAAGTCATGTTGAACTGTTCATCCCCAAAGCTAACAGAATATTCCAACAAACTCTAGCATACTTATCAACTGTACACTATGGAGGAAGAGAACTGTCTGGAAGTAAACATAAGTTTTCTGTCTCCACTTTCAAGTATAGTAAAAGTTATTATGCTAATGTTTTAATGAATCTTAACAGTTTGGTGCAGACGTGCTTCAGTAGCTCCATAGCCTTTGCTTAATGATAGATCACAGACTCTTGCTTTAGCTAATCTGAATAATAAATTTATGCAATTTAGAGCTCAAAAGACTAGCAGAAACTAAGAAATTGCAATATACTTGTATATCTTATCTTGTGGCCTGGAGTTCATATTGCCTTTCTCTGCAGCAGGTAATATACTGATTAGCAATCCAGCAGAGTTGAACAGTTGTCCTGTTTAGGGGAGGGTAATAATGTTGTTTACAGAAAATAGTTTTGTTGCTAGGAAACAAAGAATGTTATTACTATAAGTGAGGTTTTAACATATGGAAATAGTCCTCTAAGTTCTACAGTAAATTCTTATTAAATGATTGGATTTTTAAATTTTTGTTTTTCTTCTTAAAAGTAAAAGTAAATTTATCATGTGAGTTTCCTACCTGGGGCATAAATGTCATCTCTCTCTCTCTCTCACTCTCTCTCTCTCACACACATATGTAACTGAGATTAATGTCCATCATTTTTCCTTTTGTGGGAATACGTATGGCAATATATGACATATTTTCTGAAAAAAAAAAACACTTCAGTTTAAGGTTTAGAAGTACTTTTTACTTTTAATTTTCCCTCTGAATGCTATTTGCCATTTAGCAAACACTTAACAAGCTGTATTGTGTTACACGTACTGACCTAAGCATTGTAGGGGATACTCTAGCTTCTGCTTTTAGCTTAACTTGGGAGATAAGACTTGCTGTGGCAGAGATGCAGAGAAAGAGACATGGCAGGAGGGAGAGATTACTTTCAGTTGAACAAACAGGAAAAACTTCCGGATGGATATTGCGTTTGTGTGGGAACTTAAAGAATGAATAGTTTGAGTATTTGGAAAGAAGAGGAATAAGAAGTAGGTACAATTACAGGTAGAAAGCGCAATGTAAACAATGGCCCCAAAGCAGGAAACATAGCGTATGTTCTCATTGACAAGTTTTGATTGCCTGGCCAGCTTGTAACTCCTTCTTTGGACATACAGCCTACCTGGAATCATGGAGTCTATTAATTGCCCAGCTGCCAATCAGAGTCTGCCTTTTAAATCTTAGAACTAAGAAACAAAGTTCCAGCAGTAGGACGGTAGAGACAAGTTCATAGAAATATCACCTGAAATCAGGACAGTGGAAGCTATATTTGATGCATTTGCTGCTGAGAAGCAAAGAAAGCTTTGAGAAATTGCTTCAATCTTTGATGGCTTCCCAAGACTCATCTCCAGGTTTCATGGGATGTAACTGTTTAGTCCTATTTAGAGATCTTGTGTCTTTTCAACAGACTTTCCTTTATTTTAATTAGCTTGCACAGGTTTCTGTTCCTTGTACTCAGCATCTTAACTAAAATATTATAATGAAATGTTGAATGTAGTTTGATTAGAACCAAGAGGGTCTAAAGCGAATCAGTGGGAACTGTTTGTGAAGGTAAATGCATCTTAAATTATTGAATTCTCTGATTCCAATCAGTGTTTCTACTCTGGGAACAATAAAATAAAGTTTTTGAGCAAGATAGTGGTGAAGTACTCAGAGCTATATTCTTGAAAAATTAACAACTACAATATGCAGAGTGAATTAAGGGAAGAGGGTCAAATAGACTAGTAAACTAAATAGGAAGTGCTAGCCAACACAATCAGGCAAAAGAAAGAAATAAAACTCATCCAAATAGGAAAACAAGAAGTCAAATTAATGATCTCTCTTGTCTGTTGATATGATTTTTTACCCAGAAAACTCCAAAGACACCACCAAAAGGCTCCTAAGATTGATTAACGACTTCAATAATGTTTCAGGATACAAATTCATCATACAGAAAACCAGTAGCATTTCTACACAGCAAGAACATTCAAGCTGAGGGCAAAATCAAGAATGCAATTCCGTTTACAATACATACACACACACTGCCTAGGATACATATAACAAAGGAGGTAAAACACCTTTACAAGAAAACCTACACAACACTGCTGAAATCGTAGATGACACGAACAAATGGAAAAATATTCCATGCTCATGGATTAGAACAATTAATATTAAAATGCCATACTGCCCAAAGCAATGTACATATTCAACAATATAGCTATCAAGCTGCCAACATAATTTTTTAAAGAATTTGAAAAAAATTATTCTAAAAGTCACATGAGAACAGAAAAGAGCCCAAATAGCCAAAGCAATCATGTGATGCAACTTCAGACTTTACTCTAAGGCTATAGTAACCAAAACAGCACAGTACTGGCACAAAAACAGACACATAGACCAATGGAACAGAATGGAGAACCCAGAAGTAAAGTCACACACTTACAGTCATCTGATCTTCCACAAAGTTGACAAAAATAAACAATGGCTAAAGGACTCCCTGTTGAATAGATGGTGCTGGGATAGCTGGCTAGCCATATGTTAAGAATGAAACTGGGCCCCTACCTCTCACTGTATACAAAAAGTAACTCAGGATGAATTAAAGATTTGAGTGTAAGACCTCAAACTATAAAAACCTTAGGAGAAAACTTAGGAAACGCCATTCTGGACATAGGCCTTAGCAAGGAAGTTATGAGTAAGCCCTCAAAAGCAATTGCAACAGAAACAAAAATAGACAATTGGGATCTAATTAAACTAAAGAGCTTCTGCACAACAAAAGAAGCTATCAACAGAGTAAACAACCTACACAGTGGGAGGAAATATTCAAAAGCTATGCATCCAATAAAGGTCTAGTATCCAGAATCTATAAGGAACTTAATTAGTAAAGAAATAAATAATCCCATTAAAAAGTGGGCAAAAGACATGAACAGACACTTTTCAAAAGACATACAAGCAGCCAACAAACATATGAAAAAATGTTCAACATCAGTAATTATCAGAGTTATGCAAATTAAAACCACAATGAGATTCCATCTCACATCAGCCAGAATGGCTGTTATTAAAAAGACAAAAAAAATAATAATAACAGAGGCTGGTGAGGCTGCAGAGAAAAGGGAATGCTCATATCCTGTTGATGGGAATATAAATCAGTTCAGTCACTGTGGTATGCAGTTTTGGAAATTTCTCAAAGAACTAAAAACAGAACCACCATTTGACCCAACAATCTCATTACTGGGTATACACCCAAAGGAAAAGAAATCATTCCACCAAAAAGGCGCACGTTGCACTTGTGTGTTTATTGCAGCGCTACTTGCAATAGCACAGACATGAAATCAATCTAGGTGCTCGTCAATGATGGATTTGATAACGAAAGTGTGGTACACATACACCAAGCAATACTAAATAGCCATAAATGGAATGAAATTACGTCTTTTGTAGCAGCATAGATGCAGCTGGGGGCCATTATTCTAAATGAATTAACTCAGTAACAGAAAACCAAATATCACATGTTCACACTTATAAGTGGAAGCCAAACACTGGGTTCACATGGACATAAAGATGGGAACAATAAACACTAGGGACTACCGGAAGGGGGAGAATGAGAGTTGGGAAAAGGCTGAAAAACGACCTATTGGGTACTATGCTCACCAACTGGGTGACTGGATTATTCATATTCCAAACCTCAGCTTCGTGTAATATACCCACGTAACAAACCTGCATAAGTATTCCCTGAATCTAAAATAAAACTTGAAATTATAAAAAAAATAGAGTTAATATTTTCATGACCTTTAAAAAAAGAGACTTGATAGATTATGGAATTGTGAAATAGAGTGTTGACAGTAGGAAGAAGGCCTTTAGTGGAAGTATAATTTTCTTAGTGAAGCAACTGCTAAGATAACAAAGTTAAAAGAGGAGTGAATAAGAATACCATAAGCAATTATTGCTTAAATGACTGTCAGAGAAGGAGGGACTTAGAGATTTAAATTTAGTTATTAATTTAATGCAGGTAACATTTTGAACCTTAGGATAAGACATCAATAAGTAACGCAGTGTAGAGAGTTATGCGGATAGGGAGTTGACAACAAAATCTGAAACCTTGAGGGATGTCTACATTTTAGAAAGAGACAAAACTGAAAAACCAAATTAGTAAGAAGGATATTTCGAAAAATAAAAAAGTTAATAATGTAAAGTTAATATAACATAAGTCTAGTGTTTTTTGAAGCAAGGTTAAGAAGATAAGAAAAAGGCCAAAGGACACAGAAGGAGAAAATCATTGGTAAAAATTGTGTCAATATAATTTCAAATAAAATGGGAGATAATCAAGGGAGTACTATAGTCTCAAGATATTTGATAGTAGAGAAAGGGAATATAGTTGCTTGAAGGAGTAGTAAGTTCAAGAAAAGATACAGAAGCATGAAGATTGTCTTGCACAGTGATATGGCATAGAAAATTAAATGTTCAAGAGCATAATGAAAATAATTTTTAAAACATAGTTATAAAGACAGAAAGGGTGAAAGTAGAACTCAAGTGGCTGAATGACTCTTGCAGAGAGAAGGTAAAGAAATGGGATTATATATAAATACAGATATTTGAGCCAGGAAAAATGGGAAGAATAAACAATGGCTTCAGAAAAAAAGTAAAGATTATGTGGTGAAAGGAATTGGAAATATAAGGAAAATAGAAAAACAATCTATTCAATATGAATAAATCATTGAGTTAGTGAGAGTTTTCTATAAGATCAATTTTAATAGTTTCATGTTATTTTATGTTAATTTATAGGGGATAAATAAAATAATTGCTATTGTAGTCTAAAGATTATAGGTTTTTTAAGTATAAAGTTCTGCTTCTACCAATGCAGTAGACTAGATATTCTGAAAAACCTAGGTAGACTAGATATTATGAAACACCTAGGTATAGAAAAATTGAAGCAAAGTCTTTAAATGAAGTTTTGAGCTTAAGCAAATTTAGAAATATAATCAGAGTAAGCAAATATGGAAGCCATAGTTGCTATTTGGACATTTGCTTTTGCTAGAAACTAGACTTGAGTTTTAAAGACACTGTTGTGAAATTAATACAATACCTAGGCCTCTTACAAAGTGACAAATAGGAATTGAGACTTATATAAAACAAAATCCCTCAAAGGCTACAATGTCAATGAAGGGGGCCATAGAAAATGTAGCCTGACAGCCAATGAATATGACAAGATAATTTGTTTATTTTAGGAAGATTCAGAATGGGGAAACAGACAAACAAACACACAAAACTGAGATTTTGTAACCATAGACCTTCTCACATTAATTATAATTTAAATTTACTCAAATTTTAAGGTTCAGAAAATCCCACATAGAAAAATTGAAGAGGCCCTGGGTGGACAGAACTAGAAGAACCATGACAGATGCAAATTCAAATAATATAGCTTTAAAAAGACTAATATAAACATATAATAAAACTTATAAAACACACAAGGAAGAAAGCCCCATGACTGAGATTGAACAGTGTATTTATATTTCTTATTTATTTATTTATTTATTTATTTATTTATTTATTTATTTTGAGACAGAGTCTTGCTCTTTCACCAGGCTGGAGTGCAGTGGCATGATCTTGGCTCACTGCAACCTCCACCTCCTGGGTTCAAATGATTCTCGTGCCTTAGCCTTCCGAGTATATAAGATTACAGGTGCCTGCCACCACACCTGACTAATTTTTTGTATTTTTAGTAGAGGTGGAGTTTCACCATGTTGGTCAGGCTGGTCTCGAACTCCTGACATCAAATGATCCACGCACCTTGGCCTCCAAAGAGCTGGTATTACAGACATGAACCACTGTGCCTGGCCCTGTATTTATATTTCTAAGAACTGTTAATACTGGAATTATTTAATACACAATATAAAATAGTTATTTTTGCATTGCTGGAAGCAACAAAATATGGATTTAGAAAATATAAACAAGAAATAAGAAATTGTAAAAAATTACCTGACCAACTGTAAAACAACAACAACAACAAACAATAACTCAACAACAAAAAATTGAGTAATGAAAGAGATTATTATCAAATTTTAGAAGCAATTGATGGGTTAGACAGAAGATCGCACTAAAAACAGCATTAGAATTAGTGGAGTTCTGTGACTGTCTTGGCAGAGTAAACCTTTGATATACTGATCATCCCAAATATAATATGAATAGACTCTGGACCAATGCAAAAAACAACTACCTGAGGGCTGCAGGAAGTGAAAAGTAGGTGGATTTTGGAATCCACCTACTTTTGAAGCTTTAAGAAAGGAACTGGTATATATGCTCTCTGTTTTTGTGGATTTGGCCTGAGGGTGGGCTATGTTCACAGCACAGAAAGGTAAAACTGAAGCTCTAATAAAAAAAAATTATCATTTATTCTGGAAAATGAGAAGAGATTCCTGGAATGGAGATAACCTAGAAAGAAAACCCTGTATTCTGTGTACCATCAATAAGTGTCTGTACCTTATCTATAAACAACACACATAGGCATGTTGGTTACAAGGTAAAAAAAAAAAAAAAAAAAAAAAAAAAAAAATTTTAAGAATTGGGTTGCTATCCATTTCAGGTGAGACAAAGGTTGCAGTTTCAGCCTAATCAAATTATTTACTAAAAATTACATAAACATTTTTCAGAGGAATATAACAAAATCAAGATTCTCCATTACAAATCCTTACAATATACAAGATACAATTCAAAATTACTTAACATAAGAATAAAAAAGAAAATGTGACTATTCTCAAAGGAGAAGAAAAGCAAATGAGATCAACCTTCAGATGTTCTAGATGGTGGAATTATCAGAAAAGAACATATATTGACTATGTTTAATATGGTAAAAAATATGCTTGCAATGAATAAAAGAATTAAAATATGAGCTGAGAAAAAATGTAATAAAGAAGTGAGTGGGCCGGGCGCAGTGGCTCAAGCCTGTAATCCCAGCACTTTGGGAGGCCGAGATGGGCGGATCACGAGGTCAGGAGATCGAGACCATCCTGGCTAACACAGTGAAACCCCATCTCTACTAAAAAAAATACAAAAAACTAGCCGGGCGTGGTGGCGGCGCCTGTAGTCCCAGCTACTCGGGAGGCTGAGGCAGGAGAAAGGCGTAAACCCGAGAGGCGGAGCTTGCAGTGAGCTGAGATCCGGCCACTGCACTCCAGCCTGGGCGACAGAGCCATATAATTGAATAGAAATTACTCAATATTAAAGGAAATATTATTTGAAATAGTCTAATACTGCCAACAACCCAAATACTATCAATGCTATATTGGATAGATAATTAGTGGTATATTCATATAATTGAATGTTGCATACAAAGGAAAATTAATGATGTAGAGCTATTAATACCTAAACCAAAAGAGATAAACCTTACATAATACTGAGCTAAAGAAATAAAACACAAAATAACACATAGATTTCCATTTGTATAAGGTTCAAAAATAGGCGAAACATTTAATTAATGTTCCTAAAAGGAAGTTTTCTGTTTTAATACCGGCTGGAATAGAAACAGTTTTGTTGAGCCATCTTAAATCCCGGGAAGAAATCAACATTCTGGGCCATGGTGAAGCAAAAACATGAATATGGTAAGCAAACTACATTTTGTAGCCAAATCTTGTCCACCACTGTGTTTGTTTGACCTGCAAGCTAAGAGTGATTCTCCCATTTTTAATATTGGTGAGAAAGCAAAGGAAGACCAATGTTTTGTGACTTGTGAAAATTGCAAGAAATTCAAATTAGGGTGTACAGAAATTTTGATTGTCATTAATACAAAATTTGTAGATATTTATTTTCTGTCTTGTAATATAAGTACTTGTCCTCTTTGCCTACATAATGTCCTCTTTGCCTACAAAACATAAAATGCTTAGTATCTTGATCTTTACAGAAAAAGTGTTTGCTGACCCTGATATGGAAGATGCTTTGATTCTCAGGTCACCTAATGGAATGCTGTCTCCAACACAGTCCTCCAGGCTCATCTATTACTTAGATATTTCTCTGAGATACCAAAAAGAAAAAAAGCAAAAGCAAAAACAAAAATTAACTGCTTTTATAAGCTTTTGGTTAAGGCAGTCAAGTAAATATTATGTCCTAACAGTTCTGTCATTAAGCTACAGTCTAAAAAACAGGAACCATACTAGGTATTTCGAATAGTGAGAATTTAATAGAAGGGATTATATACTTGGGATTTGGAAGGTAGAAAGAGCAATAAAGGATCAGTGGTGTAAAACAGGGAAAATAACTACAGAAATAACTACAGAAAACTACAATAACTACCTAGAGCTTTGATTATAAAGGAAACAGTGATGTTAAATTGATTCTCGGGGCTTAGACACATGGTACTCCATGTAGTGCCTAGATTTCTAACACGAAGCTCTGTAACTGTTATTGGTACTATGGATACTAAAAGAAAGGTGGTGGCCAGAGCCAGCCTCCTGCAAGTGTGATGCTGACAGAAGTAGGAAAAAGAGTAGGAATCCCTCTTCCCACCTTTCAATCTCCTTTTAGTAGTTCCTCTTTCCAGATGGTCTGAGGAATATTGTTTGAGATTCTTAGCCCTCGAGTCACAGAGCAGAGTATAGAAAAGCTGTCTCTCAGTAAATAAAAAGCCCACCAGAAAACTTTTTTTCATTGATACACTTTTTAGATGATTCCAGTCACACAGATACCCAGGCTATCAATTAAAACTCTCCACTTCTGACCATTTATAATAAATGAACTTCTCCTCTCCCTAAACAAATTGTAATTTTAAAATATTTGGAAATAACTACCATGACCAGGAAACTGTGCTATATCTTGGGCAAGAAAGAGTCTAAAGATAAATAAGGTATTGACTGGGAATGACATTTTGAATTTCTACTCATTTCATTCCCTAATCCAAATAGTATGAGATTTTTCACTATACAAAGCAACATGGTAACAAACATGTTATCTGAAAAAAAAATTTTTTTCTTATTCTCCTAAAAAGTTACTCTAGAAACACCTTTGGAATTCATTACACTAAATTTTAAAATATGTACACTTCAAATCAAACATGTATTGACACCAGGCAACGTATCTTAAAAATAAATGTTTTCTTAATAGTAATATAATGTCCGGAGACAGTTTTAAATGTTGAGACCCAATCATCAGGGATTCTGACAGTCACTTATTCTCACTTTCATTACTGAAGCCTCACTACTTGTTCTTCACTGGCCTTTTTGTTCTTATCACTAAAGCTGCTTCCTTTCAGAAATTTAAAAGAAAATATAATTGTAAATTTATTCTGCATGAGATGTCATAATGTTATAAACATATTCATTTAATAAAGAGACTTTGTGATCTTTTACAAATTAGAACTTAAAGCCAATTAGAACCAACTAATTAAGAATTGAGTGTGACTAAATTAAATGCACTGTTCTTAATAATGGGAAATACAAAAGCATAGGGTATGACATAGATATATAAAAATAAAATGGTATATTAATTACATTATAAAGTATTAATACATTTCTATATTGGTCCAGTAAAGAGCAAGCTTCTACTCATGTGTGGGAAGAATAAAGACTGTATAGATTTGTGTGATCAAAGGTGGCTGTGGTTTTGGAGCTTGCCAGCTGCACTTCACTTAGAAATTGTTATAAAATATGAACCCTGCAAAATTGCTCAGAGTTCTAATTTTATTGAAGCCATATAATGGACAAAAGAAAAAGAAAAAAAAAACCTAGACTGATTTCACTGCTATAGATTTTCTCCTATCTGCTATATGAACATATATTTGTTAATATTTATCTTTGAAGCATGTATATAAGCTATTATTTCAGCTTTTTACATCTTAGTTAGCATATAATGAATAAAATATTTGCCCTATATTCAATTTTATTCTGAACAGTATCTCTAGCATGATAACTAATTTGATTTTTTTTTCTTATCTCAAGGCTTCCTTTTATACTATGATTTAAAATCCCCTACAAGTCACTATAATTTCCAATCTTTTTATGTTTTAAGTGTATTTTATCATGTTCTTCTTTCTGTGTGCTCTTTAGACTTATGAAGAACATGAGTCTTATCCCATATATTAATAAAACCTGTCTCTTAAGAAATTTTATGTGAAAGAGTAGCTTTAATTTAGTAACCTAAAATGAGTAACCAAATGCAAAAATTAAGAGATTGTTTAAGGTGATTAGATTCTCATTACAAATGAAAGCAATGACACTTAAACTTTATTGAAATATCTGATTATTTAAAGTATAAATGTTTTAATAATCAAAGTACTAATAATATAAAATATATTAGCCTTTTAGAATAATAAAGGCTATTTTTCTCATATGAAGTATGTTAACTGCCTAATTTTTGTCATTGTTGCTCCCAAATTTTTAATATTTGTTGCTTTCCATACTGTGAAAACATTAACTAGGTTCAAGTTTGTCTAATAGTCTTTGTGATGACAATAAGGAAAGCAGTAGTTCCATAGATTAACTAAAATACACTAGAGAGCAATTCTTCGTCGTTGTCGTCTTTTTTTTTTTTTTTTTTTTTTTTTTTTTTTTGACGGAGTCTTGCTCTGTCACCCAGGCTGGAGTGTAGTGGCATAATCTTGGTTCACTGCAACCTCTGCCTCCCAGGTTCTAGTGATTCTTTTGTCTCAGCCTCCCAAGTAGCTGGGACCACAGGCGCCTACTACCATGACTGGCTAATTTTTGTTTGTTTGTTTATTTTCTTTTATTAGAGGTGGGAGTTTCAACATGTTGCCCAGGCTGGTCTCAAACTCCTGATCTCAAGTGATCCACCTGCCTCAGCCTCCTAAGGTACTGGGGTTCCATTCTTCTTTATGAAATGAATTGGAGGAAGATCTTTGCTGTAATGACTTTTAACATCAATCCCTCTTGTGAAAGGGATAATGCTAAAATTCATCTGAGGCCTTTCATCTAGCCATAGAATTACCATTTCTATGTCAATTATTAATAAAACTTCCTATATACTGGTTCCAGAATGGGGGGAATAAGAGAAGTAAGTGAAAATGCAAGGTTTTAGGAAACACTATGCAACATCTGTGAGTGAAAAACATGTGGCCTGCTGGACTAGCTCGGAGACCAACTAAGATGCTGTTGTAGAAGGAAGGAAGAATAAGTAAGTTTTATTTATAAACATTATTTTAATAACTTTGCAGCTTTTTCAAATGTTTAATCTTAAATGTTCCTTGCTAACTACTAAAGTATGAACCTACAGAAACCTGCAAACATGTAGTGCAGGATGTCCAATCTTTTGGCTCCCCTGGGCCACATTGGAAGAAGAAGAATTGTCCAGGAACACACATAAAATACACTAACACTAATGATAGCTGATGAGCTAATAAAAATGGCAAAAAAAAAATCTTAAAGTATTTAAGAAAATTTACAAATATGTGTTGGGTTGCATGCAGCCCCTGGGCTGCAGGCGGGACAAGCTTGATCAAGTGTATGTAGACAAGACAGGAAAGACCTTGACAAAACATGAGAAAAAGGGAGTGATGTAGAGTCCTGATGATTTGTTCCAATGCAATATAGTGCCAGAAGCTGAAATGAGGATGTTAAAGGCAAATGGAAAGGCGGGGGAGGAGGAAAAGATTTTTGATGGAAAGTCGTATTCAAGTGGATGGACTTGAAGTTCAGTTGAAGGTTCAAAAGAGAAGATACCAGTTGGTCCATCACCAGCAAATATTCTAACTGAAAGACCTCAGTTCATCTTACATATTATCAGGTATCATTTCAAGCAGCAATAACAATAAACAATGTCTATGTTTTTCATGACTTCTCCCAGGCTCAATGGATAAAATTTTGTTTTACTGTGGTGATCCCTATTTGACACTCACTTGATATATGATTATCACTTACAATTGATCTAATTGCTTGGAGGTTTTTATTTGCTGTTATCTCTTCAATATTAAATTGTCTTTTGGGGGGTTAGTGTTTGTTAAGATTACAACCTTTTTAAAAAACATTTCTAATGTACTTTCCCATGACAACTTATCTACATATTCATTTCATATCATTTCTTCTTTATGTTCTTGCCTGGAATCTACACAGCATTTGTCACAACTGAAAAATTGAAATAATTAGGATTAGACCAACTTTTATACTTGCTTCAATATGCTCCCTCAAGTGCCTACAGATACCACCAAAGTTTAAAAGCATATCATCTATAATTAGCTGAGAAAATGTTGAAATTCTCAGGAGATTTATTTCAAGTAGAATTTTGTTAAGTGTATTCCTAAATTTGCCTTTCTGTTTTCCCAAGTATTATAATACTATAAATATTTACATGCAAATTCTGAATCATTAGACAATACTTTTGTGATCTACATACACCAATGTTGAACCTTTTCTTAGGGGAAGAACTGAGTTTACATGATAAAACCAACCCTGATAATAGAAATTCTTAAATGATTCTTTGGTGTGTTATTTGAAAAGTTCAACCTGATCACACTAGATACAGATCTCTCTGTTAATGAGGATTTTTTTTTATACTCCTCAAAATACATTTTATAATAATTTACTACTTTTCATCTCTTTACCCCACTCTTTTTTTTTTCTTTTTCTGTTAGTACAAATTACCTTCTAAGATACTACATAGTTTACTCATGTCTTTGAAATCTTTTATCAGTGAGTCATCTGTTAAATACTTGAATTATTGGCATACAAATTTCATGAAAGTTTGCAGTAACTCTGAAAAATAAATTATTTATGACCCACAGAAAAATGATGTGTTCAATTCTACATTTGTTTTTGCTAACTCACAGAGAATGACCTCCTGATATATTCTAACATGATACAGTGGTACATCATATTTTGTGTGTGTGCATGTGTGTATATGTGTGTGTATGTGTTATATATTAAACATGATATAGTGGTACATCATGTTTTATGTATGCGTGTGTGTGTGTGTGCGCGCGCGTGCGTGTTGAGGGGAGCAGAAATGATTTGAGAAAAAAACACTTCAGCATTAAATTCTATAGAAACCATTAAATTCTATAGAAACCATTCCCACTGGGAAGATTTTAGAACTTCAATTTGATGTTTTATTAATTGAATTCAAAGGGGTCCAAAACATTTCTGTTTCCCAGATTTATGTGGATGGAGTCTTCATTCAGCAGTGATTTCAAAGTAACTACATTAATGATTTTTTCTTTATAAATGTCATCGTATTTTTTCTTCGTTTTTTCAGAATCACTTTATATTTTTTTGTAATAATTAATTTCAAATTTGGGAATATGACTATTTACTTTTCATAGAAAGTTAAATTCTTATTAGCTCAATCAATAATAGATGTTTGATCTGAGCTGTTAACCTAGACAGCAAAGAAAATCTGATTAAAACGTGTTTACTAATTTTTCCTTGTGGTGAATGCTAGTTCACATAGAGTCTTTCACACATTTTATATATATCTTAATCTCTATATACAACATAAGTATAGCACTTAATATATTTCATATTATTACAGAATATTTCTAAATCAAATATCCTGTAATCCAAAGAATATGTATTCATTTTTGTATTTTCAAACTCTCTTTGTCGTTCTTAAATTTCTCATTCTAATATACTTACTAGAGACTTTGGAGGGAGGTAGAAGAACAAGAGTTATAAAAATAAGAATTAGAAAGTGAGTTGCAAAGGCAAAAGGTTCTGGAGAAAGACTAGAGAAAAGAAAAGAGGTCAAAGGAGGAAAGAAACACTCCAAGGGGAAAATCTGAAAGATGTGACAATCATCAATTACAATTATGTTACTCTGAGAGTGAAGCACAGCTGACATCTGTCACTCCACTTACGCCACCCACCAGGAAGCTGATAGTGTTGCTGTTTCCTCAAAGAAATACTCTCTCTTTGGTTTCTTTGGATAATTACTGAAAAAATGATATGGTGGCATATTCTGAAGAAAAGAGTAGATATTGGTGGGGCAGGGGATGGAATACACAGATCAGTAGATCATATGGTCTCACAAATTCCAGTTCCATGAATTACTGCTCTATAAGGAACAAATAGAATTTGGTTATGACCCTTGCACCTGCTGTTACTTTGAGTTTTGGAAAATAATGCTATTGAAGGGATGATCGTAATTTGTTATGTTGAAATAGTTTTATGAAAACATTATTACCAAGAATAATTTTGTTAAGCCTGCATTTTAAACATGTGGCTGAACAAAGTTTTATTATATTAGAAATTATAACTGCTAATTGATTGTTAATACACATTGTCATAATAATGAAACACGCAAATAAGTAAACTGTCTCGCCATGTTTTATGAACATGCTCTTGAGAAGCGTTCTTACTACTGTCAGTTCTTTTTTTTTTTTTTTTTGAGACGGAGTCTCGCTGTGTCGCCCAGGCTGGAGTGCAGTGGCGTGATCTCGGCTCACTGCAAGCTCCGCCTCCCGGGTTCACGCCATTCTCCCGCCTCAGCCTCCCAAGTAGCTGAGACTACAGGCGCCCGCCACCACGCCCGGCTAGTTTTTTGTATTTTTAGTAGAGACGGGGTTTCACCATGTTAGCCAGGATAGTCTCGATCTCCTGACCTCGTGATCCACCCGCCTCGGCCTCCCAGAGTGCTGGGATTACAGGCTTGAGCCACCGCGCCCGGCCACTACTGTCAGTTCTAATGGAAAAAACATTTTAACTTAAAAAATAAAATGTTCATGACAGCCATGAAAGAATTCTCCATCTTTTTCTCACTTTCCAATCTTCGCATATTTTATTTCTAGTCATCTGAAGTTACTTTTTAATAGGATGCTTATATTGCTGGATCTTACTTTCCAATTTAAAAAAATTTTTTTATTTTTATTTACTTATTTTTAGACAGAGTTTTGCTCTTGTCGCCCAGGCTGAAGTGCAATGGTGCAATCTCAGCTCACTGCAGCCTCTGCCTCCCAGGTTCAAGCAATTCTCCTGCCTCAGCCTTCCGAACAGCTGGCATTACAGGTGCCCACCACCACGCCCAGCTAATTTTTTTTTATTTTTAGTAGAGAGGGGGTTTCACCATGTTGGCCAGGCTGGTCTTGAACTCCTGATCTCAGGTGATCCACCCACCTTGGCCTCCCAAAGTGCTGGGATTACAGGCCTGAGCTACTGCACCTGGCCAGTTCCAACAATTTTTAAAGTGAGTATCATTTAGAGTAGATCATCCCGTGAAAAACAAAGGAAATGAAAGGTCTTAACTAGAACATCTGACCCATAAACTGCACTTTCACTGCCTGCCAAAGACAATTTTACTACTAAGTCCAGACTATAAATAGAGGTTTTCTAAATATCACTGTGCTCAGAAAGTCTTGCTCCTTTATTTCATTTTTAACCACTTCGTGAGTGTACATCTAATCTCCATATGTGAAGGTTAAGCATGATGAGGGCAGGGGCCATGGCAATCTCATTGTTCCATATTCCACTTCCCCCCATAGTTTCTCAATGAACCTCTAACACATGTATGAATTCAAAGTAATTTTAATAGTGCTTATCTACCCTTTAATGTTGTGTTTTCTGTTGTTTGTGTGTGTGCATGTGTGTGTGTGTTTTATGTATGTCACAAAACATACATAATCTCTAAAACTTTAAATCATTTCTGTAGCAGATGATATTTAAGATGTCAATGTTTCCTTTCTCCACATTTCATTTACTGATTATTCTTCCCGCACTGTTTATTTGCCAATAAGAGCTTTGCATTAGCTCAATTTCTAATAAGCTTGAAGTTGACATAGTTTAAGACAAAGTATTCTAATGCAAACTTCATGACAAAAAGTCCAGTAGTAAAAGTCCAATACAAGTCTACACTTTTGATATCCAAAATTGGATATCTGAACTCTGAAAACTAAATTCTTCTTGGTAGCAAAACTACATAATTGAACTCATTTGGCTGCAAAATTTAGCTGAAATGACATTGCTTTATTTAGTCTTTATCCCTCTCACTCTGAATATTCATACAATTTCCTGCCAAATTATTAATGTGTTGGACTCTGAGGTGCTACCCAAATTCTGCTAGGGTGTTGTCTGATTTGCACTAAAGGCACTGTATACTTTTTTTGATATGCAGAACGTTCCAAAATTTGAAAACTCATCTGACCCCAGGGAGTTCAAATAAAAGATTGCAAACTGAAAAAGCCTGGCAAGAAAAAATTAGCAATTTTTAAATTGAGCATCTAATTGAAGTGACATTAATACCTCAATAGAATCAAATCCAAATTATTACTTTGGTGCTTTTCTATCCTTCCCATTTCATAATAGATAGCATCTCAGCACAGAGGTTTGGGAAATTCCTTATCTAGTGGAGAAAAATCAAATGGGAGAGAACAGAATATTGTCGCCTAGTATTTCCTTCTCTTCTCTTATCCCAGTTTTTAATATTTTATTATGGAAAGAGTGTCTATGGCAACAATATCATATCAGTTATTATATTGTAATATATTGCAGTTAGTATTATAAAAATTAAAATATAAAACAGAAATATATTTAATAGGTAGTTCAATCAAATTACATTCAACAAGCATTTTCAAACCTCTATAGACTTTCCCTTAGCCTACTAACACAGGAAGAGAAAACCAAATACCACATATTCTCACTTATAAGTGGGAGCTAAATGATGAGAACACATGGGCACATAGAGGAGAACAACATACACTGGGGCCTTTAAGGGGGCAGAGAGTTGGAGGAGGGAGAGGATCAGGAAAAATAACTAATGCGTACTAGGCGTAATACCTAGGTGATGAAATCATCTGTACAACGAACCCCCATGACACGAGTTTACTTATGTAACAAACCTGCACTTGTACTCCTGAACTTAAAAGTTAAAAAAAATAAAAGAAAGTGCTCGTATCCATGTGCAATTTTGCATGCACTTGCAGAAATCAGTTTCATTGACTCCATCCCATTATCAACCCCCTTTAAGGTGCCTATGAAGACCCTTACTCTTAAAATGTGTCAGAGATCATGCAAAGAATTGGTGTTATAGTACATGGCTCTGGATTGAAATAGTCCAAGTTTAAAAGAAGATACAGACAATTAGACAAATTACTACCATGCTATACAATAATTCTTATAATTCACGTAAGTGCAAAGTAATATTATACCACAGAAGAAGGAATAACTATTTACAAGGAAGTTTTCCTGGGGATAATATTTTATTGAATAATCATGGAAGGGATCTTATAAAGAGATTTCAGGGAGGAAGTCTGGGGGAGGCTAGAGAACAGTTAAACTAAATGAAATTGTGTACTCTTTTCAAACACAATGTTCTAAATCCCGTGATTGCATTTTCAGAAACAAAACAGAACAAATATTTTGTTTCTCAGTCTGGTTCTCCAGAATCCATTCACGTATTCAGTAAATATTTGTTGACTATCTTTTCTGTTCCGTGCCAGGTCCTAGAATGTGGAGCAGCGTGGCACTGTGTTTGTTGTTAAGGAGGTCACTGTCCCATCTGGGAGACAGGAAAATAAAAAATAAATAACAGAATGATGTTACAGAGACTGGGCACTGTAGTGACATTTTAGCTGATGAATAGTGTCAAACCATCTCCCAAGACCCCATTGAAATAGCCCTGAAGATAGATGCACAAATTTTGGCAACAGTACTACACACTAAAGAGAACTAAGCTGGTGTCTAGACAAATTTACAGACATCCCTGCACCATACCTTCTCTACCCTCTGACCCAGAACAACCCAAATTGCTGTCCCTAAATCTGGGATTCAGGATGTTGTCAAGTAGAATTGCGTTGGAACAGTCTGAGCTGGTCAGAATCAGGCTTATTCCTTACAACTATTGCCCTTGCCTTTTCTTTGTCTGAGTCGATTTCAATATAACTCCTATGATTCAATATGTATCAGTGTTTTTAGTAGCAAGCAAAAGAAGCAATTTATATTGTCTTAGGCAAATAATTTATTGAAAAAATAGTGTATAGAGTTCCCTAGAAGACTGAAAAACTCAGTGAGGAGGTAACAGTGCCCTAAATCATACTTCTAAATTGCTGCTGCTACCACTAAGTCCTGGGCATGGCAGGTTGTACCTCTTGCAACTCTCACATGGGGCGCTGTATACCATTATTAGCACAGTGGCGCCAGAACCCCCCCTGTAAGTCATGTAACTACCAGAGAAGATTCTCTGTGGTCTAGTTCTGTCCTTACTATGGCAGCAGCAACCTTCTCACTTTCCAGAATAGATGTATCCAATTGATGGGTCCCTAAGGCAACCCGCAATCAACTAATGAGGAGACTAAGCAAGGTAGTCGGGATCTACTTTAGTTTGTAAATCCAGGAAGTCACTTGATCGTACTAATATAGTGGATTGGTAATGCAGGTGATGGAAGAGCTAAGCCAAACAGAACAATGAGACGGCCTCAGAGATTAATAGCAAGAGAAAGCTACTGATACTTCTGAGTTTAGAGAAACAATGGGTGCTGCCAGAGCCCAAAAGAGAGGAAAATCTGGTTGGAACTAAACTAAAAATGGAAAATGCGTAGCTAATGTTGGGACCATGAGGGAAAACATTGTCCCTGGAGCTAGAGTCAGGGAGGAAATGCAACAGAGATGCTGTCTCATATGGAATGAGAGACATAAAAATCCCTTGCCTCTCCGCTCTTCCCAACTTCTGAACATTCATCAGTGCTTTCCATTGAGCCAACCTCCCCAGAAGTCCATTGTATTTTCCTGTGATAAAGTACTGAGCAGGGCAAGAAAGGAACTGGATCTAAGACACAACAGGCAAGTAATCTGAACACTGAGAGAACACGTAGCTGGAATTGTCAACTTCTCATCAGGATTCCATGGCAGGAAATTTCCCATTTGCAAGAGAGGTTTCAGGTGGTGGGCAATGAAAGAGAATGGTGTATATTCACCACACAAACCACCAGAAACAAAAATAGGTGGTGATACAGTGGTAACATTTCCCAGGAGGAAATATCAACACCAGGGGACTTCTGTTGACGGGGACCAAGTCCATAAGACAGAAGTCCTGGAGGAATGTGTGTTGGGATATGACTGCATCTGACCCCCCGGTTTGGTTTAAGAATTCCACAGTCAGAGCAGGTGGTTCAATTCCACTCCAGGACTCAAACTGACAGTGAGGATCCTAGGGAACCCTCATCTTTCTGTTGTTGTTTTCTACACTTCATTGCAGAATTATTAAAGCAAGAAAAACAATCATGATTCTATGGCACTAGTGAAAGGCAGTATTTTCCCAGAGGATTCAAAGGAAGAACAAACATCTGAATGTGTTTTTTTAATCAAAAAAATTCTAACCATTGCCAAATCCAAATATCACTTCCAGTTATTAAACTTTTTCTGTGATTAAAGCCGTTGCCTACCCCTTTCTTCTTGAAACTCTACTTGGTTTCCATGAAATCATGCTGTTTATTTCCCTTCTTTAAATCTGATCATATTTTCCTGCTCTGATTCCTAACTCTTAGTATTCTTTAGATTTCCTTTCTCTGCTTATTATCCTTCTTGCTTGATGTATAATTCTTGAAGGGCATAATTTAACTTACTCTCATTTTTAGTTCTTACAAATGTCTGAGTTCCAAATCTACATCCCCAGTTCTTCACCTGCTATTATAAAGGTCTTTATACATGAGAATTAAACATCGCTAATTCTGCCCCCAAAAAACACACTGTCTTCCTTAAAGCTGGTCCTTCATGTGTTCCTTCATTCAGTTGATTAAAGGGGCCACTCTCCTACTAACTCTGAGTCCTCCATGTCTCTCATGTCCAAATCTAATAATTAATAAATTCTTAACCATTAAATATTATTCAAAATTGGTTTTTTCTATTTTGTCCTACTCCTATTGTCCTGGTTCTGGCCTTTGCCATCTCTAACTGGGCAATTGTTACAACTAGCTGGACCTCCAGTCTCTAGGCTCATTTTACTGAAATCTATTCACACAGTTGCCAGAAATCTATCTAAAAGATGCATATGTCATACTTCTCTTCTTAAAACCCTTCAAAAGTTATTTATAACATACCAGATAAAAATCCAATCACTCAAACTTCTCAAATACCTTAACCCTCTAGTCTATTCACTGACACTTTCTGTTTTACGCCTCCTCTACCTTTCTTAAATTGGGTGCACTGCTCTTCCCCCAGCATGATATGTTCTCTCTTCTTGGCAAGAATCCCCAATGCCATTTCTATAAGCTTTACCTGGCAAACTATTCAGTCTTTAAGACTGAGTTCAAGATTATAGCCTCTGGTAATCCATTCAGACCCGGTCAAATAGAATTAAATGCTTTACTTATCTGTTCCCATTCACAGAACACTGAGCATAATTCTATGGCTGTAGATATGATATATTTTACATGTGTGTTCCAGACACAAGACCGTGAGCTCCTGGAGGGCAGGATGTATCTCATTCATGTTTATATCTCCCACCCTTATCAGACACCAGTACATACTGAATTTTGAATCTAAACACCTGAATTTGTGTTCTTCTTATGATATTGGTCAAGTGGCCTTAATAGAAATAACATTTTATCTTCCTCAGTTTTCTTATTCATAAAGTGGTGTCATAATTTTTAGTTAATTATCTCATAAGGTTGTTACGAGGCTCACATGAGATGTTACAATTATATTTTACATACTTCATGAAATATTCATATATTGGTTGTTTTGTAAATAGTATTGGTTTGCTAATTACAAATAAGAGCTTGAGCATAAGTACAGATTTTTAGAAAAACAGCATAGGCAGAGATTTTACTTGGTCACTAAAAGAAAAGGGAATTTTTGTTTATGTTTCTGTACTAAAGAGATGTAACAACAAAAATTTAATATAACTGATAAAATGGATATGTAAAAGCACACTTACCTTAAAAATTTATATAAAAGTCCTAAAAGACTGATGACAAAACACAATTTATAACTTGGTTAGTTTTGAATCTAGAATAATTTATTTTTTCTTCTAATAATTTAACATAAAGCTTGTGAAAAAGAAGCCAAATTGATGGCATGGCAGCCCATCTGGAGTGGCCACTGCCATGACAACGACTGCAATGGGGGAGGTGTGGCCAGGGCTTTTGCTCCATGGAGTTGGTGGGAGATGCGAACAGGCAGAAGTTCTGCCCTCTTTCCAGTTGGATGGGTGGGACCCCAACCCTCCAGGACACAGCTGCAGCTGCCCAGCAGTGGCTGCAGACCCAGGCATCTCTGCACTCTCAGGTGCCCAGGAAGTGCAACTTCCCCTGCAGGCTTAGAAGTGTCTACTCCCAATGCCCAGCCTCTCCTGGCTATTGGCACCCACTCTGATTTTGGAGCAAAGTTGTGGCTGTGCCCAGGCACTGTCACAAACCGGATGGATTTGTACACGCTCGTAGCAGCACTGACAGACATACCAGCCCCCTCCTGCCTCAGCCCCCTCTGGATTTTGGGTGCCAACAAGCCTAGAAGGAGGCTGAGGGGAGGCTAAAAGTGGCTCAGCATGGGCCTGCAGCCACCACTCAGCACAAACAGAGGGCACCGTGGAGGGCAAGTTAATGGCAGCAGAGAGCAGACAGGCTCCTTGGCAGAAAACGGTGGTTCTCCACTGAAACCCCACCTTTAGTCCAGGGATAGCCTGAGGCCTGGGGGCCAGACGACCAGTTCCACGAACTGGTGAGAAAACTTACGGGGCTTTTTCTGGTCCTGCCCATGGCCACCCAGGGACAAATCAGCACACACTTCCTCCCCTCTGAAGCCCATAAAAACCTTAGTTCTGTCTCAAGATATGCCCTAAGAATACATTTATATAATGTAATTCAATATTCTATTTATTTAGATAAAATATTTAATAATTGGATCTTAACTTGTTCAAAGACCAGACAACTTTAATTAGCTTAGAATGAAAATGAATCTTTCTAAATTTAAAGCCATGAAACATTTAAATAGTGATGCTAACAAGGGTAGAGTGAATCAGACTTGGGCAGATGATGGGTCAACCTGCCTTTGGAGAGGAGCTACCAGCTGTGGTTCTCCTCTCTGCTGAGAGCTGAGCAGGTGACAAGATGATCTGCTTGTGGAGAGAAGCTACCCACCCTGCATCTCCTCTTGCTGAGAGCTGAGCAGATGATAGGATGACCTGCTTGGCGAGAAGAGCTACTTGCTGTGGGTCTCCTCTCTGCTGAGAGCTGAGCAGACTGGTATGTCCTGCCTGCAGAGAGGAGCTAGTCATGTGGGTCTCTGCTGAGAGCTGAGCAGACGTTGGGATGACCTGCCTGCAGAGAAGATCTACCAACTGTGGGCCTCCTCTCTGCTGAGAGTTCAACACTTGTCAGGATGACCTGCTTGTATAGAGGAGCTACTGACTGTGAGTCTCCTCTCTACTGAGAGCTAGACTCTTGTCAGGATGACCTGCCTGTGGAGAGGAGCTACCCACTGTGGGTCTCCTCTGAGCTATTCTGTTGCTCAATAAAGCACCTCTTTGCCTTGTTCCACCTTGACTTGCCCGCATACTTCATTCTTCCTGGCTGTGGGACAAGAACTTGGGATCCCCCAAATGGTAGGGTTGAAAGAGCTCACCACATTGCAGATGACAAGAAAGAGTGAAGGGAGAAGGAGAAAAGAGCCATGGCCCTTTGTGGAGCCCAGGCCTAGGAGCTCCCTGAGCCAGGGCTGTGACACCATCTTTGGGGTTCTGCAGTTTCTGGAGTCTCCAAACTTCCGGGCACCACCATGTTCCCTGGTGCCAGATGTGAAAGCTACTTGTGGTATGCCTGGTCCAGCAACAGCCTCGTAGGGAGCTGCCTACCCCACCACAGCTGGTGTGCCTGACTGTGCACAGTGGCCGACACCCATGCTTGTTTACTCACACACTACTCTGCTCCTGGCTCGCCCTTGGCAGGTGTGGGAACCAGGCTGGTAGTGCAAGCCAAGCACAGCCTGCCAGACTGAGTGGGTGGAAAAAGCCCAGTAGGCCCGATCAACACTAGGGCAAAGGAGCCACCAGTCACAGAGGTTTCCAGCCAGAGAAGCAAAACACCAGGGATCCTTTGACAAAACTATGAGAAGTGGAACAAACAGAGTTTTATTTAGTTGACCTAAAGCCTTTGAAAAACAATGTAATTAATCATTGTGATGGTCAGAAACTAATTCAGCTATCTATTTACATATGCAAGAAGTCACTTAGAGTATTTTCAGTATGTTTTCTGCCATTCACTTTCTGTTTCTACACAAACATGCATGACAATTTAGGGACAATACATATCCATAAAATCATTATAAGGAATTAAATAAACATACAAAAAGTTATCAATAAAAATGCAAATAAACTTTTAATGAAAAAATATGTTTTTTCAATTTGCAGCTATCAGTTTTAAAAGAATAAAATAATATAAAGTATAATTTCAGAGGTGACTATTATGAAATCTTTGGAAATTTTATTTTCTGAGCATGAGTGGATATGTTATGACTATGTAGCTTCTGAGTAAACTATTTTTTGAGGTTGTTTGTGCAAAAACAGATTAATAAAGAAAGGAAACTTTATAATTTACCAATTCATCTGGAAAAAACACAACAGACTACAAAGCCTGAAAATTCACTTTATTTGTGTTTTTTAAATAATGTATACTAAGGGTAGTACAGTCTTCTTAGTACGCTTTACTATTAATTAATTGATGTTGGAAAAAGTTCCAAAGCAATTTTATTAGATCTAGGACAAGATATTTATAAATTTATCTGCTGTGCCACTCTGAATTTGCAATTCAGGCTAAGGAAGAAAAAAGAATCCTGTTCTCACTCTCACCAACACTGTTTTTCACTGTGCAATCTTTCTTTCCAGTAATAATACTTTACAGTGAAATAGGCAGGAATAAAAGGAGAAAAGGAGGGAAGAAGAAACAAAAGGTTATGGAGAGTTTGACCTAAGTGACAGAACAAGTGTCACAAGGCATGATCTTCAACAAATCAAGTGCTACATATTTTTATGCACCTGAATCCCTAAAAATAATTGCTTTTCAAGCTGCGGCTTTAGAATTATGCTGTCCATATATTGCTTATACATGGATATAAGCAATTGTCTCAAGGGTGCTTTTTTCTTCAAATAAATAACTAAATATGCAGAAACAATCCCATTATTTTGTTTTGTTTGTTACAAAACATTACACTTTCATGCAAATAAACTCATTCTCTTCATCATAGAGTACATGCTTGCCTGTTTGAATAGCTGAGATGAGCAAGTCACAAAAAGCATACACATGTACTTTAAAGTAATTGCAATGTGCTTGTGAGCAAATCTAAGTTTTATACTGTGGTAGTTATCATTGTCCCATAGAATAGCATGGTTTAATTGTGGATTGGTCAGGATAGATAATGTTGTTCCTGTGTAATAAAATAAGAAGTTCAAATGAGCAGGGCATTAGCTATTTTCCTACAATAATGGAGTCACCAAAAAACAGATAGAGTCCTAAAATTATGTTGGTAAACAACTGGACTTAGGAACAGCATTTTGTTCAGTTTTTATCCCTTTTTCTTAAGATCACAGAGTACTTTTCAAATATTACCTGGTATCTACTTGTTCCCCTGCAAAATTATATTGCTTAGAATAGATTTCACATGCTGCTCTCTTATTGACTTTATCCAGGCAATGGAGTTCTTGCAATGGTACACTTAGAGCTCTCAAGGAGCCCCTGGTTCCTTTTCAATTATATCTGTTAAATATAAGGCTCTGCCTCTTATGGGGAACAATTTTTAAATTTATCTGAGGGGCACATGGCAGCAGATAAATCATTACACGTAAAGAACTACAGAGAAACTGTGACTTAGAAATCAAATAGCCTTTGGAAAATTAGTTCAATAGAGAAGCAAATAGGAAATCTAATCCTTCAGAGGAGGTGACTTTGTCTAAGCCAATGGATTCTTAGTAAAGGAAATGAAAATGAAATGGATCCTTCCTATAAAGTCAAGAATAATTTTTCCAATTTGACTACTACTGATGATTTTCCAATGACATCTCTGAAGGCTATCAGGTAATCATTGAGGATTACAGGAACTGTGGACTGGGACCTTTTTATTACAGTGTTGTTATTTCACAAAGTACAATCAAATTACCATAAGCAAAATTATTTCATGAGAAAATCTTTTATGAGGCAACTCCTTTGGCAAATGCAAGAGTGTCTGAGGACCCACGAACCATCCCACCCTGATTCCTCCCACGACAGTAGCAGCATTAACTTTGGGAACAGACAGAGGTTTGAGATTGGGGAACTTTGACAAATTTTGCATTTGGCCCAGAACATACACTTATTCCAAAACTTAAGAATATAGAATTGTGCTCATTTCTTGTGCTTCTACTTACTACTTTATTCTTGCTCACAAGAGCTTTCGAATGCTAATGCCGAACTGGAAGAGACTAGTGAAAATTTGGACTTCTTTTCACTGATTTGAATGATCCGCTCTAACAGATTTATCATGACAAGGTCCAAATGCTATTAGGAAATTAATACTCTTGCAGAATAAGATGAAATCAATGTTTTTCCATATACCTTATTGATTGTAAAATGTTATCGTATCTTAAGATTACTTTATTTAGAAAATTTAAATAGATATAGATAATTTCCACATATGTGCACTGATATTATTTCAGGGTTTTAATTTGAAGAGTTTATTATTTGAATGTTAAATTTTCATGTAGCAATTGAGAAATTTGAAGTAGATTTTTGAAATAATTTCAAACTGTAATTTGGTAATATATGAACAATAGATTATTCTATTATCCTTCTATTATTTTAGTTTTTGCACACAACTATTGGTAAAACTAAATGTGATGATTATCCACTTAAACAGTAACTTTCTAAAAGGGAATTGGTAAGATGATTTAAAAAAAGGCATTATTTTATCTTCAAAGGAAATGATTGAACGGTTTTAATTTAAGTAAGATATACTTAGAAATCTTAGTTCTGTCTCAAGATATGCCCTAAGAATACATTTATATAATGTAATTCAATATTCTATTTATTTATATAAAATATCTAATTGGATCTTAACTTGTTCAAAGACCAGACTACTTTAATTAGCTTAGAATGAAAATGAATCTTTCTAAATTTAAAGCCATGAAACATTTACATAGTGATGCTTACAAGGGGTGTTTAGAGTGAATCAGAATAAGCAATCATTGCATTCTCCCATTCGATCCCAGGACACTATATCAATGAATATATGGACCAAAGTTGGTGTATTCCTTTCATTCATTCCTCTGCCCATCCATCGCTCAAGTTAAAGAAAGGAAATTTATGGTAAGACATAAAATTCTGGGGTTCTTAGATTTATCATGGGAGAGGTGATGGTAGACAGTTCTTAAGCAAATAAAAAAAATGCTCTTAAAATAATCTGCCTTTATTAGCCCTGTCTCTCTTTATAGAGCCCTATTATCATGAAAAACTATGAATTGTGCTGCAGAATACTCTGTATTCAAGTTCTAACGCATGGTGTTCTTCTTAGTAACTCCCCTCACCACAGCCAAAATTCTCATATGTAGCTCACTGTATACTAAATTAAATCTTAGGTGTATCACTACTTGTTCTTTCTACTTATTAATTCAAGAACAGTAGATCCAAGACTGACTAATCATTCTCTAAATGTTATGTGACCGGAACTCTAAAATAATACCTGTGATGGGCAAAATTCTAAAATGGCGTCCAAAATTCCCATCCCCTAATGTACACACCCCATAAAATCATCTCTCCTATAGAGTGGGAAGACCTATGAATGGATGATGGGATATCATACCTATGACAGTGTTGCTAATCAGTTGACTCTGAGTTAACGTGAGATTTGTGTAAGACTGACTTAAATAGGCAAACCTTTTGAAAGAAGGTGATGCACCAGAAAGACATTATCCTGCTGACTTAGAAGACAAGCAGTCCCATTGTGAATGTCTGGCAGAGAAGGTCTGATATCTAGGACAGGGGTTGGCATCTGGAAACTGAGAGTGTCTCCTGGCTGATGATCCAAAAGAAAGTGAGTAGCTCAGTCCTACAAACCCCAGGAATTGAATTTGACCAACAACTTGAACAAAGCTGGAGAGAAACCACACACTTTAGAAAAGAACGTAGATTGGCTGGCACTTTATTCTCAGCCTTGTGAGACCCAAAGCAGAGAATCCTATTAAGATAAGATTTAACTACAGAAACTGTGAAACAGCAAATGGATGCTTTTTAAATTACCCCAAAGTTAGTGGCAATTTGTTGCACAGCAATGGAAACCTAATACAATACTCTGAGTGTTTGGAAAGTGAAAAAGCTTTCTTATCTTACATGACTCTTCCCTGATATTTTATTTCAGACCTTTCCCTGATATTGCATTTCTGTAGTTACTTCAGTGACTATTGGAAAGAAATATGGACTTGAAGCAGATGACTTGATTTTCAAGTGGTCTTTTCATTCAGTTTTAAATCTCACATTTATATCTTAAAAGTCACAGCAAGACCTTATTTTTTTGAAAAATATTTAGAGTATTAAATAGATACTAATATGGTAGATTATTACCAGGTAAATTTATCTGCCTTGTTAGAATATCTTAATTATACTGTTAATTGAAAATTTGGTTTATGTGTTTTCCTAAACAAAATGTGCTTAAATATTCCACATTAGTTCTTCTACTGGTTCTTGCTCCTCAGAAACATGATTTGAAGAATGTAGATGACATATGGTTTGTCACATGTGAGCATCAATATATTTACTGTTCTCTTTTTCATTCTGAAATTTTCAAACAATGTTTTTGATAAAAACTGCTGATTTTCCAGGAAGCCAGCTGCTCCTACCCTTGAGATAAAAGTAGTATCTGCAATTCCAGGACATACTGATGTTACTTGGCATCCTTTTAGTATAACACAGATCTCTCATTGTGAACAAGCCTTTCATTTTAAAAGCATCTGCAGACAGCTGACATATCTCTAATGCATTCTGTTGAAGCCTGTAATTTGTCTTGCTTAAATTCTCTAGGGAGTTAATCCAAGTCTTCTCATATATTGTTTCTGGATTGATTGTTATATCTGTTATATCTGCATCTATGCCAAATTCTAGTTTGACTTAATAATTTTTCTTGGACAAAAGTAGTGAAATAGTCCATTTGTATTGGGCTTTGAAGGTTCTTAACTAGGAATGAATGTTATTGCTTTCTGGTTGTGTGTCTGTGTGATTATGTGTGTGCATACATGTAAAAATCATTTTGGTAATCATAAAATCTATGTAATTTGGGAAGCATACATTATTAATTTCTGGAGGTTTTAATTTGGGCATAGAAAACAGAATCTGGAAATTAGGGTTTTAAAAGTTTTTAATTGAATTCTTTCAATCATGGTTTATTTTCCTATTTTTCTACTGTTATTTGTAACTAAGATATTTTACCTATAGATAAATCAACACCTACCTGTCTTTTCCCTCTAAAAATGTTCTGTGTTAACTTGGACGTCAAGGAAAAGCCTGTCCTTTTTGTAATGAGTTATAAGTAGTAATAGGTTGAATGGAGAAGGCTCAGAATGATATTAAATCTATTATTTTTCTATGCTTCTCACAATACCAGTCAAAGTTTCTGTTGGAAGCTAACATTGCTCTTATTATTTTCCTCACAAGAAATCTGTTCTTACATACAGCCCTAAGGCTATTGGCATCTTTCCTCAAACCAAATGCATTTAAAATTTTCTCTTACATATAAATTTGTATGGTTATAGAATTACTGTAGCTTTTTGGATTTTGGTCATGTATTAATACTCCTCAAAATATATTTCCATAAATGAAGATTTTTATTATAAAATTTATATAACACAATATTAACCAATTTAAAGAGAACAATTTGGTGGCATTAAGTATATTCACATTATGCAACCACCAAAATTATCTGTTTCAAAATATCTTTTTCACCCCTAAATAAAATATCATACTAATTAAGTACTTATTTCCTATTTCACCCTCCCATCAGACCCTGGAAACAAACAGTGTGTGTTCTTTTAGTTCCAAAAATTTGCCTATTGTGTTTATTTCATACAAATGGAATCAAACAATATGTGACCTTTTTATCAGGCTTCCTATATAGTATGTTTTAGAGGATCATGCACAATGTAGCATGTATCAGTACTGAATTCCTTTATACAGCTCTGTAATATTCCATTATGTGCATATACACATAATATGTACATTTCTTGTATGCATATGCAAAAGTTCTCAATGTGTTTATCCATTTGTCCATTGATGGACATTTGGCTTGTTTCTACCTTTTGGCTATTGTAAATAGTACTGCTATGAAATTTTTGTACAAGTATTTGAACACCTGTTTTCAATTCTTTTAGCTATATATCTAGGAATGGAATTGTCATATATATATATATATATGTGTGTGTGTGTGTGTGTATATTGAGTCATATAGTAATTTTACATCTAACCTTTTGAGGAATTATCACATTTTCTCATAGCAGCTGCACTATTTTACATTCCCACCAGCAGTGAATGAGGCTTTATACATCCTCACCAACACTTGTTATTTATGTATTTATTCATAGCCATCACAGTGAGTATAACATCATCACTGTGGTTTTAATTTGCCTTTCCCTAATAACTAATGATGTTGAGCATTCTTTCATGTGCTTCTTCACCATTTGGATATATATATTTTGAGAAGTGTATTTCAAGTTCTTTAAGTCCTTTGTCCAGTTTTTTTTTGGGGGGTGCAGGGGAGATTGCCTCATTGAGTTTTAGGAGTTCTTTATATATTTTGGGTACAAGATCTTATCAGATATATAATTTAAAAGTAATTTATCCCATTCTGTAGGTTGTCTTTTCACTTTCTTGGTAATATCCTTTGATGTATAAAATGTCTCAATTTAAGTCCAATTTATCTACTTTTCTGTTTGTTGCTAATGCTTTTGGTATCATACCAAAGCATCTATTCCAAATCCAAGGTAATCAAAATGTATCCTTATGTTTTAAGAGTTTTATGGTTTTACTTCTTATATTTGGGTTGGTGATCCATTTTGAATTAATTTTTTTGTATATGTTGTGATGTAAGATTCCAACTTCACTTTTTGCATGTGGATGTCTACTTGTCCCAGTACCATTTGTTGAAAATATTATTCTTCCTCACTGAAGTCTTGAACTCCTCAGAGTCATCCATAAGGCTTGGAATCAACTTTTTTCAAACTTCTGTTTACATTGCTATTTTGATCTCCTACCATGAATCACTAATGTTCTTAATGGCATCTGGAATGGCAAATCATTTCCAGAAGGCTTTCAATTTACTTCATCCAGATTCATCAGAGGAATCACTATACATGGTAGCTATAATATAATGAAACATATTTCTTAAATAAGACAACTTGAAAGTCAAAATTTCTCCTTGATCCATAGGTTAAATAATGGAGTTGTGTTAATACACATTGATCTTCTCATATATCTCCATCAGAGCTCTTGAGTGACCAGGTGCATTCTCAATGAGCGGTGATATTTTGAAAAGAATCTCTTATTCTGAGCAGCAGAGCTCAACAGTGGCCTTAAAGTATTTATTAAACCATATTGTAAACAGATGTGCTGTCATTCAGGCTTTGTTGTTTCATTTATAGAGCATAGGCAGAGTAGAATTAGTACGATTCTTAAAGGCTGTAGAAGTTTTGGTATGGTAAAAGCATTGGCTTCAGCTTGAAGTTACCAGCTGCATTAGCCCCTAATAAGAGAGTCAGCTTGTTCTTTGAAGCTTTGAAGGCAAGCATTGACTTCTCCTCTCTAGCTAGGAAAGTCCTAGATGGCATCTTCTTTGAATAGAAGGCTGCTTTTGTGTACATTGAAACATCTGTTGTTTAGTGTAGCCATTTTCATCAATGATCTTAGCTAGATCTTCTGGATAACTTGCTGCAGCTTCTACATTAGCACTTGCTGCTTCACTTTGCACTTTTATGTTATGAAGATGGTTTCTTTCCTTAAACCTCATGAACCAACTTCTTATAGCTTCTAACTTTTCTTCTATAGCTTCCATGCCACTCAGCCTTTATAAAATTGAAGGGAGTGAGGGTTTTGCTTTGGATTAGGCTTTGGCTTAAAGGAATATTGTGGTTGGTTTGATCTTCTTTCCAAACCATTCAAACTTTCTTCATATCAGCAATATGTCTGCTTCACTTTCTTATTGTTCTTGTATTCACTGGAGTAGCATTTTAAATTTTTCTTCAAGAACCTTGCATTTATAACTTCACTAACTGTTTGGTTCAAGTAGCCTAGCTCTCAGTCTGTCTTGGCTTTTGACATGTCTCCCTGACTACATCTAGCCATTGCCAGCTTTAAAGTTAAAGTGAGAAACTTGACTCTTCCTTTCACTTAGAAAGCATCATATCATTATTAATTGGCCTAATTTCAATACTACTGTGTATCAGCAAATAAGGAGGCCAAAGGAGAAGAGAGATGGGGAAACTGCTGGTCAATGGAACAGTCAGAACAGGCAGAACATTTATTGTCTAAGTTCGCTGTCTTAAATGTGCATGGTTCATGGTGTCCCAAAACAATAATGATAGTAACATCAATGATCACTGTTTAAAGATAATCAGAATAGATATAATAACAATGAAGAAGTCTGACTTATTTTGAGATGATAAAACAATGACACAGAAACAGGAAGTGAGCACATGATGTTTGAAAAATGGCTCTGATAGACTTGCTTCATGTAGGGTTGTCACAAGTCTTCAGTTGGTAAAAAATACGATATCTGCAAAGCACATTGAAGAGAATAACAATAAAATGAGGTATGCCTGCCTATTTTAGGGTAAATTAAGAAATAAATGTGTCATTCCACCCCAAATTCAAAAGATAACAGGCTAGGTCATGTGCCTTCAAATTGTTTTTTTGAAGTAAGAATGCCATTAGATTGACAAAAATGACTCCTCTTTTATTTCTATACCACTCCCCATAATCAGAGGCACCAATTTAATTTATGTATTTTGGAAATTATATAGTATAAAAAGTAAAATAAAAATGTACTCTCACTTTCCATAAACTCCCTTTGTGTACATGAGTTTTTATATTATTTAATTTAGTTAAACAATTATGAAGTCATTGATTATATTGTTGTTAGAGATAAATTTGACAATAAATACTATCACAATAATAAATTTTGATTCCAGACATGACACAATAGTTTGCATTAGACTAGGTCTTTCACCACAAAACTAAATAATGACAGCAGGAATACACACACACACACACACACATACATATGTATATGCGTGTGTGCATGTATTAGTTCATTTTCACACTGCTGATAAATACATACCTGAGACTGGGTAATTTATAAAGAAAAAGAGGCTTAATGGACTGACAGCTCCACAGTTCCATGTGGCTGGGGAGGCTTCACAATCATGACAGAAGGTGAAAGGCACATCTTACATGGTGGCAGGCAAAAGAAAATGAGAGCCAAGTGAAAGGGGAAACTCCTTATAAAATCATGAGATCTCGTGAGACTTATTCAATACCACAAGAACAGTGTAGGGGGAACTGCCCCAGTGATTCAATGATCTCTTACTGAGTCCCTCCCACAACACATGGGAAATATGGGAGCTATAATTCAAGATGATATTTGGGTGCAGACATAGCCAAATCATATCAGTAGTACATGTATATGTGTGTGTATATATATGTATATATGTGTATACTTAAGAGTATATATATGAATTATACTCTTTCAAAGCATAAGAATTGACTAAGGGAGCCAGCACTTGAGGGGTTACTTCTCTGCCACAGTGATGAGAAATTCACTGAGTGATTCCCACATTAACATGTTCTTTTCCCTAAGTAATATTATAATTCTCAATGCAAATAATAAAGACCAATCCAGAAGTATGTTGCTTCATGTCTGAATCATTTTTAGTAGGCATGGGAGACAGAAGGTGAATTCCAGGCAGTAAAAGGAATGTAGGATTTCAGGAGCTGAGATATCAAAGAGAAGGAAACATACAGAAATTGGCTTAAAATGCTGTATATACTTCTCCCTGGCATGTTTATTGTTTCCCATGTATGCAAGGAGACACTCTTAGAATACAAATAGGAAGCAGCAGGTAGATAGACAAAGATCTGGCCAAACATATAAATATATATATTTCATATATATATTTTTTATCTATGTATATTTCATCTATATATTTCATCTCTCTATATATTTCATCTATACATTTCATCTATATATATTTCATATATATGTGTGTGTGTGTGTGTGTATATATATGGAATATGCAGATTGAATTTTAGGACCCTTCCAAATAAAAGAGTCCTATTAAATATCCCAGGCTTTTAGATGAGACTACAGAAGGCTTTGTTCAAATAATAACTACTATGTAAGAATAAACATTAAGAATAGTGTAAATTGGAAGTAGTGTTGACCAATAAAAGCCTAAAACCAAGGTCAACTTAATCAAAATGACCTGCCTATTATTTATTTCTCTGCTAGAAGTAAATTGAATATGACTAAAGGAAGAAAATACCATCAAGATTCTCTGTAATGTCATGTAGGAAAATTAAACAATATTGTCGATTCAATAATTACAAGATTTAACAGTAAAAAGACCAAAGGAAACAAAACCATGGGGTGGGGAAGGGGGAAAGAACGTAGAAGAGATCTGTAAGGAATCAAGATATTGGAGTTATCACACAGGCACTTAATAAAACTATGATAAAATATGTCATAGAAAAGAGAAGAAAGAAATATTTTCCAGGGAACTACAGACTACTAAAGAACAAATCAAATGAAAATTTGAATAATGAAATATATAAAAAATTTAATAATATTTAAAAGATTCTTCAAAGCAGATTAGATGGATCAAAAGAGAATAGAGAAGCAAAAGTTCAGTCAGTAATAAAATATTCAGATGAAGTGAAGCAAGAAAAAATATGGTAAACAAAACTGAAAAAATATATGATGCATACAAAGCATGAATATTCCACAACTATTCCAGATCCTAGAAGTGGAATAAGAGAGAAGTTGACAGAATTAATATTTAATAAACCTTGAAAGACACTGGCAAAATATGGCAATTTATACATGTAATACAATCTATAAACTCTAAGCAGGGCACCTCTGAAGACATCAAACGTAGACGTCCAGGATGTATCACCTGTCAACCACAGACAAAAGCAAAAATTGTATAAGGCAGCCAGACAAAAAAACTGTCATATGACCTTCAAAGAATAAAAATAAAACTAATGACAGATTATTCAACATAAACAATGATAGAAGACAGTGGAATACAACTTTAAGGCACTTAAATGGAGACACTTTGTGTCTTTCCACAAAGACTAACTGAGATAATATATAAGCAGAAAATCTGATTGTATTAAATATTAATGGGAGTTTTTTTCAGTCAATATAATGAGGCTTGCAGGAAATGCAGGAATGCAGTAAATAATAAAGACAAACATAAAGGGTAAAAATGACATTTTCTCAATATAAGTATTACCTGTTTAATGCAATAACAATATAATGTCTTTTCCATTTAAAATATACATGTAATTAAAATATATACTGACAATAACAATGCAGAATTTGTGTAGAGTTAACATTGTATAATATTTTAGCATTGTTTGAGATGTGTTAAAATTATCAATTTAAAGGAATTATAATAAGTTAAAGATTGTACAATGAAATATCTACAGCAACCACCAAAGGAATAATAAAAGATTGTAAAACGAAGAAGCTAAAGTGAGCATAAAAATAAGGATAACAACAATAATAATAGTAACTTAATTAATTTAAAATAATGAAAGAATAGAAAATATGGGATATAAAAAACAAATGGGATGGTGAACTTAATGCCAAATATATATCCGTATATACCTGTTATCATATTAAATGTTAACAGATTAAATACTTCAATTAAAAGGCAAAGTTGATCAGAGTGCAATAAAACATTCATACACATACATATCGCAATTGACATAATTAAACCCAGGAATTTAATGTTAGTTTAACATTTGAAAACCATTCAATATGATTCACCTCATTAAGAGAGTAAAACAGAAAAACCATATGATTTCAAAAGAGGCAGAAAAAGCAACTTATGATAAATATGTGCATTTATGACAGCATAATCTTTCATTTCTGGCCATCTTCATAGTAAGCAAAATAAGATTGTCAAATATGTTCACCGGAATCATAAATCTTATCCAGTACCAAACTCCTGAAATTACAAACAGGATCAGATAAAGCAGGAAGAGGTTTGGGACAGCCAGGAAAGTAACTGAAGTCCTTTTTTCACTCTGACACAAGTATTGTTTTGCCCAGAGTATATGAAGTTTCCAAGTAATATTAACGGGGCCTCCTCAAAGCAGGGATCATTTAGATTATGAAACATATCTATTTTTTTAATCTCAGAGGTTTGGCCCTTATATTCTCTAGGGAACCATGAATCAAAAATTAAAAATAATTACATTAATTCACCATAAAATTATATGAAACCTGTGAAGTCCTGGTAAACATATTACAATGGGACTATCTTGTGTCATCCATTCTCCTGAGTATTGAGAGAGAAAGGAATGACAGAATAGCTTCCCTGAATAGTTTTTCCCAAGGTGGCTACCTGCAAAATTTGGTAACAAACTTGCAACATAACAATGACATACTAAAACTTTTCCCTGAGATATAAATGAGATAGGAAGTGTCACTATTGCTATTTCTATTAAAAGTTATACTAGATGTTTCAGCCATTGCATTATGGCAAAATATTAAGAAGATCAAAAAAAATTAAATAAACTTGTCATTCTTTGTAGAAAACATGATTACATACCTAAATAAACCTAAAAATAGCTACAGAGAGAGTGTATAGATCAATAAGTAACTTTTGCAGGATTTATGAATACAAAATTGATATTAAAAATCCAAAAGTATTATCTATACTGCAACAAATAGAAAAATGATATTTTAAAATGTCATTTATGATATCATAAAAAATAAGTCAGGAATAAATTGGATAACAGATATAAAATTACAAATCATATTGAAATAAAATTTAAAAGACCATGTAAGTGGAGGAATATATTCATGAATTATGCAACGAATAGTTCATGAATAGTAATACCCAATATTATAATGATGCCAAATCTCCCACAATTGAAATATGTTAAACAATTTTGATCAAATTCCTGTAGGTTATATATAATTTGCTCATGTTCAAATGTTATTTTAAAAATTCGTATACAAATTCAAGGGGCCAAGATGATTCTCTTGAAGAAGTAGTGCAAAATAAGAATGTTTATATATTCAGATCAAATCTGCATGGTGCAAATATAAGTAAATGTACCAGTAGAACTGAATGAAAAGCACAGAAATAAACCCACACTTAAAAGATGACTTGCCTTATGACAAAGTTGCCACTACAATGTAGTGAAGGAATGCTGTCTATATTGTAATATTTCAATTAAAGTTTACAAGAAAATTCATAATATACTAGTTGAGTTTTATGCATTAAATATTCATAAAAGTTGAAATCTATTAACTCATTTTTATTAATAGTATTTAAAATATTAAACTGAGTTTTGGGGTCAATTTTAACAGTCTTCTGAGAATCTATTAATATCAAAGTTCCTATCTAATTCAAAAGGAATGAGGACCTTAAAAAAGAGAAGATTTCTTCTTGATCAATACAATCACTTTCTTCACTGAAGAAAAGTGGCTCTAAGCTATACTGTAAACTGTTTATCACAGAATGAGCATCACAAATGGTATTCTGGGCTAAATTATCAAAATCTCATTTGACCTTTCCATCTATTTCAAATTTAAATGGGAGGTGTTTTTTTTGTTTGTTTGTTTAATTTAATATACCTGACACTTAAGAAAGAAAAACAAAATGTAATATTGGGATGATCTGAACAAAAAGGAAGTAACATCAACTACTGATTTCTCCACTCTCTAATACCTGAGCCCAGAAGAGGATATTGCCTTATAATCTCTGTGATGCTAGGTGCCATATTAAAGATCTGGATTAACTTAAGTTCTCATGAATATCAGGTGAACATGGTTGATATCAATTCAATAGAGTAGCCCTAGTTTACATCTAGGCTATCATTTTCCTTCAGTTTTTCAGAGGAGCAACATGAGCTTTAGTGTGATCCTGTCTTCTCAACTCTATCTTATAACAAAGAGAAGGGTTATATCTTAGTGTCTTATATTTTTTCCCTGGACAGTGTTAAAGCAGCAGCAGTTTAATTACTATGGAGCAATTACTTCATCATACTTTGAATTGTAAGTTAGTAAATAAAAACATTCTTCTATCCAGTTTTCTGTTACTTTTACAGAGTTATCTCTGTTTCATGTTAACCAAAACACACTTAATATTTAATTTAATATGAGAGATAATAAACAGAACTCCTAAAAATCTCTGTGGAACATCTAATTTGATAAAAGTTTATGCACATCATCAACTCACTGATAGCTCAGTTTATGAAGTTTTAAATCAGGACATGGCTGAAGCAGTCAAAGAAAAAAAGGTGTATGAGTAGGGTAGGTGCAATTACAGTCATATGCAAAGACACTTATCTGACTAACCAGCAAAGGATTTATTCTATTAATTAATTAAATACATAGATGGAGCATCAGTTAAAATGTAGCCTGAAACTACTGAGGGCAGTGATTGTAACTGGGAACAATGATAATAACTGGAGTTTAAAAACCACAAGTGCCCAGCTATACCTTTTTTGATGCTGTGACCTTATAAAATTTAGAAATTGAAACAAAGAATAACTTCCTTCTAGAATGCATTTCTAGTCTGTTTAAATAGACAAACCCTCATTCCATTTAGATGACAGTTACTGATGGTATACCATGCATTCTCAGAGAGATTTAAAGTATAATAATATTAATTTCTATAAATGGAGAAATTCTTCAGTCTATGATAATGAAAGCTAGCCTATTAATTCGATTTATCAAGATGAACTTAGGACTTGGCATTTTAAGACACTTAAATTTTTAAGTTTCTAAATGATCATTCTTTCCATGGTGGTTGTGAGCTTTTCCTATAGAGGTCAGTAGACCTGTATGTACCACTGTACAATTAGAATTTCGTTTAATGATTTGTTTTTACAGTGCAATGAAATGGCTCCAGAATATTATCTATTAAAGTGTAATAGGAGCCCGCCTCTCCTTCATTTCCTGCTTCCACATGGAAGAATAACACTCCTAGCACCCTCCAGCATTCATTCTTCTCCTGGGGAGAAAAAGTGAATTATCTATTTGGTCTATTCTCTCTTATCTCAGTGTTTTCCTCTGACTTTCACTCTTTGCTCATTTTGTTTCAGGAGAGCATCCGTTGTCTCTGCTCTTCCAGCCTATTTTTTCTTTGCAGAAGAGAGTCTATCCTTGAAATAGGGTGGAGATTCTAACCTCTAATGGGTCCCTGCAATTTGTCAGTGTTGCCTGTGCCTGGATGACTGATTGCATTTAAATCTGGAGTTTAGTATCAGAAAGCCCATTTAGCTGTGCATCTAATGTATGTCCTTCTATGTAGCTTTTGTCAGTAACAATGCTAACTTTTAGAATTCTGTCTGTCTGATGCCTATGTTTATCTCAAATACTTTTTGTTGTTGTTGTTTGTTTGTTTGTTTGTTTTTGAGACAGAGTTTTGCTCTGTTACCCAGACTGGAGTGCTGTGGTGCAATCATAGCTCACTGCAACCTCAAATTCCTGAATTCAAGCACTCCTTCTGCCTCAGCCTCCCATGTAGGTTGGACTATAGGCTTGTGCCACCATAACTGGCTTATTTATTTTATTTATTTATTTTTTATTTTTTAGAGATGGCATCTCACTCTGTTGTCCAGGCTGGTCTCAGACTCCTGGCCTCAAACAATCCTCCCACCTTGGTCTCCCAAAGCACTAGTATTACAGGCATGAGCTACTATGCCCAGCTCTCAATTACTTTGAATCTAAGGATGCCACTTGTTGGACCCCTATACCTGATGATTATTCTTAGAATTTTCCGTCGGTTAGCAAATGAACTCTTTGTAATGAAGGGATCAAAAGAATAATAGAATTTACAAAAGTTTAACTCCCTGTTATTCTGCATTTGCCAGTGTCAGAGCTTGCCCCAAATCAAGTCTTCTCTTTCAATTCAATAGAGTTTAGAATAACATTAATGTAGTTCTCGATTGTTTTTCTTTTCCAAATACAGTGCATTATCATTATACATGGAAGATTTTTCTGTAAAGTCATCAAGGACACTGAATGAGTGAATAATGAACAGTTGTTCCTAGAGGAAAGTCAGGGTTACGTTCCTGTGAGCCTCTTGTTGCAACATTTTTCTCAACTCATCAATACATAAGTTTGTTTTGTGTGTGTTTCTGTTTAAAGATATCTTATTTAATATATATTATTGATGTATTAACAACCTCAGATTCAACAGCACTGTAAGTCATGCCTGAATGGATCTTATCTAACATGCCTTCTCCATAAGGCACATCACAATCTTTCATTTATAACACACTAAACAGCAGTTCAGGGTCATTTTAAATAGCACAATACCAACAAAATACACACAAAAAAATGTAAAAATTGTGGCAGTAAATAGATTATAGTATGAAAGCTAAAATAAGAAGGCAGAGTGTCTTGTTCATACCTCTCTGGAAACACCAGGCAATTTAATTTTTTGGCCACTCTGTATATGTCCATGAATGACTGTGAACATGCCCCATAGACTGATTTTTTTTGTTGTTGTTTTAAGTACATTTTAATGAGTGGATGAATTCACAAATGTGGGATCTGCAAATAACGAGGCCCAACTGTTAGAACGTTTTATGATATATTGTCTACTTTCTGAGAGTTCTTTTCTCTGCCTCTAAAATATTATAGTAGAATAGCAAACATACATTTTGAAAGTGCTAAATATATTAGCTCAATGTAGAGTCAGTCAAGTGAGGCTTTTACAACATTTTCTATTCCTAACTTTATCTCTGGAGAAATATACAACTAGAGAAGACAAAACTAACTTTCTGCATGGAAGTAAAATCTCAACATGGTGGCAATACTTTAAAGGATTCTGTGAAATATTTGATCTGGCAGATTTTTTTATTTCATCACATATTTGTTGAATGATGAAAATGAAAGAATTTTCATAACAGCGCTTTTCTCTAGTGACCATCCAGTTTTTACTATCTCCTATGAAGTAGAAGCCAGTTATGCTGTAGTTGAATTACTTTATCATTTTCCACAAGGTAATAGTTACTTTCTATACTTTATCATAATTCCTTATATTAAACATTTCAATCAACCTTGTGTATGACAAGAGGTAGAACAAACAACAACTCCGAACCAGTCACTCCTACAAATCAAATAAGAGCACATTACTTATTATTTTCATTATTGGTTCAGAAAGCATTTTTGCTTATGTTTGTTCACTTGCCAATACAAGTCTTCATTATTGCCAACAAATGTTCATGTTTGTAATTCATTGGACCTCATATTAGAATATTAGACTAAAATCTTACCTACTTCCTGGGACTTATGGCACCACCTCAGCTACTTGTTTCAAGTGGCCAACTAAATCCTCTGTGCCCCAAAGTGTTCACTATGTAGAGCTGACCAGTCATTCTCCTAAGAGTGTTTGGATGTCCTTGCTCAGAGACTCTATCACCTTTCACTTCCGGATTTGGATGAAACAACACACTATACAGCATGAGGACTGATGTCTGGGACAGGAGCTGAAAGGGCCCAATACTGCTGCATGGAAGTGTAAGGAAGTTACTTCCCAATGATGCAAACTTCAAACACGAAACAGAAGAATGACGGGATCAGAGAGACACTGCATTTCTTTTCTCTCTCTCATGTAATGACTCTGAGGACAAATGGATATCTCTGCCGAATGACCTGCTATGCCGTTCTTCATGGCTTATCGTAAAGCAATGGCCAGGGTGGTGGCATGTACCTGCACATTGTTTCACATCTTCCAGTACCTCACTTCTCCTTTTCCACATTCTTTCTGACCTGGGTTTACATCATGCAAGGAAAGCATTAGTGCGTTCTTTCTCGCTTCCAGCTCTGTTTTCTAGGGAATCCAAACTAATATGGTTCTTAAGTTTAACACTTCATCTTTTTCTTGCTAAGATCTAGGACAAGTAAGAGTTTATAATTTTTTTTCCTATTATCTATTTCTCTTAAAAATAGAAAATCAAGTTATTTTGTCAGTATAGGAGGCTTCTAATATTAAGAAGGAAAAAATATCCATGGACTTGAATGTGTGGTTTATATACAACATAATACTAACTTCAGTTTGTAGACTTTCTGCCTGAGAATAGAAAGGAGGAGGTGGACAGTTAATTTAGCTTGAAATGCACCTAGGACATTTGCAGAGTAAGGGCCTTTCATAGGCATATTAGCGTGCATTATATTCCATTCATGTATTATTCAGCACAGCTAATACATAAAATCCAACTCAGGTGACAACAAGTGATAGTCACGCACACTTCCACCTTCTCTTCAGTATCATCCTGTGAAATGCTTTTCTCTGAGCTCTGCTCAAAGAAGAAGAACAGCAGGGGCCTCCACTTCACACATGCTCCCAGAGAGAAATCATGCTACACGTTTTTCATTTAGAAATAAAAAATTTGGAATAAATCCATGGAAGTGAAAATACATTAGATAATTGCTGCTAAATGTCTGGCATTTTAATTTGAGGATTTGCAGTAGCACACTGCTCTTAAAATGGCAGTACATTTGACAGAGTTCTGTCTAAATTTTTATGGATATCAGCACTTAGAATCGTCACCACTGCTATTTTCCCAGCCATGTAATTATTCATCAGCTCTGCACATTGTTGTATACCATGATGACCCCTTTCCAAAGTGCCTCGAGGTTCATTATGAATTTTAAGATGAATATTTAGCAGCAATTTACAGCTGTTTTGTAGCTAGTTTATACGAGGATGGGATAATTAGTAGCAGATTTGCAGGTTCTACCTGAACAGGAATCAATTTTTGGATTTAAACATTTTCTATATTTACATCTTTCTGTCCCTTTCTCCTTTGAAAACTTCAGAAGTATGTGTGACTGTATTCTAGTGTGTCATCAAACCTGGCCACTATTGCTTCTGCCATATGTTACATACTCCAGTGGTCTCTTTCCATTGCTCCTGGAACTCTCTCACTCTTCATTAGGTACCAGTTTCTTACCACATATCATATTATTGCCCTGTCTCTCTGAGATAATTTTTGTTTTAGGAATTACTAAAAAATATCTTTTTATTTTTTCCACATTCTTTAAGAACTATTTCCAATTTGGCCTAAACGTACATAATGTCTTTTCCAATTTCCAAAGCAACTCTTTTTTTGATAATTTTTTTTACTATATTTGAAGTTCTGGGATACATATGCAGAATGTGCAGGAGTGTTACATAGTTGTGCATGTGCTATGGTGGTTTGCTGCATCCAACAACCCACCATCAAGGTTTTAAGCCCCGCATGCCTTAGGTATTTGTCCTAATGCTTTCCTTCCCCTTGTCCCCCACACCCAAACAGACCCCGATGTGTGATGTTCCCCTCCCTGTGTCCATGTGTTCTCCTTGTTCAACTCTCACTTATGAATGAGAATATGTGGTTGTTGGTTTTCTGTTCCTGTGTTAGTTTGCTGTGAATGATGGTTTCCAGCTTCAACCATGTCCTTGCAAAGGACATGAACTCATTCTTTTTAATGGCTGCATAGTATTCCATGCTGTATATGTGCCACATTTTCTTCATCCAGTCTATCATTGATGGGCATTTGGGTTGGTTCTGAGTGTTTGCTATTCGAAGTAGTGCTGCAATAAGCATATGTGTGCATGTGTCTTTATAGTAGAATCATTTATAATCCTTTGGGTATGTACCCATTAATGAAATTGCTGGGTCAAATGTATTTCTTTTTTTTTTTTTCATTAAAATTGTTTTATTTTATGTGAATATGTTTATTTGGGAACAGAATGAAGCTGATGAGAAACAGCTGAATGAACATGTGGTTTTTAAAATGTTACATAACGAAAGAGAAGGAAACGGGAACAAAAATTAAATAGGATAATGCATGTGACAGAGAAGTCTAGGTTCCCCAGATACTTAACAACAAAAACATCTATAAATGTTGACACTCACATAGGGAGGAATTAGGGCCAGTTATCAAATACTTGCTTTGTGACAAGCATAATGACCTATTTCATTATTTAAATCTTCAACATAACCCTACAAGGAAAGTATTTTATTATGCTGCTTTTTTTTTTTTTTTAATACTTTAAGTTCTAGGGTACATGTGCACAACATGCAGGTTTGTTGCATATGTATACACGTGCCACGTTGGTGTGCTGCACCCATTAACTCATCATTTACATTAGGTATATTTCCTAATGCTATCCCTCCCCCTTCCCCGCCCCACAATAGGACCCGGTGTGTGATGTTCCCCTTCCTGTGTCCAAGTGATCTCATTGTTCAAATCCCACCTATGAGTGAGAACATGTGGTATTTGGTTTTCAGTTCTTGCGATAGTTTGCTGAGAATGATGGTTTCCAGCTGCATCCATGTCCCTACAAAGGACATGAACTCATCCTTTTTTATGGCTGCATAGTATTCCATGGTGTATATGTGCCACATTTTCTTAATCCAGTCTGTCACTGATGGACATCTGAGTTGATTCTAAGTCTTTGCTATTGTGAATAGTGCCGCAATAAACATACGTGTTCATGTGTCTTTATAGCAGCATGACTTATAATCCTTTGGGTACATCCCCAGTAATGGGATGGCTGCGTCAAATGGTATTTCTAGTTCTAGATCCTTGAGGAATCGCCGCACTGTTTTCCACAATAGTTGAACTAGTTTACAGTCCCACCAACAGTGTAAAAGTGTTCCTATTTCTCTATAACCTCTCTAGCACCTGTTGTTTCCTGATTTTTTAATGATTGCCATTCTAACTGGTGTGAGATGGTATCTCATTGTGGTTTCGATTTGCATTTCTCTGATGGCAAGTGATGATGAGCATTTTTCATGTGTCTGTTGGATGTATGAATGTCTTCTTTTGAGAAGTGTCTGTTCATACCCTTTGCCCACTTTTTGATGGTGTTGTTTGTTTTTTTCTTGTAAATTTGATTGAGTTCTTTATAGGTTCTGGATATTAGCCCTTTGTCAGATGAGTAGATTGCAAAAATTTTCTCCCATTCTGTAGGTTGCCTGTTCACTCTGATGGTAGTTTCTTTTGCTGTACAGAAGCTCTTTAGTTTAATTAGATCCCATTTGTCAACTTTGGCTTTTGTTGCCATTGCTTTTGGTGTTTTAGACATGAAGTCCTTGCCCATGCCTATGTCCTGAATGGTATTCCCTAGGTTTTCTTCTAGGGTTTTTATGGTTTTAGGTCCAACATTTAAGTCTCTAATGCATCTTGAATTAATTTTCATATAAGGAGTAAGGAAAGGATCCAGTTTCAGCTTTCTACTTATGGCTAGCCAGTTTTCCCAGCACCATTTATTAAATAGGGAATCCTTTCTCCGTTTCTTGTTTTTGTCAGGTTTATCAAAGATCAGATGGTTGTAGATGTGTGATATTATTTCTGAGGGCTGTGTTCTGTTCCATTGGTCTATATCTCTGTTTTGGTACCAGTACCATGCTGTTTTGGTTACTGTACCCTTGTAGTATAGTTTGAAGTAAAGTAGCGTGATGCCTCCAGCTTTGTTCTTTTGGTTTAGGATTGTCTTGGCAATGCAGGCTCCTTTTTGGTTCCATATGAACTTTAAAGCAGTTTTTTTCAATTCTGTGAAGAAAGTCATTGGTAGCTTAATGGGAATGGCATTGAATCTATAAATTACCTTGGGCAGTATGGCCATTTTCACGATATTGATTCTTCCTATCCATGAGCATGGTGTGTTCTTTCATTTGTTTGTGTCCTCTTTTATTTCACTGAGCAGTGGTTTGTAGTTCTCCTTGAAGAGGTCCTTTACATCCCTTGTAAGTTGGATTCCAAGGTATTTTATTCTCTTTGAAGCAATTGTGAATGGAAGTTCATTCATGATTTGGCTCTCTGTTTGTCTGTCTGTTACTGGTGTATAAGAATGCTTATGATTTTTGCACATTGATTTTGTATCCTGAGACCTTGCTGAAGTTGCTTATCAGCTTAAGGAGATTTTGGGCTGAGACAATGGGGTTTTCTAAATATACAATCATATCATCTGCAAACAGGGTCAATTTGACTTCTTCTTTTCCTAACTGAATACCCTTTATTTCTTTCTCTTGCCTGATTGCCCTAGCCAGAATTTCCAACAGTATGTTGAATAGGAGTGATGAGAAAGGGCATCCCTGTCTTGTGCCAGTTTTCAAAGGGAATGCTTCCAGTTTTTGTCCATTCAGTATGATATTGGCTGTGGGTTTGTCATAAATAGCTCTTATTATTTTGAGATACGTTCCATCAATACCGAATTTATTGAGCGTTTTTAGCATGAAGGGCTGTTGAATTTTGTCAAAGGCCTTTTCTGCATCTATTGAGATAATCATGTGGTTTTTGTCTTTGGTTCTATTTATATGCTGGATTACGTTTATTGATTTGCATTTGTTGAACCAGCCTTGCATCCCAGGGATGAAGCCCACTTGATCATGGTGGATAAGCTTTTTGATGTGCCGCTGGATTCAGTTTGCCAGTATTTTGTTGAAGATTTTTGCATCGATGTTCATCAGGGATATTGGTCGAAAATTCTCTTTTTTTGTTGTGTCTCTGCCAGGCTTTGGTATCAGGATGATGTTGGCCTCGTGAAATGAGTTAGGGAGGATTCCCTCTTTTTCTATTGATTGGAATAGTTTCAGAAGGAATGGTACCAACTCCTCCTTGTACCTCTGGTAGAATTCAGCTGTGAATCCATCTGGTCCTGGACTTTTTTTGGTTGGTAGGCTATTAATTATTGCCTCAATTTCAGAGCCTGCTATTGGTCTATTGAGGGATTCAACTTCTTCCTGGTTTAGTTTTGGGAGAGCGTAAGTGTCCAGGAAATTATCCATTTCTTCTAGGTTTTCTAGTTTATTTGCATAGAGGTGTTTATAGTATTCTCTGATGGTAGTTTGTATTTCTGTGGGGTCTGTGGTGATATCCCCTTTATCATTTTTTATTGCGTCTATTTGATTCTTCTCTCTTTTCTTCTTTATTAGTCTTGTTAGTGGTCAATTAATTTTGTTGATCTTTTCAAAAAATCAGCTCCTTGATTCATTGATTTTTTGGAGGGTTTTTTGTGTCTCTATCTCTTTCAGCTCTGCTCTGATCTTAGTTATTTCTTGCCTTCTGCTCGCTTTTGAATGTGTTTGCTCTTGCTTCTCTAGTTCTTTTAATTGTGATATTAGGGTTTCAATTTTAGATCTTTCCTGCTTTCTCTTGTGGGCATTTAGTGCTATAAATTCCCTCTACACACTGCTTTGTATGTGTCCCAGAGATTCTGGTATGTTGTATCTTTTTTCTCGTTGGTTTCAAAGAACATCTTTATTTCTGCCTTCATTTCGTTATGTACCCAGTAGTCATTCAGGAGCAGGTTGTTCAGTTTCCATGTAGTTGAGTGGTTTTGATTGAGTTTCTTAGTCCTGAGTTCTAGTTTGATTGCACTGTGGTCTGAGAGACAGTTTGTTATAATTTCTGTTCTTTTACATTTGCTGAGGAGTACTTCCAACTATGTGGTCAATTTTGGAATAAGTGCGATGTGTTGCTGAGAAGAACATATATTCTGTTGATTTGGGGTGGAGAGTTCTGTAGATGTCTATTAGGTCCACTTGGTGCAGAGTTGAGTTCAATTCCTGAATATCCTTGTTAACTTTCTGTCTCGTTGATCTGTCTAATGTTGACAGTGGGGTGTTAAAGTCTCCCATTATTATTGCATGGGAATCTAAGTCTCTTTGTAAGTCTCTAAGGACTTGCTTTATGAATCTGGGTGCTCCTGTATTGGGTGCATCTATATTTAGGATAGTTAGCTCTTCCTGATGAATTGATCCCTTTACCATTATGTAATGGCCTTCTTTGTCTCTTTTGATCTTTGATGGTTTAAAGTCTGTTTTATGAGAGACTAGGATTGCAACCCCTGCTTTTTGTTTTGTTTTGTTTTCCATTTGCTTGGCAGATCTTCCTCTATCCCTTTATTTTGAGCCTATGTGTGTCTCTCCATGTGAGATTGGTCTCCTGAATACAGCAAACCTGATGGGTCTTGACTATTTATCCAATTTGCCAGTCTGTGTCTTTTAATTGGACCATTGAGTCCATTTGCATTTAAGGTTAATATTGTTATGTGTGAACTTGATCCTGTCATTATGATATTAGCTGGTTATTTTGCTTGCTAGTTGATGCAGTTTCTTCCTAGCATCGATGGACTTTACATTTTGACATGTTTTTGCAATGGCTGGTACCTGTTGTTCCTTTCCATGCTTACTGCTTCCTTCAGGATCTCTTGTAGGGCAGGCCTGGTGGTGACAAAATCTCTAAGCATTTGCTTGTCTGTAAAGGATTTTATTTCTCCTTCACTGATGAAACTTAGTTTGGCTGGATATGAAATTCTGGGTTTAAAATTCTTTTCTTTAAGAATGTTGAATATTGGCCCCCACTGTCTTCTGGCTTGGAGAGTTTCTGCCGAGAGATCTGCTGTTAGTCTGATGGGCTTCCCTTTGTGGGGAACCCAACCTTTCTCTCTGGCTGCCCTTAAGATTTTTTCCTTCATTTCAACTTTGGTGAATCTGACAATTATGTGTCTTGGAGTTGCTCTTCTCGAGCACTATCTTTGTGGTGTTTTCTGTATTTCCTGAATTTGAATGTTGGCCTGCCTTACTAGGTTGGGGAAGTTCTCCTGGATGATATCCTGCAGAATGTTTTCCAACTTGGTTCCATTTTCCCCGTCACTTTCAGGCACACCAAGCAGATGTAGATTTGGTCTTTTCTCATAATCCCGTATTTCTTGGAGGTTTTGTTCATTTCTTTTTACTCTTTTTTCTCTACACTTCTCTGCTTGCTTCATTTCATTCATTTGATCTTCAATTGCTGATACTCTTTCTTCCAGTTGATCGAGTCGGTTACTGAAGCTTGTGCATTTGTCACATATTTCTCGTGTTATGGTTTTCATCTCTATCAGTTTTTTTAAGGTCTTCTCTGCATTGATTATTCTAGCTATCCATTCACCCATTCTTTTTTCAAGGTTTTTAGTTTCTTTGCACTGGTTACGTAGTTACTCCTTTAGCTCGGAGAAGTTTGATCAACTGAAGCCTTCTTCTCTCAACTTGTCAAAGTCATTCTCCATCTAGCTTTAATCCATAGCTGGCGATGAGCTGCATTCCTTTGGATGGGGAGATGCACTCTGGTTGTTTGAATTTCCAGCTTTTCTGCCCTGCTTTTTCCCCATCTTTGTGGTTTTATCTGCCTTTGGTCTTTGATGATGGTGACATACTGATGGGGTTTTGGTGTGAGTGTCCTTTCTGTTTGTTAGTTTTCCTTCTAACAGTCAGGACCCTCAGCGATAGGTCTGTTGGAGTGTGCTTGAGGTCCACTCCAGACCCTGTTTGCCTGGGTATCAGCAGCGGAGGCTGCAGAAGATAGAATATTGCTGAACAGCGAGTGTTGCTGTCTGATTCTTGCTCTGGAAGCTTCATCTCAGGGGTGTACCCTGCCATGTGAGGTGTGAGGTGTAGGTCTGCACCTAGTGTGGGATGTCTCCCAGTTAGTCTACTCAGGGGTCAGGGACCCACTTGAGCAGACAGTCTGTCCATTCTCAGATCTCAACCTCTGTGCTGGGAGATCCACTGCTCTCTTCAAAGCTGTCAGACAGGGGCATTTACCTCTGCCGAGGTTTCTGCTGCTTTTTGTTTAGCTATGCCCTGTCCCCAGAGGAGGAGTCTACAGAGGCAGGCCAGCCTCCTTGAGCTGCAGTGGGCTCCACCCTATTCGAGCTTCCTGGTGGCTTTGTTTACCTACTTAAGGCTCAGCAATGGCAGGCGCCCATCCCCCAGTCTTGCTGCCACCTTGCAGTTAGATCTCAGACTGCTGTGCTAGCAATGAGGGAGGCTCCGTGGGCGTGGGACCCTCTGGGCCAGGTGTGGGATATAATCTCCTGGTATGCCATTTGCTAAGACTCTTGGTATAGCACAGTATTAGGGTGGGAATTACCCAATTTTCCAGGTGTTATGTGTCTCAATTTCCTTTGGCTAGGAAAAGGAATTCCCCTCCCCCTTGTGCTTCCCAGGTGAGGCAATGGCTCACCCTGCTTCAGCTCTCACTAGTTGGGCTGCACCCATGGACCAGTGCCAACTGTCCGACATGTCCCAGTGAGATAAACCCGGTACCTCAGTTGAAAATGCAGAAATCACCCATCTTCTGTGTCATTCATGCTGGGAGCTGGAGGCTGGAGCTGTTCCTATTCGGCCATCTTGGGTGCGCCCCCTATTATGCTGCTTTTATCAGTCAAATGTATTTCTAGTCCTAGATCCTTGAGGAATCACCACACCATCTTACACAATGGTTGAACTGATTTACACTCCCACCAACAGTATAAAAGCATTCCTATTTCTTCACATCCTCTCCAACATCTGTTATTTCCTGACTTTTTAATGACTGCCATTCTAACTGACATGAGATGGTATCTCATTATGGGTTTGATTTGCATTTCTCTAATGACCATTGATGATGAGCTTTTTTGCATGTATTTGTTGGCTGCTTAAATGTCTTCTTTTGGGAAGTGTCTCTTCATATCCTTTGCCCACTTTTTGATGGGGTTGTTTGTTTTTTTTTTCTTGTAAATTTGTTTAAGTTCCTTGTAGATACTGGATATTAGCCCTTTGTCAGATAGAGACTTTGCAAAACTTTTCTCTCATTCTGTAGAAATGATGACAGTTTCTTTTGCTGTGCAGAAGCTCTTTAGTTTAATTGGATCCCATTTGTCAATTTTGGCTTTTGTTGCCATTGCTTTTGGTGTTTTCATCATGAAGTCTTTACCCATGCCTATACCCTGAATGGTATTTCCTAGCTTTTCTTCTAGGTATTTTATAATTTTATGTTTTACGTTTAAGTCTTTAATCCATCTTGAGTTAATTTTTGTATGGGGTGTAAGAAAGGGGTCCAGTTTCAGTTTTCTGCATATGGCTAGCCAGTTTTCCCAGCACCACTTAATAAATAGGAAATCCTTTCCCCATTACTTGTTTTTGTCAGGTTTTTCGAAGATCAGATGGCCATGAATGTGTGGTGTTATTTCTGAGGCCTCTGTTCTGTTCCATTGGTCTATATAACAGTTTTGGTACCAGTACCATGCTATTTTGGTTGCTGTTGCCTTGCAGTATAGTTTGAAGTCAGGTAGCATGATGCCTCCAGCTTTTTTCTTTTTGTTTAGGATTGTCTTGGCTATATAGGCCCCTTTTAGGGTCCATATGAAGCTTAAAGTAGTTTTTTCCAATTCTGTGAAGAAAGACAAAGGTAGCTTGATGGGAATAGCATTGAATCTATAAATTACTTTGGGCAGTATCGCCATTTTCGTGATATTGATTCTTCCTATCCATGAGCATGGAATATTTTTCCATTTGTTTGTGTCCTGTCTTATCTCCTTGAGCAGTGGTTTGTAGTTCTCCTTGAAAAGGTCCTTCACATCCCTTGCAAGTTGTATCCATAGGTATTTTATTTTCTTTGTAGCAATTGTGATGGGAGTTCACTCATGATTTGGCTTTCTGTCTATTATTTGTGTAGAAATTCTTGTGTTTTTTGCACATTGATTTTGTATCCTAAGACTACTGAAGTTGCTTATCAGCTTAAGGAGTTTTTAGGCTGAGACAGTTGGGTTTGCTAAATATACAATCATGTAATCTACAAACACAGACAATTTGACTCCCTCTCTTCCTATTTGAATACTTTTTTTTCTTTCTCTTGCCTGATTGCCCTGGCCAAAATTTTCAATACTATGTTAAATAGGAGTTGTGAGAGAGGCACTTGTGATTGTTTTCAAGGGAATGCTTCCAGCTTTTGCCCTTTCAGCATGATATTGGCTATTAGTTTGTCATAAATAGCTCTGATTATTTTGAGATATGGTCCTTCAATACCTAGTTTATTGGGTGTTTTAAGCATAAAGGGGTGTTGAATTTTACTGAAGGCCTTTTATGCATCTATTGAGATAATCATGTTGTTTTGTCATTGGTTCTGCTTATGTGATGGATTACATTTACTGATTTGTATATGTTGAACCAGCCTTGCATCCCAGGGATGAAGCTGACTTGACCATGGCAGATAAGCTTTTTGATGTGCTGCTGGATTTGTGTTGCCAGTGTTTTGTTGAGGATTTTTGCATCGATGTTCATCAGAGATATTGGCTTGAAATTTTCTTTTTTTGTTGTGTTTCTGCCAGGTTTTTGTATCAGTATGATATTGGCCTCATAAAATGAGTTAGGGAGAAGTCCCTCTTTATCCATTGTTTGAAATAGTTTCAGAAGGAATGGTACCAGCTCCTCTTCGTACCTCTGGTCAAATTCGGCTGTGAATCCATCTGGTCTTGGGCTTTTATTGGTTGGTAGGCTATTAATTACTACCTCAATTTCAGAACTTATTGGTCTATTCACAGATTCAACTTTTTCCTGGTTTAGTCTTGGGAGGATGTATGTGTCCAGGATTTTATCAATTCCTTCTAGATTTTCTAGTTTATTTGCATAGAGATGTATTCTATGATGGTAATTTGTATTTCTGTGGGATCAGTGGTGATATCCCCTTTATAATTTTTTGTTGTATCTATTTGATTCTTCTCTCTTTTCTTCTTTATTTGTCTGGCTAGAGGTCTATCTATTTTGTTAGTCTTTTCAAAAACCCAGGTCCTGGATTCATTGATTTTTTTTTGAAGGGTTTTTCATGTGTCTATCTCCTTCAGTTCTGCTCTGACGTTAGTTATTTCTTGTCTTCTCCATTTCTTTTAATTATGATGTTAGGGTGTCGATTTAGATCTTTCCTGCTTTCTGATGTGGGATTTTACTGCTATAAATTTCCCTCTTAACACTGCTTTAGCTGTGTCCCAGAGATTCTGGTACATTGTGTCTTTGTTCTCATTGGTTTCATATAACTTATTTATTTCTGCCTAAATTTCATTATTTATCCAGTAGTCATTCAGGACCAGGTTGTTCAGTTTCCATGTAGTTGTGCAGTTTTGAGTGAGTTTCTTAATCCTGAGTTCTAATTTGATTGCACTGTGGTCTGAGACACTGTTTGTTATTATTTCCATTCTTTTGCATTTGCTAAGGAGTGTTTTACTTCCAATTATGTGGTCAATTTTTTAGAAGAAGTGCTATAATGATGCTGAGAAGAATGTATATTCTGTTGATTTGGGATGGAGAGTTCTGTAGATGTCTATTAGGTCCTCTTGGTCCAGAGCTGAGTTCAAGTCCTGAATATCCTTGCTAATTTTCTGTCTCATTTTTCTGTCTAATATTGACAGTGAGGTGTTAAAATCTCCCACTATTATTGTATGGGAGTCTAAGTCTCTATGTAGCTCTCTAAGAACTTGTTTTATGAATATGGGTGCTCCTGTATTGGGTCCTTATATATTTAGGATAGTTACCTCTTCTTGTCGCATTGATCCCTTTACCATTATGTAATACCCTTCTTTGTCTCTTTTGATCTTTGTTGATTTAAAGTCTGTTTTATCAGAGACTAGGATTGCATTGTTTTGCTTTCTGTTTGCTTGATACATCTTCCTCCATCCCTTTATTTTGAGCCTATGTGTGTCTTTGCACATGAGATGGATCTCCCGATACAGCACACTAATGGGTCTTGACTCTTTATCCAATTTGCCAGTCTGTATCTTTTCATTGGGGCATTTAGCCCAGTTACATTTAAGTTGAATATTGTTATGTGTGAATCTGATTCTGTTATCATGATGGTAGCTGGTTATTTAGCACATTAGTTGATGCTCTTTCTTCATAGTTTAGTTGATCTTTATATGTTGGTATGTCTTTGCAGTGGGTGGTACCAGTTGTTCCTTTCCATATTTAGTGCTTCCTTCAGGAGCTCTTGTAAGGCAGGCCTTGTGGTGACAAAATCCCTCAGCATTTGCTTGTCTCGAAAGGATTTTATTTCTCCTCACTTATGAAGCTTAGTTTGGCTGGATATGAAATTCTGGGTTGAAAATTTTTTCTTTAAGAATGTCGAATATTGTCCCCCACTCTTTTCTGGCTTATAGGGCTTCTGCAGAGAGATACACTGTTAGCCTGTTGGGCTTCTCTTTGTAGGTAAACTGACCTTTCTCTCTGGATGCCCTTAACGTTTTTTCCTTCATTTCAACCTCGGAGGATCTGACGATTATGTGTCTTGGGGTTGCCCTTCTCAAGGAGTATCTTAGTGGTGATCTCTATATTTTCTGAATTTCCTGTCTTGCCATGTTGGGGAAGTTCTCCTGGATAACATCTTAAAGTGTATTTTCCGACTTTGTTCCATTCTCCCCGTCACTTAGGCACACCAATCAATCATAGGTTTGATCTTTTCACATAGTCCCCTATATCTTGGAAGCTTTGTTCATTCCTTTTCATTCTTTCTCTAGTCTTGTCTTCATGCTTTATTTCATGAAGTTAATCTTCAATCTCTGATATCCTTTCTTCTGGTTGATCAGTTCAGCTATTGATACTTGTGTATGCTTCACAAAGTTCTCGTGCTGTGTTTTTCAGCTCCATTAGGTCATTTATGCCCTTCTCTAAACTGGTTATTCTAGTTAGAAGTTCCTGTAACCTTTTATCAAGGTTCTTAGCTTCCTTGAGTTGAGTTAGAACATGCTCCTTTAGCTTGGGAGAATTTGTTATTACCCACCTTCTCAAGCCTACTTCTGTCAGTTTGTAAAACTCATTCTCTGTCCATTTTTGTGCCCTTACTGCAGAGGAGTTGTGATCACTTGTAGGAGAAGAGGCATTCTGGTTTTTGGAATTTTCAGCCTTTTTGTGCTGGGTTTTCCTCACCTTCGTGGATTTATTTACCTTTGCTCTTTGATGGTGATGACCTTTGGATGGGGTATTGGTATGGGCATCCTTTTTCTTGATGTTGATGTTACTGCTTTCTGTTTGTTAGTTTTGCTTCTAAGAGTCAGGCCCCTCTTCTACAGGTCTGCTGGAATTTCCTGGAGGTCCACTCCAGATGCTGTTTGCCTGGGTATCAGTGGAGGCTGCAGAACAGTGATGATAGCTGCCTGTTCCTTCCTCTGGAAGCTTCATCTCAGAGGGGCACCTGCCTGATTCCAGCTGGAGCTCTCCTGTATGAGGTGTCTGCTCACCCCTGCTGGGAGGTGTCGCCGTCAGGAGGCATGGGGGTCAGGGACCCACTTGAGGAGCCACTCTAACCTTTAGCAGAGCTCAAGTGTTGTGCTGGGAGATCAGCTGCCCTTCTTCAGAGCCAGCAGGCAGAAATGTTTAAGTCTGATGAAGCTGCACCCACAGCTGCCCCTTACCTCAGGTGCTCTGTCCCAGGGAGATGGGAGTTTTATCTGTTAAGCTCCTGACTGGGGCTACTGCCTTTCTTTCAGAGATGCCCTGCCCAATTAGGAGGAATCTAGAGAGGCAGTCTGGCCAGTCTCTTTCCTGCAGTGTGGTGAGTCACCCAGTTGAAACTTCCCAGCTTCCTCAACACCGTGAGGGGCAAACAGCCTACTCAAGCCTCAGTGATGGTGGATGCCCCTCTCCAAGCTTGAGTGTCCCAGGTCAACTTCAGACTCCGTGCTGGCAGCGAGAATTTCAAGTCAGTGTTTCTCAGCTTGCTGGGCTCTGTGGGAGTGGGACCCACTGGCGAGATCACTTGTGTTCCTGGCTTCAGCCCCCTTTCCAGGGGAGTGAGTAGTCCTGTCTCACTGGGGCTACAGGCGCCACTGGGGTATGAAGAAAACTCCTGCAGCTAGCTCGGTGTCTGCCCAAACAGCTGCCCAGTTTTGTGTTTGAAACCCAAGGCCCTGGTGGTATAGGCACACAAGGGAATCTCCTGGTCTGCAGGTGCCAAAACCATGGGAAAAGCATAGTATCTGGGCCAGATAGCACAGTCCCTCACAGCTTCCCTTGGCTAGGGGAGGGAGGTCCCCAGCCTCTTGTACTTCCTGGGTGAAGCAATGCCCCACCCTGCTTCTGCTCACCCTCTATTGTCTGCACCCACTGTCCAACCAGTCCCATTTAGATGAACCAGGTACCTCAGTTGGAAATGCATAAATCACCCACCTTCTGCGTTGGTCTTGCTGGGAGCTTCAGACCAGAGCTCAAGTCTCTCTTATTTCTTAGTGCATTCCCTGTCTCATTCAAAGTTGCTACTCTCTTCATTCTAAATCAAATTAAGCAAACAAACAAAATATTCCCCCAATTTTTGCCCTCCCTCTTATTCTTAACATTACATTCTCTACCACTTATTCACTTCAAATGCATTTTTAAAAATTAATAGTCTATGTTCTTTCTGGAAAAATCACTTTTGATAGATTTTAGAAGTTCTGTTGTTAATAATGGGACTAATTAGAGATTTGTGTGCTTTTTAAAAAACAGAAATCTACCTTTACTGTTTCATGCAATTAATACCCTTTTTCAGTTTTTGAGATTATGTTGTGAGGTCTTGTATTTGACATGTGGCTTTCTTCTTTGTTCTATACTGTGTGACCAAAAGTAATTTATTCAGTTTTTTCAAATATTTCTATTTGTCATCTATACAATGAAGACACTTGCTATCTGTTGCCTAGCATAATTTGAAGGATTGAAGATGTTTTATAAAAATTCTGTAATAATGTCTGGACCTAGTATTCACTTTGATAAATGGTGACTATCATTCCTAGACAGTACATACTATTGGTGCAATTATATAGTTCTATAGGACCCTTTAAAACCTCCTGGATAAGTTAACCAGGGAGAGTTAAACCACTTATCCAGTAATCAGATGGGAAGAGAAATTTAGAGGTAAAGGTAAAAGTACACAAGAGAAGTAATGTATGGCTACACATTATACCCATTTGAAATGGCTGAACATTTTTGCTTTGATTTCTAATAGTAGACTTTGAGAAGTCTTCAAAGTGTAAAATATTTTGTCCTAAAAAGTTGGGCAGTTTCACTAAAGAACAAAAGAAATGTTATAGTAGTGTGTGAAGCAAGGCAGAAGCAGTTTGCTGAGATACCTTTCAGGGTCTCTGCTTGCCTTAATGTGTCTCTGACATGTGTTTTGGATAGCCCGGATAATAACACTAAAAGATAGAATAACGGTTATGTTAATTACCTTTTAGAGCACATACAGCTAACACAATGGATTCGTGTGTGTGTGTGTGGTTCATATGTGTGTGTGTGTATGTATATATATATGTGTGTGTGTGTGTGTATATATATATATATATAGAGAGAGAGAGAGAGAGAAAGCGAGCAAGCGAGAGAGAAAAATGTATCTAAAAAGCTTCAATATTAAAACACACATACAAATAAACAAACCAATCCTTTGTTTTCTGATTCATTTCCTTTAACATGTTTAATCGGTTCTTTAGTTGAGCTGCTTTATAAATAATCCACTTATATTTGGACTGCAGTGAGCAGTGATTTATTCAAAATAGCTAACTGAGAGACTCATTTTATTTAATTTGACTGCTTTGTTGGCAAACTGGAAGAATGCCAGATGGTGTTTTTTTTTTTTTTTTTTACTACTTATTTCCAAGAGTATAATAAATCATTTTTTACTTCCATAAATGATAATTGTAATGACACTTATGATACTTCCTGGGTCCAGAAAAATACTTCCATCTATTCCTCTATAAACAATTCTTCAACTAGGAAAATATTAAAAATCGGTTAACAGGGGTCTCCTTCGGTGACTGAAGATATAGCTGTCTCTATGCTATGCCTCCTGCCATCGAATTCTGAAAAACCATAGGGAGTAGGAGATACCTTCTCTTTCTCTTCTTCAACTAATCTACCCTTCTATTACATGACCACAGTGTGCTCTAAAAATTATTTTGTACTAATCTTTTGCTACACTCATGACTATCGTAATTAAATAATTGTATGATTATCCATTTAATGATTATCTTACTCATTAGATCTTGGAATTCATAAGCAGATAAGTGTTACCATCTAGCTCAAAGATGATCTATTACCAATGTTTAGCAAAAATGCCACATACGTGGTAGGAGCATAGAAGGTATTTATTTAATCAATTAGGCTGACGAGAAATGTGAGACTTAGTGGAGTTGAAACACACGTACTATCATCTGAATATATTTTGTCAAAAGATTGCTGGGAATAGTGCTGTGATCTTACAGATTTGAGAGTGTATCTACTTTCTGGACAGTCTATACCTGGATATTTTAAATTCCTGAGAGAGAGAAATTTCAGGACATAGAAAAGTTTGACCAGAGATACTGGTCAAAAAGTTTTATATGTCTTTGATTTAAAAATAAAATTGAATGATTACTCATATAAGGTCTAGATAGTGCATTTTCTGCTTTCAGTCCTTTGCATGATGCTAGAAATTATCTGATATGACACGTAAGGATGGCTGGGAGCAGGTGATACAGCTATTACTGAATTTCAGCTGAGTTTTTGATCATATTAATTCAACAAGAGAAAGGGTATTCTTATTGCATATTGATATTGATTACAACTCCTCACTGTGAAATTTAATCACCTTGATAAAATAGTATCTTTACTAAATGTTGCCTAATTTAGCACACAAATGAACTTGTTAAAAACTATATATACCTACTATATACATTGACCTACTTATATTTATCCATTTATATACATCTACACCTAAATCTACATCAATTTTTTTCACGTAATATCCTGCTAAACTCTTATTTAGGCTCTGAAACAAAAATGACTTCAGTTAAGGGATTCACATGTTATTAATTTATGTGTTTATTTATTTTGAGACAGAGTCTCACTGTGTCACCCAGGCTGGAGTGCAGTAGTGCTTGGTGCTATCAGAGCTTACTGCAGCCTTGACCTCCTGGCTTAATCAATCCTACCAACTCAGTCTCCCAAGTACCTAGGACTACAGGTCCACACCAACATACCTGGCTCACTTTTTACTTTTTATTTTTGTAGAGATAGAATCTTACTATGTTGCCCAGGGTGGTCTTGAACTCCTGGCCTCAAGCAACCCTCCTGCTTCAGCCTCCCAAAGTGCTGGGATTCCAGGTGTGAGCTACCTCTCCTGGCCTTTCATATCATTTAGATCTCCACAGAATGGATAGACAGATACTTTTTATTGACATTATTTGTATATAACTCAGGAAATTAGTACGAGCTTTTCCGTGAGCCTCCATCAGGTACTCATAGAAATGACTGGAGACACAGCAAGAAATTAGGGGGCTCTCTCTTCCTGGTTGTCGAATGAGGAGGAGGTCAAAGGCTGCCATTAGACAACGGGTGTGAAATGCCACCCACTTCATTGAATCTTTCTCTCAGAAGTCAAAATCTTAAAGCTATTGGAAGGAGTCAGCAAATTCTCTCACCTTCATCACTTCTGGGAGCAGAGTAGGAGCAACATCTGTTTACTTCTGGCAGGAGGTAACAACGCTTCTTCCCATCCCGAGGAAGTAGGTAAAGGCCCACTGATCCTTAGAAAGAGTTAGACACAAAAGCTGCCTGTTTCTGGTCATAGGAGGGAGCACAAAATCCTCGTGGGCTCAGGACCTCATACCAGTAACAGGGAGGTGTCTGCTGTTTCGGCAGGAGGGGAAGAAAGCTCTCTTCTTCTGAAGATCTGCCATAGATATGAGGAAGTTTGACTGCTTTGGGAGGGCAGGAGTCAGAATACTCAGAAAGCGCTACACACAGGTTCCAATCATACAGATCCTACCTGAGGCTGATGCTGGACCAGTAGAACTAACAGATCCCCATAGGTAACCCCATGACGACTTTAGCATGGAGTAGCAAGGAATAACAGTCTACTGCTTTGGGAGAGGTAAGTGCATGAGCAGAGGCCCTCTCTGACATGCAGATATCCAGGGACTGTAGAAATCCTAGTGTGGAGCAAAGACACTGAGAAAAACATCCATTGGCTCTCCAGGGCCCATAAAAGCACAAGGTAACTGCAACCAGTCACCTGAGGAATTTGGAAACTGTTTCATCAAAGTTAAAGATAGCAACATAAAAACCTAACTAAAGTCAACTATTCATGAGACTGGCTCAACACTCCAGATGATGTCCTGCTAGAAGAGGCTTGCACAATTCTGGGCAAATATACTACGTACCTCAGTCCCTACTCTTCTGTTCTTTTGTGCATGCTGTTTCACATGCATTAAAAAATTGCGGGAACACAAAAACAGGAAAAAGTGACCCATTTTTTAAAAGAAACTAGTCAATAGAGCCAGACTGAACAGCCCCAGATTTTGGAACTATGAGGCAGCATCTTTAAAATACTTATAATTAATATGCTAAAGGTTCTAGTAGAAAAAGTAGATAATACATATAAACTATGGAAATTTCATCAGAAAAAAGAAAACCATAAAAATATTTAAATGTTTAAATGCTAAAAAAGGAAACACAATATTAAACAAGAAAATTTCCTCTTGTAAGTTTGTGAGCAGACTAGAGGCTGAAGAAAGAATCAGTGAACTTTAAGATAGGTCACTAGAGATTATCCAAAACAAAATACAGAGTAATAAAACAAAATAGTAAAAAAAAAAAAAAAAAGGTGCCAGGGAACAATCTCAGTGTTCTAACAGATGTGTAATTTAACTCCTAAAAATATAAGATACGGCAACACAGGGAAGAAGAAAATATCTGAAGAGGTAATGGCTCAAAATTTCCCAAAATTATTAAAAGAAAACAAACCACAAATTCAATAGGCCAATAGAAATCCAATAGGAAGAAAAACAAAACAAAACAAAGAAAAAAAAAACTCACCTAGAGATACTACAGTCAAGTTTCTAAAACCAAGAATAAAGTGAAAGTCTTGAAGACAGCAGAGAAAATTTTAAAAAATATGTGTATTAGAGCAAAATGAAAGAGCCAGAAAGGACTTCCAATCGGAAACTGCAAGCTAGAACTCAATGACATACTTTAAAATGCCAGAACTGGGGGATGCTTAGCAGCCCGTGTAATAAGGTCCCGCCATTGCACAAATCAATGGTTATGGATTCAGTAGTACTTGGGCTCAACATGATTAACAAATACAAATTAAGCCACTCAGGATTTGGACCATTAAAGATATATTTTTAAAAATTGTTTAGCACCTTCTAATTATTTGAAGCTGCCCTTTTCTAAGTTTAACTTGGTCTCTGAATTTTACTTTAACATATGCATCATTTGCTTTTGTCTTTTACCTGAAGTTTAACTGGCCCCAGGTCTAATTGACTGTCGTTTTAAAATGTCTCTGAAATATGTCCCCTTCTTCTTTCTTCGCCCCTCCTGGCTAAGTTTGGACTTTCTCTTCTTGTGCACAGATTATTGTGGTGTTTTTTATTTTGTCCCCTATCTTCCCCCTAAGACAAATTACTCTGCCTATTTTTTAAATTTCAATCTAAGCTTAAAACTCTTGAAGATTATACATGGCTTATATAAGCTCACAACTCTATAAGCAACAAGCACAAAGCCTCTTGCATGCTGATCCCTCTTCAACTACTTCCCCTCAAGGGCTCTACCTTTCCACTTGCTTTCCTTAGGACCTACAAAGTGAAGACTAACATGTCTTTATTCACTGCACTATTGAGGATTATTTTAGCCCCAGCTAACATAAATCATGCTTAAAATTGGCTTAAGCAATAGGAACATTTATTTTATTATATAAAAGGTGGTCCAGAGATAGGTTTGCTTCAACATTGGTTGATTCAGCCCTCAAAGATATAATCGAGTCAAGGAACTAGCATTTTTCCATTCTCAGTTTGCTTAATTTCAGTGTTAACTTTAATTTTAGATAGGTGGCAAGATGCTGTGTAAATTGCAAACATTGTATCTAAATGTAATAATTTCTGGAGTAACAAATGTGATTATTTTTTCTTTTACATTCACTTGGAAAATGAAAACCTTTTTTAGAAAGTGCACTACACAGGACTGGGTAGAGTCGCTTGTGCCTGTAATCCCAGCACTTTGAAAGGCTGAAGCAAGAGGATCCCCTGAGCCCAGTAGTTCAAGATCATCCTGTGGTGGGGAGTGGGAAACAAAAAATAATAAACCCATTCATTAAACCTTGTTTTACATTTCATTGATCAGAACTGGGTCACATTTTCACTTCATTATCCTTAGACCAGTTCAGCCCACTTCTGGAGACGTATATGAGTTCAGATTCCCATAACACAATGTGGAAATGGGGTGAGTACCTAAAAAAATCAGACTTTTAAGGAGGAAAAAATGAAAAAATGATGTAGGATTAAAAATAGTAATGTTTAATATATGTGTGCACGTCTCTATTTTTGGAATACCCTGGGCTTATTTTAGATGACACTTTTCTACTTATTTTGCAAGATTTAGCTTAAATATCTTCTTCGTACATTGTGTTTCCTGATTTCAGTTTACTTACTTCTTCATCTTAGATCAGCCAGGATTCAGTGAATGCCTACAATAAATTACTTATATTTAAATGACATTCTTTTTATGTCTTTCCACCTAGAATCTCCCAGAAAGTACCAACTATGTCAGTCATCTTTACTTATTCATCACTGAGCACAGTACCTAAGTTTAAAGGAAGAGACAAAAATGTTCAATTGGGTTTTCTACAACATTCTCGGTACATATTATGTCAATTTTAAGTATGAAAATCCCTTGGTTCTGCATGTAATTTTTATACTTTCTGTGTGATTGGCTTTAACATAAAAGATTATTTACTCAGCATGTAATAAATCAAAACTTGAAAAAATCAGAGGGCCATATGGATGTAAAATATTTTAGTCATCTGGCATAGATAATAACTTGATAGAGAAAATGTCAGACAAAATTACCTTTAAATGATTCTGAGTCCCCTGTGGAAATCATGTAACTATTGTATCTCTTTAAAAAATTCCATGCCTGGCTTTGATGAAATATTTATTACAAAATAAATATCTTGTGTAGCATATCACTGAGGGTTGTTGATATATCATCCAAATTCAATCTGAATATAGATAATCTTTTTAGATAACAATTCAAGTAGAAATCATTAGATTTTAAAATTTATTTTGAATAAAACTGCCCCAAAACATTCATTTTTAATTACACATATTCCACACTTACAAACTTTGACCATCTTCACATTGGTCTCTGAGAGATGAATATTTGACTTCAAAGATCACAATCATTTTAATAAATAAAATGTTATAGAGGCTAGCATCAGTGAAAATGGCAGAATATGGACCTCAGAACTTCACCCCTTCACAAAATAACTGCAAAAAATCTGACAAAGATAGTCAGAATCAACTTTTAGAGAATTCTTGAAATTAATTAAAGGCTTACAGCACCCTGGTATCATTGGGTCAAGAAAACTGGCTGGATTTTGGTAAAAACAGAGAGTTTTGTGGTGTTTTATCTAGTGCAATCCCCTGTTCCTTAACTCCTCACAAGTCTTGAAAAATAACAGGCTATCTTTTAAGTACTGGAGGGAGCAGGGCACATTTGAAACTCTCTCAAAGTCTTATTATGAGAAAGGGTTCTTTCTTGGTCTGTCTGGTGGTTCACTGGAAAACTTCACCTGAAAATACTGCCATTAATTGGCTCAAATTCACCCAATGCTCAAATTCACTCAATGTTAAAAGCTTTTCTTTGTGGGACCTTTGTAGAATGTTTTTCCATCAAGGCTGTCTGAGGCAGTGAATACTATTAATAGTAGGGGCAAACAATAGACTAACCAAAATGCTTAAAAGGAAAGCTTTAGGATGAGATGTCCAAAGGGGCTTTGGAAAGCTCCAACATTCTTGGTACTCTAGAAGGCCATATCCATGTATAGGACTGTACACATGCTCAGGAAATGCCTGAGAAGGTGTCAAAGTATTACTTTAGGCTGATTTGGAGATTCTTTAAAAGCAGAAAGTAGTAGCTAAAAAGGAGTAGTCAATTACCTGGTTGAATACAGAAAGCATATTCAAACATCCTCACAGAGTCCCCTGGCAAAGACTTGGAGATTTACCCACTCTAGACACTTAAGGAAATATCTGTCCAATTAACTGAACACTGAGGTAGCTGAGTACAAACTTTAGTGGCTACATTTGACAAACATTACAATTACAAGCAGCAACACAAACCAACTTTGGGATGGGGGTAGAATTCTTTTCTTTTTTCTTTTCTTTCTTTCTTTTTTTTTTTTTTTTTGAGATGGAGTCTCGCTCTTTCGCCCAGGCCCGAGTGCAATGGCACAATCTTGACTCACTGCAAACTCCTCTTCCTGGGTTCAAGTGATTCTCCTGCCTCAGCCTCCCAAGTAGCTGGGATTATGGGTGTCCACAACCGTGCGTGGCTAATTTTTGTATGTTTAGAAGAAATGGGGTTTCACCCTGTTGACCAGGCTGGCCTCGAACTCCTGACTTCAGGTGATCCACCCGTCTCAGCCTCCCAAAGTGCTGGGATTACAGGCATGAGCCACCGCACCCAACCTGGGGGTAGAATTCAATTTCCAGAGTTGCTACGTTACTTTATTTTAAATATTCAGTTTTCAACAAAAATTATGAGATGTGCAAAGAAACCAAAAATTTTAACCCATAAATAGTGTCCAGGATAGCCAAAACTAACTTGCGAAAGGAGAACAAAATTGGAAGACTCAGACTTGCCAATTTTAAATCTCACTACAAAACTATAGTAACCAAGACCGTGTCATGGAATAATGGAACTGACATATAGGTCAATGTGATATAATTGAAGGTATAAAATTAAGCCCATCTGTGATCAATTGATTTTTGATATGGATGTCAATACCATTCAATGGGGAGAGAACAGTATTTTCAGCAGTTGGCATTGGGATAGCCTAATGCAGAAGAATAAATTTGAAGTGCTACTTTACACCATATGCAAAAACCAATTGAAAATATTTTGTCTTAGTCTATCTGTGCTGCTATAACAAACTACTACAGTCCAGATAACTTACAAAGAATATAAGTTTATTTCCTCACAGTTCTGGAGGCTGGGAAGTCCACAATCAAAGCAGTAGCATATGATGTCTGGTAAGGGCCTGGTCTCTGCTTCCAAGATGGTGCCTTGAATGTTGTACCCTCCAGAGGGGAGAAATACTGTTCTTCTCATGGCAGAGAAAAGGAAGAGGCAGAATTCACTCCCACAAGCCCTTTTATAGTGACATCGACCCATTCATGCGGGCAGATCACATCACTCATTAGGCCCCACCACCCAACACTGTAGCAGGTGTGAATTATGTTTCAACTTCAGTTTTGGAGGGCACTAAAACATGTAAACCATACCGTGAATCAAAGGCCTAAGTGAAGGAGCTGAAACTATAAATATCTTAGAGAAAAACATAGGCATGGAATAAATCTTCATGACTTTGGATTACCCAAAGTTTCTTAGATTTGGCACTAAAACCACAAGGAACTAAATAAAATATAGGTAAATTGTAATTCAACAAAGTAAAAAACCTTTGTGCATTAAAGAACACTACCAAGAAAATGAAAAGACAGTTCTCAAAATGAGAGAAAATATTTGCTAATGATATATCCCATAAGGATCTAATAGCTGGATTATAGAAAGGCCTCTTACAACTTAACAAAATGACAACCCAATTTAAAAAATGAGGCATTTACTTGATTATAAATTTATACAAAGAAGACATACAAATGACTGAAAAGCACGCAAAAAGATGGTCAACATCATTAGTCATTAGGGAAATGGAAATCAGAACAATGAGATACCACTTTTCATCTACTAGAATGGCTATATTTTTTAATAAAATATGAGTGTTGAAGAAAATATGGAAAAATTATAACCACAATTTATTGCTAGTGGAATAAACAGTGGTATATTCACTGTGGGAAACAGTTTAGAAGTTCCTCAAAGACTTATACAGTTATGGGTTGCTTAATGATGGGATACTTAAGAGAAATGCATTGTTAGGCAATTTTGTAACTATGCAAACATCATAGAGTGTACTTACACAAACCTAGGAGGTGTAGCCTACTGCACACCTAGGCTGTATGGTATAGACTATTGCTCATGGGCTACACACCTGTACATCATATTATTGTACTGAATTCTGTAGGCAATTGTAACACAATTATGTGCATTTGTGTAACTAAGCATATCTAAACACAGAAAAGACAACAAAAATACAATATGAAAGATAAACATTTCACACCTCTATAGGGCACTTATCATGAACAGAGCTTAAAAAATTGGAAGTTGCTCTGAGTGAATGAGCAGTGAGTGAATGTGAAGGCCTATGACCTTATTGTATGTTACTGTAGACTATACACATGGTACACTTAGGCTATACTAAATTCATAAAAATACTTTTCTTTCTTTCTTTCTTTCTTTTTTTTTTTTTTTTTTTTTTTTTTGTCACCCAGGCTGGAGGGCAGTGGTGCAATCTCGGCTCACTGCAACCTCTGCCTCCTGGGTTCAATTTTCCTGCCTCCATTTCCAGAGTAGCTGGGATAACAGATGCATGCCACAATACTGGCTAATTTTTTGTAGTTTTGGTAGAGACAGGGTTTCACCATGTTAGCCAGACTGGTCTCGAACTCCTGACCTCGGTTGATCCACCCACCTCCAATCCTTCCCAAAGCGCTAGGATTACAGGCGTGAGCCACCACCCCTGGACAATATTTTTCTTTCTTCAGTAAGTTAACCTTAACATACTGTAACATTTTTGCTTTATAAATTTTTAATTTTTTAAACTTCTGATTCTTTTGTAGTAACATTTAGCTTAAAACAAACATTGTACAGCTGTGCAAAAATATTTTCTTTAAATCCTCATTCTATTAACTTTGTTCTGTTTTAAAATTGTTTTACTTTATTTTTTTACTTTTAAACTCTTTTGTTAAAAACTAAGGCATGAACATACACATTAGCCTAGGTCTATACTGGGTCAGGATCATCTATATCAATGTCTTCTACCTCCACATCTTGTTCCACTAGAAAGTCTTCAGGAGCAGTAACATGCATGGAGCTGTCATCTCCTATCATAACAATGCCTTCTTCTGGAATTTCTCCTGAAGAACCTGCCTGAGCCTGTTTTGCATATTAACATTTTTTTTCACTAGAAAGAGTACACTCCAAAATAATGATATGAAGTATAGATAATATATAAACTAGTAACATATTTATTTATTAACATCATCCAGTATTAATATTATATGTACCATACTTAAGTGTGTGTGTTGTATATCATCTACCACATAACCATGTTTCTTTCAACAAAGGACTGCATGTGCAATGGTGGTCCCCTAAGATTATATTGGAGCTGAAAAATTCCTATCACCTAGTATTTACTACATTCTGCTTTTTAATTCTTATTTTAGAGTATAATTATTATTTTTTAAAGAAAAGTAAATACACACCAGCCTCAGATGGATCCTTCAGGACGACTTCCGCAAGAAGACATTGCATTCATAGGAGATGACAGCTCCCTGCATTATTGCCCCTTCATGAAGATGTTTCGGTGGGACAAGATGTGTAGGTGGAAGACAATGATATTGATGATCCTGACCCTGTGCAGGCCTAAGCTAATGTGTGTGTTTGTGTTTTAGTTTCTAACAAAAAGTTTAAAAAACAGACCAAAAAAAATTGTAATAGAAAAAAAATGCTTATAGAATAAGAATAAAAAGAAAAAAATTTTGTACAGGTGCTCAATGTGTTTGTGTTCTAAGCTAAGAGTTATTACAAAAGAGTCAAAAAGTTAAAAAAAATTAAATTTTATAAAGTAAAAACATTTTAGTAAGCTAAGATTTACTTGCTATTGGAGAAAGAAAAATATTTTTATAAATTTTGCGTAGCCTATGTATGCAGTGTTTACAAATCCTCGGTAGTTACAGTAATGTCCTAGGCCTTCACATTCACTCACTCTGACTTAATGAATCACCCAGAGCAATTTCCAACCCTGTATGCTCCATTTATGGTAATTTCCCTATTTAGATATACCATATTTTATGTTTTTAATCATATTTTTACTCTAACTTTTCTATGGTTAGATATACAAATACTTACCATTATGTTATAATTGCCCATAGTATACAGTACAGCAACATTCCATACAGGTAGCCTAGGAACAATAGGCTCTACAATATAATCTATGTGTGTAGTAGACATACCTGCTAGATTTGTAAGTTCCCTCTGATGTTTGCAAAACAACAAAATTTCTTAAGGACACATTTCTTAGAATGTATCCATGTTGTGAAGCAATGCATGTCTACTTTTATACTCCTGGCAGTAGGCTTGTTTGCACTGGCATCACCACAAAAATGTGAATAATGTATTGCCGTACAGTGTCACTAGGCAATAGGAATTTTTCAGCTCCATTGTTATCTTATGGATCCACCGTTGTATATGAGGTCCCTCATTGACCAATATGGCATTATGTGGTACATGATTGTAGATAGAGTTATCACATGACCCAGAGATTCCACTCCTAGGTATACACCCAAATGAATTGAAAATAGATGTTCAACAAAAAGACATACACAAATGTTCATAGCAGCACTATTCATAGCAAGCAAAAGCCATCTAAATGGCTGCCAACCCAATAATGAATGAACACATGTGATATATTTATACAATGGTAAATTACTCAGACATAAAAAATAAAGTATTCATACATGCTAACAAAATGGATTAACCTTATAAAACATGGTAATAGGAAGAAGCCAGTTACAAAGGGCCAAAGGTTGTAGGATTCGTTTTATTTGGAAAGTACAGAATAGCAAATGTGTAGAGATAGAAAGTAGATTAGTGGTTTCCTGGAGTTAGTGGGAAAAGGTATACAGAGTGACTACTAACGGGTATAGGGTTTCTTTCTGAAATGAGAAAACTGTTCAAAAATTAGATGGTGGTGATGCTCCATAACTTGTAAATATACTTAATTCCACATTTTCAAATGGGGTATTTTATGGTATGTGTATTACAGTAAAATACTTTTTAAAATTTATAAATGGTTTATTTTTAGAAGTAGTAGAAATAGCAATATAAATGGAATATTATTTCTTTCCCCTCTTATCTGTTTGGAAATGTAATCTGTGTTCTTTGTAATATCATCAGAAGTCTTGTTCTAGGTCAATTTGCTAAAAATATATTTGTTCTATGATCAGTTCACTAAATGTCTAGATGACAAAAAAAGGTAGACAAAAATCTATACCCAGATTTAAGACAGTTAACCACAGGAATTTTGCTACAAAAGAGGAATGGGATATGGACAAATTCAGACACAGAAATATAAAAATAGAGAAAATAGTAAAATGTTTCTAAGAGAAACCTTATCCATTCACATCAAAAGCATTAAATATCTGAGTAATATTTAGAGTCTAAAATGTGAAACACGTGTGAAGTTAAAGTTGAATCTAACTGGATTAAGAAATACCCAGCTAATTATTTTTGGTGATGTAAATGTACTTGAGAAAAAAATCAACAATAGTTCAGAGACTTGGACTTTTTGTTACCTCAGATGTTAGCCAAGTTGGTGTAGGGTGAGGAATTAGCTTGTGTCTCTAACACCTTGGAGAGGCATGACCCAACCAGTCCAAACTGTGACTGAGATCTGAGTTCTACTGAATTTCTGAAAAAAAAAAAAAATTCTAGAGAAATAAAGGAGATCACTTATAATATAAAAATCTAGAAAGTACCACGTCTATTGTTAATTGTTGCTACTACATTTCTTTGTGGTTACTTTGTATATGTCTAAGGTACCTTTGTAAATGTTAAAACCAAGAATAAATCACTTAAAACCAAGAATATCTCATAATAAAGAGAAGAATGTATGTTACTTGTTACAGGAAGCATGAGGACAAATAACATGAGTTACGGAGCATCATTTTTAAGTTAAGAATTATTTAGGCAAGTGGGCTGATTAATATTAACGTGACAGTGGAGATCATTAATTGTCCCTTTCAAAGCTGTCATCATTTCTTTGTTTTCAGACAGCTGCATATGCCTTGTTCTCCAATTCTGTTCTCAGAGCCTTTTGAGGCACTTCAGTTCTGTTTGTTATGCTGCGGAAAGAAGTGTGGCAGCATGTATAAACTCCAGAGGTTCACAATATCAAATGGGAAGCAGCTGCTAGGTAGATAAAAGTGTTTGTAGAGCCTTTTGTCTGGGAGCCAGGGGGACGTAGGGATTATGTCTTTGGCATAAGGGTAGCAATATAATGCAGGGATATATGCCATGGCATAAAGTAAGTTAAGATTCACTGCTCTCTTGCTTTAAGTGAGTCAATAGCATTAGGCTAAATGTACCTCTTCTTCCCCCTAAAGGATGGAGAGCTGTTAAAAGCTTTAAGGTGCTTAAAAATATAATGTTTTATGCTGAGCAAGTCTAGAAGAAGGAAAGCTGCTATAAAATATCGTCTACAGATTTTCAGGTGGAATGGTTGTGGTGTCATTATTTCTCCTTACTATTTTATTAAATATGTAGAAATAAAACATACACAAGGGAAATGAATTTTTTTAATATTATCTAACCTCACTATCTGAATGCAAAGTACGTGGCTGAAAAAGACTAAAAGGGATGATTGTTGTAATCACAAGAATCTTTTAAATTCTGTAAGTAAGAACCCCTTTCAGCTAGATTTTAAATTCTTTAAGTAAGAATAACCCCTTTTAGCAAGATTTTGTAGGCCTTTTTTGAAAAGTGGGTCTGGCGTAGTCTTTACTCCAGGGCATGATCCTTATACCCAAGGTACAGCCTTTCTTGTCTCAGTAGAATGGATGGTATGTGAACAGGATCGCTTGGCTTCCATACAATAACACGGATGATCAGAATGTCAAATCAGACTTACAAAAAAAGAGATCTCACAGAATGTCAAGAATTGGCAGTATTTAAGGGACACAGGTGGTGTGAGACACACAGAGAGCATGGAGATTTCTGGGCCCATAACGGAGCTCCTAGGGTCCATATTCACACATTAGCATGGCTCTGGCCCAGTTGTCACATGAGGTTTCTATATAGTGTATGCTGAACATCACTTACATAAAAGGGAGCTGTTTTGGTCATGAAACATCTTCCATTTGTAATTACATAGTTCTTGTGACATTTATCAAAGAGCCAGGACTCAAGATTAGATACATTCTACTTTCACTATTACAGAGAAGAGGATTCTCCTGCTTGTGAATACCAGTAGCATATTTGTCAGGAGGCCTGTCACTACTGTCACACGTTGCAGAGGTGTTTTTGCAAGAGAATCTGACTGAGTCATCTTTTTTACCCAGGGGTCTTCCAGGAAAGGGAGAGAAAGCATTGAAGTCCTGTAGCTTTTTCTCTGTTTTAGTATTTTTATTGTTTAATGTTTTCATTTTGAGACAGGGTCTCTGTTGCCCAGGCTAAACTGCAGTAGCAGGATCATGGCTCACTGCAGCCTCAAACTCCTGAGCCCAAGCAATCCTCCAGGCTTAGTTCCCTGATTAGCAAGAATTATAGGCATGTGCCACCACCCCTGGATAATTTTTTTTTTTTTTAATTCTTTTAGAGATGGGGCCTGGCTATATTGCCCAGGCTGGTCTCAAACTCCTGGCCTCAAAAGATCTTCCTGCCTTGACCTCCCAAAGTGCTGGAATTACAGGTGTGAGCTACCATGCTTGACAGTCCTCTTCTTCATATATCCCTGTGTCAATTCTTGGTCAAGGTCTTCTTGCCACACATTTCTCGTTTATTTTTATAGTTTATTTTACATAATTTTCTGAAACATTTTGTGCAAAAGCATAATCTTAGAAACATTCCATCAAATACCAGTATTTGAACTCTCTCATGGTGAGTAAGAATTATAACTCAATTGTTATATTTCTTCAATTTTTCAATTATCCAAAGGTTTTAGTATGTATTGATGTCAACATTTAAGTACACATGTAATTTTTCTAAGGTCTAAATCTTCTTTTAGTTGTCCATGTTTCCTTCAGTGAAGTTCCCCTCAACAGGGATCTGGAAACAGACTCTTTCCTGGACTGAACTCTAGTCAGACTCTTCTCAGCCCTCTAGGCCTCTACCTTAGTGTTCAGAATTATCAAGCCTGCATTGCCCAGTTGTAACAAGAATCTTACTAAGTCAGTTTAGACAGAACTCTGCACCCTTGATAGCTAATCATCTTCAATATCTGATCAAAATCTTCAGCCACTACCCTTCATATTTGATCAATCTGGCCTGCCTTCAGTAAGAATCCTGACACATCAGATTAGCAAGAATCCTCTTTACTCCTGATGTTTCCTGTTAATATTTTTCTATCCAGTAACCCCATGCTTCTTAGCTATAAATCTCCACCTGTACACACTGTATTTGGAATTAAGCCAAGTATCATACCAAGGTCTTTTCCTCTTTTGCAACAATTCCTGGGGGGAAAAAATCTGGTTTTTATGCTTTAACTACTGTCCAGCTTTTGTTTCCTTTGACCCTCTAAATTATCCTCCTAAAATGCTTTTCATCCTGGAGTCATCATCTACAAAATTGTATTTTTTATTTGACTTTATCAACAAACTCAAAACTCCTTTGTTACACAATATACTTTTAGCAAAAGGTTAATGTTTGGCACATCATACATCATTTACAATTATAGTATCATTCTCTGTTCCTTCTCAGCCAGAATGATATTCCCAATGAACCACACATCAAGTACCTGCGGGGATGACTTGAGGCCATAGTTCAATAATTACAGATCCATTCTGTTGTTCGGTCGTAATAAAACCTCAGATAGCGTGGTGCCAGTTTTTACTGACATTGGCATCTGGATATCATTATGCAGTATTGTCCAGCTACATTCCATAAGGACCATATAGTGTTGTTTTTTTATTTGTACCATGTGGAAGACAACCCTCCCTCCCACTAATCCCTGGCTTTTTAAAAATCTTGTTTGTGTTCCCAGGGTAATAGAGAACAGTTGGTCTCCTATTGTCCAGTGAGATTCTTCCATGATCTCGTCTTATCATGGTTTTCCCATACATGTACCATCCTAGCCCAATCTCCGACCATTAAAGACATCAAATTTCATAATGATTAGAACATCCAGTAATCCTTTCAGTGGAGGATAAATTTTTTCCCAGCAATGAGGGTAGTTCTAGTTTTTTATTAGGATAATTATTTCTTTCTTTGTTTGTTTTTCTTTCTTTCTTTTTTTCTTTTTCCTTTTTGAGACAGAATCTCACTCTGTTGCCCACGCTGGAGTGCAGTAGCACGATCTTGGCTCACTGTAACCGAGGCCTCCTGGGTTCACACGATTCTTGTGCTTCAGCTTCCTGAGTAGCTGAGATTACAGGTGTCCACCACCACACCTGAATTTTTGTATTCTTAGCTGAGATGGGTTTCACCATGTTGGCCAGGCTGGTCTCAAACTCCTGACCTCAAGTGATCCGCCTGCCTTGGCCTCCCAAAGTGTTGGGATTACAGGCGTGAGCCACTGCACCTGGCCTAGGATAATTATTTCATTTTTCTACTCTTATGTAACTTTATTTTTTTCCCAGGCTGATTTCAATCCAGTGTCCTAGAAGAGAGGTTCCTCCAGTGTCTATTTTGGTTAGCTGGTCTTTTAAATGCATTTTTGAAAGATAATGTTGTTGGATATGCAATTATTGTTTGATGGAATATTTTTTTCTTATGTTTAAAATATTTTAGTACATCCTCTTGCTTACATGGTTTCTAATGAGAAGTCCACTATAATTCTTACCCTTGTTTCTTATAGGTTTTTATCTTTTTACTTCCCTCAATATTTTCCTTTTGTGTTTGGTTATTTGGAGTTTGAATATTATATACATAGGTATAGATTTTTTAATTTTTAATTCTTATGGATACATAATAGTGGTACATATTTATGGGCACATGTGATATTTTAATTCGTGCATACAATGATCAAATCAGCGTAACTCAGATATCCATTACCTCAAATATTAATTTCTTTGTGTTCAGATCATTTCAAATTCACTCCTTTAGTCATTTTGAAATATACAATAAATTATTGTTACCTATTATTATCCTATTGTGCTATTGAACACTAGATTTTAGTCTTTCTAGCTAACTGTATTTTGTACCCATTATTTAACCCTTCTTTTTTGAATTTGAATTTGAATTTTTTATTTCAATAGGTTTTTGGGGAACAGGTGGTGTTTGGTTACATGAATAAGTTCTTTAGTGGTGATTTCTGAGATTATGGTGCACCCATCACCTGACCAGTGTAAAATGTAACCAATGTGCAGACTTTTATCCCTCACCCACCTCCCACCCTTTCCCCTGAGTGTCATAAGTCCATTGTATCATTCTTCTGCCTTTGCGTCCTCAAAGCTTAGCTCCCACTTATGAGTGAGAACATACAAGTTTGGTTTTCCATTCCTGAGTTACTTCACTTAGAATAATGATCTCCAGTTCCCTCCAGGTTGCTATGAATGCCATTATTTCATTCTTTTTATGGCTGAGTAGTATTCCATGGTATAGATACACATTTTCTTTATCCACTCATTGACTGATGGGCATTTGGGCTGGTCACATGTTTTTGCAATTGCAAATTGTGCTGAAATAAATATGCATGTGCAAGAATCTTTTTCATAATATGACTTCTTTTTCTTTGGATAGATAACCAGTAGTGGGATTGCTGGGTCAGATGGTAGGTGTACTTTTAGTTCTTTATGGAATCTCCACACTGTTTTCTGTTTCCCATAGTGGTTGTACTAGTTTACATTCCCACCAACAGTGTAAAAGTATTAATTTTTCACCACATCCATGCCAACATCTTTTTTTTTTTTTTTTTACTTTTTGATTATGGCCATTCTCACAGGAATGAGGTGGTATTACATTGTGGTTTTGATTTGCATTTCCCTGATAATTAGTGATACTGAGCATTTTTCTCCCATATGTTTCCTGGCCCTTTGTATGTGTTCTTTTGAGAATTGTCTATTCATGTCCTTAGCTCACTGTTTGATGGGATTATTTGTTTTCTTCTTGCTGACTTGTTTGAGTTCCTTGTAGATTCTGGATATTAGTCCTTTGTCAAATGTATAGATTGTGAAGATCGTCTCCAACTCTGTGGGTTGTTTGTTAACCTTGTTGATTATTTCCTTTGCTGTGCAAAAGGTTTTTAGTTTAATTAAGTTCCATCTATTTATGTGTGTGTGTGTTTTGTTTGCATTTGCTTTTGGGTTATAGGTTATGAAGTCTTTGCCTAAGCCCATATCCAGAAGGGTTTTTCCAATGTTATCTTCTAGAATCATTATGGTTTCAGGTCTTAGATTTAAGTCTTTGATCCATCTTGAGTTGATTTTGTATAAGATGAGAGATGAGGATCTAGATTCATTCTTTCACATGTGGCTTGCCACATATCTCAGCACCATTTGTTGAATAGGGTGTCTTTTCTCCACTTTATGTTTTTGTTTGATTTGTTAAAGATCAATTGACTGTAAGTACTTAGATTTATTTCTGAGTTATCTATTCTGATCCATTGGTGTATGTGCTTCTTTTTATACCAGTATCATGCTGCTTTGGTGACTATGGCCTTAGAATATAGTTTGAAGTTGGGTAAAGTGATGCCTCCAAATTTGTTTGTTTGTTTGTTTCTTCTTAGTCTTGCTTTGTCTATGCAGACTCTTTTTTGGTTTCATATGAATTTTAAGATTGTTTTTTCTAGTTCTCTGAAGAATGATGGTAGTATTTTGATGGGGATTACATATAATTTTAGATTGCTTTTTGGCAGTATGGTCTTTTTCACATTATTGGTTCTACCCAACCATGAGCCTGGGATGTGTTTCCATTTGTTTGTGTCATCTATGATTTCTTTCAGTAGTGTTTTGCAGTTTTCCTTGTAATGGTCTTTCACTTCCTTGGTTAAGTATATTCTTAAGCACTTTATTATTTTTTTATTTTTTGCAGCTATTGTAAAAGGGGTTGAGTTCTTGATTAGATTCTCAGCTTGGTCACCTTTGGTGGATAGCAGAGCTATTGATTTGTTTACATTAATTTTGTATCCTGAAACTTTGCTGAATTCATTTATCAGTTCTAGGAGCTTTTTGGATGAGTCTTTGGTGTTTTCTAGGTATACAATCATATCATCAGCAAACAGTGAGAGTTTGACTTCCTCTTTAATGACTTGGATGCCCTTTATTGCTTTTCCTTGTCTGATTACTCTGGTTAGGACTTCCAGTACTATGTTGAATAGAAGTGGTAAAAGTGGGCATCCTTGTCTTCTTCCAGTTCTCAGGGGGAATGCTTTCAACCTTCCCCATTCAGTATAATGTTGGCTGTGGGTTTGTCATAGATGGCTTTAATTACATTAAGTTATGTCCCTTTTATGCCAATTTTGCTGAGGGTTTTAATAATAAAAGGTTGCTGGATTTTGTCAAATACTTTTTCTCCATCTATTGAGATGATCATGTGATTTTTGTTTTTTAATTATGTTTATATGGTATATCACATTTATTGACTTGCATATGTTAAATCATCCCTGTATCCCTTAACTAACACTTCTTTACCTCTCTTTCCTCATTACCCTTCCCAGCCTCTGGTAACCATCATTTTACTTACACTCTAGTTCCCTTATATCAATTTTTTTAGCTCCCACATGAATATGAATGTGTGATATTTGTCATTCTGTGTCTAGCTTATTTCCTTTAACATAATGGTCTCCATTGCCATCCATATAGTTACGAATGACAAGATTTTATTCTTTTTATGGCTCAATAATATTTTATTTTGTATATTATACCTAATTTTCTTTATTCATTCCTCCATTGTTAAATATTTAGGTTCCAATATCTTGGCCATTGTGAATAATGCTGCAATAAACATGCAAGGGCAGATGTCTCTTTGATATACTGATTTCTTGTTTTTGGATATATAGCCAGCAGTGGGATTGCTGGATCCTATGGTAGTTCTATTTTTATTTTGTTGAGGAACCAAAATACTGTTTTCCATAGTACCTGTAATACTTTACATTCCCAGCAACAGTGTATGAGCATTTAGCTTTCTCTACCTCCTCACCAGCCTCTATTATTATTTATATTTTTATAATAGTCATTTTAACTGGGGTGTGATGATATCTTACTGTGATTTTGATTTACATTTATCTGATGATTAGTGATGTTGAGCATTGTATAACTGTTGGCTATTTGTATGTCTTTTTTTTTTTTTTGAGAAACATCTATTTAGGTCTTTAGTCTTTTTAAAATCTGATTATTTGATTTTTTTTCTTTTGCTATTGAGTTGTTTGAGCTCCTTATATATTTTTGTTATTTACCTTTTATTAGGTTGATAGTGTGCAAATATTTTCTTCATTCTGAAGATTGTCTCTTCACTTTATTGATTCTTTCTTATGCTGTGAAAACATTGTTAGCTTGAGTATTTATCCCACTCGATGTTTTTGTTGGATCTGTGGTTTGATGTCTGCCATTAATTTCAGATAATTCTCAGCCAGTATTACTCTAAATATTTTTTCTGCTCCATTCTCTTTTTCTTCCTCAACAATGCACATTTTATATGTTTTGAAATTATCCCACAGTTCTTGAGTGTTCTGTATTTTTCATTTTTTTTTTCTCTTTACATTGCAGTTTGGGAAGTTTTCACTGAAATATCTTCAAGATCACTGATTCTTTGCTTAGCCATGTCAACTCTACTGATGAACCCATGAAAAGCATTCTTTATTTCCTTGGCAGTATTTTTATTTCTCTAACATTTTATTTTAATTCTTTCTTACAGTTTTTATTGATTGATTGATTGATTGAGATGGAGTCTCACACTGTCACCAGGCTGGAGTGCAGGGGTACAATCTCGGCTCACTGCAACCTCTGCCTCCCAGGTTCAAGCGATTCTTCTGCATCAGCCTCCTGAGTAGCTGGGATTACAGTCACATGCCACCACGGCCAGTTACTTTTTTTATTTTTAGTAGAGACAGGATTTTGCCATGTTGGCTAGGCTGGTCTTGAACTCCTGACCCCAGGTGATCCACATGCCTTGGCCTCCCAAAGTGCTGGGATTACAGGTATAAACCACTGTACCCTGCCCTTTCTAACAGTTTCTATCTTTCTGTTTACATTATTTATATATGTTCTTGGATGTTGTCTAATTTTTCCATTGTATTTCTTAACATATCACAGTTATTTTAAACTTCTTGTCTAACAATATCCACATATTTCATATCTCAGTCTAGTTTGGAGGTTTGCTTTGTCTCTTAAGACTGTTCTTTCTGGTCTTTCAGCATGCTTTGTAATTTTGTTTTTGTTGTTGTTGAAAGTCAACATGATGCATCAGGTAATAGGGACTGAGGTAAATAATCTTTTTTATATAGGCAAATAATGTTTTTATATAAATTTTTATGTTAATTTGGCTAAAAGTTGGACTGTGTTCAATGTTTCCTATATAGCTGTAAGCACCAGAGGTTAAGATCTCTCTAGTGTTTTTGTTTTTATTCTTCTATTGTTTCTGCATCTCCCCAGTAACTCCTTAAATGAAGTCTGCACCTGGCAGTTCTTCCAGTTATAATTACTTGCTGTCATACAGGGGCTTTTCTGATGTGGTGGTAATATGAGAAAGGGAGGGAAAGAGTTCTATAATGCTATGTTTTATTCTCAGTGTTTTATTGGCCAGTTCCTAGGTTGTGACCTTTACAAGTGTTTCTTAACTTTTATCCCCATTCCCTCTTACCCTGCACCCTCCACCACATACTTAGGTGAAACCGGAAGGCTAGGAGTTGGAGTGGATAACTTCCCTTCTCCCGTGTTGAATATGGCTCTAGTAATGTGTTTTCCCCAATGAGTAGGTCTTCATTATGGAGAACACTGGGTATATTTCAAAATGATTACTTTTCCCCTACCCCTGCCAGAAAGACACGAGGATTTTCATTGGCTCTTTACCAGTGAGAATCTGATGAGTTTCCCAAGAAAAAGTCCCCCAAAGATTAGGGGTCTGTATAAGACTCATTCACTGTAAACTTTCATGTTCTCTTCATCCACATTTATCCTCCAGCAGTTTATCACAGTTATTACTTAAGTGTTCCTACTAGTTTATGGCTCCAGCAGTTTCTGCATATAGTAAGCTGATCCCAGCTGTGACTCTCTGTATTCACCTGTTTTTCAGATTTCATGGAGGCAGTTTTCCCTGAAACCTCAATTCTTAGAAGGACCCAATAAATGTCATTGATTTTTTAGTCTGTTCAGATTGTTTTTCTCTTTATAAGGATGAAAAAGATGACTTTCAGTTTGTTTACATGTTGGAGTGGAAACTGAATTTTTCTATGCTGACTTACGGTTTTAAGGCTCCAGTTGCATTAGTTAGTTCACCCTAACTCAACAAGAAGCATTATCCCATGTCCAATTCCTAAAATGCCTACAGAATTTCTGGCATGCCAAGGACGGTGTTAATAAAGTCATATAGGTTTCTACCATTGGACTTTTACAAGATTTGTCAGTTTGAGAAAATAGTGTGCATGCACCATAAAATATTGTATGTTTCATCAGAACATCAACTAGATATATTTATGAAAACAGGATATTTAAGCAAAGAGAAGAAGCAGTTCCAAGTGAATCATAATTCCAAAACCCAACAAAACCACACTATTTCCATGAGAATGTAATTAAAAAAATCTCTATCTGAGTTGCCATAAAACTTCCAATAAATGTTGTTCGTACCTCCAGAGAGGAGTTATTGATAACATCACCGTCTTTGAGGATTGCTTGGTAACATTTATATTTTCCTTAAGTTCCATTCTTATCTACATTCAGCATATGAAAAGGAGAAAATCAAGCTCTGATATATTGAGCAGGCCGCAGCAATCTGCTTCCTATTATCAGCAGGCTACTGTCTTGGCAACATGTCATTGTAATTTATGACTTGATTAAGAACAGAAACTCTGCTCTTCAACATTCACCACCCTATATGATTCAATGGTAATATCTCTCTAGGTCATCTGTAAAAATAATCCTAATGAAAAATATAGCTTATGTAAAATATTAGCCTAATGATTGCTATAGTTGGCTACCAGTGAGGTGAGTTAGTGAAACTATGCACTCATTAATTTTCTCCAAATATTTCAGATGATTTTTTTTTTTTGGCAAATACATTAATTAGGAAAAGTCCAGATCACTTTCTCTGAGGAAAACAGATCTGGCATTCTTCTTTCCAGCTTGGCCATTAGTTGGTGCTGGATCTGAGAGCTCACTAAGAGTATTATTTTCTTGCTCTGGGACATTCTCATAGAAATAGTGTGGTATTGTTGTGTTTTAAAATTATGATCCACTTACAAGCGTTTCTTCTATTTGCTGCAATATCCTGTTTCTATTTGATGTGCACTAATTCTGCAATGGTTGTGTTGCCTGGCTTAATATAATAATTAACCATAGGGCTTTAGAGTTTCAGAAAACTGTAACACTTTGGCTCCCTATTGGGTCAATATTAAATCTGATAATCTAAATATTACATATTATTGGTAATAAACTGAATTCACAATTAGTCTTAATTTGGTGAAGAGAGTAAAGTTATAACACATTCTAAGGTACTTTATGAAAATTTGCTCTCAAATTTTATGTTATTAGTATTGTATCTGGACCATTTATATCATCTTCCTTGGGCACACTGTAACAGGCAAAGCCAAGCAAAAATTAGGGAATTTTGGAAATAAAGTTGTGCAGTTACATTTTCCCCAGTTTCCTCATTCCCTTTACCTAATTTTAGAAATTTTAGTGGAGTCCCTACCTTACTTTCTTTTATATTCAACCTAATGACTCAATTGTATAAACAATAAGCCAAACCTTTACATCTTTTTTAACACCAGATTTCATTCATAACTAGTTTTACAATTTCCCATTTGAATTTTCAGTGAAACCACTGCTCTGTGGATGAAGCTGAATGTGATATGTTTGTGTAATATTTCCTTGCCCAATTTTGTACATTGGTACTAATAAATTACACACTGTCATCAAAATTAATACATGCCACTGGACAGTATTCTCTGAGATTGCTTCCATTTTGTAACGAAAGTGTAGAGTAGTGGCAGCCCTAGCTAACTCCAATTTGCAGATCACTTGAACCTACTAGTAGAGGACCAATAGAATTCACTTGCCAGCCACTCCGATCCCCTGGATCATGAGAAATTTGTCCCATAGTCATTTTTAAGTGATTTCTTCCCCATTGACACTGAGTAAAGTTGTTTGTCATGTTAGTTATATCCCCTCTTTTCCTATTGGTGCATAGCTATGCACTCATATACTTACTTCTTTCATAAATTTAGCTAGCTCTGACTATGACAGTATCTACCATAGTTAGCAGTGAAGGCATTGAGTTAAGTAAGTCCCTCTGCTAATCATAAAGGTAGTTTAGGGTCACCTGCACTCACGCTACTCTTATTACTTTGGAAAGAGTACTCCATTGCTGAGTTAATGATAGAGTAGGTCTTAACTTTTTCAGGTTGGTCTGCAAAACTACTGACTTCACCCACTGCCGCAAGTTAATTGTCACACTATCAAAAGCGCTCACAGAAGTTTGTTGTCACTTGATGTTGATGTTTAATTATTAATTCATATGATTTATCCTACTTATGAGTCTTTAGAATCTGTAACTTTTTTTAGATCATTAATTCTAAGTACTTGTGCCAATAATTGTTAACCAAGTTTCTGTTGATATTCCTTTATATAGTAACCTAACATTTATCAGTATACTTTGGGATTTTGCGGTCATTGGGCTGGGGATCCTGCCACCTGCATCGTTTTTTGATTGATTAATGGTCTTAATTTACTTTGTGAGTGAAGGTAACATCTTTCCAACTGGCCACTGAAGCATGAGACAACTTTCTAGGGACAGGAAAAACTGTCTTTACTGCTATATTTCCCACTACTGCAGCTTCAGACTTTTGAGGTCTGGATTTTACCTGAGTTACTGGAAAAAGGCAGGAAATAGAAATTTCCACTAATTTTTCTTCTGCCTAGTACTCTCTGGATATCTGAAAAGCCACTTTCGTGTTTCTAGATTAATTTCCTCAAAATCTGTTTGGAAAGATTTGTCCAAATATTTTGCCTCCAAGGATGTTTTTATTTTAAAGAAAGAATAGCTAGTCAACCTGGCATCAAATCGTCATTTTTTCATCCCTTTTATTTTTATTTTTTTGCCACTAATACCTGGCCGTTATCATCTTTGAGTCTGAAAGAAACTTCTCTTTACTGTACCAGTAGGAGTTAATATAAAAAGTGGATTGTTGAATCAAATCCACATAGGTCAGAGATTTTATCTGGTATCAAACTGTTTTAATCATTTCAAGGATACAGGTACTTGCAGAAAAGAGAAGAGAGACATCGAGGATGCTAATGGTGTTCTTCAGATTCATGGTGCATTAGGATACATTCTGGGTCAGATATAGCCCATGAAGTCTCTAAGTTATGCATGAAGGGTGCCACTTACACAAAAGGAAATTAATTTGGTCATTAAACATCTTCATTTTATTCACTAATAATTACATAACTTAAGTAACATTATTACAAGAAGTCATTCCCATCAATCCACACACTTCAAGATTGTTTTCTCTAAGCAAGCCTTGTATATTCCAGGTACATCTTGCTAAATACATTCTATAGATAAGGACTTTCATACTCTGTTTTTCAGGAGATAATCTTATTAGCAGGTTTGCAAAGGTGTTTGACCAGGTCATCTTTCTTTCTTTGCTTCAATATCTTGTGAAAAAGAAGAAAGATCCTTTCATTCTCAAACTGAAACCTAAACATCTCCTATCATCAAGCAACCTTCACTATCTCTGTTATGCTCTTAACTTGGTAGCAGTTTCTCTCTGAGAGGCTTTGTGGAGTTTTCCTTTAATACTTGCAGACAAGTCCTCAGCCAATAATATGTGTGCAATCTTAACATAGATATATGCCCTTAACTGCCTCCCTTAGGGATCCTCCTCTCAAGATTCTGCCCCCCAAATTGCAGTTTCTTCTGCAGTTCAAACTCCAATTTCTGCCTCTAAGTTCAGTGGGACTACTTCGTTCTGCTTGGCTTCTACCTTACTGTGCTTCTGTGCTGCTCTTCTCAGGGATCAGTCTTGTGGTTCCTGTTGTTCAGTGATTGAAAACTATTGCCTCACAATTTGACCAGTTTTATTTTTGTGTGTGTGGCAGGAGAGCATGTCCAGTGTTAGTCTATGATTCTGTCATAGGCAGAAATGGAAGTCCTCATTTTTATCTTATTTTAGAGTTCAGTAGATTTAATTTTTAATGCCTATCTGTCTGCCATAGGCTTTTCTATTTGTGTTTTGGTTGGCTGAATTTGATCCCTATTAGGTTTTTCTAGAAGTTAATAGGGATGATGTTTCCTGAGTCTCTGTACATTCAAAAATCATTTATTGTTGGTTGTGTTACATGACTGACAATTTGGTTTAGTGTAATTATTTTTAGTCATAAAGGTATGACTTTTCATAAAAGTATGAAAAATAGTGAAAGACAATTTAAATACTTTATGAATTTTGCTCCATTTCCTTCCTCATTGAATATTTCAGTAGTGAATCTTGAGGCTAACAATAATTGAATTCAAATACCTTACTTTTTGCCTTACTGCCAAAAGATTGTTTGTTTTTAAAGTCCATATAATTTTCTATGCATACCCTGGGATGGATTGTGTTGGGTTACATTTTTTTTCTGACATATAGATTATTCTTTTTATTCTATAGGTTAATGTTTTCTTTTATATCTGGGACATTTTCTTTAAATGAAACTGCAAGTTTTATCATTAATATGGTTATCTCACAATAATGATTATGAGTGCCTTGGCTTTTCTTTCTGCTGTATCTAACTATTCTTCACATCTTTCCAAATTATTTGTATGAATTTAATTATTTTCTTTTCTCTTATTTCTAACTACTGTTTACCTTACTTCAGTCTTCAGCTGTGTTTATTCTCTATAATGCTCCTCTCGATTTAACTTTCATTAGTGGTCCTACTTTTTCTTCCACTTCTTTATTGAGCTGTCAGTTCATGTATTAATCATTTATTTAATGAATACTTAATGACACGCTTTGTGCCAGGCACCATTCTTGGCTTTGACATTACATAAACAAATCATTTAGGGAAATCTCTGCTCTCGTGGAGCTGATATTATAATGGGGATAGAACGTCATTAAATTAAATGTTATTGGAAAAAATCAATGTAATGGGAGAGAGTGTTGTGAGGGTATTTTATAAATTAAGAAGTGTGATGGTTAATGCGGAGTGTCAACTTGATTGGATTGAAAGATGCAAAGTATTGATCCTGAGTGTGTCTGTGAGGGTGTTGCCAAAGGAGATTAACATTTGAGTCAGTGGACTGGGAAAGGCAGACCCACCCTTAATCTGGGTGGGCACCATCTAATCAGCTGCCAGCACGGCCAGTATGTAAAGCAAGCAGAAAAATGTGAAAAGACTAGACTGGCTTAGCCTCCCAGCCTACATCTTTCTCCCATGCTGGATGTTTCCTGCCATCAAACATCACACTCCAGCTTCTTCAGCTTTGGGACTCGTACTGGCTTCCTTGCTCCTCAGCTTGCAGACAGCCTGTTGTGGGACCTCACCTTGTGATCCTGTGAGTCAGTACTCCTAAATAAACTCCCTTTATATACACGTCTATCCTATTAGTTCTGTCCCTCTAGAGAATCCTGACTAACACCAAAAATATCAGGGAACCCTATTGATAAGATGATATTTGAACATTTCATCTCCTGATTTTCATATTACCTTCTTTTCATTGAGGACTCCATACCCCTGCTTTGTCTTCTGGTTTTTTAGAAAATGTGATTTTATTGAACTTAAAAGATATAACTTGTGGGATAATTGGCATTATTTTTGTGTTCAACATGGCAGCAGCTTTTTTTTTTTTTTTTTTTTTTTTTTTTTTTTTTTGAGATGGGGTTTTGCTCTTGTTGCATAGGCTGGGGTGCAATGGCACAATCTTGACTCACTGTAACCTCCAACTCCCCAGTTCAAGCAATTCTCTTGCTTCAGCCTCCTGAGTAGCTGGAACTACAGGTGTGCGCCACCACACCCAACTGATTTTTTGTATTTTTAGTAGCAACGGCGTTTCACCATGTTGGCCAGACTAGTCTTGAACTCCGGACCTCAGGTGATCCGCCTGCCTCGGCCTCCCAAAAATGCTGGGGTTACAGTCGTGATCACTACGCCCGCATGGCAACATTTTCTGATTGGTCTTTACATACAATCTTCATAGAGATCCTGTGCTTGCCTGGTTACTCATATTAAAATTGTGAGTATTTGATGGAGAAGGGGATCTCAGGCTGTGTTTCAGTCTATTATAAGGGGTTTTTTTTTTTTTTTTTTTTTTGACATAATGTTTTGTTTGAGATTTATTTTCAGCATTTATTTCTCTTTGGCCCATGGGTTTAGCGTTGGAAACAGTTTGAAAATCTCTCTTCTGCCCCCTTGTGGGAGAGCTTCTTCCTGCAATCTATGCTAAGTCAGTTGCTGGCTCAGCTTGTCACTTTGCTTCAAAGAGCCAAATAATTCCAGAGACTTTTCTGTCCCCAACTTATGGTTATTTCTGCTATGATAGACAGAGGGATTTTATTTTGCACTTTGGTTTGTACTCGACTTTGGAAAGGCATTATTTCCTTTTTGTTTTTGACAGAGTCTCCCGCTGTCACCCAGGCTGGAATGCAGTGGCGCCATCTAGGCTCACTGCAAGCTCCGCCTCCCGGGTTCACGCCATTCTCCTACCTCAGCCTCCCCAGTAGCTGGGACTACAGGCGCCCGCCACCATGCCGGGCTAATTTTTTGTAGTTTTAGTAGAGACGGGGTTTCACCTTGTTAGCCAGGATGGTCTCGATCTCCTGACTTCATTATCCGTGTGCCTCGGCCTCCCAAAGTGCTGGGATTACAGGCGTGAGCCACCGCGCCCGGCCTCCTGAATCTTTCGGATGTCTGCAAGTGTGAGTTCTTTCTCTGCTTTTGTTCCACATTCGTGTACTGTCTCCACTGCAGTTGACTCCCTTTATACATATACATTGTGCTTCAGAGTTTCATCTCCCGATTTCCTTGACATTGGGGGTCTGCATTTCTGTTTTTTTCCTTGCCTCTGGTTGAATTCCGGGAAAAATAAGCAGATACTTCGTGTTTATTGTGGCTTCTTTAAACAGAATGTCTGCACCAACAACATTCATTTTACATAATTTTTTTATAATTAATCTAAAATAATTTTTAAAACTAGTGGTGCCAAGTGTTTAGCTTCTATCAAGTCAATAGCAATTGAAGAGAGTACTTACATAAACAGATCTTTATTGTGAAATTATTTATTTGTTGCAAAACTAAAGGTAAGAGCCATAACATTTACTCACAGGATGTTATTTGAAATCATACAAGATATGATAAAATTATATTGTATTTAATTTAAAATGTCATAAGGATTAATTGATACATATTATTCCACAATCTTAAATCACATTAATTCTATAAAGTGATTTAATAGAAAAAATTCAGCACGTTCACACACAAAAAACCAAATATTATAGATATTGAACAATGGAGCTAATTTTTTTAAGCAACAGTTAGTAGTTAGCTTCTGGAAGAAAAAGGATAACAAAGTTTTTCTAAGATTGATCATATACTTCATATAAAATAAAATGAAAGCTCGAATCTCATGGGAAAAAGTTTTCACTAAATATGTTTTAGATCTGATTTTAGAACTTGCACTCCTGTGAGATATTGTGTGTGTATGTGTGTGTGTGTGAGAGAGAGATACTCTTAGACTCAGAGCTGTTTCACTAAATAATCTTCCTGTAAAACTTTTGAAATGATGAATCACTCATCATCTTAGATACACTTAACAAATGAGCAACTTGTATGTTTCAGGTGAGGCTTTTAAATGCTTCAAAACATTTTATAAACCTAGTAGGACTGGTAGCCAGGGAAAACGAGATATTTTGGTATTAGCAGGGTTGTCAGGAGAGTGATTCAATTGTTTACTGTTTCATCTTAAAGAGAAAAAGACTGGCTGCCTCAGGACTGGCTGATAAATAACAATCCCTTAAATAGGAGATCATAAAGTTCAGGTTATTCTTTATTGTTCTCATAGGAGCCTTGCCTGACTACCTCAGTCCAAAGGCAAGCCATGCTTTGAAAGGAAAGGCAATGAAGGCTGCCTGCAATTTGTGCTTATGAAGGTGATAACATTGTTGGAGTGTTATCTAATGCTTTAATTTTGAAACTATATGTTTTAAAATGTCTTGTTTCTCAAAAAAATGTCACACTTAAAAAGCCTTAGAACCTACTGTTTACTAATGGATCTACTCAATTTTCTGCATCTCTTGCTGATAAATTTGATATGGAGTTCTGTGATATGGATCAAGGAATAATTGTTCTGCCACCAAAAATGCGTTTGGGTTGCTCAGGCAGTCATACAAAGTACCACAAAGTAGGTGACTTCAACAACATACATTTATTTTATCATATTTTTGAAAACTAGAAGTTTAAGATCAAGTTATCAGCAAAGTTGATTTTTTTCTGAGGGATCTCACTTTGGCTTGTAGATGGCTGTCTTTACATCATCTCTCCTCTATGTGTGTGAGCATCCTAACCTCCTCTTCTTACGAGGATATCAGTCATATTGGATTAGGGTCTCACGCATGACCACATTTTACCATAATTATTTCTTTAAAGTCCTGCAGGTTGGGACTTCAACATACGAACTTTGGATGCCCACGTTTCAGTCCTTAAAACATTCAATTTTAATTTCATTGTGCTCAATAGTTCTTAATTTCACTCAAGTTCTGTGTTTAAAATTAGGTGAGATCACCGGATCAATGTCTTCTAATGGATAGTAAATTATTTTGTCATTGATTGCTGTATTAGTCAGAGTTCTGAGGAGAAATAGAACCAATGGTGTGTGTATGTGTGTGTGTGTGCGTGTGTGGTGTGTACAGAGAAGAAGAGAGAGAACTTTATTTTCAGGAATTGGCTCATGAGACTATGGAGGCTGGCAGGTCCAAAATCTGCAGGGTGAGCTGGCAGCATGGATATCCAGGAGGAGCTGATGTTGCAGTTCAAGTACGAAGGCCATCTGCTGTAGAAATGTTAGGAGAGGTCAGTCTTTTTCTTCTATTCAGGCCTTCAACTGAGTGGATGAGGCTCACCTGCATTCGGAGGATTCACTGATTTAAATGTTAATCTCCTTCGAAAACACCCTTATAGAAATATCCAGAAAAATATTTGATCAAGTATCTGGGCACTGTGGCCCTGCCAAGTTAACACACAAAATTAACCATCACAAATGCGACTTAGGATAGATGCTTGTATAGATTAATCCACTACACTGTGGCAAGTACTGTGCTAAGCAGGTAAGATAGTTAATTAAATGTTTCACCAACAGGAATACTAGACCCTTGAAATCATAGTATAAGCATGCTCAACTTCCTGTGATATCAATTTTCCACAAATACTTATAAGAATAAATATCACTTTAATATTAAAATAAACATGGTTATATAATAGAGTGTGCCACGATATACATAAGCATTTTATTATGCTTTTAAAGTTATGACACTGGTTCTGTCTTATAGTAATGTTTTAAACATCACAACTCAATACCACATTACAATGTTGATACATTACAACTCTTAATAACTTTGCTTTTTTCCTATTCTCCAGCATCTTAAATCTCCAAGGAGTTGCAAACTCAAAAAACCTTCTTGTCCATCCCACTATGTTTCCACACAGTACATCTCTACCAATTCTCTTTCATACCATTCAAAGTTGTGTATGATATGTGTCCTGTAATATTCTTATCCTTCATTGTGCAGCTCTCCATGTAAGAATGTGGCATAATATTTCTTCTGTTTTGATTACTTTTCTTTTCTTTTTTTTTTTTTTTTTTTTTTTTTTTTTGAGACGAGTCTCGCTCTGTTGCCCAGGCTGGAGTGCAGTGGGCCGATCTCCGCTCACTGCAAGCTCCGCCTCCCGGGTTCCCGCCATTCTCCTGCCTCAGCCTCGGGAGTAGCTGGGACTACAGGCGCCCGCCACTCGCCCGGCTAATTTTTTTTTTTTTTTTTTTTTTTTTTGTATTTTTAGTAGAGACGGGGTTTCGACATGTTAGTCAGGATGGTCTTGATCTCCTGACCTCGTGATCCGCCCGCCTCGGCCTCCCAAAGTGCTGGCGTTACAGGCGTGAGCCACCGCGCCTGGCCCTGTTTTGATTACTTTTCAAGTAAAATACTCTTCATAGATTCTGCTATTTGATTCCTCATAGAAGGCGATAATCATAAAGTGAGAAAAACGGACAGAAAAGCAGAGAGGCCCCACATATTAAGGTTTTCTTCTTCAATATTGATGGAAAACGTAAAACCTCAAAAACATTTTTGAGGTTTGAAATCATTTAACTCTTTCAGAAGTCCATGTGCATTTACACTCTTCTGACATTAGGAGGACTGTAGCAGAAAAGTTGAGAACCTCAGACAATTTATTCTTCACAAGCATCAATAGAGGAAATCACCGCATATTCTCGTTTTACATAGGAGAACATTGAGATTCTAAAAGCTTTTAAAACATGTCCAAGTCTATTTCATTGAAAATATATCTGAAAGTTGCACCCAAATCTATCAGACACTTCAGCCCATGTTTTTGTTTTGTTTGTTTTATTTTCCCAAACTACATTGCATATACGGAGAGGCAACAGGGAATTAAGGAGAAAAAAATAAACCTGGGTTTCATCTTATTTTTTTTTATTTTTCCAAACAAAAATTATTGTTTATGTTTTTAATTGAGTGAAGGAGTGAGAGTGTGTGTGTGTGTCTGTGTGTGTATGTGTGTGTGTGAGTGTGTAGGAAGAGAAGTGAGATAGAGAATAAAAGAAATAGAAAATTCCACTGTGATGCCTCGGTAGTTTCACTGTGATAACGGTATATATTGGGGATGTCAAGAAAAAGAATCAATCCATTTTCTAAACTGAGAGGCAATAAAATTATAATGAGAGTGCATAATTGAGGGAATATTTTATAAACAAATGGGGAATAATTAAAATAAATTTTATTATAAACTAGAAGTATTACTTAATTTTTTGTTGCCTTGAGTGATATTTTATAAATTCAAGCCGTACAATTAATTCAGTAATGTTGTGGCAATTTTTTAATGTATTCAAAACAACAGTTCAATGCTTTCTAGTCTGTCACTAAATCCATTCAGCTGAATATTCTAAATTACAGAAAGAAAGGCCTATGTGAGGTTCAGAAGACTAGGAATATTTAAGATGAAAAAAGAAAAAGATTTATCTAATCTTATAATTTGTATATTACATAAGCCTTTAGTTTCCTTGGTCAGAAATATGCTTTTGTTAGCACATAAATATTAAAGAAGGTTGGAAAATCAATAATGAAAAATATTCTAAAGCAGATGGACTTTAAAAATCCATTTGCTGCAAAATTCCTGTATGAGACTAAACACAAATAAAGGTTGAAAGTACTGAGTAAAATGCTTCTGTCAAGACTTTGGCACAATTATTATAAATATGGCAAAGCTGTTAGTTTAACTGACTAGTAAATTGTATGATGTCTTACATTTGCCAAAGTTGAGTGATAGCTTTTAGTTTCCAATTAAAATATATTTTTTATAATATAAGAAAATACTTGCCAAATTACCTATTCATAATTCAAAGAGTTGGCAAAGCAACAAGGTGGTTTGGGATATTTACATTTTCTCCATCCATTCATAAATGTATGAAATTCTTTATGTTATAGTATATTCTAAATGCTTACTTGCTGAGCAATAAGAGGTGTTTATATATGTATGATAGAGCAAAACAGCTATCAGCAATTATTCAGGAATAGACCATAACACATAATTAATTGATATTGTTTAAGAATAATACAAATATACTTGTGGAGTCTTTTAGAGCAATGTTTACCAAGTGCTGGGCAAATGTTAGTCCAATTGCTGGTGACACCAGAATTCTCAGCCTCCCTTAAGTCTTCAACGTTCTGAGTGCTCCTGACTTGGATCACTGGCAGCTCCCTGTTACTAGTAATCCAGCCAAATCAGGGGCCATAGACCATAAATAATTGCACAATTGGCCATTTTTCCTACCAAACCAAGTGAGCAACTGGGTGTACTGCTCAAAGTTCTGTGCACTGGGAGGATTTCTCTTCACAGCTGTCCTTTAGCCATGTCCCAGAAAGGGGCTGCAGTGCTATAGCTGTTCACTGCCAAGTAGTGCCTACATATCATGCAGAGCCATCTGTAAAGAAGGCCCAAGTTCTCTTTCTCTGCCAACTCGTTATAGGGAAATTTCCATGAGCCCAGAGGTGTGGGCTGGGAGACAGAAGGCAGTGTGGCAAGATTGGGAGCTGTGACTTTTGGGCCACATTTTCATGTAACTTACTTGTGTCTTCAGGGCCTGCTCAGGCCCAATCATGTTTATACCACTTATGTTTAATGATAGAGTGCTGCTGGTCATGCCCAGTTTTATGGATTTGTAGGTGAAATAATACCCAGTACATGATAGGCAGCTCAAGTCACATGGTAACTGGTGGTCCATGGCTAAATATTGTCTACTAATGCCTAGTAGTAGAACAAGAGCCGTTACTAAAAATAAGAGTAGTTATCTTCAAAGGACGCCAGGGCTTTGCTCTCAGATCTTGAAGGCTTAAATGCATTCACCTATAGAGACTGTCAAAGGCTTCAAATAGCATTCCTATCTGCCCTTGTCACATCAAACACCAAATGGCCCAAGTGACAGAGCAGCTTGCATAGCAGCCTGGATCTGCTGCAGAGCCCTCTCTTGTTCTAGGCCCCACTTAAAACTAGCAGCTTTTTGATCACTAGATACAGTCCAGAGTAATACAACCGAATAAGAAATCTCTTGTCCCCCCCCAAAAAAAAGAGACCCACTAGGCATTTTGCCTTTTTCTTGATTGCAGGAGGGAGCAGATATAACAACTTATCATTCACCTCAAAAAGATGTTTTTGTCATGTCCCATACCACTGAACTTCTTGAAATTGCACCATGGCCTCTGAGCTTTTGTTTCCCACCCTCTGACACAAAAAATCTTACCAATAAGTCTAGAGTTGTTGCTATTTCTTGCTCACTAGGTCCAGTCAGCATAATACCATCAATGTTATGGACCATGTGATATTTTGTGAAGGGGAAAGATGGTTGAAATGCCTGCAAACTAAATTATGATAGGACTGGAGACTTGATATATGTCTGAGGCAGGACAATGACAGTGTATTTTTGCCCTTGCCAACTGAAAACAAACTGATTCTGGTGATCCTTATTGACAGGGATAGAGAAAAGGTATTTGCCATTTCAATAGCTCTATACCGAGTACAAGATTTGCTAATTTGTTCAAGCAATAAAGCCACATCTGTTACAGCAGCTACAATTGGAGTCATCACTTATAATAAACATACGGTAATTTGCTGTCATATCCCAAGATCTGTCTGGCTTCTACATTGGCTAAATAGGAAGTTGAATGGGGTGTCAGACATGGGTCCTGAGAATAAGCATTGTCCGAGATGACAACTGCCACAGGGAAGGCCATTAGAGTTCCCTCAGGCAAGGTAGGATTAATTCCATTAGTTCAGTAGAGAGTCTGATACCACTAGGTGTGAGAATGCGTGCTCGTGGGGAACCTGATACTACTGGGGATTAGGGAGGCTTCTTCCACAGAAGGTTGAGAACCCTCTTCCTCTAGCAAAGAAGCCTCATCAAAATTTAGGGACTCAATGTCCCTGAGTTCATCAGAGTATTCCCATACATCCCTATTCCAACTCTTAGGATCCCATTCTTTCCTAATAAATGCCTATACTTGAATGGTAGAGAGTCTATGAGACTAGCAGTTCAATTTGCATTCTAATTCAGCCAGTCACAGGATAAGAGTTTACACTGGATTTTAAGCAATCTCAGCCCTTAAAATATGGGTGATAAGGGTCTCTTTCAGGGCACACATAAATGCTTTCAGGGCATGTATGTGCTGCTTGAGCTGTGCATTCAAATTCCTGAGCTCATTTTTTTCTTTCACCACTTTGACCAGTGATGTTAGAAGCAACTAGTCAATGTCAATACATTTTATAGCTTTCTATAAATATTCAAAAGTACTCAGAACTCAGTACCTTGTTTCTTATAAGTTGCTGATTAGAAGTATTGTATCCAATGCGGATAGTTTGTATATCTCTATTACCAAGTCATGCCATAGACTATCAGTACTCTCTTTACTACTAAAAATAAAATCGTTAGCATCTTTAAATTTAATCAGGTTGGAGAGCCAATTTCAGAAATTCCAGAACCAATTCGGAAAACTCATTTTTAAAATTCTGTTCCTCTAGAACAAGAGTTCCCATGGCCTATTAGGAACTGGGCAGCACAGCAGGAGGTGAGAGGCAGGTGAGCTGGGGGAGCTTCATCTGTATTTACAGCTACTTCCCATTGCTCACAATACTGCCTGAGCTCCACCTCCTGTTCGATCAGAGGTAGCATTAGATTCTCATAGGACAAACCTTACTGGGAACTGTGAATGTGAGGAACCTGTGTTGCACACCCTTTATGAGAATCTAATGCCTGATGATCTGTCACTGTCTCCCATCATCCCCACATGGAACCATCTAGTTGCAGGAAAACAAGTTCAGGGATTCCACTGATTCTACATTATGGTGAGTTGTATAATTACTTCATTCTGTAATACAATGTAATAATAACAGAAATAAAGTGCACAATAAATGTAATGCACTTGAATCATCCCCAAACCATCCCCCTGCCCCCGTCCATGGAAAAATTGTCTTCTACAAAACCAGTCCCTGGTACCAAAATGGTTGGGGACCACTGCTTTATAACTATTCTCATGCTAAATCAATGTTTTCCAAAGAAACAGAACCAATATGACTATGTAATTATATGTGTGTATATATATGTGTATATGTGTGTGTGTACATATATTCCAGGCATATGTATATATAATATATATTAAAATATTTATAGATATAATTATATGTATGTATATGTGTGTACATATATATAGGATATGTGTACCCTTATATGCATGTATATATATATTCATACACATATACATATATATATACACACATATATATCTATGAGATATTTAATATAAGGTATTAGTTCATGCAGTTATGGAGGATGAGAAAACCAATGATCTGTTACTTGCAAGCTGGTGGTGACCCAGGAAAGTCAATGGGAGTAGTTCCAGTCCATGTCCAAAGCCTGAGAACCAGGACAGCTGATTTAAGTTCCAGTCTGAGGGCATGAAATGACAAATAATTAGCTCAAATCATCAGGTAGAAAGATAGAGCAAATTCTCCTGTATGTTGCCTTTTGTTCTATTCATGCCTTCAAAGAATTGGATGAGGCTCACCTACATTGGGTAGAATAATCTGTTTTACTCAGTTTACCAATTCATTATAAACCTTATCCAGAAATACCATCACAGAATAAAATTTGACCAAATGTCTGAGCACCCCATGGCCTACACAAGTTTACACATAAAATTATCAAACACACTCTTCTAACCAAATATTTTGGTTCTGGATCACTCTTTCTCCCAAGTATTTTCCTCTCATCATTCTAGATTGCTTCAGTCACCACATGGATACATTTGTAATACCCAGACTCTCATTTAATTGGTATCCCTAATTTTAGTATTTTTTTCATCCACCCAACCTTAACCCCTATGGCCTTGAAAGTACCTAGACCCAGAGAATTAGATTTCTATGTTCAGACTTTGTGCATTAAGGCAACACTTCCAAAACTTTTATGTGGATAAAAGTCACCTGTGATACTTTTTAAAAATTTAGGCTGATTTGGTAAAAGTTGGTAGTGAAGTATTAAAGTCTGCATCTCCAATAAGATTCTGGTGGTACTAATGATGCTGCTCCCTGGATCACAGCTTGCTTAATAAGGTGTTTTGATACCTTGTAGCAGCTAGCATGTCAAAAGAACCACAACCTTTAGTTCTTAAAAAGAAGTTATTCTTTATCACATAATAGTTTAGAGGTATAAAATCTAGTTTGGAAAGATAGTTCTGTCCAGTAAGTCATTCAGATACCCAGGTTTCTCCATGGTGTCATTATGCCATTCCCTAGGGGGATGTATAGTTGTATCTCACATGTCTGTACTACAGGCTTACCTCCCTTTATAGTGGTTCACTTTATTATGCTTTGAAGATGTTGCAATTCTGACAAATTGAAGGTTTATCTCAATCCTGCATTGAGCAAGTCTGTTGGCATCATTTTTACAATAGCATGTACTCACTTCATACCTCTGTGTCATATTTTGGTAATTCTCAAAAACATCAAAATTTTTCATTCTTATTGTATCTATTTTGGTGATCTGTGATCAGTGATCTTTGATATTACTATTGCCATTGTTTTGCGGAGTCACAAACTGTGCCCATATAAAACGGTGAACTTAACTGATAAATATTTTGTGTGTTCTGACTGCTCCAATGACTGGCCATTCCTTGTACTTTCTTCCTCTCTTTGGGCCTACATATTCACTGACACACAACAATATTGAAATTATGCCAATTAATAACTCTACAGTGGCCTCTAAGTGTTTAAGTGAAAGAAAGAGTAGCAGTTTCTTACTTTCAGTTAAAAGCTACAAATGATGAAATTTAGTGAGGAAGGCATGTTGAAAGCCATGAAAGGCTAAAAACTGGGCCTCCTGAGTCAGTTAGCCAAGTTGTAAATGCAAAGGAAAACTGCTTGAAGGAAATTAAAAGTGCTACTCCAATGAACATGTGGATGATAAGAACATGAAACAGACTTACTGCTGATATGAAGAGTGTTTGGGTGATCTGGATAGAAGACCACATTAGCCACAACATTTCCTTAAGCCAAAACTTAATTCAAAGAAAATCTCTAATTCTCTTCAAATCTAGGAATGTTAAAACAAGTGAAGAAGCTGCAGAAGTTGTTCATGAAATTTAAGGAAAGAAACCATCTTCATAATATAAAACTGCAGGATGGGATTCATCCCAGGGATGCAAAGACGGTTCAACACATGCAGATTGATCAATGTAATGCATGATAATTTCAACTGATGCTTAAAAAAAAAGCATTTAATAAAATTCAACACCCTTTCACAATAAAAACCCTAAACATACTGGGTATAGAAGAAATATACCTCAACATAATAAAAGCCATGTATGACAGACCCATAGCTCATATCATACTGAATGGAGAGAAACTGAATGTCTTCCTCTAAGATTTGGAACATGACAGGAATTCTCACTTTCACTGCTATTGTTTAACATAGTACTGCAAGTCTTAACTAGAGCAATCAGACAAGAGAAAAAAATAAACAACATCCAAACTGGAAAGGAAGAATTAAAACCTTGTTTGCAGATGATATAATCTTATATTTGGAAACACCTCTACCAAAAAGTATTAGAACTGGTAAACAAATTCTGTACATTTGTAGGATATAAAATCAGCATAGAAAATTTACTAGTACTTCTGTATGCCAACAGTGATCTAAAAAAATTTAAAAAGTAATCCCACTTTCAATAGCCACAAATAAATTTAAATATCTAGAAATTAACTTGACCAAAGAAGTCAAAAATATCTATGAGAAAAACTATAGAACACTGACTAAAGAAATTGAAGAGGGAACACACAAAAAGGAATGGTATTCCGTGTATATGAATTGGAATAATCAATGTTGTTAAAATGTCCTTACTAACCAAAGCAATCTACAGATTCAGTGCAATTCCTATAAAAATACCAATGACATTCTTTAGAGAAATAGAAAAGAAAAAAACATAATATTTATATAGAACCACAAAAGACCGAGAATAGCCAAAACTATCCTTAGCAAAAAGAAGAAAACTGAAGAAATCACACAGTACCTGACTACAGAGCTACAGTAACCAAAAAATAATGTTACTGACATAGAAACAGACACATAGACCAGTGGAACAGAATACAGAGCCCAGAAACAAATCTGTACACCTACAATGAACATATTTTTGACAAAGGTGCTAAGAACATACACTGAAAAAAAGACAGTCTGTTCAATAAATGGTGCTGGGAAAACTGGATATCGATATGCAGAAGAACTAGACCCCTATCATTGCCGTATAAAAAAATCACGTCAAAGTGGATTAAAGGCTTAAATCCAAGAACTCAATCCATGAAACTACTACAATAAAACATTGGGGAAACTCTCCAGGACATTGGTCAGGGCAAATATTTCTTGGGTAATACCCCACAAGCACAGGCAATCAAAGCATAAATAGACAAATAGGATCACATCATGTTAAAAAGCTCATGCACAGCAAAGGAAACAATCAACAAAGTGAAGAGACAACCCATAAAATGGGAAAAAAATATTTGCAAACTTCCCCTCTGACAAGAGATTAATAGCCAGAATATATGAGGAGCCCGAATAATTCTACAGGAAAAAAAAATCCAGTAATCAAATAAAAAAAATGGGCAAAAGCTTTGAATAGGGATTGTTCAAAAGAAGACATACAAATGGCAAGCAGGCATATGTAAAGTTGTTCAACATCATTAATCATCAAGGAAATGCAAATCAAAATGCAGTAAGATCTTATCTCACCTCAGTTAAAATGGCTTTTAGCCAAAAGACAGGCAATAACAAATACTGGTGAGGATGTAGAATAAAGGGAGTTCTTATATGCTGTTAATGGGAATATGAATTAGTACAACCACTATGGACAACAGTTTGGAGGTTCCTCAAAAAACTAAAAATTGAGCTACCATATGATCCAGCAATCCCACTGCTGGGTATATACACAAAAGAAAGAAAGTCAGTATATCAAAGAGATATCTGCACTCCTATGTTTGTTGCAGCACTGTTCTCAATAGCTGGGATTTGGAAGCAACCTATATGTCCATCAACAGATGAATGAATTAGAAAAATGTGGTACATATACACAATAGAATACTATTCAGCCATAAAATGCAATAAGAGCCTGTCATGCAACAGCATGAATGAAATTGGAGACTGTTATGTTAAGTGAAATAAGCCAGGCGCAGAAAGACACACTTCACATTCTCACTCATTTGTAGGATTTAAAAATCAAAATTGAACTCATGGAGACAGAGAGTAGAACGATGGTGACCAGAGGCTGGGAAGGGTAAGTACAGTGGGGAGGTGGGGATGGTTAATGGGTACAGAAAAATAGAAAGAATGAATAAAACCTAGCATTTGATAGCACAATGGGGTGACTATAGTCAATAACAATTTAATTGTACATTTTAAGATACCAAAATAGTATAAATGGGTTGTTTGTAACATATAAGATAAATGCTTGAGGAGATGAATATCCAATTTTTCATGAAGTGATTATAACTCACTGAATGCCTGTATCAAAATATCTCACGTACCCCATATATATATATACCTACTAAGTACCCACAAAAATTAAAATTAAGAATTATAAAAAAGTGCAAGATGAAGCAGCAAGTGCTAGTATAGAAGCTGCAAGTTATCAAGAAGATCTAGCTAAGATCATTGATAAAAGTGGCTACACTAAACAATGGGGTTTCAATGTAGACAAAAGCAGCCTTCTACTGGAATAAGATGCCATCTAGGACTTCCCTAGTTAGAAAGCAGAAGTCAGCGCCTGGTTTCAAAACTTCAAAAGACAGGCTGACTATTATTAGAGACTAAAGCAGCTGGTGCCGTTAAATTGAAATCAGCACTCATTTACCATTCCAAAAATCCTAAGACCTTTAAAAATTATGCTAATTCAAATCATCCTGTGCTCTACAAATGGAACAACAAAGCTTGAAGAGCAACACATGTGTTTCTACTATGGTTTAATAATTATTTTAAGGCCATTGTTGAGCTCTATTGCTCAGTAAAAAACATTCTTTTCTAAATATTACAGCTCATTGACAGTGCACCTCATCACCCAAGAGCTCTGATGGAGACAGACGTACAAGAAGATCAATGTTATTTTATGCCTACTAACACCACATCCATTTTGCAACCCATGGATCAAAGAAAATGTTCTATTTTTGAGTTGTCTTATTTAAGAAACACATTTTAAAAGGCTATACTTGCCATAGGTAGTAATTCCTCTGATGGATCTGGGCAAAGTCAACTGAAAACCTCCTGGAAAAATTCACCATTCTAGATGACATTAAGAATATTTGTAATTCAGTGGGGAAGGCAAAAATAACAATATTGGCAAGAATTTGGGAAAAGTTAATTCCAAACCTCATGGATCACGTGGAGGGATTCAAGACTTCCGTGGAGGAAGTAACTGCATTATGTAGTGGATATGGCAAGATAATTAGAAGCAAAGCCTGAAGATGGGACTTAATTTCTGTAATCTCATGATAAAAATTGAATGGATGATGAGTTTCCTCTTAGGAAAGAACAACAAAAAAATAGTTTCTTTGGATGGCATCTGCTCCTGGTGAAGATGCTGTGAATACCGTTGAAATAACAACAAAGAATTTAGAATATTACCTCAATTTAGATGACAACACTGTGGCAGTGTTTGGGAGGATTGACTAATTTTGAAAGAAGTTGCACTGTGAGTAAAATGCCATCCAACAGCATGGCATGCTACGGAGAACTCTTTCATGAAAGGAAGAGTCAATCAATATGGTAAACTTTATTGCTGTCGTGTTTGTAAAAATTGCCACAGCCACTACAACTTTCAGCAAACACCACCCTGATTAATCAACAGCCATCAACATCAAGGCAAGACCCTATACCAGCAAAAAGATTAAGACTTGCTGAAGGCTCAGATGACCATTAGCTTTTCTTTTTTTTTTTTTTTTAGCAAAAAGAAAATTTAATTAAAGTATGTATATTTTTTAGACATAATACTATTGCATGCTTAATAGATTATAGCATAGTGTAAATGTAATTTTTGTATGCACTGGAAAACCAAAAATTTGTTTGACTTGCTTTATTGTATTATTTGCTTTATTGCAGTGGTCTGTGGTTAAGCCTGTAATACCTCTGATTTATGCTTGTATAGACTATGGGAATTTATTGTTTGAGAAGGACACTGTAGGGAGTCCAGGGAAAATAGCTTTCTCTTATAGAAATGATCTAAATGTAGCAACCATGACTTCTACAGCCACATATAGCTTCAGGGAGGGCCGAAAAATACAGTTTGTGGCTTGGCATTCATATACCTAGATGAAATTTGAGTGAGTCTGTGCTACAAAAAAGAGATAATGGACTTTGGGGAAATGTGAGTAGTTTCTATCATTTCTTACATTAATACAATAGTAATACCTCTGAAATCTTGAATTCAACCAGTCCACACTGTCCAGCACCTCCCTATCAATGCTCTAATAATTCTCAGATCTCCCATTTATTTCCCCATCCACTTTTTCATTATCAATTTCATCCCCTCCCAGGAGCTTTTAAATTTTCTTCTTTGCCTTCTTTTTTCCATGGTTTGGCATTATAATCACTTTCAGAATATTGTTAGTGTCCCTTTCTCCTCTCTTGCTGTCATAGGTATCTTAAAAACATCCAAACCAGTCCACTTAGAGTACAGTAAAAATGTTAGCATATCAGAGAAATCTTACTTGACCACCCAATTTGAAATAGCCCTCCCGCTCATGCAAGATTGATTCTCTAATACCAATTTTAATTTTTTTCATAATACTTATAAATACCATAAATTGTGTTATATAATATATGTGTATTTACTTTTTTTCTGTTTCTTCTATTAGAACTGCATATGGGCAAATATTTTATTCTGTTCACTGCTCCTTCTCCAATATATGAAAAAGTACCTAGTACAGAATAATGCTAAGAAAATATTTTTAAATGAATGGATGAATTAATAACACTGGGAAGGAAATAAAGTAGGTGATGGTATTTAGTCAATTCAATTTTATGTTGACATATAATGTATACACATATTTACAAATATAAATATATAGGTCACTAATAACTTCAAAAAATAATATAACTAAATAGAAACTTAAAAATTATTTGAACTACCAATGTTATAGTTACAAAAGAAACAAAATAGCGGAAGTTTCTCTATGATATCTTTAAATTAATACTTCAACTCTCAATGAAAGATAAACTATTGTTAGACTATGTTTCCCCTTGTAATAGAAATATTAGATGTTGTATAGAGATAATATCTCTATGTAAGTATTAATAGAAATTTTCCATTTTATTTTAATATTTTCACGTAAATAGAAATATTTTCTTGACTGGAAATCTTTAACTAAAATGGCATTTAAACCAAAGTGACTAACCAAAATAAAGAATCAAATTATTAAAAGATGAATCATATTGTTACTATAAGGTACCATATGGAGGGCAACTGTTAGGAGGTAAAAGTCAAAAACCAATGAACTGGCAAACCATTTGTGCTTTAGGACTGAGAAGGTTTTGGGTTCTGTCTTAGCTATCATCATCTCTCTAATTTCAGTTTATTTGTTCTAGGAAGGCAAGGATTCTATGAATAAATGAATCTACTACTACAGGAAGAAGGGAATAATAGACATGGGAGAACTGTGGGTACTCTCCACAACAGCCCTACAACTTTTGATAGATGCCATATGCTTAGATACCCTAAAAGACTTCCATTTAATAGGCAAACCTCATTTAGTATTAAGTATTTGAGATTTCAAGAGTACTTATGCCACACTCGTTTCTACGATGTCCTTTGTTCTGTTATGCATAGCATACCACCCAATCCTTTAGCATGCCCTACCAGTTCAGCTGAAGCTGACCCCAAAGTAGATTTCAGCTTCTCCCTCCAATCTAGTCACTGTAGCTCTTGCTGTTCCCTAGGAAACAATGAAAACTTAAGAGCCTCCACGCCTTTGCCTGAATTGTTTTCTCTGCCTCAGATTCCCTTTATTTATTCCATGTCACATTTACTCTTTCCCAAATGCCATCCGCTTATTTAGAATCCCCAAGTAAAATGGTTGGCTTCATTGTGCTCACTTAGTATTTCTAAATAGACATCTGTTTTTGTATTTTTCACACCATTTTGCAATTATTTGATTACTGTATCTAATTTTCTAATGACAACCCGAACTCTTTGAGGTAGAACGAGGAACATATGTATTTTTTGTAGCAGAGCTGATTATCAAATTATTTCAAAGACAAAGCTTTTTTTGTTTTTTGTTTTTTCATTTCATAATAACAAACTAAAGAACTAAACATAAAGATCTTTATCAACTACAATCATATATCTGTTTAAGATAGAACCTGGATTTGAATTAATGAATAGTGAAAACTGCTCACTCAGTTATCAACATGTCCAATTTAGCCTTTTTAATAAGAGCATAAGGCTTCTCGGAGCAGGAGGGTATCAAGAAACAAAAAATACTGAAGAGCAGGCACAGGAACCCAAGTCACAGCTACACATCTAGGATAATTTTCAGGAACGTGGTTATTTCTGCCAAAAGACAATCCTTTCTAGAAGATTCTATAAATAAAGAATTACCCTAAATTACAGTTGTAGTATATTTAAAATAAAATTTTTAAACTTAGTAACTTATGCAAGTTTTTGGAAGTTTGTGAAGCACAGAAAAGCAGAAACATTAAAATAAAAAGTGCCATAATTCACCTTCACACATTCACCATGGTGTCATTCTGGTTTTTTTTTTACCTGCGAAGTTTTGCAGTTTGTATTCAATGTATAAGAATGCTCATTGATTTAATAATGTTTTACTTAATTTTGTCAATCTGTTAAGCAAAATGATATTGCAAAACTATTTTAATGGTTTATTATAGAATTTGAATTTCCAATATATGTTTTCCTTTTAATTAGATTATTCCACATTCCTTGTGTCAAATTATCTTGGCTTTTTTGGAAATTGTGAATGAATTGCTACAAAATGTTATGGTAAAAAGATTTAATATTAAACCATCTTAGATTAGGCTATTATACAAAAGAAAATATATTGCTTATATTCTAGATATTAATCTAAAATGGAGCTTCACAGACACTAAAAGTAGATCCTAAGAAATACTTATTATTTTGCCTGCACAGCAAAATAAATTAAAAACTCACAGAATAAGTATATGTTTTCCTAAGGAAAGCAATGTTTTTTATAAAGGCCTGGAATATTTTATTTTCCACATTTTTCCACTCTTCCAAATTATTTGTTGTTTATAGGGACTCCCAATTGCCACTGAGGCTGAAATCACCTTTTGGTTATAAAAATAATTCAAGAGTCTTTATGGGACCATAAAGGTAAGTATAAAGAAGTGATGTCTTATAACCTAAACATCCTAGTCATAGTTTGCTATATAATTTCTCCGAGTATTTTCACTACAGATAAAAGAACTGTGGGATTCCTATGAACTTGTTTATGAAGGAAACACCATCCCCTAATTTTCAGACAGATTTTAGATGGGATTTATACAGACATCTAGAGAAATGAGAACAAAATATAATGCCTTAAGATTGAACTCTGAGTAGTTTCTAATGAAGAGAGTAACTGTGGAGTCCTACTTAGAGAACTAAGCTTGTATTGTTATGTCAAGTAAAAGATCAACAGCTTTGAAAAGGATAAGATTTAAATTTTTCCATGTGTTGATATCAAGGCAAGTATTGAAAGTAGAATAAATCTCAGTTTAGTATCCTGATTTTCTAGCAATTCTGGGGCTAGGTAATGGCAACATTTTAATTTCTCACATAAAAATAAATGGAAAAATGATTAGATTGGTAATGCAGTGATAGGTCTTATAATATTCTTGATAATAATTTTCACATACTATGTTTTTTCTTTAGCTAGGAAAAAAGAATCCATGATCAAAAGTTATTCATCCTTTGATTAAATGAGCAAATGTTAGAGTACCTATTATTATAAATAAAAATCAATCAACAGTGAGACTAATTGGTATATATAACTCATTTAATCTCTTCTTGAAAATATGGTCTTTCTGAATGAATGGTACTGCTTTTGATGGGGATGCTATACGCAGTACTCAAATCATCTAGCAATATACAATTTTCTTGGTACTGATCATATTCTGTGGAAATTTTAAATAAAATGACTAAAGATCCGTTCGTTACTTAGGAGAAAGAGATATGTATCTTTCTTGGATGCAGAACAATCTGGGTACTGAGAAATTTTTGAAGAAGCTGCAGAGCAATACACCACAAAGATTGTGATCTTCCTAGTACAAAATAGTGTCAGAAAGGGAGATGAGCATGAAGCAGGGAAGGAATATGAGTCTTTTTCATCTCGCTCTGCCTGTCACCCTGTGGCACGTTAAGTATCAGGCCAAGCAAAGGGATGTAATTGAAAAGCACCGGGCCAGCAAATGTGAATGTTCTGCACATTAAATGTTGAGAGACCATGCAGAATGAATTGAGGAGAATGTCAACAAGCAGTGTCACTGGAGGGAATTTGGCAGTTTCTAGCTCTCCTTATATCACTTCCCTTTTATGTTCATTTTTCATGGAGGGATATACATCTGTGAAAATGCTATGTAAATATTGTTTTGTAATCTGTGTGTAATTTTAGAGTGCACAAACTATAAAGGGTTAATTTCTGTTCTTTAGTCACTTGCTGGAATTGTTTCTTAAGATTGGTGATTTCTGCCTGACAACCCAGGTTTTTTAAAAAATTTATTTTTTTCTGATACTGTCCCTATGATACAAAATATATGTATGCATATTATTTTATGCCCTTTTCTGTTGATAATTTCCAGTTGAATTTTTTTTAATTTTCAAAGGGAAGACAACAATAAAATATATGACTTTCTTACAAGGAAGCCATGAAGCTCACTGGAATATAAAAAAGGAATCAAAGCAAACATTAAAAGAAAATTATATCAAACTAAACATCATAGTGAAATAAACTATGCAGAATTGTAATATTCATGTTTCTTCAAATTGCTGCGCATATAACAATCTGCTAAAATGTCTTGTTTTGCTTCATTTTTGGCATGAAGGCTCCCATCAATCACAGTTATAAAACAAAAAAAATTTAGTTTGTAGTACAATGAAGACCTCCCTGAATTTGTTTGAATCATTTTGAGATTCTTATACTGCTGATTAAGAGGAGTGCGTACTATTTTATCAGTTTTCCTCCTTTCCTCTCTGTTAAAATCAACTTTGAGAATAAATTATTTGCCTAGCCATTTAATTTCCTCCATTTCAATGTGTTACAAACTCATGATTTTTATTTCAAACGTAGTGTTTACAAAACAATAAAAACCATATTCTTAAGAAAAAACTACCAGTAAATTGATTATAGAATGAACATAACATAATAAAGGCCACATATGACCTACACACAGCTAACATCATACTGGATGGGTAAAAATTAAAATTCTTTTTACTGAGATCTGAAAAAAGAGAAAGACACCCACTTTTACCATTTCTATTCAACCTGTACTGGAAGTCCTAGTCAAAGTAATTAGGCAAGAGAAATAATTAAAGGGAATACAAGTTAGAAAGGAAGATTTTAAATTATCCTTGTCTGCAGCTAGCATGATCTTATATTTAGAAAAACCAAGAGACTGCACCAAAAAATGTAAGTATTGATAAATGAAGTCAGCAAAGTTGCAGGATATAAAATCAACATACAAAAATTAGTAGTGTTTCTATAGCAGTTATCAACCTGAAAAAGAATTCAAGAAAGCTGTCCCACTTACTATAGCTACAGAAAACACTTAGGAGTCAATTTAACCAAAAAAGTGTAAGATTTCTACAAAGAAAAATATAAAATGCTAATGAAAGAAATTGAAGAGGACACAAAAAAGTGGAAATATAACCAATGATCATAGATGGAAAAAGTTAATATTGTTAAAATATCTATAATACCCAAAGCAATCTACATATTCAGTGCAATCACTACCAAAACACAGATGATATTCTTCACAGAAATAATAAAAACAATCCTAAAGTTCACATGGAACCACAAAAGACCCAAAATAGATAAAGCAAAAAGAACAAAGCTGGAGGCATCACACTAACTTATTTCAAATTATACTACAAAGCTGTAGCAACCAAAGCAGCATGATACTGGCATATAAATAGACAAATAGACCAATGAAACAGAATATAAAACCTAGGAAGAAATCTGTGCACTTACATTCAACTCATTTTTGACAAGGCTCCAAGAAAATACATTAGAGAAAATGAACAACCTCTTAATAAATGATTCTGGGAAAACTAGATATCCATATGCAGAAGAATGAAACTAGATTCTCATTTTTCACTACATATAAAAATCAACTCAAAATGGATTAGACTTAAATGTAAAGAAAACATTGGGGGAAATGCTCCAGGGCAATAGTCTGGGCAAAGACTTTTGGGAGTAAGACCTCAAAAGCACAGGCAACAAAACAAAATTAGAGAAATGGGATTGCATCAAACTAAAAACTTCTGCACAATAAAGGAAACAGTCAACAAAGTGAAGAGACAACTCAGAGAATGGGAGAAAATATTTGCAAACTATCCATCCAATAAGGGATTAATAACAAGAATACATAAAAACTCAAACTGATTAGCCAAAAACAAATAATCTAATTTTAAAATGGCCAAAAAACTTGAATAGACATTTCTCAAAAATGATATCCAAATGGCCAACAGGATGTTAGCCTGTGGCATGTATAAGTGGTGTGTGTGTGTGTGTGTGTGCATGTTGTGCATATGGACACACACATATATATCATAAAAGGAAGACCTTTTGCTAGTGTTTTGTAAAAAATAAAATAAAAAATAAAAAATGCTGAATATCGCTAATCATCAGGAAAATGCAAATTGAAATCACAATGAGGCATCATCTCACCCCCGTTAGAATGACTATTATTGAAAAGACAAAAAATAACAAATGCTTGTAAGGATATGAAGAAAGGGGAATGCATGGACACTGTTGGTGGTAAAGTAGTGCAACCATTATGGAAAACAGTGTAGAGGTTCCTTACAAAACCAGAAACCAGAACTACCATATAATCCAGAAATCTCACTGCTGAGTATATATCCCCCGCAAAAAGGAAATCAATATGTCAAAGTGATATCTGCACTCTCATGTTTATTGTAGTACTATTCACAGTAGCAAAGGTATGGAATCAACCTAATTGTTCACCAATGAATGAATGAATAAAGAAAATGTGAGATATATATGGAATATTATTCACCCATAAAAATGGATGAGATATTGTCTTTGCAGCAACATGGATGAAACTGGAGGTCATTAAGTGAAATAAGCCAGGGACAGATAAATGTCACATGTTCTCACTCACGTGTAGGAGATAAAAAAGTCGATCTTATGGAGATAGAGAGTGGAATGGTGGTTATCAGAGTCTGAGAAGGGAAGAGTGGAGGGGGCATAAAGAGAAGTTGTTGTTAGGAGGGACAGAAATATAGTTAGATGAAAGGAATGAGATCTGGTATTTGATAGTACAGTGGGATAGTTATAGTTATTAATTGCTTTTATATCTCAACTAGAAAAGAAGAATTGTAATGTCTCCAACACCAAGAAAAGATAAATGTTTGAGGCAATGATATCCCAACCACCCTAGTCTGATTATTTCATACTGTCTATAAGTATCAAAATATCACTTGTACCCCCAAAATATATACCAGTAATATATGTATCAATAAAAATGTATAAATAAAAAAATGCAAATATAGTCACCCAAGTTAATGTCATATTTATGAATGTTTTGTATATGTGTATGTACACATTTGTGTGTCTATATTAACATATGTATGTGTGTGTGTGTATATATATATATTTTTTTTTCTTCTGTTGGGTCTACACATTTTGGAACTGCTTTCAAAATAAGATAAGGAGGAAAAAGTTATTCCTATTTTCTAAAATTCAGCCTTGTTTCCCAACATGAACTTTAAGTGATTTTTCATTGTTAAAGATATAAAATTTACTTTTAAATTATAAACTAGTGTCTTTTAAATAGTCTAAGAAATGTGCTATAGGTGGGGCAATGACAAGACTGTTTTAGACTAAAAAATAGGACGTCAAGATTTGTTCTTGGTTCTGCACTATCCCTCTTTGTGACCTTGAGTAAGGCATTTCACTTCTTCCTCCAGTTTTCTCATCTGTAAAAACAAAAGAAAATTATCTTAAATTAATATAGCTTCTAATTTTTAAATTCAAAGATCCTAGGATTCCAGTTATTTCTTAAAAATCAATATTTGTATAATTTCATAATCAGATTTTATTTGTAGTATAAAATGATATCTTTGATTTTCACATTGTCCCCAGAATATGAAAATCAAAGACATTATGATTTTACAGTACAATAAGATTAAGAATTAAAATTAATTCTCACATCTGTTTGTACCAAATGCGATGTATCATTTATGTGGATGTCTAAAAACTTTCCAGAATAGAAGGAACATCCAGTAGTTATGTTAATTAAATTTGTGTGAACATAGTGATACATTGTCTTAAAATATGACATTCCCTTTTCTAGTTAGTGTCACATTGTAGATGTAAAAATGTGGTATTAAATCAATGTTTCCCTTTGCTACAATATCTCACTTGACTTGGTCTACAATAATCATATAGAATGTCTTATGGTCTGTCAAACATTCATCATAGAGATCCTGCCCTTTCTAAGAAGATACATCACCTCTACAGAGTGGAGTCTCCTTATACCATGAAAACGCAGCAGTGTTATTGTGAAACACTGACACAGCACAGTGGGGGTAATGTGAGGAAATATTCAAACTGATATCCGCTCTCATCACTCCACCACTTATGAGAGATTTCAGTGCAAATGCAGCTACATCCAAAAGCCTTTTATTTTAGTAATTTACATTTTAGTGGCTTGGATTTATAAATTCTTTATAATCAGGAATACTTATACAATAATGCAACTCTCTACATCACTTTAAAAAAATTACTTCTAAATGAAAATTACAACAGGCTGCTACTCACTATTTGAAATTTTTGCATATGGGAACAAACTATGACCACGGAAAACAGCAGTAAAATTACCTAAATGGCAAAATGTAGATAGTGATTTCCCATACATGAATTTTTTTAAAAAATATTAATATTATTTTAATTGATACATCATAATTATATATATTTATGGAAAATGGTACAATATTTTGGTATCTATATAATATGGAATGACTAAATAAAGCTTATTAACATACATACCCACCATCTCACTTACGCATAATATTTTGTGTGTGGTGGAACAGTTGAAATTCACTTAGCAATTTTGAAATACACAATAGATTGTTCTTAACTGTAGTCAACATAGTGTGTAATAGATCTCAAAAAATTATTCCTCTTTTATAAATGCACCACTGTTTTATGAGTTCAGACTTTTTAGTTCCCATATATGAGATCATGCCCTATGTGTCTTCCTGTGCCTAGAGAATGTTAAGTACACCATATGAGAGTCCAGCTTGATAATACATCCTGTCCTCATTTTTTAGGATGGATAAATCAATCATTTAATTTTCAAAAATATGGCACAATAAAAAATAAGCTAGACTGTGTAAAATATCCCCTAATTATAAAGAACTGAGATCAATCTGTTAACTCTTAAATGCCAGCTATTGCTGAGACATTTGCTTTTATGAATGGTAAAAAATTTGTAATATGTGGAAATGATATTAAAGATAATATTCCTTACATGCAAAGATTACTTAATGAAACCTTCTGAGTCTATGAGAAACTATCAGAAAATCACTTATTATAATTTGCTACATTCTGTAGGTACTTATTCTTTTTCATTGTTTGCTGAATTTCACAAGGAAACATAGTTCTAGAATGATGGTCTTCATAGTGATGTATGCAGGGAGTAAGCAAGATAATCCATAGAACACAGGAACAAAATAGTAAAACTTTTTTGCAAGAATTAGTCACACTATTTAGCATTTCTACTTTCAGAAATGTTTGTGTATAATGTACATAAGAGAAACACATTCTATTATTTACAAATAGAGTAGCCAAAACGAAACTTTTACTAATGGAGTGCACAATCAACCAATTTGGAGACCGCTGTTGTAGTGAATGAGAGATTAATGACATCCCATTTATAAGGGCTAGCAAGTGAGAAAGAGGCTGTCAATAAGAAGTTCATTTATCTGTTTTCCCATGTCTGCTATAAAGCACATTTACCTGAAATGTCATACTCTGGAAAGAGTGCCAATGTTAAACATACATAAATGCCTACCTTGTACTAAGTAGCTGTATTGATTTGAGAGGTTGCATCAAAGCAATTGCCTGTGTGTAATTATTGTCTTTCTTCCAAAATGTCTAACCTAGCACAATGTGAAATTTAAACACTTGGTGTGTGTGCTTTTTATTAAATATGTTCAATATCGTTGTGCCTTTCTTTCTGTATTTGATCTATAAACAAATGAATAGAAAATGAGCATAATAAATCATTGGTGGCAGGTTCAAGAGCGCCCTGCTGTTTCTTTTGGCTGAATGCTAACCGAATATTGTTTAAAGCCTAAAAGAAATAGAAGGGGAAGAAATCGCACACTGAAGGAACGTTACAGCAATAAACTGTTTGTAACCTCTGTAGTTCTTTTATAAATTTTAACAAAATGCCATTGCTGTGTTTGTCACAATTAGATCAGTATAGTTAATTAAATTGCCACCAGTTTACCTTTAGATGTTTACTTGTATGATGCATGAGTTATTATTTTCCAAATACACATCTGTGAAAGGGCTCTCTTTGTTTTGCTTCCTTTTGACAGGTAATTTATTTGTTTTTACTTCTGTATGTTAATATTTCTAGTGTAATTTTATTGGATCCATTAAAATATATGTATTTCTAATCTATTACTGAAATGCAAATTTTCCTACTTTCAAAGTAGTGCACATTTCAGAGTCATGGCTGAAAGGAATTGCACCCAAATCTCGGTTCTTTGTTATTTTGAAACTGTGTTATGCTTTTTAAAAAAACTGCTCCCCAATGCATGCCCTGAGATTCTTAAAGTTATATAGCTATTACTTCAAGTCACTCATTGTCAGTTTTGTTTTTGTACCATTGATCACTTTTCATGGCCTTTAAATAAAGATTCTGTTTGCCTCATGTATAATATTTTGAATTCTGAGCTCTCTTAACCTGATGCAAGGGATTATTTGATGTTGTTTTAATAATAAAACAAGGAAGCACAAGGTTTCTCTAATCAGATTTTTATTATGGATTTGCCACTGAATTGAGGATTAATAATTTTATTAATGTTCAAAATGTATGGATAGAATAAATAATACTTGGCAGTGTTGCATGATTGTGGGAACAGCCAGGGAATGCTAACTGAAAACCACATTTCACTTTGGCTCTGAGATAGTAATAGATTTTTTTTCAAGTGTGGCTAAACGGAGGATGGGGTTAGGACAGTATCCCAGATTGAGGGAAGAGGAGGAGAGAGTGAAAGGTGAGCATCAGTCTGACACTTAAGAAACATCACTTAGTAATTTTCACTACCAGCAAATGAAGGACAAGTAGAATTTTACAAATATCTAATAACACATATGCCAGAAAATTAAAATGACTGATACCTGAGGGGACTGTATTTAATTTTATACTAATGTAATTTAGAGTAAACGTTAAGAGACGAGCTTAGAATCATTTCTGACTATGAAATATTGGCCCACTAAGATTGGTACAAATCACTAATAGGAAAGTAAAATTCAAATTTAAGTATAACACAAATGAAGTCAAACACAATTACTGTAAGATAAAATGGACATTTTTGTAAATTTGAACTCATAGATTTATGGATGATCAAATCATTGTAAACTTTTGCTAGGAACAAGTGAGAAAAAGTCATTATATAACTATATGCATGAAGTTATATAACTATAACTTCAATAAGTATAAATACAAGGAACATACCCTGCAGATATAGATAATGGGATATCTGCCTAATTTGACATTCAGTCTAGTTGAAGGCAGCAAAAAGAAAAACATCTCTTGAAAATTCCTCACGGCTAGCCCACACTTACATTCCTTTGGAGAAAGACTCAGATGCACTGTGTTGTCTAAAAACCTTAAGCGAAGACTGGAAAGGGGTCACATATCAGTATTTTTCCTAGGAATAAGATAAAGGAAAATTAACATTTTAAACCTAATCCTAAAGGAAAGAGACTATCCCACAAATAAAATTCAAGGAAACTAAAACAATCAAAGCACATTAAATACATGAGGGAATAAGCCATAATGATTAAGACTAAGACTAATAATAGCTGGAGAATCAATTTCACAAAAATTCTACATGAAAGACAAATCAGTTACCAATATGAAATAAATAGGTGTATCATTTAAATAATAAAAATATGATATAAGAGGCAGAGAATACCAATGGGTCTAAATACATTTGAACAGAAACTAAACAGTACTTCTGGTAATTAAAAATGCAATAATTAAATTTAAATTCAACAAGTAGATTAAACAGTGATGAGACATGGACAAAAAATAATTAATGAATTTTAATATGTCTACTTACAAAATAATTATCAAAAATAGAATGACTAAGATGTATGTTAGGAGAAATAGATTAAAAGACCCCCCAAATACCATAATGATATAAGAGTCTATTCAGCATTCTAGGAAGAAAGTATAAAAAACAGAGGCAAGACAACACTGGAAAAGAAAATGACCAAACATTTTCCAGAATTGCTAAAAAGATATCAATGTTCAGACTTAAGAAGCTCAAAAAGTCACAAGTTGTAAAAATGAAGACACACTGCATACCTCATAATGAGATAAAAATCACCAATGATGAAAATTTAGTTTTTATAAATAGCCAGAAAGAAAATAGATTACCTACAAGATAAGATAGATTATTTTGACTTCTCCACAGTGGTGGAAGGCAGAGACAATGAAATATTTATTCTTGAAGTTTTAAGAAAGGGTAGCTGTCACAAGATAAGATGTTCTGAGTAAAACAATTCTATCTCTGAAAAATAAGAGCAAAACATATACGTTATTAGGAAATTAACAAAATTGCAAAAGTTTATTATCAGCATACCTTATTTAAAAAACTTAAAGATGTATTAATGCAAAAAGAAAACATAATATTAGGAGGATGTCTGAGATAAAGGAATTATGAACAACAAAAATGTGGTAGACATATTGGAAAATCTAAATAGACACTTCGTAATACAAAAAAGTAATGTCTAAGGAAACTCAAAAATCAATATAGTCATAAACTACTGGCCAAATGAATAAATATATTACTTTGGGGGAAGATTGAATTAATGTTCTCTGAAGTCCTGGCATTATTTTGGGATAAGGACAAATATATTAATTAAATGTAAATAAGTTAAATACTCATTCACAAATTTCTGGGAAAACACTAAAGCAGCATGGGTGTATACTCTTAAATTAGAAGGGAAATTGAATGAGATGATTAAAAAAATTTCACCTCGTGTAAAAAGGAAATTAAAAAAGGCAAAAAGAAAACCAGAAAAAGCAGGATACAAAAAAAGATAAAACAAGATTATTAAAGTAAAACTAAATATATTAGTTAATCACAATCAACATAAATGAGATAAATACTTAGAGGAAAACAGAGATTATCACTTTGAATTTCTAAAGTATCCATTATGTGATACTTAGAAGAAGACTATCTAAAACAAATGAAGCCATAAAATGCATTGGTGTACTAAAATGAGTACAAGACATAATAGACTTGAAGACAAAAACCATTAGTAGCAGTGAGTGAATCACTGCGTATTGATAAAAGGTTAAATTGACCAAGAAAATATAATAATATGAATCTGTAAGCATAGAATTATATACAGTAAAAATACATGAAGCAGGAGTTTTAAAATCAGGAGAAATCGACAAATCCATCATTATGGTAATAAATTTAACAAACTCACCTAAGCTATATGGTAGCATGAATCAGCAATAATAATAATAATAATAATGCAAGTATGAGACTTCAAAAAAATTAGTGCAGTTGAAGGTAGGGACATATACTGAAGTATCCAACAACTGGATCATGGTAATTATTCATAAGATGCAGCAAACATCTATAAAAATGTACACATATCACACATTAGAGCAAGCCTAAAAGTTTTCAGAGTTGGAATCATAACACTATACTACTGACTAATAACAGAAGGTTAACCTAAAATCTCCTCTATCTGGAAAATAAAAATGCACAATTTTAAATAACTCATATGTCAAACAATAAAGTAAATTGAAAAATAGAAAATACTTTAAAAGAAAATAGAAAACATATTAAAATTTGTGGGATGAAACTACAGATAATGATGTGCAGGCTTTTGGGTGGACATGTTTCCAACTCAGTTGGCTAAATACCAAGGAGATTTCTGGACCATGTGGTAAGACTCTGGCCAACTTTGTAAGAAACTCCAAACTTTTCCAAAGTAGTTGTACCATTTCGTATTCCCCCAAAATAACGAGAGTCTTGTTTGCTCCATATTCTCATCAGCATTTGATATTGTCAGTATTACTTTGTTTTGTTTTAGCCATTCTAATAGATTTATACTAGTATCTCATTGTTGTTTTAATTTGCAATTCTCTAGTGTTATATGATGTTGAGCATTTTTTTTTTCATATGCTATTTGTCATCTGTGTATCTTATTTGGTGATATATTTATTAAGACATTTTGGGCCAGGAGAGGTGGTTCATGCCTGTAATCACAGCACTTTGGGAGGCCAAGGCAGGCAGATCACGAGGTCAGGAGATTGAGACAATCCTGGCTAACATGGTGAAATCCCGTCTCTACTAAAAATACAAAAAATTAACCAGGCGTGGTGGCATGCCTGTAGTCCCAGATACTCAGGAGGCTAAGACAGGAGAATCACTTGAACCTGGGAGGTGGAGGTTGCAGGGAGCCGAGATGGCGCCACTGCACTCCAGTCTGGAGACAGAGCAAAGCTCCGTCTCAAAAAAAAAAAAAAAAAAAAAAAAAAGGGATTTTGCTGATTTTTTTGCGTTGGGTTGTTGGTTTTATTACTGATACATTTTAATAGTTCTTTTTGTATTTTAGATGTAAGCCCTTTGTCAGTTATGTGTTTTGCAAATATTTTATCTCAATCTGGGGCTGACCTTTCCTTTTGACATATCTCTCTGATTTTCAGTTCTGCTTTTAGCCATGAGAAAGCTCTGTGTTAACGGCTTTTGTAATTACCTTGGGTATGACTGGATAATCAAAGAAAATATCCCTATTTAAGGGCAATGATTAGTTATATCTATGGCCTTAGTTATATCTGCAAAGTCCCTTTGACATGTAATGTAGCATACTCATGTATCTGATACCATTGGGTAAAAATCATGGGAGTCAAAATTCTGACTTCCACAAGGCCTAGGTGAGAAAATATGTGGAAAAACCTAAGATAATGTCTGACATATAGAAGGTACTCAATAAATATCAATTCCCCCAACGCAGTACCCCTTTATATAATTAGATTATTTATTCCTATTAAAGGTTGTAAGAGTTTTATTTTTATCACATAAGAACACACAAGTGTGTGTGTGTATGTGTGTGTGTGTGTCCTAAAACTCTACCTCCAAGTTAATCTTTCAAATTTGCTCCTCTTACATGCTGAAGGAGAGTTTGTAGATATAAATATATCATTCAATTCAGAGGATTTCAGGGATTAGAAAATAGAGTCTCATAATCTCTACCTAGAATACGGTAGGTGCCTTCCATAGTCATCCATTTAAGAGCAAAATATTTCATATTTCTTATTTTAATTTTCCCTTACTATTGTTGATCCATTTTGGCTGAAGAAAACTACTTATAAAATATTTTCAAAGAATAAAACAGTAACCTCTTAGAAAATAATAAAAATTAAATTGTTCATAAATGCAGTCTGATCAGCATGTTGGAAATTTTTTTCCCTCTCGGCAGTATAATTGCAAGACTGCCTTCATATTCAAGTCAGATATATTGATTTGACAATTATGACACTGGAACTATTTTTCCTATAATAGTTGTTAAAGATTTTTATGGGCAATGTTGTAACTGTAACGGTAATTTGTATTTTAAATTTGAACAACCAAATTATGGCCCACCCTATCTTCTGTCTTGGTGAATGACTTATCTGTACATGAAAAGAGTATGTATTCTCCAATTGCATGGCATATAAAATATTAATTAGTCCAATTTGGTTAATATTATTATCAAAATCTCCTATATTTTTATGGATTATTTGTTTATTTTTTTATCAAATATTACACTAGAATATTAAGGTCTTTAAGTGTGATTGTGTATTTGTCTACTATGCTTTTACTTGTGTGAATTTTTTCTTCAAATATTTTGAAACTGTATTCCTAAGTATATATTTGTTTGTGATTGCTCTATTTTGTTTTTATGAATTTGCCCGATTACTACTAGGAAATACCTCTCTTTATTTCTAATAACATTTTTTGTCTTGAAGTTGATTTTGTCTGCTATTAGTAGTCACATAAAGTTTATTACACTTAGTGTTTGCTTGCAATATTTTCAACTTTTATGCTTTCAACTTGAATACCTTTCTATACTTCAAATGTGTTTCTTGCAGTCAACATTTAGTTAGGTATTGTATATTCGTGCATTCTATCAATCTCTGCCTTTTAATTGAAGTTTTGGTTCATTTACAACTAATATAGTTATTGATATGTTTGTGATTAAATCTATCATATTGCTATGTATTTTTATTTTTAAATGTTTTCTATGGTCCCTTGAATTTTTTGAGTAAATCTCAGGTATTTTAGTGTTTAGTATTTATTTTAGTATTCTATGGTCCCTACATTCTTTTGAGTAAATCTCAGGTATTTTAGTATTTAGCATTCCATCTTTATCTCCTCTTTTTACTTTTAATCTACTCCTCTTGTGGCAATTTTTGTAGTTGTTACTCTAGAGGTTATATTATATTTTCTTAAGTTATCATAGTCAATAGGTTCTTGGAAACTATAACTTTAAGTGAAATAATGTATAACAAAATTATTTTTTTCATCAGCACTATAACAAAATGGTGTTGAAGGAAATTATGTTGTTCTAGCATTTGCTGTATGTGATTTCACTTTGAAGTCAGTTTCCAAAGATCTATTGATGACATTAAGTGAGAACTTACTGTATAAGTACATATTATATTATGTACTTATTAAAATAATAAGTACTTTAATTAGAGTACTTAATCAACTAATTATAAAATAATCATTCCAGCTTTCTTCCCCCTTCTACTTCTGTGCTCTTGCAATTGTGCATTTTTCTTCTATTAATGTTATATGTTCTAAAAATTAATATTTAATATTTTTAAGTTAAATATATATGTTTATGTGTATACACACATACACATACATATATGTGTGAATGGTAAAACTATGTATATATATTTAATATATATTATATAATCATGTTAAATTATATGTATATGTTTACCTTTGTATATAATTTTATCATTCATATAGATTCCATATTATATATTATACATAATATATAATTCTATACATATATATATAATTTGATCATTCATACAGATCCAAAACTCCATTTGCAGCATTTCTTGCATTGCAGGGCCGCTAGATTCTAACTTTTTCAGCTTTGCCTTTTTGCAAATGTCTTTAGTTAACATTTGTTTTAAATCATGTGGTCAATATGTATAAAATTTTAGACTGATTTTTTTTTTGAGCACTTTAAATGTGTCATTTCATTTTCTCCTGTACTCCAATTTTCTGACTAAAACCCAGCTGTAATTCTTATTGCATTTAATGTGTCTGTGCTCTAGCTGCTGTTAAACTTTTCTCTTTTTTTTTTTTTTTCTATTTAGCCAGTTGATCATGATGTTGCCAGGTGTGGTGTGGTTTGTTTTCTTGCCATTTATCTCCGATGCCATTTGTTGAAATCTTTTTTTTTTTTTTCGAGACAGAGTTTTGCTCTGTCACCTATGCTGGAGTGCAGTAGTACGATCTCAGCTCACTGCAACCTCTGTCTCCTGGGTCAAGTGATTCTCATGCCTTAGCCTCCCAGGTATCTGGGATTGCAGGCATATGCCACCATACCTGCCTGATTTGTTGTATTTTTATTAGATGCAGGGTCTCACTGTGTTTCCCAGACTGGTCTTGAACTCCTGACCTCAAGTGATCTGCCCGCCTTGACCTCCCAAAGTGCTTGAGATTATACGCATGAGCCACCATGCTCAGGCTGTTCATTGAAATTTTGATTATTTTCTTTTCAAATAATTATTTTACCCAAGTTCCCTCTCTCTTTCTCTGGAGCCCTCATTACCCACTTGTTAGTTTATTACATATTGTTCCACATATCTCAGCTACTTGGTTTTATCTATTAATATTTGGATTTGGTTAATTTCTGTTCATCTTCCATCAAGTTAACAGGGTTTTTTTTTTTTCCTTTCAGTATGCTGAAAAACAGTAGTGATAATTTCTGACGTATTTTTCATTGTAAAATTTACAATATTTGTTTCAATTTCTATGCATATATTTTCATTTATGTACATATATTTTCTATCTTTTCTACTAAATCCTGTAGTATATTGATCATAATGATTTTAAATGCCTTACTGGATCAATTTAACTTCTGAGCCATGTTTGCATTTTTTCCTCACGCATAATGTTCATATTTTATTGCGTTTTTACATGTGTTATAGTTTTTATCATTTTTTGTTATACAGATATGGTCTGTAAAAGAACAAGAGAGAGAATAGAAAATATTATTTACCACTAAATATTTACCTATTCTTCTGTTAGAGAGTTAATTTAGAAAGTTGAGTAAATCCATCTGAGGTTGATTTGGGTCTAGGCTTTATTGCAGCTTTACTTGCACTATTTTACCATTGCCCTAAATAATTTTACTAGTGTGATAGATTTTTCTCTGCAGCTGGGCTTGAGATCTGCATATGAGTGAGAGTCAGGGTGTCTTTATATAGCTGATCTTCTAGCTTGGCAAACCATGGAAGAGTTCTATCTGCTTTGAAGATTGTCAACTTTTTAGTCAGTGAATTTGCTTCCTAGTTTTCTGCTTTCAGATGATGTCTATTCTCCTGCTACTTAGAGATGTCCTTGAAACTCCAGAGAATTTTTTCCTTTATCCTTTCCTCAGTCTTTGGAAGGCCTCTACTGTGGAGATAGTAAGTGCCTGGAGATCACAGAGAGATTTCTTAGCGCTCTTGTCCCCAGAGCTGGCATGTAATGCTTTGAGCTTAGTCATGATGCAGAATTTCCTACTGTAATTTTCATCAGTTCTCCTGCCTTGGATACAATCTTTAGCAGAATGGTGACTTGCACTTGGGGAGGGCTCCATCTACCTTTGCAAAACTCTCACAGCCCTTCTAGTTGGTTTACTGTATTCAGTATATTGCCCTAATGCACATCTTGGGTTGAGATTCATTCTGAGTTTGAGGTTCATTGGGATTCAAATCCATCATAACAGGCCACATCATATACTACTCAAACTCATAATGATCATAACAATTTCACAGATGAAAGAAAATACTAGTTTGAACTAGTCAGTATAAGAACATTTAGATTGATTCTACTAAGTTCACAATTCCATGACCTCTGGAGGATGTCTGTCCAGAGCTGATCTACTGTGAGCAGGTTTTGCTTGTTTCTTGGCTATGCTTTATCTACTATTCAATACACTGTGTTTGCAGACCAAGATTGATAAAAATATATTCCAATTAAAGATATTCCCTCATTAAAAAATTAACCAGTAGATGAAAATAGAGAACCCACAGTAAAAGCCAAATACAGTCAAATGATCTTTGACAAAGCATACAAAAACATAAAGTGGGGAAATGACACCCTATTAAATAAATGGTCCGGGGATAACTGGCAAGCCACAAGTAGAAGAACGAAACTCATCTTTCACCTTATACAAAAATTAACTCAAGATGGATAAAAGACTTAAATCTAAGACCTGAAACCGTAAATATTCTAGAAGATAACATTGGAAAAACCCTTGTAGATGTTGACTTAGGCAAACACCTTATGACTATGAACCCGAAAACAAATGCAACATCAACAAAAATTAATAAATGGGACCTAATTAAACTAAAACGCTTCTGCACAGCAAAAGAGATAATCAGCAGAGTAAACAGCCCACAGAGTGGGAGAAAATCTTCACAAACCATGCATCCAACATATCCAGAATCCAGGAACTCAAGCAAATCAGCAAGAAAAAAACCAATGATCGAATCCAAAAGTGGGCAAAGGACATGAACAGACAATTCTCAAAAGAAGACATACAAAGACCCAACAAACATATGAAAAGATGCTCAACATCACTAATTATCAGAGAAATGTAAATTAAAACCACAATGTGATGCCACCTTACTCCTGCAAAAATGGCCATAATTAAAATATCAAAAAATAATAGATGTTGGCATGGATGTGGTGAAAAGGGAAACACGTCTACACTGCTGGTAGCAATGTAAACTAGTACAATTGCTGTGGAAAACAGTGTGGAGATTCTTTAAAGAACCAAAGGTAGATCTACGGATTCCATCCAGCAATCCCACTACTGGGTGTCTACCCAAAGGAAAGTAAGTCATTGTGTGAAAAAGACACATGCATGCACATGGTTATAGCAAAACTATTGCAAAAATATGGAACAAAGCTAAATTCCCATTAACAAATAAGTGGATAGAGAAAATATGGTGTGTATATATATATATATATATATATATATACACACACACACACACACACACACACCCCCCATGGAATACTACTCAGCCATAAAATGGAACAAAATAATGGCCTTTGGTCAACTTGGATGGAGTTGGAGATCATTATTCTAAGTGAAGTAGCTTGGGAATGGGAAAAAAAATATGATGTGTATTCAGTTTTAAGTGGGAGATAAGCCATGAGAATCAAAGGCATAATAATGATATAATGGACTTTGGGGATTTTAGGGAAAGAGTTGGGGGTGAGGGATAAGAAAATACCTATTGGGTACAGTGTACACTGCTCAGGCTATGGGTGCTCCAAAATCTCAGAAATCACCACTAAAGAACTTATTCATGTCACCAAAAGCCACCTGTTCCTCAAAAACTATTGAAATCAAATTTTTAAAAAATAGCCAAAAATTATTTTTCCATATTGATATTTTCATAGTATTCCTATAAAGCTGAGGAAAAGTTTAGCAGAACTAAATGATTAGAACACTTCACTGTTCACAACGGTTATGTTACCAAGCGTGGCTGCTTATCAGAATGACCTGCTGAAGTTTTCAAAAAGCACAAATATTATGTCTACACTATGCCACTGTCCAGGTTATACAGTTCACATAAAAATTCCATGAGGTGAAGCATAGAAATTATCATTTTTTAAAAAATCTCAATTCTGACTGTATATGTGTTTCTGGAACCACTGCACTAGAGTTATTATTACAGATTTTTTTTAAGTCATGAGAAAGGATTTTTAAAAGAGCAATTCTTTACACAAAAGATAAGTTTATCAATCCTCAACTGTTTAGCCCAGAAAATATCTTATGTATAAATAGACCCTAATAGTGTTGAAAATTTTGAATTTCATTCTAAATGGTTTGTCATGCGTGTCTTTCATTTCTATTACTCTCTTTATATTTTAATCCCCAGAAATGATGTGAAATGTTTTACAGCATTATCTTTTTCTCTGCATAATATTCCTATAAACAGGGTGGCACACTATTTTACATTTATTTTCACTGGTCTGCACCACTAAAGATGGCAAGGTCTCAACACTGATATTTTTTTTTTCTTTCAACTGGGAAGAAAGTTTAGGGACTAAACACTTATTCCCAAATATGAAAAATAAATGTTAAATTCTATAAAACGTTCAGGAAAGAAGAATCCAGGAATGCATTAAAAGCATCATGTTTTTTGTTTTAGTAATAAAAGCCTGAACTGAGGACCAATTTAAGAACAAGATGAACTTTGAAATGTTCTGTTACATCCTCCTCTCTTTAATAGAAACTAGAGACAGAGATAACCATGTCAAGGACAAAATACTAGAAATCTAATTTAATCTAAGCCATATTCGATAGTGGATGTATTTAGGGACAATCTTTAGATTGAGTTACAATGGTTGCTAATCTAGTACAAGAAAAGTAATACTATGAGGACAGGATCTTGAGTGTGGTCAATTTTATCTTCCAAATATCTATGAGCACCAAACTTCAGATAGATGGTTGATTAACAAGTGTTTATCACATCTGACAGAAAGTTCTTAAGAAGACTGGATGGACATATATTACATATATTAATATTATAATCATCTAATACAAATGTATAAATTGTTAATTTATCATGGACCTTATATGTAAGAAATCGTATATAATGAAGATTGCATTAGCCATGAGGATAGTAGATAGTGGATATCAGGAATTGACAGACTAAATTATACATTACATACCTATATACTTTCAGAGTTTGTTAAGTGTTTCACCTAAATTATCAGAGTTGATCTTTAAAAAAAGCTACAAGATGCCCCTGTAGCAGGTTGAAAAATAGTCAACAAAGATATCAAGTCTTAATCCCTGAAACTTGTAAATGTTACCACATTTTGTAAAAAGACTACTTGCAGATGTGATTTAATTAAGCATCTTATGATAAGGTGATTACCCCAGATAATTTTGGATGGCAATAAACACCATAACAAATATCTTTATAGAATAGAGGCAGACGGAGATTTTACACAGTCAGAAGAGGAGGAGGAAATGTGATCTTGGAGACAGAGATTAGAGTAATGCAACCACAAATCAAATAATGCCTTACAGCCCACTAGAAGTTGGAAGAGACAAAAAACAGATTTTCCTCTAAAGCCTCAAAAGGATTTGTGAAAGTGCTGACAACCTGATTTCAGACTTCTGGTTCCCAGAACTGTGGGGCAGTAAATTTCTGTTGTTTTAAGCCACCCCGTTTTTGGTAATTTGTTACTGAAGACACTGACTACAGCCCCTTTTTGCACATACACTCTTGAAATAATCTGCAACAAAGGAAACTATGCCTTTTTTAAATTAAGCATGCAAAAATGCAAGAAATACATGGATATTTGTCTTCCAGCAACACCCATTCATTTTCATACTGCCTCTGCTTCTGTAAAATATTTTTTGTGAGTATACCATTCTGTTGGCCACTGGATTAGGTGACCAACAGAGGTTAAAACTAAATTCATTCAACTTGCCACATATAGCATTTAATTAAGAATACTATCAGCAGGACTCCACATGATGAAATGAAGTCAGTCGGTGGTATTGACCTCAAACATGCCCTCTCACGTCCTAGATCCAAGCAGCCACACAAACCCATAAATGATTGCAGTCTACTTTAGAGAGCCAGATGTCTTCTTCCTTAAGGTTCTGAATAGGCATTTCCATTTATCCTGAGTCATTCATCCATATAAAGTAGGATATATCAGCAATTGCACAGGCTCTACATTGACCAATAAGGAGGAAATCTATAGCAATTCCAGTATCCCTAACATCCCTAGTCAGTGAGTTGAGGCCAAGCTGAATTCCTCCGAGTTCTGTGATGGTAATTTTATTTCTTACTTCAGCTGAATTCCAACAAATATTATACGAGTTTTTCTAATTTGATGACTCACATTGTGGGAATAACTGCCAAAAGCATCAAATGAATAAGGAGTTAGTTATCCCTCTACAAAACTACCTTGGAAAAGTAAGGGCAGCCTCATTTTGAAGAAAATTCATTAGCCTTATAGTGTACTGGTGGCGTTTCCTTAGAGATTTGAAGGACTCATCACCACTTCCAAGACTCAAATCACAATGTTTTTGTAAGTGAATCAGTTTAATCTCTAGCTTTTACACAAGGACTATACACATATGCATATGTTGTCCCAGGAGAGAAAATATATATTTCAGTTGTTGAGGTTCTGCTGCATGGGACCTTCACCAATCAGTATTGGGCACAAGTTGACACTGCCTCTACTGTGTCTTCCAGGGCCACTTGTAAGGCTTAGGATAGAGTTTAGTCCCTGATTTTGGAAAGACTCTGAAGGCAGTCAGTTTAATCTGTCTTGTATGTTTATGTCAACATTGGGTACTATTCGTTTGCTTCATGTAATGACTGAGAACATGGATGGTGGACTTACAGAGGTGTTGACAAGACTTTTCTTTGGGAGGTACAAAAGTTGGAATCATTTCCTGTTGTTTGAGATAGACTTTTGGTGTCATTAGAAGAAAAGGTAGATAAATTGCAATTCGAGTTGTCTGGTTAGCATAACTGACCCAGCAGACTGTTTAAAGTATGTGCAACAGTTTGTCTTGTCCTTACCGAGATATTTTTCTTGGTATGGAAGGAGCCAGGGCAGATCTAACTATTATTAATGTGCCTCCCCTGTCTAAATCTCAAAGGCTCAATGGCTTGCCTTCTCAAGGGCCACAGTGGTTGCTTTCCTACCGATAACACAGAATTGTTGTTTCTAATTCCATGAAGTGGAACTTCACAGTTCCAAGCATCTTCTGCACACACCCATTGCTTTTACATAATAGACTTAGATTTGAGGGAAAAGGATATTGTTTTAAAACTCATAGAGGGCCCAAGTGTCCCTCTCTTTGACTTTAAGAGCAGTGTGCTTAACCAACAGGTCATTATACTTATGACTTGCTACTATATTATATGAATTCAACAGGACAATCAAGGTGGCTGCCCTAAAATTAATTTTTGACTATCTAGACTCCCTTCTGCTAGGTTATCACTCAGACAGAATATGAATCAGGCCAACCTGGGGTTCTTGTTAGGAGGAGGAAAGAACAATGTTTCCCAGGAATATAAGATAATTTTTTGAATTTTTGATAGTCACAAGTAAAGATCAAAGATCTGGTATAGTCAATCTGCTAAGAATAGTCGATCTGCTAGGAATAGACAGGGTCAGGCCCATGGAATGTGACCTCTTTCACTTAGTGAAAATGGAGTCAGCTTTTTTTCCCATTGATCCACTGACTTTACTTCAGAAAATAGAGTAGGGGCCATATTATATCATAAAAGCATAGCTGTCACTTTTTCATGTGAGGTCAAGATGCTGCTGAAGCTAAGCCAGCTATGATACTGAATACACCATTTTTATTCAGCAGGGGAAGATTATGGGGCCCTTCCTTCCTTGGTAATCATTCAATCTGAGTTGACCAACACCAAATTAGGAATATCAGGGTCAACATTATTAATAAGGCCTCTATGGGTCATACATTCAGTGGTGACAAGAGCCCAGTAGAAATTGTAATAGGGTCCTTACTTTTTTTGTATAAATGTAGGGGGTATAAGTACAGTTTTATTACATGAGTATAGTACATAGTGTTGAAGTCTGGGCATTTAGTGTAACAATTACCTAAATGATATATATTATAGACATTAATTTCTAATTTCTCACCCCCCTTCCATGCTCCCACCCATCTAAATCTCCAGTGTCTATTATTCCATATTCTATGCCCATGGGTACACCTTTTTTAGCTTCCATATATAAGTGACAACATATGTTATTGGACTTACTGTGTCTAAGTTATTTCACTTAAGATAATGGCCTTCAGTGCCATTCCCATTGCTGCAAAACATGTGTTTTCATTCTTCATTATGGCTGAATACTTCTCCATTGCATATATATGCCACACTTTCTTTAGTCATCCATTGATGAACACTTAGGTTGATCCCATATCTTTGCTAGTGTGAATAGTACTGTAAAAAACATGAATGCAGGTCTCTTTTTGATATAATTATTTTTCCTTTGGGTACATACCCAAGAGTGAGAATATTGGATGGAATGAAAGTTCCATTTTTACTTCTTTGAGAAATCTCCATACTGTTTTCCATAGAGGTCGTACTGATTTACATTCCCACCAATAGTATATAAAACCCTCCCCTTTCTCTGCATCCTCACCAACATCTGTTATTTTTGAGACTTTAACAATAGCCATTTTGACAAGTGTGAAATGATATCTCACGTGATGTCAATTTGCATTTCTCTGATGATTAGTGATATTGAGCATTTTTTCATATGCTCCTTGCTCATTTGTATGTCACATTTTGAAAAATGTCTGTTCATGTCTTTGCCCAATTTCTAATGGGGCTATTTTTTGTTTGAGTCGTTTAAGTTCTTTGTAGATTCTGGATATTAGTCTCTTGTCAGATGCAAAGTTTTCAAAGATGGTGTAACTATTAGCTATGTCAGGAAGGCAATAGGTACAAAACTCAAAGGCGTTCCTCCAGCTAGATTCTTTACCAGAGCCTCCAACTGACAAAATCGACAGTCTCAAAGATTTGTAACTCGAAGACGTCATTAAGTAAGTGAAATGTGTTTAGTGTAACAGAGAAATTTACTTTTTAATTTAACTTAGCTAGTTTAATTTATGTAGACCTGTGCTACTAGTCACATACAGCCATTTAACTAAATTTAAAAGGCTGTATTTAAATTTAAATTTAACTAAATTTAAATTTAGTTAAATGGCTGTATGTGACTAGTAGCACAGGTCTACATAAATGTCAGTTGTTTGAATTAATATAAACCAATAAGAGAAAGAAAGAAAGAAAGAAGGAAAGAAGAAAGAAAGAAAGAAAGAAAGAAAGAAAGAAAGAAAGAAAGAAAGAAAGAAAGAAGAAAAAAGAAAAGAAAAGAAAAAAAAAACCACAGATGGATTCTATAAAGAATATTCTAGGAGAACAGAGGGAATATCTTATGGTACTCAGGATTTTAATGAATTGTAGGCCTGTGAAATATCTTTACTTTATAGACCAGGAAAATATTTTTAAAAAATGAAAATCTTGTCATCTATAAAAGGATATGGGTGACAGTGGACAGAAGCCAAACTATGAATTAAGTACTTTTCTGTTTATAAAAGGGCAACAACCAGAACAAAATTTATAATCAAAGATAAAATAATTTAAAATAATTTCTCCTGAGGCTTAAAAAAGTATACCTATGTAGGAAAAGAGTGCTCATTAAACGTTAGTTGAGTTAATGCAAAGAGACACCAGGAAAAATTATCTTAAACTTCCCATAATAGGTTAATGAAAATAATTCTGTACTTACCCAAATTTCCTCAAGAAAACAAAAATCAAGCTGTTTTTGGTGTTCTATTTGCAGTAGATTATTACTGAGCTGATAGTGTCTATAGAGTTTTGACATTAATTGTTAGTGTTTTTCAAATTTTATAATAATCTACATGTTTTTGATATTTGAAAGAAAAGAGAAAAACATTCTGAAAATGCTCAAGGGCTCAGAAAATTTACTAAACATGCATATGTCTGGACAAAATGGTTAAAGAGTAACTCAGTCAGCTAACAGTTTAATTAAAATAGAAACACAAGAATATAAAATTACTAGTGTATCTGAATACATGGTAAGCATTAAAAATAATAGTTAATAAAAATTGCATCTAAAAGTACTTTAATATGTTACAAATCTGAAAGGTAATGTTAACTTTACTATTATGAGAATATGTTAAATGTAAATGACTTAAAGATAAGTGGGATATTAAGATATATAATACACTTACCAAAACCCATGTATGCAAGAATGGCTGGAAAATAAAAATATAGCAAATACTTTATTTATTTGTCATCTTAAGTTGTTATATAGAATAATAAATGTTAAAAACTTTTTAAAAAAATTTTTAGGAGGAAGTATTTGTAAAATAATAACTAGTAAACATTGACAAAACATTAAGACCATTGAAAATATAGCAAAAGTTTTAAATTTTTGAAAAAGTGAAACAAAGTATGAAAATTAGAAAAAGTTTTGCTCAAAGTAAATACAAGTAAACATATGTATTATGGTAATAAACACAAATATTAATTTTTTCTCTGTCACAGAATAATCTTAGAAATCTGTGCTGCTTATGTGAGTGAAGACTAAAACTTTCTTAGAAATTTAAAAATTAAAAGAACTATACAGTTTTGTTCAATAAATTCAAATCAAATGAAAATAACATGGCTAATTTTACATGAAATAGTAAACATATTAAAAAGCACTAAATGAGGAAGAAGGTAATTTTGTATTCATAAGAAGTGCAAGTATTAAAAATATATTTGTAAAGCATTGTGGTTTAAAATCCAGGGTATTAAAATATAAAGAAATATTAAAAATGCAAGAAAATGTTGGAAACATAACTGTGTGTGAATTGAATAAGCCTTTATTCACTTTCTTATAATAAAGACAAAGTAGATAATGTCAGAAGATTTTATAATATCATCAATAAAGCTGCAAAATTTATTTTTATCATACTGAAAGATAGTTATGCAATAAGCAGGAGAAAAATAAAGGGATTATTATCAGAAAGCAATAATCAATGTAATTAGATTGTATTATTAAAAAGCAAAAATCAAATAATGAAAATTATACTTTTTACAGAGAATATCCATTTATACATAGAATATCAAACAATCTGCAGAATGATTCTAAATTTGAATTTACAAATTGGCAAGCCAAAAGATAAATCCATGAGTTTGCCTACATCAAAGCAAGAAATCCTACTGAGAATAGTATGAGCAGAATTCTTCAAAACAACTAGGACATGTGTGGGTGTATATGAGAAAGAGAGGAGAGAGGGAGTGACAAAAAGAGAGGGAGGGAGAGAGAATTATGAGTTTAGCAAGATATCTAGATATAAAATTCATACACAAATCATCTGCATTTCACAAAGGCATGAGTAGTTCGAAGATGCCATTAAAATATTATTTATAATATAAATAATAAAAAGATACCTGGGGAAAAAATCCATTGTAAGATGGAAAATATATACAAACATAAAACTGTATTTAAATAAAAGTTAAATAAACAACATACATATTCACATATATAAGATACAATTCTCACAAAATTCAATTATATCTTTAGCTTAATTTAAAAAATAAAAACTCAAGAGTTAAAAATACTTCAGTAGATTTTAAAATATATTCTATACTATATACAGCAGGATAGACAGATAATAATTCTTCAGGCAGCACAGAAGATCCAACCAGGTATCAGGAGTTGTACAGCCAGAATAATTAAGGCAGACTGGCATTGTCTCAAAGATAAACAAACAAGCAAACAAGCAAAAGGCAATGAGAAATTTTAAAACCTAAACATTAATCTACAAACACATGAAAATATTATTTATCATAGATAGCATTTTATATTCACAGGTGAAAATTGTAAATTTTACATAAATAGTTCTGAGGCAATTTGTTACTTACCTGAGAAGAAATGTAAGTAAACAGATACATAATTCACCAAATTTACAAATTTAATTTAAGTTGGATTAAGGAATTATATATGTGTATGTGAATTGGGAAGAAGTATAAATATGAAGAAATTATGTATGTGTATGTGAATTGGGAAGAAGTATAAATATGTAGTGTGTGTGATTGAAGTTAAGTTGTTATCAGCTGTTATAACCTAGGATGTATAACATAAGCCTCATAATCACCACAAAGAGAATATCATAGGAGAGACACAGAAGCAAAAATGAATAAAGGAGTATCACTAAAAATTTAAGAAATCAACAAACACAATGGAAAACAGCAAAAAATCAAAGGGAAAAACAAAGGAACTCTAAGACAGAGAACAACAAAATGGCAATAGTAAGCACTTCCCTATCAATAATTAAACATAAGTGGACCTAACTCTCCAATCAAAACACATAAAGTGGTTAAATTGATAAAAATATAAGACCCACCTAGATTTTGTCCTCATATTCCATGCGAATGGTAAACAAAAGAGAGCAGGGGTGACTGTATTTACATCAGACAAAATGAATCTTACATCAAAAACTGTCAAAAGAGACAGAAGGGCATTATATTATAATTAAATGGATCTATTCAACAGGAAGTTATAACATGTATATATACCCACACACACATATATATATATACACACACACACATATATACACACACACACACATATATATATATACACACACCCAACAACAGACAACATAACCTTAGCCAGAGGGGAATCATTGGAATCTGCATTCCATCAAGCCTCAGCACCATGGGTTAAAGGGCTCTGGTATTCGAAATAAACTTGAAATGCAGTTTAAGTCACAAGAACTGCAATGCCTGGTCAATTTCTGGTGTTGTTTTGGTTTCAAAGCCAGTAGGCATGGGGGGCACCCAACCTAGTGAGACACCACCCAGGGTGACCAAGGAAGTGCTTGTGCCACATGTCCCCTAACCCCAAGCAACACAGCATGCAACTCCAATTGGGACTCCTTTCTTCTGCTTGAGGAGAGGAGAAGGAAGAGAAAAGAATATTTTGTCTTTTAACTTGGATACCAGCTCAGCCACATGAGGACAGGGTACTGGGCAGAGTCCTGAGGCATCCGTTCCAGGCTGTCATTCTTGGATGACATTTCTAGAGACACCCTGGTCCAGAAGCGTACCTGTTGTCTTGAAAGGAAGGATCTAGTACTGAAAGAATTCATCACTTGCTGATTAAGGAGTCCTTAAGCCCAGAATAATCAGCAGTGGTACCCAGACAGTACTCACTGTGGGCCTTGTGTAAGACACAGAGAGAGAAACTTCATTTGCTTGGGAGAAAGTAAAAGAAGAGAACAAGAGGCTTTGCATAGCAATTTTAATAATTCTTCAGGATCTCATAAAGACCACCAAGTTGCTACTTCTACGAGTCTGCAAGATCCATGGTGTTACTGGGCTTTGGGTGGCTCCTAATGGAAATACAGCTACAGTGACCAAAAATAAGATCACAGCACTCAAGTACCTTCAAATACCTGGAAAGCCTTACAAGAAGAACTGTCAGACACAAGCCTAGACTGTGATGACTACAATAAACACCTAAATCTTCAATGCCCAGACACTGATGAACATCCACGAGCATCAGACCATCCAGGAAAACATAACTTCACCAAACAAACTAAATAAGGTACTAGTAGCAAACCCTAGAGAGACAGTGATATGTGACCTTCCAGATAGAGAAGTCAAAATAGATTTTTTTGAAAGGCAACAAAATTCAAGATAACACAGAGAAAGAATTCATAATGCTTTCAGATAAATTTAACAAAGAGATGGAAATAATTTAAAAGAATCAGGTAGACATTCTGGAGTTGAAAAATGCCCATGACATACTGATGAATTCATCAGAGTCTCTTAATAGCAGAATTGATTAATCAAAAGAAAGAATTAGTGAGTTTGAAGACAGGCTATTTGAAAATACATAATCACAGGAGACAAAAGAAAAAAATAAAAAAGAATGAGAAATGCCTATAAGATCTGGAAAACAGCCTCAAAAGGGCAAATAAAAGAGTTACTGACTTTGAAGAAGAGATGGAAATATGGGGAAAGAAAGTTCATTCAAAGGGATAATAACAGAGAACTTCCCAACTCTAGAGAAAGATGTAAATATTCAAATACAAAAAGGTTGCAGAAAACCAAGAAGATTTAGCATGAATAAGGTTACATCAAGACATTAATTGCGCAAACCCCCAAGGGTCAAGGATAAAGAAAGGATCCTAAAAGCAACAAGAGAAAAGAAACAAATAAAGTACAATGGAGCTCCAATATGTCTGCCAGCAAACTTCTCAGTGTAAATCTTACAGGCCAAGTGAGAGTGGCATGATGAATTTAATGTGTTTAAAAAACAAAACAAAAGGAGCAGTTTTATCCTAGAATAGTACATCTAGAAAAAATAAAAGACATTCCAAAACAAACAAAAGTTGAGGGTTTTTAGCAATACCAGTTCTGTCCTTCAAGGAATGCTAATGGGAATATTTTAACCTGAAAAAAGGATATTAAAGAGCCATATGAAATTCTCTCAAGGGAAAAAACTCTCTGGTAATAGTAAATACATAGAAAAACATACAATATTATAATACTGTAGTTGTGATGTATAAACTACTCATGTCTTGAGTAGAAAAACTGAAAGATGAACTGATCAAAAATAGTAACTACAACAACTCTTCAAGACATAGACAGTAAAATATGATATAAATATAAAAAACCAAAAGATAAAAAGTGGAGAGTTAAAGTGTAGAATTTTATTAGTTTTCTTTTTACTTGTTTATGTAGTTTTAAGTTGTCATTAGTTTAAAATAATGGGTTACAAGATATTACCCAAGCCTAATGGTAATCTCAAATTAAAAAAATAACAGATACAAAAAAATAAAAAGCAATAAATTAAGAACTACCACCAGAGAAAATCACCTTTACAAAAAAAAAAAAAAAAAAAAAAAATGGCATGGGTAAGTCTTTATCAACAATAACACTGAATGCAAATGGATTCAACTCAAATCAAAAGACATAGAGGGCCAAAAGGATTTTTAAAAAGACCCAATGATCTGTTGCCTGTAAGAAACAAACTTCATCTATAAACATGCACATAGACTAAAAATAAAGAGATGGAAAAAGATATTTCATGCAAATGAAAACCAATAAAGAGTAGGAGTAGCTATACTTAGCCAAAATATATTTCAAGACATAAACTATGTGAAGATACAAAGACGGTCATTATATAATGATAAAGTGGTCAATTCAGCAAGAGGATATTACAATTTTAAATATATATGCACCCAACACTGGAGCATCCAGATATATAAAGCAAGTATTATTAGAGTTAAAGAGACAGACTCTAACACAATAATAGCGGGGACATCAATTTCAGCATTGGATAGATCATCCAGACAGAAAATTAACAAAGACACAGACTTAGTCTGCACTATAGACTAAATGGACCTAATAGATATACACAGAACATTTCATCCAATGGCTATAGAATACACATTCTTCTCCTTAGGACATGGGCTATTCTCAAGGATAGACCATGGGATATATCACAAAACAAGTCTTAAAAAATTCAAAAAACTTGAAATTATATCAAGTATCTTATTCTGTGACCACAATGAAAACTAGAAATCATTAAGAAAAGAAATTTTGGAAACTATACAAAGACATGAAAATTCAGCCATATGCTCCTGAATGGATCAATAAAGTAAGTAAGAAGAAAATTAAAGCATTTTTTGAAGCAAATGATAATGGAAACACAACCTACAAAAACCTTTAAGATACACCAAAAGCAGTACTAAGAGGAAAGTTTATAGGTATAAGAGCCTGTATCAACAAAGTAGAAAAACTTCAAATAAACAACCTAACAATGCATCTTAAAGGACAAAAACAGCAAGAGTAAACAAAATTTAAAATTCATAGGAAAAAAGAAATTATAAATTCGGAAGATAAATAAATGAAATAGAAATGAAAAAGCAATGAAAAAGAAAGCAATGCAGAAATGAATGAAATAGAAATGAAGAAAACAATGCAGAAGATTAATGAACTAAAAGGATGTTTTTGGGAAACATAAACAAAATTGACAAATCTCTAGCCAGACTAACTAATAAAAAAGAGAGAGAAAGCCCAAATAAATAAATTGAGAGATCATAAAGGAGGTATTACAATTGGTACTGCAGAAATTCAAAGGGTCATTGGGGCTACTGAGAAACGATATGCCAATAAATTGGGAAGTCTAGAAGAAATGTATGAATTGCTAGATACATACAACCTACAAAGACTGAACCATGAAAAATCCAAAACCTGAACAGAGAAATATAACAAGTAACAAGATCAGAGCTGTAATAAAAAGTCTCCCAGCAAAGAAAAGCCTGGGACCCGATGGCTTCACTGCTGAATTCTGCCTAATATTTAAATAAAATGAATGCCAATCCTACTCGAATTATTCTGAAAAATAAAGTAGAAAGGAACACTTCCAAAGTCATTCTACAAGGCCAGTGATACCCTGATACAAAACCAGACAAGGACACATGAAAAAAGAAAACTACAGACCAATATCACTGATGAACATTGATGCAAAAATCGTCAACAAAATACTAGCAAATTGAAGTCAACAACATATTAAAAAGTTCATTCAACATGACCAAGTGGGATTTACTCGAGGGATGCAAGAAAGTTTCAACATATGCAAATCAATTAATGTGATACATCGTATTAACAGAATGAAAGACAAAAACCATATAATTATTTGAATTGATGCTGAAAAAGCATTTGTTAAAATTCAGCGTTCTGTTATGATAACAACTCTAAAAACATGGGTATAGAAAGACCACACCTCAGCACAATAAATATCATGTATCACAGGCCTATCATACTGAATGGGAAAAAACTGACAGCCTGTCCTTTACGACCTGGAACATAACAAGGATGCCCACTTTCAACACTGTTATTCAACATAGTACTGGAAGACAAGAAAAAAAATAAAGGGCATCAAAATTAGGAAAGAGAAAGTCAAATTATCTTTGTTTGCAGACAACGTGATCTTATATTTAAAAAAATACCTAGAGACTGCATGAACAATTATAAGATTTGATCAAGGAAGCCAGTAAATTTGCCAGGTACAAAATCAGCATACTAAAATCAGGAGCATTTCTGTATGCCAACAGTGAACAATCTGAAAAAGAAATCAAGAAAGTGATTCCATTTTATAATAGCTACAAATAAAGTAAAATACCTGGGAATTAACTTATGCAAAGATATGAAAGATCTCTACAAGGAAAATTATAAAATATAGAAAAGGACAAAAAAATTGAAAGATATTTAATGATCATAAATTGGAAAAATAAATATTGTAAAAATGTCTGTACTAAAGATTCAATGCAATCTCTATTAAAATACCAATGATGTTCTTCATAAAATATAGTAAAACACAATTCTAAAATGTATACGGAATCACAAAAGACTCAGAATACCCAAAACTATTTTAAACTATAAAGAAAAAAAAAAAAAACTGGAGGAATCACATTATACTTCAAATTATACTTCAGAGATATAGTAACCAAAATAGCATGATGCTGGCATAAAACCAGACCCATAGATCAGTGGAACAGAATAGAAAACCCAGAAACAAATCCATACACCTACAATGAACTGATTTTTTATAAAGTTGCCATGAACATACAGTGGTGAAAAGACAGTCTCTTCAATAAATGGTGCTGGGAAAACTGGATATGCATATGCAGAAGAATGAACCTAGACTCTTATCTCTTGCTTGTAAAGATCAAATCATAAAGAATTAAGGACTTAAATTTAAAACCTCAAACTATTTAACAACTACAAGAAAACATGGGAGAAATTCTTCAGGACATTGGTCTGGGCAAAGATTTCTTGAGCAATATCCCACAAGCGCAGTCAACTAAAGTAAAAATGGACAAATAGGATTACATCAAGTTAAAAAGTATCTGTATAATGAAAGAAACAATCAACAAAGTAAAGAGACAGCCCACAGAATGGGAGAAAATATTTGCAAGCTATCTGTCTGGCAAGGGATTAATAACAGAATATGTAAGGAGCTCAAACAAATCAATAAGAGAAAATCTAATAATCTGATTTAAATTGGGCAAAGATTTGAATAGGCATTTCTGAAAAGAAGACGTACAAATGACAAACAGGTATATGGAAATGTGCTCAACATCATTGATCATCAAAGAAATGCAAATCAAAACTACAACGAGATAGCATTTCACTCCAATTGAAATGACTTTTATCCAAAAGACAGGCAATAGTAAATGCTGGAGAGGATATTATATAAAAGGAGTTCTTGTACCCTGTTGGTGGGAATGCAAATCAGTACAAACAATATGGAGAACAGTTTGGAGGTTCATCAGAAAACTAAAAATACTGCTGCCATATGCTCCAGCATCACACTGCTAGGTAGATACATAAAAGAAAGGAAATCAGCATATTGAAGATATATCTGCGCTCCTGAGCTTGTTGCAGTACTGTTCACAATAGCCAAGATTGAAAGCAACCTAAACATCCATCAACAGTTAAATGTATAAAGAAAATATAGTACATATATACAATGAAGTACTATTCAGCCATTAAAAAAAAAAAAATTAGGTCCTGTCATTTGCAACAACATGGAGGGAACTAGAGGTCATTATGTTAATTGAAATAAGCCAGGCACAGAAATACAAACTTCACACATTCTCACTTATTTGTGGGAGCTAAAAATTAAAACTATTGAACTCATGAAGATAGAGAGAAGGATGGTGTACCAGAGGCTGGGAAGGTAGTGAGGGAGGTGGGAGAAAAGTAGGAATGATTAATGAGTACATTAATATACTCACATAGAATGAATAAGATCTAGTAGTTGATAGCATAACAGTGTGACTACAGTCAACAATATTTTATTGTACATTTTAAAATAACCAAGAGTTGTAATTAGATTGTTTATAACACAAAAATGGATAAGTACTTGAGGTGATGGATACCCCATTTACCCTTATGTGATGATTACACATTATATGCCTGTATCAAAATATCTCACATACTCCATAAATATATATACCTTTTATGTACCCACAAAAATTAGAAGTAAAAAAAATTAAATATACTAAAAAACTAAAGTGATTAAAAGAGTATGGAACTGACATAAAGACAGTCACAGTGACCAGTGAAAGAAAACAGGGAAAGATTAAGTAAACTCATGTGTATACAGTCAAGTGATCTTTGATGGAATTGCCAAGAATACACAATGGGGAAAGGATATTCTTTTCAACAGATGGTACTGGGAAATTGAATGTCTCCATGCCAAAAAAAAAAAAAAAAAAAAAAAAGAAATTGGACCCGTAACTTGCACCACACAAACAAATCAACTCAAAATGGACTAAAGACTTAAAAGTAAGACCTGAATCCATAAAACTCTTTGAGAAAAAGATGGGGGAAGTGCTTCTTGACATTTGTCTTGGTAATGATTTCTTGGGCATAACACCAGAAGCATAAAAAAAAGCAAATCTAGACAAGTAAAATTATATCAAATGAAGAAGCTTCTGCACAGCAAAGAAAACAGTCCAAGTGAAAAGGCAACCTACAGAATGGGAAAATATTGTAAGTTCATGTATCTGATAAGGGGTTATATCTAAAATACATAAAGGACTGCAACACTCAATAGCAAATATGTGTGTCAAAAGATAAGTGATGGTGAGGATGTGAAAAAAATTGAAACCCTTGTACATGGTGGGAATATAAAATGGTGCAACTACTATGTAAAACAGTGTGGTGGTTCCTCAAAAAATTAAAAACAAAACTACTATATGATTTGACAATTCCATATCCAAAGGAAATGGAGTCAGTATCTTGAAGAGATATCTGTGCTCCCACATTCATAGCAACATTATTCACAATAGCCAAGATATGAAAACAACAAAATGTCCATGGGCAAATGAACAAAATAAATATAGTATATGCATACAATGGAATATTATTCTGCCTTAGAAAGAGGAAAATCCTGCCATTTGCAATAGAGTGGATGAACCTGGAGGATATTATACTAGTGATATGCTATCCACAGAAAGTCAAATACTGCATGATCCCATTTATATGAGTCATCTAAAATTGTCAAACTCATAGAAACAGAGGTTAGAGGCCGGGCGCGGTGGCTCAAGCCTGTAATCCCAGCACTTTGGGAGGCCGAGGCGGGTGGATCACGAGGTCAGGAGATCGAGACTATCCTGGCTAACATGGTGAAACCCCGTCTCTACTAAAAATACAAAAAACTAGCCGGGCGTGGTGGCGGGCGCCTGTAGTCTCAGCTACTTGGGAGGCTGAGGCGGGAGAATGGCGTGAACCCGGGAGGCGGAGCTTGCAGTGAGCCGAGATCACGCCACTGCACTCCAGCCTGGGAGACACAGCGAGACTCCGTCTCAAAAAAAAAAAAAAAAAAAAAAAAAAAAAAAGGAGGTTAGAATGGTTAGAAAGGGCTAAAGGGGAGGGAGAAATGGGGAGTTGTTCAATGGGTGTAAAGTTTTAGTTATGTAAGATGCATACATTCTAGAGATCTGTAGTACATTGTATTGCCAGTACTTTAACATTGCTGTATTGTACACTTAAAAATGTGTGAAGCAAGTAGATTTCAAGTATTCTTACACACACACACACACACACACAAATTAAACAACCAAAAAAAAAAGATGCATGAGAAAAATTTTGGAAGTGAGGGATGTATATTGCCTTTATTGTGGTGATGGTTTCATGAGTGTATGCATATGTTCAAATCCACTAAATTGAATACATTAAATATATGGAGTTTTATTTTACAACAACTACACATTAAATAAAGCTGTTTTTTTTTTTTTAAAAAAAAAAAACTCAACTGTAAAAATTTCAGTTAGATATGGACAAAAGATAAAAGAGACATTTCAGTGAAGAAACATTTCAAATGGCAAATAAAAGAAGGGAAGATTCTCCATCATTAACCACTAGGGAAATGTAAATTAATACCACAATGACAGATCACTATCTATGTATTAAAATGACTGAAATTTAAAAAAATATATAGTAACAAAACCAAATACTCGTGAAGATGTGGAGAAAATGGATTACTCTTACCTTGTTTGTGGAAATGTAAAATTGTATAGACACTTTGGGTAGCATTTTGGCAGCTTCTTTAAAAACTAAACATTCAACTACTATATAACTGAGCAGCTGTAAGCCTGGGTATTTATATCAGGGATATGAACACTTATGCTTCTACAAAAACTTGTAGAGAAATATTTACTGCAATTTCCCTCATAATAGCCAAAATGTGGAAACATTAATGTGTGAATAGACTTTGGTTCACTCGTATCATAAAATATCACTGGGTAATAAAAAGTAATGACCTATGGTTGTACAAACAAGCCTAGATGAATCTCTAGAGAACTAAGCTAACTGTGAAAAGGCAATATCAAAAAATTACAGATTGTTTGATTTTATTTATATAACGTTCTTGAAATGACAAAATCATAGAGCTGGATAACATAGTAGTCATTGCCAGGGATTAAGGGTGTTGGACAAGGAGGTAGATACGGCTATAAAAGGGAGAGATTCTTGTATAGCTGAAAGTGCTTTGTATTTTAACCATAAAAATGTCAGTATACTGGCTGTATATAAAAACTGCATTACAGTTTTTCAAGTTGTTGCCATTGGGGGAAATTGGTTGAAGGATACAAATGTTCTCTTTGCTTCATTTCTTCAACTGTATTTTAAAATAAAGCTAACTCAACATATAAAGCTTAATTTCAAAACAATTTTAAAAGCAACTGCTCATCAAAATATACCATAAAGAAAGTTATGAAACAAAATTCTCTCTGGGATAAGTTGCTTGCAATGGTAATAACTGACAAAGTATTGTACTCCAAGTATATAAAATATTTCTACTAATCAATCAGTAAAAGGCAAATGACAATAGGAAATTGACATAGGCACAAATAGTTAAGTCACTAAGGAAACATGAAAGTCTCATAAAATAAATCGATGCCCGGGCTTATTGATAGTAACGATGCTATTTAGTAATAAAAGCTTTGACTTTACCTCATCAGATTGTCAAAGCAATGTTTTTCATTGTTAAATGGTGGTGAGGATATAAAGAAAGAAAGATTCACATACACTGAAAGTAGGAGTACAGTTTGCTAGCAACACAACAGAAAACAAATTTGTATTACCTGATAAATTTAAATATGCACACACCCTCCAAGTCCAAAATTCCACTCCATAGATACTCTAGAGAAACTTTTGCACATGTCAGAAAATAATAGACATGTTTATAGCATCACTGTAAGTAAAAAGAAAATTAAAAACCAAAAAAAATCAAACAACTCATACCTATTGACAGTAAAACTAAGAATAAATTGCAATACATTCTTACAATTGAGTGCTGTATGACACTGAAAATGATTGAACTGTACAAGACCTGGATGGATCTCAAAAAAATAATGTTGATTAAAATAAAAGTACCAGAAGTATATATGCTGTATGATTTCATTTTTAAAAATCAGGCTAAACTAAATGATACACTGTTTAGGAGCACACACAAGTACAGTCAACCAGATAAAACTATAAAGAGAAGCAGATCTAATAAATAATTTGTTTTTGTTTGCTAAAGAATGATGGATTTTCTTGTCCGGCTGCACCAGGTAACTTATACAAAATTCAGAAAGGAGAGGACAATCATGAGGAAAAAAAATTGGCATTTTTAATACTTAGTTTCACCGTTATTTCTTAAACTTTCTCAATTATTAAAGTTTTTGAATATTTGTAAAATTATAAATTATAATCATCATGTTTGAATGGGTGCAGACTATTATAACTTGACATTTCTTGTATCTTTTAATATTTTTGCTGTTCGTTTTATTTAGAATTCTCAACAAATCATTTTTCTGTAGCCATGTGAGCATTTCTATTAATCAAAAGTTCATCCTCTTTTAACAATCTGTCATTTCTTTTTTGACTACAACAGATGAAATATGTTCTGACTGAATCACAGTAGTGGAATGCTCTCTGTGTGAAAATCTAACATATTTTATATGGGGCTGTAATTCATTATCTAAAAAACAACTTTATGATACGTGGAGTGGAGAAGTACAATAAATGCCGATATTATCTTGGAAGATTTGAAACATTGATATACTCTTTCAGAACTTTGATTTATTTTAATTTATGCCAAATCATATCATAAAATCAAAATTTCAAGGACCAATGCATTAACTAGAACTTAGAAGAGTATTGTCCACAGGATATAAAATAGATAAGCCTAGAAAAAGAAGGAGTGTTTTGGGGGTATGTTTGTGTGTGGCTTTGTGTGTATTTCTGTTAATTTTGTTTTGTTTGCTTATTTGTTTTGTGGTTTTCTTGTCCATTGGTGTACAGGGTTCTTAGTAAATATATTGCTTGGTTTATTTCTTGGATCACTCTAAAATGTTTCTTTTTGTGAATAATGTCAACAGCGAAGTAGGAGATTTGAAATATGTTTACTTACTTGTTTTTAATCAGGAAATTGCATATTGTCACTCTGATCCTTCTAAAGTCTTTAAAAAAAATACCTCTCTCAATGGTAGCTGCAAATCAGCATAAATATTAAATCCAGATTCTGTGATTACCTCCTTCAGCTTATAAGAAATTAGCCCAAGCTCATGTAGTGTTAATAAACAGTAGTGACAGGGAGGAGTGGGAGCCTTGTTTAATGTGCTTTTTCTCTCTAAGAATAGAAAAGAACATGTGGATTGGAGATACGAATTTTCATTTGCTCTTTTAGGTACACGTTTTATATTCTTTGTGTTGAGATTTGTTAGACATTGTAAAAACCCTGAGAGAAACCCCAGCTCACTCTATTTTTGTATAATAGGTTGCATGTTCACTAAACTTACATTCCTTAAAAAGAGTTTAACTTTATTAAAGTATGCCCATACATTTCTTGCATTATTTCTGACTTAAATCCAAACTATACTCATCCTTCAAAGTAAAAGTTTTAACGATGATTATTCTCCTGCCAGCCTCTTAATTGTAACATTTCTAAACACTCCTCTGTTCTCAAGTGTTGTTGATTTGCATAACTTCAAGTAGTAGTTTTTAACCTTCTTCTTATCTATGCAAGTATTTGATTATTAAGATTTTTCTAACCGCCCAGAAGTGACTGTTGTCTCTCTCTGAGCCTCTATATCAACTTTGGAAAGATAAGGAGGTGCTCAGACTTCTGCACAATTTGATATGGCCCTTACTCCTGCTCCTCTACCCCAATATTCACAGTCTTACCAGAATTACAACCTTGCAGTCATCAAAACTAACATGATTCGTTGTTTACTCATCTTTCTATCAGTCATCTCAAGAAGACAAGGATTCCCAGGTCATCTTCATCTCCCACAATCCCATTTCTAGAAGGTTTCATGTTCAGGGAGGAATCTCCCACCCCCATCACCCTACTCTCTCTGATCCCTCCCTGGGTTATTTTTCCCCTATCACTATCACTCTCTGGCATGCAATTATTTATCTCCCGACTGGACTCCCTCCTGGAGTGTAAGCTCCCTTAATCCAGAGATCTTTTTTTCCCCTTCTCTCTCACCTAAGACAATTCCAAACAAACTTAGATACTAAATAACTATTTGTTAGATGAAGGCATAGATGAATGAATGTATGAACTAGAAAAAAAATACTGTGCTGCTTTGGCACAGATTTGGAATTAGAATTTCTTTTATTTTAGCCTATTATTTTATCATGAGAAGACAATTTTCATTTTGTTATCTTTGTTAGGATGTTTAATGCTATTAGTTTGCTCCCTGATTATGAGAATACTTACAGCTTTGATTAGATGAGTTCTTTGTAACTATCTTTTACCAATTGGAATTTTCTTTAGACAATTCTAATAACTATACAAAAATTGGTGGAACAGAAACCCACTGTTCCTACTGAATTAGGTCTTCTCGATTGCCCTTCTCCTGAAGCATATTGTGTGTGTACTTCCCCAGCTTTGAACACCAATGAAGTTAATCTTACGATTAAACTTGTTTCCAAGTATTTTGGTGGGCTGAGTGTAAAGGCTCACTCACCCTTGTTATATATTACATAGCTATTATTATCATCTTTATTTTACTAATGGGGGAATTGGAGTTTGGGGCATATATTCTAGGCACCTTCATCTGGAAATAATGAGCATTGGTAAAAGAGGAATGTATATGCATAGAAAGTGACAAGATTCACGTTGAATTTGTAGTGCTGTATTCCAAAAGGGACTGTTGAACTCTTCTTACATTAAACAAAAATAAAAACAAACTTTAACAAAAATTAAGAAAAACAATAATCATTTCTACAATTTGTATGTTGTGAGTGCTTTATAATTAGATGATGATGGTGATGATGAAATGACATAAGGCTGTGGAATGCAGTAACTCAAATGTGCTTATGGGTTTATATCTAGGTATGATGTATAATTATGCATTTTATTTATCATCTATCTATCTATCTATCTATCATCTATATAGTTATATATAGTTATTTATGATACTGAATCAGACTACTGTCTTTAAAGCTTAGACTGAAGGACTCAGGATAGAAACTTATTGTAACAGAGGCAATGTAAATGGCTTAATACTTGTGTAGTATGTGTCAATTTGACAGAAACAAGGGTTCTTTCTTTGAAAATATCAATATACACAGACCATATTTTCAGGCATTTATTTCTATCTATTCCATATATGCAGTGGCAGTGTTAGGTTGTATGCCGTAAGAAACTATTAGAATAATCCCAGTGAGAAACGTTTTATTATTAGTAACCTCACAGGTGTTCTGTGGCTTACTTATGAAAGTAAAAATTAAGAGAAGATTTTGAATGTAAGACTTATTCAGTGTGAAAATTATAGGCCATCTAACATATTTGGATTTATAGCTCAAAAGGAAAAGAAGAATAACCCAGTATGTTGCCATCCTAGTAATCAATAGAAATTAGCCTAAATTTGACTCAGATTTTGTCATGCCGTGTTGAACCTGAGTAATAAGTCAGATAATTAGGGAGCTTCATTAATTTTCTTTAAGACTCAGGTATCATTTTGCTATTTTTAAATAATAACCCGATGCTTAAATCTTATTTTAGATGAGAAAGACTTTGCTTACTTATTAGCCAAAAGAGCTGAGAAATAATTAAGATAAATATCCCTCAGTATTCTCATGCCATTATTATCCCACTTGATTTTCTCCATTAGAAGAACTCTAAGTATAAGACATTCCACAATAAATCGCAGAAAATATGTATACTGTACATATAGCCAGTGAAATTTTAACTAACTTATTCTGGACAAAAGACAAGTGGATGATTTGAGCAGTTTGGTCTAACAAAATTAAGTTAGAGAATGAAATAGATCTAGACTTAAGTTTCAGCATGCACACTTATTACTTAGGTGGAGTCTGGGCCGGTTATATTCTCTCACCCTTAATTGTTTTTCCCAGAAATGAGGTTAAATATATCTAATATTTAGGATTTTTTAAGGACAATGAATATATCCTAATTATAATCCTCAAAACTCAGGGAGATTGTTATTAGATGTATGTATGATTATAAATTAGATTTTGATTTACTTTACATATCAGTCTTATTCATTGCTAATACACAGTTTTAAATGGTTTATGAATTTTTCTATGTTGGGTCCCATACATTCTGTACATTTCAATGACAACAAATGGTATTTATTAGAGACTAAATGAACAAAGCCAGTCTCATTTGGTAATTAATAGATGGACCCCAAATCAACTAATCATCTTCAAGTGATTGAGTTTAAGTAGATAATCATGACCAAATGAGCCTTAGCTGTGCTATTCTCTTCATTTTCAACTTCTGTATAGTGGACATTTTGTGACAAACTTAACTTCCACTAATAGCTATCCAAATGTAGCTCAATAAATCAATCTCTTTGTGCTAAACAGATGTTATGATAAATGATTTACATACTTTATCTCATTAATTCTCACCAAGAAAAACCTTGTGAAATAGACATAGCAAGATAAAATCTTGACATATTTATCTTCATGTTTGCTTATTTACAGAATTTCTACCCTCTTCCAGACTTGTCTCCAGAGGGGTTGTTATCTCAGAATACAATGAAAAAGAAACTGTTGGTGCTCATGTTTTTAAACAATTCAAATTGGGTTCTTAAGAACCAAAAAGTAGTACACAGATGAAGTTGGTAAAGAAAATTGAAAATAAAATTCCATAGAGAACGTGATGACAACCCTCATTTTCCCATCCGCTCCCTCAAGCTATAGAAAATGAGGGTTGAAATACTAGAATAGTTAGGAGAAATAAGTATGAAGAACCCTGGAAGTTCATTTTCTTTCTCTTTTAGAATCTTAGTAAAAATCCACCTCAGCAGGTTTGAGTTAGCTCAGTGGAAGCACTGACAGATTCTAGTTGCTTGTTTCAGAGGCTCCACCTTTCAAATGAGAACAGTTCCTCAACCAGAAAAATTCTGTTATTACATAGTCTTCCAGGTGTTCCCTTCACTTGTGCTTATCAATATGTAGAACATTAATATAGTTAGAATCCCACACCAGGATTCTTTTTCATGGTATGACTATTACAGATGAATCTCACTGAGGCATACTTTTCTTTTTGAAAACAAGAATGAGAGTGATGGTTAATACGTGGCTACTTTTCTACTTGTACACTTTTCTCCAGTACCCTCTATTTTCTATTAATTCCACATAGCTATAAACATTTGTCTGTGTGCTTTTTGCTCAACAGAGAGGGAAAGAAAAACAGCCTAACTTTGGAGAAGATAGTGTTGGGAAAAGGATCTAAATAATTGGAGTGTTATTAAGCACAATAGAGGGAATCACCTACAAGAGGTGTCTAGGGAGTTATTAGAAACCAGTCAACTGTCTAAATAGCAGCCCTTGTTCTTTGAACCTGATTGAGCTGTCCTCATTCTCAGGCTGGGACATTCTAGAGTCACCAGTATATTAGGTGGGCCTATGTGTCAGTACTTGCTGAGCTCAAGTCTGAATTGTTCAGTGTTCACATATACTCCATGTCTAAATTGAGCTCCTTGATCCTCAGAGAGTAGTAATGATGTGTGGGATGGAAAAGATTCCAATATAGTGGCTTTGGTGCTCACACACAGTATGGAAATCTACCCCCCATTGCTTATTACTGAACTAGTGTAACTATTCCTTTTTTAACCAAAAACAAGCAAACAAACAAAAGACAACAAAGAAAGAAATAGAAGGTTGGGAAGATAAAATAACTTGGCTATAGGCTTGTCCATAGGATTCATCAGATAAAAGATTTAAATTTACCTCTCTGGAGTTTGAAGAAATAATTAAAAGCAAAATGCATTTAAAAAAATAGCAACGCACATAGACTGAATGTTTCCTAAAGAAAATTGTAAACCTAAAACTTCATCATTTAGTGAAGTAACACCCTCTTTACCTTGGTGTTTTTCTATCATATCATGGATTATAATAGACAATAGTACAAAGTTGTCTTTTACAATATATATTTAACAGAGGCCTACTTATCTATGAGCTTCCTAGATAGTTTGATGGATCACTAGGCTTATGCAATACATCCTTAGATGTAATTAGCTAAAGTCGACAGCAAGAAGTTGTCCTTACATATAACATTCCAAGGTAGCATGATTTCACACAAAAAAGGTTGTTCAAAATTCTGTTGTCAGCAAAATATAGGGAAAAGGCCATAAAAAAAACTTCATTATATATGGAGAGACTATGATTATTAATATAAAATTAAGCAAAATGTATTAGTTACAAAACTTGCTGAGACCAGCTTGGTCGGGGAGAACCTAACCCAGCGGCGCTAGAGGAATTAAAGAGACACACAAAAATATAGAGTGTGGAGTGGGAAATCAGGGGTCTCACAGCCTTCAGAGCTGAGAGCCCCGAACAGAGATTTACCCACATATTTATTAATAGCAAACCAGTCATTAGCATTGTTTCTACAGATATTAAATTAACTAAAAGTGTCCCTTATGGGAAACTAAGGGATGGGCCGAATTAAAGGAATAGGTTGGGCTAGTTAACTACAGCAGGAACATGCCCTTAAGGCATAAATCGCTCATGCTATTGTTTGTGGCTTAAGAATGCCTTTAAGTGGTTTTCTGCCCTGGGCAGGCCAGGTGTTCCTTGCCCTCATTCCCATAAACCCACAACCTTCCAGCTTGGGCATTAGAGCCATTATGAACATGTCACAGTGCTGCAAAGATTTTGTTTATGGCCAGTTTTGCGGCCAGTTTATGGCCAGACTTTTGGGGGGCTTGCTCCCAACATGTCTCCCTTCTTTGATTTGTAAAGAGATAAAAGCAAGGGCAGCTTTGTCACGGTGAGCTACTTCTCGCAGGAGTCGGGATCCGCATCTGCAGACTATACAAAGACAAACAACATAGATTAAAAGCATAGTCATCATTGAAATCACAGAGTTTCCAAGTGTTTTTATCCATTTACCTGGGTTACTAGCTGCTAATTTGTCTGCAGGTCCTTTAAGCACTCCAGTTCCTGGCATTAAGTTCAGGTGTGCCTGGGATGCTTTAAATATTGGTTCTTTTAATTTTGCTATATCCAAAGACAAGTTTGTAGAGTGTCCTTCTAGATGCCTTTTTATTCTTTCCCAAATTTTGATCTTATTAAGAGCATTTAATAGTTTCCACAAATCCTTATGTTTAGCTCCTACAGTGGGCCATATCATTGGAGGTTGAGGTGCCACTATACCGCCATGGTTCCAGATAATAGGGACTTTTGTCATACTTCTTATTATTTCTACCATCTGACCGTTTTGTTCAGATCATCTGAACATAGTGTGACTTGGCACACAGACTGAGAGGTGCAATTCAAACTAAACATCTCCTTAGGGGACCAATTAATAATGATTCCATAGGAATCATTTTGCAGCACCTCTGCCTGTTCTGCAATGCAATCTTCCTAAACAAGTACGTTCATTTTTTCTAACCAGGTCCAATCCTGTTTACAAACAGGTTTTTGAGGGCGGTATGCCTCAATTATAGGAGTAGATTTATTATGGTAAATACTGAGATCAGAAAGCATGTGTAACTGTGTCATAGAGTGAGTGCATCCAGGCATTATTGCCAGCCCTTATTGAAGGAATACTCACAGCAGTGGTGATAACCACTATCATAGCTACCATTAAATTATTTATTGTTACTGGTTGTCCCACTTTCCTCGGGTTTTCTTCTGCTGTCTGTGACAACTTCTTGATCTGTCCCCAGGTGGGTGGCTGTGTTTGATGGGTGTTGCTCGTGACAGTTGGGGTCCTCCACAGCATCAGTCTTGACATGGCTGCAATCGAGGGTCCTCGGGATCCTCCCGGAGTCTCTTCCTTGACATCCGGCTCATGGTAAGGTTTCAGGTGTCTTGATGGTATCCAAATCGGTTGTTGATTTTGGCTTAGAGAAATACAAGCATAACCTCTACCCCAAGTTATTATTCTACCTATTTCCCCACTCTTTGTTATTAGATCTCTCCACCAAATCAGTTGTTCTGTTTCTGTCTTTGCAGCTGGTTTCTGTAGATGCTGTTCAGCTGCTGATAACATCTAGCCTTTGGGCAGGCTCAAAAAATTTAAAGTTAATAATGCTAGACTCACTTGTGTATGGGCTGTCCTGTAATCTCTATTTTTCCTCCTTTTTTGTTTTTGTCATCAGTTGTTCATCTGTACGAAATCATAACTGAGCATTTTCAATTAACTGTGTGGAATGAAGCACATATGAAGAATCAGAAATCACATTAATAGGCATATCAAAAGCAGTCAATACCTCAATTACAGCTACAAGCTCCGCTTTTTGAGCTGAAGTATAGGGCATCTGGAAACTTTACTTTTTGAGCCAAAATAAGAAGCTTTACCATTACTAGACCCATCAGTGAAACAATGAAAACGCTTAGCAGGCTGCAGGTTGTTTACTGCAGGAATTGTAAATGCAAACCGTTCACAGTCTTGCTCAGCTAAAGGGATAGTAAAGAAACAATTTTTTAAATATATGACTATTAAAGGCCAATTTTTTGGAATTATAGCAGAATAAGGCAATCCTGGCTGTAATGCTCCCATAGGTTGTATAACTGACTTTAGTCGGTTAACATTCTCCATTTACCTGATTTTTTTCTTAATTATGAAAACTGGAGAATTCCAAGGGGAAAATGTTGGAGCTATGTGCCCATTTTCTAACTGTTCAGCAACTAATTTCTCTAAAGCCTCCAGTTTTTCTTTACTTAGCGGCCATTGTTCTATCCAAATTGGCTTATCTGTTAACCATTTTAAAGGTATGGTTTCTGGAGGCTTAACAATGGACACCATCAAAAATTGTTTCCTAATCTTTGGTGGGAACTTTGTTTTTTTGAAGCGGTTCTTTCAAACCTTGCAAATTCTTTTCCAGTCCCATACCAGGCACATACCCCATTTCATGCATTGTATGTTGATTTTGAGGGCTATATATTTGTTCTGGAATTAGAACTTGTGCTCCCCATTGTTGTAATAAGTCTCTTCCCCATAAATGTATAGGTACAGAAGTTAAAATTGGTTGAATAGTCCCAGGTTGTCCACTGGGCCCCTCACAATGCAAAATATAACTACTATGATATACTTCAGCAGCTTTACCAACTCCAACTATGTTAAATTGAGCGGGTTGAATTGGCCACGTGCTGTAGAGAAATGATTGAAACGTCTGCTCCTGTATCTACCAAACCTTTAAATTTCTTTCCTTGAATAGTTATTTCACAGGTAGGATGTTTATCACTAATATGATTTACCCAATGAGCTGCTTTGCCTTGTTTATTTGTGCTTCCAAATCCTCCTGTTCGTTTAATTTCACTTTTTCACATTCCCACATACGGCACAATCAGGAGCTATGCTATGTGCTCTCCTGGCTCTGCTTTCCAGGGAACAGAAGTAGATATAACAATTTGAATTTCCCCATTGTAATCGGAATCAATGACTCCTGTATGTATTTGTATACCTTTTAAACTCAAAACTAGACCTTCCTAAAAGTAATCCTATTGTCCCTGCTGGCAAGGGTCCACAGACTCCTATTGGGACCTTTTGCAGGAGTTCCCCAGGCTGAAGGCTCACAGCTTTTGTGCAGCATAAATCTACTGTAGCACTACTGGCTGTGGCGGGGGACAGACATTGTACAGGGGTGAGGAAATGGCCTGAGCTGGAAATGCCCCAGTTTAGAACAGGGCCGTTTCCCGAAATCGGGTTCCCATCTTTATCAAACTTAAAGTGACACTGACTAGCCCAGTGTTTTCCTTTTTTACGTTTTGGACATATTTCAGGCTCAACAATTTTCTTTTTTCCCCTGTCTAGTGGCCTGACTCGCTGATATTTTCTACATTCTTTTTAAGTATTATCATGCTTCCTACAGTTAAACAAGCCCCAAGAAATGGAGTATTTCCTTTATCCACTCTCGGTCCTGCCATTGCCTGTGCCAACAAGGTAGCTTTATGCAGATTACCTCCGATACCATCACAGGCCTTGATATAATCAACTAAATGTGCTTTCCCTCTGATAGGTCACAGAGCAGCCTGGCAATTGGGATTAGCATTGTCTAAAGCTAATAACTGCAACACTATATCCTGAGCAGTCAAATCTGCAATCATCTTTTTAAGAGACTACTGTAACCAAGCTACAAAATCAACATATGGTTCCCTTGGTCCCTGTTTTACAGCACTAAAAGAAGGGTATTGTTCCCCACCTGAAGTAATTTTTTCCCAAGCTCTTGTTATGCCCAGACCGTTTATTCCCCGAAGAAGACCACCAGAGTCCAGAGTCAAAGCTAAGCAGCAAGGATCTTTATTACAGGTTTGAACCTGGAACTCTCCCTTGCTCGTGAAACGAGAAGGGCAGGAGAGCTCCCCCACTCAGCTCCGAACAATGTTTTTTTTTTTTTTTTTTTTTTTTTTTTTTTTTTTTTGAGACGGAGTCTTGCTCTGAAGCCCGGCCTGGAGTGCAGTGGCCGGATCCCAGCTCACTGCAAGCTCCGCCTCTCGGGTTTAGGCCATTCTCCTGCCTCAGCCTCCGGAGTAGCTGGGACTACAGGCGCCCGCCACCTCGCCCGGCTAGTTTTTTGTATTTTTAGTAGAGACGGGGTTTCACGGTGTTAGCCAGGATGGTCTCGATCTCCTGACCTCGTGATCCGCCCGTCTCGGCCTCCCAAAGTGCTGGGATTACAGGCTTGAGCCACCGCGCCCGGCCCGAACAATGTTATATAGTCTAAGAAAAGTGGGCATAGAGTTATACAAATCAGATATATGATTGGCTAGTGTTTGAACAAGGCGATTTGGCTAACTATGATTTGTTCCTGCCATTTCTGATATTTTGGTTCAAACTTTGAGGGGGGAGAGCAGGTTTATGGCAGCAAGAGTTTATCTTACTTAAACACGTCTTGTGACCTTGCCTCAGAACTTACAAAATCTCTGGTATGTGCAAAACAAAATCTCTGGTACATGCAGAAAACCAGGTACTCACAGAACTTACGAAATCTCTGGTATGTGCAAAGATTAGAGAGCAGAACAAGGGTGTAGCGGGTGGGGGGGCGGGTACACATCTATCTTTATGTCCTTTCATTCCCTCCTTCTCATAAGTAACTGGAAGTCCAATCTTGGATTTCCAGAGTCTTATAATATAGCCTCACTTTCTGGGTGCAGGAGAGGCTGGTGATGGCTACGGTGGACCATTAGTTGGATGGTATCAAACCTTTCTCTGACAAATTGTAAAATTTTATTTACCACACAGGGGCCTATAGTGAATAGAAGTAGTAAAGACATTAGGGGGCCTAAAAGGGGTGCCAGAAGGGAAAACATTGAAGAGCTCCACCAATTGTTAGCGGCTGTAGTGAATTGTTGCTTTTTCATTTCTAAGCTTAGTTCGTGTAGGCGTTGGACTCTTTCCTCAATTAACCCTGACTCATTTATATAGAAACAGCATTCTTCTTTGAGGAACATACAGGTACCTCCTTTCTCAGCCGTGAGTAAGTCTAAGGCTCTGCGGTTTTGAAGGGTGACCTGTGCTAGGGAGGTGAGCTGCCGCTGAAGGGAGGCTAGGGAATAGGCGGAGTCTTCCATAGCAACAGAGAATTGTTGTAACAGCTTGTCGTTTTCTATCATGGAGTGTTGTAGGGCCCCTCCTGCTAACCCCGCTGCGACGACAGAGGTGGTTAAGGATATTCCGGCAATTAGTGGTAGAAAAACTGCTCGTCTATGTCGCGCAGTTTTAGTTGGGGCGGTCCCTGCCCAGCCTATGAACTCTGCCGGGGTTAGCAGTGTCAGTCGGGGAACTAGGGTAACAGGGATACACAACTGTCCGTCAGAGATGCTTTTGGACAGAGTTTTTAACAGAGTCATATTACACCAGAAGAACACACCAGGGGGAGCATATATGGGACTATTAGGGTATGTAGCCGATTGGTTACAGAGGCTGTTGCTAAATGCCGAATAACAATAGGGGTATTTCTCTTGGTATGGGTCACGGTACAGGGCCACATCGGGTATCGTGACTATCGATGAGTTAAAACCTGTATAGTTTGTGGGAGGGGAGGATAGAGGAACAGCCGTTAATGGTGGTCTTCCTAGGGTTGCACACATAAAGCAAGAGGACAGGTCGCCTAAACCAGTGAGGTTGGCGAATGCTAGCCCTTCCCGTAATAGAGTTAGCCAGGAGAAGGGCTGCAAGTCTTGTGATAGCTTGGTTTCTTGCCTGTGGATTTGTGTGTGGATTAAGGGTTGAATCTGGACTAGACTTCTCCACAGATATAAATGGCTACTGGGCCAGGTACTAGTTGATGAGTAATATACTCCCCCATGTTGTGGGGTTGTCCACCGAGAGTCCCATGGGTCTCTAATTATCCAAGTGTAAGTGACGGGAGACTCAGTTTTGTAAAAATACCACCCTTGTCGTTCTCTCCAGTATCGGACAGAGTGCGTCTTACAGTAGCTATATGGGCAACCTGCACTCTGGTGCCACCAATAATTTTTACAATTATATTCAGTTTGATCATATTCAAAACAGATCATGGGTGTTGCTGGTTGGGCAATCTGGAACCTAGTGAAATTGAGGTAAACTATAGTATTACAGCCTGAGGGGGGGGCAGTCTGCGCTAGCTAGCAGTTTACCCGCTTGGGGGGTTTCCCCGGGGTGAGTTTTGTTCTCATAGAGCCAGAACCTCCAGACATAGGGATTAGACGGCGCAGCAGTGAGGAGAGTCAGATGCATAAGGCATAAAAGCATAGGTAAGCTAGACATGGTTACGGCTGTGGGGATGACGGCGCAGGGTTAGCTTTAAGGGATTGTTCTTAGCTTTGTCTATAGTCCATGTAACCGGTGCTCCAGACGGCTCGAGAAGGTCGGATGTTGGGTCCACTGGTTTGACGTGTGTGTAGTGGATCCACGAAGCGATGCCTTCTACTTTGAGAGCGGTGGGAGTAGTCAGGAGTACTTGCAGTGGTCCTTTCCACCTGGGTTGAAGAGTTTCTTGCCGGTGGCGCTTGACTAGGACCCAGTCTCCCGGCTGGAACGGATGAGGCGTCGGCGGAGGTCCTGCCTCGTACAGTTCTCGTAGTCTGGGCCAAATTTCCTGGTGAATTTTCTGTAAGGCTTGTAAGGAGAACAGGAGCTCAGAGACATTTTCAGTTTCAGGTTTGAGTAAGTCATCTTTTAGACTGGGGACCAGGGGTGGGGGTCTGCCATACATGATTTCATATGGTGTGAGGCCTAGTCTGTAAGGGGTATTTCGGGCCCGGAACAGAGCGTAGGGGAGAAGTACTACCCAATTAGCGCCAGTCTCCATGGTCAATTTAGTTAAGGTCTCCTTCAGAGTCCGATTCATCCTTTCTACCTGTCCTGAGCTTTGGGGCCTATAAGCACAATGTAATTTCCAATTTGCCCCCAGAATGGAAGCCAAATCCTGACTTACCTTAGCAACGAAGGCTGGTCCATTGTCTGACCCTATTTGGACGGGAAAGCCATACCTGGGGAGGATTTCTTCCAAAATTTTCTTTGCTACAACCTGAGCAGTTTCTCTCTTAGTTGGGAACGCTTCTGTCCGTCCTGAAAAAGTATCTACAAAGACAAGTAAGTACTGATACCCATATTTTCCAGGCTTTATCTCAGTAAAGTCTATTTCCCAATAGATACCAGGCCTAGTTCCTCTACACCTAATTCCTGCGGTGGTCTGGGTTTGGGGGCAAGCGTTGTTTAGTTGGCAGGCTTTGCAATTTGTTGTGACATCGCTGGCCAGTTCAGCTATGCGCCTGATTCTAAACTTGGCGTGCCTGATTAAGTCCATCATTCGCCGGGCACCCAGGTGGGTTGTCCGGTGGATATGTTCCAACACCTGCCGTCCTAATTTTTCTGGTAGGATGGTTTGGTCATTTATATCAGTCCACCACCCATTTTTAACCTGTTTTAGGGGAAGCGTGTTCATCCATTCGCGATCCTGTTCGGTATAGTCGGGAAAACATGGCAAATTTCGCGGGCCAGGATCGGGGAGCTGGAGCGCGAGGAGCTGACTGGGAGCTTTTTTGCTATGCTCCTTGCGGTTTGGTCGGCTAAGAAGTTGCCTCGAGCAATTGGCGTAATTGGTTTCTGATGCCCAGGGCAATGTACGATAGCCAATTTCTTTGGTTTCCACAAAGCAGTTAATAGAGCTAGGATCTCTTGCTTGTTTTTTATTTCTTTGCCTTCGGCTGTTAATAGTCCCCTTTCTCTGTAGATGGCCCCATGTATGTGCGCAGTAGCGAAAGCATAGCGGCTATCCGTGTATACTGTTAGTTTTTTCTCTGCCCCTAGGGTGAGGGCCTGTGTAAGGGCTATCAGTTTGGCTCTTTGGGCCGATGTCCCTGGAGGCAAGGGTTCCGCCCAGATTACCTCAGTCTCTGACGTTACAGCCGCTCCTGCATACCGCTGGCCTTGGTGGACGTAGCTGCTGCCATCAGTGAACCAGGTGAGTTCTGTGTCGGGGAGCAGACGATCTTGCAGGTCCTCCCGCACCCCATGCACCTGAGCCAGTATCTCAGTGCACTCATGGGACGGGGCGTCCAAGTCTGGATTTGGCAGCAGTGAAGCAGGGTTTAAAGAGGTTGGGGGCAGAAAAGTTATTCTGAGGGGGTTTAACAGCAGTCCTTGATAGTGGGTGAGCCGGGCGTTACTCATCCATCGGTCCGGCGGCTGCCGGAGGACGCCTTCAATGGCATGCGGGGTTATAACGCGCAACTCTTGCCCCATGATAAGTTTATCAGCGTCTCGGACCATTAGGGCGGTCGCCGTGATTATCCGGAGGCAGGGTGGCCAGCCAGCAGCCACTGAATCTAATTTTTTTGACAAATAGGCAACTGGCCTCTGCCAGGGGCCTAGGTACTGTGTTAACACGGCTTTTGCAACACCCTTACTTTCATCCATGTATAAGTGGAAGGGCTTGGAGACATCAGGGAGCCCCAGCGCGGGGGCTGATAACCAGGCAGTTTTGATTTGCTGAAAGGCCAGCTCAGCCTCTTCCGTCCAATTGAAGGGCTGCCGTTCCTTTGTTGCCTGGTATAGGGGCTTGGCTAACTCAGCAAATCCGGGTATCCATAACCTACAGAACCCTGCCGACCCCAGGAATTCTCTCACTTGCCGTGTTGACTGGGGTCTAGGGATGCGTAGGACTGTTTCCTTTCGGGCTTTGGTTAGCCAGCGTTGCCCCCCTTTTAATAGGTACCCCAGATAAGTTACCTCCGACTTGCAGATCTGAGCCTTTGTTGCTGAGGCTCGGTAGCCTAGCTCCCCCAGAGTCTTCAGGAGGTCCTCAGTCCCTTGAACACAAGTTTCCGGGGACCTGGCCGCTATTAAGAGATCATCAACATATTGCAAAAGAGTTATTTCAGGGTGTTGCCGCCGGTACTCACCCAGATCTTCATGAAGGGCTTCATCGAACAGGGTTGGCGAGTTCTTGAACCCTTGTGGCAGTCTGGTCCATGTTAGCTGACCGTTGATGCCCCTCTCAGGATCCGTCCATTGAAATGCAAAGAGTTCTTGACTTTTGGGGGAGCCAGAGGAAGGCTGAAGAAAGCGTCTTTTAGATCAAGAACGGTATACCACTGTTTTTTGGGATGTAAGGCACTCAGAAGGGTGTATGGATTGGGCACAGTGGGATGTATGTCCATGACCCTTTTATTAACTTCTCTTAAATCCTGTACTGGCCTGTAGTCCGTACTGTTGGGTTTACGAACAGTTACAGTGGAGTATTCCAGGATGAGTGGCAAGCCCGTAGGACTCCCTGGTCTAGGAGTCGGCGGATATGGGGCGTAATTCCTTCTCTTGCCTCCAGGGGCATAGGATATTGCCGAACCCGAACCGGGTCCGTCCCTGGCTTAACTTCCACAAATATGGCAGGTCGATGTTTAGCTAGCCCCAAGCCCCCAGTTTCTGCCCACGCTTCAGGGAAACGCTGGAGCCAAGAGTCAATTCCCTGATCGGGGGGCTTTTGCTCTTGATGGAGTCGGTACTCATCTTCTAAGGTGACAGTCAGGATAGATATTGCCTGTTTTGGGAATCAGTTATCTTGGGCCCTTCTGGCTCAAAGTGGATTTGGGCCCCCATCTTTGTCAGCAAGTCCCTCCCTAGTAGAGGGCAGGGGCTCTCTGGGATAACTAGGAAGGAATGGGAGACTTTTCCCGTTCCTAAGTCTACAGTCCTCTGGGTTGTCCAGGGGTATTTTTTGATGCCTGTGGCCCCGTGCACCCAGGATGTTTTCTTAGACATTTTTCCAATTGGTTTGGTTAGGACTGAGCGTTCCGCCCCAGTATCGACCAAGAAGCCAACTGGGGACCCCTCCACTTGCAAAGTTACCCTGGGTTCGGGGAGGGGGTCCGAACCCCGTCCTCCCTAGTCAGAGTCCTGGGTAACGAGTACGGAGGTAGGGTTAGCTGGTCTCCGTTTCTTTGGGCAGTCTTTAATCCAGTGGCCACGTTCCTTGCAATAAGCACACTGATCTTTTTCTAATCCTTGCCTAGGGCCTTGCTTTTTCTGCTTTCTGTTTTGGCCATTTCCTGCCTGGGGGAAAGCTGCTACTAAGACTTTGGTCATTTCTTTGGTTGCCTTGAACTGTTTTTCTTCTGGAGTATCCCTATCATTATAAACTCGCTGGGCCATCTGAAGGAGGTCCTGAATCTGCTTTCCCTCTAAACCTTCTAATTTCTGGAGTTTTCTTTTAATATCTGGTGTTGCCTGGTTTACAAAGGACATTACTACCGCTGCCTGATTTTCCGGTGCTTCCGGGTCCATAGGGGTAAACTGTCTGAAGGCTTCCATTAATCTCTCTAAATACACAGTGGGGCTTTCTGTCTTACCTTGTAACACAGAATATACTTTAGCCAAATTGGTGGGCTTGCGAGCTGCAGCCCGGAGACCCGCCATTAGAGTCTGGCGATAAATGAGCAGTCGTCCCCTACCTTCTGCCGTGTTGTAGTCCCATCTGGGCCGGGTCAAAGGGAAAGCCGCATTAATGAGGTCAGGATTTGCAGTTGGCTGGCCGTCATCTCCTGGAACCAGTTTTCTGGCCTCAACTTGAATTCTTTCCCGCTCCTCCGTTGTGAACAGGATTTGGAGGAGCTGTTGACAGTCATCCCAGGTCGGCTGGTGAGTAAACATGACACTGTCTAACAACAAGGTTAGATCTTTGGGATTATCTGAGAACCGAGCATTTTGGGACTTCCAATTGTATAAATCACTGGTGGAAAAAGGCCAATACATGAGACGGGAGAGCCCGGTATCATCGAGCGATCCTATTTCTCTGAGAGGCAGGGCTACAGTGGAGTCAGGGAGTCGGGAAGCTTGGTCCTGCTGTACGCGGCCTCGTGTTCGGCCGGCCGGCCCCCCCAGGTTACTTTCGCTCTCGGCTGCTTCCGCTTCTCGGTTTCCCTCTACGGAAGCACCACCCTGGGGGACTGGGTCCTGCGGGATAAGGTGCGGATATGGTGGGGGAAATGTGGGTTCTAACGTTAGGGGGTCCTGGCTGTCCGGCAGCACAGGGGCGGAGGGAGCAGAGGGAGTCTTTTGTCTTGTAGGTCGCGTTACTAGGACTTTGCAGGGCTCAGGGATGAATGGAGTTATCCAGGGTGGTGGGTTTTCCACAAGATCCTGCCACACTAGAATATAAGGAATTTGATCAGGATGTCCTGACTGCCCTGGCAGGAAAATCTTAGTTTTTACCTTAGTAATAATAGAGAGACAGAAAGTTCCTTCGGAGGGCCACCCTACACCGAAAGAGGGCCACTCCGAACGGCAGAAAGTAACTAGCTTTCCCTTCTTTAGTTCTACGCTTAAGTTACGCCCCCGAGCCTTCACATCCTTAAAATTGGTAACAAGGAGTGAGAGCGGCGTGCTCTGGTTGTTGCCCATCTTTGGACTGCTACTACAAAGAGAAGGGGGGATGAAAATGAGTCTGAAGCAGAGGGGAGTATCCGACAGGTCCGGTCCTGGAAGGGGAAGAAAAGGTTTTATGTTTCGTTTTGGGCTTACACTTAACACTTAACAATAACGGACAGACAGTAATAACGATGAGCATTCGCGAGCGCGTGTCGGACTTCCGACCTGAGTCAGACGGGGCAACCAAGGATGGAGGCCCCCAGATGGGCACTGGGGAACGTCTCCCACCAGTCCCGAGTGGCTGTCTTCTAGCGCGTCCGCCAAGAGCGTGCCACTTACAGAACAGACCAATACAGATTACAGATTACGGATTTCGCGAAATTTCAGGGAGACAGACAGAGACAAAGACAGAGACAGTGACAAAGCCGGCTTACCTACAGATTAAGATCCGTTGACTTGGGGGTCTGGTGGGCTTGGGGGAAATCCCAGACGAGCCCCCATTTGTTATGCCCAGACCGTTTATTCCCCGAAGAAGACCACCAGAGTCCAGAGTCAAAGCTAAGCAGCAAGGATCTTTATTACAGGTTCGAACCTGGAACTCTCCCTCGCTCGTGAAACGAGACGGGCAGGAGAGCTCCCCCACTCAGCTCCGAACAATGTTATATAGTCTAAGAAAAGTGGGCATAGAGTTATTATACAAATCAGATATATGATTGGCTAGTGTTTGAACAAGGCGATTTGGCTAACTATGATTGGTTCCTGCCATTTCTGATATTTTGGTTCAAACTTTGAGGCGGGAGAGCAGGTTTATGGCAGCAAGAGTTTATCTTACTTAAACACGTCTTGTGACCTTGCCTCAGAACTTACAAAATCTCTGGTATGTGCAAAACAAAATCTCTGGTACGTGCAGAAAACCAGGTACTCACAGAACTTACGAAATCTCTGGTATGTGCAAAGATTAGAGAGCAGAACAAGGGTGTAGCGGGTGGGGGGCGGGTACACATCTATCTTTATGTCCTTTCACTCTAACACACACTCCTCTAAGCTGTTCTATGGCATCATCCTGCATGACCAGTTGTGCATCTAAACCAGCGCAGCTGCCAACCCCCAAAAGTTGGTCTGCAGTTATATTAATTTGAGGTTGGGCCTGGGCATTGCAAGCAGTCTGAATGGAAGCTTCATCTGCCCACCAAGTTTTAAATTGTAAGAACTGAGCAGGAGTTAGATTAGCTGGAGTAAGAGCATCCCAGTCAGTAGGAATCTTCCAACTGGAAACAGTAACATTCTTTAGCAGTCCCATTACAAAAGGAGAACCTGATCTATACTGATTTATTGCTTATTTTAATTCTTTGAGTAATTTAAAAGGAAAAGGGTCAAATGTAGCTATAGTATTTCCCTGTTGATCTTCAGGGTGTATTCTAACAGGGAACTGCCAAGCCTCTAAATCACCCTGTCATCTAGCTTGCTGAATTCCTGCCTGAATAGAACTAAGAGTGGTCGCTGGAGGCACTGCTCGCACAGTCACTGGGGCAACTACTTTTCGCCCAGTGCCCTCTGGAAAAGAAAGATCTAGGGGGTCATTTTCTTCAAAATAATAAGGAGAGGGTGCAGAAGGGTAAGGATGAACCTCTCCTTCCTTTGCCGCTTAAGCTTCAGCTGGCAAATAAACATGCTCTGTAACCTCTTCTGTTACTTCGCTATACTCTTGTTCCTCCTCGTCATCAGTGTGAAAAAGTTCCAAGGTGAAAGGAACCAAACCCATATTCGTCCCATTGTTACCCTGATGCTTCTGAGCTCCCCCTTCTTACTCACCATGGGGATTGCTTTAAGAGTACTTGGGTGTCCTCCAGCTAGTTTTCCGATCCAACCGTCACTCCGGCGACCCTTCAACCTGGATTTGAGCCCCCACAAATGGACACCACTTGCCAAGACCAGCTCGGTTGGGGAGACCCTAACCCAGTGGTGCTAGAGGAATTAAAGACACACACACAGAAATATAGAGGTGTAAAGTGGGAAATCAGGGGTCTCACAGCCTTCAGAGCTGAGACCCCCGAACAGAGATTTACCCACATATTTATTAACAGCAAACCAGTCATTAGCATTGTTTCTACAGCTATTAAATTAACTAAAAGTATCCCTTATGGGAAACGAAGGGATGGACCAAATTAAAGGAATAGGTTGGGCTAGTTAACTGCAGCAGGAACATGCCCTTAAGGCATAAATCGCTCATGCTATTTTTCGTGGCTTAAGAATGCCTTTAAGCAGTTTTCCAGCCTGGGTGGGCCAGGTGTTCCTTGCCCTCATTCCCATAAACCCACAACCTTCCAACTTGGGCGTTAGGGTCATTATGAACATGTCACAGTGCTGCAGAGATTTTTTTTATGGCTAGTTTTGCGGCCAGTTTATGGCCAGATTTTGGGGGGCTTGCTCCCAACAAAACTTTTTTTGAAACAGAGTTTTACTCTGCCGCTCAGGCTGGAGCTCAGTGGTGCCATCTCAGCTCGCTGCAACCTTCCCCTTCAGGGTTCAAGTGATTCTCCTGCCTTAGCCTCCTGAGTACCTGAGATTACAGGCGTGCTTCACCAAGCCAAGCTACTTGACCTCCCAAAGTGCTAGGATTATAGGTGTAAGCCACCGTACCCGGCCTACTACCATTTTTTAAAAGATTGGCCAAGCTTATGAGTATCATTGGCTGTTAACTGGCAGGTCTAAAGTGGAAACCAGAGATGAGGGGATAAAGAGAAATGGAGGTTTTGTTTGTTGTTGTTGAAGGGAAAGAAATCGAGAGAATTCACAGCAGAGAATGAGAAAAAGAAAGCAAAAACTGACAATGCACAGGTACATTCACTGTGGTTGCTTATAGGTACATACCTCTCTGAGAGCTAAGACTATGTATCTAACCTTATACTTCTACTCTACAAGGGCTGGGGAGAAAAAGTTATTCAAGATTGTCCTTTCCATTGTATCTGAACACAGTAAAAATCTGGCAGTTGGGTTACTGTGTGTAGTAAGTATGTAAGAAAGCCTAGGCAACTGTTTAAGGCTTCATGTACATATCACCAAAACAATGAATCATTTTGGCAATTGAGAATGCAAAACATCAAATCAATTATAGGGTGCTGTGGTGATTGAACAAGTACTTTTTAACTCTATAAAATATATTCTTTATAAAATCTGGGACATTCTCTAACAGATGTGGTACCTAGCTTCAACTAGCTATAATGCGGTGGCATAGGAATCAAAAGCTAGAAGCTAGAACATCACTCATAGCATTGTTGATTCCTCTTCTTGCAATTTGGGGTTCTGTTAGTTTAAACATCAGTTTAAAATAGGGACTTCGACTCAGTTCAAGAGAAGAATGCTTTCATAGTTACATAAAAATATTTTCTCTGAATTGGAAATTGAGAAAGCCAACAGCCATTTTGGACTTATCCTACCATTGAGTCAATAGACAAGGAAGAAATTCTACTAAACGTTGTGGTAAATTCAGATTACCAAGAGGAAATTCAATGACTGATCTAGAATGAAGGCAGATGTCTGGGACTAAGTCAGTCCTCTGAGATTCTCTTTAGTTTTTCTATATTCAAATGTCAAAATTAATGAAAGCAAATGCAACCCTACTAAAGTCAAGACCACTCAGTATTTATCTCCTCTTGTTAGAAAAGCTTGAATCAGACCACCAACTAAAGAAACCTAAACAACTGTGGTGCCAGAGGAGGGCAATAAGAACATAGAATAAAAAAGGAAAAACATGAATGTAAAAAGAAAACCTATAGATTTTTGTGACCAATTACAGAAACAGGATTTTTTGTTTTTGTAACAGGTCTGCATATTTTCTTCAATACTCATTAAAAATATATGTATATATAATATATACGATGTAACAAAATAAATCTATGATATTAACAAATCTTAACCAAAGTTCAGTTAGACAAGGGGAATAGTTCAATAGGTCTATTGTAAATCATGACTACAGTTAATAGCAATATATTGTAATATTTGACAATTGCCAAGATAATAGATTTTAAAAGTTCTTACCACACATGAAAAATGTTAAGTATGTGAGGGAAAGCATATGTTAAATAGTTTGATATAGCCATTCCATACTGTGCATGTATATGTACGTAAATATTTTTATATAATTTTGACATATATAACATATATATTTGATATATATTGTTGATTACATATACATATATAATATATTTTTTGTATATTAATGTTTTGTCCCTTTGTTTCTCTGTTATTTAGTATAAAAATTGTTGTTAGTAGTTAATTTTACAATTTGGCTTTATGTTACAGAATAAAAAGATAGGACAGTGAATGAATATGAAAAATAATTTATTTCCTAGAGACAGTTATGATGAGACTTTGTATTTCTTCATTTTGATGCAAGAGTGAGAGTGACTTTGCACTAAATGTAATTGTGTCTTGTTAGAGATAAGAATTTGTTTTTCTTGTGTGGAAGTTCTAACGTGTGTGGAAGAATGCATGTGAATGCTGGGTAGCCAAAAGGGTGACTGTGCCAATTATTTACCTGTTGTCTCTTAACTCCAAATATACTCTTCCATCTTCTGTTGTGTAGTAGTGGGGCTGGCAGTCTACAAACTTCACTTCCCCAACTCTTTGGCCACCTGCTGGTTTGTACAGTTATACCAATAGGACATATTAGAGGGACACTGGAAGGTAGGATGAAGGGAGAGAGTGTTTTCTACCTGTTTTCCAGGCACCATCAACATCACTTTAGTAGCAGCCATGGCCCCAGCCAGCAGCTTCCATCAGTATCTCAGCATCAGTGTCATCAGGGCTCCTCAGAGACGGTGGCAGTAATTGAGCAGACTCATCTGTGGTCTAAGTACCAGGTTTCAGGGCACCAAGCTTCTAATTTTTGGTAAATATTCCTCTTCCTATTTTTCCCTCAGTCCTAGTACATAGCTGCTACCTACGATTAAATTTTTTTGTATAGTAAACACAAAAAATAACATTTTTTTTTTCTCTTTAAGACCTCTGGTGTTGATGGTAATAATTCTGATTTCAAATCTCCACTGGTTAAAATATTTAGCTTCCTGATGGATATAGAACAACAAAGTCTCTCTCTCTCTCTGTATGTGTGCCTGTATGTGTGTGTGTGAGTGTGTGCGTGTGCATGTATCTTCACACGTACTGTCCCCTAAATGCATGATTTTACTCAAATGAAAACTTGCAGAAAGCTTGGTCCTAGACAAGTATCCATGTATCTTGTGAAGTAAAGTGACTGACACATTGGGGAGACAGTGTAAATATGAAGTAACCAATATAGACCCATCATCACCTTTTACTGATCACCCATTATTTATCCAAAGAGTATTTTCTGACATAAATTAGAGCTACTGTCCTTACCTTAACAGAGCTTATTGTTTTACTTTTTATATTCATCTGGGCATGTTTGTAAAAGGAACAGATGTAAGAATGTTATTTTAATAAAATTAATTGTTATAATTCCATAAAATAAGTAAGTTATGTGAAAAATAAAAAATCGGTTTTAGTACTATGTATATTCATGTTCCATTTTGTTACAAAAAATATTTAATTCTTTTCCAAAGCCGTAATGTCTGTATCAATGGATGGCAGAAACATCACTTTAGAATTCCACAGAAGCTGTTAGAATAGTAGGGCTTCAAATACGGTATTTATTCCTGCTATGGGATGTACCAATTACTGAAGAATTATTTTCTATATATAGGATTTCACATTACTAATATAAGATTCAAGACCAAGTATATTTCCCTCAAGAGTAATATTGAGGGAATATTCTCCAAACAATCATTTCTATCTATTTTATTCTATTTCTAAAAGGTAAAATAATATCTATGATAAACTTTAAATTATTGTATTGGAAGGAAGAGGTAGGCAGTAAAATGGCTAAACATCTATGGGTTTACTTATCTTCCCAGAGAAAGACTGACAGAAGCTTGGGAAGGGCAAGGATCTTGAAATCAGTTGACTTGGCAGATCAGTTATCTTGGAAAAGTAATATTTCTAAATAATTAATGAAATAACATTAAATAATCAATAATAAAATACAAGCCGTATTTTACATCATTATGAAGATCAAATGAGATGACTTATTTGAAAGTATTTTACAAATGGCCATGTATTCCCAATCTTCTGTTAATTAGTTTTATTTCCATCTAAAAAATGTAGCTTTATTGTATATATTTAAGGTATAGAATATGTTTTGATAAATATATATACACATAGACATGCTTACTACAGTCAAGAAAACTAAACTATATACTTCCATAGTCACCATTTTTTTGTATGTGTGGTAAGACCACCTAAAATCTACTCTTTTAGAAAAATTTCAGTATAAAATATGGTATTATTAATGATACTCTTCAGGATACATATTAGATTGCTATATTTATTCATCTTACATAACTGCAAGTCTGTACTCTTTGACCTCCTTCTCATTTCCTACTAACGCTATGCCTCTGGCAACCACCATTCTACTCTATTTCTACATATTCAATATTTTTTTAGATTCCACAGATAAGATCGTGTAGTATTTTACTTTCTCTGTCTGGCTTATTTCACTTAGCCTAATGACCTCCAGGTTCAACCATGTTACTGCCTTACTACTGATAGTGATATACAGATTCAATGCAATCCTTATGAAAATTACAATGGCATTTTTTACAGAAATAGAAAAAAACTCTAAACTTTGTATAGAACAACAAATGATCCTGAATAGCTAATCTTGAGAAAGAAAAATTGTAATGAAAAGCATTACAATTTCTGATTTCAAAATAAATTACAAAGTTATAGTCATCAGCAGAGTATGACACTGGCATAAAAATAGACACTGGCCAATGGAATAGAATAGTGAGCCCAGAAATAAACTCAAGCATATACAATCAACAGATCTTTGGCAAGGTTATCAAGAAGACATAGTAGGAAAAAATAGTCTCTTCAATAAATGCTGTTGGGAAAACTAAATATCCATGAGCATAATAATGAAAGTGTTCCGTTACCTTACATCATACGCAAAAATCAACTCAAAATGAATTATGACTTAGATATAAGAACTGAACCAGCAGGGGGGCGGAGCAAGATGGCCGAATAGGAACAGCTCCAGTCTCCAACTCCCAGCGCGAGCGACACAGAAGACCGGTGATTTCTGCATTTTCAACTGAGGTACTGGGTTCATCTCACTGGGGAGTGCCGGACGATCGGTGCTGGTCAGCTGCTGCAGCCCGACCAGCGAGAGCTGAAGCAGGGCGAGGCATTGCCTCACCTGGGAAGTACAAGGGGGAAGGGAATCCCTTTTCCTAGCCAGGGGAACTGAGACACACAACACCTGGAAAATCGGGTAACTCCCACCCCAATACTGCGCTTTAAGCAAACAGGCACACCAGGAGATCATATCCCACACCTGGCGGGGGGGTCCCACACCCACGGAGCCTCCCTCATTGCTAGCACAGCAGTCTGTGATCTACCGGCAAGGCAGCAGCAAGACTGGGGGAGGGGCACCCGCCATTGCTGAGGCTTAAGTAGGTAAACAAAGCCGCTGGGAAGCTCGAACTAGGTGGAGCTCACAGCAGCCCAAGGAAACCTGCCTGTCTCTGTAGACTCCACCTCTGGGGACAGGGCACAGTAAACAATAACAAACACAGCAGAAAACTCTGCAGACGCAAACGACTCTGTCTGACAGCTTTGAAGACAGCAGTGGATCTCCCAACACGGAGGCTGAGATCTGAGAAGGGACAGACTCCCTGCTCAAGTGGGTCCCTGACCCCTGAGTAGCCTAACTGGGAGACATCCCCTACTAGGGGCAGTCTGACACCCCACACCTCATAGGGTGGAGTACACCCCTGAGAGGAAGCTTCCAAAGCAAGAATCAGACAGGTACACTCGCTGTTCAGAAATATTCTATCTGCTGCAGCCTCTGCTGCTGATACCCAGGCAAACAGGGTCTGGAGTGGACCTCAAGCAATCTCCAACAGACCTACAGCTGAGGGTCCTGACTGTTAGAAGGAAAACTATCAAACAGGAAGGACACCTACACCAAAACCCCATCAGTACATCACCATCATCAAAGACCAGAGGCAGATAAAACCACAAAGATGGGGAAAAAGCAGGGCAGAAAAGCTGGAAATTCAAAAAATAAGAGCACATCTCCCCCGGCAAGGAGCGCAGCTCATCGCCAGCAACGGATCAAAGCTGGACGGAGAATGACTTTGACGAGATGAGAGAAGAAGGCTTCAGTCCATCAAATTTCTCAGAGCTAAAGGAGGAATTACGTACCCAGCGCAAAGAAACTAAAAATCTTGAAAAAAAAAGTGGAAGGATTGATGGCTAGAGTGATTAATGCAGAGAAGGTCCTAAACGAAATGAAAGAGATGAAAACCATGACACGAGAAATACGTGACAAATGCACAAGCTTCAGTAACCGACTCGATCAACTGGAAGAAAGAGTATCAGCGATTGAGGATCAAATGAATGAAATGAAGCGAGAAGAGAAACCAAAAGAAAAAGAAGAAAAAAAAAATGAACAAAGCCTGCAAGAAGTATGGGATTATGTAAAAAGACCAAATCTACGTCTGACTGGGGTGCCTGAAAGTGAGGGGGAAAATGGAACCAAGTTGGAAAACACTCTTCAGGATATCATCCAGGAGAACTTCCCCAACCTAGTAGGGCAGGCCAACATTCAAATCCAGGAAATACAGAGAACGTCACAAAGATACTCCTCGAGAAGAGCAACTCCAAGACACATAATTGCCAGATTCACCAAAGTTGAAATGAAGGAAAAAATCTTAAGGGCAGCCAGAGAGAAAGGTTGGGTTACCCTCAAAGGGAAGCCCATCAGACTAACAGCAGATCTCTCGGCAGAAACTCTCCAAGCCAGAAGAGAGTGGGGGCCAATATTCAACATTCTTAAAGAAAAGAATTTTAAACCCAGAATTTCATATCCAGCCAAACTAAGTTTCATAAGTGAAGGAGAAATAAAATCCTTTACAGATAAGCAAATGCTTAGAGATTTTGTCACCACTAGGCCTGCCTTACAAGAGATCCTGAAGGAAGCACTAAACATGGAAAGGAACAACCGGTACCAGCCATTGCAAAAACATGCCAAAATGTAAAAACCATCGAGGCAAGGAAGAAACTGCATCAACTAACGAGCAAAATAACCAGTTAATATCATAATGGCAGGATCAAGTTCACATATAACAATCTTAACCTTAAATGTAAATGGACTAAATGCTCCAATTAAAAGACACAGACTGGCAAACTGGATAAAGAGTCAAGACCCATCAGTCTGCTGTATTCAGGAAACCCATCTCACACGCAGAGACATACATAGGCTCAAAATAAAGGGATGGAGGAAGATTTACCAAGCAAATGGAGAACAAAAAAAAGCGGGGGGGTTGCAATACTAGTCTCTGATAAAACAGACTTTAAACCATCAAAGATCAAAAGAGACAAAGAAGGCCATTACATAATGGTAAAGGGATCAATTCAACAGGAAGAGCTAACTATCCTAAATATATATGCACCCAATACAGGAGCACCCAGATTCATCAAGCAAGTCCTTAGAGACTTACAAAGAGACTTAGACTCCCATACAATAATAATGGGAGACTTCAACACTCCACTGTCAACATTAGACAGTGAAGTTAACAAGGATAACGAGACAGAAAGTTAACAAGGATATCCAGGAATTGAACTCATCTCTGCAGCAAACAGACCTAATAGACATCTATAGAACTCTCCACCCCAAATCAACAGAATATACATTCTTCTCAGCACCACATCGTACTTACTCCAAAATTGACCACGTAATTGGAAGTAAAGCACTCCTCAGCAAATGTACAAGAACAGAAATTATAACAAACTGTCTCTCAGACCACAGTGCAATCAAACTAGAACTCAGGACTAAGAAACTCAATCAAAACGGCTCAACTACATGGAAACTGAACAACCTGCTCCTGAATGACTACTGGGTACATAACGAAATGAAGGCAGAAATAAAGATGTTCTTTGAAACCAATGAGAACAAAGATACAACATACCAGAATCTCTGGGACACATTTAAAGCAGTGTGTAGAGGGAAATTTATAGCACTAAATGCCCACAAGAGAAAGCAGGAAAGATCTAAAATTGACACTCTAACATCGCAATTAAAAGAACTAGAGAAGCAAGAGCAAACACATTCGAAAGCTAGCAGAAGGCAAGAAATAACTAAGATCAGAGCAGAGCTGAAGGAGATAGAGACATAAAAAACCCTCCAAAAAATCAATGAATCCAGGAGTTGGTTTTTTGAAAAGATCAACAAAATTGACAGACCACTAGCCAGACTAATAAAGAAGAAAAGAGAGAAGAATCAAATCGATGCAATTAAAAATGATAAAGGGGATATCACCACCGACCCCACAGAAATACAAACTACCATCAGAGAATACTATAAACACCTCTACGCAAATAAACTGGAAAATCTAGAAGAAATGGATAATTTCCTGGACACTTACACTCTTCCAAGACTAAACCAGGAAGAAGTTGAATCCCTGAATAGACCAATAGCAGGCTCTGAAATTGAGGCAATAATTAATAGCCTACCAACCAAAAAAAGTCCAGGACCAGATGGATTCACAGCTGAATTCTACTAGAGGTACAAGGAGGAGTTGGTACCATTCCTTCTGAAACTATTCCAATCAATAGAAAAAGAGGGAATCCTCCCTAACTCATTTTATGAGGCCAGCATCATCCTGATACCAAAGCCTGGCAGAGACACAACAAAAAAAGAGAATTTCAGACCAATATCTCTGATGAACATCGATGCAAAAATCCTCAATAAAGTACTGGCAAACCGGATTCAGCAACACATCAAAAAGCTTATCCACCATGATCAAGTGGGCTTCATCCCTGGGATGCAAGGCTGGTTCAACATTCGCAAATCAATAAACATAATCCAGCATATAAACAGAACCAAAGACAAGAACCACATGATTATCTCAATAGATGCAGAAAAGGCTTTTGACAAAATTCAACAGCCCCTTCATGCTAAAAACGCTCAATAAATTCGGTATTGATGGAACGTACCTCAAAATAATAAGAGCTATCTATGACAAACCCACAGCCAATATCATACTGAATGGGCAAAAACTGGAAAAATTCCCTTTGAAAACTGGCATAAGACAGGGATGCCCTCTCTCACCACTCCTATTCAACATAGTGTTGGAAGTTCTGGCTAGGGCAATGAGGCAAGAGAAAGAAATCAAGGGTATTCAGTTAGGAAAAGAAGAAGTCAAATTGTCCCTGTTTGCAGATGACATGATTGTATATTTAGAAAACCCCATCATCTCAGCCCAAAATCTCCTTAAGCTGATAAGCAACTTCAGCAAAGTCTCAGGATACAAAATTAATGTGCAAAAATCACAAGCATTCTTATACACCAGTAACAGACAGAGAGCCAAATCAGGAATGAACTTCCATTCACAATTGCTTCAAAGAGAATAAAATACCTAGGAATCCAACTTACAAGGGATGTAAAGGACCTCTTCAAGGAGAACTACAAACCACTGCTCAGTGAAATCAAAGAGGACACAAACAAATGGAAGAACATACCATGCTCATGGATAGGAAGAATCAATATCGTGAAAATGGCCATACTGCCCAAGGTAATTTATAGATTCAATGCCATCCCCATCAAGCTACCAATGAGTTTCTTCACAGAATTGGAAAAAACTGCTTTAAAGTTCATATGGAACCAAAAAAGAGCCCGCATCTCCAAGACAATCCTAAGTCAAAAGAACAAAGCTGGAGGCATCACGCTACCTGACTTCAAACTATACTACAAGGCTACAGTAACCAAAACAGCATGGTACTGGTACCAAAACAGAGATATAGACCAATGGAACAGAACATAGTCCTCAGAAATAATACCACACATCTACAGCCATCTGATCTTTGACAAACCTGAGAGAAACAAGAAATGGGGAAAGGATTCCCTATTTAATAAATGGTGCTGGGAAAATTGGCTAGCCATAAGTAGAAAGCTGAAACTGGATCCTTTCCTTACTCCTTATACGAAAATTAATTCAAGATGGATTAGAGACTTAAATGTTAGACCTAATACCATAAAAACCCTAGAGGAAAACCTAGGGAATACCATTCAGGACATAGGCATGGGCAAAGACTTCATGTCTAAAACACCAAAAGCAACAGCAGCAAAAGCCAAAATTGACAAATGGGATCTCATTAAACTAAAGAGCTTCTGCACAGCAAAAGAAACTACCATCAGAGTGAACAGGCAACCTACAGAATGGGAGAAAATTTTTGCAATCTACTCATCTGACAAAGGGCTAATATCCAGAACCTACAAAGAACTCAAACAAATTTACAAGAAAAAAAAAACAACCCCATCAAAAAGTGGGCAAAGGATATGAACAGACATTTCTCAAAAGAAGACATTCATACAGCCAACAGACACATGAAAAAATGCTCATCATCACTGGCCATCAGAGAAATGCAAATCAAAACCACAATGAGATACCATCTCACACCCGTTAGAATGGCGATCATTAAAAAGTCAGGTAACAACAGGTGCTGGAGAGGATGTGGAGAAATAGGAACACTTTTACACTGTTGGTGGGATTGTAAACTAGTTCAACCATTATGGAAAACAGTATGGCGATTCCTCAAGGATCTAGAACTAGATGTACCATATGACCCAGCCATCCTATTACTGGGTATATACCCAAAGGATTATAAATTATGCTGCTATAAAGACACATGCACACGTATGTTTATTGCGGCACTATTCACAATAGCAAAGACTTGGAATCAACCCAAATGTCCATCAGTGACAGATTGGATTAAGAAAATGTGGCACATATACACCATGGAATACTATGCAGCCATCAAAAAGGATGAGTTTGTGTCCTTTGTAGCGACATGGATGAAGCTGGAAACCATCATTCTTAGCAAACTATCACAAGAACAGAAAACCAAACACCGCATGTTCTCACTCATAGGTGGGAACTGAACAATGAGATCACTTGGACTCAGGAAGGGGAACATCACACACCGGGGCCTATCATGGGGAGGGGGGGAGGGGGAGGGGGGAGAGATTGCATTGGGAGTTATACCTGATGTAAATGACGAGTTGATGGGTGCAGCACACCAACAAGGCACAAGTATACATATGTAACAAACCTGCACGTTATGCACATGTACCCTACAACTTAAAGTATAATAATAATAAATAAATTAAAAAAAAAAAAAAAAAAAAAAAAAGAACTGAACCAGCAAAACTCCTAAAGGAAAACATAAAGAAAAAAATCCTTGATATTGGCCTTGGCAATGGTTTTTGATATCATGTCAAAAACTCAGACAACACACAGAAAAAGTAATAAGTGGAACTATATCAAACTGAATAGCTTCTGCACAGCAAAGGAAACAAACAACAAAATAGTAAACAACAAAATGATGAGACAGCTTCCCGAGTGACAGAAAATCTTTCCCAAAAACTCTGATAAGTGGTTAATATCCACAAATGTATAAGGAACTCCAACAACTCAGCAGCAAAAAACAAAGAAACAAAAACCCCCCAAAAAATAAATACCCCAGTTAAGTAGGCAAAGGACATAAAGAGACACTTTTTCAAAGAAGACTCAAAAATGACCAACAAATACATGAAAAACTACTCAATATCATTAATTATCAGAGAAATGCAAATCAAAACTAGAATGAGATATTACCTCACACCTGTTAGGATGGCTGTTATAAAAAAAGTCAAGAGGTAACAAGTGTTGCTGAGAGTGTGGAGAAAAGAGAACTTTGAAGATAGTTGGTGGAAATGTAAACTGGTATGCCCACTATGGAGAACAGAATGGAGGCGTCTCAAAAAAATAAAAAATCAGAACTATTGTATAACCCAGCAACCCTTCTGGGTCTATGCCCAAAATAAATAATATGAGCACCTCATAGAAATATCTGTGGTCCCATGTTCATTGCAGCATTATTCACAGTAATATAGAATCAACCTATGTTTACTAGTAGATGAAAGGATAAAGAAATTATATTATATATACATAAACAGTGGAATACTACTCCTTTTAAAAAAAAAAAAAATAGGAGATCCTGCCATTTGTGACAACGTGGAAGGACATTATGCTAAGTGAAATAAGCCCAACACAGAAAAAAAAATTTTTTTATCTTAACTCATTTTATTTATTACTATCAAACCTCAAACCATTTCTTTAACAGTTTCTTACCTTTATTATTTCCCTCTTTTCCTTATCTTCTCCCAATCATCTTAACATTCATATTCTAGCTTGAACTGGGTATTTTCTATTTGCCTCTCTATTTCTCTACTCTGCCTTCCTTCACCCTGCCCTGTGCCAGAGAGGCTAATGCTTGCAGATTGAATCAGTGATAATCCTTGCTTGCTGGCTCAGGTTAGGTTCTTCTAGAGGAGTCCCAGGCAGCATATAGAAGAAGAATGGGATTTTTCCTCTCTTCTTGGGAGATCACTGAGTTGATTGTGTCCCTTTACCAAATGCCAATGTTCCTGGTGCAGCCCTCTCTCTGCTGCTTTCCTGAGTTCCAGTATTGGCAGCATCCCCTCGCTCTTTAGGACTTATGGGTAGCAATCCACCCCTATTTTTGCAAGCTCTGGGTTCCAAACCCTTGGATGATTTTCCCGAACTATGCCTATATCTTTGTAAAAAATGCCTTTATTAAGCTTTCTGTTATGTAGTCTGAATGTGCCATATGCTTTCTGCTTTTTGTCAGGGTCCTCCCGGATTAATGTATTCTTTTTTTAAATCTGTATCTTAAATATTTTTATTTCTCCTCCATCTCTGATTGAAACACCTCTACTTCTTTTTTTTTTTTTTTTTTTTTTTTTTTTGAGACGGAGTCTCGCTCTGTCGCCCAGGCTGGAGTGCAGTGGCCGCATCTCAGCTCACTGCAAGCTCCGCCTCCCGGGTTCACGCCATTCTCCTGCCTCAGCCTCCTGAGTAGCTGGGACTACAGGCGCCCGCCACCTCGCCCGGCTAGTTTTTTTTTTTTTTTTTTTGTATTTTTAGTAGAGACGGGGTTTCACCGTGTTAGCCAGGATGGTCTCGATCTCCTGACCTCGTGATCCACCCGTCTCGGCCTCCCAAAGTGCTGGGATTACAGGCTTGAGCCACCGCGCCCGGACCACCTCTACTTAACCACTGGTATTTTCTGTCCCAAAGGAAAGTCAAACAACCCATTAACATGTGAATTGCCACTGTGGCAGCATGTTTGTAGAAGGACTTCCGGAATATAGGAACATAGACAAGAAAGTCATCAAGGAAGCTTCTTCACCTAGAAGAAAGAATTATTGCAACTTCCCAAAGAAAGTAAATTATCCTCAAGTGCATATTATAGTTTAAGAGTGTAAGATTTAATACATATTAAAAATGATTTACTTTGGGAGGCCGAGACTTTCCTTTGGGACAGAAAATACCAGTGGTTAAGATAACTTAGAATTTAAAAAATTAAGGTTCAGGCTCAGATCTGCTAATAAATGAAGTGGCTTTGGGCCAGTATCTTTTTTCTTTCAATTTATCACTGAGTGCAATAAAGCAATAATTAAGTGGCAACTTATTTAATATACCCAAATTATCTGATATTTTATTAGTAGTAACGTTTTTAGAAGCAAACCCTAATTCTTAATAAACTCTTCATTGTCACCTCAAATGATATAAACACCATAATTATTTTGAAATGTATGTTTTAATCTATAGATATCTCTTTGAATTTAAGGTTATTTAGTGGAAATATTTAAAATTGGTTGTGTTTAGCTTTAAAACAGTGCTTATGAATGAAATATTTTTTAATATTTTTCTATAGATCAGGAAATTTAGTGTTGTTTCAATAGCTGCTTTTGTTATTCTAATGCATTTTAATAAATGTTTTAATTGTACTTATACTCTTAAGAAAGTATCATAGAGGACATTCTTAGAAAAAAACAAACAGGATATAAAATTGTAGAAACATTTCTAGTAACATGTTTTTCTTACAGAAATTTTCCACTAACGTGCTTTTATTAGGAACTCAGTTTAAAGAACAATGATGATACCTTTGGTTTAATACCATATAATTATTTCAGTAGAGGGCTACAAAATCCAATGAGTAGCAAAGGTAGGGAGCAGGGGTAGTCTAAGTGGGTGGTAACAGAGGCAAGGATAGAGCTGCAAAGTGAATGGGGTCCATGTATGAGCAGATGAGGTTGCTGTTATTCCCCAGAGGAGACAGCCAGGGACTCAACCAGATTATGAAAGGAGACAAGGGAAGCATTGCCTCAGGATGTTCATCTTCTCACATTGTTATGCCAAATTATCACCTGGCTCTTTTATAACTCTTTTTCCTTCTAGTGTGCTCTGAGCTCTCCTGCTAGCTTCAGTGGTTTTTCTGTGTGCACACTTCAGTTTGTTAATTTAACACAAATAAACTGAGAACACCTAACATGTCGGACATTAAGCCAGATTCTAGAGGTACATACGCAGAAAAGAAGCATTCTCGTCCCTCAGGGCAGCTATAGTTCAAAGGGGAACAAGTGCCTAACTAGATAACAATAGTGTAATGTTAACATTGCCATAATTGAAAATGATCGATTAAAACAGAGGCTAATACATAGTGTACACATACTATGTGCTTGCTATTATACTAATTAAATATATTGTTTCTTGTTTCACCTTCACAGGATGAGACATTTACACTATTTTTATCTCTACTACAGAGCTAAAAACAAATATCTAGTATTAGAATAAAATGAAACTGAGCTCATCAGGTGATTGAAACAATATGGTATTTATCAAAGTATAGTTGCACTCAGCTGCATCCAAATTATCAGAGTTCTTAAAATGTGGATTCCTGGGCTCCAACAGGCAATCTACTGAGTTCACATTTCTGAGGAAGGGTCTAGGGAATTTGTTTCTTCTTATACAATTTTGTTTTCCTTTAATGAGAGCAATTTTCAAAGCTATGGTAGAAATTTTACTAGACAATTTAAACTCTCTCTCTAGCAATGTATGTGTGTATGTGTATACATATAAAGATTGAAAACTACTGAAATAGGTGATTATATGTATCATTTAATATATAATAGCGGGTTTCTTAAAAATGTCTTTTCTATGCTTCTAAAATATAATTTAAAACTAAATATAATAGAATCCAGATCTAAATGAGATTAAGTCATAACCACCAGATTGATTCTATTATTAAATAATCTACACTGCTTTGTATCTTGTCCCAGTTATTAAGTTATTATCTCAGATTTAGAGTTAGTATTTTCACCCTTCCCTGATAACTACCTTTTAAAGATACTCTTGATTCTTATATTCCATTTTCAATTAAAATTTCCGTCTTTCATTAAATATAATTTTATGGAAGGATACATGAAAAATCCAGCTGAATTCTCTATCAAGCTCTCATGTCTTTTCATGCATATAAATATATATACAGGGTTTATGCATCAATTCCTGTTTTCTCTCAAAGTTTTAAGACAAGTTAAGGCTTATGAAATAAAATAGATGAAATAAGCAAAAATTGATAACAAAAATGAGGTCAACAAAATATTATACAGAGTGTTAACACAGAACTAGGAGTGAGGTTCCTTCAGTCAAGAATAATATAACAAAATTAAAAATACGTTATAGAGAGATATACACAACATACATATGAGGCTAAAGAGGAAAATCAATGTCAATAAAAAATGAATATCTCTAATAACTCTTCAAGTATTTATGATAAACTTCAGGCTGATTTATTTCAATTATCTGATGCACACTTGCTTTTTCCCATATTACAGGATTATTTGATAGATTTAATGATTCTGTAAAAGACTGTATTTGTACAAATACAAGACTTTTTCAAAATGAAAAAATATCCAATGTCCAATGTTTTCTGGCTGAGTTTTTAGATATAAAGATGGTTGGGGCATGGAGATATATATATATATATATATATGCACATGCATATGTGTGTGTATACATACATATATATGAATGTTTTCCCCTTCTTCCTACCATATGCCAAGAAAATTTCAGCACTTTGAACTCACTGACTGTGGATCATCACTGCATCCAGACTATAGCTAGATGAACTTTCAGATTACTAAAAAATATAAAAGACACAATGGGTTAGTAAAGACAAAGAAAAACTAACTATAAGCTGTTTACATGAAACATATTTAAGGTAAAGTGCTACAGACTGAGACTGAAAACAAGTTAACAAAGAGTTTCCAGATACATTCATATAGGAGGAATGTGGGAGTTGATGTATCACTACCAGAGAAGGTAGTTTTCAAGGTTAATAGAACTAAACAGAATTCTAGAAAGCACTAGATTATGATAAAAGATAGAAATATATATACATCCAAATTCTGCAAGTCATACACAATTTAGCAGGAAAATAACAGGACAAAACCTATTAGAAATGCAAGGACTTAATGAAAGTACAATTATCCTAGGAGACTTCAGTATACTTCTTTTGCATTTGGATGTGACTGCTAGAGAAAAACATAAATGAGAAGACAAAGGAGCTGCATAATACATGAATAAAATTGATTCTCTGGATACATTTAGAGCCTCTTTTACCAACAGAGAGTAGGACTATTTTATGATGTCTGTGTAACTATTGAGTATCAATAGTTAAATGTTGATTAACTATATGGCAACCTAAATAATCTTTTTAAAGTAGATGTTTTCCAAGATATATATGTCTATCATAATGTAAGAAAATAAATATAAATAATAAATATTGTAACTAAATGCAGGCCTGGCTACTCACCACTTACAGAATCCAGTGACAACAGTGAGGTATGGTAGAAAGAAAGTGACTTTATTAACCGACACTAGTAATGGAGAAACAGCCAGATTCTCTTCCAAAGCAACCACTTCACACTTTAGGCTGGGCAGGAGAGCTTAAAAAGGGGAACTTGCAATGGGAGGCATGCTGGCAGACTGCTGAGTACAAGGTGGGAGTGTCTTGTTCTGGTGGTTATCTCAAGCCATGGTCCACCTGGAGTGTGGGCTGCTGTAATCTCAACAATGGCTGGGTTGTTGACTAACTGTCTTGAAGTAATCTCTGGATTTTTGTAGCTGGGTTTCTACGCTTGGTCTGTTTCAAGATTAGTTCCTGGAACTTCTAAGTAAGCATATAATTACATAGAAGCATACAGTTAGACAAATGTTCGTAGTGTAAGGGAGTGTATGGTGACAAAGGGAGGGAAATGGTGTTTCGAAGAAAGTACATTTCAAGGCTATATTTTAAGGCTAAGGAAAAGAAAAAAGGTTTCTGCTGTAAGCTTCAAGGTTACATCTTGAGACTAGGGAAAAAAGAAAAAAAGTTTTAAATTGTATTTTCAGGCTAGACTGTTCAGTTACACAAGAGTATTTCAGTATCAGGAAATCTGTATAATTCATTATATCACCAGATTGAAAGATGTAAATAACATATGATTATATCGATAAACAATGAAAATGAATCTGGTAAAATTCAGAAGCCATTTAAAAAATAAATATACATATATCATGCCATTTCAATTAGGATACAAATTAGATTTTGAAATAAAACTGGGCAAATTATATACAAATTATATAAAATTATAAATTGCCAAAAATAACTAAGAAAGTTTCTCAAATAATATAGAAGAGAGATATAACAACAGAAAATATCACAAAAAAACTGTAAAGCCACTGTAATGAAATCAAGAGAGTATTGGCTTAGGATTAGAGATACAGAAAGGAAAATTTAGAAATACGTCCCAGAACATACAAATTTACTAAATGACAAGGCAAGCATTTCAGCTGAGTAGGAAAATAAGAGATTATTTCATAAAGAGTGTGAGAACAACTAGAAATCTTGAAAAAAACTCATATCTGAGAATTAAAAAGTACTATAAAATATAAAATAAAAAACAGACTGGCAATTTTGCAAGAACATGTGGGAAATTCGATATACAATATAGAGATAAGATGATTCTGGGTTTAGAACTGAAAATTTAAAATGTAATGGCAAAAGAAAAACACATTTGATGACATCTTCTTTAGGAAGTCATAAGAGCACTTACAATGTGTCAGTTATTCATTTTTAAAAAGTGCGTTACTTATATAAATTCTTATAACAATTGCCGTAAGGTAGTTATTATCATCTTTGTTTTATAGACAAGGATATTAATACATAGGTCACCCTATAGCTAGGAACTTCTAACTAGGAACTTCTATGAAGCAAAAAATAAAAATAAAAACAAAAAAAATTAGCAAAGTCGGTAGACTAATCACAGATTTGTGGGACATTGCTCACACCACAAAAAACAGATAGAGGGTTATTATATGTGTAATACAAAAAGCTTGTACACATTGTGAAACTTTTAAAAAGGTGGGGAAAACAAGTAGCACAATAGACATAAAGGACATAAATATGCACTACACAGAATAACAAATCCAAGTGGCCAGCTAATGTAAACAGAAATGCTTGAATCTGTAAGTAATACGGGATTTGCCAGTTAACAATGAAATATCAATTATACCTACCCAAATGTTCAATGTTAAGAAGATTTTTTTCCAGAGTTGAGTTTTCCAAAAGTCAGACCTCGTATTTGTTTACCATTAATAAATTCATACAGAGAGATATACGCGTGCAGAATACTCAATAGAAAACTATTGTGTAAATACATCTGGTGTATGTTTACATATATTTGAAAACGCTACCTGAAAAAAATCAATGTAGGTAGTAATTCCACAACTATTTGTAGCAGCTTTCTTACTCTGCCAGGTACTACCCCAGTCACTTTACACTCACTTTGTCATTTCATCTTCTCCACAGCCTTTCCAGGTAGCTACTGTTATAGCTCCCATTTTTTCTATGGTAAAACTGAAGTAGAGAGATGTCAGTGAAGTCATCCAATGTCACACAGCTCATAAGTAGAGGACTTAGGATTTGAACCTTGTTCCCTCTGACTTCGAAATGCCCAGTTACACTTCATGATGTGATGTAAACTGCCTAAAAGTATTCTTTTTTAAACATCGTACTCCTATGTAATCTATTTTTTTCCTGTTATTAGTAAAGTTTTTATCATATGTGGAATGTCAAAAAATAATTGTTTACTTTAATAAAAAGAATAATCACTCTCTTTAAAATGGTCATTTCTACAGTGTAGATGAATATTAATTCTAAAGAGAGATTTCCCAATGATATCTATTATTTGGCTGTCTTTAAAAAAATATTCCTTCCAAAGAGACTTCAGAAAATCAATAATAAAACAAGGTTTGATGTCTTTAGGTAGAATTTAAGATTATATCAAGAAGATAAAGAGTATAAAATGACTGTAGCAGTTTCTACACTTAGTAAAACCAGAGTATAGTTTTCAAAGTGACTAGCATTGACACAATTTTGAGAATAATTCGATAACTCAGAAAAACCTGTTTTAATTATAGTTTTAAAATGTTTAGTTTGCCAGAATAAAGTATCTTGGCTGATCACAGCAATTTTGGAAAGCCTGAATTTCCAAAATACTCAAAATATAACATTTCTTAATTTGGGCTAAATCATGTGTTTGAACAAAAGTTTCCTTAGGCTAACTAAAAAAAAAAAAAAAAAAAAAAAAAAAGCGGTGAGGACAAGGGCAAACAGATGAAGTTTGCACTGGAAGCAGCCTGTTCAAATGAAGAATGCCGGAGTGGCAAAATAGTCACCAAGCAATTATTTAAGAGGGATATGTTTATTAGTTGTTTTTAAAATGCAGATCCAGTAATAATTTCAAGCTGTCTCCAATAAAGCTTAAACTCAATAAAAATACATTATAATTTTCAAAATGCTATGTTTTAAATAAATGCAAAAGTCACAAAGAAGAGCCCCAGGCTAAGCGTAAAAGTTACAGCTGTAGAAATTAATTTACATGAAAGAGCCATCATGCTTCCTTTAGAAATAACTTGCTAGGGGAAAACACAGCACAAGCCGAATATTCATAAAGAAACTCAAGAATTCAGGCAGGAGGCACTGACAGCTGCAATCATTTATTTTTCAAACTCCTGGACATGTTATAGCATGCCTGCTAGATATGAGGTAGGATAGTAAAAGCAAAACAAAAGTTGATGAAAGAAACAGCCAGAAGGCCTTTAACACCTTTTCAGAAACCTACTGTTCAGATGTTCTTAAATTTTAAATCAAAATCATATCAATGAAAATTAATTTTATGCCATTAAATTCTCTGAATAAATATTTCCTGTGATGTAGCTACATCACCCAATAAAACCCTTACAAAAAGAATTTTAAAGTTTTAATTAATTATTAAAAAGAAAGAATGGATTTCATGATACATTTGCAAAAACACTATAAAGTGTGACTACCTTAGCCGCAGTTCTTTAATTCTATTTAGAAGTTATTAACTGAGATCCTACTTTTTTTTAGGGCTCTAGTTGAATGTCTAATTAGAGTAAACTGTAGTCCACACCTCAAATTTTTCGATTTTGTCTTCATTCTTTTACTTCAGTGAAACATGACATTCACTCAAAGGAATTGGCTCTTCTGCTAAGAACCTGACAACTCTCTCTAGAAGAGCTTCCTTTAAGGGCAGGCAGTTTAACCTAGGAAGCTATGTCGAATGGGTCCTTAGGTCCAAAGAGTCCCACATTTACATTTCAGGAATATTTTGATAAGTATCTTTTGAAAATGTATATTACTTCTTATACTCACATGGTGATAGATGTCATTTAATTTTTTATTAATTTTTCATATCTCTCTTAAAAGCCCTGAAGGTATTGATATGACATACCCACAAATATATATATGTAAAACATATTAATATATATACACACATACATATATACACACATATATATTTTCTTACACATATTTCTGTATGTTTAAAAAGTTTCAGTACTTATGAGTGTCTTTTTTTCCTGCTGTTCCTATATTCTTAAAACCTGGATTTCAGGTAATCTTTATTTGTTCTGAAATTTCAAGCGATATATTCAGCAAAGTATCTGTGTGACAGATATTCTAAGGCATTGCATATATGAGAATAAATTTTGTCTTCATTCATGAATAACAACTTGGCTACATATAGAGAATTTTGTGAAAAACAAAGAAAACTTTTCTTGGCTTACCCATATTTATTATTATTTCTTCTCTTCATTGTTAAGTTTCTTAAATGCACGTGATGTACATACCTCCCTCTCCCTTCTTATTGCCCCAGATCTGCTTTGTTTTTTACTCTTTCATGGAGCCTGCAATCTTGATCGTCACAAATGATCTCTCATTAGCAAATTTCCTTCCTGTTTGTTCAGGCATCATTATACATACGTATCTCAAGTTTTATGTCTTCATATTTCAATAATCATATCCATTTGGATGATCCACTATTACCCCAAATTGAACTTGTATAATGGAGATATCCTTACTTCTCAAAACAAATATCCTTTTCTCTATTAATGATATAAGCACCTTTCAATTACCCAGGATTAAACCTGAATTATTCTATGCTTTATGCCCCATCACAACAATCCTTTATCAAGACCTGCCCATTCTTCAAAAAGCCATCTTTTGAAAGTGTTCATTCCCTCCTGTTCCAATAATATATAGGTCAGGCTCTAAATCACATCTGGCACAGAGTTTGAAAAATCCCCGAGCAAGTGTTTTATCTCCAGTTTCTTTCTCTCTAATACTCTGATATGAATTCATCTATGACTAAACCTCATAAAATTGTATTCAAAATAATTTATTTTGGGAAAAACCTACCATGGCTTCTAATTTTCTATAAAACAATACAGTCAAAGATTCCTTATCTGGAAACAAAAAACTTCAGAATCTGAGTTTTACTTACCTCACCAAGTGGATCTTTCAGTTCTTCCCTTTCCCACAAGTCTAGTCTATTCTTGTCACTTCAAAGCATCTTAGACACACTATATGTTAGCCTATTTATTATGCTATTTTTTAGATCTACTAAAGTTCTAAATTTATTTGAAGTTTCTTGACTTTTAACACATGATATGATTTGGCTCTGTGTCCTCACCCAAATCGCATCTCAAATTATAATCCCCATAATGTCCACATGTCCAGGGAGGAACGAGGTGGGAGGTGACTGGATCATGGAGGCAGTTTCCCCCATGCTCTTCTCTTGATGGTGAGTGAGTTCTGGCGAGAGCTGATGGTTTTATAAGGCAGTTTTCCCTGCTCTTGCTCTCATTCTGTGTCTGGCCTGCTGCCAGGTAAGACGTGCCTGCTTCCCCTTCCACCATAATTGTAAGTTTCCTGAGGTCTCTTGAGCCATGCAGAACTGTGAGTCAATTAAACCTCTTTTGTTGATAAATCACCCAGTCTCAGGTAGGATCTTTATAGCAGTGTGAGAACGGACTAATACAACACACAATTGAATTCCCACATCGCTTATAAAGCTTTTCCTAACCACTTCACTTTATGGTGAAAAATCTGACATACTATGTTGCATTCATGATTATTCTATTTATTTGGTGCTCAAAACACAGATTTTTGTGATTGTAGTATCATATATGTGTATGCATTAATACATTGGTGATATATACATTGCACATATTATTACATTGTTTCATATAATTTCACATAATAAACATGTTTTAAGCTCCTTTAGGAAAGCGCTATGTATCAAATGTATGTATAGCTATCGTTTTCATTAGAACAGAGCCTTGTCCATAGTTGATGCTAAATAAATGCCTGCTAATAAATATATTAAAATACATAAAAAAGGAAAACTTTAGGCTATCAGACAGTAGGGTTGATAAATTTAAAAGAAGAATGGTTTACTGAATGGGCCTGTAAGATACAAGAATAACACATAAGGAAGAAATTTCCTTGAATTTCTATCAATATAAATCCTAATCTTATGGAAAATAATTCTATACCAGAAAGATTAGGGTTTTTTTTTTTCTTTTATGTGGACTAATT